>NC_140664.1:102235018-103501803 GCF_054131305.1 Coturnix japonica
CTACACCACGTCACACAGGTAGGCGTCCAGGCGGGTCTTGAATATCTCCAGAGAAGGAGACTCCTCCACCTCCCTGTGTAGTGAGCCTTATTTAATCATAACAGCATGGTAAACTGGCATTTTTGAGCTGCATTTATTTTATTTGTCTCTGCGTTGCCAGTGGTGCTGCTGATGCCTGGATCTATCTCAGAAATAGCTCTGAAGGTGATAATGTGGAAGGAATTGTGTTTCTGTTCTCTCCAGGTAGTGATGGGAATACTAATGAAGGCATCCCTTTGATAGTAGCACAGCGTTATTCTCCTTTGGTAGTGAACCTGGGTTCAAATGCAGTAGATGACTTACTGCTGTGTTACAGAGACTTAGTGCTTGTCTTAGAGACGTGCTGCCTGTATTCACTGTAGAAACAGGGGAGACCTTTCAGGGGAGACCTTATAGCTCTCTATAACTTCCTGAAGGGAGGTTGTAGTGAGCTGGGGGTTGGCCTCTTCTCTCATGTGATCAGTGATAGGACCAGAGGGAATGGTTTTAAGCTGTGCCAGGGGAGATTCAGGCTGGACATTAGGAAGTATTACTTCTTGGAAAGGGTAGTCAGGCATTGGAATGCACTGCCCAGGGAGGTGGTGGAGTCACCGACCATGGGAGTGTTCAAAAAACGTTTGGATGTGGTGCTGAGGAATATGATTTAGCTGGGAAGTATTGGTAATGGTTGGACTAGATGATCTTCTAGGTCTTTTCCAACCTTGATAATTCAGTGATTCTGTGAAACAAGTCATACTGCTCTACCTGTTTCCGTAGTCAGCCCATCTGTTCTTGTGTTGCAGGACTTCACTAAAGGATGCTGGAATGGTTGTTTATGTTGTGCTCTATATTCTGCTGTTATGCACAAGTACAGTTAGTGCTCCTCGGAAAAGCTGTTTAATTTCTTAGTGCCACAGTCAAACAAAGCAGATGATGTGTGAGGAAAGAGATGTTTTCACTGGGGTAAAACAAAGCTTTTCGTCTAACAATTGAAATCTAATTTGGTGGCGACTTATCTGACGACTTAATACGACCTACTGACTGTGAACTTGCATGTTGTTTTGAGGAATTCTGGAGAAGAATCTCGTCAGCATAATTAATTTTGTTCTTCCATCCTCTGAAAGGAAACTAAACTGGGCCTACCCTGATTAGTTTGGTTTTGCTCCGCAGAAGGCATCCTTCAATGAGTGTACTATGTGTAAACAAGTCTCTTTCACTGATTGATGTGAGGCTGTGCAAAAGGCAGCTATTGGCCTGTGCTTGAGAAGTGTTTTATCTGGAAAATAGCTGTAGAGCGCATGCCCTTGACTGTAGTGGGAAGGCTGTTGTGTCTCCACTCCGCTGGATTAGGGCTGGGAGGTTCCACGCTGCATAGAATAGACATCAGTGAGATTCTGGGAAAGCTGCTTTGCCCTTGATAACTCAGTTTCAAGTTCCATCAAGAAACCTTTGGCATTATGGCTACACACACAGCTATTCAGCAAATCAGTGGCTTTTCAAGCTATTGCCAGGGGAAAAATGAAAGAGGGGGTAAACCAACAATAGTGATGAAACAAACGTTTTGCATTTTGTTTTGATGATTTGAACACATTTGGTATTTTACAGTGGAGAAGATTTACGTAAGTGCAAACTAATGAATTATACTCAGTGCAGTTCTGTGTGCTGTAAGAAATAAATGAATGTCTGCCTTGTTCTAAGACAAGTGATAATCTGCTTCTCTTTTCGGTTCCTAAACTGAAAGCGAAGTGAAAGTATGAGTAGTAAATATGGATAATTATCAATGTTTAATGGAACAGATGTTCTGTAACCTAAATTGCCTCAGGTTATTGGGGCTGGACAGCACCCAAACAACAGGGAGCGGGGCAGGGTTTTGTAGCATCCTGCCTTGCTGCTCCTGGCCAGGGCTGCTTGAGTGTTTTGTCTGGGAACGAAGGAGCAGCGTGGGCATGGAAGTGAGATGGCTTTTGTTGAGCTGAATGCAAGGCTCTCCTTTTGCTTAACAAGATGCTGAAATACCGTGTAAGCAGATTGCTTTGATTGCTTCCTAGCTCGGCTTCCGGAAAAATTAAATCTATTGTCTCTCATGTTTGTATTCAGCTTTAGTGTACAGCACTGCTTGCTGGCAAGCATTGCTAAACAGAAGCTAAACATACCTCATGGTATGATTAATGTACAAGTGCAGCTTGATGTAGTGGGGAGTTCTAGTTCTTTAAGATTTATCTTAGAAAAGGAGGGGTTGGGGTTACTTACAAAGCTGGATGCAAAATCTTACATTTGCATCTTGAGTTTTATTCTGCCTTGAAGTTCTGGAGCAAGAATCGCGTGTCAGAAATGTTTTGCTCTGTGAGCTTATGTGTGGAAATTTGATTATCGCATCTTTTGAAATAAAGAAGCCAAAGGATTTTCTGCCTCCAGATTTTGGAGGGAAGAGGGGTATGATGATCACTCTTCCTGGAGGTGCGTAATAACACTTTGTCTTGCACAGTGTTTCAGTAGAGCTTCAGGTAAAATGAAGCACCTTATTTCATAACGTGAACAGGCAGTAAAGTTTAAGACCTAGGGATATGAACAGTCCCTTTGGTTTGAAAGTAAGTCCCACTGCTTTTTCATGTACTTCAGGGTTACCCAGAGACAGTGACAAAACAATATTAAGTACGTTAGGGTTCAGAATGTCAAATGCTCCAGGTGTGTGTGTATCCATATGTTCGTATTTGGAAACAAAAGACTATATGCATGCTTTTATGGATGTGCCTGGCAGTACCTGCACTAATTGCATCACGGTGCTGTCTCTTACCCCTCAAACTTAAAATAACCAACAGACTTCCATCTCCTCACCAATATTTTCCTTGTCCTCTGGTGGAGGAAAGCTTCAGTATATATACTAAAGGCATTACAGTAAAAGATTTGAGTTTTCTCCATGTTTTCCATTTCTCCATTTGAGCCTTTCTCCTTGTGTCTTTTGGCTTCCTTTATGACAGCTGCAAATCTCACTATTCTTTTCATTTACCCAACTCATTAAAGAAATGTTTGGAACTTCTCATGACCACAGATATTTCTTAGATTCATGTTGCAGGCAATTTTGCTGAAGGTGCTGAACTTTCCCAGTGCAAGTAAGCTGTAAACTTTGTTACCACATACCTGAAACCAAGTAGAAAGCAAGAGAACTCAGCTGGAGCTCAGCTAGTGTGAGCAACCTGGGAAGTGGCAAACAGCAATCCTCTTCAAATGGAAGAAGTACTGTTTTGTCTTGGCACAAATGAACCAAAGCCACCTAGTTTTGTGCTTTTTTTTTTCTTTCTTTTTTTTTTTTATTTCTTCCTTTTTCACAGAATCACAGAATTATCAAGGTTGGAAAAGACCTAGAAGATCATCTAGTCCAACCATTACCAATACTTCCCAGCTCAATCATATTCATCAACACAACATCCAAACGTTTCTTGAACACTCCCATGGTCGGTGACTCCACCACCTCCCTGGGCAGTGCATTCCAATGCCTGACTACCCTTTCTGAGAAGTAATATTTCCTAATGTTCAACCTGAATCTCCCCTGACACAACTTAAAACCTCTAGTTCTGTCACCGATTACACGAGAGAAGAGGCCAACCCCCAGCTCACTACAACCTCCCTTCAGGAAGTTATAGAGAGCTATAAGGTCTCTATAGGTCTCCCCTGAGCCTCCTCTTCTCCAGGTTTTTAATTTAAACTTTGTTCGATACAGAAAACTTTGGATATAGTAACAGCACCTTTTTGCAGCGGACCTTGCCAGTGTGACAGCTCAATTGAGTCTCCTGTTATTTGTAGATGACAAGTTCAAGAAGTTGCAGTACTTTGGTGAAGGTAGGGGAAGATGTAATTCATCTGTAATGAAGAGTCTTGAACTGTTCTTGAACTTCTCAGACAGCATTTCTTATTTAAGAGAATATTCATACAAGAAAAAGTTTGTGTGAATAGAAGCTCGCTGTGCTTTCCAGCATTTAATTATATAATTAAAATAATTAATTAAATTATAATGTAATTATATAATTAATTTCTGTTTCTGTGGTCTTGTTAATCCAGGTGTAATATTCATCTAGAGGATGATGGCCAAGTTCCTCTAAAGGGAAAATTCATCCTTATACATAACAATGAAAATTATTGCCCTTGCACTTCTTGCTTTTTTATGTAGTGCTTATACTTTTACTGTATTGTTGAGACTTGAGACTTGTTCTTTACATTAAAGACCATGACAGGCATAAAGCTGATGAGGTGTTTGGGAACCTGTTATTAATTTTGACTTTGTGACCTGCTCTGGGAAGTTACTAATCTCTGTCTTCACTAGCTCTTATCATAGAATCAGAATCCTTAGAGTTGGAAGGAACCTTTAAAAGCCATCTAGCCCAACTCGCCTGCAGTGAACAGGGGCACCACAGCTGGGTCAGGTTGCCCAGGGCCTGATCCAGCCTCACCTTGAAAGTCAGTGGGGCTGGGGCATCTACCATGTCACTATGGAACCTGTGCCAGTGCCTCACTGCCCTCCCTGAAAAATACTTTTTCATTCTATCTAACCTAGTTCTCCCCTCTTTAAGCTTGAAACCATTTCCCCTTATCCTATCACCATAGACCCATCTAAAGAGTTTGTCCCCTTCTTTCCAGTAGCTCCCCTTTAGATATTGAAAGGCTGCTCTCACGTCACCTTGGAATTTCCTCCAGGCTGAACAGCTCCAGCTCTCTCAGCCTGTCAGATGTGTTCACTGCTTTAGCAAATTAGAGAAGCAGATCTGATCTATGTCCAGATGTACTTAGGTTACTCTTTTGGACTAGAAACATGCTGCATGAAGTTTTCCAGCTCTAGGACATGTACTAAGAAGATTTTCAAGAAGAGTCTTTGGCAGCAGTTGAGCAGTTATAGTGTGCTTATGGTGTAAGGTTCACTGGCAATCTGAGGTCCTTTTCGAGGGGAGGGGATAATTCGGCATTAAGAGTGGGATCAATGGATCTGGACTGCAGGCTGTGTCACAATGTACCACAATAGTTTCCTGTTTTCCATCTCCTTTAAAGCTTCTTCAGAACTGTGGAAAAGATTCAAAGAAACCAACTCTCCAAGTAATAAGGAAACAGTTTTGCCCTATTCAGCCTGGTGTTCTGCCCCGTTTGACTGGGGAGAATTGTCAGTGGTGTGTTTTTTGGTTGTGTGACGAACTCACTCTCACGTGGACCTACTTCAGAAAGACTTTGTTACCGCTTTGGTTACACGTGAAAGACTGAAATTGTTTCAAGTGTTAAGTTAGCTTGTAAAATACATATAAAAAGCTTATTCAAAAAGGATAGGTACTGTCGTAACTGCCCTTATAACTAATTAGAGATGAGGCTTAAGATGAAGCACGCACTTCAAACAGACGGATGAACTGGGCAAAGCCCTCTATACTTTGAAAATGTATTGAGCTCCGTTGTCTTGTTAAGAAATGATTCCTTCTTGCCACAAATGACTTTCAGATGCAGCTGAGTTTAAAGATTGAGCCTTATCTAATTTCTGTCTCTCCAGGTGAAGATGGAGCAGGTAAAACTAGCTTAATAGGAAAAATTCAAGGAATCGAGGAATACAAAAAAGGAAGAGGCATGGAGTATTTGTATTTAAATGTGCATGATGAAGATCGAGATGGTAAGTTTCTAATAACATTTTAAACCAAAGTAGTGGTTCAATATTGTGATGTTTAGAATGAGGATGGGTATAGGTCAGTTCAGCCCACAAACAATTTGTTATAATGAGGTTTCTCATTCTAATCTTCATATATAGCATGAGTGACTAGGCATGAGGAGAGAAACCACTTAAACGGCTGAAAAGGCCAGAAGAAAAGCAATCTTTTGCAACATTCTGAATGGATGGTAGGCAAAAGTGTGCTTGTCAAATCTAGAGGAAAAGGTGTTTAAGACTCACACTACAGACATCTACACCTGTGGAATGCTTAATTCCACACTGTTGCTTAAATTGAGGGGGAGAGGGCAAGGGAAAGGAATCTGCTGACTGTTTATGCGCTGTATTATAGAATAACCTGGGTTGGAAGGACCTTTAAATGCCAGTGAGATCCAATGCCCCTGCCCTGGTCAGGGATGCCTCCCACTAGGCCAGTCTGTCCAGAGCCCCATCCAGCCTGGCCTTCAACACCTCCAGGGATACGGCATCCCTGGATACTCTGGGCAACCTCTTCCATTGCCTCATCAGACTCTGAGTGAAGAATTTCTTCCTAACATGTAACCTGAATCTCTCCTTTTTAGTTTAAATTTTGCTGGGGTGTGTGTGTGTGTTAAGCTGACTGATGAAAACATATTTCTTTATTTTCTTGACTTGTATTTTACTCGCCTAATGAAAACGTCATAGTTATTATGGAGTGGACAGTTGCAAGTGAATCTCAAAATGTTTCTTCTTTTGTTATAGACCAAACAAGATGCAATGTATGGATTTTGGATGGTGACCTGTATCACAAAGGTCTTCTTAAATTTGCAATGGAGTCAAACTCACTAAAGGACACTCTAGTTATGTTGGTAGTTGACATGTCAAGGCCTTGGACTGCAATGGATTCTTTGCAAAAATGGGCAAGTGTTGTAAGAGAACGCATTGACAAGTTAAAAATTCCTCCCGAAGAAATGAAAGAAATGGAGCAAAAGCGTGAGTATCCCACAGATATTCAGGAATCCACTGAAATCTAATATGCTTAATGCTTTCTGCACAACTTCATATCTCCACTGCAGTCTTTTTCTCTGTTGTAAAGTTGGCTTAAAATTAGGAGATCCAGATTAAGAAAGGATAAATCAAGGTTGGTTGAATTTAGTCTTGATTCCTAGAGATTTTTCTAGATAAGATTTATCAAACGAAAGAAACATCATGGCTTTCTATTTCATATTTGATTATTCTGAAGGCAGGTGTTGACCTTTTACACTGCACCAGTCTTTTACTTGTTCCTGTCATCAGTCAGGTCAGATAAATTGAGTCTTTTCTCTGCTTAACGGAAGTGTGAATGTTGAAAATATTCAGGATGCTTTCACACACAGTAACATTTAGGCCCTTTCTGCTTGAGGAGTTATTCTTGACATGAGTGCAGCTGTGTGTGTTTTGATTTGGGATGGCTTTTTTTTGGGCATAAATATGCTCTATCACTTTCATACCTTTTTAACTTAAATATGCAGAACACAGGATTACTGCAGAATTCCTTGAACTACCTGACTGAACTTGCTAGTGCCGTTTGGGCAGCCATTGTATTTCATTTGGGGTACTAAATCATGAACCTTGGCCCATCACCTCTCAGAATCACTCCAGGAAGTGACCCTTTGGGAAGGCTGTGTGTCAAGATCAAATAGTGGGATAAAAACTTGATTTATTGAAGTCTGAAGTTGGAGTCTTGCTGGAGTTTTGTCTATATATTTCTGTTCTATTCCTGTACCAGCTTCATTGCTCAGGAAAGGCTCCCGTGAGCTGATCTAATGGTACTGAAATCTACCATGTTTGGACTCTTCTGGAGGCTTCTTGCTGTGTCTTCTAGTTTAAGCACTCAAACTCTACTCAGAGGTGGACTCTCAGGGAATGGAGACTGGTTTGGGAAGGCACTGGGGGGATGCAGCAGCTGTGTGTGAAGGGCTCTGGCAGCTCTTCCTGTTACTGAATTCAGCTGTGTCCAATGAAACCTCATAGCCTGATCACTGTAACTGTGTCTCTAAAAGAGACCTGAGATTATATTCCAAAGTCTCTGAGTTGATACAGTATGTTAATCTTTTCTCTTCCTTTGAGTATCCTGGTGTGAGCTCAGGATTAAAAATGCAATCAGTTTTGGAGGCTCTCAGACCAGACTGAAGGAGCAGCGTTGCCTTAATAAGAACCTCAATCAACTGCGGAAGTAGAGATGATAATCTGTATGTGTTCTTCTTTTTATTCTGAATTCTGGGCAAAAGAGCCTGAATAATTTCAGCCCAGTGCACCTTTATCCTGGGTGCTGGATAAGTCATTGTTTTGTTAATTCACCCAGTGCTTTTACAGGTAGGAACTCAGGGCTTAAATCAGTTTAGAAAAGGTGAGAATGGATAAAGGCAAATCAGGAAAAGCAGTGAGGAAGCAGTGGAGTAGTGAGCTGCTGGTGTGTGTGATTCAGCTATGTGATTCAGCTAAGTCATCTTGCTGCCTGGATTTTTAGCTGAATCAGGCAGTGCTGCTCATGGAAAAGTAATGGAGGTGGTTTGGGATAGAATCCTTTTTGTGCTGGGTGAAATCAGACACTTGATGTGAAAGGTACAAACATCTGATGCCTGATACTGCATCCCTGGTGGGAAGAACATTAAGTGACCTTGTAATTAGAGCTTGGGCATTTGCATCAGAACTTAACAAAAGTTACACTTATAACCTTGTCTTTTTTTTTCCTTCTAATTCTTGTTGGACTCTGACTTGCCTTCCTTGCTAAACATTAAAGTAGTATCAGATCTGTTGTAAAATCATGCCAGATATTTCACATATTGCTACTTAATAATCTAGTTAATAACTAATGCTTTTTTTTGTTTATTACTAGTATAGTTACGTGGTGCAGAGAAGTGTGGGCAGGGGACTTTTAGGTCAGACCTGCTAAATGATATCTGTAAGGTTTGCTGCTGTTTGTGCTAACAGATTTTCATTAATTTCATCAAGAACAATGCAAGGGAACTTGTTTTTTTAGGAGATTTATCAAGCATTGTTAGTTAACTGCCTAGTGGCTCTTCCACAGTGCTAAAAATCAAAATGGGTTAATGTTGTCCCCGTGGACACTTAGAACTGGCCATGTTCTTCTACCTGTGCAAATCATATTATCAAATAAATGAGTGGTGCTTGCTGTATGTTCAATTCTTTCAACCTACAGCAGCAGAAGTACTATAGTACCGTCAACAATACTAGAGATCAATGGCAGTGGAAATCAATGTCGAAGTACTAAAGTAGATGATGTTTTAATATGACTTTTTTTCCTTTCAGTGGTAAGAGACTTCCAGGAATATGTAGAACCAGGAGAGGATTTTCCAGCTTCTCCACAGAGAAGAAATACTTCATTACAGGACGACAAAGATGACAGTGTGATTTTACCCCTGGGTGCAGATACACTAACATGTAACTTAGGCATTCCAGTAGTAGTAGTTTGTACAAAGGTTTGTTTCACATTTTAGGATTTTGTATGTTTTATTAAGGGGATGCTGTAAATTGTGGATTTGAGGTGGGAAACTCATGGTTCTAATTTCATTCTGAACACACTGGGTAAGAATTCTCATAAACAGGTTTTATGTTGAAGGTTGGGAATCTTCTGGAAGCCCTATTTGCATGTTAATTTGGGTGTAGTGATGTTACCAGTTTTCAGGGAGTTGAGAAACACCTCAGTCCTGGTTTTGCTCTCAGAAATGAGCTAGTCAGTAAGCAACCAAAATTCCCTTTAATTTACACAGCTATTCTATATTCTGCAAACAATGGGTTGGATTTTTAAATACTTCTGGGTTTTGGTGTGTTTTTTTTTGTTTTTTTTTTTATGGGAAGGCAAATAAGCTTCAGGCTGCTTGCTGCTAGAGCGCTGCTCTGCTAACATTGCTCAGTTCTTGGGGTGTTTCTTTGACCTGATTTGGTTTCTATGAAATACTTCACACTTTCGGTCTAGAGCAAAAGTAGTGTGCTTCTCGTGTTTTGTTTTATTCCCCCATGGCTTTTCAGTTCTCATTGGCATTAAGCATACTGCATCTGCAGCCTCTGCTGGCCCACAGTGAAAGAATAAACCTTTTGATGCGTATGCTGTTACTCCTAAAGGAGGCTGACCCTCTCATTTGAAAAGCACTGGTGTTGTTTTTATTTCAGCTCCTGGTTCTTCATTATTCTTCCCTCGCCACAACCATTCTTTTTTCCTTCTCATCTCCACGCTTCTTGCTTTGGTTTACCTTTGCAATGGGTTAGCAAGTAGCCAGACAAAAAGACTGTGCCCTGCACTAGCACAGAGTGTAAAAGCAATGGCTGTATTCAATGGATCGGTGTTCAATAGAGATGTTGATTTATCGCATAATGTGGTTGCAGTTGGGAAGAGAATGGAAAATGGCAAACATTTTAACTCCCAATTTAACGTAGCCCACACTACGTGCATGCCAAGATGCATATTTCTTTTAAAAAGGATTTTATGTTTCTAAACAATCTCAGGAGGTTTTTGTTTTTTTCACTTTGCCACCTATGGCGCAGTTGCAAACAGGAGGTGCAGCAGCGCTACTGTTTGAACAGATATCTGGAAGTGGTTTTTATTATATTATTAAATATTAATTGTGTGCTTGTTTTAACAGTGCGATGCCATCAGTGTTCTGGAAAAAGAGCATGACTACAGAGATGAACACTTCGACTTCATTCAGTCACATATCAGACGGTTTTGCTTACAGTGTATCCTTAAACACGTCATAAGGGCAATAAGAACTCAAAGCTTGACATTAATTATGGTCAGCTTAAAAGAATACTTGCATCTCTACAAAACTGTACACAACTCCTTCTTTGTGGCTGGATGTCTGCTTTTGTTATTCCCTACGTAAAATGCTGGGTTAAATAGTTCTTCATTCCGTTGAATAATTTCAATTAATTCATTAGAGATATGCAAGAGTCTGGCATGTCCCCTTACTTTTAATTTCTTTCCTTGCCATTTCCATATTGAAGAATCAGTTCCTAAATCAGCTCCCTAAAATAACAAGATGATTCATTTTAGCATGGAACCATTTCAGATGCCCATAAGGTGTTATTCTTTTTGACTGAATATCTGTTGTCTTCAGTGTTTGGTAATCCCACAGGATAAGATGATGAGGGAAGAAAGGAAATACAAGTTGCTGTGGGAAAGATCCCCTGGCTTTTCTGTTAGCAGGCACAACATACACAAACTGTCACTATGCTACATATAAAATGTTGTTTAGGTAGCTAGGTGTGCCTTCACTGTGTCATCATAGCATGTGCTGTAGTAAGTGGAAGTCTAAATACTACTGGAGAGACAGCAATTAAGTTGAGAGGTCGTTCACAACCATGGGATCTCATTAAAGTGCTGCGATGGCACCTACTTTGGATCCTGTTTTTCAAAATGGAGTAATTGCAGTAAGTTCTGTAGATGAAGAAAAAGAATATGAAAGATTAGTAGGAATTAGTCCATGTAATTGCCATATGCAACTTAGAACTCTGTGCTGAATGTTGCTGAATGGGAATCAGATCTTGTTAGATGACTCTTTCAGAATTTGAATTTCATCTGTGTAGAAAAACTGGTCAGGGTTTGGGGCATTTTTATTATATCAAAGTGAAAACTACTTGAAACATTCCTTGCTGCTCTTATTAATCCTGTGTGTAAATAATCTTCCTTTGATACTGAAACATTCGGGAATAATAATCACTCCTTTTAGTACTAACATAGAGCACAACTCCTTTACCTTCCTTTCAAAGGAGATCACTCTGTAATATAAGAGCTTGATTCCCAAATTAAAAAACCCAGCTGGGAAAGTGAAAGACCTTTTGTATTCTTGGAGCTACTGGTGTTAGTGCTGTAGTATCTGTGTCACATCTCTGCATAGTCCTGCAGGATGGGACAATGATGAGATAAGGGTATGGCATGGAAGTTTTCATTCGCTGAAAGCAAAAGCGGTTTAAAAGACATCATAGCGAAGCTGTTGGTACTGTGGGCTTTGAAAGTGAGAAGAGCCTTTAGTCAAAAAGCAATGGATGAGTTGCCCTAAAACGTATGTATTTCTTCACTAGGAGAGTGGTTAGGCCCTAGAACAGGCTGCCCAGGGAGGTTGTGGATGCCCCGTCCTTGGAGGTGTTCAAGACCAGGTTGGACGGGGCCCTGGGCAACCTGATCTAGTAAATGTGTATGTTTGGTGGCCCTGCCAGGCAGGGGGGTTGAAACTACATGATCCTTGAGGTCCCTTCCAACCCGGGTCATTCTGTGATTCTGTGATTCTGTATGCAGGAAGAGAGACTTCAATTCTTAAATAGCTTATTTCAAAAAATAGCATTGGAAATTGTTTGGCCTATTTGCTTTTGGTATTCTGCCTCAATGTTTCAGAGGAGATAACCTTTAAAACAACAAAAGCAGGTCATTTCCATATTTCTTACCACTAAAATGGAGTTTTCTTTAACAAGCTTACTCAGATGGGGCCGCGCTTATTTACACTTCGGTAAAGGAGAACAAAAACATTGATTTAGTCTATAAATATCTAGTCCATAAGTTGTACGGGTTTCCTTTCAATGTTCCAGCTGTTGTTGTGGAAAAAGACGCAGTATTTATGTAAGTTCTCTGTGTTATTGTGTGTATATGACCACAACATACATTTGTGCGGGATTGCAGAGCCTTTTTTGTCCTGTGTTTTTGAAAGATGAGTGTGACAGTCTGATGAGGTGGGGGATTTGGAGAGGCAAGTGGGCTGAGATAACAAATAGTCACTGCCTCAAAGAGGAATGATAAACAAGGAGGTATTTCCTTTCTGTTATGGTAAACCAGTCTCTGTCTGTAGCTACCTGTACTGGTCAATAACCCCCTTGCACAGAAGAAAGGAAATGATGACAACTTTCTGAGCTTTCAGTTCTGTGTAAATGAGAATAACCTGAAGTAATGATGGAATTTAAAGCCAAATGATCCTTCTTTCTAGTCCTGCAGGTTGGGATAACGACAAGAAGATTGGCATCTTGCACGAGAACTTTCAAACACTAAAAGCAGAAGACAGTTTTGAAGACAGCATAAGAAAACCACCGGTCAGAAAGGTACAATGAGATGTTTTAGAAATGAAATACGTTTTGCTAATAATTTTGGCAGCTTATTATTTGCTTGTCTCCCCGTCAGCTGTTGGAGCTTTGCTTCCAGGACTGTGATAGACTTGTTTTTGCTTATTTTGTCTTTTCATTTTGTTCTCGGTGTTTTCTTAGTGTTTTGTGTAGCTGCTTTTTGGTGACTTACTGTGTAGACCTGGGATGGAAGATGTTTCTGTTTCTTACACCACTTCATCCTAGTGCAAATGTTACTGAAAGTAACACCGAGCTTAGGCCAGGATAAGGTGACAACACCAGTGGGAGAGTGTGCATCTGTGAACAGATACAACATAAAGCATAGGATATTCAGTATTCCTGCAGATCCTGATTTTTTTCTTTTCTGTTGCAGTTTGTTCATGAGAAAGAAATTGTTGCAGAAGATGACCAGGTGTTTCTTATGAAGCTGCAGGTAATGTTCTGTCTATGAAACAAACAGCTGATGTTTTATCTAACAGGATTCTTCAGAGAAAAAAAAAGTTTGGTAATATCTAATAATACATGGGCTTATTGTTGGTTGGTTTTCTTTTTTGCAGTCGCAACTGGCGAAACAGCCACCTACTGCTGCAGGACGGCCAGTGGTGAGTAGTAACAAGTATTTCTGATGCCATCACCTGTATTTGAGGGCTGTTTGTTTCTTAACTGCACGATCAAATAGTTTTGATCAGTTTATTTGTGTAAACTACGTAGTGTTTAAAGCCTATTTCTCACGCTGCTCTAAAAGGATGACACTTCTTTACAGCTAGGCATGACAACTTGTATTGGCAGCAAGGGCTAAATGCCGTGGCTTTACTTCTTATGTGTTAGAGTGCATCTAAGCAGTTACTTGACTACCCTTTCCATCCCAAGAGTGTGCCAGGGAGCAAACTGTATGTAAGCTGAATTGCTTTGGTGAGTTTTGTATCCAAAATTTGGTGCTGTCACTCTAGGAATATACATATGGTTAAGTGAGAATTATAATGTCTAATTCAAAATAACTGGAAAGTAAGAAGCTTCACAGAGAGCCTGCAAATTTTTAGAGATGACTTCAACTTTTGTTAGATGAACGGCAATTTTACACAATCACACGTTATCACTGAAGGACTGAGGACTGTTTTGGGGGGCTTATTTTGTTGGAGTTTTTTTGTCCATTTCTTTGCTTTTTTTCCTTGGACTGCCTTTAATCCTTCCTATATATTTGTTGCCACGTGGTGTTGGCTTTCCAAGAAGCTGATTTTAGGTCCTCTACAATCTCATCGGTGCAGTTTTCACTGTGGCCAGAGGAGCTATAAAATAACAGCTTCACCTTTCTCACTGAGGTGCCTGGGGGGCAAGCTTCGGTAGTGCTTCGGTTGCACTGAAGTTAATATTTGTAATAACGTCATAAGTGTGGAAAAAAAACACGTAAACAAAATCCTGCCTCATTTCAGTTGTGAGGGGAACTACGTTATTAAAAAAGAAGTAGAACTGAGAAGCGGATGCTTAATTTCACATGCAATTACAGCTCACGATTCGATTCTTTGGAAGAGCTCTTTTAATTTTCTCCTCTTTCTTTGCACAGGATGCCTCGCCAAGAGTTCCTGGAGGATCTCCTAGGACACCAAATAGATCTGTGACATCCAATGTCGCCAGCGTTACACCTATCCCTGCTGGGTCCAAAAAAATTGATCCCAACATGAAAGGTACCTTTGTCTTTATGGGGACAAAAATTAACTTGGGGAAGTGCCTTTCTTCAATGCGCTTTTTTAGCATAACCGAAAGATTGAATCGCTATTTCTCTGGATTATGTTTGGATGGCTTTTTGTTTTTTTGTCTCCTCTCCCATTCCTGCCTCCTTGTAGCTGGAGCTACCAGTGAGGGAGTCCTGGCGAACTTCTTCAATAGTCTGTTGAGTAAGAAAACTGGTTCCCCTGGTGGCCCCGGTGGTGTTGGTGGCAGTCCTGGAGGTGGCAGCGCTGGAGGTACCGGCAGCAATCTGCCACCATCAGCAAAAAAGTCAGGTATGCTAAAAAGATCAGCTCATAAGTTAGAGCGAGTTGTGCATCGTTCAGTGTTGTTTATTGGAAGTGTGAACACTGCTACTTTTAACTGTATGCTTCATTGGATATGGCTTTTTATTGCCACAGTGATTCAGTATTGCCCGCCCTTGCTATGGCTCGTAGAATCAAAGCAAGCCTTCCCTTGTAGCTGTTTAAGCAGCTCATGCCATAAGCCATTTCAATAGTATTCAGATACATTGGGACTTCATTTCAAAGTGATGCATATCTGTATCATCAGTGTTAAAATGACTTCAATACTTTTAAACTTATTAATATTTTTTTAAACTTCATTTTGCCAGTGGTACAGCTCTGATTTGATGAAGGTTTAATGGAGTCACTTCAGCAGTCAATCAATCAGTTTAGTATTTTCTTTTGACAGCATGTTTAGCATTCATCAGAAATGTCTGATGGTGATTCCTTTAAAGCTAGATGCATGCAAGACCAGAGTATAGGAGTTAGTGAAGGGGAGTGAGGGCCAAGTTTAAATGTGAGTGTATCAATGTGCTATCCCAAGTTATGGAGGTGGTAAGCAGAGGTGAGGAGAGTGATGGGTTTGCACACACACCTTGAGCAGCAGTGTCAACTTAAGCTGACCAAGTTTGTGGAACAGACTTTGGTCTGTGGTAAAACTCCTGATTTCTATTCAGAATTAAATACAGCTGGTGCAGCAAATCCTACAGAAGTATTCATGATTTGTAGAAAACAGAGAAGTGTATTTTCTAGGCTTTAACTCTTCATATGCCTACAACTATATATAGTTATGGAAGTCACTTTGAGAAATCTGGAATACAGGATGTGAGTGTATTTCTTTGTGTCCTTTGCTGTTGATTATTGGCCTTAGGCCTTTGCTGCGTGCTTTGGGTTGCAGAGTAACATTTCTAGGATTCACCTGAAGCAAGAACAGGTTGGTTTTTTTTCTTTGGCTTTTTTTGTTTGGCAGATTTGCAGCTGCTTCTTGAGAACTGAAGATACAAAATGGTTTCATTCCCATCACTGAGGGCCGTGCGTTTCTTTTGTAGGTCAGAAGCCAGTTTTAACAGATGTTCAGGCAGAACTGGACAGAATCTCACGAAAACCCGACATGGTTTCTCCTACATCACCTACGTCTCCCACAGAAGGCGAAGCATCTTGAAGACACCAAATAAAACCAATTGTTCAGTTTTCTGGGGTAATTCAAACTTGCCTCTGCCTCTTCCTTCAGTAACTGGAACTAAAGAACTGAAACATCGTTTCAGAACACAAACAGTTTGTCTGTCTTTCTTTCATGTGTTGCCCAACTTTACAAAAGGGAGCTGTACAGGTGAAAAACGGTATCACATCACATAGGGCTACTGTTCACAGTGCAAGAATGGTAGATAAATTTCTGGGTTTTGTTGATAAGTCGGTGTAATTCTGTGCAACTGGCGAGTATGTTCACTTACAGATAAAGGTTGCTTAGAGCAGGAGGCTGATGCACACCGCAGGCACTTAATTTATATTGATTTCCCAACTCATTAGTTGATTTCAGTACCCTCTTAAGTAGAGTGTAAACTTCTAAAGGAGAGAACTACTACTAGTTGTTGGAAAGTCAAATCACTTGCACAAAACTGTAACGACAAACTCCAAATATACTTGAATGCTTGATTTGGAGCATGTTTGCAAACCTGTTTGATCTCCCCTGAGATCTATACGGCATTCAAAAACCCACACGAAAGTTTCATTCCAGACTAAGACTTTAAATTAGTGGCCGGTTTTTTGGTTGTTTTCTTTGATTAATTTCAGACACTGAATAAAAGATGTATAAAGAAAAAGCAGAGGTTAAATGTACAGATTATCAGTATCCAGATTTGTCTATATATATATGGCTCAGCCTTAATGTCCCCCACTATGTTTCCCATATTAATTTATGGTTTAAGATTGGTCATCGAAACTGTAATCAGTTAATAAAGTGTTCTCTGCATTCAAATTTCAGTAACTTTCATTGAAGCCATGGTGTTCTTTGTTTACAGCTACATTTGAGGATGTGATGTCAAACATCTTAAAATACACTTCATGCTGTACCTCTCTTTGAATAGCATCGCTGGGAGAGATTTAGACTTCCTTGCAGCACTGTTTCTGGGAGGAACTGTATAAAAGTCTGCTGTGTTTGCTGCTAGGAGTAAAACCAGCTTCTCAGGCTCATGTGGATTCTGCTGCAAGCACAATAATGACACCAAGAATCCTGCTGACGACTCCAGTGTGTTAGAATGGCCTGGGTTGGAAAGGTCCATAAAGATCATCAAGTGTTGCATTGGACAGCTCACCAAGGTCAGGGCTTCAGCTTTCAGTACGCAAATGCTGAGCATCCCTTCTCTGTTCTGTTTTAAGCTTATGGTTTTTACCTGCTGATAGTCACACACTAAGTGTAAAAAATACATCCAAATCTAGTAATTACCAAGTAACTTCAATGGGTTTAAGGTTTTGTGTTGGGACTTTTGTTTGTTTAGTTTTATTTGTTTTGGATTTTTAAATAAAGCCTTAATTTCTCCAGCTTATTTAGGAAGCTTCTAAAGGCTCCAGATGAAGGAGTACATCGTCTGTATTTTGAATGTGATACAAGTCATCTTAAGTTCCAAATTAGGTTCGCTCCCTATGGAAAAGACTGCAACCCAACAGACTGGTACTTACTTCTCAGCTGTGTAACTAGAACTTGGTGCTGTTATTCCATCTAGAATTAAGATCACTGCAAATCTCACATGCCTGCAATTTAGAGCATGGAAGAGCAATGATGAATAAGGAGGAGGGATCCTTTCCAAGCATCCTTTCATTCCTTTCACCAACAGGTGGCTTTGGTGCCTGAAAGAAGTGGAAGTAGCCCTCTGCCACTGAGCCTTGCTTTGCACGCTGCTTCTGCTAAATTCCACTTTCTTCATGCGCTGTTGTCAGAGCTGTCCAACCAGCACAAACAGGCTGTAGGTAGTGATGGCAGCATAAAGAGAATTGAAACTTGAAGTGGGGAGGCTGGCTACTCTGAGCTGGTGAACTGAAACCAGGGGAGAGCTGTGCCAATGACTGGCTGAATTCTGTGGACTTTCCCAACTTGTTCTGTGGCGATCTATCTGATCTTGCTGACAATAGCAGGACACGGGGAAATGGTTTTAAGTTAAAAGAGGGAAGATTTAGGTTGGATGTTAGGGGGAAGTTCTTCACTAGGAGAGTGGTTAGGCCCTGGAACAGGCTGCCCAGGGAGGTTGTGGATGCCCCGTCCTTGGAGGTGTTCAAGGCCAGGTTGGACGGGGCCCTGGGCAACCTGATCTAGTAAAGGTGTATGTTTGGTGGCCCTGCCAGGCAGGGGGGTTGGAACTACATGATCCTTGAGGTCCCTTCCAACCCGGGTCATTCTGTGATTCTGTGATCTACCTCACCACTCTTCAAATGAAACAGAGCTTGCCTCCTTCGGTGGTTTGGGCTTTTAAATTGCTTTCCTATCCTTATACTTGCTTCTCTTTTGACCTCCCTTGAAGGAAAGTAAAAAGTCAGAATTGTATTTCTGAACACGGGAAAATGAGAATTCATTTGTGAGAAGTCAGGTGAAGGGAGGGAGCCTCGCTGCTGATCTTGACTGTGAAGGATTTATGTTTCAGCTTCATCTGGGTAACTCTGTAACACAGTACAAAGTCGGTTCCAAAGGTCCACAGGGGCTTCACTTCATAAGAACTGGGATGATACCCAGCCTGTGCTCACCATATCCCGGGGATGACAGTTATTCAACTGCTTTGTCCCTCCACTCACACTTCTTTTGTGATTTTTTTTCAGTGTGATAAGGAGTGATATCTGTGTTATAAAGCCATGCTGTGATCTCCCCTAACGACGTAGCTTTCTCCATTTAATAGATACCGCTTTGTGGTCACTGTGGTGGTTATCTTTGGAGAAGATGTAATGCAGGCGAAAACTAGGTCACTCATCACTAATCTGCTCCCACCAACCTCCCACTCCTTGGCTGAGTGGAGACGTTGTGGCAGTTCACAGTCTAATTCCAGGACTGCATTCTGCTGCAGCTCCTGCTGCCAGCCCAGGCTCTGCCGTTCTGGTACAGGTTACGTGAGTAGGAAATACTTCATTTTTGGAAAACTCTGTCAGCACATCAAGAGAAGAAACTGAATAATGCCCACCTGGAATGGGATTTCTGTTACATCACAGCCAGCTAATTGCAGTTGTTTGCATTAATTATGTATCGCAACTACTGTTTTGATCTGCGATACCTTCCTAATTTCACTGAGAACTCCTGTGCCTGTACTCCTGTGCCTGAGGAATCACAGGGCTGGCAACACACTTGCCTTAAAAGCCAGCTCCTGCAGCAGGCACAATGTTTATGGCACAAACTCCTGCACCACCCAGCCCAGGGCTCCTGCAATGTTCCTCAAGGTTGTGTTTTCCTACAGGGAGGATCCCGTTTACAGCCTGTGGGCAAACAGCAGCCCAGAGCAAGTCCCAAAGTGCCCTTACCTGCTGTGCTCTGTGTTACCTGTCCAGGTGCGGTGGCTCCCAGCAGGCACAGATGGTGCCTGAGCTCCTGGTGTTGCACAGTGTCCTGTGCTGCTGGGCTGAGCTGGGCAGTATCTGACCATCCACTTGGCTCCCCCAGCACACGCTGCACTTAAAGCATCAGCAAAACTAAGGCTGAGAAAGCAAACTGCCACTTTTCTATCAGTAGATTATACTTAGCGAAGTATATCTGAACTTGCCTGTGAAGGAACATGATAGTTCTGTGGATAGTGCTAAAAAAAGTGAACGCAATACACTTTTGCTTATACACTAAAGGATTCATCTATTTCCACGCGGCAATGTAGCTGCCTTTGAAATTCGGGTGTGTTTAGATGTATGACAGCGTGTTGGAACCACAGAACACCCCGAGCTGGAAGGGACCCTCCAGGACCACCGAGTCCCACGCCGGCAGCACACAGCGCTACCCGGGATCCAACCCCGATGTCTCAGGGCTGTCCAAGCTCTCTCTGAGCTCTGGGGCCGCTCCCACCGCCTTCTGGCGAAAGTTCACGGGGTTGCGTCCCATCCCCCGTGCAAAGGACAGCAGACACGGCCGCGGTCACCTACCCCCCACCTCCCCATTGCAGCGGAACGCCACGCCGCTGCCCGCCCCTCCTTTGGGGCCGGCAGGAAGCGCTTTTGTTTCAGCGTTAGCGAGCGGGGCGGGGCGGTACCTCCGCCTTCTCGTTCCCGTTCTGTGCCGTGCTTCTCGTGCCGCCGCCCCTTTGCTTTCGCTTCCCACCGGCTCTGCAGCGCGGCCATGGAGAACGGCGGCGTTTACAACGAGACCACCGAGCCGCGGGCCAAGCTGCCGCTCCGCCGCCGCTGCGGCTGCACCCTGCGGCACCTGCGGGGCTGGCGGCTGGCGCACAAAGTCCTGCAGCCGGTGAGTGCCCGAGCGGAGCGACGCGGCGGAACGGGGCGAGCTCCGTTCTCGTGTCCCGGCTGGGATGAAAGGTCGCCGGCAGCGGTTTAGAACGTAAGGGGCGATGCTTTCTGCAGAGGGCGGCGGGGGCGAAAGAGGAGGTGGAAAACCTTATCTGAAGCTCAGGGTGCGGCTGTGGAGTTGGCCGCTCCGCACACACCCTGGCAGTGCCGCTCCTGTAGAGCATCACACGCAGTGATGGTGACCCGACGCTGCTTCTCACCGGGCCGGCCCTGTGCGCACTGGAACATGCAGGCTCACCTTTTGCCTGCTTGTTCCCATGTTGCGGGCACCCGATTCATGCTCCTGTCTGCCCAGCGGGGCTGGTAATGGTGCAGGGAGCAGATAGGGGGAAGTACTCACGGGGAGGCAGTGGGACCGGCTGCTGACTCTGAGTGTGTCGGTGCCTGTTTTCCGGCGAAGTGTTTTTTCGGTCCGATGTGTCACGCTCGGAGGAATCGTAGGTGGTTTCCAACCCTTTCTCGTGCGCTCACTGTGCAGAAAAGAGGGCATTCCGTTTTTAAAGTTTGGCTCACACGGAGTCAAAAGGAAAAGAAAAATAAAGGTAAGACTAAGTGCTGCCAAAAGCAATATTTTCTTAATAGCGTTTTAAAAACATCATGCCCAAGAATACTTTGAATAGCTATAACAGGGTGTAAACTTTTACTTTGTCATCTAGAGACTGATTGATTAAGTGAGATCTGCTGGCTGTTGCTCCCAAACGAGCAGATCATTTATACCAGCAGTCTGATGGAATAGAAAAATATTACACATGCAACTTCACCAGTGTACCAAAGTCTTCAGCTTGTTACCTGAGCAGAAACATCGCTTGAAAAGCTTCCTAGGCAGGAGAAAGGGAAGTCAGAAGGTTAACCTAGTTGTCCTCTCTTTAAGCATGAAACCATTCCCCTTCGTTCTATCACCACAGACCCATCTAAACAGTCTGCCCCTTCTTTCCTGTAGCTTCTCTTTAGGTACTGAAAGGCCGCTCTCGGGTCACTTTGAAGTCTCCTCCAGGCTGAACAGCCCCAGCTATCTCAGCCTGTCCTCGTAGGAGAGGTGTTCCATCACTTGCATCATTGCTGTGGCCCTCCTCTGGATGCACCCCAATGGGTCCATGTTACTCCTGTACTGAGGGCTCCACATCTGGACACTGTACTCTGTCACGTGTCAATGGCACCCCGCAGCTTGGTGTCATCCACAAACTTGCTGAGGGTCCACTCGATCACGCTGTCTGTGTCATTGATTAAGTATAAAAGAGTATCAGTCCCAGCAGTGACCCCTAGGGGACACCACTTGTCAATGATCTCCATCCAGATGTTGAGCCATTGACTACTTCTCTCTTGTCCGTTGAACAAGAAGATGAAGTATTTCATAAAATACCGTGAAATCACCTGCAGAAAGCTTCTTTCTAGGCATCCTAATTGCGTGGGTTTCTAGATTGCTGTTTTCAGCACTAAGTTAAATGTCATGGTGCCTACTGTGCTGTGGTTGAGGTAGAAATGAGTTCTCATCTAAAGCAGTATTGTTTCTCATTAGCAGTTGTTGCACTTTTTAAAAAATACCTTAACCAGAAAGGAAAATTGTAGTCCGGCCTCAATCTGCTATTGGTCCTGAGCTGTTTCCTTCCTATAGGAGCCCTGACCATGGAGCAGTACAGAACTAACATATGCATCCTTCTAAACAGGAAGGTTTGTGTTGGGAATACCATTGCTCCATACCTTTGTGGGCCTGCTGGCAAGCTCATTGATTTACTTTATTTTTTCAGCATTTCTTTGTAGCCTTTTCCTTATTAAATCCACCTGAGAAATGTGATATTTGTGCAGGAACTTGCAGTAGCGGTAAGGTCAGTGTTGATGAAAAACTTCTTGCTGGCAAAGGGCAGAAGGAGATGCTTATTTTCTGTATGAGAGGGAGGAAAGGTGGGAGCTGCCTGTTTGTGTCTTCAGGTGTGACCTCAGTCTTCAGTGTGAAGGAAGCTTTGTCCCACAGGTTAAGCTGAGCTGCGCCTCTCTGCTGTCCATTTACTGCTTGGAAGTCTCCATAGGCACAGTGTGGGGAAGGGAAATATGAAACTAAAGCAAAGTCCCATAAAAGACTCCAGTTGATCAATCCTTTAATTTTTATTTTGACATGGAACTCCTTTAAATACTCTTTGAATGTGATTTTCTCTCACTTGCTTGGACACTCAGCCAATTCCTTGGGCATCCATTGTAATTGCTGATTTAGGTGTGTTCCTGGGCAATGTGCCTTTGCCAGCAACTGCACGAGGGAAGGGGAAGTATGCTGAGGCCTGATTGTAATATGCAGTTTCCCACCTCCAGTTCTTTCCCTTTCTGAGATCCTGTTTACTTTACACGTGATTGTGTATTCAAAACACAATGCCTTGAAGTGCCCTTCTGAGGTCTGCCCTAGTTGGCGCAATGTGCGTTTCTCATGTGCTAAGTCGCTTTTCTTATTTTTACTGTCAGAAAGCTGAAACTGAGGACGGAGAATTATTATCCAAAATAAGGTGCAGGTAAAGCACCTCAGCTGTTTTTATGTGTCATATCTGGAAAATGACAATTCTAAGTTCTAGAATTTGGTATTTTTCATAGAGCTGTCACCCTCCCACATGCTGTTATTCATAATATGATCATCGTCCTTTCATCAGTCTTGGTTTTATGACCGACTCTGGCTCCTGATTATTGCTTTGCTCTGATTTGCTCTACTCCTTGCTGCACGGATCTATATCCTGTGTCATCTTTACAGGATGAAGAAAACCAGCGAGAAGTGGCCACAATGAGGCGTTACTTAAATACAGCAATATTTCTTCCTGCAGAAAAAGGTAGCAGAAAATCCAGCAGCAGATGCATGACGGCTGTATGGGAATTGATTCATGTCCTCAAAAAAAGACAGTTGCAGGAAGGCTAGCATAAGCTTCTGTATAGATTCAACATTGTAGCTTAAATGTAGCTTAAACCTTCTGGTTCCTGCACTTGAGCTGCTGTTGTTACTGGGTTCTAAGCACACAAGCTACGCTTTCTCTGGAGTTGATCAGGAGAGGCGGCTGGCTGGATCAATGTCTTTGATTTCTCCCCTGCCCCAAACCAAAGTGCATTTAAAATTAAATGCAGCTGTAAGTGGTAAGCAGTGGAGTTTGTGCTTCTCATCTGTCTGCCCGGTTTGCTTCCAGCTGCCTCCTGCACAGCACCACAAATCAAGACTCTTTACTTTCTAACCAACAAGTGAGTTTGGCGGTGTGTGCTCAGCTTAACCGAGTGTCATTCACTGCCTTACTTTAACATCAAGATGAAACTGTATCCCTGTATTTCTGCATGTTATAAAATAGTACAGTATGGGGCTCTTTTTAGATCCAGTGTTTTCTTACAGCTGTCTTCATTAATATTGATATCGGAGACATTCAGACATTCACTTATTAAAGATATTGATGTGATTTGGTATAATTGAGGTATGTTATTTGTTTGCAGGTCCTCTCTTTCCTGGCTGTTATTTTTGAAGAAATTGTGAAGGACTGTATCAACTGCCATGGGCTGTACTTCTTTGAATTTGTAAGCTGCAGTGCCTTTCTTTTGAGCCTCCTGATCCTGTCTGTATATTGCACTATTGCATATGAAACGTTTGGGAAAGATAAAGTAAACAAAATGGTAAGGAGTTTTATTCCTGTTTTAGATAAACCGTTTAATGTAAGTCCTTTAAAACTGCTGTGGAATCAAAAGGCTGTGCAGAGTGAATCCTCCTATTTCTCTCCATTTAAAAAGCAGAGTAAAGGAGGTTATACTACTTTGAGTCAACTTTGTCTTCTTAATATTGAGAGTTTCTCAGAATTGTCCTACATGCAGGACATTACACTGCTCAAATGTGCCACCCACCACCTCAACAGCATTTACTGTTTGGTCTCCATAAACATTCATCAAGTGCCAATGACTGTCAATGGGTGCCATTTTTTTTCCACATGGAGGAATTCAGTTCCACTCCTTTGCTTCATACTCACTTCCACATCAGACACCATTCTGTCAGGCTGCCCCTCTGCTGCCATCTGTCACACAGCAACAACATGTAATGGGATAGTGGTGGGAAGGTTCAGCCTCTGCTGGCATCAGTCAACATCTGCCTCTGACTTCATGGGCCATCATAATAAATTAGGAGGCATTACTTTCAGAGCAGCCTTCATATCTATTAAAAATAAATGTATTGAATTAAAATGGTTTTCTACCAGCATGGTACTTGAAATCTGCCTGCCTGTGGTGCTATCTGTTTTCCTACTGAGTGTAGCCTACCTCCTTTTTGATAATAACTGTACTGGTTAAACTGCTCATGTTTTATGTTTCAGAAGGTGCACTTGGTGGCACAGCATCACTCTGTAAAGCCAGGAAGGCTGTTGTTTTTGGTCTGTCTTTTCAGTGCAAGCAGTAACATTATCACTGAAGGTACAGATAAGGGAGTGTAGTCAGAGATTTGAATGAGCACTTTCACTTACAGGTTTCTAGTTTCCCAGGTGGAATAATGCTAGCGTGATTGACCTGTACTTGAATTTGACTGTGAAAAGGTTTGGATGTAATGAGAGAAATGCTGAAGGAAGATTAAAAAAGAAAAAGGTTTGTAGTTGACTTTTAAAAATAGTTAATGATACTGAATGTTGGTTGGTAGTGAAGTCAGTTTCCTGAATCTCCCAAGAACATCAGTGTTTCAAATCACAAATTCACTGTCAGATCTGGTTGCTGTTAAGATATTTGTTTGTTTTCAGGTAGATATCTACACTTGTGTAACATTCATTTCTCTTATTTGCAGAATTTTTGGACCGTGCTAATTACAGGTGCCTTCTTTCTGATAGCTTCAATAGTGCTTGCTGCAACCAGCTCTGGGTCTGCTTTTGAAAAAGCTGCTTGTGTAAGTCTTAAAATTGTATCATTTATTTTTACATTTAAATTGTATCTTAATTTCTCTGCTCTTGAAACCTCACTCAGTTTGCAGGCAAGAAGCTGGGCAGGGAACAGACTTCAGTGCATTACGTTGTTTCAGGAAGAGAGAGCTATTTTACAGCTTCTACAAACTGGAAAGCAGACATTCCTTAGGACTTCTGGAAAGCTCTGCTTACCCTTGAGCTCCCCTGCATCTTTGTTCCTCACTTAATTTTGCTCCCTTGGCTTCATACTCTTCCCTGTCCCCTGTCACTGTTGACAACGCTGCCTTCTCTCACAGCTCCCTGATAATCTCACCCCTGAGATGCAGATCAGCTGTCTTTCCATAATACCCTCCAGTTGTAAAGTCAGCAAGCAACCACATCTTTTGTCAGGCATTATAAAACATAAGTAGAGAATGCTGGCTTGTAAAGGCTGCAATAAGAATCACAGTTTCCTCAGTGACAGAAATAGAACAACAGGGCATGCATCTCATGCATCACACTGGAGATGCTCAGAGCAATGCACTCTAGAGTCTTTGTGGCACAGTTCCTTACTTATGTGGCACTCTTTTAAAATAACCTTGGAATTGTGAATGTGTGAGTTTAAAAGATCAAATTTTGATTTTCATTCTTGAATGAATTTAAAACGGATTAGAAATGAAAGCAAAATACTTCCACCCCATAGGCAGGATGAGCTATTGGGGATGCACATTTTTGTGTGGTCCTCTGTTTTGATGCTGATATATTCAGATATATTCATATGTATTGGCTTGAGTATAAAGGATCCCCATTTAAAAAATTATTATTATTATTATTATTATTATTATTATTATTATTATTATTATTATTATTATTATTATTATCATTTGAGCTGGAAGAACAAAGTAACTGTGATTTAAGCCTTATTGCTATCCAATTGCTCTGGGGAAAAACAACTACTTAAATTCAGTCAAAATGAGTGTAAATGTATGCGTTTGATTCCTTGCTTGAAAGAAGGAGCTAAAACCAATCTTCTGCTTACCACTCTTGTACTGTGACTAACAGTGAAACTTGTCATCCTCACTTGCTGACCCAGCAAGGCCTTGGTTTAGGTTCTGCTGCTTTATCTCTCTTCACCTTCCATCTGTTACTCTTCTTCAATTGGTCCTTCTAACCTGCATGCATCTGTTGTATAACTGTTCTGCCATACCATCAATGCGATACTTCTTTATTAGCTTTACTGCAAAACAAATTAAAAGTATATACTTGTACTACTAAGATCTGTTCAGAAAGTATTCTAACATCCACAGCTGACTAAGAGAATGAGAATTGTAAAACCTTTTACATTTAATATGCTACAATATGACTTCCAACCTGTTCCCAATGTAAATGGATTTAATATATGAGCATTATTAACATCTCTCTCCAGGTGCTTAGAATACTGTCAGTGTTTATACACATTTAATTCTCGTATTCCTTTCACTTCTGTAGGTGTTCGGATTTTTTGCAAGTGGGGCATTTTTAGCTGAATTTATATGGGAGCTTTGGAGCAGTCGGAAACAAAGCACTGAAGAACGCTCTGAAAATGCAGGCCACACTCAAGGGGCCACAGAAGATCAGCCACTGAATAAGCCAAGCTAAACTTTCTGAAATCAGTTCTTTTTTTTTTTTTTTGAGTGGAGCAAACTAAAACAAAGTTTCAGCGCTCTGTAGGTAATAACTTCCACCTCTTCCTTCCAATCAGTTTTTTATCCGTTGCTCATGACAAAAATTTAACGATCTGTAGGCAAGTAATGGCATCTTGAGCATCATGTTTTATTCCATTTCCTAAGTAACTGGTCCTGCCACCCATTCAGTTGGTATACCCTTAAAAAAAGTGTAAATAGAATAACTGGAGGACAACAGAGTGCTGGTTTGATCTTGGTAGAAGTGAGTGATAAAGGGAAATATGTGATACATAAATTCTTAGTTATGCTCTAAAGACATTTTCTATATAACTTGGACCAGATACTTCTCTTACAAGTTCCAAATTAGAAAAGTAGAATTCATTCTTATTGGTCAAGCAGTGAATGTAAAAGAGACACATAATTGCAGCCTTGCAAAAATGCTTATCCTTATTTAAGAGCGTGCGTGGGATTTTGTTTTTACTATTCACTCTCTTCAGTTCTGCCTGTGAGATCAGTTTAATGAAATAGTGAGCATAGAGTTTTTGTGCAGGGGGCAATGTAGTTGTTTGTTAAGGAGAGAGCTTCACACATCATGACCATCAGTGTTCACACTAGTATGACACAACGTTCTTTCAGACTGCTTCAAAACCAAGAAGATTTGCAGGAATAAAGAAAATCTATCTGTGAGAGGAAAAATTGAAGAATAAGTGTTTTCACAGAGTAACCCCAAAGTAGCAATTTGAACATCATTAGGGAAAACATTTCTGGGAAAAACATGACTTCACACTGGTACTATCTAGGTGAATGTAATTTGTAATGGCATCCACAACTTGTCTATGCATAGATAACAGTGAGCTTTACTGGAATTGTTATGGGCCATGTTATTTTCTTTGCTCTAGTGCAATATGGCACTGGTATAAGACTTCTTCCTACTGGTTGGCTTAGCTGGTGAGCAGGTAAACAAGTGCGTGTACCCTAAAGCAACAGGCTATAGGACTGCAAGAAACACTGCTGACGCAGCATGTATCAGACCAATGATGGACATATCAGGCTAGATGCTGATTGCTATATATAAAGTGGAAAAAAAGGCATTTTTCAGATGTATGAGGCAGAAACACAATTGCCAGATGTCGTGTAGAGGAACACCTTCAAAAGTAGGACAAAATGCCATAAACCAAGAGATGTTCCAAAGTACCAGAACATGTGAGAGAAGAAAGCTGATTATGCAAAAACAGTTCTTGCTTGGGTTCTCATGACATCTGTAATGTCTTCCAGGCATTAGCACCATTTCATCAATACTGTTGTCTGACAGATTTATAGTCCTGCAACCTGCTGCGGCAGCACTGAGACTAAGCCCTCCAGAAATTGTCTATGAGAGCTGCGTTTGGAAAGGGATGAGGAAGCCAGTGTAAGAGAAAGCAGTGTAAAAGGTCAACTTTTTTTTATAGTACTGTTACTTTCTGATGAACATGAGTTTGTGATGTTCTCTCCCTAAGCTCTGAGCCTTAACTTTAACACTACACTTTGCTTGGGGAATGTAACATTTTGATAGCTGGTGTGAAGCACCAATTTTAAGCTGTGTCTTGGTTTCAGGGCCATGCATAAAATACATATTTTCTTTTATGGAATTTCTTGCCTTGAAGATGAAATGTTATTTGGACTGTCATTTATTTTCTTGTATTTATTAGGATCCATTTGCACTAACCTGATCTCAGAGTAGGTGTACAGAGCTTGCTGTTGCTGTGTCTGAAAACTGTGTGGATTAGAGATGTGTTTGTTTACAAGCAATGTGTCTGGCAATAGGAAACTGGTCACAGGGAAAAATATCTCTGCTGTAATTTGCAGTGTCTTACTTTGGGGTATTTGTTCACAATGGTGATTAACATTTTAGGTTGGTGTGAGTTTTTTGTGTATTTATTTGTTTGGTTTTGCTTCCTTTTTAGTTTATTGCCCAAGATTCTACTGATTTTTTCTGATATCAAGATTTCTGTTGTTTCTTAATCTTGATGCTATAAATACAGCGTAAGAATAACAAGGTGCTGCTGATATTATTTAAACAATGCAGGACCATGATGAAACTGATTACCTTCTCTATAGACTTTTCTCTGCTTAAGTGCTTTGCTATTGGCATCCATTCCTGAATTGGAGATGTAGGTATCAAGAGGGATCTGTGAAGCCATTTCTCTGCCTTGGACCTCCCTATCTATATAGTATCTACCACTGATTCTTTACAAACAAACTGGAATACAGAGCTAGTTACTTTTACCAAAAGGTGCCACAAGCAGTTGGTGTCAGAAGTGACTGGAACTGAGTTCTGACTCCCATAACCTGTGTTAGACCAGAAATATTGCCAAGCCTTGCAGAACAGTTTGATAGATTCTCTTGCTACATATATGCTGGCATCCCTGGTGTGTTTCAGGTTGTTAAGAGTGAGGATTTTTTATATACACTTCATT
This sequence comes from Coturnix japonica, assembly GCF_054131305.1. Classification (NCBI taxonomy): domain Eukaryota; kingdom Metazoa; phylum Chordata; class Aves; order Galliformes; family Phasianidae; genus Coturnix; species Coturnix japonica. The sequence goes on from NC_140664.1 coordinate 102,264,266, forward strand.
CTCCATGTAGCTGTTCCAAGCAGTTATTGTTTACTCATTCTCTCACCAACTGACTGATCTGTGGATAGATTTGAGAACCAAATTCTATTGACTGAAAGGGATGAAAGCATTGCCACCAGCTAATGAAAATGAGCAGGTAGTTTTCTGGAGGCTGGTTAGATCTGTTTTCCCTTGTCATAGGATTTTCATAATAGGAGACATGTAATTCTTTAAAACAGTATGTAATGCTTCATTCCAGATACTGTCTAACTGGCATTCATCTGTCATATAGAAAAGTAGTTAAATACCGCATATGGGTTATGAGTTTGAGGTAATTGCTAAACTGTTGCTACCAAAACAGCTGTTTGTTAACAAAGCAGTTTCTGTATGGTTGTACTGTTAGTCCTAGGCTTTCAGGCTTAAGGGGAAGGTGTAGTTGGTGTTTTGTTGTTGCTGTTTAAAAATAGTTGGAAATGAGGTTTGTTTGTATCTATGCATTTCTCTGCTGCTGCTTAACTTGCTTTGTCAGCTCCCCAGGGTACAAGGGCAGATGTGTGTCTCTGCAACCATGGTAGGGTGAGAGATTTCCTTACTGCCACAGCCAAGCAGAGTGTTCTCCTGCAGTCCTGATACGCTCTTGTCATGCTCCTGGTGTTGGCTGCAGGCTTTGAGTGTCTCTCCTCCCATTAGGCTGATCCCAGAGGCACTGGATTAAACACCAGTTTTCTCAGGAGGCTGTATGCCTCCCACACTGCCATGCACTGTCAGTAAAGTAATCAGCATCTTCTCCAGCCTGTTCCTGATTAAACCATTCTGCTTCCTTTAAATCAGCTATTTCCATTGCTAAACAAAGTTGGCTGATTTTGACTGAAGTGGATTAGGGATTATTCTGGAGAATGGTGGGAGCTTCAGCAGAAGGGCAGTTATAAAGAACTATCTGAAATTTCTTTTCCTGATTGCGAAGCAGCCACACTTGTACAGTCTGAACTGATAGTAAAACCTGTGGAAAGCAGCAGCTGGCACAGTACATCAAGCTGAGGATTGTCTTCACCTTCTTCAGCGCTGTGCTTGGCAGTGGTGCTGTGAGCCTGCTCAGACACATTCAAAGCTTTAGCATGCTCCAGTCAAGCCCGTCCAAAAATACTTGAAGGCTCCGCACTGACTTTCAAGCATCACTTATGCTTACAGTGCTGTGAGAACCTGCGCAGAGGGTTCTCCAGGACGTGTCAAGACCTGCTGTTGAGTAGCTGAACTGTGAGTTTTTGCTCTGAGAAGCCACATGTGCGTTATGTAGAGTATGAATTTTTCATGTGTTAAGCACATCTTAAAATCAGAATGCCAGCAAGGCCCTTTGGATTCAAATCTTTGAAGGAACTGTGCCCTACAGCTTGTAGTCTGTGCTTGAAAACAGCAGGGCAGGGTTGTGGTCCTGTACAGTTCAGTTCTACCATTGCACCCACCAACTTAAAAATGCAGTGAATTGCCTCACGCAGCTCTAAGAGCTCAGCACAAGATGTTTTTGCATAATGGCTATTGTGGTAATCCTCGCTCTGTTCAAATTTGTGCAATAAAAATACCAAGCTTACTACACTGAGGGGAAATATTTTGTGAGATATTTGAGAGACTGTATGAAGTTGTAATGAATTAATATGCCGGCAGTGCCTTTAAGATGGAAATTCATCTTTGTTTTTGTTTATTATCAGGAAATACCTAGATTAAACCTTACACTGTTCAGAACTATCACTTTCATACGTTTGGGAACTTAAGTGCTTTTTAATGATTATTAAATCAGAGCAATAAAGCATTGTTTTATATATAGAAAAAAAGAAGCATATAGTTTTGGAGCCAGTGTTACCTTGAACTTCCATTAAAATAATTGCAAAATGTTTAATTATTTTTCCATTCTAAATCTGTCATCTTTTTAATGTATTACGACTTTTTGTTCCTGAAAGATATTTTGTAATCATTTTTAAAATAAAATATTAGTAAATAAGTTTCTTGTTTCTACGGCTAATGATTTTGTTCTCCCAGAACAAACCATAGGAAATAACATCATTCTTTGTTCCTGGTCTGGAGGAAGGAGCTTGCATTGTATTTGCCTGTTACTGGGGAAGAGCGTCCAACTTGCAAATCTGCAAAGCTGGTTGTTTACAGTAGAAGCTTCCAGGAAGAAAGGTCCAGTAAGGTCAGTATTGTCCCATCTCGTAGGGTCCAACTAAGCTTGTCAATGACAGACTTTATACCTACTGTGGCCTATGGGTTACTGCAACAAGTGTAATTCAAGTGCTGGTTTCCTATTAATTGTCTTGATTAGTTGGAGATGATAAATGAAGTGTTAGAGGAAGGAACACACATAAAGATAAGGCATCATGAGCAAGCTGTATCTCCTGGTGTAGAAGAATGCAGGTAACCGAGCTACCAGGTTGAGGAGGAGTCACAGGATCCTTTAGAGATATTTGATTGTGAGTGGCTGGGGTATGGAGAAGGAAATAATAAACTTGCATGCTTAAACGCATTATTAAACGTGACATTCTCTATGATGAATTTGCCAGAGATGAATGTCAATGTAAGAGTTCATGAGGGGAAAAGGCATCTAATACCATAAACTAAATTAAATTTGAAATCTAGGTGCAAGCGTACAATAAGGGCAATATGTAGTAAAAGGGCATTTCAGTGGTGGATTTACAGAGTGAGTTCTAAGAAACATGATAAAGATTGAATAATTAGGAGCATAACTACAGTTTGTCCTGTTACTGCTAGAAATGTGACAACTCCTTTCTCAGCAGCGTAATCCAAATTAGTTTACAGTAAGTTAGCAGGATAGCAGAGGAGGGTTGAACATAGTTTGGTAGTCTGCATCTTTTCTTTATGAGTGGCATAGGCACCTTTTGATTGCCGTTGTGTGCTGACCACCTGCCTTATTGCACAGCCCCCTTCATGTGGCTGTGCAGGAACCTCCTTGGCTGGGTTGTGGTTTTGACTTCCCTTTGAATTCAGAATAGCTATTCTTTGCCTGCTTAAAGGAAGCACAAGGAAGTCGAGTAATGTTTTTGCATTGTGTTGGTGCTGCCCACACGGTGCAGCTGTTCACAGATTGCTGCCTGCATCTGCTGAGAAGCTGCAGGAGAAAAGTTTGTCCACAAGAGGGCAAAGATGATCTTGTAATTGAAGTGATCTGGTCCGAAGGACCTTGCTTTCTTCTGACCTGTATTTTCACGAGCTGAAGCCCATTTGCCCTCTGCTTTTGTCAGCGTGACAATAAATTGAACGAAGTAATTTAGTGATCATTTTTACGGTCACTTCTTAAAATGTAGCTTGGTGGATTTCTGGTAGTTAGATCAATATTGTTTCAATGCAATACTTAAGCTATGCAGTTTGGAACGGTGAAGGTTTTGCTTCAGTTCTTCTTGTCTTGTAACCTGTCATGAGATATCTAAGTTTTCCTTATTTTTATTATGAAGTCAAGCTTCAGCTTCATGATGACTCTGTACTTATAAGGCAGCTTTGAAGATTTTTGTGGTCTGCATTATGCTGTGGCTTTTGGTTGAAAGGCCTGTTGATCCTGGACAGGCGAAGAGGCAGAAGAAAGGAATGGGGAGTACCTGTGTATTTCTTAGACTCTAGGGAAGCTAAATGAGAGAAGCTTATTATCAAAACAAATGCAAATGATGCATGCTGGAAAAATGTCAGGGTCCACAAACAGAAATGTTGGCACACATAGCTGTAAAGCATGCCAGACGGGGTTGCTCGCATTTCCAGCCCTCTGCAGGCACCACAGCAAAACTTGCTTTGAGCTGCCTGCATGTCCTGATCACTCATTCAATTTATTTCATATGACCTATTATCTCTTGGCTGAATATTAGAACAGGACTGGGAAATAAAACAGCCCAGGCTGTTTTGAAGTTGGCAGCTCCTGAGGTGAGAGTCAGGGCTTCACAAGGAGAATATAAAATTCACAAAATAACCCGACTGACTGTCTTCATTACAGCCTTCCTTCTAACTGATTCCTTTGCACTGGCTGTCATGCTTCCAAAAATCTCAGTGCAGACACTATTCTGAAATCCTTGCTCCCATTGACCTGTAGGTAAGGGAAGAGTAGTTACTTAGTCACTCTGTACTCTCTACATAGCTAACCTATGACTTGGAACTGCTACTCTATAGCGCCAAGAGCTTTTGCTTTAGCTGCATCTGGGATAAAGTGACTATGGAGGTCTAGCTGAGAGGGTACAATGCAGCAGTAGAATCCAGTCAGTTAACATAAGTCTGCCTGTTTTCTGCCTCACAATTCTCTTGCCCAGAAAGGCTTGTTTTACGAATGAATAAATGTTGTCCTTGACTTGGTACAGTTTTTTAATTGTTAACCCTTGTTTCTGGCAGTGGCGCCTCTCATTTGAGGGTAACAAGGGCATAATTATTTAGCTCTCATGCATCACAAACTGCTGAGCTTGAGGTATTAATGGAGTGCTTTGCCACCACCATAGCTTAATAGCTACAGCTGCAGCACTGTGGTCTTGTTTGGCTGGGGCTCATGAAAAAGGGGTATGCAGCTCATTAAGTTTTATGTTAAGACTGATTTATGGAAGTAGAAATAACAGTAGATTGTGCTAGACGGACAAAGCACTTCTAACATAGGAGGAGCTATTATACCAGCAGAGCTGTGACTCACACCCATGTCAGGGAAGCCATCAGCACTAGTTTACCTTGGTACAAGACCCAGTGATCTCAGGAAAAAAAAATAAAAAGAAAAAATAAAGAAAATAAAGCCGTGCTCTGTAATCATGTGTGCTTCAGGACTGTACTGTGTGTGTTTGTCAGGGGGGAGAGGTGGAAATCAAAACCTAAACTGGTGCTTTTGGCTGGCTACAGGTTTTGAGGTCATAGTATTGTAGATGGTGATACACAGCTCCTAGCTTGCTCTCTTCACATCCACCCAGCTATTGCATTGGCTCTGCTATTAGCAAAAAGGCACGTGCTGGAATTAAGAGGTGTCTGCTGCTGCAGCTCCACATGGCAAAGCAAATCTACTCAGCCCTAGCCTGAAATGTTCCACTCCATCTGGTAGCTGATGGAGGAAGAGGCACATCAAGAATTAGCAAAATGGTAACTTATGCTCTTGAGTCATTGCTGCTGTGAATCATTCTCTGCTCTTCATTGAGTGCACAAGGGAGAATGGCTAAGTATTAAGGCCAGTCCTAAGCAAATAGCCTCCAAGAGACACAGCGCTTGTCCCTGGCAGAATGGTGTTTATTTACTCTCATTGGGCTGTGAAAACAAGGATGATCTAATTTCCTGGTCTGTCCCTGTTATGGTTAGGTGCCTCTGAGGCTACACCTTTGTTTTCTTCCTCCAGGTTTCTAGAGCCTTGCTGTACTTCCTCCTATGTCATAAAGGCTGCTTGTCTTCTGTTGTTCTTCCTACAGTGAGTGCAAACATTTATGAACAAAACACATCTTTTAGACACACTGAATTTACAGCTGACTCTGTTAGTAGTCTGATGATATTCTGCTCTGCAGAGATAAATAACCCACCGCTCTGCTTGGCCTACTATGTCATCCACACATCAGATCCACTTCAATTGCTGGGGCACTGTTGTCTTTCTGGCAGTCCCTTCATCAGCCACAGAAACACGCAGATGTTTCCTTCACCACCAACCCTTCCTATTTTCTGCACCTGGAAACACACACACACTGAGCACAGGTTACTCAGTTCATTGCTTTCCTTCTGTGTAATTCCCTCTCTTCTGCAGGTGCTTACTTTGCTAAGCACTTGTTTAGCTTTGCAGGGTTCCAACCTATGGCACACCTCTACAGTCACAGGGAAGAGGGGTTCTGAGAGTGATTTACAGGGGAGCACCTCTGTACACCACGACAGGACTGAAATCATTTAAAAGGCCAACCAAAATAATCTGTAGGCTTTGTGGCAGGGAATGCTGTCATGGGATGCCCGTGCTTCACACTGTGCTTCAGTGTTACCTCATGCTGCTAGCTGAATTCCCTCATACAGGGAGGAGGGCAGGACTACTGCGCTTTTGCTAATGTCTTAAGTTGCAGCTTATTAATTTCAAGTGGTTGCTCTGTGCACTGCTGTTACTCTAGGTCTATAAAAACCTAAAGATCAATATAAAACATCCACAACACCTGGGGCATTTTGAATTTAACTCAGCTCAAGCCAGGATCCAAAGAAGTGCATTTCAATTGAAATCAGCCAGTTTATCTACTTCCTTTCTTCTGCTTCAAAAGTTGGGGTTTTCCTGACTGGGTAACGCTCTGCAAGATTTCTGCTGCTCAAACACAAGCTGTACCTGAGAGCAGTAGGCATGTAACCACTGATAAAACTGCTTTTGGAAACATTTATCTTATGCTCCTTTCCACAAAGATGTAGTTCATTACTATGGAACAAACAGGTGCTGCTGGAGGTCGTGTTCAGGAAGTGATAAGAAATCAGTAACCCACAGAACAGCTCTGCTCTGAGCCACTCTCTCAGGAAATGTTGGGTCACTTCGATTTTGGTTTCATTTGCACTCTTTTTTCTTTAGCTCTGCTCTCCTGAAAGGAAACTGTTGCTCTCCACCTCATTGTTATTAACCCTCCCTATCATGCTGCTGCCCTGGTAGCTTTTTCCCAGCACAAAACAAGCAGCTGCAGTATCGTGCTTGTGGCCACTCTGTTTTTTTAAAGCTTAGCTTTCACACCACCAAAGCCAGAGCAGTACCAGAAATCTCAGAATCTAAATTCTGCCTCAAGGCAAAGTTAAAAGCTTGTCTTGGCAGCTACCTCACCCATGAGGGAGGAAACTCCTTTAGGGCTGCAGTGTGGCTGGGTATGGAAGGTGATGAGAACTTGTTTGATACTTAAAAAATTGTAAAGTCATTAGCCCATTAAATCAGTCCAGATACAAGATGATAGTAAAAATAAAATAAAATAAAATAAAATAAAATAAAAGCATAAAGTTCTTGTTTATAGGCTTTTTCTTTGGATTCAGACTCCAAGCTGGTGGGAACCCACTGCATACTGCTCATTCCCTACCAATAAACAATGGTGCGTGCTTACTGTGTGCCTGCAAGAGTCTGGTGTGCTGAGACTGCTGGACTCTGGGCTCAGGGACAGGCAGAATAGAAATAAACTCCAGAGCAGCGAGCTGGAGGTAATGAACAGCCTCTAGAATGCCTGAGTGTAGGAAGGAACAGCTTTTCCTGTTTTCCAGCTACTGTCTCATTTGGAAAAAAAGTAATCACCCTTCTCCAGGAGGGAAAGACAACAAGCACCAGTGTGACTTTCTGACCTGCTTCCATGCAGCACAGTTAATGAAGTCTTGGGATCATGGACTAAAACCATAAGCTGCATGTTCCCAACAGGATGACTGTGAGAGCACAGCCCTGTGAATCTGCAAAGGGGAAAGGCAAGCCAAGGGCACAGACCTGACACCTGTGCTGTGGTCTGAAAACTGAAGCAGACTGAACAGGAGGGGTGCACGCAGCCTGCTCAATAGCTCTCCATAACTCCATAGCTCTGCAGAGAGCACTCTCCTGCCCCATGGGCTTAGAATGGCAGGTTGGCTTCCTGCAGACCCCTCTCCCTGTCTCACACAACAAGGAACACCTCCAAGGCTCCAGCCCAGTGCCAAGCTCAGCAGTTGGGCCTAGCGATGCATAAGGGCAGCTTTCCTTATCTCTGTGGTGAAGCAGTCCAAATGCAGGTGTGTACCCCTAGCATGAGGAATGCCTAAGGCCACTTTTCAGCACACAACCCCTCCAGCGCTGCAGCAGCACTTTGCTTTCCGTTGTCTCTAAGAAAAATAGTCCTGAGCAATTTTAAGTTAAACGAGGCCAAACGTGTGGCAACTTGATGCTATTTTCCTCAGCCTCTAGGTCAGGTTTATTGCAGCTTCCTTCAGATGTAGCAGAACATGACAGAACATTCCTAGACAAAATTACGTAATATATATGCTGTGGGAAAGCAGAGAAGAGACTTTTCTATCACTGCAGGCAGGTACACTGTTTAAGCTCTAATGCAGCCATGAACTATTGATATCTGCCAGCTTCTCTGACAGCAAATAATGTGCTTACACTAGATCCTTCCCTCGTAATCTTTCCACTTATGTTTGCACCTGCTTTTTCTCCTTGTGTCCTGCTCCTTTTTGTCCTAATGAGCTCCTAGTCCTTCCTGGACTCAGCATCTCCCCCTTCATTAAAACCATGAAACTAATTCATTTCTGACCCAACATCCTGTCACATCCTCCTCATATCCCACATAGTGATGTGGGATCCCCTTTAGAAGCAAAGAATCCAGTCCCTTGCAGTAAACACAATGCAAAACACAAGTATTTTAGGGCAGCAGAAAAAAAATGTCACATAACCTGCAGTCTTCATCCAGTCCTGCGCTCCTCAAGCTTTTTAGAACCATCCTTCCTCTTTTTTTTTTTTCTTTTTCTTTTTTTTTTTTTTTGGTAGAAGTTTCATTTCCCCTTCTCATTTACCCAGTTCCTACCCTCACAAAGGCACTATTCAATCTCTAGCTTATCTCAAACCCCCAGAGGTCAAACACCAGCTTTTTCTTTTTTCATTATGAATCAGTTTGTGTTACCTATTTTCCTCTCCTCATTTTTATTTTTTTTAAAATTCAATTAAATTCAGTGAAACTGAGCCCCAAGCTCTGCCTGTGTTGATTCAAAAGAACAACTACAGTCTTCTCGGGACTGAAGAGGTTGGACATTTTTGGGTGGGACAATCAGAGAGACACACAAGGGAAGCTGAATAGTTTTTTTCTGGGACTTACACATCTTTAATCCTCCAGGATATTTTCTGACTCTCCCCAGACAGAAAATCACTGCACTGGTAAAGGAAAAAAAAAATTGGAGCAAGATAGCAACCCAATTACCAAAGCCATTACATTGTCCAAACAGCCAACATACATAGTTTATTTTTAAAACAGCTGGAATCTCATATTTGACAAAGTCTAAGACAGATCGAGCTTTCAGAACCAGGCTGACACTGATGTAAAGTTAAAACACCTTTGCTGGCATAGGTACAGTAGTGATGTGTCAAAGTCCCTGTCAGACAGAGCTGTCATTCAAAGCTCTACTAGTAGGTTCTGATATCACCAAAAGCTGTGCTTTTTTTCTGGTAGACATGTTTCACAAGAATTTGGGAGAAGTGAGGAAGCTATATCAGCATAAATGTCAGCTTTCCAGCCTGAAAGCATCCTGCTTTAAGAGCTTCTGGTAGGTCTTTGAACCCAGCAGTGTCACAACAGCAAAAGCTACAGGCATATCTTAAGCCTGTTGATAGGCACAAAACCCAGAAGGGAACTTTATGTCTCTTGATCCAGTGTAAACAAGTGCAGCAAAACAGATTCTTTGGGTGATCAGACAGCGTCATCCAGAAATCCTTTGGTGGTTGGACTGCAGGAAACTGCCTGTAAAGGCTCCCCCCCCCCCCCACCTCCCACATGGCAGCAAGTGACAGAGTCAAGTGGGAGGCTGAAAAAAACAGATAAAGAGATGAGTGTGCAGTGCAAGGAGGGGGGCAAGGTTCCAGCAGAGCATTGAAACAGCTTCTTCTTCACCGCAAGCTCATCCTCCAGCTCAGCCTTAGGCAGATGCATCTCCCCATTGCCACTACAGCTCTGTGCACTCAGCTGCAGTCATGCTGCATGCAGCTGAGCACTTGTTTTCCTTTGGATTGCCAAGATGGGTCAAAGCCTGTGGAAGGTGCCTAGTACCTATCCGAGCAGCATTCTCAAGAGGTGACGGTGCTACCATCAGAAACAGCACTTTCCTAAAAGAGGAGATTGTTTCCTTAAGTACCTACCACGTCAATCCAAACTGAAGCCAGGGTGCAGATTTCCAAAAACTGTGGCTAAGTCAGTCTTGGCAGGGGAACCTGTGAACAAGCACCCTGAGTGCCAAAAAATAAAATTGAACCACATACGTATTTCATAATCTTCTGCAGTCTTTTCAATCAAAGTAAATGGATTCATTTAAATAACCTTCTTTATTCATGCTGAAGTAGTTTATCTTGGAGTGAATACAGGTTTCTTGATCCACAAGAAGTAGACTTCTGTGCATTCAAATTGTTTCCTGCTCTGTGTTGCTTTAAGTCACTTATGGAAAGAAAAGCAATAAGAATCACAGAAACTAAGCATCATGAGAAGGGAGATTCCTGACTTTCCAGGTTATCTGCTCAGTTATTTTCACTTTCTTGAGATTTTATAGAACTTTAGAACTTGGCCCATTTCTCTGGTCAAGAAGTGAAAAAAAATAAAATATCAATGCAGAGACCCATACATAAGAAATGGCAACGCATGTTGATGTGCTATGGGGCACAAAAACATTTCTCAGAAGCCAATCATTAAATTAATCAGCAGTATTTATGCAGAATTTAAGACAAGTAGAAAAATGAACAGCAGGCCAGAAAATGCTTCTTTCCTCCAGCCTGGACCTGGTAAAATATCCATATATACATATAAAATATCCATATATTTATATATATTATATACATATATATATACGGATATTTTATATATATATATATATTGTTTTGTTTTAATTATTATTAAATTTTTTTGTCAAAACCTGCTGCACTGTCCTGCAATTGTCCTCACAGAAAAGACCAACTTACAAGTGCAAGTTCTGCTTCACAACAAGACATGCATGACATGAAAGGGAAGAGCACCAAGGAAGAGGGCTTGAGCTTCACTTTTTTTTTCTGCAGAGTTTCCAGCTCACCAAAAGTGGGCTTCAAAAGCTCAGAAAGATAGAGGTGCCAAGAAAATAGCAGCATTATCTCCATCTCAAGGTTACAAACAGCTTCACAACAATATCAGGTGGAAAAAACTCTGTCCAGGCTCTGAAAACATGGATCCCAGCATAGTCAGGAGGGGCAAGCCACATGTAAGAGAGGGAAAGAAGCATGTTGCATTATTTGCGATGGGCTTTCCATAAGCACTATTAGATTCCAAAGAGAATAATATCTAGGAAATGCAGAGAAATTTCCTACAGAACAAGTCTTCAAAATGTCCATTCCACCAACAAGTATTTAAGAAAAGGAAAGAAAAAGATCCCACGAGCCATTAAAGCTTATTCTCGAGTACGTATCTCTGTGAGAGAATTTTTTAATAGTAACTTTGGATTGATCTGTTTTTATCATGTACTGCCAGGGCTACAAGGGAGTATTTGCAATGATTTATACAAGTTGCAGTTCATAATTTTTGATGTGGGCTGAGCTGCTGTTACAAAAATTCCATAGTTCTGAACTTGGGTCAGTTCATCCATTCACAGATCAGTTTGTAACAGTTCCTTTGTTGAAAAACCAGCCTTGGAAATTAAGAATCAGGTAGAAGTTTGCAGTATTTCCCTTCTGTAAACAGATGGAGGAAATCAGAAGCCTTTTTTCCATCCCTTTGAAAAGAGAACCAAACAACTCTCCAAATGAGTTTTAAAGGCACTTACTGCAAATTGCTGGAAATAACTGCAGCCCAGCTCGAGAAACAGAAGCAGCATTTCTCTGTAAAGCTCAGAAAAAAAAAAAATGGTTCTCCATTATATGCTTCTTCTTTGGGGAAAGTAAACTTCTTTGGGTGAGAACAACAAAAAACTTTGGTTCATAACACTATTTTGCATAGGACTTCAAGTAGATCTTCAAAAGCCACTGACTGTCCAGCCTAATACCAAAATACCCACAATCTCTCCTCAGTGATGGATGGTCCTCTTTGGTACAGTGTTTTGTAAGGCAGACATCTTGCTGAGACGGAGTCATACAGCTGCATCTTAGAAAAGGAAGAGAGTGTCACTTGCACCACCACAAACAAATGAATTTAGTTGATTAAAGAACACACAGGAAACCTTGTTTTGGTGGGAGGGCAGGGGGGTGTGGAAGATGAGACAGCACCAATACTTGCTAGAGGCAAGTTGTTCTGCTCCACTAGTTAGCTGTTAAAAGTTGTCAGTAGCTGTGACACATGCGTTGACCAAAGTGTAGAATTACTCCTTTGTGAGTAATTTTATGTAACAAGAAACATGCCGTTAATAAATCCTTCCAGGCAGATACTGCCACAGGAAAATATAAATATTCATTTTGAGAAGTATTTTGGCAGGCACTAAGCACGATACTCACTTGTTGACTGCGTGATGCAAGAAACCTTGTAGGATGACCATATGCTTAAAACACAAAGGACCGTAGCTAGGAATCCAAATGTCTGAATGAAAAAACAGACAAACCACAAATACTTACCATTAGATGACACACAATCCATGAATGTATGGACTCCTGTACATTCAACTATGTATTTTATGATGTTAACAGACCAAAAATGAAGTTATATTTTACTCCATTCTGTCAGCACACTAAAAAAAAAAAAAGTTACCATACTATAATAGCAGCCTATGTCTTGTCAAACCAATGACTGAAAGACAGACTGAAAATCATATAGAGTAGGGAGGAAAAGCTGGACAGCTACACAGTGTCCCACTGGCGAGTCTTCTCATTAGGACACTGCATCAAATGAAAGACTTTTTCGGACACCTCTGATTTCTGCTCTTTTGGCAAACCTCATTCAGACAAGTCTTTATTTGTCATCTGTCAGATAACTAAGTCAGGCGTGTCGTCTCCTACTCCATCTGTATCTACCAGTAATCATTGGGACCAAGCTTGTGAAAACAACTCTTTATTCTAGTGATACTGCATTTTAAGTTCTGTTGCCCACACTCAAAATTCACGCCTCTGAAGAACACTCCAGCCAACAGAGACAGAGTACATCATCCAATACATAGGCCCAGGACAACAAAGGGTTTTAGCTCAGGAGAAATAATCTTGAGCAGGGCTCTCTGTTAAAGCACAGAAGGTGGCAAATGCAGAAGACTAGGGTGAAATGCTAATTTGCAGTTATTACGACAGTCATTTATCAAACCTAAATTGTCTTAATTCTTCCCCAAAACGCATTTGTCTTTATGTGTTAAAGCTAGAGGCTTTGGTTTCAACACATATTCATTTTAGTCGTGAGACTGGAGTCTCACAAAACTTTTTTGTTGGTGTTATGTTATGGAACATTCACTGAAATTAGATAGAAGACAGCACACCAACCAAGAAACAAGGCATGTCTGTAAGAAACTAAAGTGGTGAGCAATAGATTTCTTGCACTCAACTTACGCTGAAATAAAAAAAGCATCAAGACTGATAAACAAGACCTTACCGCTCCAGCCACTAGTCCAGTCAAATTGTAACTCTTTGATGCTGCTACAATTGATGCAATGAGAAGCAGAATTGTACCAATTAAATAATGCAGAAATTCCTGTAAAGACAAACATAGGTTGCTTCAGAAGGGAAACTTCAGAAAAGCATTTCAATATCCATCAGAATCAGAACAAGTTGGCAGAGGTTACTCAAACTCCATGGACAAAACATCAGCCTAGGATTCCATTTTGCCTCACAGTAAGCAGGAGTGATCTGTGTATTTGTGTTTTGAATCTTCATGAAGGTTACATCAACCAATACAGGTGTCTTCAGAACATTGTGCTGTAAGGTGTGCTGGTGGGATATGTGCTTACTGACTTTGTACTGCACTACCAGCATGAGCCACACAATTACCATGTGCAAGGGAGGCAGGAGACACACTATTATAGCAATGTACACAGCCTACTACTTTCACGGAACCCAAGGGATGGAGACAAGTTGTAAATGAATTATCAAAGGCCATGTTACATAGAGAATGAACCCCTGGCAGGACCAGGATAGTGCCATTCTGGAAAAAATGCTTTTGCAGCTTTAAAAGTTGTCATTACAGAACAAACTCTTGAACCATCACAGCTTTACTAATTGTAAGGCACACCTCTGATTGCAACATAGGGACCTTGCCAGGAAACTAAGCCAAACACTAATCCTAGTTTCCCAAAGTCTCTTATAGGATTTTTCTATTCCGTTCCAAAGATACTTGAATATTTGACTCAGCTCCTCTGCTCTGCACTGAGCAAACACAGAGACTGCAGCTGCCCCTCACACACCTTGCCCTAAAGACCCTTCTCCATCTTTGTAGCCTTTCTTTGAACACAAACAGCAATGCATAAGCAGCCTATCCCATTCAAGCTTTCTGAAAGCTTTTTTTAAACAGCCACAAACTGCAGTGCCTTAAATTCACCAGTGCACTGTGGAACAATTGGAAATGAACAAACACATAAAAGGAACAAAATGCAGTGAATGAGGAGGTCAAAATGGCAGAGCTGTGTTACCACAATTCACGCATTAAATACTGCTTTACAAAACTCATTCCATTTTCCATGTTTGCATTATCCTTACATGAAGACAGAAGTACTTTCTAGTAACAAATAATAGAGGTACATATTTTAAGAAGTGTTGCAAGTCTAACTATAGTCTCCATTTAAAAAGAATTTACTTAGGTTTTTTTCTGTTTAGAAGTGGCTGGAAGGATAAACTGTTACCTCACCTCTGTAAACTATTTACATAGCTTCCATTAAAAGCCATTCAAATACTTCTTGAATTTCAAAACTTCCTCTGCATCTCTCTGTTTGGCTTTCCTCACCCCTTTAGTTCTTTCTTTGTAGGATTAACAGGTCACTATGCACTCAAGAGAGGTGTTGTCAGAGGTTACTAAGATCTGTGATCCCACACCAGGACAGATGACTTTCTGTTAGCCGACCTAATCAAAGCTGTTGAGGAAGTTCAGGTCTCTCATTTTCTGTGGTGCCTGTTAGCACTCTGCTAGGATATAAGAGATGGATGTACAGGGGAAATGGTGGAATGATGTAGGATATCCTGCAGGAAGTTCCTAGAGAAGGTCAGGCTATGAGCAGTCAGGCTGAGAATCCCATTTCTTGCTATTGTTTAAGTTACCTATAACCATACCAAAAAGAGCCACGCTTGACTTAAATAGCACACATGGACTTTATTTTGGGACAGGATGTATTACATGAATTCTAATGTAATGAAGTGGTACTCGAGCAAATGTGTAGCTACTATAAATGACCAGAGTTAAGGCCCATCTGCTGACACCTTTTTCCACTTGTCTCAGAATAACACTACTGCCTTCACTGGAGTAAATCTAGATTTATATCAGTGTAAAGGAGAGAAAGGAGAGCAGGATCTGATCCAAGTCAGCTAGAAGATTTAGAATTACAGCATCTTCTGAACTGAATACTAGAACAAAAGCAGCAAAGGTATTTGTACATGAAAGAGAGCTTATCAACACATGACAGCACAAGAAAATGAACAAAGTAATTCAGATATCAACCCATAAAAGAAGCAAAAAATGTAGGCCATCTGACAGACTTACCGCAAGTGGCCAGCTAACACAAGTGAGCGTCCTGTAGATTCTGAAAATGTGGATAATGTAGAAGAACAAAATCATAACCAAGTCACACATGGTAACAATCTGAAAGTAGCTGTATGCGCTGTAATCTGTCCACTGAGAATTATTTACACTGATGAATCCAACCAGCAGTGAGATCTGAAAGACAAAAGGCACATTAAAGGTTTTTAGAGCGGTGCTCAGAGGCCTATGAAGACGGCTTCAAACACTACAATACATCATTTAGAAATAGAAGACGATCATCCTGAGTAAACCTGATGGTCCCAACAAAGTGGAGGACAAAGTAACAGGCACAAAAATGTTCAAAGCCGAGATAGAGCCAGCTGCTAGAAAGAAAGCAATGGTCTCAGACGGCCTGCAGGATCCAAACTGAAGAAGTCTCTATTACTAAGCAAGAGGCCTCAAACAGAGAACAGGTGCTGAATGTTTGGGGTTGCAGCAGCAACTCAAGGACCTAAACCCCATGGAATTTCAGAAGGACATGGATAGCTCACTGCAGCTGAAATCACTGAATGCTGCTGAAATGAATATACCCATGAACACACCTTTAGTTCTATTTAGTAGGTGCTGGCTGTAACTGAGATAACAATTTCACCCCTCTTTTCCTATCACCTGCACAGCAGAGTTATCAGTAGACTGCACAGTAGTACTCTAGGAAATGATGCCATCATGTCAAGAAACCTTTAAAAAGTTTTACTGTGTTAACAATGTTACATAAAACCAAAACTTCTATTACCTGTAGGCTTGCAAAGGACTTACCTAATGTGTGATTAAAAAAATCTACCCAGGGTACAGCCAAATATTTTATTATTACAGGCCTCAGTAACATGCACTTTCAGCCACTGTAATTTTCAGTTCACCCAAAGCCAAACAGGAATGACTCACACTTTAAAAGTTTCTTCAAGACATATAGAAAAAACTGAAGCCTGCACTTCAGTACTGCATGTACAGTCATCCTTCAAGCTCCTAACCAACTCTATCCATATCATTTCATTCAAATTAAAAGGAAAAAAAATCTAACACCCAAACGACGTAATCCAGTTTCTTCCTGCAAAGGAGCCAATTCATTGTCATAAGATGATGTGGCTGTTTGGATGGAGTTTGGTCAAAATAACAATTTATTGTGAAGTTCTGATGTGTGGATAGAGCTTTTGGTTGCACCTGGGGGTGTGTCTGTTTAGCCTGTCTGCCTAAGCAGGTGGAATTGGGTCAAACATATAGCAGGAAGAATCTGAGCTATGTTGTTTGGGTGCTGGATTGTTTTTTTTTCCTACATGTACTTTTCCAAATGCGCGATACAGGTCAGTCCCTGCCTCCCCAACTAGTTTCTGCCCTCTAGCTTGGGAATTTAACACTGTGGCAGCATCCCATCTGTTCAGTGCTTCTCTCTGCACCGTGCCTATTCTCTGCCTCCCAACACAGGTCTCACAGCTTAGCCACCGGGTAATCCTAAACGCACAAAGTCTTGCATTTTATGTATTGTGGAGATTTCAGAGATGCTTCATTTCATAGACGATGAGAAATAAAAGCTCTCCACAATTCAGCATTTCCTAAACTTCTGGCCAAGTTCTTGAATCTTGAGATCGTTTCAATGATCTCCCTGAAGTGAAGGAGAACAAGGGAGTAGCTGGGGCTGCAAGGGAAACAATGGGAAGCAGGAGCCAGGATCGCTTACATTGACATCTCAGCTCCCTGAATCTTAACATCAGTTGAGCTAAGACACTTGACTGAGCTGCCAGATAACCTGAACCCTCAGGTGGAGATCATCATTTACTGTATTCTCTAAGAGATCATTTGCAGTGATACAAGACACTCTCCTAATAATTCAGTAAGAAAACAAAAATCATATTCAGTGAATTTTAATTCTGACGAAAGATTCAACATCAAAGTCACAGCAAGTACTGTGAGATGGGATGAGGACAATGCTTGTCTGAACACCAAAGGCTAAAAGAAGTCTCCCTTATTCAGGTGCTTTTATAATGACCGGGCTTCAGTTTTTATACTGTACAAACCAAGAAGGGAGAGCCAGTTCATGGAAATGCTGAATCTGCCTGTTAACTCATTTCACACTTGAACCATTTCCTTTATCACCTTTTTTTTTACTGTATACAAAGGGTAAGAAGGACTGGGGCCCTGAAATACAGCTACCATCCAAATAAGCAGCACTGGTAAGCCTTACTCACTACAAACATTACCATAATCCAGTTCTTAAGCTTCATATGTTCAAAGCAGGGAAGCATAAAGTTTTCTTTTTCTTCCTCTTAGATAGCTTGTATAAAAATGACAGAACAAGCAGAAAGAAGAATGAGGGGCATTCAGCGACAGGATCGGAAAACTCCTCTGAGGAGCTGCAGCCCTCAAAAGTAAGATCCAGGGTTAAAAACATCTGACCAGCTCCCAGGAACATGATAGAAACTTGAATTTAACAAACACACCTTCCATTCCAAGTGCCAATTCCCAATTAATCTTTGTGGCCCTCCTCTGGACCCAATCCAAAAGCTCCATGTCCTTCTTGTGTTGAGGGCCCCAGGACTGGATGCAGTACTCCAGGTGGGGTCTCAAGAGAGCAAAATAGAGGGGCAGAATCACCTCCCTTGACCTGCTGGTCTCACTTCTCCCATTGTAAACCAGGATATGGTTGGCCTTCAGAGCTGCAAGCACATATTGCTAGCTCATGTTGAATCTTTCATCAATCAATATTCCCAAACCCTTCTCTTCATGTTTGAATTCTACCCAACTCCCTGCACTTGCCCTTGGCTGTCTGTAGTCCTACAGAGGCAATAGGTTGGACTCATCTGCACAAATACAAACGAATGTGCTGGAGAGTAAAAAGAATCTGGACCAAACTCACACGCCCAAAACAACTTAGAAAAGAATTACCTGTTCCAATGACAGGGCAGGCATAACACAAGAAATTACAGATAATGTTTCCTCCTTAATGCCCCTGAGGGTAGCAATGGAACCACAGAATAAGAAAGGACCTTTTTTGCCCTCCACACACCCAATATGCTGGCTGGCACGACTGAGCATTCTCTAATCACGTGGTAGAAGACTGCAGTTTATCTGACCATGCAACAGTTTTATAACCCAAGAATAAATCTGTGCAAGTGCTTTGTGCAATCTTTTTCTACTGTCCCACTTTAATGGATGTAATAAATAAAGCTGTGACTTTATTACCAATACTTAATTCTTTTGTAACATTTGGAGAGAACTAAATTTTCTTCAGACACAGCTACCTGCACAAACATAAATCCAGCACCATCTCCAATATCGACAACGTGCTATAAAGGAAAGCTTAATGTTCTGAGCATTAGAGACACACTTCCACAGACAAACACTGACAGAAGATAGGAGGAATTGAATGTCAGCACCTCTTGAGCTCCAGTCTCAGTTTTGTAACTTTATTATCATTTAGATTTGAGTAAATTATGTGATTTTCTGCTTCAATTCCCCCATTCACCAAATAAGGGCTAATAGAATAGAATAGCTCAGTTGGAAGGAACACTGAATGACCATTAAGTCCAACTGTCTGACCACTTCAAGCTAAACAAAGGTTAAAGCGTGCTTCTGAGGGCACTATCAAAACGCTTCTTGAGAGCTGACGGGCACATGGGTCACCAATGACCCCTACAGAAAGCCTGTTCAGTGTCTGACCACCCTCATGGTATAGAACGTTTTTCTAACATCCATCCCGAACCTTCCCTGGTGCAGCTTTGTGCCATTCCTAAAGACTCATGCTAAAGTTTTTCACCTTCCCAACACTTTAGACATATAAAATAAGGCAAAAATGTTGAACACCGCAAATAAACGATCAAGATGTTTATGACCTTAGGTCAAGATGACTGTTCTCATTTACAGTGTAAACGAGAATAGATGCCCATGAAAACCAAAATGGAACAGCAACAAAAAACAAAACTAAACAAACAAAAATTCCACCCATAGATTGATGCAACAGAGAAGTGTGTATTAATACAATATGAAAAAAATCCTAAAAGATCCAAGGGAGATGTCAGGGAACAAGTAAAAGGGTAGGAAAAGGTTAGTCTTCTGGGGTTGCTTTTGGGTTGATTCATTGCCATTACTCCATACAATTAATAAAAATGAGTATCCTAAGTTACTGTAAAATAGTAACTAGTGGCTATCTCCTGACTACCATCATCTGAAATCTAGGAATAAACTCACTAACTCCAATGACTCCAAAGTGGTGTTGGCAAGCGGGCATTCTTTACTTACAAGGTTGAATGCCTGTCTCCACCCTAACCATGAATACCTTGCACAAAAGACCTTCAGCTTATATATGTTACTTGTGTTTTATATGCAAAGGTTTCCCCTGGGCAGTACACACACACTCAATAATCCCCTCCAAAATCATTAACGTGGGGTCCTGGCTCCTTGCACATGCTCAGTGATTTTGGGTGGCGGTCTCAAGACCCTCAGGGGATGAAGTAAGCACTTGTCTTCTTCATGACGCAGATTGCCCTCCTCTTCTTTGTTCCAGTTGGCAATTTTCCATAGCTTGTTTGCAATGATGAACAACTCTTTGTATCTTAGCTCCCTGTTTTCCTAACCTAGCAATAAGTCCTTGTAGGGTGATATACTGGGGAAGGCACCCACACTGACCTAGATAGCAATTATGTACTGGGCTCCATGAGTAGATAAACGATGCCCTGCTTAGCATCAAGTACGTTTTGCTTAGCAACAGACAATTAAGACAAGTGCGTTTTGCTTAACATCAGCTAGTTTTGTGAAAGCAGGTATTATTCAATTAAGGATATCACTATCACTTACTTACAGTGAACTCTGATATCATGTGTTACAAAGAAAATACCCAAAACACATCCCAAATAGACTCCTGTTTTCTAACTGGAAACATAAGCTGCAAAGTTCAGACCTCTATTTGTCCTCTGGACCATTCCTTCCTATGCATTATCACTGGTCTGCATCCAGCTGTTGTTTTACTTCTCTGATAATGCCTGTGGAGTAAAGGTTTCCCTTTCCCACTGTGTCTGCACAGCATCCAGTACAGTGGAAGCATACTGGGTCTGGCTGGGAAGGAGTTAACTGCCTTCACAGTAGCTGACTTGGTGCTGTGCTTTGCCTTTTTGGTTAGAAGAGCGTTGATAGCACATCGATGTTTTGCCCATTGCCGAGCAGTGCTCACACAGTGGCAAGGCTTTCTCTCTGCATTAAACAAAGCAAGCAGGCTGGATGTGGGCAAGAGGCTGGTAGAGGATATGGCTGAACCAGCTCTTCGAGGTGACCCCAAGGATATTCCAGGCCACGTGATGCAGTGCTCAGCAATGTGCTAAGAGCAAGGAGAAGGACAGGGTGATGTTCCTGGCTATTGCCTCTGTCTTACCAAGCAACCATGATGAGCCTGCTCTCCAGGAAGTGACAGGGCATCTGCCCACCAGTGGGGAGTAGGTGAACAAATTCCTCTTTTTGCTTTGCTTTCACACACAGCTTTTGTTTTCCTTATGAAACTGTCATTATCAAAATCCATGAGATGCATTTCTATTTTCTCTCCACCTTTTCCAGAGGAAAAGGGAGCACATGAGAGCCAGGGTGGGTGTCTGGCTGTTGGCCGTAGTCAGCCCACCTCACTGGCTGTCCAGGCCTAGGACTTCCAGCTGCTGCTGTACTACCAACAACGGTAATAAAAATGTTAATTCATGCAAATCTCATGATCAAACCCTGAAATGATAATTTGAAACTGCTGTCTTACCACATGACTTTTAGCTATGGCGTTCTTTTTCTATATAGAAAATAAGATGTGAAATGCCAGCTAAACCACTGGGAAGGTAAAGCAGATTGGAATCAAATCTGCATCAAGATAACTAGTTCGAGAGAAACACTGTAACTCTTGTCTCAAAGATTTTGAGTAACACCATGACACATACATTGACACGTATATCCACCCATCACTACATCACCTTTCCATTTATTTTACTACATGATATAAAACCACTTCCTTGCTTTTCTTTGCAGATCTTCTTTTCTTTCTTGGCTATACTCCCCTCTGCTCTGCTCTCCCATAAGAAGTTTCTTTTAATTCAATGGATTTTTTTCCTTCTTTATTTCTTATTATTCCTCTTTTCTTCTTCACTCCCTACATGATACCCCGTACTTAGAATCACAGGATTTTCAGGTTGGAAAAGACCTTGAAGATCATCAAGTCCAACCACAGCCTAACCATAGTACCCTAACTCTAACAACCCTCTGCTAAATCACATCCCTAATATATACTTCCTCTCTTCTGTATCTCATTCTTTCCAAAGAATCTAAATTTCCTTCCATGCATCTGGAAACAAAATATTTCCCCTTTTTAATATATCCTAGCTATCTTCTCCATGCCCTTTCATCGGGACATGCTTTGCAGTTAGGTAAGTAAAAATATTTCCAGAGGGGTATAGTTTGATGCATCTAAGCCAAAGCAATGCCAAAAGCAATTCCTAGCCTTCCTACTCAGCCACTTTGTGTAGTACCAGCACAGAGTATTGTGAGGTCAAAGAAAACCAAAGAACTGACACAACAACACAATAATTCTGCCTGTGTTTATGTCTTCCCCTGTGCATGAATTGTTTTTCCAGCTGTTATCTGTTCTATAATTAGTGCAGGGACACAACAATGGAGCCAGTGCAAGAGGAAAGGTGACAGAGGGAATGGTATAAGCAGCTGGGAAAAGAAACAAGAATATTCCTTTCAGGTGGCAGTGCCAGCCAAGGCGCACACAAAACTAGAAGCCTCAGAAGCCCACTAACCAAAGTGCCATCTACTAACCAGGTGTGCAGGCAAACAAGACATTATCTCAGAGCACAGTTCAGGGGAAAGAGGTCAGGAGACAGGATTCAACGTGCTACTACATCTGTACCAATGCTGTAGGCAGCAGCTCTGCTTTACCAGCCCCCGGCTTGTAGTTGATAGTGTGTGAAATAACAGAAAATGCTTTTCTTTTCCATGCTTCTTTGGAAATGAATTACATTCTCTAGAGGACAGAAATAGCCTTTTCTTTCTTTCTTTTCTTTCTTTCTCTCTCTCTCTCTCCTTCCTTCCTTCCTTCCCTCCCTCCTTCCTTCTTTCCTTCCTTCCTTCCTTCCCTCCTTCCCTCCTTCCCTCCTTCCCTCTTTCCTTTCCTTTCCTTTCCTTTCCTTTCCTTTCCTTTCCTTTCCTTTCCTTTCCTTTCCTTTCCTTTCCTTTCCTTTCCTTTCCTTTCCTTTCCTTTCCTTTCCTTTCCTTTCCTTTCCTTTCCTTTCCTTTCCTTTCCTTTCCTTCCCCATCTTCCCTTAAATGCTATAAACAGCAGTGAAAGACTTCATCGCACTTGGTGGAGCACTGGTGAACCACTGTACTGCTTCAACGCTCCCTCCTCCTTAATCTAATTCCTCCTCTCTTAAAACGTACCCAAGTCTTGTGCAAACAACTGTACAGAAGCTGTCTGTCTTCAGATTTGGAGTAAGGGGCAGTGGTGACTCACATCAAGTTTTATTACAGCCTTTTTAAAGTAATAATCATAAGAGCTAAATGCTTCTTTTATTTGAATGCAAAAAAAAAGTCAAAGCTTTCAGCTTGTGACACCAGTCAAAACAGAATGTGGAATTTTCCATCCTAAGCGTGCCAATGAGGATAGCCATGTCATGCTTAGGTGTCCTGCACAGAGAAGAGCTGTCACTGACTGCAGCTGTACTACCACACTGTGTGCATTTATGAATGTCACGCCACAACACAGTGAAGCAACATCTATATTATTAATGACGTGTTTCTGGGCAGAATCAAACGGTTTTTGGAACAGCTTCCCAAAGCAGTAAGATAGACGAAGCTCAGGTCAAGGTCACAAGCATAATCCATGCAAGACCAGTTCAGCTAATTCAAGCAACAAAGCTGGCTGATGTTGTAACCAAAATCAACTTCTTCCAAAGGAAATGTGGGGTCTAACAGGCAAGCACAAACTAGAAAGATTCAAAAAGGAACAAATGATAAAGAATCCAATCCAGCTAAAACCTCCCTTAATGACAGACGAAATCAGCAATCTTCAAGTGCATGGATCTGTGAAGCAGTCAGTCTTCAGTTGCACAACAATCTCTCAGCCCCTGCGTCTAGGCAGATTTCCTCTTGTCTGGCTGGTTTGCTAAAATAAGGAGGCTGCCTGGCCTCTGATAAGTGACTTCTCTTATGCACTGCCATCCACAGCTATTTATTGAAGATATGAGTGGTGGAAGGGTGACAAGAAGAAGGCAAAATAATCTTATTTGACCCTCTAAGACTCAGATAAGAGGACAAGCCTAAGCAAAAGGAAGTGGTACTCTTCATTTATTAATAAGTTTCTTATCTGTTCTGGCACAGGACCTGGCGACAGCAAAGGATGTTATGTAATCACAGAACCAGTGTGGGAATGACATTATTAAAGAGCCCTTGTTGCAGGACGGTGATAGCCATGATTACTAAAAATGCAATTCTCTGTAATGACCAGCTATGTTACTCCTAATGCAGAGCACAGTGCAAGCAACATGTCAGTCCCACCACTGTCAGCTCAGCCAGCTCCCTGCCTCACACCCCAAAGCTGCCCACACCATCACACCACGCTGTACTGAAAGACACTACGCAGTGCTGTACATCGTTAGCCGAAAGCTGAGCACTTCACTGTCATATGGCAAAGAACAAGCTAGATTCTCATCTAGCAGTGAATTAATTTAAAAGAGCAAAGTAAGTTTGTCAACAAGAGGCTCATAACTTCATTTCTTTTCTCTCTAAACCGATACTAGAAGATTTAGGTTCTGCCTTGTTTTATAAATCAGATTCTGTTTAAAACACTCCAACTGTAAAATCATTATCAGCAAGTTTTTCCAATCTATGTAAAAACATACATACAAAACCCCTATTACTGCAGCAATATGTTAAGTCATAATTGAGTAACAGTGCACGAGTGCCATATTCAAGTCACAAACAATTCCCAAAACACATTAAAACTCATTGCAAAAGATTATTAATAGCAGAGCTGACTTTTAACATCTCTGCAAATGATATGGCCGGAATTCTAAATACAGCAAATATTCTACCAAGATTTTAACTCTGGAAAAGGCAACTGCTTTCCTTCGAGCACTCAAGGAGGTCTTATGCCTTTCTAGGCACCCACAAATCCTAGAGATGCTGTTCTGAACAAGACCAGAAGACTCGTATACTGTGTGAACATGTCACTTGTCCATCTGTTTAAGATATTATTAACAGATAATAGGGAGGTGATTGTCCCTCTCTACTCTGCTCTTGTGAGGCCCCATCTGCAGTACTGTGTCCAGGTGTGGAGCCCTCAGTAGAAGAAAGACATGGAGATTTTGGAAAGGGTCCAGAGGAGGGCCACAAAGATGATCAGGGGGCTGGAGCACCTCCCCTATGAGGACAGGCTGAGGGAGTTGGGCTTGTTCAGCCTGGAGAAGGTTGAGGGGTGACCTCATTGCAGCCTTTCAATACCTGAAGGGAACTTACTCCCAGGAGGGGAGTAAACTCTTCGAAAGGGCTGACAATAGCAGGACACAGGGAAATGGTTTTAAGTTAAAAGAGGGAAGATTTAGGTTGGATGTTAGGGGGAAGTTCTTCACTAGGAGAGTGGTTAGGCCCTGGAACAGGCTGCCCATGGAGGTTGTGGATGCCCCGTCCTTGGAGGTGTTCAAGACCAGGTTGGACAGGGCCCTGGGCAACCTGATCTAGTAAATGTGTATGTTTGGTGGCCCTGCCAGGCAGGGGGGTTGGAACTTCATGATCCTTGAGGTCCCTTCCAACCCGGGTCATTCTGTGATTCTGTGAATAAGATGCTACTCCTTGTGCATGCAACAGCTCCAGTGGAACAGCCACCCACTCCAGCAATCTCTCCCATCTCACCTGTATTGCTTCCTCTCAGCCTGCCAAGAAGAAATACACAGAGGAGGAGCAAGGTAGCTCTGAAACCACCATTCCGAACCACTCTCACTGTACACTAAGTTGTATTGTTTGCCCTTTAGACAGCTAATGAAGTCCTGTATTATAAGTAATACACAATGTAGGAAGAGCTTAATCCGTACTTGTGAGCTAGACAGCTCTTGTACATAAAGGTCATGGCTATCTAAAAATGCATGGAGCCATCATGCATGGCAGTACCACCTACAGAGGAGCCCATGCTGGATGGCCAGCCAAGCCTGGCTCGGATTGTCTGTCTGCATGAAGTGCAATACACATGATGTTCGTGGTTGACAAACTCCCCCACAAACTCTGCACAAAGAACTGCAAAGCCTCCTACTTGACCAAGGTATCCAATACGTATCTAGCAGGGCACACCTACTTTAAGCTCAAATGGGAACATACAGCACAAAACCAGCACCTCGTGGCAACCAACTTCCTACTAACCTGTCAAACCAGGCACGCAGAAAATAAAAAGCACATGGAATCTCATCTTCTGAAAGCTGTTACTGAGATAAACAGCACCTTGCAAACTGCTCAGGGAAGTCTCGGTACCCACACCTGTAACCCTCAGCAAGCAATTTGTTCATCCCGCTCCTTACGGATGCTGCTCACAACACAACTCATTCTCATTGTCTGAGGCATTTACTGCTTGGCTGACTCGAATCTTCAGTTAGCACCTGTCATCTCTTTTCCCAGCCCCAGAGAATACCACACTGACATCTGGCAATCGCACAGAGAGCTGTTAAAAAGACTGTATCTGTCATCTTCAGTAATGGCTTTGTGAGCTTTGGAAATAGAGCCTTAAGCAAGGTCTCCTAAAACAAGAGGAGACTGTTAACATCACTGAAGTCTATGTTGTTAGCTGTGCTGGTACATCATTTATTTTTTTTTTTTTAAATCAGGAAAAAACAGGTGAGATGTTCCCCAAAATGCTGACATCGTGACAATTTCCACATTAACCAGCATTATCTCAACCCAGCTGACGGATGAGACAGGGCCTCAGCACACAGCAGAATGACCTCTTCTAAGTGCACACACTTAGTGCTTGGCGAGGCATCGGAGAAATGAAAGGTGATGAGATAACAGATGAGATTCCCCAGTGGTACCACTGCCTGGCAGGTCACACAAACACGCAGGGATGGCATTGCCCTTGCTATGAAGAAGCCACACTCAGACTATCTACAAAAGCCTCAATTAGGCAGCAGGTGAGAAACAGCAGCTGGAGACTGGGTTTTTCCCTTGCAGATGAGAGGCCTCTTCAAGTGGCCTTCCCAGTTCTGGGTAAATTTGATTACAGACTTACATGACAGCACCCAAAGCCTTTCTGCAGTTCTTCAGTTGCTGCTGATCATCTCTTAACGCTTTCTTTCCCTCCCAGCTGTCAGCGTTTGTTTCATGAACTCGGAAATGGTATGGAAATAAAACCAAACATTCCAAGAAAATTCCTCTTGAAGCAGTTTCTCAATCTTGTCATTGTCACACTTCCATTTTCCTTGTGTCAAGCTATGAGCAGAAGAAGTACAAGAACACTGATTCTGTGATTCTGTGAACAGCAGATCAGTTTGCTATGGCTTTGAAGGCTGCAGCCACCTGGCTTGGGCCAGTCAGATATTCCTGTACTTGCTGGAAAATTGTTTTAGCTGTGATGATTTCTTTGGAATCTGAGTTATGCAGCACAAAGGAAGCACGCAGGTGTGTGGAAGAAAATCACAGCAATTTTAAAGTTTGATCTTTGCATAGAGAGAGCAGCAATTTCTGGCTGCTGTATACTTTACATCTCACCACAAAAGAGGACAAGCCCGCAGCGCACGTGATGTGACAACCCTGCGAAGGAGAGGCTCAGCCACAGGACTGAGAGAATGCCCTACAAGTACACCCAAGGGAGGGGAGCGGAGGAAACACTTACTCATAGTAGCCAAACACTGTCTGGCTTTTGCGGCCCACACCGCTTTGTCCAGGCAATGTAAAGCTGTTACCTAACATCGTCATGGTCAGGCACGCTGCCCTCGCTGAGGTATGTCCATGGCTCCCCTGATCATGATGAGACACATGGATTGTTCCAGGGCTGCAGGAGCAGAATCTGCTCAACAAGAGAATTTTCGACCTTTTTAGGCTCTGAGCTCTTAAAGACCACACTTGCACAGAACTGAACCCCTGGTTTTCATTTCCCCTTGGCAGGAGAAGCGGATGTCCACAGGGACACCATCCCCAGAGAGAGAGGTGAGGGGATACGGCACCCTAACACTTCTTAGGAAAGTCACCGAGCACTAAGAATCCATAATTTTCACATCTAACAACCCACAGACACCACGTACACCTGGCAGAGATTTCAAAATGCTGCTGCAGATCTAACTTCCTGTGAAACATGTGTGCCAGAAAACCACTGCCAATACCTCACTCTGCTCTTTCAAGCATGCTAAACACATCTCAGGAGATGTGGTAAATTTCTAGGCTTCACTTCCTGTTTTTTTCTGGTTTCAGAAAATGAACTTACTAGACCTTGTTCAGTCACAGCTACACAAAGAGCTCTGCATGCCATGAATGTATTACAACAAATCCGAATGGGTGAGCCAAGTGAGCAAGGCATGATAGCTCCAGTTCTGTGCTTGCAGGTTGCCTCTTCTGGAAAGAAATAAAGCATTCACTGACACTTTTGGAACAGAGATTCCCTAATCACAGAATCACAGAATGACCCGGGTTGGAAGGGACCTCAAGGATCATGTAGTTCCAACCCCCCTGCCTGGCAGGGCCACCAAACATACACATTTACTAGATCAGGTTGCCCAGGGCCCCGTCCAACCTGGTCTTGAACACCTCCAAGAACGGGGCATCCACAACCTCCCTGGGCAGCCTGTTCTAGGGCCTAACCACTCTCCTAGTGAAGAACTTCCCCCTAACATCCAACCTAAATCTTCCCTCTTTTAACTTAAAACCATTTCCCCGTGCCCTGCTATTGACAGCCCTTTCGAAGAGTTTACTCCCCTCCTGGGAGTAAGTTCCCTTCAGGTATTGAAAGGCTGCAATGAGGTCACCCCACAACCTTCTCTTCTCCAGGCTGAACAAACCCAACTCCCTCAGCCTGTCCTCATAGGGGAGGTGCTCCAGCCCCCTGATCATCTTCGTGGCCCTCCTCTGGACCCTTTCCCAAATCTCCATGTCTTTTTTTGTACTGAGGGCTCCACACCTGGACACAGTACTAATATTTAACAACAGCAATATACCAGACTTGATTTTAGCCTTCTAGAGCAGCTCAAGCATCCAAAAATTCACGTGGAACCAATTCATGCTTATGCAGCTCCTGCCATTCTCTCCCAGATACTGGCTGCTCCTGACAATAGTCTCTGTGGCTGCACTGTTCCCTCAAATCTCTCATGAAAGAAGAAAAGTGAAGGAGAGCTGAAGTAAAGCTACATCAGTTCCCTGCTTTGGCGTATTGCACAACCTCGTAAACAGCTGCATCACTGTAGCTGAGAATGGCAGCACAGAGAGAAAATTCCTTCCACTGACACTGCCTCTGAAGTTTTGACCCATCAAATAAAACCATGTCGGCCTACCACCAAGCACTACTTAGCACACAGGGAACATGCTGTCTGCTCCCAGCTCATATGCAAATACCTGGGCAGAAATTGTATGGCCACCCCGAGCAGAGGAATGGAAAAAGTACGCCCGGCCAAGCCAGCCTGTTGCAGTGATCTCAGAATGTAAATAACAGGACTTCCCAGAACTACGGGTTTTAATTATGAGGCTCAGGCATTCCTCACTCAAATGCCCTCGCTTACTTTTGAGCCACCTATGACATAAACTTCTATCTCTATGGCCAGTATGCCAAGCGAGGTCCCTTCACTGTAACATGTATCAGGATGGCAATGAGCACCTACAATACATGTGCCTGACCTTGGCCTGACAGTAATAACTTTGCTGCAAAAATGAAAAGATAAATTCAATTCCTTATTTTTTAGCCAGTAATTTATCACACAGCTGCAGGCTGAGGATAGCCATACATTTTCAAAGTGGTTTTCCTCATTTATTACTTTTTCTACTACCTCAAATCCTCCAATAAGGTTTTTTGTGTAATACATCAGGGCATCACTGTTAGCTAGAACAGCATCATTTTTCCTGTTTTCTGTTATGAGCTGGGATGAAGAAACAAGCAGAACACAGACCTGGTTGAGTGTGAGCTTGGCAGCTCAGTATCTGGCAACTTACAGCCAAGCTTGTTACTTCTGGACACTGTTTGCCTTTGGAAGAACTATGGACAGAGTAACTGTGGATTGAAAATACAGTCTATGTAGAAGAAAAGTTTACAATTTCATCATCTCTGCATATATATCCTGACTAAACAGTCTTACTACCATACAAGCAAAGTCATACATCACCAACACATTGCTGCAAAGAGCTACATCATGTACTTCAACTCCATAGACAAAAGGAGTTTCGGGCTCAAGTTAAAGACTGGACTGACTGGAGAGCTGCTCCAACAGCATTTGCTTTTGTGCATTTCCTTTTTCTATATCAATGGTTTTGACTAGGAGTTTTTCTCATCCACCAACAGGTTTTGCTTTCTTTTCATATTTTAACACCTTCTGAATGCAGCTCTCCAGTAAGTTCGGCTGATACCGTCCCACACATTTTGATCTTGGCTCTAACAATCTAGCTACCAACAGGTTTTTTTTTGGCTCTCAGCATAAGATGTATTAATACACCCTTGAACACCATTATTCAGCTCTATGTTTGTATATAATCATCCGGAGAAGTTTCAGCAAACTTCAGTGTTGCTCAGAGGCTGCCTGGTGGGCCATTCAGATATCAAGCACGTAACTGCCTTTGTCAACACTTGGGAAATGAAATATTTACTCAGCAGAAGAGCTTTAAGTATCGCCTTAGCAACTTTAACAAGTTAAAAACAATGTTGTTAAGTCAACTCCCACTGGGTTTATGCTATTTTTTCCAGCTTTGAGAAGATTTCTTCTTTTTTCATCTGGCGAAACTGTTATTTCCCGATTCAGATTAAATAAGATGGTTCTTAGCTTAAAACACTGTATACTATGGCTGTACTTGCTGTACCAGAGCCACCATCTGCTCAGTAACAACGGCATTATTGTGGGGACATCCACCCTTAGTCTGGACTCTGGTCACAGTTACCGTGGCCCATCTTGAAGGAGGGGCAGAGAGGCCACGGGTCACCCCCATTCCTCTCAGGATCCAGAAGCCAGGAACAGTCCTGCTATGGTTTGAGAAGTCCGAGACCTAGAGAAGCACATACTGTGCTGTGATGCCTCTTCTTGTACACAAGAGCTCCAAACAGTCTCTAAGGGCACAGGAGACCTCAGAAGGTTTCCTGGTAAACTCTGACTGAGAACTACCCAAGCTGGGTACCCAGAAAGTCCTGCATTGGTGAGCATGCTGCTGCTCTGAACCACAGCACGACCCTGCGTGTAAGGCTGTGAGTACAAAAGATACCGGCAAAACTGCAAATACAAAAAAGAATGAAAGCAGGAACAAAAGGAAGAGCGATATTCAAGCTAAACCAGCTGAAGTCAATGCTGAAGATACATCACAACTTCTTTCACAGCATCAATTCAGACTGGACTTTGAAAATGGAGTTCCTATTAACATTATTGATGCTCACACATGAAACACAGCTGTCCAGCTGCCTTACTGCCATGTAAAGTGCACAAGTAACTATTTTTCTCCTCCACTGTATTTTCAAAATATCTATGCAGAGCATTCCTTGCGTATTAGAAAGTGAGGAACTCAATGTATAAAATGCATTACCTTCTCAAAGCTGTAATTATGCAAAATAAAGGAATGTATGCAGGCTCACAGGCACGAAACATGCTTTTTACTTCCTAATTTCAGTCTATACTAGGTACTACAGCCAACATGAGCTTCCATATGACCCAGAAGAACTCAGAGGGAAAGAACTGGTAACACGGAGTCAGTAATGATCAGATTCCTGGACAAGCTGCTCATCTTGCATGAGACTGCTGAATTTTAAGGCTTGTGTTAAGATCCTCCTCACAGAAGAAAATCTGTGACATGAGCTTCTATTTCCTTGGTACAGTTACCCCAGCATGTTGACGCCATCTATTAGAATAATTTCATGCAAAATCAAATGATTTATGCTAATTCAGGGGCTTGCAAACAGCCCTTAGCATTGCTATAAGTGAAGAAATAAAAATGTTTTCTTGTTCTCTCTCATATCGTTTACTTCTTGGCGAAGGGGACTGAGGAAGAAGGAGAAAGGAGATGCAATAGTGTTCCTTCTTCATAAGAACCATTCAGAAGCCCAGTACTCCATGAAGCACATTGTATGTCTAACTGAAAACGACTTACTTTTGTCCTCTGTCAGCATAACAGTTCTCCCTCCTAAGAAGGCTGCATTCCCTCCATCCCTACTAACGTTAATCCAGGAATGCTTACAGTTTTATCACAGAGAACTCCGATCAAACACAGATACTGCCAAGACCAGAAGAACTGAATGCTAATAAAAGCAGATCTATAGGTATAGTGAAAATAACCTCTGAGAAAAGATGAACTTTAGATAAACATTGAGGAGTTGATCTAAAACTACCTTGCCCTGCTCATTTCTACACACTGCAGCACAAGCATTTTGTTTTCTTTGGAAACTGTTTGCGAATAATACATTACCAAGATAACACATCAGAAGAGTTTAATCTGCCCCTTGGATAGCTGAAGTAACTTCTAGTGATGTTATTTATAAGCTGGAATGGAGAAAAAATGTATGAGGGTAAAGTTGGAAGAGGGCTCACGGGAACTTGTTAAATCAGCACAGCTTAAATTCTAATGATATTGATATTGCACAGCATTCATTACATATTAGTTCATTTATATGTTAAATATCACACTGTTGCATACATTTACATACATCATATTAAAGCATGCGAAGTATGTAAAGCACACATTCCACACTTTCCATCCACACCAAAACTGAAAGTTCAGCACAAATACGCATCGCTTGTGAGAGCTTTAAGAGTAACACGTAGGAAGTGTAGTGAAGACATATCAGGATGGACAGCAGAGAGGACTAGGTCCTTCTAGTCCATAAAAGGAATTGTTCTTTCCACAGTGGTGAAAACGAAAAGATAAGTGGGCTTCTACTTAGCCAGCAAAGCACAAGTCTACAGTTTTAGGACCGCAGGGTCACTGGCAACGGAGACATGCCTTCAAAAGAGCATCATTTTATCTCCTGGAAAGATACTCCAGATCCTCATGATGGTTTGGGAACAACCCAAGAGAAGAGAATGCAGCAGACAGCTGTTGGCACCGCTACTGAGCTGAACACACAGCGAGGGACAACTGCAGTATAAATGCTCAGCAGCTGCAGGTAGCCGCGTCCAGTGTCATCAATTCCATCCCTCATTGGAACTTTAGGATCTGACACTGCTACGCTGTAGCCTAAAATTATTTTTAACTTTTAATTTCTGTTTAGGACTTAGACGGTATCAAAAAAGGACGGAAAGGAAAGGAAAGGAAAGGAAAGGAAAGGAAAGGAAAGGAAAGGAAAGGAAAGGAAAGGAAAGGAAAGATGGTGCTGGGAGCTATCAGACACCAAGGGAATATCTCCAGCATGGAAACCTGTTGAGCTGCAAGGTTTTGCAGGATGAGAATATATGTGAGGAGGCATCGCTACACGTGTTGCCCATGATCTCTTCTGTGCACCCATCGTTATTCAGTGCCATACAGGATCTCAGCTGGCAAATCACTCCATGGATTAAGAACCGTGTGCCACAGAAACTACAGAAGAGCTTCTCTATGTGTTGACCTCTCCACATGTGGATGGAGCAAAGGTTTGACCTGAGGACCGGCTGTGACCATCAGTGCTCTGTGATGGCTTTCCCCCCAGTCCCTGCTATTTGGTGATACCTCACCCCAACCCCAGCCTAGGAGCTCACCCCAACCCCAGCCTCGCAGGCGACCCTCGGCCTCATCTGCTCCCAAAACTTACCACAGCTAACAGACCGCCGATGTGCAACACCTGATGTGCCAAAATTATGATTAATAACAAAGAGTTGTCAATGCTCCTCATTACCGCTGGCTTCAGACACCCCAGCAGCACAGCGTTCCCTCAGGCTGACACACATCTGTCTCCATCAGAGAAGGGAAAGCAGAGGCTGCTTCTGACGGGAGTTGGCACTTGTTGTAGTGAGACAAACCGTTCTCCCTCCTCCTCCCGCCAGCTGCGAGGGCTGCAGAGTAAAACCCGCCGTTCCCCGCCGCCCCCAGGCCACCCTGCCCGGTTCCGTACCATCTGGGCCACCTTCAGCATGCCGGCACACGAGCGGAAATAGGCGCCGTCCATCAGCTCCCCGTCCGAACCCGCTGAGGAGGCGGCGGCCGACGGCGGCGCGGCTGGCCCCGCGCTGCTCACCCCGGTGCGGATCACTCGCCCCCCGTGAGACATGGCTCCGTCCTGCTGCTCCGCTGCTCTGCTGCGGCCCGGACCGGGATAAGGGGTACAGGACGAAACGGGACGGGGCGGGGCGCGAGGAGAAGGGAAGGAGGGCTGTGGAGGGGCCGGGCGGAGCGGCGTACCTCCCCGCCGGCCGGGCGGTGCCCCGGGGCAGCTTGCGGGGCGGAGCCCGGGGGCGGCGGGGAAGCGGACGCCGAAGTTTGTCTGCAGTGCTCTACGAGAGAGCCGGGTCACAGCTGGGTGCTGGCCAGCAGCTGCTCGAGGCATCGCCCTACGCAGCTTGAGTGCCTGCACGCCCAGATAGGCGAGGGCACCGCGGTGTCCCAAAAGGCAAAATGTTGTCTTCAGTGGGTGACAGCAGGAGGAGTTGTAACGATGTCGGAATGGCTCTGCCCCGCAGCTGGAGTTCAGTCATGCAGAGATACAACACTGCTCGCAAAGGAAGCTCTACGTTTCCTCGTGTTTATAAATAAGTGGTTGTGCTTTGTTTGACAGGAGGGTAAAAGCAGCTCCCGAGCTTAGCATCTGTTGCTTCTATAGAAACATCACACACAGAATCACAGAATGACCCGGGTTGGAAGGGACCTCAAGGATCATGTAGTTCCAACCCCCCTGCCTGGCAGGGCCACCAAACATACACATTTACTAGATCAGGTCGCCCAGGGCCTCGTCCAACCTGGTCTTGAACACCTCCAAGGACGGGGCACCCACAACCTCCCTGGGCAGCCTGTTCCAGGGCCTAACCACTCTCCTAGTGAAGAACTTCCCCCTAACATCCAACCTAAATCTTCCTTCTTTCAACTTAAAACCATTTCCCCGTGTCCTGCTATTGTCAGCCCTTTCGAAGAGTTTACTCCCCTCCTGGGAGTAAGTTCCCTTCAGGTATTGAAAGGCTGCAATGAGGTCACCCCGCAACCTTCTCTTCTCCAGGCTGAACAAACCCAACTCCCTCAGCCTGTCCTCATAGGGGAGGTGCTCCAGCCCCCTGATCATCTTTGTGGCCCTCCTCTGGACCCTTTCCAAAATCTCTATGTCTTTTTTGTACTGAGGGCTCCACACCTGGACGCAGTACAACAGATGGGGCCTCACAAGAGCAGAGTAGAGAGGGACAATCACCTCCCTATCCCTGCTGACCACCCCTCTCCTGATGGAGCCCAGGATCCCATTTGCTTTCCGGGATCACCCAATCATGTTTTTTTCTGCAGCTAGAACACGTATTCTGTTCATATTTAATACTGAATATCTCTCTAAACAACGAAGGCTGTCATAGGACTGTAGACAGGTAAGATCAGATGATGTCCAGTGTAAGTAATTGACACGAGTGAGATGGGGTGAGTGTAAGCAACCATAGAATCCTTACAGTTGAAAGGGACTTTTAAGGGCCACCTAGTCCAGCTCCTCTGCCATGAACAGGGACAACACAGCGAGGCCAGGGTGCCCAGGGCCTGATGCAGCCTGGCCTTGAAAGTCTCCAGGGATGGGGCACCAACCACATCACTGGGAAAACTTCCTGTGCCTCACCACTGTCACTGTGAAAGATTTTTTCTTATATCTAACATAAATCTCCCCTCTTGGAGCTTAAAGCCTCTTTCCCTTGTGCTGTCACCACAGACTCTGTCTCCTTTCCCATAGCTCCCCCTTTAGATACTGAAAGGCCGCTTGTTGACATTAAGTTGACATTACTGATAGAATCATTAAGGTTGGAAAAGACCCCTAGGAACATCTAGTCCAACAGTCCACCCAGCAAAAGACCAAGCAGTGCACTCTGTTTTCAGTGAGGAAAGCTACTAGTTGCAATGAAAGGCAGCATCTCTCCCATCAAATTGTAACTCCTGTTATTATATATCAAAGGTGCAACACTGACAGTTCATACAGAAGTAAAACAGTAGCCGCTGAAAAAGAAGGGTTTTTTAAACTGGTTTTCTTGTAAGCCTTATAGAGGAAGGTTCTAGTTATCTCTGTACTTCCCATTAAGAAATATGTTTTACTTTCCCGCTGATTCAGCTGCTTTAGTTCTTAATTTCTCATGAATTCCTCATTTTAACTCAGTGCAATAGAAATGCCTTTACATTGGTGCACATAGAAAAGTTGTATTTTCCTCTCAAGAACACGGCCATCTTCTGTAAACCACTGGCACAAACCCAAGCCTGAAACACTTCTGAGTTTCAAGTTTTGATTATAGCTCTTCTGCTATTTACTTGAATCATTGTAAATGCATTATGTATGGTGATGATGACCCACCACCAACTCTTTAATTAATGAAATTTGATGCCCAAAAGTTAACAGCAAGTATCCTTACTCCCCAGCACCTCACGTGCCTATGTGAGTGCCTCAGATTTTTAGAGGCACCTTTTTGTCTGGAACACATTATTCACAATGCCAAATACCCTTATTTTGCAAAATTCTCTGCGTTAAGAATTTTGCTAATGATTTCATTGGTTCCCAGTTGTACTTAAAAAAAAACCAAAAACCTTTTTACTGTCTTATGAACACAAAGAAATGTCTGCAACCAAAAATCTTTTAAAAGCTGTTTTATGATAAACTACCTCTAGGTTATCTTTTTTATCAGAAAGATATAAAGACATACAGAAACATGGGTCATAGCTGGCAAGTCAGTATTTAAGACTAACGCACCTGGAAGAAACTGATAACCCTTTGGAAGCTTTTACCTTTCATTAGGCCTGAAATAGAAGCAGCAACCTTCAGAAGTAATTCTCAGATGTTACTGATTCCTCCAACTTTAACTAGATATTCAGATTGCTTGAAAAACAATTGGTAGCTGCAGAAGAGAAATAAGATAAGAAATAGCATGCAAAGTAAGATGGTAAGATCTTTCTAAAGAACAAGGCAGATTAAGTTATGGTTTGCAAAACAAAGAAAGGCAAAGATAAAACAATTCCCGGCTAGTACTTTTAAAAATCCATCAGAATTAAAAATTTAATTGCCAGAGTTGTCTTTGGGAGACATTCTGCACATCTTCCCTGGAGAATTAGGGCTGAAGACTCAGAGATGAGGTATTTTGCTAATAGTATTCCCCAGCCTACAGCTGTATTTTTTTGTCCTTCTTTCTTGGGTTTACTCTAACATGTAGTGGCTGTTTTCTAACACACATTTACACAATAGTTTTAGGTATACCAGATGAAACATATTACTCTCTCTAAGCTCATCTCTGTCTTTCTATCTCTATCCACAAGTGTTGTCTGGGTTATGATGTTAGACCAGCCCATCGCAGTTATCACAAAACCATGAAACATTTATGCAAACACAGTCATGTTCTTTGAACTTAGATACGTACATCAAATATCATTCAAGAAAGATTTTTTCTTATCACTCAAGCATTTTCACTAATGGGAAATCACTCATGAGATTTTAATTTTGGCTGTGTTTCTTGTCACATTTACTCAGTTGACATTTGTATCATTTTGATGCCTTTGATTCTTTTCCAGCAATGAAAAAGAGCATATGAGATTTTAATGACGCATTTTATCTGTGTAGATAAAATGCATAGTTGGTAGCCCTTCTTCATTCTCAGAACTGGATGATATTAGTAAGCAGGAGACAGCTTGACCTTTGTTATGCAGGTCAGATGCAATTTGCAGACAAATATAAGTATTTAAATAATATCTTGGCTTTCCTTGTATCGAAATCTTGTGACTCTGACAGGTAATCAAGAACAAAACCAGGAGACTGAGAATAGAATTAGTTGGCTGCTGATAAATCTTCCTGACTGTATGGTGTGCACGTAAGGCAGCACACACCATTTATTCACAGGGAAAAATAAAGAAGATTTTCAAGCAGTAAGATTTCTCTATTACCAAATATATTAGTCCAACAAAGTTTCTGAACACTGGAAGAGTCCAAATGCCCTTAATGCAAAAATAAGGGATTTACTAGTAGTCTTAAATGAGAAAACTTTAAATAATCACAATCTTGTTCTTTACATAATTCCTGGAAGAGATTCCTTGGGTAATTTGTATTTCACAGTCATTTGCAAAGGTATTTGTCTTGGAAGTCATAATCTTCCATCATACTTCTGAGTAACTCAAAGATATTTAAATATGAGTCACATTAAAAACTTGATTTGTTAAACTAACAACTCACAAATGAGGCCAGTATAAAGGGAATGAGTGAGAAAATTTGTTTCTACTACTAGGGTCTTGACATTTCTTCTATGGACTTAATAATTTGATAGAATTTTGAGGCCTACATTTTCAGTATTACAAACTAACAGACTAGCCTCAGTCCTCAGAGAAACCAGAATTATTACCTTTAGTAGATATTTTGTGATACTCTCTGTAGGCTAACCATTGAGGGTCTGTTGTCTAGAATTAATCCTTGGAGGCTGCTAGATTTGAGAAACCTGGTAACTTAATGTGCTTCATTACTACTTCAACAAGCTTCAAGCCTGTGTTGTTAATACGTTTCAAAACCAACCTCATGATTAAAAGAGACTGCTGGAACATATGAACTGACACAATCATCACAGTTCTTAATAGTAAATATCTGCCTCTGAAAAAGAGAGAAAGCAAGCAAACATCTACTCCCAGTTTACAAAACATTCAAAGTTGGGTCAAATTTTTATTTATCTTTAAAGCTTTGTGGTATTTTTCTTCTT
The DNA here is from genome assembly GCF_054131305.1 of Coturnix japonica. Taxonomy (NCBI): domain Eukaryota; kingdom Metazoa; phylum Chordata; class Aves; order Galliformes; family Phasianidae; genus Coturnix; species Coturnix japonica. The sequence goes on from NC_140664.1 coordinate 102,302,538, forward strand.
CACAAGGTCACTTTGCATACATTTAGTATCAATCTTAGTTTTGATTTGTAGCATTCATTATCAAAAGTACAGATGTAACATTTAAAAAGTTCAATTTACAAACCTGGAACATAACCTGAATAAAGTTTACTGAAGGTTTAGTTATAACATCTATACAATATCTAGAAAAATACCATGTTAATTTTAAAAGAAGCAGTATGAAATTTTATTATACAGTACAAAGTCAGTGTTAGATGTCACTAAGTACGATATCATATTATAAATACTCATTTTAATCTAAGTTTAAATATGTTTCTTCAATTACAACAGAAATGTTCCAGAAGACCTAATCCTCGTTCCAAGCTTCTATCAAAGAGTATAATCCTCAAGATGTTTCATTCTACAGAATTCATTTTAACCCAATTTTTACTGCAAAGTTCTTGATCGCCAAGATATAAAGCTAAAATATGTATTTCCAGCATAGCAGGAGGTTACCACAAAGGCAAAGAACTGTGGGGAGAAGAGTAAAAATATATGTTAGAAAAATATTTGAGAGCATTCTCATTCATATGAAAAATCGACAATGGTATTTAGATAAAAGAAAAGTAGCAGAATTACTAAAATGACTTGGTTTGCCATCACAGTCAACGTTGTTTAAATAAGCTTTGTGTAGGAATGTAGGCCTAGAAGCAGCTAAAACATAGACTATTTCAACACTTATCTCCACGTTATATTGCCTCAGAAGGAATCCTACAGACTGGATGCCCACCAACGCTATACTTGCAGCTTTGAACATCAGTTGTTGGTAAAGACCAAGGGACAGTGTGAGCTCAGTCTAATGCTTTCACAGTGCTGCTGTGTTTCAGGAGCTGCCTAAAGGCCACCTATGCCTCAGTGCAGCACACTGCGCATCCAGATAGGTCAGTCGGAGCAAATCTAAATTCAAAATTCACACCCAGGCACATTCCCAAATGACAGTAATTCCAGTGGTCCTCTACTAATGAATTTATTTCTCAGTGCAGACAGTGACAGCAACCACATTAAGATATCACTGCTTTATCAGAAATTGACTACAGAAGAAGCCTTCTATAGAAGGCTATATTTATTTTATATACAAAGACTTTTAGTAACTACAGAATATCAGTGGTGTTGCTTCCGAAGTCTTTGCAGCATATGTACCCAGAAGCAAAAGAACAGCCGTGAACTATTTCAGTTATACTGATAAATTCCAATTCAGTGCCAGTGGTTCAGTTCCCGCTAATCACTGCATGTTGTTCAAAATAGCTTATGATAAGACCAGAATGTTTTGTGCTGGTAACTGAACCAAATAAATCTGACGTTGCAAACAGGGTAAACCTTACTTTTCTTGGAGGGTGGCAGTGGTAGGGACAAGAGGGAAGACAAACAAGTCACAATGAGAGAAATTTCAATTAGACACTAGCAAAAATTGTTCACTGTGAGAGAAATTAAATATGACAATAAGGCCTTGAGGCATTTTGGAATATCCATCCTCAGAAATGTGAGCAACCTGGTGCAAGCTAACCCTGTGCTGGGGGAGGAGAGGTTGGACCAGATGATCTCCAGAGGTCCCTTCCAGTCTAAATATATTTGATGATTCTAGTAACACTTCTTGCTTCTGTCACTGGCCTAGGTAGGCACTGCAGTTCTGAGAGCAAGGCACTATTAGGCATATATACAAGGCAGTAAATCTGAGCCTTCCAACAGAAGATTTTGGGTGAGTCTTATCTCACGTAAATTTAATCTGTGGCACCACAACTTGTAGATGATGATATAAAATCTGGTAGCAATAGAAAATTCCGACATTCTTCTTACCAAAATAATGTTATTATTACTAAACTAAAAGCTCCATTCAAAATCTTCCCGGTAGAGAGCAAGTATTGGAGACAGATGATTTGCTAAATTCTCACAAATGTATATCCACAAAGCTCTTGATGTGTTCAGAGAGCACATCTACATTTAATAGTTGATTTAGACAGTGCATTAGATGAACATTATTAGGGGGTATTAGAAGAGATTCCAAATATCCCATGAGCATTGAAGCATTTTGCATAGAGCATGAATCAGCATGGAAGATTATCTAGCAGCAAGCAAGCTCCTGTCAACACCACTGGCTGAGAAGCAGATCAATAATTACAAACTGCCAAGAGGTGAAGATCCTGAACAGCACTGAAGTGACAGGGACATAGTTACATCATTCCCAAGACAAAAACAGAGCAGGTGTTCAGGTCTCTGTGTTCATCACTGTGTAAAATAAGCTTTGGGCAAAAGACAGAATTTGTGAATAGTCCAGAAAGGTTAATGCAGATGCATTAACCATCAGCAAAGTAGCTGTAATTCAGAGTTACTCTGATACAATTGAATTTGACTGCTGTTGCCAAAATGCGCAAAGTTCTTTTGCGGCTCCTTTAACTTAGCTGGAGAATATCTTCACCTCATCTGGTCCTCATAAAATTAAAAACCAAAAAGGGTTTTTTTTAACCCACTTTGAATGTTTTGGATTTCCATATCTAAGTAGTAAATCAGTAATGTCAGAAACAGCTGGAAGTTACATGATTTTTCAAGTGTTGCCCAAGATTATCAAAAGGTGAGCTTGGAAGTCACTGTAGAAATGGTGGTACCATTCCCACAGGTGCTCTGTGTGTGGCTCAGCCAAGAAAAAGTTAAATGCACTTTAACCACATCAGCACAAAGTCAGCTGGGTTAGTTTAAACTGCTTTGGAAGTTATGTGAGTGCACTAAAGTAGCTTTGTGTTCACCCAATTTGTTCACTCAGAGGTAGAGGCCACAACCTCTGCTAGAAAGCTAGTAGTGAATGGGGGCAGGGGGGAGAAACAGTCTGATTTTAAAAACATTACAGCCTTTTCAGATGTGACTATCATCTCCTGGCTGAATTCCTAGTTGCCTTCAAAACCTATAAACTAAATTGCAGCTATCAACAGATTTTGTGTGCGAGTCCCTACTCCAATCTGCAGCTTCTTGAAATCCAGAATGTGTGCGTTTAAACCCTCACATCCAGAGAGGTGTTATTTGGTATCACTTTGTCAGACATATAACTGTGATTGAAACAAAAAATGTACTCACTGAAGAAGCTGCCCAACTGTTGTAGTTGTGACTGTCCAGTTCTTTGGTGACTGAAGATGCGTCTACAATGGCAGCAATGAGGTACAAAATGAAGGCACTCCCATTAAAACACAGACCCTGTTGAAAAATAAAGTTATCAACTCATATGCAAAACCATTTGTTACCACTTTCTGTTCCAACGTTACAAAAATCTCTGAAACATAATGCACGCATCCAACGGACACACAGAATGTGATTCCTAATGATTTTAACTTTCTCTCTCTAAGATTAGAATTTAATCACTCATTTTTTTTTTTATATCCATGAACATCAGAGCATCACATTTTGGACCAACTGCTCTTCCCATCAAGCTAAATACTGAAAAGTTTAACTTAAATTCAGGTACTCTGATTTTCCAGAATTGAGAACAGGTACACAGACTGTTCATCACACTCTAAATATTAGGCGGTAAGAATATGAGACCACATGAAAACAAGCAAAGGAAAAAACCAACCCCCTCAACTGCAAGGAGAAGAACACTCCGAGTGGACTACATGGGTCACTGAAAGACCCATCCATGGCAGACATTGCATTTTTTCTTCCCAGCAGAAGATTTAACATCTCAGGGAATCTTATACCCATTGCTATGAAAGAAGCAAAGCAGATGACCTTAATCTTACATAAAATTACAGATTTTTTTCTGGTTTTGCATGTGAGAGACAACAGGAAAGGAAAGAAGGGCAAACATCTGAGAAAAGGCAAATGAAAAGGTATAAGTTTATTTTTCTTTAAGTAAGTAGCTTTAATACTTTGGCATTTACTTACTCACTACTTGCTCACGGCTATAAGAAGTTCATGTGTGTTTAAAAAAAATCCCCTAAAACTCCCCTGCTGCTTGTCTAAGGCATATGAAATAGGCCATAAAACACTTGGAGTTCAGAGTTGTCGTATGGCACTGGAATAACCACAACACTCTTTGTACCTAGTAACAATCACAGAACCTGGTAACTGTGAATTTAGACAAAGTCCTAGTGCTGTGCATGGTCCCCTCCCTTCAGCTTCTGGCCCTTTGTTTGCACCCCACAGCGTCACACACATATCATAAACCTTAACTCTGTTCTCCCAGTTGTCTCTAAATGATGCCAGAGTGGTGCAGCAGCAACTTATTAATTTCCTTGGAGTGACCCACTGGATGCTGGGGATGTACATCAGTTATTCGTGACTGAATTCACCAATCATGAACTATGTCACGATGTAAAAAAAAAAAGGAGAGAAATTCAGAAGGCAGAAGGCACCCATGTCTGTCTCAGCAGCTCCCTCTGTGCACCAAAGCCCAGATCAGCAGATTGGAATGATTGGTATGGAAGCTCCTCACCTCCTCCTCCAGGACATTTGATTCAGGCAGACCTTAATTCAGACTCGGTGGAGCCTGTCCCACTGCCCCACATTCTAATGATGCACAGGGTTCAAACCATCCTGAAGGGAAGCCATTCCCCAGAAACTTGCTTTCTGAGCTACAAGCCCTTCCAGAGAGCAACATGCTGTGCTGTCATCTGTTATCTACTCAGTTCATGAGAGGTCTGACCAAATTCAGGCAAGCTGAAGAGCATTCACACTCTCCTGTGGATCCACGTCCTTGCAGCTTCAGGACATTTGGAAAAGATCCACCTACCTACATGTCTGCAGAGAACATTGGGCAGTGCCTCAGCACTCGGCTGAAGCCCAGAACCAGGGACTGGAGGTTTTATTCATACACTTGCATGTGGCTTTTATCTCACCTCTATCAGCTCATCTAATAAAACACAGTATCTCCTTGTACAAATCTCACCTTTTCTATCTAGCCAATGCAGTAATAAAATATCAAACAGCCAATTTTAGGATAGGGTGCCAAAAACTGGGAAGAACAACTTCTGCAACGCACTGATTTTCCAACTTTGAATTTGATTGCCTAGAATATTTGTTGTTGTTATTTTTAAATTTCCCGTTCCAGAAAGACTCGATTACTCTGGAAAGCTACAAATCCCAGCAATATCTTGTCATGTAGAAAAAAAAAAGCACATAATTTTTTTTAGAAGTGCTGCTTTGGGAAATAACACTGCTAGGGAAGATGGAATGCAATGCGAGCTGATTGGGCCGTTACTGCCAATATATTACTCAAACCAAATGGTTCATGCTAAATTACCATCTGCTTCTTAAATTCAAATCTACCCAATTTTAAAAGCTTCCATTGATTGTTTTAGCAAAGAACTGGCCCTATTAAGGAGAGTCAGTTCTGAAGCACATCCTTTGGGTCAATTTGCAGTAAAGTAACTGCATCTTAAGCAATTCGGTAATGTGCTTAACCTGCAAAAAACCCAATTTATGACAGAGAAGTCCAGATGTAATTTTTTGGATACTGCATACAATAGGCACAGTTTGAGCTAAGTGTTGCCTAAGGAGGCAGAGCAATAACTAGCAGAGGCTGATACTTTGTAGAATGGGAAGAACGTGGCTGTAAACGCTCTCAAAAGGTGTGTCACTCGAAATGTGTGTGTCACGCCTCCATGAAAACATTAAAAACATCTCTCTGAACACCTTGGTCAGCCAGGAGTGGCAGAGGTTCAGTTCACAGGCTGCTCCCAATAGCTCTTTTAATGCCTCAGGGCGAAAGAAGCTGAAATGCAAGCATCTTTAGTTTGTTTTGCATTTTCTCATCAAATCATCTTGTACTATAAAGGGAGACTGCCTTTTGGACCTACATCTGGGTGATCTTATCTACAATACATTTGGAACTCAGAGCAAGAAATGCACTCAGTTTCAAGCAGAAATTAATCAAGAACTGCAGCTCATCTGCCACACAGATCAGGGGCAGCTCATTTACTCGCAGCTGTTGCCTGATAACAGCGTTAAACTGATAAAAGAAGGGTAATAACTGAAACTGTAACCAAATGGATACAAAGATGTTTTCCTTTTGAATGTACGTTACTTACATTTAATAGAATGGGGGGAAAAAAGAAACAACGCACACTTCTAACTGTACCCAGACACATTACTGCTGTAATTGAAATAATCCAACATTTCTATAGCGGTGTTATAGCCTCAAAGGTAATTGCTGGCCATGAAACTTGAAAACAGAGAAGCTATCTGAACATAATCCTGCTTGTTGTTATTAGTAATTGCTATGGCTAGCTATTTATTACAGCAACAAAAGGGAAGGTGAGAAGTGTATTCATTTTTAGTCACATACACTGTTTGCAACACAGAACTCAAGCATATTTTATCATAAAAATAGCAGAATTCTCACTAATAACCCTTAGCTAGTAGAAAAAGAGAGAAAAGCAGTATTCCATTGTATCAAAGAAATGCAAAACCAAATTTATGTTAATTCCTGTATAGGTCACAAATAGCCAGTCAGTTTATATGACAATTACTTTCAGAATCTATTATCTTGAAAATCAGCATATTATGAAAATTATGCAAAAATACACTGCTGACTTGTATAACTGGCAGGGTTTCTTCAAACCACAAAACTTAGAGCTGAATTTCAAATGCGTGTGAATTTTTGCTCTCATTACATCAGTTGTTCACCTAATTACCATTTAGTCTTGAGCTAAAAACAAAGGATTACATGGCAGGTGTTTTACATACATATAACAGGTTAAACGCTACAGGAATGCAGAGACACTGGAGAATGCATCAGTATTTTATTCTCTTCACAACCCAGCAAACCCAAAATAACAACGAGCAGATGTATTTACCACTGTGGTCCATGGCACCTGGGGGATCCTGGTGTAGGTCATGGTCATGTAGATGATCAGAAAGAAGACAGTGAGGACCCAGTAAAACACAGCTACAAACATTACCCAGCCAAAGGCTGGATATAGAAAGTATTCTGTTCCAGCGATCAGGGTCCACACCAGCAGCCCTAATATCTGCAAAAGTTATGGAGAAGAAAGAAATCAGTTACACAGTTTTAGACTTCTTGCATTTGTTCTAGGTCAAGAACAACAGCACTGCCAACCATGTAATCATCTCACAAGCCGAGCTGGGGTGCTATATTGATCTAACTATATGTAATAGTAATCTAACAGAACTATATGTAATACTAATCTAACAAAAAGGAAGAACAAATAAAACTGTTTTTGCTGCAGCAGAAAGCTGCAAAAAGAATCACAGAATCTTAGAACGGCCTGTGTTGAAAAGGACCACAAAGATCATCAAGTTTCAACCTCCCCGCTATGTGCAGGGTCACCAGCCACCAGACCAGGCTGCCCAGAGCCACATCCAGCCTGGCCTTGAATGCATCCAAGGAGAAAGGCAGAACAATGCATCTCAGATTTAGCTCACCCTTCTCTATTATGAGACCGTACCTGTGGTGGTTTTACAGCTAGATCTCAAAAGTATTGTTCATTTTATATAATAGTTTTTTAAAAACTGAGAAAACATCACAGACAATGGTGTTTGAATTCCAGTCTACTAGCTTACATTATTACCCTGCAGTCAGCAAGAAGTCCTGTGAAGGACCGTCAGGACCTTTAGGTCTCACCTACTGTGATGTGGGTAACTGAGCAGTTGGGGTCTAGGTCAAAATGGTCCATAAAACAGATCCTCTGTGGAATGTTGGGCACCACACATGTGAAACAACTCTCAGGACCTTATAGTAGAGGTAGCAGTACAATATCAACAGCCACCACTGCAAAGGACCAGGTTGGGTCTATTCTTGTATACCACAGTTCTTGAAGCATTTCCTGAGTTACTAGCCACAAGATGCAGAACACACACTTAAGCAAAGTCTATGAGCAAATCCTAATCCATCAGTATGGGGAAAATAACCTTTCCTCTTGAGTCAAACAAAATACATCAGCTGGGGATTTTAACACGTAATCATCCATTTCCTCTAGGGTTAGCTGATCTCCAGTGCATTAAGGGAATGCATACAAATCAAGCCAAATAGATGACAAAGAGATTTGCCAAGGGGAGAAAATCTGTGTGTTTTACAAGATCTCCAGAAATTATTAAATCTCAATTATAAAAATAATGTTTTACTTTAAACCTTTTGTGTGATTGTGCATTTAAAAGCATTTTACTGGAATCAGATTTGGGAACTAAAATTCTTTTCCTTGAAATTAAGGCTTGCCTCTTTTTGTTAGCTGGACTATGGTGAAACTGCCTAGCTGAGATCAGTGGGAGGAATACAGAATTAAAGGAAACAGCAATGCACTTATTAAACAGACAACATCCATAGCAAAACAGACTAGGGAACCTTCTACATCAATATCTTGTCTCTGGCAGTAGTTAGTAACAGATGCCTGAAAAAACACATAAGAATAGATGACACAGCAGCAGCATTTCCATGGTCTGTCTCCCAGGCGTTCAGGAACCTGTTGTGGAGGGTCTTCCTGAGCCATAGTGATATCCTTGTAGCCCTTGAGAGGGTTGACATAGCTCCATCTGCATCACTTCTGGCCCTGAACCCACACAACTTGTTGGCCGTGATACCATTTACTCTGCAACTGCAGAATTCAGCATTCCATCACTAACGATAAATCTCTAAACATTACATACAAGGTAGAACTACCCTGTTATCAAAAGCTGACTCCAATCCGTCCTGCTAACTTTTAGCAGCTGATACCTATTTACTTTGTCTTCAACACATCTTCCAAACTGCCACACAAACAAAAATCAGCCTTCAATTCATTGTCTTGGGCATTCACAGTGTATTCCCATATAATATTCCTACTTTCATCCACTTCTACACACTGTACTCCTAAAAGAACCACTAAACGCTACCTTGTTGTTGTTGTTGTCTTTTTAATAGAAAAAGCACAAATGATATTTTAAGCATTTTTTTCACCACTTTTTCCAGTTCAGCAATATCTGGAGCACGGGTTTTATGGGGAGTGGCTGAGGGAGCTGGAATTGTTCGGCCTGGAGGAGATTCAGGGGAGATCTGATTGATCTCTGCAACTGCCTGAAAGGAGGCTGTGGTGAGGTGGAAGTCAGCCTCTTCTCCCAGGTAACAGCGATAGAATGAGAGGGAACGGCCTCATGCTGCACCAGGGGACATTCAGGTTGGATATTAGGAAGAATTTCTTCTCTGAAAGAGAGGTGCTGCAGTGGCACAGGGAGGTGGTGCAGTCACCGTCCCTGGAGGTGTTCAAGAACTGTGAGGATGTGGCACTGAAGGATGCAGTTTGGTGGGTAGTGTTGGTGGTAGATTGATGGTTGGACTGGATGATCTTGGAGGTCTTTTCCAAGGTGAATGATTCTATGATTCCATCATTTGATGCACTAGAGCTGGCTTGGGCTGGGCTAACAATTCCCAATTCATGCCAGCTACCAGGGGAGGGCAGCATTGCCTCACAAGAACAGCTCCGATAGCATTAACAGGATAGTCTAAAATCCGAAGTTAGTGGCTCAGCAATGCTTCTGACAGTTAGCTCTAATTCTAGTTTCATTCTAACCACATTTCACTAATAGCAGCAATTCGGTTAATAATGCCTTAAATTACACAAACTACACACGATTAGATTAAAAACCAACTCAATTTTAGTGCAGCAACTGCTTTCAGATTATACAATCTTGATAGGCCATTTAGCTCACAAAATGCCCTTTTCTTGCAACACAAAGATGTTTCCTGTGGCGCCCATGCTCATTAACCCAAATTTAAATTCATTATCCATAAATTATATCAATGAATAATTGGTCTCATGCTTAATAAACAGCTATTAAAGGCAGATTTATCCTCTCTTTGATTTGCCAGTACAACACCAACAAAGGACACTTGGAGACAAAGAAAACAGAGAAATATAATATTAAATACCTGAGGACAATGGAGTTGGTTCTGAGCGAGCTTGTACAAACAGACAGACTTTTTACCACAAGAAGTGCAATAATATGGAAAAAAAGCTGAATAGCAGCTCCAGTACAAATGAGATTGGTCAGAACACCTCAGCTTATGCAATGATCATTTCTGAATATGGTAAAACCTTGACAAACAGCAAGTTATCAAAAAAGAAAATCCCAAAGTTACATGAGACCACTAAACTTACACAACTGCACAGTGCAGCTATTCAGACATGGACACAGCAATGGTGGTATTCCCAGTTAACTTTCTTCCAGTCAAATTCTAATGTGTGATTACTCTCTGTCACTTCAATATTTAAACGGCCATACATCTTGCTTGTATCTCAAAGAGCTGTTTTGAATGCATGTTTGTAGCCAGCCTGCATCAATGGCAAACCAATTTATCTAAGCAACTGAGATGCACCATGGATTTCTCAGATTTACATTCTTCACCAGTTCTTGGTTCATATGCATCGTAACTTTGATGGGTTGCATATTTGAGTGCCCCTGACATTTTCAGTTAGACCCAGATACTCTTACTGCATATTACTGGAGCTGACAGGCTGAAATAATATTTCAGACTTCTTGATTAGACCTGAAAAGGTCAGACCAGCTCATGGTCAACAATTCACTCTCTGTGTAGTTAAATGATATGGCAAACGGTTTTATTGCCCATGTAAACACGTGCAATAAATTGATTTAAAGTTCACGCTGGCCGACAGTACCTACAAAATACCTAAGGTGTCAAAGGAACAGACACAGCTAGACGAGTCTTTCATTATTAGCTTGTCTTTTCAGCATGTTAAATACTGAGATGGCTTCTGTGGTGTAACAGCCTGTCTCCTAGTGTTCTGATTGTCCCTTACATTACATGTTTGCTGTTCAACAGATCAGTACAAAGTGGATGACACTTGTGCATCTGATGGAACCGAGAATACCACTTTTGCTGATTTAGTAACAAGCCTCCCTGCTGGGAATAAGGGCTACGGCTACATCCAAATGGCATCTTAATCAGCTCCTAGTGCACAGAATGTGGCAAGTGACTGACAGGTAGGCAACACTGTAAAGCAGAGACCAGCACCTGCAATATCTGGGGAATGCTCACAGCCACTCTGTGTGTACACAACTTAGCTTCATGACTTCAGATTGGCCAGAAGACAAGGAGAGCTCCACTCAATAACTGGGAAAGGCCCAGATCTCATAATGCTACAGTGGATTGGTAGTAGTCAAGTGTTTCATTTATTGACCAGTCAGAATATGTTTATTTAGAGTTATAGGAGCATACTGTGATGCTGTCAAAAGGACTTTAAGAAAAGGAAGAACAAACATCACGAAGAGAGATGAAAACAAGGCATGTGGCAGCTGGATTATCAGGCTATCGGGGCTTCTGCAGCTGGGTCCAATCTCCCAAGTCGGGTGGGAGATATAAATTCCACTCATCAGTAAATCATAAAGGCAAGCAGTTTTCCCTTGTTCATTGCAGTCTATTATTTCAGCTTGGATGTCTCTTTTGTGATTATTTGGCTGCCAGTTGCCCAGGTACCTCCATTAAGGCATTAATGTGTCAAATACACTAATGCATACTTCAGCAGTTGGCAGATACCATAAAAAGGAAATAACTCTGTAGCAAAGTCCAATATTATTGAGCACGCAAGTTTAAAATTAGATGCTTAATTACATATTCAAGCTCTTAAATAAGTGCCATAATTTATCTGCAGTGCTAAGAATCAAAAGTATCAGACCACTTAGAGACTTGAAAACCAGAGGCTTTGTCGCTGAGCAGGTGAGATGCATCTTGTCTCATGTTGCTGGTACAAGCAAGCAGGTATGAAACAAGAGTGAGCTTCAATCTGTGCATCTCGTTTTGCTTTCAGAAGCAGCCTGAAAATTGTAGAACTGAATCTGTACTTGCAAACTATATTTAAAAGCCTGTGATGTACTCTGCGACTGTTCTGGTGATGTTAACGTTGCAAAATCTGCAGCATTCATTCTGACTGGTTAACTCAGTAACACAGTTAAAATAGCGTAGACATCCCTTTCAGAGGAAAAAGAAAGCTCACTGAGGCAGAACTGGCTGGGAGAAAAACCCAAGGCTCATCTCATTTCATGAAGTAATAACTATGTGGCATCCTTACCTGAAGCTTTTTGTATTTATCCTAGAAATGCTTTCCAGGACCATTGCAGTTAGCCATATGCCTAAGTATTGTAGGATTTATACAGCATTGCTGCTGGCAGAGATGAAAATGATGGGAGAAGGAGAGATGTACATTTGCAGAAACAGTTTACTCCCCTACTCAAGGCACCTAAACATGGACAGGCACCAGCAAACAGAAAGCAAGATGTCTTGCAGCTCCTTCCCAAGAAAACAGATTTACTACTAGAACAAAGAGAGACCACTCTAAATTATTGCACATCTTTATTTCACTCCTAAATCACAATCCAGGAGCACCCCCAGCCTTTTCTTCCTTAGGCTACACCCTGCCTGTAAAAAAAAAACACCAGGGAGTCTGCAAGCAAGGAGAGCACAAACACTTCTCAAACACCGAAATGAAATATCAGATACCATGAATCAAACTATGCCAGAAGGGAAATAGGGCGAAAAGATAATGAAGAAAGAGGAAAAAAAAATAAAAAAAGAGGAGAAAAAAGGGTATTCTTCCCTATACTACCTGTAAAATATAGCCAAGACAGCCAGTTGTCATAATAGGAAGATTCATTTGCAATATATTTGACAGATTCAGAATGATTTTTTTTCTTCCTGCTAAGACTAAATGGAATAAGTGTTTGCACTGCATTTAAATAATCTATTTAATTGGAGTTTTCTTTCTTCACTAGGAGAGTGGTTAGGCCCTGGAACAGGCTGCTCAGGGAGGTTGTGGATGCCCCGTCCTTGGAGGTGTTCAAGACCAGGTTGGACGGGGCCCTGGGCAGCCTGATCTAGTAAATGTGTATGTTTGGTGGCCCTGCCAGGCAGGGGGGTTGGAACTTCATGATCCTTGAGGTCCCTTCCAACCCGGGTCATTCTGTGATTCTGTGAGTTTTTGAGCTCCAACACAGTTATGTGAAACAATATCCATCAATTTTGTTGTCTGCCACTAGAGGGAGAAAAGCCACTGCTTTTGTAGAAAAACCTTTCACGGGCCCTCACGCGTTGCAGATGACCATCTGGCAGCGATGGATTGATTTCCATGCCCAGGAATCACCTGCCCAGAGAGAAAGGTGGTGGGGAAGAGATGGAGCAACACACAGAGATAACTCTCAGGGCTCCCTAATACAAAGGGACCAATTTGCATGCAGTGCCCAAATCCAGCAGCCTGAAAGAGTGCTCTCAAATGAAGAGATCCATGCGCCAAGAGCTTGCTTGAGTCATGTGGAACAGTATGACAAAGCTTTCAGTCAATTAGAGAGTGTACAGAATGACTTTGATAGTTTAATTCCGTACTTGGCATGATGCACACAGCAGCAAAGTCAAATGTAAATTGAGCTACAAACTACTCAAAATAAAGCTCATTTGTTTGTTTTGCTTAAAGAAAAAAAAATAATTCTATATTAAAAATATATTTTAGTGTCCACGAAGGAAGAAATACTAAGAAAAAAATACAGTGAAAGCGAACAAATATAAGATAGATGAAATATCTGCCCAGACTAAAGTACAGCCCAACAGTTGATTTGGTTTAATGCCAGCAAATCTTGTTTTCTGTTCAGTCAGAAGAAAAGGTGACTCATATTTGGCGACATTTTACAGATCCTTGCTGAATGACCTTAGGCATTTCAAGACCCTTGTTAATTATCGTACCTTGTAATAATCTACGCAATGCATGCGTTTCTCTGATTCAGTTGCAAGCACTTTTTTAACATGAAGCACTACAACAGACCAACATCAGTCAGTTGCTGCCCTTCTCGTTACCGATAACACCGCACTGGAAGTATTTATTATGCTGAGATCCCCTCAGTGAAGGAAAGGACTGCAGTCCACCCAGGCTGTCTTATTTTGAGACAGCTCTGCAGGAATAAACTCCACTTCTATAGACAAAAGTCCTTTGAATTCCGTGCAGTTTCACAGGCTGTACATCAAATGAAAACAGGCTGCTGTGTTTCTGCTGAGAGGTTTTCAGGGCTTGTCATTCCTAACAGAATTCAGAAAGCCACAGTTCTTACAGAAACATCCAGGTGGTCATAGTGGACATACATAGAAAGTATTTTTTGACTTATGAAGTACCGCTTTTAGAACCAAACTCTGCCCGAACTATGGAACTCTCTCCTATGTTTGAAAATGTTTCTATTCACAAGAAAAATGTGGAAAATTGAGCCCCTTTTAAAGAAATTTCCCAGGATTGTCAGAATAGTTAAAGAACTATTTGTAAGCAATCTTCAAACTTCCTGCCACACTTATGGCTCCATAGCAGCAACAGCAAGCACCCTTCATTACAGTAGGGGCTTGAAATGCTGGCAATACTTGCTATTACTGGAAAGGAGAAATCTCTCATAGAGTTGTTTTTTAGAACAGCTTGCACTAGAAAAGAAATCATAAGAGGCAGAAAGTGTCCAAACATGCTTCAGAAGTATGTCTTCCCTACAGTGAACTCTTTTACTTAGGAGCTTAGTCCAAATCCTCCTGCAAACCACACAGAAAAACCTGTAGACCTAGGCTTGAAATTATTTAACCTCATGTTCACTGGAGATTTTGTTCATTAGGAAGGATGCCCATCTTGGAGCAAGAACTCAAAGGCCTTCAAGAGCAGGCAGACTCTAATGCCTTTCCCACAGCTCCAAGTAACAGGGAAATCTTCCCTCAATACCTCTAATTCTCTAGGAAAGAGCCCCAAAACACCTTCGTCTACAGTAAAAGGGCCAGACCTGCTTACATCTGAGTCAGTAGAGAAGAGCCAGTTCTGATGTTTAGTATATGATGCTCATTAGCCAGATCAGTCATGCGGTGAGGATGTACTTACCTAGCTAAAGCATGTGTAAATAAGGATATGGGCTTGATATTATAACATGAGGGTGAGCCACCTTGCAAGAGACTATTAAGTCTCATCAGGAAGAACTGTGAGTGGGAGGCACCTACTGGCTGACACATAAAGCATCAAGTTGGAAACTTATTTTTCTGAACACAATGGGTGTTGCTATGCTGCAGCACTTACTGGGCATAAAACCAAAAGACTTCAGCACACCCCAGTTTTATGTTGACTTAAGATGCCAACTCAGATGAATTAATCACATGGCTCTCCTGTTCTCATCTTCATAGATGAGATCACTGACCACACTGCAATTCATCAACTCATACATGAAGGGTCTTCTGTAATATGGTGGTACAGTTCTCTACAACCAACAGCTGAGAAAAGAACTCAGGGGGTGGGAGAGTAAAGAACTGTCCTGTCCATCCCAGTAGTATACTACAATACCGAGCTCTTGCTTCATCTGAGAAACATGCAAGGAATGTGTGAGACTGGAGCTAACACCAGTCATGCAGACCAAAAAGAGAAAAAGTGAATGAAAACAACTGAAGATGTTCTCTGGAAAACACATCCCATCCCATGCCCATCAAATCTGTAAAAACAATACAAAGGGCTTTGTTACACTTAACAAGAATTTTTTTATTATTATTATTTTATTTATTTATTTATTTATTTATTTTTGTGGACAAATTATTGGAGGCAGGATAGTGGATATTCATAAGATAGACAAAACATAAAATTGAGCTTGGGTTATAATTTTTTCTATGCAATCAAAACAGCCCAAATGGAACATTAGAAACCGTTAGAAAAGGAATAGAACAATAAAAACTCCAACCAACAGTACACATCACTGTTCTTTACCAATCAGTTGCGTACCTGCACACTGGGAATGTTCTGTTGATACAGGTTGGTTTGGCAAAAGGAATCAGTATTTAAGTTTAAGGACCAGTATATTAGTTTAGCAAAAGGAATCAGTGAGTTCTGGTTCTAAAACTTTCCATTTTAACTGCTTGGTGTGTGAACAGCCTTGTTCTTCTCCATGATTCTGCTTCACAGGAGCACTGGAGTCACAACAGACTACTTTTACCCTTGCATCCACCAGGCGCATTGACTTCTTCCTTGAATTTCATATATATTGTTTTGAATTAGAGTGCACTAAGATAGAAAGTTGCTCGTATAGCCTAACAAGTAATGGAAATTTGCCAAACTGGGGAAAAACAGTGAAAGGTCAACCAAAATCACTGTGAAGAAGCTGATGGAGAAATAAAAGGAGGAAGAAGGTGGTTGTATGATACCTTAGATGCAACTGCGCATGTCCAGAAGGATATTAGCATATATTAATGAGTTATTGGAAAAGAAAGAATATGTATGCCAATGTATTACACATGTATGTCTTAACTGTTGAAATGTAGAGCCAACCCCAAAACAAAAACAAAAAAACACCAAAATCCAATAGATAGCCAAACTGAGGAATTCATAGTCACAAGTATATAATGGAGATCAGAAATAAGAGAGGTTTAGAAAACATACAAACTCCTAGAAGACAGGCCAGCCCATGGCTATTACCTGTATATATGACATCCAACACACAATTGTTAGAAGCCAGAAAACCATGCCATGGAAGGCTCTTGCTCTGTGTGCTCCCCTTCTCACAGTCCCTCATAGGTTTCCAGTATTAGTGATTATTAAAGACAGATTAGCCGGTCAAACAGCCCAATGATCCTCTCCTTCACAACCACCACGATGCACTGTGGGTTTAATTGGCCTTACTTCTCTGCAGGATACCCTGGCAACTGAGCACTGAAAGCTGCAGAAGTGTTGGCAGACGAGGATGAGACACGCACACAACATAGCAACACAACATTTTTTTCTAAAGTAGGGCTGTGAGGAATAACCTCATACACAGGAAAGAAACTGGCCTGAATGATACCTTTACCAAATCTATCTTCTCAGCAGAACACTAGTTGATCATTAACAAGTCATTAAAATGTGTACAAAACATAAAGATTGGTCCATGTCCCAGGGCACTTTCCACATTAAAGGCTTTAAGGTTTTTGTGGGCTGCATTTGGGAGCACACATCTGTTTACCAGCTGCCCACCAGTGCCTGTAAATCCCAGCTTAACGCTTATGTTTTGCCTGAGGAATGACACACACAGGGTTTATATAGGCAATGCACTTTGCCATGCATTACACATGCATTAGTTAACTTGTAACATCCTTGCTAGCCGTCATTTTACCTATAGCAGCAGCCAGGTCTTTGACCGCAATGCTTCTTCATCCAACAAAACTACATTTTGATGCAGGAGACAGCATGACGGATCCTTTGCAGGTCAGTCAGGAGAAAGTCCCAAGGTCAGCTTCTGTCCTAAGGCACACAGAGGGGTTGCATTTGACCAGGAATGCACTGGTTCCTGCTATCAGCTGCTCCATCAGTGGCATGGTTTAATGTAAAAATAAAGAGGGGTGGTGCAAAACCTTGCTGCAGACAAACAGCCTGCCTTAAAAAGCGCTTATTTCTCTAGAAGGGCACTCGGTGAAACAGTGGGAAGGCAATGACCTCCACAGTGCTTAATCTCTAAACCTGACCTCGGCCAAGAAGACTGCCTGGCCTCCTGTCCAACAGTCATGATAGATGGGAATAAAAGGGAAGGCGCTGCTCCCTCATCCTGTATGGCACCACCTTCACTTCCATGAGAAACACCTTCCTATTGTTCAGCAATGCCTCTGATGTGAAATTCACCTTTTACAGTCTGTGCAGCTTCCTGACAGTGCTGGGAGAAGCAGTGCTGCTGGGGCCAACGCCATGGGCTGCAGCTGACAGCACCGTGTGTCTCCAGCCATTGTTCACTGCAATTCCTGCCGTGCTTTGCCCGTCAGCAGCAGACACGAAAAATGTAAGAGTGTAATACATCCACAAACAAAAGGATTTGCTTTTTCAGGTGCTCTAGGAGGGAATTTTCACTCAGTGCTGTTTTGGAGTATGAACTTTAAAGTTATAAAGCAAAACAGTCACAAAGAAACACACACTACTGGAAGGGACTAATATTCCTGTTTCCTAATGGTTCCTAGTGGTTCCTTTTGTGCTTTTTAAGAAACAGCACACTTGAAGATCCAAACACATTTGGTTTTAAAACTAGCAAATAAGTGCCATACTTTGATTTTTTTTTTTTTTCTTTTTAAAACCCTCATTATAAATCATCAAAACAGGTGAAGCAACAAGGTTAAGTGTTCTTGTATTTAACATGCAAATATTAATGCATTTTGGAGCTATGAGTAGAAGCTGTAGCTGATTTCTCTGAGGAACAACATTCACAGATAGGTCATTTAAATTGCCCCGGCCCCATACAAGCAGTACAGGAGCAAAAATGCAGCCCATGTGAGCCATGGGGATAATTCATTGAGCTGATTTCTCATGAGTCCTATCATCAAATCCATATGACGCCTGACTTCAAGTTTAAAATATCTCCATGCTGATTTTAATTTTAAAATACCTCTGTACAAAATTATGTGCAGATTTGAGAGCTGACATCAGTGGCAAAATTCAACTACTTAGTGGAAGGAGTTAAAACAGCCTTGCAGGTTTTCCTTGTTACAATTCAAGGTTCAAAACAAAACACACCTAAGCACACAAACTGGGACACCACACTGGCACGTTGTTTTTTTAATTCTTATTTTGACATTTGAAGCTGAGATTAGAAAAGAGAGGGAATTTCTAGGGATGCAAAATCTCATCTTGAGAAAGAAAGGGTTTCAGGAGTACCAATGCATTTTTAACTGAAGGATGGGGTCTGCCCCCAACTTCCTCCAGGAGCAGCTTTTCAGTTGGGATTTTTTAGATGACAAGCTCAACATACTACCTTCTGTTTGTGCAAATTTATTGTTTTTTAATGTTAGTTCACAAAGATACAGGAGTTTTTTCTGAGAGAGGCTGCAGACTTTAAAGGCAAGTAGTAGAGATATATTTCCACAGTTAAAGACCATGGTACAGCCCTAGTGCTCTGGGTATTAATTATCCCATATACTGCACCCATACAAACTGTGAGTGTGTAGGCTTCACTTGTTGCATACACTCAATGTGTGTTTCTCATTGATACCACTGGGAAGTGCATTCTGAGGAAATGATAACCCTTCCACAGAGAAGTTAAGGACTGTTAGCTTCAGTAATTTCTAACTGCCAGAAATCTCCTTTTCTCTTTTATTATGATTTAAATAGAAAAAAAAGATCAGAATTCTGAGCTTGGAAAACACGATCACATACGTCAACCTGAACATGTTTTCCCCATTATAGCTATTTATTATCATTATTTTTATTAGCAAACTCTCATTGTTTCTTCACGAACATAATCACACAGAATCACAGAATTATCAAGGTTGGAAAAGACCTAGAAGATCATCCAGTCCAACCATTACCAATACTTCCCAGCTAGATCATATTCCCGAACACAACATCCAAATGTTTCTTGAACACTCCCATGGTCGGTGACTCCACCACCTCCCTGGGCAGTGCATTCCAATGCCTGACTACCCTTTCCGAGAAGTAAGGTAAGGATAATGGTAGGAAGCGTTTCTCCTTTGTTTTAATAAATTCATATAAATGACAAAAGTTTGAGGTATTTTTTTGTTCTTCTACCTTGGCCTTATCCCTCTTTCTGCATACAGACTTTTCCTTAGGAAAGGAATCTTCCTATCTCCCCTCATCTCCCAAAAGAATTCCAGCTCCCTGGGCTAGAAAACTCTGGTTTCCCAATGCAACGATTTGTGTAAATTGTTTTTCAGCTTTGGTGCACATGTACAAGTTAAACACACCCATGCACAAAGAAAGTCATCTTGCTCTCTTTGAACGTTAAAAAGGTGAACTATTTTTACATGTGAATTCCTAACCATGGTTACTTATGAATTACAACTGATTATTTATGTAGTGCACTTTGTTTAAATGGTATCTACTTTCTTCGGGAGAACAATGCAGCATACAGCTGCTTTATTAATAATGTCATCGGCTCTTTGTTGCTATTTTTACATTTCCATCTTCCTGTTAGGCCACATAAATAGAGATGCCTATAATTAGCGGACGAGAAGTATTGTTTCACAAATCCTAACTGTTACATTACAATAGAAAGCTCATTACTTCTTTGGAAATAACTTCATAGTTATGCAGCTTTATGACTGTGTGTAATGTGGTGCGATGGGAAAAACAAAGAGAATATCTGCTAAGAAAGCCTATTGCACAAAGAATTCAACCTACAGAATGTTCTTTGGAAAGAGATGTCTTAATGAAGATATTGCACGTGATAGGATCCAGCTTAAAGAATCAAGGTACCACAGAACCATTAAGGTTGGAAAAGAGCACTAAGATCACCTCGTCAAAATATCAGCTCATCCCCCCCATGCCCACTGACCACGTCCCTCAGTGCCACATCCACGTTGTTCTTGAACATCTCCAGGGATGGTGACTGCACCACCTCCCTGGGCAGCCTGTGCCACTGCATCACAACTCTTTCAGATAAGAAACCTTTCCTAATATCCAATCTTCTCTCTAAATAAGCTGCCATACTGCCCATTGCACTGACTGCTGAAAACCCCAGCCTCACTTCAAATCTGAATTTGTCTAATTGTCACTTTCCAGGTATGTCCTTTTCTCACATCTCTGCTAGTACTGATAAATTAAATATACCTTTGTACTAAAAGCCGTTTTTATAAGTGTTGATGAGACACAACTGAAGAAGAGATAATCATAAATCTGTGCATGCCTGTGTTTTCCTTATTATCAGAAGGAGTAGAAAAGGATTTACTTTGAAGGACTACCGGAACAGGGAAAATAGTGAATTTTCAGATGAAATTAAATTCTCATTTAAGAGCCATTACTGCTGTTCCACAATTAATATTCGCAGAATAGTTTGGGGTGCAAAAGCAACTTTAAGATGAGCAGTTCTAAACAAGTGAAAATATTAATGCAGAAGGTAGAAAATTAATTGGACAAGCTTGAAAACTGACACTGTGTATAAGACATTCTCTTGGAGCAGTCCTTGTCATCAGCTCATTTTTTAGGTTCTGCAGAAAAAAACCCCGCAAGCTTGAAGGTCTTCCCACA
The DNA here is from genome assembly GCF_054131305.1 of Coturnix japonica. NCBI lineage: Eukaryota > Metazoa > Chordata > Aves > Galliformes > Phasianidae > Coturnix > Coturnix japonica. Next base: position 102,323,471 of record NC_140664.1, read on the forward strand.
ATGGGCCTGTTATATGTGATAAATACTCAAGTGGTGCATGCAGCATAGGAGAACAAAGTTAAAAAGCTCCACAGGATACCTGACACTTGAAATTCAAACTACCAAAGTCATAAATTAAGTATATATATGCCTGTGTGTAAGCCAGGGTGTAATGTTCCCCCAACTGCTTCAATGGGCTTTGTGTAAACAAAGAACAAAACAACTGGCTGCAAACGTCAGTTTTCTAGTGCAAGGAAAGCAAGTTTCCAGTCAAGGAAAAAAACCTTCCTGACCTGAAGACACTGGCTTATTCAGATTTAAATAAGTGACCAGAGATGATTTAATGCCCCTCAGATGTCTACTTTGCTTTTCTGACAGAGGCTGCTGCCCCACAAGAGTGACAGCTGCACTCAAAGCTGCTCATGAATTACTGCACAGTGCTGCCCAGCATACCCAAGGTAAACAAATCACTGGCTTGGGTTATGGCTGTACACTGAACTGTGAGCAGCAGCCAGCAGCACGGCACGGGGAACTTTTAAACTGCCTGCATTACGGAGCTACCAGCCTGGAATCAGAGCTTCTCAGTTTTCCTCCTGTAGTACATGAACAGAAAAATCAAGAAACATTCAAGAACAATGAGACCTTCTTGGCTGTTGCACTCCCTGTAGGCACTTATGCCTCACTCTTCCCACAAGAAAGCTAATAGCTTTTGGGTTTTATGCATATTCAACTCCATTTCTGTCTCTAAATCATATTTTCCAACAAAGACTTCAAGACTTCTGCAAACTACTCAGGTTACCATGGATTAACACGAGTGCTCAATCTTTTGGCTTGCCTAGGCCACATTGAGTGAAGAGGAATTGTCTTGGGCTGCAAAAATTGCTCCAAAAGTAACACCTCTTATTTATTTCCATGGAAACCACACCACAATAACACCATTAGACAGAGCAAATTCTCAGCTACAAAACAGTGCTTTTCAGCACAGTCACCAGCATTAGCTATGTATTTTCACCACCAGTGAAGGAGGTGGTGACTTATTGTTGCCACTGCTGGAACACGGCACCCACCACCTTGCTGTGCCAGCATCCACTGCTTGGTCCTCATAAACATTCATCAGGTATTGATGAATGTCAATGGGCACCGTTTTTTCCACATGGAGGAGTTCAGTTCCACCCCTTGGCTTCATCCGCACTTCCATGTCACATGCCATTCTGTCAGGCTGCCCCTCTGCTGCCATCTGTCACACAGCAACAACATGTAATGGGATAGTGGTGGGAATGTTCAGCCTCTACTGCTGTACCACTGCCATCTTCATATGACATCTTGGGACAACGTAATAAAACAAGAGGCATTACTTTCAGAGCAGCCCTCATAAAATACACAATACTACTAATATACACATAACAAAACATCTTAATTTCTGATATTTTTCTTAAAACATTAAAAAGGAGAGGAACAAAACCATAAATCCATTGGGATATCTGACCATGTTTTAGTGAAACCAATGCATCGATCAGGTTTGATGGCAGTGGCTGCAATTCTTATTAAGCTCCCAAGGTATTCATTGCAGATTTTTGATGACATTTTTCTCCTCCTGTACTTCATCCTTGAAAACAGTTGCTCACAAACGTGTGAGCAGCCAAAAAGTGAAGACATGAATGAAGTGGGATTGTAAAGTGAAGGATGTTCTTCTCTGATAAGATAAGGATTGTGAAAGTTTGGCAAAGAGACATGATCAGATTTTTGAGTTGAATATCTGATTGCAACTCTCTACACTCCATTGGAAAACTTCCAGGCCATGTATTTGCATGGACTGTCACAAACATAAATTTCTGATTTTTATTTTTGCGATCTTGAAACCTGTTCTCAAATTCACTCAACAAAACAGAAAGCAAAACTGTGTTCTTCACTGTTCAGAGCACTGTGTTTAGCCAGTGTATCACAATGCATACAACTATTTGCCATCTCTTGAGTCAGCTCTGCATAGCACTGCTGTCCTTGCTCCCTAATTTCAGCCAGCACAGAGTTAATAACGCACCTATGGTTTGGTTGTTGTTGATTGATGGGTGCATTCCTAGGGCCAATCTGTAGTGAAAAGCCAACCCCGCTTATAGTGAGGGCCTTGGCTGTGCCACATTGCCAGCCATGCTGTGCTATGGATTGGACATGCCTGAATTATTGGGACCCCCACGCCTGAGCAACTACAAGTCACAGTGGAAAGGTATTCCCTATACACCGCCCTTCTAGCTCCTCCGCAGGCACAGCACTTTCCTTCGGACAAAGCATGTTGTTAGCTTGCAGACCAGTACAACTCGCTGAGATATCAGCAAAGCGTGCTCACCTTCCCAGCACAAGGTTGGAATTTTGGAAGACAGGCCAATCTCTTCAGCCTGAGACCCAAAAAAATCTAAACAAAATACAAGCACTGCATGCTTGCTCTCCAGCCTATCTTATCCACTCATCCTCACCCATCACAGATGCTGAGGCAGAAGGTCAGGATACATGGCTACATCTCACGTCATGGCTTCATGAATAGCACAGACTAAACTGTGCAAGCAGATGACACTACTGACCACCAGTGGAGGAGTCTAGCTCAGGTCACAGCTTGCTGTGGTTAGGGACATAGGGATGGGGTCCATCTCTGTCTTGGTGCAGGTGGTCACGGACAAGCAGCTGGTGGTACCAATTACCAAAAGTGCAGCAACCAAATTCATTGCGAGTGGTCTGCATTTGACCTGCAGTTCAGTAACAGGAGATGATGCAGTGCACACGCCAAGTTACAAGGGAGAGAGCTCAAAATAATGCAGCAGCCAAGGAGCGGAGGGGGTTACAGCCTGAAGCTTTGTTCTAGTTGTAGGCTCTGCTCCCATCCAAGTAGATCTTCTGGAAAACTGGAGCCTTTTCCTGTAGATTTGTTTAAATTATAACATCCCCAGTATATACAACCAACTAAATGATATTTACTTAGCTCAATTCCACACCTTTCCTCTTCCCCTTGCCTCACGTTCAGACCACAGCTTTCTTCCCAGTATTCTCATCCCGAGGACTACAATAGAGCAGACACAACCAGTGAGCATTTCAGCTATCTACTCCCACTCAGAAGAAGTGCCCATTTTCCCACTGAGGGAGAAGGGAAGGCCAGGAGCCAGTAAACTGATATTGGCATTTTCCTTCAAAGGTCTGTATGTGGGGTCAGAGCCGTTTGGTATATTTTCCCCAGAAAGCTTTATTTTAGTTGTTTCAAGTCAAAGGTGGAAAATCAAAGAGGGAAAATTCTTCAGAAAGCCCAAAACCAGAAGAATACAAAAAGAAGTACTTCACAGATTCCCTCACTTCAAACTACCAGCCATTCCCGCATTAAAACCCTCACACTGAAAACAGCCCACTGAGCTGTGCACAGAGACACATCATCTAACTTCCTGCAGCAGACGAATTACAGGTCTAGCAAACAGAACTGCAAGCAGGAAGGAATTAGGCTACTGAAGCACTTCATTAGCTGGGAGCTTTGCTAGATCACACCACGGGAAAATGAAGAACACGGCAAGTAAAGTGATTTGCCTTTGATACAGGAGAACGCATATGCAGCCTTATATTAATAGAGTGATGAGGCAGGAAAGTCATGGGACACATTCATTTCTTGTATAGGAACGCATTTAGATTGATGTTTGTGACATAGTGCAGCTCTGATGCCTGGGATTAATGAATATACTGCAGTTAAGGTGATGCGGATGTAACAAAATAACTAATGCTTCACCACGAAGCAAGATACTTGTATCTGTGGCATTCATGGCCACAGGCAGCTTTCAAGAAATACATAAATTAGACATTTGGGTTACAAAAGGTCATGCCTGAGGAAGGATTGGCACGGCTTCCCTTTCTACCACCTGTTCAAGCCAAAGAAAACAGACAAAAAATGCGTTCACATAAGGGGTAAATAACCTTACAGCAAGACACTGCTTTGAAGCAATTTTACTGCACCTTTCATTTTCTCAAAGTCAGTTTCAGTACAATAGGTCAAACAAACAAAGGGTGAAGAGTTGGGCCCCTCCCGGTCTCTACTTATCTTGACACCAAGCGCTGCACTTAGAGGTCTCAGGGAGGAAGGCCTTAAGGAAGATAGTCTCTTTCATTAGACTAACCTACGGCAGAGGCCAAAGCAACAACCCAGGAACACTTCTTTCTTCATCACTGAACGGAAGGAACAAAGCTGATCCTTCACCAAAGGCAACAAGTGGGTAGGAAATGACAGTAGGAAAGGAGCTGCTGATTTGTAGGAGCTCAGCAAACAACAGGCGTACCGACAAGCTACGAAACCCGCTTGTAGCCAGACTACCCTGGTCTTTGTGTTACATGCACAGAGATGCTGGGATGACTGAAGTCAGTGGGAATTTTACAACAGATTTTAACAGTATCAAAAACTAAATCATTCCAATCTTCTTTTCATAATGACTGTTTTGATTCCCATCAACTCATCTGGACTCTTTGCACTATGTCTCAGGATCATCTTCTTGTTTGAGCACATTGTCTAGATAATTAATAGAGGAATAGCAGCTAGGACAAGTCAGAACTGTGCATTCTAAAACACAGTTCTCCATGATATTTTGTTGTACATGAGATCTAAACTGAAGAGGTACATTGAAAAAATTAAGATCAGTAGAAAACAGCCAGTTTTGAAATGACAATGACTGCGGGCATAGTTTCGGGGCTTTTAGGGGCTGGCATTCAACCACTCCATTTACTAAGACAGTGAAAACTGAACGTAACCAAGCTCAGAGAATTCCATCTCATTTATTGCTCTGTGCTCTGTTTAATTTTAACTTGACCTGGCAAAATACTTCTTGAGATTCCCCATCTCATCTCTGACACGCTGTCCTGACTTGCTTACTTTAGGCAAACATTTGCTAGACAGTCTTCTGTTACTGCACAAAGAGAACATCAAGTTCTTTGTGCAAATGTCTGGTCATGTTTCACGATGGTCAAAGTCTGGAAAGAAATCCCAAATGTGAATAAAATGTTTGTAAACATTATTCTGTGTTCCTATCCTTATTTTTGCTGAGAAGAGAAAGGGAAAAATCTTGAAACAGCTGAAACAAATGATAAAGATGTTGAGTCCTATTAATGTAAGACTTATTCAAAACACTAAGAACTGTGGTTCCACACAGAAGAAGAAATGTTTTCATCCTGGAGGTCAGCTGGCAACCTGTAAGTCATATAACCGTTGGGACTGTCCTCTGCATCCCAATGATCACTGCTTATGCACACAGTGGGGCTCCAAAATATAAATCAGAAATTCCGACAGAGATCCTGCTTTTCCATGTGTTCACCCATTTCTTATACTGAAGTACTATTTAGCTTTTATCTAAAAGCTTTCCTTTCTGGGACATAGTTTTAGATATGTCCAAAACCCAGTCTGCCTAATCTGCCCCTTTGCCTATAGCATTCACAGTTAATTCAACCTGAAATATCTGTATAGTTAAAAGAAAGCCCCTTCAGCAATGCAAGAAACAAACACTACAATAATTCACCAATAACCTCCTAAATCATTGTATTAATGTTGCAACATTGTTTTAAATGCCACAGTACTTTATCACAGTTTTGTCCAGCTATAGTTTTGTGAAACCGCTAATGATGAATGTCTTACAGTGAGCAGAGCCTGTTCTTTCAGCTGCCTCACATCTCTCACCATAAGACCCTGTTTTGCCAAACTCTTATGGCAGGAGCTGCGCCTTCTATGTGATCTGTGCCAAGCCCAAGGAAAGGCTGCCCTGATGGAGATCCTGCAAAGCAGACCTTCAGCAGGTTGTCCAGAGCTGTGGGGCAGGAAAGCTTGAAGGAATAAAAGAACCAAAGCCACCCTCCCCACAAAAAACAAGCAAACAAACGAACAAACAACAAAAAACCTTATAGAATTATGACTGGGACAAAGAGGCAGAGGATTGAGCAAGTCAGAGGTAGGCACAACCACATGTTAAAGTATCTTTCTGTTAAGCAAGCAACAGTGCCAGAGAGAAAGTTCTTCACACATCTTCATCCTATCCCTAGTAAATACACATGGTGCTGCAGTCTGTAATTACAGGACCACAGATTTTCCTCTCCTCTGTAGCACCACCTGCATGCAGCAGCAGAATGGATAGTTGTCTTCAGAATTTTAAAGAGAGTGAGCTAAAATTAAAGTCAAAAATATCCACTTCTTGCCAAATTTTTGCTGGAAAACTGGTGGGTTTTTTTTCTTCTTTTTTTCTTTTCTTTTTTCCCAAAATACTTACCATGGCATTGCGCTTTGCTTCTTCTGAACATAGCTCTTACTGACTTGCGTATGGCTGCAAATAATCATTTCTTTCACACCTGAGACCCAAAGTCAGTGACTCAGAAAACAAGGAGAAAAGCAAGCACACTGCAAAGCCCATTCAACATCTCAGTAAGTTGCTCAACTTAGCATCTTGCAGGAACAATGTGTTGCAGGCAAAAGATAAAACTCAGATATTTACAAGGAAGCTACTGGCCAGGAGAGTGCCTTTTCTCCTTGAATAATCCCTTTCCTTACTCACATCTCCAGTACTGCTTGGAACACACAGTACCCCACTCCACTCCCAGGAAAACCTTCCTGCTCCATGACCGTGACAGAAGCTCCTTGATGAAAGCAGTGTGTATTGTAGCTGTGTTCTGAGCCTACAGAAGACAACTGTGCATCAGTTTGTGCCTTGCGAGCTGCATCAGCAGTGGCAGGCACCCACCCACCCACAGGATCACCCTCCCTCACCTGATCCTGTCAGAGGTTGCTCAGAAGGGTCTGCAAGTAGCGACAGCCCAAGGCAGATTTTATCGCTTAGGTGCCATTTTAAAGATACATTGCCTAGGTTTAACTTTTGGTGGAGGTTTCTTCTGGCTGTCCCTCTGCCTCTCAGTGTTTAACTCCTGCCTGAAACATTCTCCACATCTCCATTTTGAAGTTTCTGCCATACCTCCTCATATTTCAGAACTGCATGGCCTTGTATCAGCTATTATCTGCAGCAGGAGTTGCAGCCTTGGGAATAGGATGATCATCAAATGAAAAGAGATGAGGATGCTAAAATACATGTCAAAGGAACTCTTTAATGTAATCACTACACATACATTAAATGGGGAAAAGAAAGGATCTCGTTAGTGGCTGTCTCATTTCCAGGCTGAATGAATGGAGCCTGTGCAGAACTGTGTCACCTTGAATCTATTTAAACGCAGGCCTGGGTAAAGCAGGCACATTTGAAGCTGATGACAGAAACCCGTCTTGTTCTCAGGTATGAAGCAGAGGTTTTTACAGATTTCCTTTTAATTTGTGCACATCAGTCTATCAGCTAAACACAAACAGCAATTACTGGAGATGATGATCAGTGAGGCTTTCCCCACACAGCCCCCTTCCAGCCCTAATGGGGATTTTTCAGTGCATTCTTTGTAACTAAATGATGATATATCCAAAGACCGTGACAACAGACTGCTGCTTATAATCTTGCTTTCCTAGTTCATCTCCATTCTACAAAGTCTGATTTTAAGGCATCTCTAATTGGACCAAGAACACAGTGGCTGCCCAGAACAAGCTGCTGTTACAGCCTTGCTTTAATGACAGCAGTGTGATAAAACCCTTTTTGTTTTGCTTTGGAGGTTTTATCCCATCAAAGCTGTGCTTGCACCCGGATCATCTGCACACACATATCTTGCAAAAACAAAGGGTATGAATGCTCACTCTCATGTTCTAATTCAATAAGAATGGAGTCATGCTCAGGACAGATTCAGTGAAGGAGGAACCAGGCTTCCAGCTCTTCCATTTCACTCATGTAAGGTAAGCTCCAAGCCTTCTCCTGGCCAGCCCCAGCTCCAGCAGAAAGCAGTGACTCAGTGCTCCCATTCTGCAGGCCATTCCTTCAGAAGCAGGTGAATCAGTGCTAGCAGCTTCCACAGGAACAAGCCGAACAAAACGCCTTGCCGAAGATCTGACTGGCACTAAAATTCAATTGTGAGTTGATCGTAGAAAAGAGGGCTTGGTGCTCTCTCCAAGGGCAGGATTTGTACTGCTTTTCTGGAATGGAAACAGGAACAAGTGCAGAAATATCACACTGCACAGCAGTGGTTCTATAGGCACACATGGGAGGGCTCCCTGCAGCCTGGAGCTTGGACTGAAAGGCTCCTGCTGCTGCTGCAGGGGATGAAGCATGTTGCAAACAGGCAAGACTGGCAGTCAGAAAGCTGGGGGTCTATTATGGTTCTGACCGCCAGCTCATTCACCCTGTTGCCTTCTTCCTTTCCCTGTTAGCATTCTTACAGTGTTACCAGCAAATGCACCATTCCATCATACACAGCATGGAAAACAAGATTTTCGTGGCCAAGCAGCCAGGAAGCCAGGCTGATTCCAGAAGAAACAGTGGCAGGACTATTCATTTTAGCTACAGAGGGCCAAAAAATAAAATAAAAAATAAAAAATAAAAAAATAAAAAACAAAACAATTCACAACTGCCTTTGGGTTGCATAAGAGTTCTTGTAGGTACAGAGGAAAAGGATTGTTGTCTAGAGTTTGGCAGAGGTGAGGGAGAAGGAAACGTATTACATTCACTGTCCACCCAAGAAGAAAACTGATGCTTAAGTATGTCTTCAAAGCATTCTTCTCATGAAGAGATAATGGCATTTCATACATATTCCACCTTAACCTTGAGATATTGAGAATACTTTGCATGTTTGACCTTTTGGAAAATACCTGCATTCAATTTGAGAGGCATTTTCACCCTCTTACCATGTCAGTCCTAATACTGTTCAGCCTGCACTTGGAATACATTTGACAACATTACTAAAAGTCCTGTTTTCTTGGGTGTCACCAAACACTTCCCCCAAGGAAACACCGTGACCTCATCCAGGAAATCAAAAGCCTTTAGGAAACAGAACTCAAGTGAACAATATGATTCTGGAGGCAGATGGAAGTCACAGGGATGTATGAATGCATGACACCAAGGACGACAGAATGATGGCACCTGAAATAAGTGAGAGCTGAAACCTGACTTCAGTCAGAGTTTTGCCTGATTAAGAGCAAAGGATAGAGCCTAGACTTTGTACTGTATGTTTTCTTATTCATGTGCAGAAAGGTGAAGCTGCTGAACGAAGTGATTGATGAGAACAGAGTAGCTATTCCCCTCAGAAATTCAAAGTGAACCATTTTAAGACCACACTTACATGCACCTCTTTCAGGCAAAGCACTTGTTCAGCACATCAGAAGATGCCTCAACACTGTCACCTTCACGCATGCAGACACGCTTTGATTGCAGTAACTATTTTACTGCAAAAAGGAAAACAATCTCCACTGTTAATGACCCCAGAGGAAGCGCTGGGGCTGCTCGGGTGAGGGAAGGGGCTTCAGGAATCTCCCCCTGTGTTTCTGAGGCTGTTCCAAGAACTAGGGATGCAGGAGCATCTACACAAAAGCTCTAAACTGCAGGCAAAGTAAAAAGCAAAATGTGAGGAAAGTTTGAAGATTGAACCATAATTTATGTCTTTTAAGTTTTCTACAGCACATGTTCCCACTGTACTGTTTATCTTAACATTTCTATGATTTCATTGCTAGCAATTCAAAACCTGAAAACACGTTAAAGATTCTGATGCATCTCTTAGCCTTCTGCTAAACGAGAAAAGGCATAAACATTTGGAAATGACAGCTTCTGCTTTTGGTAACTTCTATTTAACATTCCCAGGCTCACCATTGCACTGGAATAAGCAAGTTAAACAAGACTTCCACCCTGAATCAAGCCTCCAAAGGTTCATTTGAAGAATAAAGAAACAGTCATCAAAATTATTTTTATTCTCCAGAAAATGTAAATGTGAAACACAATTTTATGCGGCGCCAATAACATAAATAAGCACCTCTCAAGTTTCTATTTCAAGCACCTTTTGCATTCTGGGCATTTCACTCAAGGAGTAATGTATAGCATTAATCTGTGCAGCGTAAGGAAACATGACTGCAATTACAATTTACTCCAAATTACACCATCACAAGCTTTTGCTTGCAGCTGCAGCATAACAACCTCTCAGAGCACTTCCAGCTAGGTAATATTTGGTTTTGTTATGGACAAATAGCCATCACAAGCCTTAGAATTACTGGGGCAAGTTTCAAGAGAGAATCTGCATCCAGCAACACACTGGTGTGAGGGATCGGTCTGAAGAAATCAGTGTTATTGTGATGGAAAGTAAATACCTTTGTAACCAGATCCACGGCAACCACAAAACTCCACTTCTGCAAAGGGATCCATAATGCCTGACTTGAGGAACTGATTGAAAGCTCGGGAGGTATTGCTTGCCACCATTTAGCAGAGCCATAAAATTCCCACAAATAGAAAGTCTTTCTAGGCCATCAGTGTATGGAAAAGAAACAGTCAAAAGACATCCCTGGCAATTACTGTACTTGCTTCTTTTGCAAATCTAAATCCTCCTTTTTAGGGAGAATGCTACAGAAATCAGTACCTGCTGCCTTCTGCACGATGCACCTTTACTGCAGTGTTAACTCAGGTGATTGACACCTGAAGTCACTGAGATGCAGTGCCAGCAGCCACCCAGTCCAGAGCCCAGCACAGAGCCCAGCAAATACAGATCTTCTGAGTTAGGAGCCACTGCCTTGCTCATCACACATCATGACTTCTGTGTTAAACTAAATTGGATAAACTTCCACACACCAAAGCTGAGTTTTACATCAGTTCCCAAAGGCCTCCCTTAGAAATCCAGTGATGTTATAAACCGACCCCAGTTCTTTCCCTTGCAAACAGCAGGAAACCTTGCATGCCCTCTGGCTGCATAGAAGGCAATGGACATCTGCCATCACCTGGTAATTTACAGCTGACACCTCCAGCCGCAGCTCCATGCTCACTCACTGGATGTGCAGTTCCTGATCCAATGGCATTACAGCATGAGGCTGAACCAGGTGTGGATACACAGTTATACCACTGCTGAATATGCAGGGCCAACCTCACCCTGGCTTTATGCTCGCTTTAAAGCAGCTACATGAAGACAGATAATACATTACCCATCATCAAACCTGTCTTTATAAAGCCAACATCTCTTGAAGCAATTGGAAGCAGCAGGTTTAGTTGATGGCAGACTTGTGTTATAAAGCACGGCTAAGAACCTCCTCCTAGGAGCTGATAAATCTGAATGTACCATATCTGGTTACCAGCCCACCTGGAAATGCACACAGCCATTACTCATCTTCACAGCACCCACGCTGGGAAGGAGAGGGCGGGAAGAATAACAGAGATTCGCCCTTTATCTACAGAAAGAAGAGAGCTCTTGTTTCAGAACCAAAAGCCACAAACTTCAACGTGCACGTTGCTGATTGACAGTGGCAGTAATCAAACATGCAGCACTAACACTTCAGTGTTCCTGCTTCAAGCCCTTGGCTCAGCTTTAACACAGCATCCTAACAAACATGGTGTCTAGCTGATGAGTGGGTGAGAAACGAAAGCTGCTCCTAAAAGCATCCCCATTCCCTGCCCTTCAAGCTGGTGTCTCAGAGCAGGGCAGCAGGAGCACAGCTATGTAGGCACTACACAGCTGCTGCAGCTCAGAGCATGGCACATAGACTGGAAGGAACCCATCAGGTTGAGAACTCCCAAGGTGAAATACAGACACAGACAAGCCCGTCCCACTTACAGGTCTGCAACAAACTACAGGTTAGCAAAGGACAGGGCTGACAGCTGGGGGGACCAGTACCGAATTCATTCACAGAACAGCATTTCCACCTCCTTTAAAATAAATGGGGCTAAAACAAGCAGTTAAGCTGAGAACCATTGGAATTTCCTTGTGGATGCCATCTTTCAGTACTTCTGTAGGCTTGCCTTAATGCTGTTAATCTGCCATTAGAATTGTCCTCCTTTCTCTCAAACAGCCAGACACAAACCTGGGCTGACATACAGTCAGTCTGTGCATGCAGTGTTCCAGTGGGCTGGGGAATGCCCTGGACAACCCTTACAGTCTGGATGATGAAAAAGAATGGAAAAGATGCTTTTCTTCCCACAACTAAGACCTTTATTCACTGATGCCCCACACAGCAAAGCCACCCTTACGTCTAACCCTGGAAACCCAGCTACAGCCAGAGATTTGCTGGGTTATTTTACTGGAAAGGTCATAACCAGGAGTTGTGTCATAACTGAAGTGCAATGTTTCCAAATGGAAATGAACCTGGTTTAGTAGGTAATATTTCCACCTCCATCAAAGCAAAAGGGAAATTCAAAGAAAACTGGCCAGGGCAACAAGTCCTTTAAGCTCTTTAATTACTACCAGTGCAGATGAGCAGGCTCAGAGATGCTGCGTGTGTTTAACACTGAGATGGGCACCCCGTGCCACCTGCTGCCATGGTGCACAACTGAACCTGCAAAGACCAAAGTTATAAACAAACCCACGGGGCTCCCATCCTTCCTGGCACACGCGTATCCATCTAATCACTGCGAGCACAGGGAAATACTACTGGCTACAAAGCTGTTTAATTGACTCAGGCACACGGCTGTGGGTGCGCTGTAACACACGCAGCACACACAGCCTGCGGAGTGATGCATTTTTCAGGCTGAAACTAAGGCAGAACTTCTTACAGCCATGACCCGGAGCTGCCGTGCTCCCCCCCCCCCGTTCCCCCCCTCCGCACTCACTATCTCGGCCACCATGAGGAGCCCGGGCGGGGTCCGCAGGAACTCCCTGTCGTAGGCGAGGGTGCTGGAGCTGGCCGACAGGTTGGCGGTGAAGGAGCTGCTGGTGGTGGTCACCGTGTGGGAACGCGGGCGCGGCGGCTGCTCCAGAGGCGGCGGAGGCTCCATGCTTCGGGGCTGCCCCGCTCCTGCCGGCCGGCCCCGAGCCCAGCGGCGGGGCGGGGGCAGCGGCGAGGGCGGCCGCCTCACGGGCGGCGGGAAGGGATCCGCCGCCGCCCCGCTTTGTGCGGCCCCGGCGCCGCTGGGGGGAGAGGCGGGACCGGGGGGAGCAGCGTCTGTGGACGGTGTGGGGCGTACGGGCCGCACCGGGGTTAGTGCGGTGGGGGAGCTCAGCAGCCAGCAGGAGCAGGGAGGTGATGGGCTCTTTGTGCTCCGCACTGGTGAGGCCGCACCTCGAGTGCTGTGTTCAGTTTTGGGCCCCTCACTGCAAGAACAACATCGAGGAAGTGTGTCCAGGAAAGGGCAACAAACTTGTGAGGGGTCTGGAGCACAAATCTTATGGGGAGCGGCTGGGGGAGCTGGGATTGTTCAGTCTGGAGAAGAGGAGGCTCAGAAGAGACAGAGATTCGCTCTCTACAGCTGCCTGAAAGGAGACTGTGGTGAGGTGGGAGTTGGCCTCTTCTCCCAGATAACAGTGATGGGATGAGAGGGAATGGCCTCAAGTTGCACCAGGGGAGGTTCAGGTTGGATATCAGGAAGAATTTCTTCTCAGAGGGAGTGGTGCTGCAGTGGCACAGGCTGCACAGGGAGGTGGTGCAGTCACCGTCCCTGGAGGTGTTCAAGAACCGTGTGGATGTGGCACAGAGGGACATGGTCTGTGAGCAGTCACAGCCATGGGCTGATGGTTGGACTGGGTGATCTTAGTGCTCTTTTCCAACTTTAATGATTCTATAATCCTATGAGGTGTTGGTCTTTCTTCCAGAGCAGCTGAGAAACACTGTGGAAACCCATGGTTGGTAAGCACCACTTGGTAGGCCCATCCCCAGCACTGTCTATCTGCACTGTCACCTGTGGGCAGCACTAATGGAGACATCGTAGGAATATGAGTTGCTGCAGGTGGTTAGTGGGAATGTGACCACCATGCAGAGCCACAGGCAGACATCAGGGCCTGGAAGGTGCAGTAGTCCTCTGAGAGCTGAAACTGGGGATTTAGCTGGCATCTCACAAACAACTCAGAGTCTCTGTGTTGTAAAAGGCAAACACTGAAAGACACTGGAAATGGAAAGTATGAGGTCATTATTAAACTACTACCTGACAGAGCTGAGCTGTTCCCTAACCTGTATTTGTTTGTACTTTCCAGTCTAGCCTTAAGTGTCCCCTTAAAAATAAATAAAAACATACAAACGTGGGTCATTTAAGAGCTTCTGAAGCAATCTTCCATTCCACAGAAAGCACGGCGTTTCAAGAACCAGCCAGCAGGTGATAGCTTCCTTCAGCGTTCAGGAATTCTCATTAGTGAAGCATTTCTAAGTGGCAGCTCAGTAAAACTGAAGTGTTTTCCATATGTCTGGTGGCTATTGTCCTCGAATTGTTTACTGCTGCTCTCCCGCTGGCTAACAAAGGATGGGCTCGCAGTGTTACCTTTCAGCAGGGGACTGAACGAGCTGGAGGAGGAGGAGGATGCAGAGTTTCTCCCAGCAGCACGGGAAATGTGAATTACCCAAAGGAACTGCTGCTTATACTTGATTGTGCCTCCCTCGTGCTTTGAAGGTGTGCCTTGGCTCGGGATCAGTGGAGCCTCTGCATGGCATATTCAAAGGCACGGGTGACTTTGCTTTGAGGTGGCAGAAAAAATGTGGCAGCGTTTTGCAAACATGAGCTGCGGGACATCAGAATGAGCTGCCGGTTACTCAGTGGGGTATGATATACAGATACACCGTGTGAGGGGAAAAGAAAGTAGACCGTAAGCAAACCACACTTAACATCTCATAACATATAACACAGCATCTCAATCATAAATGATGTTACACTTCTTACTATCTCTTGTGTGTGTGTCGGTGTGGAGTTACCAGTGTTTCTGTACTGGTTGCACTTTTGTTTTATTCCCTTTAAAAGTAAGAGCTGAGATGGTAAGGAAGACTGTGCATTGGTTTGTGTAGAGACCATCCTCAGCTGGTTGTGTGCTGACTGTTCAGCACTGCCAAGCTTCACCCCAGTGCCAGAGCCACTGTGAGATGCCCCTGTTGCTGTCAGTGCGGATCCATTGCTTGCAGCGCTGAATCGTTGTTTTCAAACTTCCTCATCCACAAGTGAGTAAACGTGGGGCTCAAATTCCTATCAGTAGCAGTGCAGTAATCTAAAACTATCACTATAGCAGACGTTTTTAATGGCTGCTGAGGATGTCACATATTGGAACTGATTCAACAAGAGGTGGATGGCTGCATTGCTGGGCGACTTCTCTCCACTGGAGAACACTTTGCTCTGACATCCCTAATTAGCAACATTTTCTCCAGCAAACGTAATGAGTTTCACTAAAAAACACCATTTAGAACGTTAACTTTGAAGCTCTGGCTTTTTGTTTTGCATCTGGTGCTGAAGGCTCCGACTGAAAAGCCTGCAGGGAGCATCTGAGCTTAGCTAGATTTTTTTTTTACACGCAGATAGCATCAGAAGCAAAAGAACTGAATGCTGCCGCTCCAACAATCAACCTTTCATTACAAAGCTACCGAGAGAGAGGAAGGTGGCCCATTTTCTGTCTTTTAAATGAACCTTTCAAGGGAAGGATTAGCGAGCCTTGCAAACATCAGTCAGGATTCTTACCTTTGTTTGTCAGCTCCTGTATCTCCTCACAAAGTAAATTGAGATTAGAAAAAATAAATAGATACCCAATGTGTAGTAAGCTTTTCTGTTTAATCGTTTTAGTAAAAGCAAAAGAGCTGATAAAAGTATTACAACGTTTCTAAGTAAAGGAATTGTTGCTGAAAGGCCCTGATATCTAATTAAGAGATTCTTCCACTTAAGCTGGTTTGGATCTCAAATCCTGAGGAATCAACATATTTGAGATTTCTGACTGAGCTCTCCAGAACCACCCTATTAGCAGCACTGTGGCCAACTGGAAGTGCTCATTAAAGTCTATTCACACCATCAAGGAGCTGAGATGACTGGAATTTCCTGAGCTGTTTTTTTTTTCAGGTTTTGAAATACAACTTCCCTTCACCCCTCCCAAACCTCAGAACTTCCAAACGTCCAAGTAAGCTAAACAAAACAAGGGAACAGATCAAGGTGAGGTGACTGAAACTTCTCACTAGTCATCGGGACCTTTCAGCCACCAACAAAAACATACGTTTTTAACAACATGGGAGCGATCAGAGAAAAATAAGTGATTTTATTCTCAAGAGAACAAGGAAGGAATTGTACCTGCTGTAGAACCTAGGCTAAATGTAAGGAATAGGGATCAGTGTCGGATGTCCAGGCCAAATCTTTTCACCCTTGACATCCGACTGTGCTCATCTGAGGATACTTCCACTAAGCAATAAATCAAGTGTTAAAGCTATGTTTGGAATACTTCCTAATGGCTTTTTGGAACCAGCAATGTATAGGCTTTGAGCTGTGTATTTAGAGTAAATAATTAATAACATGCATGACACTGTCAGCTCACCTAGCTGGACAGAAAATCTGATTTACACTAGTCTAAACCAGAAATACTTGACTTTGACTTCAGTAGTGAGATATACTACAAACATGCCTCATGATAAATCAAGACAAATGACTCTGCATGAACCAGCATTTAATAGAGTAAAATTGGCTTTCATTATGGAGATACCCAGCCCTTCTAACATTGCTGCAAGAGAGAGTGAATAGATGATAACCTCTCATCTTCAAAATGGCTCTGGCTCTTCAAATCCATAGATGGATTTGTGTTTGTACGTGAGGTTACTGAACACAGCATTTGTTTGGCTCTGCAGCCCAGACACCCCAAAATTCACAAACCCATGATCAGTACTAACTCAAAGTCCATCAATTGAGTAATAAGGGTGCATGGGATTTCATCACCAGATAACAAAAGTTACCACCTTAATGAAAGAAAATACAAAATTGGCTGTTGACATTCCATGGGCCTTCTCCTTCAATTATTTCTTTCTATGCAGGAAGTTTACCTGTGTTACATGAACAGAGAGGCAAGTCTGGAGACACACAGGCATTTAACCTGTCAAAACGCTCTTATTACATGTGAACTGCCCCATAGAGAATTAAGACCATGCTACGAACAGTAAGATACTGGCTTTTCCATTTCTTTTCATTTCTGAAACACGCTACCATGATTCTATGTAATCTGTTTTAAGTTGAAGGAGGGAAGATTTAGGTTGGATGTTAGGGGAAAGTTCTTTACTAGAAGAGTGGTTAGGTCCTGGAACAGGCTGCCCAGTGAGGTTGTGGATGCCCCGTCCTTGGAGGTGTTCAAGGCCAGGTTGGACGGGGCCCTGGGCAACCTGATCTAGTAAAGGTGTATGTTTGGTGGCCCTGCTAGGCAGGGGGGTTGGAACTACATGATCCTTGAGGTCCCTTCCAACCCGGGTCATTCTGTGATTCTGTGATTCTGTGATTCTGTTCGTTGTAAGAGATTGTGCTAAGAAAAGAAGTCACAGAGTACATAAACGGTGTGTTTTCTATGCATTAGGCTTTCACCAGCTGTTCCATCTCTGGGAATCTAAGAATCCTTCCCAAACACAACTGTGCCTTAAATAGCGTGTTGAGGAAAAGCTGCTTATTTCCTTCAGAGCAGATCTGTACTTCACAGTCCCTGCATGCTACACGCATACACTTAACTTCAGGGCAGAGAGTGCACCTACTCAGTTAAGGGAAGAGATAAAAGCGAGAAGCGTGAAGTCTATGTACAAATCTCAGAATGGATGTTGTGGTTGTATTGTATATACTGTATTTCAAGGGATGCTTCTCAGTTGTCTTTAGCTGCGCACCTGCAGATCACAAGTCACTTGGATACTCAAGTGTCCTGTACCATGTTACCGTGAGGCATGAAATGTGGGCAGATGCGTTACAGTCCTGCACAGCTCTTCTTTGCATAGCCATCCCCTGTGGGGTAAAGACATTTAACTTCTATCAACTATAAGAGCAAAATTTTAACACAGCAACACTTCAGACCACATAATGATCTGAAACACAAATGACCAAGAGAAACGCTATCACTATAAATCGCTATCAGTAAATCAGGCCTTGCCAGTAGACCAGTGTCAAAGTACTTTTATAGACACAAAGAACAAAGCGACCCTGTCATTATTATCACGAAGTGACCCACACAACAGTCTCAGCTCTGAAACAAAACGAAACAAACAAAAAAAACCAACATCCAAAGAAACAAGTATCTGCGGCACAAAATAGAGTTAAGTTTAACTCAAAGGACACACAGGTGCATGTACTTTTAGAATACATAGAACGCTTCTCATGACTATGAATTATTACTGGATGCCTTCAAAGCATTAGCATTGCAGATATGCAGAGCTGCTCACACTGGCTAAGTCTTGTGCCAGTTCATGAAAAGATAAGTGCAGTGATGCAACACGCTTTGTATGTGCTTCTATTCTAGGTTCCAGAAGGCAGCTGTTGCAGGAGAAACAGGAAGCCAGAGAAACAGGAGATAAATAGAAGAGAATGATTTTCCTGTTAAACCGTTACATATTTTTGGGGAAGAGAGTGTGTTCTCTAGCAACACCTGCTGGGATTTTTAAAGGAATCAGAAGATGTATTTGGTTAAATTTCTTAATTCACTTATTCTGCTTTGAAAATGGACGGCTTTGCGCTGTGTAAGAACGGCGCACTGTGGAGCCTACAGAGCAGCTGGGGGATGCGTTTTGGAGGGACTGGAATTTCCTCAGAACAAAAGCTTATCCCATTTATGACATGTCTTGAGAAAGCTTATCCTGTCAAGTCATTTACCACCCTGCTAACCAGCTACTGAGCATGGATAATGCTTCTTTGCTAGATCAGTGAGAGAAAAGAGAATTTCAGAAGAAAAGGTTTTCATTTGGGGATTTGAGGAGAAGAGCTGATAGGAGTTAGACTATCTAAGCTCTTTGAACCATGAAAAACACACCAAGAAGGATTTTACTAAATGCTCATATTACAGCTAAAATACAGCCTTTCTATTGAAGGCGACCTCATTACCTAGGTATCTGAATGTGCAAGTAATGTGAATTGGCACAGCCCTGTGGATTGTGCTATTAGATTTGGATACTCTGAGATGGATGGGGCTCTAATTACTAATATCGAGGTGAATTAAAAGCACCATATATTCATGAATGTCTGACATAGCTTGAACTAGAGACAATTCTGACGGGAGATTTGTTAATCCCCATAAGCATCACAGTTAAGAAGCTGGGTTTACTGTGGACTTTGAGGATGGATGACGTTCACATTCAAGAAAGTTCAGACTCTGCTGTAAATACTTGCTGCGGCGGGGTTATAAATAAGGTCAATTTACTCCAAGTAGCCTTTTTCTACTGAAGGTATCATCAGTTACAACGTCTTCTTAACATTTACATCACTTTCAGATCTTTTCTTTTTTATCCCTCCATTTTGCCTTCCTCAGAAAGATTCAATCAGACGTTCAGGAACCAAACAGTATCAGTTTGTGCGAATGAAGGTCATGCATCAGACTTCTGTGCTACCTGTTTTAAATGATGCTATGATTACTATTACGTTGAAGTACTAATCAGGGAGATCATATATTTATGATTCATTGTTCAGGCTGGCAGTGCAAGGGAAAACATCAGTTAGCAAGGACACATTCAAATCAGTTACTGCTTTGATGAAATCTGAGGTTATTTCTTGCATGCAATCATCCTTCTTGTTCTAGAAGACTAATTCTATGGACTGCACAAATTCATTACTGCAAGGTCTCTCCATATAATTCATCAGTAAGAGAAACGGGGGTAACACAATGACACAAATGCATCAATGCTAAAATACGGGATTTAATAAATTACTTTCATAAATAACGAGGTACAACACTGAGATATTCTATCGCAATGCAATATGAGGAATTTAAGTTGAAATTCCTCCGGCCTTCAAAGTAACCCCAGCTGTAAAACAACTGAATGTAAGGCAATCAAGAAAAAGGAAGACACGCATAGGAAAGGAAAAGACGCTGGTAAAGGCACCTGTACTAAGTATGTGGTTATCACACACAGAATCACAGAATCACAGAATGACCCGGGTTGGAAGGGACCTCAAGGATCATGTAGTTCCAACCCCCCTGCCTGGCAGGGCCACCAAACGTACACATTTACTAGATCAGGTTGCCCAGGGCCCCGTCCAACCTGGCCTTGAACACCTCCAAGGACGGGGCATCCACAACCTCCCTGGGCAGCCTGTTCCAGGGCCTAACCACTCTCCTAGTGAAGAACTTCCCCCCTAATCGTGGTTATTTCTTCCTGTAAGAGCTCAACGGGAACTGCAAGCATGCACAGCTGCCTCTCCAGGAAGGGGGAACTCAGGGGCAGCAGGCCTACAGTGTACCTCGTGTGCAGCACAATATTAGGAAGAACAGCACACGAAAAAGAGCTATTCTTGGAGATCTGCTTACTGGATTTCTATGTATTTTACTAATCACCTCAAGCCAGATAATACTTTGGAAATCAAAATAATATTTCCAAAACTCTGTCTAGCTAAGCAAAGCCTTGTGACGGATTGAGCCCAAGAATACTGCACAGCCCAGAGGAAAGAACGGCTTCAATCCCAACTCAGGTCGTCTCCCCTGAACAGATCAGGTTCCATACTTACCCCTTGTAACTTATGCAACAATAAACGACGTCAGTTTTAGTGATGTGTTGATGAGGACCTCATCTGAGGTCTGACTACTTGGTGTGGAGTTCCCATTCATTATGAGTTTTAAATCAATCTAGTCCAAGCTAGTGATTAAAACAAGGTATCTGAAGCTATAATGCACCAGTTTTCCACCCCATTTCCTAAGATCCACCTGCCCATCCACTTTGGACCTAAATTCTGTCCCAACATTAGGAAAGCAGAGATGTGTAGACCTCCCAGTATCAGCTTATTGCTCCTTGAATGATCCCCTTATTCAGCTCCTGTGCTGACCTGACACACTCCATCCAAACGTACTTGGCTCACCAAGTGTTTTTCATGTCCCCAGCTCATTTGATTGTTAAGATCACATAAAAATCTTAATAGCTGGAGCTACACGGATCTTGTTTTCCCTGGGGCTTCCACTTCTAGTTCTGAACAGAGGGAAGAAGATTGCCTCCGAATTTCAGGAACAGAATTTTCAGGAGCTTTGCTTTGAGAGACTCTCTCTGCCTGCTCCATCAGACTTAATCCTTCCTAATTTACTTTTGAGACAATGACGATCTAATGGAAAGACAAGCAACACTCCTGATTACTTCTCACCTGTTAAATGCAGCGGGTGAAAGAATGGGAGTCCTTACCCTAAGGAGCTTGCAGCTCACAGATCACCTCTTGCCAGCCTTTCTCCTGAGTATCTCTGCATGCTTCTGATCTCACACAATCTCACTGCGAACTGAACTAAGTGCATATTTCCTCTGTACAACCCATCCAGAGTGCATGAACAGCATATTTTCCTAATCTCAAGTTTTCTGTATATTACTCGAAGACTGATACATGGAAGGGAAGGGGAACTTGAAATACAGCTGCTCTCTCACTGTACATGTGGATATTTTGAGTGTGCTTGTGGAATCTTACTTGCACTTCAGCAACTGCTACAGGTTTTAGTTGTCCAGCTTTTAGTTTTGAAGAGAACTGTGTTGCTGTGAAGCTGCTCCTGATGCATTACGACATACCAAAGGGGGTTTAAATCAGCTCTCCAAAGCTCTGCCTGGACTCCTATATTTTAAAGCATGTTCTTGGCTTACCAGCTCTTGCACTGGTCTCACTCTGTCTCCTCTACTCTCTAAGGAGTGCAAGCACTTCAAATTCTGTTTCCTCTCCTCCACACACAGTATATACAAATGACATTCGAAACTATTTACATGCAGGGTGGGCAGCTCAGCCCCAGGCCACTCTTCCCTCATTGCAGACCTGATCGGATTGCTTTCTAGAAGCAAACTGCGCCTGCTCTTTTCATCTGCTGCCCTACAGTGCCTGGCATTGTGAAGCCAAGTGCATTGTGTTGTGGAAGAAAGGCCACACCTGGAAAATGTCAAGCATGGGAAATGCGCGTTCCTTTGCCAAATGGTAATGGTTATATGCAGATAAATTTTAAGTTTTAGAAAAAAAATGGTGAATTTGTGGCTAAATTAGAGAGAAAATCTCAGGAAAAAAAAAATGAGTATGGTGAAGTACATTAAGAATATATGCAGGATACTATGGCTCCAGAATGCAAATGCACTAAAAGCAAATTAAGCAGCTTTTGTTAGAAAGTTGAAGCACTCTGCTGGGTGAAGATGATTGCTGCCTGCCCTGGCTTTGGTTTGATCACACATCCCAGCCTGAGCAGCTGCTCCTGCCCCAGGGAGCGCCGCTAAGAAAACCTGAGCTGCTGCTGCTTGAAAGCGGTGAATGTATGAATAAAGATGTGAGCAGAAAGATTCCAACCAGCAGCTTAACATTTTGGAAGATCTTTTTCCATACTTTGCATCTCTCCTGGGCACCGGCACAGGGCACAAGATATTTCTTCTCTGTAGAAGCCTTCAGCTTGGAAAAAAAACGCAGATGAGCAAGAAAATCAGAGGATAAGATTGAACTTGGACAAGGGGAGACTGGTAGGACAGTGCAGCCGCAGCTACCACCCAGCTCCAGGTTTAAAGAAGATTATGCAGCTGAGGTCTACATTTAAAGAAACAAACAAAGTCAGTCACATTCAAATGCGACTCTGTAGAGTAAGAGGAAATTGGAAGGATTTCTGAACTTAAATGCCCCATTAAAACACTTGTGTCAGAACTGGGCTTTGTTCCAAAGCACCGGCCCACCATGGCTGCCTCTGTTCAGTCACCACAACACAGAGCATGGAGCCTTCAAAATCATGTCATGATACATGATGGTTTATTTATCGATGCAACAATACAGACAGTAGGTACCAGAAAGAATGGCATGTCTAAAAAGCTGCTTCACAGTTACTGAAAAGCCGACAGCATTACTTATGTGTTTTAAGTTTGCATTTTAAAGAGTAGCTAATGCTTCATAACTGTCTCCATATTATTATTTACATGTATCAGGAACCCTGCCAGCACTTGCTACCAGATTTGGCTAGCTTCCCAATCCTCCTCACCCTTAAAAAAGGCAAAAAAGCAAACTAAAAATCCCCCATTGTGCTCTCTGAGCCTACTGCATGGCTGTGTTTAGTCATTAAGCTGCATGATATTCGCTAAGTCCACTAAACACAAAAGATCCAGCAAGAATCCACCCTGCTGAAAGCTGCAGTGCGTTTCTATGGCAAGAAAGTAATGGGATTTGTAATGGATGTGGACTTGGAGAAAGGAAGGGCAAACCAGTTCAGTGAATGTCATTCGTTTTCAGCTGAACATTGAATCTGTGTTATTTGCACACACGTGGCACGTCAGAGCTTCAGAGACTTGGGGTGTGTTTATACTACTGTTCTCCCAAAATAGTAGCAATGTTTCCAACTAGCCCAAATTGTCTTACTGCCACCCTACAAGAGACCATAGGAAGGTCTATGCATTAACTTCATAGCCAAGAAACTTTAAATATACAGCTGATCACAGCTAGTGCCAGGGCAGCTGAAGAGTGTTCCTCCTGATGGGTTGTGCTCCTACAGAATTCACAGCCCCCTGCAAGGATTACTTGCACATACAGACTTTCAATAAATGGTAGATATGGGTCTAGCTGCATAGACGAGCACAAATGCATGTACATGTACACACACCCACCTTATGACAGGAAGAACTCTACTGAAGGTTCCCTACATAGCAGCATGTTTAGAAGCAGCCACGCAAAGAAGAGAGAGAAACTGGAACAGCTTTGAAGAAAAGCCCCTAGGATGAAATATACTGAATGACTTGGGCCCAGGTGAGAAAAAGCAAATACCCAATTCGGCCACAAGAAGAACAACTAACATCACACAGCGTAATATTACACACATTATTATATTATTTAATATATTACAATATTGCCCATTACACTGGACAGACTCTGGCAGTTCCTCATTTGAACATCAATGACTGCTCACATACAGAACTGTGCTGAATTTATTATTCGCTCATCCTTATGGTGTGAATTATGAGGGAGTCGTACATGTAAAAGTATTAGTCTGTGCGGTTTCTAGCAACTTACTGAAATAATCAACATATGGTTCCCAGCGCTCCCTACCATTACCCTTTACAGTCTCTCTCTAAAACTGATACTGTAGTTAATAGGTAAATATCATAGTTAAAGGAAAATAGGAAGGGGGAACTCTGAGAGAGTTGCCATTCTGTTGGGTGTCATTCTACTGTCCTCATCTTAAAGTCCAGTTCTGTAATTGTTTTCTGTAAGAGCAGGATGGGGAGTATCTGAAGTACCCATACAAGGCATGGCAGCAAGAATTTGCAATCAAATTACAACAGACTGAGAAGCAGGCTCCATTTAAGCCAAATGCCAGATACCTCTCCTTTGCACATGCTGGGATTGGAGGCAGATACTCTTTTCATCCATTATTCAAAACTGAAGCGTTAACTTCTCCTGCTCAGATTTCCATCAGCTCACTGCAGATCACTGGAGAAAAACTCAAGTGTGACCAAGAACCTGGTGGAAGAGAAATAATTTTACTCCTAATAATAAGAAATGCTACGTGTTTCTGGATGCTTTATTCTAGCATTCATCACCCCATGTGATATCTGTGTACTTCGTTCGTAAGGCTCCAACCTTACAATAAAACGAGTGGGAAGATGGGGAACAGACATCAGCACAGGGCACATGAAAGGGAATTCTTGTCTGCCATGTTTCTTGTACCTGAGTGTCAGCCTGTGTGTTGATAAGCACCAATCCAGCGAGAAAGCATTGTCCCTATGGAAGAAAATACCCCCATGAAAGAAATATATCCACCCTAATTCTCTTGTGATGGTTTATACCTATTAACTCAGACTTATTAGAATTCAAACAGTACTTTTAATACACCTACATATTTATTCTACCGGTTCATTTAATGTACCTTTAAATTAAAAACAACATTGAGTTATAAGTACAGACAGAAATGACCTAATGGCTAAAGCTCTGGCTTAAAATTAAGTACAAAATGTGTCCTGTCACAGGTTGGCTGGGCAGCCATCTTCACCCATCTCAGTATCCCTACCAGTAAGTGAAGAATCAGGACATTGCTCTCCTTCTATGGTAGGCTTTCAGGGAGACTGTGTTATTTTGTTCACCAAAAAATCCCATTCCTCCATAACTATACAGTGCTTCACAACTATGTACTGTCTAACACACTGAATTACCTTCATTCACAAGAAACCTTAGAAAAGAGGAAACACTAAGTAAAAAAACCACCACAAACTGAGAGCTGTAGTCTCTGTCTCGTGACCAGGTAGCAAGGATTTAAGAGCTGATGCAAAAGATGGTGTCTGTTCATAATTCAGCTGTCCAAAGACACTTCACATCCACGTTCACATCCATGAGGAAGATAGACTTAAAGTAATGCAACCTTCCTGCCTGCAGCTGCAGCTCACCTATCCCTAGCAGGAACACAAATCTTGGAGCAACTGCACATGTGAAAATGCTGATAAGAACTTCGTGATTCGATGGCATTTCCCTCATGCCTCTACAGGAGATTGCACAAAGGCATCAGTGGAAATGCTGCCCCTAGTTGAATACTTGTGACATCCCCCAGTTAGCTGATGCAGGCATTGAGAAAACAGCACAGCACGATGTGCACTCACCACTTTCTCTTGCAACTTGAAGATGCAACAGAAACAAGCACTGCTGGATGCATGTTTCAGGGCTTCGGGTGATGTCTTAGGTCTCAGACTGTATTGCCTATGACTTCAGGCACTGACTGCTGTCCTGACGTGGAGCACTTTGGAAGACAGGTATGGCAGGTGTAGTCAGGTGTGGGTGCTTGAGCTCTCTCTCTAGTTTCTGATGGATCTGCAATGCTTACATCTGCTGCTGAACCATAACCATCTCCAAACACTACAAACACAATGTAACACAGCCACAATCATAAAGGAACATAAGGAGATGATTCAGAAATAGGCCAGAGGAAAAATAGCTGCAGAACAAGTGGAATCGGTCACTTACCAACCAGTGCCCTCCAGTGGCTCACACAGTAGCTCAGGGAACTGAAGGCAATAATCTGCTTTAGAGGTCAAAGCCACCATTTCATTGAAATTGTTTCACTAATGGACAAAACCAAAAACGCTGACATACATCTGGATTTCATATCACTCTTTTTGTAATTTAAGTTCTTGTATCTCATATACGCTCTCATTACATATCATTATGTACAGAAAGACCACATTCCACTAAGTAAAACAGTAAATGCAAGCCATGTAAAATGAAACAAGAAGCCACGTTGATTCCCAAGACAAAATGTTTATTTGTACTAACTCCTCAAACGAGGCATACATTCACAATCTTTAAACAGAACCAGTACACATCTCCAGGGCAAGCTGATGATAGATCATTAGAAGATAATGCCTTCCTTAGTAATTAATGTATGTAAATGAAGAATTAGTTACAAACTTACAGCCTTGTATCCAAAAATCTTACATAGGGGTTAATGTTTTCAGTAAGACTATTCCAACACTAGGAGAAAGAGTATATGTAGAACAAGATCCTGATTGTTCAGTACCAGTTTCACATCACAGTCTTTAATTAGAAGAAAATGTTAGTGGTGAAAAAGTATCTAGTGCCAAAATGAACGCTCACAAGCACTGAAAAGCAAATATGAATGCTGAAGTACCTATAGAAATTAAATTATCTTAGTTAATGAAATCCCAATTCTTGCCTGAAAAGAATGAGAATACCATTACAGACTGGAGGAATGAGCTGCATAAAAAGCTTTCCTCTGGATCTGCTTCTGTATAAAACCAGACCAATTGAGATGCTGGGGTTTCAGTGGAAGTAGTACTGAGATAAAGAAATAATCTTAAAATATATATTAATTTACCACATTTAGCCCTTTATGTATCTTACAAAATACTATTGTTCTACATTCTGCATGTAAAAAAAAAAAGTTTATATATATATATATATGTATAATTACATATAAAGGCAAAGCCGGCCAGTGTGGCATTAAAGAAACCAAAACACAGCACAAAGCATAAGCAGACACACTGAAAGTTACGCAGTAATGAGGAGTGTATGCTTCACGTGTGCGTTAGTGTAACGGTGCTTCCAACCTTAAAACACCCTTTGCATTGTCTAAGCAGAGTGCTTTTCCTACATCTCCTCTACCAGTGATTTTCCCAATCACCACAAACACGTTACTTAACAGCTACCTTTTACTTAACAGCTACCTTTTACTTCATAGCTATCTTTGCAATACTTAGCACAAAATCAGAAATAAGGCAAAATAATCTTTCAGAACTCTGAATATCTGAGGACATTCACATCTTCCAAAAATTTATCTAAAACATTGCTGGAGTACAAAGGAATTGTACCCCTGAACTGAAGCATCCTTCTGTCTCTACCAAGATGTTCCAGTTATTCCAGAGTTATTTAGGCTGCTGAAGTAAGGATGACAATTATTCACAGGCATCTCTTTTGTCTTAGCAACTTCTGAATGGCAACTTAAAGCTTCAGGATGTGTGTGTGCTCACAATTTCTGGTCTAAAACCACCACCCATGACAGAGAACAAGGTAATCAGTTCTGCTACTGCTCAGAGGTTTGGAGTGGATATTCAGAGCTGATGGGCATTCTTGTGATTGGCTTCATGCTGAGATTTGTAAAACTCGATTCTAACCTTCATCTTCCAGCTACAAGAGTAAAATCTACTCTTTATGTACTTAGCATATATTTCACCAGAAAATTTACAGTTTAGTGTACAAGGAAACTAAGACAGAAGATTGCATTTACCTACCTTCTCTTGCATCAGCCTTCCTAAAAAAACAAGCAAGCAAACAACCAAGAAAACCTCCAAAAATACTCCACAAAAATTACATTTTTTTTCCCCAATAATAAATAAAATTACCCTCCCTGATAAAGAAAAATGCCTGAAAGAAAAAAAAAATGGTTGAAATATCTAGGGAATAAAAGAGACAGATGGCTTTGCAAAGTTTTCAGGTCATAAGGACTTGATCCAGCACCCATTAAAGTCTTATCCAGTGAAAGAATAACTTCAGAATCCATCTCTCTGAGGATGCTGGTTCAGGACGGCAGTCCAGCTGATCTATCAGTCACTGTGAGGCACAGAAATGAATGCATAACGGTGTACAACCCTTTTTAAAACTCAAGCATAAGCTACCGGGCAATTCCCCGAATACTCCCTGGAGCCTGGTGTGGAGTGTAGCACTTTGTAGCTGGTGTTTAAGCTGGATAACCAGCGTGACAAATTCAGCAGTGGAAACTCGAGAGTATCCTTTGCTACTCACCAAATTATACTAGTGAAGAATGACCGCAGGCACAAGACTAAAATGAACCCTGGGCTCCAAGGTTTGGAACCCCCAGGTCAAAGTTACCCACTTGTTTTGGGGAATGGGATTCTTGAGTTGCCCAACAACTGGGAACAGCACAGGAAAAAACACAGAAATACAAAAATGCGAGGATTAAAAAACAGAAGGGGAGCTAACGATCCCCCACCAGCATATTCCCTTTAAAACAGTGTACTTAAAAACTTTAAATTCAGTTACAAATTGGTTTCAAAATCGCCTGGCAGTTTTAAAGACTTCTAAAAGTCATAATATTAATCACTGGAGTTCACTAGAAGGTCCCTGTAGCCCCCTAAATAACTATTACCACTTCTTTATGCATTGATATTGCTTAAATTAATACAAACACGGAAAACATTAAAATCCCAATGTGTATGCAGAAAAAAATATCAAGTTTTAAAAGAAAAACTCCTAACATTTCAAGGTTAAAGGCTTGATTCAGTCTCCATGAAAACTAGTGGGACTCTTCCCATAGCAACCAGAGGATTTTGGAGTAGGCCTTAGCAAGAGACAACAACATATTGTGTTTTATGTGGTAGGAACTCACACAAAGTACACTTCTGTATGGACTACGTACGTAGTGCAACTTCTGCAGTGCGCTTTTTAAAACAGCTGTATTTTAGCCAATAAAACGAGTCACCAAGCCAACAACACTGCATGCTATGGCAAACTAGGCAGTAAAAGTAAAACCAATACCCAAAGACATTCACGTCGTTACTGTTGCCTAGTGAGCAGCTTTGCAGGAAGCTTAATGATGCATCCACTTGAACTCGAACACAAATTTGAAAGGCAAAAAGCTGCATGAGTACAATGGCCTGATTGATTTTATATGTGCTCTGGATGACTCTGGAGGCAGGATATCATCTCTTTGACAGGCTTCCCTTCATAGCAGATTTGATATACAGCAGTGAACAGTGGAAACCTGAGGAAACAGGGTGGGGGAATACAAACGCAGTGTAAGATTATTCCATAACATTTTCTTAGCGGAAAGAAACAAAGTGGAATGAGGGGAGGGAAGAGAAAGAGGGAGACCAAAAAATCAATTTCTTTTAGCATTTGTCAAGCACACAAGGTGAGCTGAAAAGTGCTGGATAAATACAAAACCTACATGCATCTCTACAATGAGTCACTCCCTCAGAAGCTTCACTAGCTATAATGGAGCCTGCAACATTCATCATGTATGGCACAACTATTCAGTTAGCTAATGTAACAATAAGAAATAAAATCACATCGTTCTTTGATATTTATACAGCAGTTCTGGCTCGTCAGTTTCACATTCTATCTGAACAATAATGTGAAAATATGCCACAAAAAAACACGAGAAGAAACTGAAGGTCACGTTTTTAATGATGAGTCTGAAATGAAATGTGGATTTTGAAACAGTCATCTCTCTCAACATTTTGTTTTTGGAGGGGCACATTTCCAACAAAGCACAAATTATTCAGGCTATTTTTATAATCTGAAAGGAATTACAGCCAACAAACTTTATGTTTGCCTGCTGTCCATCCCAGACAGAGCTAGATGAGTCCAATTTTCAGACCCAGCCTGGAGAACTTCAGGGATAAATTATCTGTACAGCAAAAGAAACGGGCCATTTCAAGGTGGCTGACAAATTTTTGACACAAATGCTGTTATTTTGAGTTGTGCTTTCTCCTTCAGAAAGTGGTTCCATCAGTGACTCCGAGGTTTTCTCTGTATTGCCCAAAGGCAACTCACATCAGAACTCCCAACCAGTACTGGGCACTGTACGTGCATCCCAATGTACTCTGCTATGACCTGCTATACTGAGCTAACTTTGACATTGCCACAGAGCCTGAAATAGACTCCTCAAAAGGAAAGAGAAAGAAGCCATGAACAATCCAACTGAGAGTACCACTATGGCAGGTACAGAATTGCTACCTGAAACAATCTCTACTTGCAACACTTTGCATTACTGCGAAAAAGAAGAGGTAGCATGGACACGCTTGTGGATAGACTCCATTTTTTTTATGGCTCTTACTGGAAGTGCTCAAATATGAAATGCTGCATTTTGAATTCTCTGAAATATTTTCATGTCTTGCTATGAAATGCACACCCATTTCTTTTGATTTGTTTTCATGGAATGTAAGATGAAAATAGCTGCAAAAGCAGGAAGTACTTCAAGTCAGTCCAACTGACTGGGTTTTCGTTTTTACTTCATTGGTGGAACAAATGCAAGTTTCAAACAGCTTTAGAAACAGCACTGATGGTCATCAGAATGCTTGGAGAAAGACCACTACTACAAAGCACATCTTGCTACCTGATTCTTGTTGTTTATCACAGAGAACATTACTCGGGTGTGCCTGTCTGCCACACTTCACCCAGCAAATGAAGAATCAAGGCTGAGTGCATGAAGAAGGTTAGTTCCACCACTAACAAACAGACACCAACAATGTTACCAAGGCTCTTCTGCTGAACCTCACTGATTTCTGAGTATTTCTACAAAGCCTTGGGAGTCCATTTACAGGGTGAGAATATGGAATTTTACTCTTGTGTCCTACCTCTTCACCTTGGAACCATGACCTTTTTACCGTGTTTTGTGTTTTAAAGCAGTAACAAGCAAGTCCTTGAAAAAAAAACACTTTGAAAATTGCTTTTAAAAGTCTCATTGAATGACACCTCTCATGAAGAACCAACACATATTTTGGTGCACCAGATGACATAAGAAATGTCTGCTTTCATGTTTTTCACTAAAAACACTGTCCAAAAAAAAATATAATGTGCTCTATTTGTTACAGGATAAAATAGGAAAAGAAAATATAAGAAAGAAAGAGGGAAAAAAAATAATCTAACAGAATCCTGTCTTATTTAAAGTATCTTAATCAGCAGGATCGAAGGCAATATTTAATTATTTTTTCTACAGTTAGCTTAATTACTGTACTCTGCAGAGACAGGCTTAGGTGTCGTAGTCCCAAAGAGATAGTTAAAAAATAGGCAATTTAATATAGCTGCTCCATTAGAACTAGATTTTAAAAACTGTTCTGGACAAAGTAAGGACAAGGCCAGGTCTTCTGACTGGCAGTCATCTATGTTCTGGTTTTGTGTCATCTACCAACAGAAACACCTGGCAATAATGCATCACTTAATCTCATAAGGAGACAACTGTGTGCGTGGTTTTAGGAATCCTATATATGCTGAATCTAATTCAGATGAACAAGCCAGGACAACCTGCTTAACTTCATACAACAAAACTGATCTAAAGTAGCTGATGGCAGTTTCACCCTTGATCTAACTGAAAATCAAATAATGAAAAAAACCTGCAGCATCTTAGCTAGAATCAATGTAGACAGATGCCCCTACTTAGCTATATGGATTCTTAGAATCATAGAAACATAGAATCACTCCGGTTGGAAAAGACCTTAAAGACCATTGAGTGCAACGATGACCTAACCACGTACCCTAACTAACAATCTTCTACTAAATCATGATGATGATGGTGTCTCAACCACCTCCCTGGGGAGCCTATTCCAGTGCTTCACAACCCTTTCTGTAAAGAAGCTTTTCCTGATATCCAACCTAAAAACCTACCCTAGGGCAACTTGAGGCCATTTCCCCTGTCACCTGTCAGCAGTGAGAAGAGACCAACCCTGCTCTCTCTGTAAGCACCTTTCAGAGAGCAATAAGGTCCCCCCTCAGCCTCCTTCTCCCCAGACCAAACAGCTCCAGTTCCCTCAGTTTCTTCAGAGATAAGCAATGAACGAAATGAGCTGCAGAGCCTCATTAAAAAGACTCTTTAGGGAGCTCAGCTTTCATCTGTTTGATTCTTTTCACATGTTAAAAAACACAGTCTGCTATATCTTCCTATGATAGGAGACAGTAATACATCCTGGTGTAAACAAAAGGGAATTCACAGATTTAGTATCACAATATTAACTCTAGTGACAGCAGTATTATTTTGAGTTTTCATCGTTTTCTGCAGTTAAACTGAGGATTAAGCCACTCTTATGACAGTGATTTGCTTTTGGCAAAGCCTTCATGAAGAAAGCAAGTCCAAATGTGTAAAAAGAGTTACGGAGATAAAAAGGTTCATGCATAACTGGCTTTATCTGTTCTTACTTACTTGTCCACCATTCCTTTCTGCTTGAGGATGCGATGCACCTCTGCAGATGTCTGTGGTCCCTGCAGTTTCTGACCATTCAACATTTCTTGCTCCAATTCTTCAATAGTCTAAACAAGAGGAAGGGAGAAAAGTAGAGCTACAATAGGTTTTGTAAGCTTGTCAACATTGGATGGAAGTAAAGATGCTACTGATGGTTTTCCCTTCCCAAAAGTGAATTTGAGTGAGTACACACATTCTCCTATATTCTCGTCTGTAAATGTTCTCCTTCCTCCATCTGCATCTCCCACTGTCTTATCCCTCCAGCTCTTTTTTTTTTTTTTTTTAAACACCTTCCCACTCATTCTACTCTCGTAATACTCAAAAGTGAGAGGAAAGAGAAGTACAGCTAACACATCTCAGAGAACCGTACTATCATTCCAACAAACCAGGAGTGCTTAGTACTTGCAACAGTGGATTTCACCCAGTAAATAAGGTACCTTTCCAGTTTTGACAAATGCTTCCGCTACACGTCGATTCCGGCCACCGTAACATGTTGTGATGAGATCAGCAACTCCACAGCTTTCCAGGAAAGTAGCAGTAGACACCGGTCCTTTGCAAAAAATTCTTGCAAAGGCAATCATCTCCATTAAGCCAAGGCGAATAACAGCAGCTTTGGTATTGTCACCGCAACGAAGGCCATCACAGAACCCAGCTCCTACTGCCACTATATTCTAGTAAGAAGAGAAAAAAACAAAGGGAAAATGATTCAAACAGAATTCCAGAAGATGTGTAGGGACAAGAGTTCAGATATCCTCAAGAACTGCAAATACTTTATTAATGTAGAACATTTTTTTTTGAAGATTAATGAGATACTCTTACAAAAGAAAAAGTCCTTAAGTCTTACATTAGTAAATTATTCCCAAGTATAAAACCATAGTTAAAGCTCTGGAACAAGCTGCCCTGGAGGCTGTGAAGCTGTTTTTATTGACTATCTTTAAAAACATGCCACATTACACCCAAACAAGATTTTATCTAGATTAAGCTGTTCCTACTCTGAGGTAGAGGTGAAGACAGACTGACATCCCATGGCCTTCTACCCACAGTTTTCTTATGATTAAAGTAATCTGAGAAACTTTTATTGACTTTCGTGCCAATATGCTAGAAGGCCAAATTCAGCCAAGCTAACTGCATTAAGCCCTTTCAAAGATATGGATATCACATAACAGTAATAGCTAATAAAGGGTTCTCAGAAGTTTCATCACACAGGAAACCTTTCTTAAGCAAAAACTGTTGTGTTTTTCCTTAGATCTAGTGATGGCTTTCTAAAAATAATGTACTGTTTTTTCATGATCAATCATCTGTATGACTAGCTTTGGTTTCCAAACATAAAGTAGAGATTAGTTCAGAGATGCTTGAGCAGAATCGCTGCAAAAGCTATTTTTCAACCTGTAAAGTAATGAGATCAAGTAACAGGAATCAGAGACTACCCACACTCAGTTTGCTTTTACTAAAGAAATAAAGAAACCAATCCTCCAAGAGAGATGGGATTCTGAAGGCCTGATAAAGAAAACAAGGAAGTAATAGATACAGCGCTATGTTTCTGCATGCAACAGCAATTGCAGAAAACTCAACAGAAACTAGAGGACAACCAATATTACAGCACCTACTGTAGCTCCCAGTACAGGAGACAAAAGCCTTTAACTGCTGCTGAAGATAAAACAGTCAGAAATTGCTACTTTAAGCAACAAGCTGATGAACAGCCATTTTTGTTTCATTTTTTTGGACTGTGAGAATGAAAAACTGCAGGTTGTTGCAGTGCTGTGTACCCAATCACAGCTTCTCCTCTCTATCAAGTGGATGACTCTTTGCTTTTTAAGTACCAGTGAAGGTCTAAAGGTGGCCCTGACAAACTGCAAGCAGAAATGTGAACATCAGATATGACAGCAATAGCGAATTATCAGACTTAATGCTGGTTCTTGAGCTCATCTTGGCGTACATCTTGGCTGTGATCAGACATCTCTTCTAGAGCAACTTCCAATATTTGTTCACTTGGTGGCAAAGTGAAATAATTCAAAGAGGTCTTTGAAAAGATTTCAGATGGGATAACTC
Organism: Coturnix japonica; assembly: GCF_054131305.1. Classification (NCBI taxonomy): domain Eukaryota; kingdom Metazoa; phylum Chordata; class Aves; order Galliformes; family Phasianidae; genus Coturnix; species Coturnix japonica. The sequence continues at coordinate 102,357,833 of NC_140664.1, forward strand.
ATTTAACTGGAGTTCACATGGTCATGAAGTCTAAACGTTCAGCAAAAGAAAAAAAAAATATTTTTGAACAACTCCTGGGTGTTTTCCAGTACTTCTTGAACACTCCCATAAGTGTAGCTTCCCCCCCAGCTCAGACATTGCCTGTTTTGACTTTCTTTTCCACTTCGCAGCAGCCTACCTGATCATAAATTTCAGTACAATTATTACCTATGGCATTTTGTTGCCTACTTCTGCCTTTCACAATGTTTGCCCTTGGGAGTAATGCAAACATTGTTTTAAGCAAGTCTTACCATGACTGGCCACTTCTGAGGAGATGGTGTGGGGAGGAAGGGAAGCTGTAATTCTAGCTCTGAATCACTCAGCTCCTCTTTTGGACAATACCCCCATTGTATGTTCTAGCACACAGCTTGCAAATGAGGAAATAAGACAACTCCTTTTGCTCTTGAATACACACCCACACCTAGGAGATTGTTACAATCTTGTCAACACAACACTCACGACCTTATAAACTCCACCATCTGGTTTCATTTAAATCCTTGAAGAATCTGTGACAACTCCTTCCTGCCTAATACACTGCAGAGAAAACCGAATTATGCCGCACAGAAAGTTACGCTTTCCCGAAAAAGAAGCCTCTTTTAAAAACAAAACAGCCTCAAAACTCGATCTTATTTTGGACAGAAAGATGTGTAAGTCTCAAAACGGACAGCTTGAAACCTCTGGTGAGCTGAGTCTATCTCAGAAAGATACATAAGCAAAGCACAAATGAACACACAAGAGCCTAGTGGCACTAGCACTATAGTAATCACCTGAGAAGCAGATTGTGTGTGTTATCAGCCTTCTATATGGCAAAATACATTTACTGCATCCAACAAAGGTGAAGTGTACCAGCTCAGCAGTGTACCCAGTAAGTAAAGACAACTTTAGCCTACAGACAAACCTGCTGTTCCAAAGCTTCAAAAATATCAACAGAACAAACCCCAAATGACTGCAATACAATGTTTCTCTTGGACTGTGGGATTCAGAGCTCTCAAAATCAATTCATGCTTGAGTGAATGTTTCCCTTAACTCAGCATTAATGGCTTTTTCCATTAAAACATGCATCCTAAAGCAAGCAAGATGTACAGGATGCTTTTATACCAAATATGGCTTAAGCTATTAAAATACTTTGCAGTAACAGCTGACTTTCTGGCTGGTCTCAAACCCTGAAGCTTACATTCACTGTTCTAGAAATCGAGCAAGGCCTGGACTCAGTTATTTTGTCACCAGGATACTGAAAAAAAATGTCAATGTAAGTGAGAAAGTGTATCTTTTATCAGCACGTGATCTGCTGCAAGCATGCCAGAAGCAACAAATGCAATAGATGACCCAAGAAACATAACTAACAAAATTGTAGACTCTACTGACACACATCACTTCTAAGAAATACACGTCACTTCTAAGAAATACTCAGTTTTCAGTCTTGCTGTGCTTACACTAGGTTTGTGGGGTGCTCATGAAGACATTCTCAGAAGCCATTTCTGACTCTAATTAAATAGGTCATTAAAGGGCAATACAGATATTTTAATTCACCTGGGACATCAGCTGTTCCTTGATGCAGCACCACAGCTCAGCACAGGAATTTGAAGAAAACAGAAGGTCAAATAGAGACTCAACAAATCAAGGGCAATATCAGCAGACTGTTAGAAGAGGCTCAGCATAAACCATTTTCTTGCTCCTGGCAAACTTGAACATAAATCATGGATTTCATTTCCAACTAATCTCAGGAAAGCTAAATTACCACAATTAACTTCTACAGTAGCTAGACTGACTATCCAACAACAGCTGCCATAAACAAACACTACAGGAATACCTTTGAAATGATAATGCTGGGTTACATACCCTGGTAAGCAACACATCACTTATGCTTTTTTCTTCTTTGCTTAAGGTTAACTTGTAGCTTTATGATTTAGAGAAGGACCTGAAGCTCCACTGGGAAAGGCAACCACAGCTGCGGTTCTTTCTCTTTCCTGCAAGAACTGTCACCTACACCTTGTTCCTGTCACCTTTAAGTGTTTCCTAGGAAGGTTCCACAAAGGCATTCTGAACAGTTGAAATTGGTTCATTCCCGACTTCACTCCATAGAAAAGGCTGCTGACTAAATGTGAAATGCGCTTCAGTCCTCAAAATTCCTCACAGAAAACCCTCCAAGCGCATCTTGTTCCTGCAGCCATCAAGTTACTGTAGACAGATGTTCTCCTTCAGTATCATCGGATTTTGTAAAATCACTGCCATTACCGGTCTCTCAGCTGATGCAAGACTGCAGTTTCACTGTACCTATTTCTATACTTCAATACATCTCCATCTGCCCATTGTCACAAAATATAAACACAGCGAACAAAGTGGATATTCAGTCTATGTGTGCACATAGATAAATAGCAATAAAGCACGTGTTCACGATCACCCAGCTGCAATACCTATTATTACAGTCTGAATTTAAATACGCTTCAAAAGACAAATTTCAAACCTAAAATTATCATTATTGTGAGCGAAAGCTGAGCTGAGAGCATTCTCTATTATCCTTCTGTATTTTTTCTCCCAACCTCTCTGCAATCATCCACACTGAAATCAGTGAGGTAAGTACTGACTTACAACAAGCCTATGGTGCCAGATGAACCAAGAAAAGTCTCCTTTTCCCAAGAAGGTACATATGGAAAAAAGCAAAAGCTGGAAGGAGATGCTATTTCTTGCAGTGTGGCATTTCTCATTCATTTAATATAGGAATTGCTTTTACAATTTCTATATGAGAAAAGCAAGTTTGGTCAAGCGTGTGCACCTGCTTGCTTCTGACTTCCAAAATGCAGTTTGCAGGGATGCTCCTGTCAGTCTGATGCAGTGCTGCTATAGAAAAAGACCAGAGCCTCTCTTTTCATGCCTGTTTCTTTACACAACACAGTACTGACATCTTCTGAAATAAGAATTTCTCCATTCCATCTAGTTAAGTAATGCTAATTTTTATTATTTCTCATGAAGTCACTTTGCAAGTCTAATCAAGTAACTGTCAGTCAACAAAAGCCGCACTTGGGAGTTCGTGCCTTTCAATCAGGTACAAAATGCTAAGATCAACTTGTTTTAATGTACCAGCTGTAATTCACACTTTTTCTTTAGTCACATCATACACTTTTTCGGAAGTTTCAGCTCGCTTAACAAAATATACCACAACACCAAATGACCAGAGTTCATAAAATAAATACGTACAGCTTTTAAGAAATGCAGCTTCAGAACTCAATCCGCAGGTTGCAAGATGAATAATGGAGCAGGAGGGAGGAACAAAACAAGCTTACAAAAAACCCACAAAGTTTTACCTTAGCCCCTTTTCAGGTCAAGAAGGACAATTGATTTCAATTATTCTGCACTTCCAAAGAGATATTGGTCTGTTGTCTGTCTGGGACTTCTAAAATAGAGTTTGAGTACCTGCTGACTAACTGCTGAGTTAGTTCAGAGAACCTTCTAGAGGAAACGTCTGTCTGGGAATGAATTAATCTATTAAGCAAGGATTCGAGATAGTCAGAAAACACCAGGCAGAATAGCTTTAAAAATGAAAAATAAAAAATCAGTAGTGTTTGTTTTTTGACTTATTCCATGGGTCTGTATGCAGGAATTTCTCTCCCACTAACCTCGCTTATCACCACAACAGCAGTTTCAAGCAATGGCTGAGGAGCCACATTACGAGCTCTTCAAATGCTTCCGTGATAGTTATCAGATAATATGAACTACTGGCCGGGGTCCCAAGCTACTAATGCTTTCCCTTCATAAATGGCCTGTAAATTAACCCAAAATTTTATCAGTATTCTTAAGCTAGTCTTTGCTTCCAGTCAACATACATTTTATTACTAAAAAATAAAATGCAGATAAGTAACTCTCCAAAAGGAGGTTTATTTTCCAATTCAAGTCATTTTTATATGTGGTCATACATGTGAACTTTATGTTTTATGTCGAGAAAGTGTAACATGCAATAAAGCTCACATTACACACGTCAGTGGAGAGAACATTTCACTCATTAGACATCAAGGATTAATACCAACTGCTCACTTTATTTTGATGAACGTACTGCTGTACAACGAAAAAGTGAACTAAGATGTAGAAATAGTTTGACCAGTTTGGTGAAATTAACACTTGTTTTGTGACTGCATGTAAGTGAAAGATGGAGAAAGAGAAGAGAACATGAGATAAGTGTCTAAAAGCCAACTTGCTGAACGTGCTGATGCCTACTTGCTTATCTGGTTCTTCTGGAAATGTTACGTAACAGTTTTATACATTATACAAAGTACAATAAGCTTGATTCTTTAAATGAAATTATCCATTTTTTCTTTTGTTTTCCGACAAGGATTACTGCTCCATCTGTGCACAAACTGCAGCCCGTTAATCTTACCTTCAGAGCACCGCAAAGCTCAACTGTATCCGCATCATCTACTACAGTTATTCGGAAGTTTGGAGTCTGCAGGAGTTCTTTGAAGAGAAGGCCATTTTCCAGGATTTTGCTGCCTGTCGAGAGGAAGGATAAAAACCGCCAATTAATAATTGATTTGGGTATTATTTAGTCTTTCCTGCACAAGTGTGACTATTTAGAAGTAGAGATAAGGTTGTCATCCAAAACAGACTCCTTTACACTTAAAAGCTCTGAACACTGAGTTTATCTAGATTCATAATTCATTGCCTGCTCATCAAGAGCTTCCAAATAATAATCCCATTAATTCTCTATACTCTATTTTTTTCTTTGATCTTTCTCCTTAAAATAACAGTTAATAATAAAGCAAAGCTAAATTTTAAATGTAGCAGGTGCAGTTCTCCCAATTATTTTGAGGCCTTCATTCTAGAAAAATACCTACTTATAAAGGCACATCAAGGATACTGTATAAACTAAAGCATGTTGACATTCACAGCTGTTTATAAACATGGAAATGTAATGCAACCATTCAAAAACTAAGTCCATGTACACACACACATATGTTTATCCAGAGACTGTGACATGCAAGATGAGAGACATCTTTGTGCTGCAGAGCTTACAGACACCAAGACACCAACACAGAACTGAACCCATCCCTAGCTTTGGGATCTTTGGGATGAACTAATTACTTGGAGAACTCAAAAGACACTGACACCTAAAAAAAAGACATGTATGTAAGTATCATCTGTGACCATAACACCTGAGCTGGAATACAGAGTATATAGTCATTTATATACATCAAGCCACGCAGATCCAAGAAAAATCATAAGCACAGCAATAAAATAAAGCAGTCTTGTAAGTGGAAGGTGATAAAAAATGCACTTAGCATTTCATGCGCTAAGGTCAAGCTCTTGTGAGACGTATTAAAATTGCACTCATCTCTCCCACTGGTCCCAGCATTCTCCCAGTACTTTTGGACATGTAAACATTCTAGGAAATTTAACATTAAAATCAGAAGGATTCCAGAGCTTCTGATGCTGAAAACAATGAAATTTAAACTAGTTGGAGTGCACATGTGAGGATAAGAACATACTTGCAACACTGTTATTACTTGGGACATTACCTATTGTGGTTTCACAGAATTTCTCTGCTGCCACTTCATTGGCAATGTTGGCTCCCATCAGCACACTGATGTCTATTCCCATCTTCTCTCGGATTATGTCAGAGATCAGTTTCAGACCCTCTGGGCCTTCATCTATTCCCTGCAGCCAACATTAAATGCAGTTACTCAAAAGGCATTCATTAGACACAGTACAAAAGAAAGCAGAGCACAATTATTCTTATCCATGGGCACTGCACTGAGGCCTGTCCAGAGACTAAAGACAAGGAACTTCCCACTTTGCTGCCATACCAGTAAAGCTTCTGCTATTGTGACTTGTCCAAGCACCTTAAGAGTTATGGCTAAACTACCAACAGGGAGATGATGGGAACACTGTTATTCCCATGCTCAATAACAGTTCTGGCTCTCAGAGTGCTGAACTCACTGGTCTTCCCCAGTCTTATTCTGTGACATTCAGCACTGTTCAGAATCTCAGCTGGTTATCACTATGTTCCCACTAAAAATAGTGAAGCACTATTCACTGTACTTGGATCTGGAAGTGCACCCAAACTCACTAACAGCATCTCACTGACTCATTCTGTTTCAAGGTACCTGAACTGAAACACCAGAGACCAACTCCCTCCTGTACAACACCAACAGCAGTTCACTCCTAGAAATGCATCTTAATCAACTTAAGAATGTTGCAAACAAAACAGCAGTACACAGATATGAAGAAAGTTGAACAACTCAGAATGTTTTAACTTATAAGGATATTTTTGATCGGCATTTATTAAGCACTCTTCATGAAAGGTAAAAGTAGGGGGAGAAACAGGACTTCAGAGAAGATCACCCTAGAGATTAATGCTGCAATGGAGAACACAATCTGGTACCCTGAATTGCTTGAATCATAAACACAAAGTAAGACCACTTTATCTTCACAAAATCATATTCTCCTTTACAGAATCAGATAAGAGACTCTTTTTCCATTCTGAGGATGGGGGCGGGGCAGATTACTGAAATGGTCTTTCTTTCCTATAGAATGTAAGTTTTATTCAATACTATTTCTTAACGTTGGGAAGGCATGGTCATTTTTTATTTTATTCCTTAATAAATACATATACACACATATTTGTATGTTGTTGGTAGTGGCACTGCAGTCGTGCAGTATTTTGCATTTTCACAGACCAGAGGTAACACTCCTTGCAAACTATCATTCAACCTAGAGATGAAATGCCTACATAACAACAGCCAACAGAGCAACAGCCAACAGTGCCTGCATTCTGCATTATTTTTTCAAGCACTTAAAGCACACTCTGCTTTCTCATCTTTTATGGGCCATACATAAAAGAATATGAAAGCAAGCAGACACATAAATATTGCATTTTCCCCTAAGAATACCAAGATGTTCCCATGAGGTAACTGCAAGGCCTCTCCCCCATCCTCCTAGCAAACATAAATAAACAGAAAAACATACTCACACTGGGAACAACTCCAACAATTTAAATGTGTACACAACAATTATTTGTCCATGCAAAAGCTGATGAAAGAAGCTTGGGTGCCAAAACCCAGCTTTGCTATGAAACAAATGCAACTTCTGACAAAGTCAAGGAATGCTGCACCTGCTTCTTGAAGAGCGACATTCAACACACAGTGACAGCCAGCAGGAAGAAAACCAACCACTCCCCATCCCAAACTAAGGGCAGCAATGTGGTTCTGTGTATCACCCGCTGGTGCTAATGCCTGCCAATGAAATTCCTGAATCCTGTGTACAGAAAATGAGCTCAGTGTTGAGGCTGCCTGAGGAGGCTTCAAGTGCTCCCTGGTTCCCAGCTCCCTACTGAGCTGCACCCTGTCTTGTGTATGATTCAGGTTCCATTCATCTGCACAATCATTTGTTAGGTTTTCATAGATACCTCTAAACAATGTTCACGTAAAGTAAGAACTCTGAATGGGAACACAGATTAAATGCATTTACTTCCCAAAGACTCCATTTTATTATGACATTTGGCTTCCCTCGAAAATTTGACTATTAAAAAAAGGAGAAAAGAAAAACGAAGAAAGCCTAAAGATGACACACTGCCGACTCACTAAGCAATTTAGAAAGCAAAGAAATAAGGAGTCCCACAGGTGACATTTTTCAGAGAACTGCACTTTAACTGCCAAAGTTAACACAAACCTCTTTAATGGCATTAGTGATGAGGTGAGCGTAATGAGACTGCTAAAATATGACCTTGATGAAAACAGCATGCATAAAGAAGCTGCAAAAGCAGGGGAAAGAGTGCATTCTTGCCTCTATTATTACTTTTAATGTTGCATTCTACTTCTAGCCTTTCTTCTCAAATGATACTTTTAATGCTGCAGTTATAGCTTTTGATAAAAGCCAGCACAATTCACATTCTCCTGAAAAAATAACCAACCTGAGAGTCCTCGCACCATTTCTATCTCAAAAAGCACCTATTGGTGCAACAACCCAATAAGACAAGGAAATGCACTTAGTAAGCAATTCTGCCCTGCATGGCAGGTGTCATTATTTTATCTATACTATGGCAAGTTGGGCTATGTACCCTCTTCCCCTATTTCTTTTTTTTTTTAACATAGCCCTTAATCAACACTCTATTAAGGCACTTGAAATCAATACTCTGAGCAGTACTCCCAAGGGAATGCAGGCCCAGGTTCTGATTTCAGATACACAGACATAAATCCTCATCTACTCCACCCGTTTAATCAGAGTTGTCTCCAGCATTAGGGATATAAGAACATAAATCATATTTGCAGACTACAGAAGAAGAAAGATTATCTTGAGCTTACAGAAGAAAGAGGCATAAACTGACAACTTCAAAGCAACGTAAGTTTTATAGCTTTAGGGCAACTAAGATAGCTGTGTGGTTTGGGTGCTATGCATTCAGCTCTTTTAATGCTGCTTCATTTTATCCTTATTATTTATTTGACAATAGCAGGACACGGGGAAATGGTTTTAGGTTGAAAGAGGGAAGATTTAGATTGGATGTTAGGGGGAAGTTCTTCACTAGGAGAGTGGTTAGGCCCTGGAACAGGCTGCCCAGGGAGGTTGTGGATGCCCCGTCCTTGGAGGTGTTCAAGGCCAGGTTGGATGGGTCTCTGGGCAACCTGATCTAGTAAATGTGTATGTTTGGTGGCCCTGCCAGGCAGGGGGGTTGGAACTACATGATCCTTGAGGTCCCTTCCAACCCGGGTCATTCTGTCATTCTGTGATTCTGTGATCCTTCTCCCATATGGAAAACTTTTCCACAAAGCACAGCAAGTGCATTCAGGAAGCATCAGTTTTTCATACCTCTCAGTAATACACCAAGTCAGCACTGACAAAGTAACACAAATTTGATGGGTTTAGTCAAACTAAAGACAAGCTTGTGGTCAGCAGCCATAGGGTCTTCCTGTACTCTTCCTCCTTTTTTCTTTTTGAAGCATAGATCCTTAAATGATCCATACATTGATCGTTTGCCAGAAATGACAGCAGACGAGGGAATATGTGCTGAGAAAATGGTCTACCCTCAACTAAATGGAAAGGATTCTAGATAACCTCAGGGGAACTAAAAAAAACCCCAACACAAAACAAGAAAAGAAACATTTAAAACTTCTCTTATCAGCAAAACTGTGAAGCCTCCAACGGAACAGTTACTTCCTACACCCCGGCCCTTCTTCAAGTTCCCATGTCTGAAAAATCCTCTTGGGCCATGCTGAACAATCTCTGCTGTTGAACACAATCTATGATACAAACAAGAGCTCGCTCACATGAAATTCTCCCAGTAGTTCTTAAAATGATTAACTCAGTGTGTGGGATGAACATTAACAATCGAAGCATTATGCTTGTGCTCTGCTCTCTATCTAATGATGGATTTGGAAACAACAAATGAAAGACTGGAAAGCTTGATGGTGCAAAACATATTCCTCTTCTTTTTCTTTTCAAGTCTTGTGAACAGCCTCATTTTCTTCTTCCACTAACAAATGAAACAAATTCCAGTCTTGCATCTCCAAAGGCTTAATGGAACAATCTAGTGAGTAGCACACAGTTTTAAGATTAAATTCCAAACGACCATGTTTTAGAAAATCCCACAACATATTATCTGTTTTTCATGCACAGTATTTGTTATACCTTTATCAGAGTTATACCGAGAGCTTTCTTGGGTACTCGTCCTGTGATTTCATCGCAGACCTTATGAATGAACTGATGAGGAATGACAAAAACCAACAGGTCTGCATCCTGTACAGCTTCATTAAGGTTCGGGACAGCAACCTATGCAGGCAGGGAAAGAAAAGACCACAGAACTTCTTAAAATTAACACTATGAACAAATGTTCTTAGCTTAGTAAAAGCACATTTGGGTCTTATACAGAATGCTACAAATTACTGAGCTTCATAATTGAAAATAATAATAAGTATTCCAGAAAAGCCAAAGAATTGAGGTTCTCAGATAAGCTATTACATGTCTTGAAAGAAGCATCTTCACAGCCACAAGTCTGATTAGTGTAAAAAAATTCCAAGTGCACCATAACATTTAAGCAAGTATTTTGAGTTAGAAAATCTAAAAGAAGCAGCTGTCTTCTCTTTAACAAAATGATCTGACTTTTTTCATGCATTACTGCATGGTGAAAACTTGATTCCTTAATTAGTTCCTTGACCAATCAAATTTCTTCCCCAGTCCTCTTATGTGCCCTAGTTCATATTCCCTTTCCCTGCACTCGTAGACTGTGTTTACTCTTTACAAAGGAGACCTACTTTGAAAACCCTTTAGGGACTCCACTCTTCTTATTGATGACCATCACAAAATAACACAAAGATTTAAAATCTAGGAAGAAGAAGCCTTCTATCCTTCTATCCAAAGAAGAACAAATGTGAATGAGCAGGTGGGGGACAGCAGAAACATCACGCTTGCTGTTAAAGTCTAGGGGAATGGGGCTGTTAAAGATAAGACAAAAACAACCCACACAACAAAACCCAGCAACTGATGGCATTTCATGTTTTTCCTGCCCAAAATCTTTACTGAACTGCCAGCTGCTGCAGTCTCTTCCTGTTACATCTCCAGGGCAAGATTCTCCAGCAAGCTACACACTGGCATGTTATACTGGCACAGAGTGGCTGTGGAGTTCTGTTGTCCTGCCCTGGCAGAGCTACATCTAACACACTCATCCAGCTGCACATAGCAACAGGGAACTGAGAATCAGATGAACCCCAAGTGGCTTGCAGAAATAACCTAGCTCTCATCCTGAAGTTTCAGGATACTTTAAATCCCTTCAATTCTAATTCATCAGCCAGTTCCCTTCCAAAGCTGAGGCCCAGTTTTTTGTGTTGAGTGTGGTTAGAGCCATTGATCTTACTTCCACATAGAGAAACTGTAGTAACATAAAGACAAAACCAGCAAGGCAATTTTTATTTAGAAGTTAGAAAGTACAGAAAGTTGGATTTACCTGTAGTTGAACTCATGCAAGTCTCTGATCTCAAAAGTTAAAAAGTACGTTGTTTGAAATATTATAAAACCTAACAATGTTAGCAAAATAAATTTCTATTTATTCCATTCACAGTGTGAGCGATATTCCCTCTGCTCTGTAAATATATCAAATTTAGCTTCCTTTCCTTACCACATTATCTGGCAGCTTGTATCCAGGGAGATATTTTACATTTTCATGTTCTTTATTTATTATATCTGTCAGTTTTCTGCCATTAATATTCTCCTCGAAGACCCACATCTTCACTGTGGAAGCAAACTTCTGCAATTTTTTTACATTATTGCCTATTATTTTGGCAACCGCAGAACCCCTGCAGGAAAGAAAACAAAACAAATATATATATATATATTTATAAAACACATATATAATTATATATTTATATAAAACATAGTTTTAAAGAACATAAATTAAAAAAAAAAAAAAGATATTGCCCAAGAAAAAGAGACTGTCTTTAAAATAAACAGAAGCTCACGGGTTATTGGACCAATCACTACTCAGCATTTCTGACCCAGTAAAGCAAGTGGAAAATACAGCAGCCATTCACACCTGCTGCTTTCTCTCAAGTATATCTAGAGTACAAAGGACAGAAGCATTTGTTTGCTTACTGGCTATGCAGTGGGAGTACTGCATCCCCACAAATCAAACAGATTCTATCTTCAATGCAGTGGTAAAGGTGGCATATTAAATTTTTAAAACCAGCTTTTCACCTTTCAGAAATGGCAATTTTTCTTTGCTAAGTTGACTGATTCTTCCATTTCTGTAGAACGCTGATGTGCATTTAAAGCCAAGAAGCATTTATATTTTGCATAATTTATAAGAATTATGATCACCCTGACTATCTCATAGGATTTAATTATTGCAACGGCATCTTCTGCATTTGCAGGCAGGCAGTTCTATCACTGATCTCCCCAAGAAAAGCACACGATGAAACCTGCAGGATGATGGCCATCTTTACTGCCCAAATCTCTATGCAACCATTAAATTAATCGGAATTACTGAGCTATACACGTGATGAGGAATCAAGACCTTTTCTTCTACCCCTAGTCTGAATGCTGCATGGAATTAAAAGATACGATTTCATGAAGCCTGTTTTTCTAGCTTGCTCCCCTGAGACAAGAAAAAGGCTTCATAATTACAGATAACATACACAGGAGTAAAAATAAAATGAAATTGGAAAGATGTGACAAAAATACAGAGTGACAGGTCCGAGGCTTCCCACTTCTGCAGATCTTCATCTCTTTCATGGTTAGCAACTGTGCCCACAGTGAGGGGTTGGAACTGGGTGATCTTTCAGGTCCCTTCTGACTTAAGCCATCCTATGACCCTACAATTCTATAATCTCTCCCTCCATTTAAACTTATGATACTGTGACTTCCTAGAGCTTTGTGTTGGGGTGGTGAAGTGGGGAGGAATAGCACACCTTATTAGAAAGTACAAACACTTTCACTTTACGGATTTATCCTTGTGTTTGCTCAGGGCAGATCAGAGGAGCTGATGGAGACCTGATGGCGGCTGCAGCTCCTCACAGGGAGCGGAGGGGCAGCGCTGAGCTCTGCTCTGTGTGACAGCGACAGGGCCCGAGGGAACAGCATGGAGCTGTGACAGGGGAGGGGGGGTCAGGGACAGGGGCTGCACCAGAGGGTGGTGGGCATGGAACGGGCTACACAGGGCAGTGGGTACGGCCCCAGTGCTGGAGTTCAAAGGGTGTTTTGGGTGGTGCCTTGTGGAGGTGGGGTTGTATCACTGATCCTTGTGGGTCCCTTATGTTTGCCAGCATAATGCTCAACAGCACATGCTTCTTCATCAAGACGTTAATTCTATCATCATAACACTTAAAACGTCTTAGCTGCCTTTTTTAATACCACAAAGTGAAGAGCTGTCTGCTTCCTGAATTCAAGAACATTCTTCTGTCTGATTGCTGTGGCTCCCCACTTCCTGTTCTGTCGCAATAACTGCTGTACAGCAAGGTCATACAGCTGACTCCAAGATGGCTTAAGGTGAAATACCAGCTCCCCACACCTGTTAATCCAACAGACAAGCCTGTATTCTCTTCTATGTCTTACCACTCCTTAGTATGTACTCTGGACTCACTACTGGCATTTCTGGCTTGTCTTGTAGCACGCTCCTGACACATCACAAGGCAGAGGAACTCCAACTCCTGCCAATTTATTCCTAATAACAGATCTAGGTTGAAATCTTGGTGACACAAAGATATATAAAAGAAGCCCTCACAAAGCTTAGCCTGATGTTCTCCAGCTGTTGGCTAATGCTATTCAAGTAATGCAAGAGCTCTCTTCCCCGCAGCCAGTACCAAGGGCAGCCCCAAGCTCAATCCCATACACCTTGGGAATATGTGCCTTGGAGCTCCAGTGTTCAAGAACAGTGGCCATATTCAGTTCGAATACTGCAAGCACTTCCTCTGATTGTAGCCTTCTTATTTGATAGTGCTTTCAAGACAGGTTATCAAAGGCTTTCAAGCAAGGGTTTATTATTATTATTGTATTATTATTGTAAGGATTCTCGTTCAACCACTTATCCCCAATCTGAACAACTGCAAACGGGCCAAGAGAAAAATGCACAGCTCCTTCTCTTCTGCACCTTTTTCAATCCATCTGTCTGATCCACGATCTTGCTCCAGATGTCAGAGACCCTGCCAAGCTGACTGCATTGTTAAGGTGACCTTCCCCAGTCAATGTGTTTGGAAGCTGTTTGTCACCCAAGGTGATTAGTTCTGACCTGTCATTGTTGTGCCAAGCTCCCTCTGCATTTTTTTTCCATCCCAGATATAGGTGAAAGGGCTGTGAGAAAGCAAAGGCATTCACTCGTACAGTTACTCACACGACAAGATCATCTAACAGAGCTCCACATAAAAATATGCAATGTCTGCAGCCAAATTATCTACGGAACTTTGTGCTAAGATTTCAAGCACCATAAACACCTACCACCAATGCTGCTCACTAACCCTTGCCCCTTAGTGCCACATCTACACACTTCTTGAACACATCCAGGGATGATGACTCCATCACCTCCCAGGGCAGCCCATTCCAGGCAGCCCGAAATCAAACAGCTTCATTTTTAGTCACCTTCTATAATCATCTCTCAGTTCATTATACTGCCAGCAAGAGGGAAGCTGTGCTGAAACATCTGTCACTCCCTCGAAACCCCATAACAATGAAAAACAAAGAGTTTTGCAGTGTCTAATTTTCTATATTATGTAAAATCACAACAAAAGCCATTGGGAAGGGACAAACAACAAGGCTGAGAGTGTTCCTACAAGCAGCAAGTTTTGTCCAGCAAACTGTAGGTAGGACCTTATTCTTTGGAAAACTGAACTTCAAGGAAGTTAGATTTAATAATGAAAAAACAACAACAAACCAGAATGTGACCAGAAATAACACATCCCAAGCGTTACTCATTAAAGAGGCAAACTCTGAAGACATTCATGTAACACACTGTACTTATTCATTGCACATAGCGATCCAGGGTAAAACTGGTGCTTGGGACTGATAAATGAAGAGAAGGAGACAAAGAAGGCTCATAAACACCATATTGTCCCCAGGGAAATAATGTGTCTCACCGGCCCCAGCCCGCCCCACCGCCACCCCTGCGGGCAGCCGAGCCCTGCGGTGCGGGCCGGAGCACCGCGCTGCGCGCCCAGTGACAGCAGGCCCGGGTGGGGCCCGGCGATGAGAAGGCTCGTCCCGGGCCGGAGCCGCGGTCCCCTCGGGGCGGTACTCACCAGTTCCCCGAGCCCACGATGCACACCCTGAGGGGCGCCCCGGAGAGCGCCATGGCAGCGCCGCCCGCGCCCCGCCAATGGCCGCGGCGAAGGGCTCCGTGAGGCGGTGACTTCGCGCTCGCCCGCCTCTGCCGTCAGCGGTTCCTCTCAGCTCCCTCCGTCCCTGTGGCTTGCCGGGAGCTGTAGTTCCGCCCTTCTCTTCTCTTCTCTAGGCTGAACAAACCGAACTCCCTCAGCCTGTCCTCGTAGGGGAGGTGCTCCAGCCCCCTGATCATCTTTTCTGCATGTTAGTGGCTTGAGTTCACAGTTTGGTATCATACCTCAAGTTGATAATGAGGTAGGTTAGGAGCAAAGGCAGCCTCCTGGAAACCAGAAGGGTAGGCTCTTTGATAGAAGAGCACATTCTCTTGGCACAGCCGAGACTGTCCAGGAACAATTAGTGAGCTGAAGTCACAGAGCCTCAGACACATATTCTGTTCTGCTGAGCCTTATACAATAGCAGTCTGAAGGGAAGCATCAGATAAGCTGTAAGCGAAATCAAGCCAAACAGATGTTTGCCTGAATTAGGGATGTTGAGGCCATCAGACTCTGGGCTTAGTAAGGAAGTAGATGAGGCAGGAGCACGTGTTCCCTTACGTCAGGTTTGTTATGGCCACAGTATGTGCTTCTCTGACAGATTAATCAGGCGTCTGGGCTTATTAAATCACCACTGAGATTTGACACATTTGGTCTGTCAACTCACCAAAAGACTCAGTCAATACTGACTTATCTTGTGCATTTCAGAAGCAGATTATTTGGCATTTTAACCTACAGATCCATTACAGAAAATGAAAGGAATCTTAATATAGAAAACAAAGATACAACTTGGGTGGAAGGGAAAGAATAAGCAGAGATTACTGTTAAATTCTTGATTTCTTGTTTTCCTCTATTTAAATGGTGTGTTGGTCCAATGTCTATAGAAGTAGGTCCATTTTTTTCTTCGTTGCTCTATCTGGTTTTACTCATGACAACAAAAACACAGCACAATTTAAGTATCCATTAAAAAGAACAAAACTAATTCCTGTAAGGGAAAGATAAAGCTCAGAGATTCCCTAGTTTCATATTCCAGACTACATACATGCAGAGTCACTGCACTAGTAGCTCAACCTATGAATCTATTTTAACTAATTCAACCGAGTCGCTGGGATATCTGTTCCTCTTTTCTAGGAAGTTCTCTGATTGTCTGACATCCAAGCATTTATCAAAACCCAGGAGCTCCTTTCAAAACTCAGCACCCAGAGATAATAGAATACGACAGCTGTAATCTACAACTGCAGAGTCTTGCACAAAGCAGAAACATCTGTCAACAGGAAAACACAGTTTAAAATATTTATCTTTCTGTGTGGATTTTTGGAAATGCTCCTGATTATCTAGTTGGAAAATTTCCATTTGATATGCTGTATTTTTTCAGTGAGTAGATGCATATTCAAAACAGTTTTCTTAGGATGCATTTAAAAGCAGTAGCAGTTGTGTCTGATTTATTTTCAGTGTTCTGTACAAAAGATAGGAGTCTGACTTTAATCCTTGATTACATAACTTTAGACTGGAAAATATTAAGGTCTTGAAATGCACCTTGAGTTATTCTAAATCGTCTTGCTGACTTTGTAGGAATTTCTATTACATACAGGCTACTGTGGGGCCAGCAAATCTCTTTGACTTCTTCAGTAGTATAAACTTGCTAGCTTAAATCTGGATATGAATTAGGTAGCACATTTCAGTAGATGACCTCAAAGCAAAGAAGTCTAAGATATAATAATCCACATTTCCCAAAGATACCGTAGTTCCCAACGTATGTTTATGATAGATATGAGGTTGAGGTTCCTGCCTAGTTTAAATGTAGATGTAACTGGACAATAGAATTAAGAAAGTGCATGTCCCACATTTTCTGGCTACTTTGAAGGTGGACCAGATGGAGAAAGAGTTAGATTGGGTTGTAGGGTTTTTTTTTTTGTGTTTTATTATTACTATTACTATTATTATTATTTCTAGCAACTTCTGGGTAGCTTAAAAGTCCCCCAGAGGAAATGCACATTAAGGCTAGGAGAAGAAATTCAGACATTTCACAGTCTTCCTAACTTAGATTTCCTCTCCATCATCAACTCCAGTCCCTGTTTCCCTTCATGTGTTTCTTCCACTGTGCTTTCCTACCTCTTATCTGTGCGTATTTTGCCATCTCTCCACTCCTTCATCCATTCAAATATTTCTCACAGATGCCTGTTCTCACCTCAGACATCACCATGCTGTTCTACTTTGGCTGACCATTCTGCATTTTTAATGACTAAGTCTAATGATGAAAGGAAGGATTTTTGAGGGGTAAAGACCATTGTATTCCTTACTACATTCAGGCAGATGTATTCACTTCATTGGTAGCAAACTCACAAAAGGTTCACGGACACCTTCAAAGTCAGTCAGTCTTCCTAATGTATGACTTCTCAGTTCCCAAAGAAAAAAGAATGTTTGCACCTTTGCTGAGAGAATATACTGCATCTTGACAGGTCTTACAAGATAAATGCCTGATGAGGCAACTTACTGCTGTTAGATTTGCATTCTGAAATATGATATCAAAATATGAGAGAGAGACAGAGTTATGTGGGCTCGGGGTAAAACATGCTGATTTTGGGAAGCAAAGATGTTTGTTGGGTGTTCTTTTCCCACAATCCCCAAATAGTGGAGAACCATTTTTAGAATAATTGTTTGCCATCATTTGTTCGGCAGATAAACAATATTCAAATATATTCCTTACAAAAGAAAAAAAGAAAAAAAGGCAAGTTTTTCTCTACAGATGGAAATTTGTTTTTCTCCTTTGTTTTGCTCAAGTTACTTCCTTTTCCATCTTCCATTACTCTTAATGTTGATTCAACCTTCATTTCAGCTTACTCACCCAACCATTCTGATGGCATGCATGGAATGCTTTCTTTCTAACCTTTCCTCTACAAAGTAAGCAGTAACAAAGACCTTTACCTTTGGAAGCTAGGACAACTAGAATGGTTAGAGTGGAAGAATGTTCCCTGATATTTAAGTCAGCTTTCTTAAAGAGGTCAATTTGCAAAGCATAGATCAGTATCAAGCCGGGCTATTATGTTAATTCTTGTGCTTCTCGCAGACATATCCCACTACAATCACTGGGGTTCTGCTTTGCAGATAACTTATATATATATATAGTTGCTCTGCCTTTAAGCAGTGTCTGGGTCTCTCGCAATACTCTGAAACAACCCTCCCGTTGTTGTGCAGCCCCAGACCACAGAACTGTACTCCTGAAGTTACACAGAGCTCTTATCAGGCACAGGGCTCTTATCAAGCACATATAGAGTATTGAAGATTCGGAGTGAATTGAATTTACTGTTAATCTCCATTTCCATGGAGTTCTATATAACATTTTTGCAAATATATTAGTCCAGAAGGCTTTAGATCATATGTCATGATCTAAATGATAACACCACATTGGAATTAGAGAGTTTTCTTCCTGGATTTCAGATGACAAACCCACAATGAAATAAAATCCAGATCTTCAGACAAACGGTGCTGGCTAGTTTCCATGTTACACAACTGTTCTTAGTTAGGAACAAAAAGAATGCCAAGTTGGTCAGTGCATGTACCATTATTCCATAGAGTGCTGCAAATAGGAAAATTCTACTTTAACTCAAGAATGGACTGGTTTGTGACTCTTTGTTTACTACTGTGATGACACAGATGACTACAAATCTGCACCATAGTTGTCAGCATCATTGCCTCCTCATTTTAATGTGAGAGAGTTGGCCTTGCAAGCTACTAAATAAGTCATAGCTATTATTATTTTCTTTAATACTGCTGCTTAATTTCTCGGTGTCATGGAATGTTAGGCATAGTGCTGTATGTTGGCATCATGTTGACTCCAGGCAGCTGCAGCAGTGGAAGGGAACTTGGCACCAGTATGTTACTTTAGTGAAGAATCTGATAGTAAAGACATTTCGGTGATTCTCTGAACTTGAAAAGCTGTAAAATGACTATGGTTGGTTGAACTAAAGAATTACAAGGCTGTAGATATAACTGACACTTATTTCATCCATAATGGATTTTAGTTGCTCTTTTCAATTACCTGGAAACAGGATAGTTCTCTTATAGTCTCTCTGCTGTCCTCCAATGTCTTTATTACATCTAGAATGAATTTTAACTGGAGTGTAACTACAGTTTGTAAAGGTTCTGGAAAACATCCTGAGTGCTTTCCCTGAATTTTTTAGTTTGACTAGATGTGAAATACAGTACTTATAATGATAGAAATTACACCATGAGTATAGCACAGAGGCTGTGGAGTCTCCTTCCCTGGAGATATTCAAGACCAGCCTGAACGTCTACCAGTGTGACCTTCTGTACGGAACCTACTTAGGAGAGGGTTGGACTTGATGATCTCATGAGGTCCCTTCCAACCCCTATGGTTCTGTAATTCTGTATAAATTCCAACATTACAACTGGGACAGTGAGGGCTCTTCCATTAACACAGTGAATGATAACATAGATATGCCGACATCCTTCATTTCAAAGCCCAGATAAAATTACTGTAGAAAGGTATAGCAGCTAATTTTTAGAAATAGTTATGCTCTGTGGTTCCTGCTTGAATAAGGATGTGATTAGCTGATGCTCTGAACAGTTGTATCTGAAAGTCAGCTGGTTACTGTTTAAGAGTTTTTCATTGACATAGACTGTGTGGTATTACATGCAGTTTTATATTTGTTTTTGTTGTTGTTGCATTCTAATTTGATTACATGTAGTTGTGATTTTTGGAACAAATTAGTGGAGTATCTACTAAGAGAAGCTGAATTGAGGGCCCTTTCATAGTGTAAACATTGTGAAACCATAAACAATGTGAATTATGAAACTATGAAACAGTCCATGTAAAGCGGTAGGATCAGAATGTTAAGTGTTGGTTCATTTCAAGCAAAGTGAAAGTCTACATGTGGTATGGGTTTGGGAACAGTTAATGGAGCAAGAAGAGTAAAAAACACAAGAGTAAAGTACTCTTTTAAGTGGAAATGCACAGATCAAAAGTGTTAGTGGAACATTTTACCTAAGCTGCTGTCACAGCCCCAGGGAGCTCAGAAGCTGTTGTTGCCTTGACCAACCTCTAACCATCCTTCTTTTTAAGTCTCCTCTGGAGACTTTGGCTGCCTCTGTTCACAGACAGCCATGGTGTGCTGTAACTGTGTAAGGCTGGATCAGATGGCTCTGTAAAAACTACCTTACATTGGACCCAGCTGCGCACTTTCATCTATGCACACAGCCTGTTAGCTCAGGAACTGCATTTCATCTCAGGCTTTGCTGTTGGTTCCTGTCCGAACTACCTGGACCCGCAAAATGCTTTCAGACTTTTCTGGCCATCAGTGGACTTTGTGCTGAACACAGTCATTGTCACCAGACCTGCTCTTGTTCAAGTAGCGTGGGACTACACCCTTTCAAGGGAGAGTACTGCTTCCATC
The DNA here is from genome assembly GCF_054131305.1 of Coturnix japonica. NCBI lineage: Eukaryota > Metazoa > Chordata > Aves > Galliformes > Phasianidae > Coturnix > Coturnix japonica. Next base: position 102,378,063 of record NC_140664.1, read on the forward strand.
TGCTTGTCATCTGGGCTCACCTTTCTTTGTGGAACAGTTCATTCTTGCTTTTATCTAACAGCTGAAACTATAAATAATTTTTTACACTAGCTTTAAAAGCTGTGATCACAGAAGTTTATGTACAATTAACACACAACACAGTAATGACATTCCTTTTTTACTAGCAACTTGGATGAATCCATGCTGATCCTGCATAGATGAGAGTAGAAATCAGCCTAACAACACCACCAGGTTGTTAGGTTTCCAACTGCACAGGAAAAAATTTACTTGTATTGCTGTCTGACTTCACCTGCAGAACTGATTTAATTGAATAAAGTTATGCAACATCAAGGAGTCACTCAGAAAAGGAAGGTAGGTACAAAGGGCAAATCATTGTAGATTATAAAGCTGTTTAAGATTGGAAGTGAAAGCATATTCTTATTCCCTTGTCTTAGAACTGCAGCAAATCATGCTATCGTGAGATCATATAGAAAAGAAATAAAGTAGGATTAGCAAAATCTGTATATATAGATATTATTATGTATGAAAAATACATAATACATGCCAAGCAAAACTAGTACTTTTATGTAATAAAATGCAGCGTGCTAACTCCTCATGCAAGGTAGACACTCTGGTAACTATGCCAGGCAACATTTTATTTGTTGCAGAGTGCAAGAATAGGCAAGAAGTTCAGTCCTAAAAGGTTCTAGAGAGACCTAAGGGAATCACCATAACCCCTGGCTCCACCTGGTCAGATTAGGTGGGTGATAAATTAAGTTTCAGGTAAAATTCTCTAAATGGGCTGTTCTTCATAGCAGGAAGGAGGTCTGTGAGCTTTCAGGCTGAGTAACACGTCAAGCTGACTGTAGTAGAAGGCCAAGTTGTAAGATGTCAGTTGTGTAAAGCTGTATGATCGATAGGAGATCCACTGTGTGGGACTCATAGGGTGCCAGTGATCCCAGTAAAGACAAAATATAGGCTACCAGAACAAGGAATCCAGCCTGCGGTTGATAACTCTACTGGGATAAATGTGATTTCTTGGCCCCACTGTCTCCATGCCTTCTATCTGTATTGCAGGGACTCTAGTTCTCTGCATGCTGACTTGACTGTTTTAGCTCAAACACTGTGGAGAACTCCACCATATGGCAGCACATGGAGACGTACCTTGCCACTTTGGATCTGCACACCACATGCTTGTCTGCCTTGTATGTGGCCACCAGCTACGTTAGGGGCTGTTGTTCCTCAGCTTGTGAACTTAAGACTACGGAGTAGCTGGTTGTGTGGGACCATCAGGTAATACAGAGAAATGGGAGGTGACAATCTTAGAACGCTTTCGTATACAAAGGGAAGTATTTGCAGCAATCTGGCAAGATTCCCATGTGGGTGGGTGTGGGCAGAAAAGAAGCACTGATTGAGCTGGCACAAGTTGAGAAGGGTGTTCTGTAAGTCCTGGCTAAGATGCAACTGTCAAACAGCAGTTCCAGCACCATTAAGTCTCAGTTCTGCTATCCTTAACAGAGATATTAACAATAGAAAAGTGTGTCTACAACACACATGGACTGTGACAAAATTTAGTCCAAACTGATTCCCTTAAGGTCAATTTGAACCTCTACAATTGCAACAGGGCTAATTAAGATATCAGTCAGAAACAGCCTGCCAAGCACAGTTTGCCAAGGATCTCACAGGTTATTTCATGCAAGAAGTATTTTTCTGTGTTAAGCAAAGCAGAAGCCCAGAAAGGAGAACAAGATCAACCTATAGTAACAGACTGAAAAAAAAATAGAAACCAACAGTCTAAGCCAGAGCGGCTTCCAAAAGTATCAGTAGGCAGCTAAATGATCAAAGTCATGTAGCTGCTGGGAAATTTATTGAGCAGGATGTATGGGGCCATGATGACCCTTGACAACAGCTATTAAAAAATGATTTGATAAAGCAATGTAATTATGACATCTTTCTTCTGTTCATCTTTTCTTCTAGATAGGTGTTAGTGAGTGACTCTATGATGGTTTAGTAATGCATGTTATTGGACATCTAAGCTTTATCCCAGCTGTGTCCCACCTGCGGCCTGGCCCAGCCTGCTCTGTGGCCACCCTCTGCCCCATGCTATTGTGGCAGCAGCTCTATCCTATTGAGAAGCCTGGCCTGGCTCTAGACATGCACCCATCACTCACAACAAATGCAGAGCAGTGTGGGATTGGCACTGCCTGGGCTGATACTGAGACACAGGGAGGGTGCAGAGCAGTGCCAACTCAGTTACGGTAAGTAATTGCGTGCACTGTGGTATGTTGACTAAATAAAATGCTACTTCTACTTTATAAATTCTACTTTCAGTAGTCATAAATTACCTGCAAATTTCAAAATGGAATGTTGTCTCGCTTCATTTGTTGGAGGAGATGGTTTGATGTATGTATACCCAGAGTGAGATTAAGACACAAGTGGAATCAAATGTTGTCTGACCAGCTTATCACAAGTTCTACAGACTTTGAGACAAGAATGTCTGTACAAGACTCTTACAAATTTGTAGCGCTGGCATCAGATATTCAACTTAAGAATCTCATCATGTCTCTTTATTGGACCTTTATAAGCCCTGTCTTACAAAGAGGAACACCCCTTCCTCCACAATCACACCTTATTCACATCATCACTTTTTGGCGTTATGCACTTTTGTCAACAACTGTTTTCACAGTTTCGCACAGAAAAAATAAAATTGACAGAAGGCAGCAGAGGGGCACTCTAGCAAAGTGGCCTCTGACATGGAAATATTTTTTATATGCATAATATACAAAATCATTTAAAAAAAACAAGTTTTGTTACTTATATACATTAACTATAACATGTATTTTAAATGCAGCTCAAGACAATTCCTTTTCATTTAATGCAGTCCAGGCAAGACAAAAAAGTGGACATCTGTGCTTTAGAGCATTGCGTCAGGAGTTTCTAGTGGGATGCCTTCCACAAACCCAATTTCCCAGAATTTTCCATTTATAGGGCTTTAGTGGACCTTCTGGAAGGAGGGGAGGTCTAGCACAGCCTCTCTGTGATGAAGGCAGGACAGTTTCTGTGCTGACCTTGTTTGCCTTTAACGAAGTGCAATCTTACTTTTCACCAGCAGTGGGCTGCTTTTTGCCATGGTGGCTTAGATTTGTGCTGCTCCATTGGTGTGCGTATGAAAATAATGCAAGTTGTGCAACCTAAATGTGTCCAAAGCCTGTCTATACTCAGCGTGACAATCTCCATGACCTTTGTTTACAGTACGTGCAGGCTGACAGTACCAGCAGCATACAAACCCTGTTATCAGCGTAACAAGCCGGCATGGAATGTCCCACGTGGAACTGATCTTTCTCAGCTAGTTTTAACTCAAGGGCGTAGGACTTTATTTATCTTAGCTGCAGAGGAGAAAAACTCCCACAGGGATGTAGCAACTTTCAGTTTTCTTATTCTGTGGTATGTACTGACTCCCTGAGTCACTATGCGTACTGACTCCTGGAGTATCAACACAGGACAAATTTAGGATCCATAGTAACCGTGTCTGATTTCAATGTTTTTGTTAGGATGGAAATTATACACTTGCCATAAATTGTGAGTGGCCAGGAGATTCTGAAACAGCTTCCAAGGATGGCAGCTAGCCAGCTATAGTGCCTGCTTGCTGGGGACTGTGTATGTAAGCAAAGCTTTAGTACTACATTAGTGCTCAGTAAAAACAGGATAGAGTCCTGAACGCAACTCTATAACAGGAACACAGTATTAATTGGCACGGGATGTCTTACACTGGAGATTAGTTTATTGTACTGTGAGGGAGGAAGCTCCTTTGACACTACAGAGTGTTTTTATTTCCTGAGTGATACCTCAGTTGGTTACTGGAGAGTGGGAGAAAAAGTGGGAAAAAAAATCTCTCTGTAAGTTTTTGGAAAAATAATGACGAAATGGGATGATGTCAGCAATTTTGTCACTAGTTTTGCATTTTATTAATTCTGGAAAGAAAAACGTCATCATTTGTAATGCTGACGTGTATTAATGTGGTTTTCAAACATAAAAAAACTATTCTGGAGGTTCAAACTTTCCCCAGTCCATCATCTTCTACCTCCTTTTCCTGAGCAGCACAGGGGAACTGGGAATGAAGGCTGCGATCAGTCCATAATGCTTCATCACATTTATTGATGATCTGGATGAGGTAATTGACAGCACCCTCAGTAAGTCTGCAGAAGACACCAAGTCAGGGTGAAGTATTGATCTGCCTGAGGGTAGAAAGGCTCTACAGAGGGATCTGGACAGGCTGGATAGCTGGACTGAGGTCAATAACATGGGTTTAACAAGACAGAATGTCATATTGTGTACTTTGGTCTCAGCAGCTCCTTGCTTCAGCCTCGGGGTAATTTTCCTCAGGAAGGCCATGCAGAGGAAAAAGATCTGGATGTGTTAATCAATAGCTGGCTGAACATAAGCCAACAGTGTGCCCAGGTGGCCAAGAAGACCAATGGCATCCTGGCTTGTATCTGAAATAGTGCAGCCAGCAGGAGCAGGGAGGAGATAATCCCTCCATACTTGGCACTGCTGAGGCCGTATCTAGTGTGCTGCATTCAGTTTTGGGACCCTCACTACAAGAAAGCCACTGTGAGGCTCTGAAGTGTGTCCAGACAAGGGAAAGAAAGCCATGAAGGGTCTGGAGCACAAGTCTCATGGGGAGTGGCTGGGGGAGCTGCAATTGTTCAGACTGGAGGAGGCGCAGGGGAGACCTGATCACTCCCTACAGCTGCCTGAAAGGAGACTGTGGTGAGGTGGGGGTTGGCCTCTTCTAACAGTGAAAGGATGAGAGGAAATGGCTGCAAGCTGCTCCAGTGGAGGTTCAGGTTGGATATAAGGAAAAACTTATCCAAAATATTGGTGCTGCAGTGGCACAGGCTGCCCAGGGAGGTGGTGGTCACCATCCCTGGAGGTGTTCAAGAACCGTGTGGATGTGGCACTGAGGGACATGGTCAGTGGTGTGGAAGTAATGAGTTAGTGGTTGGATTATGTGATCTGAGAGGTTTTTTCCAACCATAATGATTCTATGATTCTAATAGAGATCAGCAGATATCTCTTAGTAGGAAAGCATTAATTTTGAATATGCACAAGATAAATCCACTTTTGTTTAAAAAAATCCACTCCAAGAGTTGACAATGTGTCACATGCTGCTATCTCTTTTTTATGTAGATATGAGGTTCTAAATTGTTTGATAGTCAAATTTGTATTAATTCAGTTAAAGAGGAAAATTCTTAAAATTATTATCACGAATATACTATTCTCCTCATAATTGTCTCCATCTCTGAGAACATGTCTCCTCTGCTCTGATATTCTATTTATACTTAATACATAATAATGGATGTCAGAATGGTGTAAAAAACACATGAAGAATGTATTAATGCAATAGAAAACGATGCCTTTTCTCATTTGCATTTGCTTTCTCAACAACTTTGAGAATAAATATTATCAACTTTCTTGGAGGCAGTTATTCATTTGTTGCTACAAATATGCAGCAAATAGAGATGAAGCATTTTCTCTCTTTTCTATGCACTCATAAACTTTATAGCACGAGCAATTAATCTGCTGCAATGACAGTGAATTTAACAATGCAGTTCACGGCTTTGCGTTCAAGTTGGCAAGAATATTTATTTGGAAGTTTTTAATTGTTTGGAGTGTTGGCCTTAAAGGCAGTAAAACTCATACATGCTTTGACCATTCAAAATTCATAATCAGTGATCCAGTCAGAAGCCTTCTGGAGTGTGTTTAGCTGTCCAAATTACAAGGAAATGGAAAACTGACTTTGTAGTCATTAATTACCACATTAACTGGAAACCCTTTTGCACCTTTAAGCCTTAGAGATTTTATTACGATATTGGAATAAATAACAAATATGATTAACTTTTCCTCAGATGGAGAAGTGAAGTACATAATATTTGCAGGAAAAGCTATCGCAGATGTAACTGGGAAATGTTGAGTTTGTGTTCAATGAAGACAAGTTTTAGCATCAGCTGCATTCCCTGAGTATTACTTCCATTTGAGGAAATGGAACATGTCCCCTTTTAAAATATTCACTGAATTCTTTGCAACCCACGCCCAACTACAATATATTTTTTCTATGATGTCATAAATGTGCTTGTTTTTTTTTGTTTTTCTGTTTCCTCTGCATATCCCCAGATAATGCTTTTGGACTCTCACGCTATGTTAGGCCAAAGAGAACTTTCCTAGCGACACAAAACATGAACTTCCCCCCTTCTGTTCTGTGCTTTATGAGTATTTCTCTGTTTTCTAGGGAAGTGCCTTCATAATATCCTGAGTTATTTTGCTTTCCTTCTGCTTCTCAGTGTGTCCACCTTTGTGAGAACAAGGCTATGAGTTACTTTTAATCCAGAAGTTGGGGCTTACTTTCCTTTGATACTGCTAGAATATATAGAAATATAGCCTAATTACTATACTGTGTAAGGGGGAGAAGCTTACCGCTGTGAGATCTATACCCTACTGTTTATCTTCTATTATTAGTGGTATTTTATTAGAAACTCCACAGTTCTGGCAATACATCATTTATTAGGTGGACACTGATGCACAAAGCAATACATTCCCCATTTGCTTTCCAGCTGATACCCCACTCATCTCCTGGTACAACTTCTATGAGGAATTAATCATAGCTTAATGAGGCTCATATCAGCTCTTTCTTGGTGTTGTGCACTCTGCCAGTGCAGGAAACCTTTGCAAAATGACACAATGTCCTGGATTTATTTTTTTCTGCTTCACTTTCTACATATGTTTCATCACAGGATGCGTGGGTCCTCATGTTATTCTTCTTGACTTCAGTGTTGAACTTTATATTCCTTATTACCCAGTAGATTTGTACTGATACCTGAGTTATCCTTTTACTGATATTTTGAATTTTCACTCACGTCTGCAGAATTAGCCTTGTTCTGGATTGAATAAATCTCAAATTAATGCTAAACAATAGGCTCAAATTTAAATATAAACCTGCCAGCACTCTCAGTGTTTTCTGCAGCCTTGTAGTTTTGTCCCAGATTTCACTGCTCTTTTTCTTCTTGAGAAAACAAAATTGATTCTTCTGTTTTCAGTGAGCTGCAGATACATCCAGTGTAACCTAGATAAGACCACATTTCTGTGTTCCATTTTATGACACAGCAGTTTTGTTTCTTATATCTCTATACTGCAATTTCTCTGCCTTCTTTGACTTATTTTAACAGGGAACGACAAAATATACCATATATTTCAACACCAGCCACCATAAAAAAACAACATTCCCAACGTCGTATTTTCTTTTGATGATACCTATTGCTTTTGTATTCACAGTATAACTCTGTATGAACTTCCTTCATTGTCTGCTGTATACCTAGAGTGTTAGAGATGTGACTGAGCCTTTGGGATATGTATTTTAATTTCATTTCTAGTACTATGCAACATTAAGTAAACTCTGGGACACAAGATGCATAGCAGAGAGATATTACATTATGTACTTTGATTCCAGCTGGGCCTGAATTTCTTGATCTTTTCTATTACAAACAATAGCACTGATTTCTCAGGGGCACAGTTCTTTACAAGGGGTATCACTAGTAGTATGGAGAATGCAGGGGAAGTTCAGAAGCCAAGGAAACAGGAAGGTCCATGCTTCCTGCTTAGTCCTGTCATGTGTGCATTGCTGGGTAGTTAACAGCAACTTCAGGGAGAAGAAAGTAGCTGCATTCTCCCAGAAAAGAAACACCAATTGTATTATGGTGCAGATCGTAGACAAAAGAACAGGATACCTTGATCCTACATTACAAATGCATTTCTATTGATTTTATTTATTTAATTATTTTTTTAATTGCTATTTATTTCCATTTTCCCAGTTGAGGCTGAAGCACATTGCTCTTGACCAAGGAAAAAGAATAAACAGAGCAATCTTGACTTGAACCAGAGAATTTTCATAGATTCACAGAATCACCAAAGTTAGAAAATACCTCCAAGGTCATTTAGTCCAACTGCCCACCTACCACCAGTATTCCCCAACTAAACCATGTCCTTCAGTACAACATCTAAATGTCTATTGACACCTCTAGGGATGGTGACTCCTCCCTGGGCAGCCTGTTCCAGTGTCTCACAGCTCTTTTGGAGAAGAATTTTTTCCTAATATCCAACCTGAGAAGGAAGCTGAAACAAGATTATTTTCTCTTTTATTTTATTCTTTTGTCAAGAGCCTTAAATCCTTCTCTTTTCTTGTGCAATGGCTTGGGTGTGCTCTTTACATCAATTTCCCGCTGTATTATTTTCCTAAGTTTCAAATTACCTTGAAACCCTTCTTTATCCTGGGGCTGACAACTTCTGTCTTATTTCTGGTGCGCTGCCCTGTCATACAATGCTGCTTTTCCTTCTGCAGTTATAGGAGAGTGAGAAAATCCTGTTGTTATGTCAGCAGACTTATCTTCTATTTCTTCCTGGCTACAAACTTCCAAGCTTGCTGCCAGTTAAGCACCAGGATTTTGACATGTGCGGTTTATGTGCAGCCTCTGAAGACGGTATTTAACATAACCTTTTTTGGTAAATTCTCTGCTGTGCTCTTAGATTGACAGAGGAGCAGCTCCACCTCCACTGGGAATTCTGCAGTAGACTAAGTGCTTGTGTTGCTACCAAAGTGCTGTCTAAACTTGGTTAGCACAGATCAAGCTGGCGAAAGAGAGTAATAACAACTGCTGGAGACCAATGTGGTGTGACTACTGGTTGTTAGCTGTGAAAAAACCTGAAACTCTTTAAAACGATCTGGGTAATTCTTGTCTGTTTCTGTCTATCAGCCCCATTTCCCTCTGTCAGCAGCAGAATTCTATGCCCTTCTCTACTAAAAGCAATATGGATTTCATTTCTGACATGAATGAATTTGATATCAGATTAAGTTAAGATTAAATGGGCTATGTTTTCCCATAATAAGACCCTATTCCAGTTTATGAAGCGTTCACTGTATGAATATTTATAGCTTGTAGATGATGATTTTGTTCCATCAGTCTTCTAAAGAAGAAAAAGAGGTTCATGATCTTTTGAAGGCTTTTCCTGTTCCATTTGATACCTATTCTAAAAACGCAGATCTTTTCCATGTCCTGTTTTGTAAATTATGTCAAAAGCTGATAGAAATATCAAATGAATATTAAATCTAAGTGAAGCCAGGTTTGGATGTGCAGTCTCAGTTAAACTCTTCAGTTAGTCTCTAGTTAGACTCTTCAAAGCTGTATGACATCATTCAAATGTGTAACTCTGGTGACAGAAAAAGTTGTCAGAAGTTTGTTTTTGTTTAGAGATCCAGTACCTGTTTTATTGGTTAGGGGCTGAATTCTGGTCAGGATTTCCAGACGTCCCAGAATCAATCCCTATTTTTTCCCCAGTTGGACGGTAAGATCAGACATTCCTTCTTCAATTTCATACAAACAGGATGTCAGAAAAAGTAAAACAAATTTGTCCAGTCTTCTGTGTATCTTATAAAGAAGAAGTTCCTCTGTATGCAAATCTCTAGTTTCTTGCTCCTGTTGTCATTTCTGGTTGTTGGTGCCTGTAGCCCAATTTATACCAATGCTCATAACTTTAATGCTATCTCATTTTTTTTTTGCAAGCATTGCCCTATTTTTAGTTTGTGACATGAGATCACCATAGTAGGGGAACGTTTATGATTGATTGAAACTGGCAGAGCTCAGAGCTTGGAATGCCTGGATTTGTGAATCTGCAGGAGTGCCCATCCTAAAAATCCTTTCTGAAAAATAACACAGTCAGGAAAAGCTAACCTGAAAAATGGCAGCTTTCTGAACTTTTAGTTTGTGTGCTCAAGAACAAATAACATTCATTTCTACCTTTGAAATCAAGGCAAATGCTCTCACATCAAGCCACATACCTTTGGTTTTGCAGAACAGACTCTCAAAAGTCAAAGATCAAAGCTGACAGCTCTGGTTTTGGAAACCAGAGATACAGAATCCCAATTCAGCTCTTTGCATATCTGAGGTTGTCGCTACTGGATACTCCTGTCAGGGCTGAGTGTGATGGGAGAGAGAAAGCATCACAAGCAAATTCACTGGAGGAGGGGGATAAAAAATATGTCTGTCTCTTCCTTTCCAGCAAACAAAAAAGGAGTAAACAAATGACTTTGTCAAGCTTCTGTAAACTTCAGTTTCTAGCGTTCTTCAGAATCACTGAACAGTCAGTTCTCTGCTGTGGTCCTGTGGAACATCACATTATCTAGCCATTCTGTCAGCACTGGACCTGCAGACTGTGAGAGGCCTAGCCCCGTACTCGCACTAATATGGCACTATGTAGTATGTTCCGTTTAAAGAAGAAACTAACTAACTAACAAACACAAAAAACCTACTACGTCATGTAAATAATTTATGCTTTTCACAACCTATTGTTATTTTGGTTAACAGGTTAAATCAGTGGCGAACCCTGGCAAACATATTGCCACCCCAATCTTGGGAGAATTGCAGCTGTAAAACATTCAGGACTTAATCAAAGTATAACCCCAAAGATTATAAACTCACAAACTGTAAAAAAAAAAAACACCACAAAACAAAATACCATTTATTGCATTTTACTGCCTTTTACGTGCTTACTTGACTGGCTTTTATTGGTGGGAGCTACAACTAAATGGCTAAGCACTTTTCACTAGTCTATTGAATTCACAACAGATTTATGCCATCCCCTTGCGATGCTTCACAGATACTTCATTTAGAAACTCAGTGGAAGACAATCAGGTTGATTTTATAATGTCATATGGCATCATGCTTTGTGAATAATAAATGTTGAAATCTGATACGTTCCATGGAAAACATTCAGTTTGGCAAAAAGTGGCACAAAAAAGAGCCCATGTACTACTACCATGAGAACTGATAGAAGAGAGCAGCAATGAGAAGAGTCAGTCTGGTGTTAAATCTAACTTTGACCCTTAGAAGGGATAGTGTACTTTTCAGATCTCTAAATGTTTAACTATACTGCTGGAAAAACATGGGTAAAAGTGCCTGTATCATGTTAACATTTGATAAATCAACATTTATCTGTAATTTCACAACAAAGCTAAAAGGGCTTCACTTACTCAAAAGGTCATGATAGATAATCTCAGTGTTTTCTTCTGGCCTTAGAGTATGAAAGAATCTATTTAAAGAGCTGTATTTTTCACTACCTATAACAACTGTTCAAACATAAGTTGGCACAGAATAAGGCTGTTCCCCATAGCTAAAATACACAATATATATTGCGTGTGATGCTTATGCTCACCTGGTTTCTCTGTTCACCACCTTTCTGTTTGTTTCCTGGGCAGTTCAAAGGTTTAATTCTAATCATACAGAAAATATTTTGCACCATGGTTATCGCACACATTGTTTCCTTATGCTCATTTAATGACATCCGATGCAAATATAAGCAATATAAACTAGTATTCTCTCCACCTGGCCATCCCAAAGTTTGCATTCTAGAGGTTCACAGGTGTTTTGATCAAGTTCTTTTTCAACTGGCCTAACCTGCAAATTACAGAGCTGTGAGTAAATGAGTAAATGAGCTATTGTAAATCTAGATGTGGCAGGCAGCACAAATCTGAGCCCAAATGAATTTGTGATGCTTTGTGGCAGAGTTAGTTATGCTTCAGTCAAGACTGTGTTTCCTGAACTAGATTGTTTCTGGCAGCCAAGGTGGTTCGGGTACTAGTGCCGTATGCTGGTTTCCCTGTCACCAGCTTGAACCTCAGTGAGAAATAGTCTTGTTGGTGGTTGAGAAACATGGATGAGAAACTGCTGACAGATGAGGAGTGTCAAAGAAGCATGCTTAGTACACTTACAGACTTACAGGCACCAAGAAAGGAGCATAAAATGCACACTGATGCAGCAAAGCTAATGCTAAAGTTGGCAGACTGCAAAATGAATGGCAGCTTCTCTGCGTCCTTGAAATCCTCAGGTCAGAAATGTGCATGATGTGCTGGTTAAATCTAAATGAAACCATTATGTAAGATAGATCACAATAGTTGTATTATGATTCTTGTTCTATGTCATGGAAAGGTCAGATTGGAGAGATCACTGCTTCTTTTAGAACTTCAAATCCAGTAATGTAGGGAAGTAGATCTGAGGAAGAACCAGAGAACATCCTGTTTCTCTGCATCATTCCACCTGCTGCATGTGTGCCAGCTGCACTCAAGCTGTGGCAGACGCAGTAGACTGTTGGGGAAGTGTTAGTGAGAACAGCCTTGGCATGAGTGTGACTGTGGCATGAACTAATCCTTAGGGATCATGTCTGATTCATTCCGGTGTTCACAACAGTAGGAGAGGTGAGCAGTGGCACGTTTTTGCCGTTAAGTACTGCCTGCAGTTCAGTGATATGTGGCTTTACTCTTCTAAGCTCATGGGAAATGATGCAATGTCTCTGTAGAACAAGGAGGAGATGGTAAAACTGAGGAAGCCTTGTGTCATTTTCATGGAATAGGTTCAATGCTTGAATACAGACCAGACAATACTAAGTTCTGTGGGCCCCATTATTAGAGAAGAACCTGTAGGAATTCCATCCCCCTGTGATTATGTTTGTTACAAATTGTGAGGAAAGCTGGTGGGGACAGAGGGCAAGAGGTGGAAAAGGGACATGGAAAGTAATTATAGAAAACTATTTGCTAGGGAAGCACTAAAAAGGTAGAGAAGCCCAAAACAAGATGACTAGGAAACTAGGAAACTTCTCTGTCTGCCGATAAAGGCAAACACAGATGAATTTGTTATCCTGCCAGATGTTGTGCTTTCTAAAAGGTGGGATAAATAATGAACCATTTTGCTTCGTACGGTACTTAAAGAAAGAGGCAAAATTTTGGTTTAGAGGCATAATTTTAGTTTGACCACAGAGGGAAAGTAACACACCAAAGGAGGACTGTAAAGTAGTGGCTGTGTTACCTTGGAAACAGCAAAAGCCCTCATTAGGTAGGTCGCTGTTAATAAATAGCTAATTAAGAATACTTGTAACAAAGCATACATCATGCAGGATTGCATCAGAATAACTCAGGCTGTATTACTCTGAAGGGTAGCTCTGCTGGGACAGATCATTAACTAAGGGAAAAAAATACACAAAAGTAAAACAAGTTCAGTCACTTTGGAAAACATCAGTGCCTTAAAGTAAATGAGAATAGGGGATCACTGATATCGAGATTGCAATGAAAGGTTGTCCGACTCTGTCACATCACAGTAGTATGTACATACTGGGAATATGATAGTACAGTCTCATTCTTAGATACGATGCAAAACCAGCATAGATTGCCAAGGCTGGGATCAAAAGGATCTTTGGTTAACCAAGGGGAGGATATATATATTAATTTATATATATCCATATATATTTAGTATATGAATTATAGGTCACATTAAAGGTCTGCATAGTCCATTTCTTCCACTACTAGATGCCTAGAGAAAGATCAAGAATAACGTAGATATCATTTCATCAATAAACACTCTGCAAGGCATCAGAAGTTCAGGGCTTTTCTGATCTTCGGATACTTCCAAAACACTTTGCACAGCCTTGCTTAAAGGTCTTTGAAAACAGTTATCAAATTGCTCTTTTATTCTTCAGGACTTTTGGCATCCTGTAACAATGAGTTTCACTTTTAGAAATCATGTGAAAAAAAGATTCCCTTGTGCTTATTTTAAACCAGCTCCCCCATAGCTCTAGTTTCATGAGAAACGGTGAACTATAGCCATTAACCTAAATACCATCCTGTACACAGGCTCTTTCTATTCCAGCAGAAAATCCTGTTGAGCTGGCTCTCTCCTCATTAGAAAATTGGGGTTTATACCTTTTCTCTTTCTATTCCATCCCTTCTGAAGGAATGTTATTAATGCAGAGTATACGTTCACTGGGTGTACTATGGATTTATATAGCAGCGTGCTGATATTTCTGTTTTCCTTAATGAGCTCATCCCAGCTGTTTGATTGCCCTTGAACACTGAGATGGGTTTTCAGAGGACTACTTAAAATGACACCAAAATGTCTTTCCTGGGAAGCTACAGCAACGTATAGATCATATAAATTAGTTGCTTCAGTTATCATTTTATCAGCAAATTAGTCACTACTGTGAAATCTCTACTGTTTTTCTTTTCCCCCTTCCAGTTGATTCTGGTTTTAACTATTATTGTAGGACTAATGATTTTAGAAGATATTGAGTGACATATGTCTCCAATCAGAGCAGCGTTTTCCCCCACTTGAAAAGTGGCCACTGAGCCCTCTATTTTGTTTTCCCCATTAACCAGCCTTCAAGCTGTATGAGGTGTGCTATCACATCACAGAAACCTTCTTGCAGCAGTGAGGTGGTTTGAGATTTTGCAAAACTCCTGGGGATATGATATGCTGGCAAACCATTGTCTCTCCAGTGTCAGAAGCTCCCTCATGGGAACACAACTGTTATTTAGGTTTTACTGTACAGAAAGACATAGAGTTTCTGTATAACTTTATGAGGAGGCTTCTTTTCCTGACATAACTCTCTTCTAATAAATTCTACAGAAGACAGGAAAAAAAATCTTTCTTTATAATATGGAACACACACAGTTAATGTGTTGCAATGGCTGGTGGGAAGCTGTGGTGATGATGCTGCTACTTCTGTAAAGCATTTTGTTCCACTGTTGGGGTCTGTAGCTGTAGCTGCTGTAGCTGATGATGAGAGAAATTAAAGCATCTCAGGCTTGTCTCCAGAGAGGTCTGAACTTCCCGAAGGAGCACAGCTCCTTCATTCCAAGGTCTTCTGAAAACTGCAGCCATCAAATTGATGGAGCTGAGTCAGAGAACAGGGCTTTTCAGACTGTAGTTACAGAGTTTCTTTCTGTAGTGAACAACGAGTGGGGATCTTTACATAAATATTAAAGTAATAGCTCTGCCTTGGAAAATTACTCTAAAGTATTTTCTGTTTTAAAGCCTAACTAAGCTAATAATCTTTGTCTGTGCTGCAAGAGATGTATACTAAATGTTACACTAAATATTCCACCAATGAAAGGCTAAATTAAAATTCAAGTTTCCAGACTGCAGTGCCTCAGTATTTAGCTACAACATAGAAGTTTAACTACCCAAAATTCAGGATCGAGTTATCCAACATTTCAGTTAACCAACCACAACACATATGGTAGGATTTTCTAGAGCGAGAAATGGGAGAATCTGAGCAAGAAGCACTGCTGGCTGGTTAATACTGGAAGCGCAGGCCTCTAGATGTGGGAGTTTAGAGGGCCTGAAAACCTTGAGAGGTGCAGAAATGGGATGGCACGAGTCCACACATGAGTCCACACAGTCCAAAAAACACGTGGAAACACACAACCTTTCTAAGAGTTAAAGCAAAGCACTAAGCTTTGTCCATTTGTGCTGTCAGTCCCACTGAGCCCCTCTGTATTTCAGGTCTCTAGTTATAAAATGACATAACTGTACATCGGGTGTGCTGTGAAGATTTGTATTGTAACAAGGCTGAGGCAACCGGCTAACACAGCAAAGCCGGCTGTGGAATTGATCTAGGGGAATGTAACCGCACAGCTGCAAACCTTGCTGATGGTACAAGGACCTGCTTGTCTTTTTATAACGATCCTAAATTATCTTAAAACATCCTCCATCTTCAGGAGATGCAACTGTGCCCGCAAAAATGTTTTCTGCAAAGTCTGGATCGATGGTAGAACTGATGCAATGCGATGATGTACATGAAAGGACAAAAGGGAACGGCCTTGAGTTGCTCCAGGGGAGGTTCAAGTTGGGTATTAGGAAAAACTTATCCAAAATATTGGTGCTGCAGTGGCACAGGCTGCCCAGGGAGGTGGTGCAGTCACCACCCCTGGAGGTGTTCAAGAACCGTGTGGATGTGGCACTGAGGGACGTGGGCAGTGGGTATGGTGGGGTTGGTGGTTGGACTAGGTGCTCTTAGAGGGCTTTTTCAGCCTTAATGATTCTGTGACTGTACAGTGTCCCGCTGCACACGCTGGGGATTGCTGCTGCTGGGCACATGCACCTTGGCGTGCACCGCATGAGTGGTGGCACAGACAGCCGCCTCCTCGGTGCCACGATATACGGCCAAGGGCACTCGTGTGCATCCATCCGCACTGAGAGCCGCCCTCCTGCCAAGCGCTGCGCTCAGGCGGGCACAGCTTTTGTAGTGCCACGGGCTGCGCTCCCCGGGCACCCTCTGCCCAGCGGTGCAGCTGCACACCCGCATCCCACAGAGGGCGGCCACCCCCCCGACTTTCATCGCGCATCCCGCGCACACCCAGGGCAGGGCAGGGCAGGGCAGAGCAGGGCAGGGCCCCAACGGCCGCCCAACGCCCCCCGGCCCCAGGCGAGGGGCGGCGCGCGGTTCCCTCTCCTGCCGCGGCCCGGCCCCTTCTCCCCCGGGCGCCGCCTCTCTGCTCGGCGCCGCCCGTGAGTCAGGGCTTTGCCGGGCACCAGCGGCGGCCGCGGCCGGAGCGGGCTCGTACCCTCCCGCCGCGGGGCTCCATGGAGAAGGCGGCGGCGAACGAGGGCGGCGGCAGCAATAGCAGCAGCCGCAGCAGCAGCCGCCCCACGTCGGCGGGCTCCTCTCCCTCGTCCTCCTCCGCCGGCCGCGGGCTGCCGGGCCGGGCGGCGGCCGCGGGGAGGCTGGATGGAGGCGGCGGCAGCAGCCCCGGCTCGGCGGCGGCCAGCCCGGGGGGCGCGCAGGCGCCGGGCGGCGTCGGGAGGCGTCGGGAGCCGGTGCTGGAAGGGACGCTGAGCAAATACACCAACCTCCTGCAGGGCTGGCAGAGCAGGTAATACGCCGCCGGGACGCGGCCTCACGGCCCCCGCCGCCCCCAAGATGGTGCCCGGCGGCCGCCGCCCCGGGCCGCCCCCTCCCCTCCCCGCCGCGGGCAGGTAGGCCGGTGCTGTGTGCCGGTGCTGTGTGCCGGCCCTGCTCCGCCGCACCTCGCCCTTCCTGCTGCCCTCTGTATTTCTTGTTGTTTCGTTCCGTTTATGGTTTATTTCCCATCCTTTCCGCGTTCCTCCTCGTGCAACTTACCTCCCTCCCGCTGGGAAGTTGGGCGGGATAACCGGAATGGGTGCGAGTGAAAGGGAAACGCCGTGCTTGTGAGTGCAGTCACCGGTGTGATTTGCCGGCTTTAGGGTGGGCCATTATCCGTGTGCTCAGCCCCGGTGTCCTTCCTGCGTGACAGGTGCCGGGAGTGGGGCCTCGGTGCGGGTTGTGGGACTCAGAACGCTGCGTTGGGGTCTGTGGAACGTGAGAGGTTTTGCATTGCTGCTTTACTTCTTGCTAAACTTACTGAGTGCGTGAGCTTGGGTAGCTATACCTCAACTTTGTAAGGTATGGTGTTGCGGTGGTGGCTCTGAAGGGAAATAATGGCTATAGAGAGAATGCAGGTCCAGCCACAAACCTTTGGAAAAGGAGAAGCAAAACCAGGAGACTGCTTACACCAAGTGGTCACAAGCAGTGAGAATGCAGGCATAGATGTCTCCTGGATGCTCCAGCAGTAATTTTAAAGTATTTCTAAGTGAGAAATGGATGCCAAGGATGCTTTGATGCTGACTCTTGCGGAGCTGGATCAGTGTAGAGGACTGTGGCAGTGCTTACTGAAAAGTTTCAGAAATGGATCCGATTTCATGCAGGAGGAGGCATGCACAGGTTATACCCACTGTGGGTGATAGTGAACGTGTCAGGCCCAACATGGATAGGCACTTGTATTTGTAAACCAGACACTGTTCACGTACATGTATAGACCGCTCGCATAGAGATGTAGAGAAGGCCCTCAACTATCTCATGGCTTCTGCTGCTCTGTGCTACATTCTCTGTGTTAGAATCTTGTCTGTTACTGATTTATGCAGACCTTCTGTTGTTTTGTTTAAGAACCAAATAAACACATTTTGGTATTGAAATGAACAACTAACCTCCTCTCCTTTTTCTCTTTCTTTTTTTTCCTGGTACCGCCATCTCTTTTGGTAGAAGCAGTAACTTTTTCTAATCGCGTGAGTGTTGCCAAGGGTCGCTTTCAGGTAACCTGATGGAAATGGGTAAAATTGAGGTCTTTGCTTGTAAGTCTTTGGGTCTGTACTTGCCTGTCTGTTGGCTTTGGGCAGTGTTTGGCACTGATTAGATCTCTGATAAAGATGGCGGTTCAAGATGATCTATGTATGTCTGAAAAACTTCTATCTGAAAACATTACAGAGATAAATGTCACGTGAGCAGTTCCACTGAAGCACTTGGAAGTTAATATTATTTTGCTCTTAGCAGTCTATTTTAATCCTGCTATATAATGCTTTGTCAACCGCTGATCTTATTTTGTGTAAATCTGGCTATTTGACTACATGGTTCATGGTGAGACAGAGCTTTTGGGCTAAGTGATGTTTCTAGTTTATTCGGGTGTTCCTTGATCTATGTTGGCTGGCATTGGTGATGCCAGTTCTAAACAAAACAGTTGCAGCTGGGAGGTTACAAAAGTTGATCTTACTATAATTTCCAATAAATGAGTATGTGTGGGTTGAAGTGTGGTTGTCTGTTTGGGAATGTATGTGTTGTGGAATGATCATAGAAATTAGTTCTGAGTTTACTTCATCTGGAAAAACGCAGGATTGTTTAACTTCATGGTCAATACAGCCGGATGGCATGAATATAAATAAAATGGAAAAATAAAGAGGAAATTGAGAGTTCAGTGATGGTGGATTTGAAATGTTCTTTAAAGTACCTTACCCATTAGCCTAAATAATTTAAATGCATTTAATGTTAGCTTCTGCCATGAGGCATTGAAGTAGGAAGGCTTTCTCTCCTGCAGGGTAACCTCTAAGATTCTTGAGACATTTTTGTCTCGTTGTTTGAATTACAATAAATTGGTGTCACTTTTTTATCAGTTGCCCTTTAAGAGGGGTGTGCAAGATATTTCGGATGGGGCAATATTAAAGCATTACACTGCACTGATGAACAATAGCTGAAGTAATTGAAGGCTTTAGGTTCAGTCAATCTTGAGGGCTGCATTTATTTCTGTTTTAAGTATTTCTGTCTATTACTAAATAAGTCTATTTGTTCTCCTCCAGCAGGTTCAGGAACGGCCTGTTTTGAAAAAGAGATGGGTGTTTTTTTTTACCCTCATACCAGCAGAAGGAAGGGCTGTTTTTATGTTTGTTTTGAGGCAGTTTGTTGTACAGTAAAGTTGTCAAGGGGGCTGGGCGTTTAGAGTGTCTCTGCTAAGGTCTGACTCGCCATTGATTTTCACAGTTGTGAAGGTAGAGAGCAAAACAACCTCAACCACGGATGTAAGATGTTTAAGATGTTCTTTCATGTAAGAACATTTGTGTCTGATGTGAGGTACTAGAACATTTCACTGTCAGGACAGGTCAGTAATTGGCTGCTGGACTGGTGTTAGCGACAGGGGGCCTGAATGAATGAACAAGGTACTCCTGGCCAAACTCAAATACAAAAAGAAAGCCTACAGAGGATGAAAGCAAGGTCAGGTAACCTGGGAGGAATACAGAGAGCAGCTAGGGATGAAGTTAGGATAGCTAAGGTCCAGATAGTATTGAATGGATGTAAAAGCCCTTCCTGTTGCCTTTAACAGGTACATTATGACATAAAGAACACTAGGGAAAATGACCCGGTTACCTGAGACAGTGGCCGTGCTGAGGTACTGAATGCCTTCTTCAGCAGCAAGGTTGCCTTCATGAACACCAGTTTCCAGAGATCAGGAGGAAGGGCTGGATTGTGAAGTGGATCAATAACTGGCTGAATATCAGTGCAGAGAGTAGTGGTTAGTGGAGCAAGTATTGAGCAGAGTACCCCAGGAGTTGATTCTGAGCACAGTCTTGTTCCAAGTCTTAATTAAAGATCTGGGTGATGAGGTGGAGTAAACCCTCAGTAAACTTGCAGATGTCGTGAAACCAAGGGAAGTGGCCAACTCAAAGGAATGCGCAGGCATCCAGAGTGCCATGGACAGGCTGGAGGTGGTTGATGTGGAGTCCAGCAAAGAGAGATGGCAAGTCAAGTCATTCTGGGGAGTAATAATGCCAGATGTGCTGGGGGCCACCCATCTGGAAAGCAGCTCAGCAGAAAAGGACCTGGGAGTCCTGGTAGACACCAAGGTAACTGTGAGTCAGACTTGTGCCCTTGCAGATAAAAAAAGCTAATGGAATTCTTGGCTGCATTAGTAGGCAAAGTGTTGCCTAGGGAAAAAGAGTTTGTCCAACTTTTCTAGTCGTCTTCTGTCTGCTTTCATAAGGTACCAACTATATAGCAAGTGCAGCAGCCCAGCCTTTCTGTTTGTTTCTTCCCTGTCATAAGAGAGGTGCGAAACATGTTGAGAGTCAAAGATTAAAGAGTCTAATGCAGTGACGGCTGCTCCAGGTTCTTTCACTGGTAGAATTCAAGGTCTAGGAATGACTTACAACCTTTTTCCAGTGTAAAAAGCAAGTAGGTGGTTACTGGAGAAATATGACTATACTTGAATATGTTATTGGAAGTTAGATGTATGTTGCTAGTGTCAGATAAACTCGGAACCTAAAATGTCAAAAATCACTTATTAGTAATTTCTGGTTTAGAATAAATGCTAATCTTTTCTTTTTCCTTAATCCTGAAATCTAGGTAATGAAAGTAATAATATTGAAATGTGAGCTTTAAGTTTTTAACTCCTCTATTTCCTTCATTTCCTGCTATTGGAACTTTTTGCTCTTAATTATTTATTGTTGAAGGTTACTGTTAGGAAAAAAAAATAACCCTTTGTTGTATACCTCTAATTTATTTGTAGGAAAAGTAAAATTTTAAGTTAAGATGCACTTTGCTTAGTTAATGGTTGGTTAAACCTAACTTGTTTTATCACTAACTGCTTGACTTATCTTGAGTAACTTTTGCTGTTGTCTTTAAAGAGGTATGTCAGGAGAATGGAAAAGGTTGTTGGAAGAGGAGTGAAGTTAGAGAAGGGCTTTTATTAAGGTAGAGGCAGGATGAGAAATCGATCATTCTTTCTCTGTGTCCTTCAGGGATGCTTACAAGAAACATTTGGAAGAAAAAAAACTTTGAATGTCAGGGTGAAATTTAAAAAGATGGTCTTGTGGTTTGGACTTTGGAGATGTCCATGGCAGTTCTCCAAGCAATCCACATTTCTCTCATCTCCAGGCAGGTAACCCAAGTTCTTTGCTCCTTGGCTGCCTTACTTATGCCTATCTGGAGGATAAGTTCATGTGAAGTATGATTATTCACTATGTAAGATGCTTGATGGTGTCGTAGGTGTGGGTAAAGTCTGTTTAAAACAAAGGAGACTTGAACATTTTCACTCAGTCAGTACGTTTGGGATTTTCAAGTGCACTTCAGAGCTGAGCAGCAGTCTTGGTACCAGAGGGAATGAAGTGACAGACAAAATAGACCTTGGTCTTCCTTTCACCCAGATGTCACACTTTGCTTTCAGACAGTGAAAAGAAGTGGCAGTTGGCTCTAGCACTTACCCTTATCTGGGTTTTGTTATTACTAGCTCATCTCACTGCTGTCTTTTTGAATGGAGATCTCTGTGCTTAGTAACGCGGTGATAAATGTGGTTAGAGGGAGCACACATGCTCCTGTTAGCTCATCTGAAAAAATGCACCCGTTTGTGCATACGGATTTGTGTTCAAGTAGGTGAAGTGACAGTAAGTTGTTAAACTAAATAATGTGCCTGGAGTCTTTTTGTGTGTCTGTAAGAACTGTATTCAAGAAGCTTTCCACATCACTTTGTATTTAAAAGCAATTATTAAATAAGTAGGAAGCATTTGGGCTTTAGCTTCTCTTTGACTAAGTAATATGATGATTCTTACCTTGTTCTTTGTGGTATATTTAAAAGGGTAAACCTTTCAAGTGAAAAGGGTACTGGAAATCACTGACCATCGACTCTTAATGTAAATTGATATATTTTAAATCAGTGTTATAATGGATGATGAAACAAAACAAAAAGTATTGAATTTGATACAAATAAAAAAGTTGTGTTTCTTTCCTTGGCCTAATACAGTTCCAGAACTTAAATGTTTTTATTTTATTTTATTTTATTTTATTTTATTTTATTTTATTTTATTTTATTTTATTTTATTTTATTTTTTTCCAAGTATCATGTCGTTATGCTTTAGGTCTGTTGGGATTTTGGGAATATCTTTCTGAGATAGTTGAGCACATTTAGAACCTCATCCAGGGAGGCAAAGCTTTTCCCTTTCTTTTCCTTTTTCTTTTTCTTTCTGTTGCAAATATATGTCAGTAAACACTGTTGAAATACTACTGTACTTTCCAAAATGGCATTTATGTCACTCCAAAAGCAGCACCTTGTATTTATTTTCTTGGAAACTACAAAAGATACAAAGAACACAATAAGACTGTTTGATAGAGTAAAGTATCACCTACAAAGCACTATTTTTTTTCAGCATAGTCTCCACCATTAGCTATGCATTTTTGCCAGCAATGTACAAGAGCCAGCATGCCTTGCTCATAAAAAAATCTGCACCAGTGAGGTGACCTGCTATTTCACAGCTGCTATGATGTTGTTGCTAGGAAAATGTTGCCCATGCAGTTCATCTTCCATCAGCCTGAACAGATGGAATTCCAAAGGTGCCAAATCTGGACTGTACTGTTGGTGTGGTAGGACAGTCCAGTAAAGATTGGCTGTGCACCCTGTGGTACCAGGCTTGGTGTTAGCGTGCTGCAAGAGAAAGGTTGTTGTCTTCTCTGACCTGATGTTTAGTCAGCATAGTGATGTAGAGGTTGGAGTTGGTGGTTTGTCTGGATCCCAGGATGTTCAGAAGGAATATTCCTTTCCTGTCCCAAAGCACAGTGTGCATCATTTTATCCACTGAGGGCTGCATCTTGAACTTCGTCTTCAATGTGGAATTCACATATTGCTGCTTCATGGACTGCTGTTTTGACTCAGGCTCATAATGGTCCATGCACCATGTCATGTCACCGGTGGTGAAGTGATACAGGGAATAACCTTCATCCTCACATTTGTTCATTTAGTCCTGACAAACTTATGTATGCTGTTCTTTTTGTTCCCATGTGAGCATTGTGGACCTACCTGGTGCAAACTTTGCAGTATTCCAACATTTCCACTAATTGAAGCTGATATTCAGCTCTATACGCAGGTTTTAATCCACCAGTTTGTGCAGATAAGCTGATTGAGATGGTCTTTGTTTTGTGATGTGACAGCTGTGAATGGCTGCCTGGAGGAGGCTTGTCTTTCATGCTACTGTTGCCACTGCTGAAATGTACCACCCACCAGCTCACTGTGCTCACCTCCTCTGGTCTCCATAAACATTCAGTAAGTGTTGATGAATATCAGGGGGTGCCATTTTTTCCACGTAGAGGGATTCTGTGCCACCCTTTTGTTTCAGATACACTTTATTGTCTGGTGCCATTTTGTCAGATTGCCCCTCTGCTGCCATCTGTCACACAGCAGCAGAGTATTGGTGGGACAGTTAACCTCTACCACCATACCACCAACATCCACCTCTGGTTTTGTGGGACAACGTAATGAAATAGGAGGCATTACTTTGAGAGCAGCCATCGTAATTAGCAGGTAAATCGAGTAATTTAGATCCCTAAGTATCAGTTATCTAGCACAAGCCGTAGCATTTGTCTTGATTCTTGTCCCACCTAGACAAGAATCAGTGTGTTTCTCTGAGAGTCTAAGACTTTTTATTCCAGTGATAGAGCATTCTTGACTATGGGTGCCAACTTTAATTACTCAGTGCTTAAAAAATTGACTTTCTTAATATGCGTCAATGTTTTTTGTTTGTTTTTTTTTACCCACTCAAATCTTGTTATATGTACTGTGTATGGGACAGAAAGCACTGCTTACCAAATATCATTTCCTTGTGCAGCCTTTTCGGAATGATGATGTTATCATTTGTCTGTTGATAGCTAAACCAGTGGAATCTTCAGAGGAGCTGTAAGTCAAGCTTCCCAATAATTTTAGTAATTTATGACCTTACTATTGGCTATTTCAGTGTTCTTCTTCAAGTCTGGACACTAGAACTGTGTACAGTCAATTGTGAACAAATGCAGATGTAATGCATCCTATTTTCTCCAGTATTTTCCTGCTAAAAATGTCCTCAAACTTAACTCTTAAGGTCTCCATTACAGTTTTGGAAGATTAGCTTTGTTTTGACTTGTGAATTTAACTGTTAGTCTAATTACACACAGCACTGGTACTTTAAGTTCCCTGGTGTTGCTCTGCTTCTCCAGACAGATGCATCCCTACCCCTTCTCTTGCAACCTTCTGCTTGCCTTGCTTGAGTTGCTTGCGATCTGATGCTTGTTAGGCTTTTCTCTAAGTTGCATGTGGTGCTTCTTCTTATTCTTTCTTCTGATGTCCATTATCATACTCATTTTGGAAGTACTGTGATGCTCCATTTCTTCTTTTTAATTAGCAAGGTGATGTCCCCCTGCTATATTCTCTATCCATGGTTAGCACATGTTTTCTCGTGTTCCCTAATAAGTCTTAGAATTTCTCATGGCTTGTGGATGCCTTATTTTTGTAGGGGGAAAAATAGTACTTGATTATTTGTTTTTAAACATTAAAACCACTTAAGAACATTGAAAAATATAACTGGTGAAACTGATTATTGGTTGAAGCGTTACCTAGGGGGAAAATATTAGTGTAAGGATTGGAGATATATATAAGTGTGTGTGTGTACAGACAGTGCTTTTCCAGGTCAATCTTTCTTGTAATTACGACTCTTTTTGCCACTAGATGTGTGATTTTATTTTGATGTTATTAGGATGCATGGTATTTGCTGAGGATGGCTTATTTTCATGTCATCAGCAATCCTGATGGAATTTCTTTTTCATCTAGGTCATTGCTAAACGCTTTAAGCCAAGAACTGATTGCCAAGGAACGCTATTAGAAATACATTCACTCAAAGATCCTTGTTCAGTTATATTTTTAGGCTGGTTACATCCTGTATTTCAATGCATTTAATGTCTCCTGTTGAAGTAGAACTGTGTTGGGGTTCTCCATGCTTCTTTGACTATTGGAATTAAAAAAGTGAATTGGATCATAGCTAAGTTACTTAGGTGTGGGCAGGATGGAACCTGTGGTATTCACTGCTGCAGGCATTTGGGCATTTCGCACTGGCACAGAAACCTCTTCTGAAGGTGGGTATATATATATATATATATTTGGTGACTTATCACAGTAGGCTTTTATAGAAGCTCTGACTCTTGGACTCATGGAAACAGGAAAAAAAATCTCTCTCAATTGGAAGGTTTGCCTTTCACACCATAGGCATAGGGTTTGTTTTTTTTTACTTCCATCGAACATTTTTTATCTTACCTGGTTATTAGGCTTTGATTGTGTTACTGTTGGGTTATACAACAGTCGTTTAATCTCATTTTTATTAAGCAAGTGGAAGGAAAGGGTGATTTGACAGTAGAACAGAGGAAGAAAGATGAGGTGTTCAATGGTGGGAGAAACGTAGGAAAGGAATAAAAGCTGCTGGAGGAGGACTGATGGAGGGAAAGGGAGCCATGGAGGAGGAGGAAATGAAGGAAAGAATGAAGAAGTAGATATAAAACTTAAGACAGCACAGAGATAGACCTTGAGCAATTATTAAAAAAAAAAATTAAAAAGAAAGTCTAAAAATCATGTAATGTATATTCAGAATGATGTCGATGAAGCCTATGTGAGAAGATTTTATTTCTTAATTTTAATCCTACTTTTAAGAGTGGCACTGAAGAAATAGGCAGAAATTCTTCTTCTCTAATTTGCAGAACAGTTGAGGCAGTGCCAACATTTTTCTGCTTTCTTACCTCTCCCGCCTTCTGTAGCAGAGTTTGTTGTACGTTAATAGTATGTGAACTGCAGCCAGAGGAAGCTACTGACAGCGCCCACCTGGATATATAGTCGTGTGCCAGGCTTAACTTTGCCCTTTTAAACACAATATTGCTTATGTGTAAATTCAAGAATATGTGATGATTTTTCCTGTTTAAAGGTCACTAGTGTTCCTTCGTTTTTGATTAAAGAGTGAATATCTGGATTTTTGTGTGTACGTAGAACAGAGGCTATAGAAACAGAAACAAAGCTTAATGCATAAAGGTCTTTCAGAGTAAATGTTGCTTGCAAATCAAAATGTGCTGTCTACAGGGGGGATCATGGCTAATACTCTGAATATCTCACAACATATTGGTGAAAGCACTGTTTAGTGGGCTCTGTGGATTCTTTGCATATGTTTCTAAGAAGCGGTGCTGACAAGACGCTGTATTGTGAAGAAGGCTGCACATCAACTGTCAAGACCGCACACAGAAGCTTTAATGTCTCTTCCTAGTGAATCAGTGATTCTAAGAGAAAAGGTAGGGCCAGCCCTATTCAGAGCATTGACAGAGCCGAGAAGTTCCAGCTGTCATAAGATGGTCTGATAAATCAGAAAGATCTGGTTTCTGCAAAGCTTTGTTTAAACGTGTTGAGCTGGAGAAGAGGTGGAAATGAGCTGGAGATGGAAATGAGCCAGTGCAATGGTAACTTGAAAGCAGCTTCTTTACTTTGTATGTCTTAGTTTATTCCATATGATATAGAGATGTTATAGAGAAAGTGTGGAGCGGTCTTGAATATCTTTGTAATTTCAAATTGGGGATTTGTTGACTACAGATTATTATTATTTTAAAGGCAAGGAAAAACAAGTTCTGCAGGGAAGAGGGAAGCTGAGAAATACATTAATTCCAGAAGCAGGACCTCCTTAAATTGCCCATTGCATTATTTAGTTTCATAAAATTATATATATTTTAAAAAATACAAGCAACTCACAAAAATGGCATTAGTGTTAATGTAGCCGAGTTCTCAGCCCCCTGTGTCTGAGCGTAGAATAAACATTACTTGTTCAACAGGTTCTGTGGGTGAAATGGTATTTTAAATGAACATTGCTGTTGGGAGAAGTGCCAACATTCATGAGGTTCAATTTGGAGAACCTTGATGATAAATTATCATCTAGAAAGTGAAAAATAACAGCTGCTATAAGCAGTATAGTAATCACACAGAACAAATTTGATGGAATAAAATATCTGGTTTTAACTTGCACGAAAATTATTGCCCCAGCAGGTGCGTTCACTGCCTGAAAGTGTCTGATAGTCCATGTAATCATCTGGAATTTATTATAATAATTTGTGTCCAGAATAACTATAGAGAATATACCTTTAGTGAATTATGTAAGCGATGCTATATGGAATGAGAGAGGAATGCAGAGCTGGTATGAGGGCTGCTGTTTCCTGGCATCAGTGTGTATGCCTTTGTCCATCTGGAAACTGCTTTTGAGATCTTTGTGTTTATTGCTTTCGTAGGTGGTGGTCAGCTCTTATTATGTGTTCCAGCGTTTGAAAAACAGCTAAGAACAAACTGTTTCTCCCATATAAATTATACAGGTAACGTACACAGGTCCACATGCTACAGTACCTAGATGAACATGAGAGAATTATCAAGAAAGATGAAGGAGCCAAATTCTTGTATGCACCAGTTTTGTATTGGCATTACGACCCTGACCTAGATGATGAAGGCAAGAATATTTCAGATAAAAGTGACTTATAAAATGTTCTAATTTATGGCTTTGCTGGAAATGTTGTTTTGAGGTCTCTTATTTCTTGATGTTATAGTAAATAGGTAAAAACATAACACTGAAATGTTGGTGGCTCCTGGCAGTGATTCTTGCTGAGGACAGAGCATTGCAAAACAAGGTTGAACTATGAAGGTCTGACAGAGAAGTCAGTGAACTGTGATAAAACCTCCATAAAGCTTTGCTGACTCAAGACAGCTAATTGAAAATTTATGCTATATGATTTGTTGATGGGATGTGAATATGCTTTGTACCCTGCTGGGCTGTGTTGGTTGTAATGCAATGCAGTCAGTATCTTTCTCTGGATAGGCTATTTTAAAGAGATGGACTTCTGAATATTGAAAATATATCAGCTTGAAATCTAGCCAATATGAAAATAAATCAGGATTAGTTGTGTAAATATTTTCTTGCTTTTTTTTTTTCTTCTTTTTTCTTTATATGTTACTATATGGACTACTTGGCAGTTCTCAGTGTAGAATGTCCTGAGAAGAATCATAGACAATCAGAACAATAATACAAGCAATGTCTGGGATACTAGCAACTTTTAGGTCTTTGGGTTTCTTCTATGACTAAATAGCTTGGACTGCTAGTTCTAAGCCCCCTTTACCTCTCCAGCTGTTACGTTTTCATAGAAAAAATGTGATTATTCTGGGAAAATAGCATGTTACTACTTCTTTTCTTAAGTGAGGCATTAATTGAGACTTGGCATAAGAAGGTAAGAGAACAGCCACTATCTGAAAGCGAAACTCTTAGATGTGGATGTATGTGTAGGAGTTAGTTGCAGGCAGTAAGCAGCTGGTGCCTTTGGGCAGTCTCCTTCAGCAGCCTTTTCCCAGGGGCTTGAAGTGTCAAATGTTATTGCTCAGAAGAAAGCTTGTAGCACATACTGTGCTTTTGCTAGGCTGGGAGATTGTTCAAATATAGGAAGAAATGGAGGTTCTTCTTTCGCACTGTGACTGTGCCACACTGTCAGTGCATGAAGTTTGTTGGGACTGTCTCTTTTCGTGCATGAGCTGTAATACATGGTGCAGATGACTGTGAAAGTTGGTAGGAGGCTCAGGTGGGCCTTTCTTGGGCACAGATGTTCTGGTAGGAGTTCTGTGTTGAAGCATGAGTCACAGAAAATAGCAAGACCCACTAAGCAGGTGCCGGAGCAGCTTAGAACTGTTAGCCTGATGGCTTAGGTTCATGTCTTTTCTAGTTTCTAAATGGAAGAATTAATGTCTTGAGGAAAAAGGGATGAACAGATGCTGAATCTAGTCTTGATCTTTCCTATGTTCAACTGCCAGGTTGGCAGTTAACTCTGATGGGATATGAAGTAGGTGGCATGAATCCAACCGTCTTCTTTTTTGTTTTTGAAGGATCCCTCTCGATATTTTCCCCTTTGTCTGATCTTTAATTTGCTACTGTGACAGTGAGTGTAGGGTTGGGAGGTGTTCTAGGAAGTGAATTGGAGAAAATACTTGAAAGTAAAGAGATCAGCTGTAAAAATGCATTTTCTAATACTTAGAACTGGCCAAACAGACAGTTGGTTCCAGAGATTAGACCAATGGTATGAAACCTTTTGGAATTCTCTTCTCCTTGAGCTTAAAACTGAGTTTTTCACTATTTATGCCTGAACAGATTGAACACTAGGGGTGTGCAATAGGTATCTCAACCAAGGGACTTGGACAGCTTAAATGGAACTGTCAGTGATAATAGAGAAAGCAGCTGGTACAGGAAGAATATACAGTATGGTTTCTCACAGATTGCATTTTTGAGACAGTGTCAGGATATCAAGAACAGATGTCTAAGAGACTGAAAATGCCTACTCTGCTCTCATATGTTGAGTTTTGACTTTCATTACATTCCCTTAACTGGATTTAGTTATTGGAATACTGAATTGTGCAGTTTTTTAAAGGAAAATTTAAGAATTATGGAACTGTAACCAAGCATTGGAAATCTGAAAACTGCCAGAGCTCTGCTAGTATTTAGTATATTTAGTAGCTTTTTATTTTTATTCTAATTTTTTTTTCCTTCTTTTATCGCTCTATTTCCTTGTCATTGATTTTCATTTCATTCTGAGCAAAGAGGGGGGCAGTGCTGGATCTGGTGTGAGTATAGAGAAGTGTATGAGGGAGGTAGTAGGGTGCCAAAGGGCTCTGCAGAACAGGAGTGACCTTTCGGTGTCAAATGATTGCTAGGAAAACATGTTAGCTTTTGCTCTCTAAGTTGAGAAATATTACTTCTTTACAGTGTTCTCTTGCGAGAAATGATGTTTGTACAAAATAATGGTTTTTGGAAATGGCAGTTAAATGTATGACTTGCAGGTTCTGTTTTCATTTGAGACTTGCATTCCATTAGAGAATTCTGTTTTCTTCACTTGAGCATCCCCAGTTATAATGTCTCAGATACAACGAGTTGTTTTGTTGAGGAGTGGGGGAATAATGATATATGTTCTGAATCACTTATTTTCTGTTTGGGGCGTTAGACAAGAGAAATTAACAGCTAAGGAGCAACATCTGCTGAGTGTTTGTGAATAGTTTATACCATTTGGGAATAGAACAAAACTACAAAGAAGTGGTTAAATAGACAAGTGCTTACTATAGTGTTGATTTTTGTCACAATTAGAGACAATGAAAAAAGCTAGAGGGAAGAGCTTTATGAACTGTGTTTGAGGGGAAGAAAATGAATTCTAAGTCTTTACATTGAACTTTTAGTGCAGTAGGATAGTTTTGCTTGTTCTGGATTTGAGGTTGAAAGTTTCTGGTGGCTGAAGGAAAACATCCTCTTGTTGCTTCTCCAGGGAAATGGGTGAGTTGTAATTACTTGAATTCCCTTTGAAATCTCCCTGCGGTGTTACCTATATTGACTATGAGTGTTTGTGAAGATCCTCATGTAGCCTAATCCCTCCAGCACTAAAAGTAAGACTTGAGCTTCTGACTGGTGCAGCTGGCGTACTTTGAGTGTAATGCAGATCTCTCAACTGAAGTTACCTCCCATTACACAGAGGAAAAAAAGAGGCTTCTATTTTGCTATGATACTTAATACTGAAATGAAGAGCATGCAACTCTGACCTGAGAGGAACTATTACTGTCTGGAGCTACAGTAGAAGCAGCCTCTGAAGTGATGTTTTGTGTCTCACTGGCTTAACTGACTGTTCCAGGGTTTGATCTTCTAGAGGTGATTGATAGGATGTGATTTTGTTTACATGATTAAAGGAAATTGGATTTGCTGTCGTATTTTCATTATTGGCAATATAGTTTTGAAATGTCTCCTGTTTTTTTTCTAAAATGATTTTTTTTTTTTAAAAAAGAATGTTTTATATTGCAAGAATAGGAATTAGCAAATAAATGATTATGAAAATATGAAAACAATTGTGACCATGCTCCATAGGAATTCAGCAACAGAGAAGCAGATTACAGTGATTACAAAGGTGGTGATCAAGTTTGGAGTCCTCCCCCTTGTGCTCCACTATTGCAATTGCTGTACAGTTCTTAATGCCTCCAATAGTCAAATGGGATTCGTAGTTAGGAGTTTCACTTGGAAACCCAAATGGTTTGCCAGAATTCAAGCACTGACTACACTGTATACAAGGGGGTTGAATGTTAAGTGCTTATCTAAGCATTTAATCCTTTCAAAAGCTGAGCTGGAACTAACAAAATCCTCAGAACAAAAATTCCCACAAACAAACAACACCACTACAAAAAGCAGAGCAGAAGTGAGAGCGAGTTCAAGCTGTACAAACCAAATGGAACTACTCTGACCCACTGCAGTGGAACTGCCAGGTCAGAGCCTGAACTGATGGTTGAGCACCAAGCGAGAAGGTGTGTCTAACACAGGGAGCTCAAGGACAAGCAGTGCAGCTGGGGGACTGGAAGGGATGGAGCCTACATCTGTCCCTCCTCACTTAGCAGCCGAGGGAGTCATATTGCTCTGGATACAGATTGTGCTGCTCTTGAGCTGTCACTGGTCATTGGAAGGGATGAGCGGATTTTCCTTCTTTTTTACCTGCTATTGTTTTGTAGGGTTTGTATCCTACTAGAAGGCACTGTCATTGCCTTCTTTTGCCATACACCTGCTGATTCTCTTAGTAGATTTTGGTTGTTTGCATCTGCAGCATACACTGCCAGTACTTAAGGTAATGAGGGTATCTGATAATGGAAACAGGAGATTAACAACCTGCTCCTAATAGTTACAAGACAAGGCTTTTAAACATTTGAACTCAGAAACTGCTCATGGTCTGTAACTGAATGGTAAGTCTTGGGAATCTTGCTTTCTACATGATTGAAATCTACATGATTTGAAGCTGAGAATGCATACTGCTGGATGTTAGGGGGAGAAAGGAAGTACCTGCATCTTTCTGTCAATTTAAGGCTAATGGAAAGCAGTTTCTATAGTTTTGGTGAGACAGTGCAAAAGCTTATCGTCCTGGCTGTGTTCTTGGATTGTTCCAGTGGGTAAAAAGACTGTGCCTAAAGCTTTTGTGGGAATTTCTTTCATATCGAAGCACTTGCGTATTGCAGCAGTGAAGAATTTTAACTTCTGTTTTTTCAGTGCTTGATCATTGTCATTCATAACAGTTATGGCAAAGGTACTTGTTTGTGTAGGAGGTTGTACTAAATTAGAAATCCCTGAATTGTTTTGTTATAACTAGCATGGTTATAACGCTGGAATAACAACAGAAATCACATTGTGCTTGTAAAAAGTTATTTGTGAGTCTGTTCCTGTTTGTAAAGCAGCCTGAATACTTTTGTGTTAACTCTTGTTAAATTTTATTGAAAATTACCTACTTGCTGGCTGCCCAGCAAATAGGGTTTTGACTGATTGAATAAGATATGACAGGGGATTTGACAGGAACATATGCAGTGTTGGAGGTCCATGCAAAATGCCATGTTTTCATGACTTTAAAATTGAAGTTGGTGTAGTAGTGAGTACAGTGGAATCTGACGTGGCAGGACTGATGATGCTGAGTGGTAAAAATTGTTCTTAATGTCTGTTTTCTTTGGTCATAAAAGATTCATATTAGTAAAGTGGTTGTTGGTGTGGGAGAGGCTGTTTTCAGCGTGGGAGGTGTTGCATGCAATTGCATGGAAGCTTATTTTCAGAAGTCTGGAATAGTTGAGGGTTCACAGTGCAACAGTAAGCGAGCTTCACTGTGTGCAGGACAAACTGAAGGGAGTACTGCCATGTACCGTTACCAGCGCTTGAGATCTACTGCTGAAAACACTGGCCAATTGTTTCCATGTAATGCTAGTAGCTGGCAGAGGCAATGGATCACTGTCCGAACAGATGGATGATTCTATGAAGTTCCACTCCTACCTGAAGACTGACCTTGCAAGTTATGTGCCACCTTTTTCTTTAGCTAACAACATTTATTACTGTAGTTCTGCAGGAATGCCGTGCTCAGTATTACTGTTGGCCAGAAACGGGAACTGAAAAACTAAGGTGACAGACTGGTAGTTCTGATGTAACAGTGAATAGAGGAGGGCTTCTTCAGCTGAACTAGCCTTTTAAAGTGCTCATCCTCAGTTCTTATGGATGTTTATAGGGGTGGATAGCGATAGGACAAGGAAGAATGGTTTTAAACTAAGACAGGGGAGGTTTAGGTTAGATATTAGGAGGAAGTTTTTCACTCAGAGGGTGGTGACACACTGGAACAGGTTGCCCAAGGAGGTTGTGGATGCCCCATCCCTGGAGACATTCAAGGCCAGGCTGGATGTGGCTCTGGGCAGCCTGGTCTGGTGGCTGTTGACGCTGCTCATAGCAGGGGGGTTGAAACTACATGATCTTTGTGGTCCTTTTCAACACAGGCCATTCTGTGATTCTTCCTTGAGGAGCAAGAGTGAGAACTAGAATTGTTTTTCTCTGAAGTTTTCTAAGTGCAGCTCACTTTACTTTGCCCAATTATCTGAGATTTAGGAGGCGCATTGTTGTTCATTTTTGTAGAATTGCTGTGGACTGTGGTGTAAACGTCCAAAATATTGTATTTCTGTTTAAAAATAAGTGACTCAGAGATTAAAAGATCAGCATTAGATATTTGATATTTATATATATTTTTTACTGTACATAAAGGAGTTCTCTGAATTTAGAAATAGTAGAGCTACTTTTTATTTTTTTATTTTTTTAAATTTTCAGTGTAGTTGTTTTGGAATGGAATTATTCACATAGAATCTAAACAATTATAAGAAGATGGTTGTGTTGATTTCTTGTCTTCTTCCATAGAAATATATCACATACAAATTAGACGAAGTTCTTCACTAGGAGAGTGGTTAGGCCCTGGAACAGGCTGCCCAGGGAGGTTGTGGATGCCCCGTCCTTGGAGGTGTTCAAGACCAGGTTGGACGGGGCCCTGGGCAACCTGATCTAGTAAATGTGTATGTTTGGTGGCCCTGCCAGGCAGGGGGGTTGGAACTACATGATCCTTGAGGTCCCTTCCAACCTGGGTCATTCTGTGATTCTGTGAAGTGTAACTTTTGGAAGGGCTTTGGCTTCCAGCAGATGTCTGTTCTTTGTAGTCTCATGCGGGTAACTTGCATAGACTTAAATATCTCCTACTCTCTTCCAAATTACACTATTTGAAAAGCAGATCAGTACAAGAGACACTGTCACCCTGCGTGAGTCCATCAATTTTAATTTCACTGGGGACAGGTTGGTTCATTGCTCTGCAGGGGCGATGATCTCTGGCAATGAAGTGGGAGCAGACTTAACAGCTTCTCCTGCCTGGAATACGTTAGTGGCACCTGTGATTTGGAACCTGCATGTATTCAGCAATAAAGGTGACTTTTGATGTTTTCGAATAGCGTCTGTCTGAAAACTTCCAAAATTTATGGGGTGATTTAGCATCCTGTATGCCTTCGAGTATTTTCTTGCTTGCTCTACATGAATACATTTTTGTATTTATTCATGTATTGTCTTGTGGTAGTATTTCTGTCACATTATTCTTTCATGAAGACTACAGAAAGCTGGAATGAATATCTCTAGGCTCATATGACATCCTAGCTGTTTCTCATACATCAAAAGAAATAGGGGATACTTTTTCTACCTGCTGGTCATTTTTAAGCTTAGCAGAAGTGACATTAACCAGAATTTTACACAGTGTGCCTGAGAGCATAGAAAATACAGAATATACAAAATTTGTACTTGTAGGTTTAATTTTTCATGATATATAGGTTTTTATATTAGCGGATGGCGAACTGGATATGAAATAGATAATATAGGTAGAAAAGATTGAGGAAAATCTTGTTTAGTGTTTAGTCCTCTCTTTGAAGAAAAATACTCAGACCATATGCCATCGGCTGTGATTCTTAGTAGTGTTTAATATAGAAAAGTCTAAGTGGGATTAATAGAAGCATCACAGTTCTCTGCAGTTCTATCCATGCCAATAAATACAACAGCACATCATTACAGTGGCCCTCAGATGATGTGGTTTTGCAAGGTTGTCTGGACTGAATTAAGAACACACTGTCACCTAGAGGTAGTAAACTTCTTACTTACTCCTCACTGCACTTAGTCGTGGTCATGGGATTCCACTTATGAAAGTGACAACAAATAAGTTTGGCAAAAAAAAAAAAAAAAAAAAAAAAAAAAAAAAAGAAGATGAATAAACTGTAAATAAATATATCTTAAATGTCAATATCTGTCTTGTAAAGTACTCCGGCTTCAAGGATAACAGTTAAATCTTGGCTGTCACCAGTAAGTGCTTGGTTTATTGAAGCTGCAGGAGAAAGTCTAATGTTCTGTATATCTTGAAAGAATAACATCGATGTACTGTCAAAATATAGTCCTGTGGTGATGATATATATATATATTTTCCTCTGTCAGTCCTCTAATAAGCCTAGGAAGGGGTAACTAACTTGTTCTCATTTTAAGTTGTTCAAGATACTAGTTGATGAGCTAGTTTTTGTAAGAACTTGTAAAAAGAAAACTATCCTCACCATCTTACTGATTAGCCCCTTGTAGATATAGTCCAGTAAAGGACTGTGTGCTTTGTTTTTGTTAGTGGTTGGAAGTCAAAGTGATGGTGTTTTATACTCAACTGCAGTGTCTTCAGATTTCTGTTTGCTTAGTTTTAGGTATATCTACTAAAAACCTTCTTGGCAGTTCCTGTGACCAAACCATTCTGCTTCTGTGCTCCTTAATTGTCACCTTCTTCTGCTCTATAAATTGTCCATTGCTTGTTGGCAGCAGAGCAGTTGTGATAAAACCAAGTCTCTGTCTCCATAAACCATTACATGAGTGACTGCTCTAATTAATTTTCAGTAATATCTTTCTAATGAAAACTTCTAGGTTGATGTCATCTTTTATTAAGAGATTCTATGAATCCCCTCTGACTTCTTCTACTGCATGTTTAAATGTGAAGGAAGAACTAAGTAAGAGACAGTCCTATTATTCAACAGCTATTTTCTCCAGTAAGTGTCGTCTACAAAATAGAGCAGATTTTATAGTATAAAAGTTATAATT
The DNA here is from genome assembly GCF_054131305.1 of Coturnix japonica. NCBI lineage: Eukaryota > Metazoa > Chordata > Aves > Galliformes > Phasianidae > Coturnix > Coturnix japonica. The sequence continues at coordinate 102,414,011 of NC_140664.1, forward strand.
CAGTTGTGTGATATAACTTTCCTGTGATTTCAGGGTTTTTACACTCTCTTAAAGTGACCCTGGTGTCCTGTAAGCAGTAAAAAAGAATTTTCTTGTGCTGGTATTTGCTCTCCATTCTTTATATGCTGGTCAACTCCCTGAAGTTCCTTGACTAACCACTGTGCTATACCCGTTTTAAGTGACGGGCTGTCACTGTAGCACATTTCAACTACACAGATGATTTCCATGTCTTTTAACAGTAAGACATTGCAGTCCAACTAACTTCTGAGTTAACAGATTCCTTGTCTCTGTGAAATTTGCTCAAACTATGATTGAACAGTATTTCTAATTTCCGTTCCCTTGCTGTTAAATTGAACAAAAATGCAGGCACTTTAAGTAGCTGAACTACTTGGGAGCTACTCTAATTGAAGTTAGAGTATTCTTGATATTTGAACCAGTGCTATTTGCAGTCCATTTTGTGGTCTTGATTACTTGAATAGTTTTGCAGAGTTCCAACTTGGAGGTGTTTGGGCTTTGGCAGCCAGCTATTGTCTCTTCCTCAGTTTCAGTGCTCTTGCTGCTGTTCAGGGTCACTCTCTGTGCCTTTGTTATTTGATTTATTAATGTTTCAGTCTTCATCATTAGTTTGGTGACATCCAAACTCATACCAGATCTGACATAAAAGCTCAGGCCCACAGTGGCTGTCCTTTGCTTAGGTGCTTTTCTACATGAGACCAGTAATTTTTGGTAGTGAAGGCTCTCAAAGTCAGCAGACGTCTGATGGGTGAAGGTGCCTCTGTTAGGCAGGACATAATATCTAGATATCACAGCAATGAAGATTTGAGTTGGACTTAATCCTTAAGGGCTGTTTGATAAGAGAAAGGAAGAGTTGGGAGGGAAAGGTTAGAGAAATATTAACCAGGTTTACTTCTGCAAATGTGGGTTTGATTCATCTTCGGCATGCATGCCATAAGAGGGAACTGATAGCACAGTTAAGGATGGGGACGATTGGAAGGTATTGTGTAGTAGACACCTGTGATAAGTATTTACTGCTTCCTTCCTTCCTGTGTTTTCTATGCTTTTGGTAATAGTGTCTGCCTTGCTTAACATAGTTTAGAGTGCAGGCTCTGGTAGCTGAAAATGAAGAAGGGTGAGTGGGTACTTCAGTTGGATAGATGTTCTTAGTTTGCTTTCAGCAGCCTTTTTCTGCTGTGTGCATCTTTTGACGTCACTGGAGTTTACTAGCAGTGAATAGCAGATGACTTAGATTACAGATGATACTGAGAAATTTGAGGTAAAATTGTGATTTAGACATGACTGTCTGACACAAGTTTTATGGGATGTGGTTTTCCTTAAACTTTTCTGCATGATCATGCTGATATAGACCTATGAGCAGTTAAGCGTCAGGTAATAGGGCATAAAGGATGTAATGCTGTTTTCTGTACGTGCTCCTGCTTGTGGAATGCCCACCGTTGAAATTGCGAATAAAATCTGCTGTTACCTGAGATACTGTCCTGATAAATAATTTGGATATTTACAACATTTTCAAAGCCCAACTCCCTTTCAGTTGTATTTTAGTTATTAGAATTAACGTGGAGTTGTTCTGTTCTTGTTTTGTATCAAAGTTCTTTTCCTTGTAAATGAGAATTTCTTTTCCTATCTGCAAACTGTTTTTCACCTGTGATGTGAATTGAGCTGGATAATAATGTTGTTGTAATCAAGGTTGCACTGGCCTGTTTATTCCTCCCAGTTATGTCACTGTTAGCCTTTTCTCTCTGATCTGCAATACAAAAGTGAAGTCTGCTAAATTATTAAGTAGTAGAAAATTTAGAACAAATTAAAGAAAAAAAAAAGAAGATGGGAAGGATTGTTAAATGACACAAATAGCATTGGGCAGCCAGCCAGTTCACTGGGGTGTGGTGTAAGCTCTAAGTGCTGCTTATGGTATCAATCCCAATTGTATACCTTCTGTTTATGTGTTTGCCATAAATTGCTGTCCCTCAGTGTGGTGATGCTGGATGTGCTGAAGCATGGATTATTACAGTTAATGTTCTTTTTCATAATCAGTATGAATTCCAAGCCTGATGTGTGAAAAATTGATGCACAGTCCTAAAAAGCAACCCCTGAGCAAGCCCCTTTTGAAATTAGAAAACTACGTAGTATTAGTTTATTATTACTGTATTCTCTTTTTACTTAAAATAAGGGCAGCTGACCATAGTCTGTTGCTGACTATAGAATTCATATTGTTGAACAGGGGAAGGTAATTGGCTGAGGAAGCAAAGGTTGAACTTATGAACTACTGATAGCGAATGTAACTTCTTTGGATGATGGGTGACATTTCTGTTTGTAAAGTGGGCTCAGTTAGAAATGTAGGAATTGACTGGGTCTTGGCAAAGCAGTAGAGATTTCTCTTGAGATTTTGTGGATCTGTGGTTAAAATCAAGAAGGACATGATAATCAGAAACAGGTCATCTCTTACTTGTGGGTAATAATTCTATTTCTTATCTCCATTTTAGACATGTAGTACTTCCAAAAGTTCCCAGTTGTGGTTCATCTTGATTAAAAACGGTTTATTGCTCCCCAAACTGAAATTACTGCTAGTTAAATTCTTGTTGATTGGGGAAGCAAAAGTAAGATGTCCATAGTTCACTATAAAAGTGCATGTCACAGTAAGTGTGAAATCCAGTTGAAATTGTAGATTCGTACAGTGTTTGAGTCTCTTTTTTTTCAGCTCCACAAGTGTAGAAAGCATCATATTGTGCTTCTTAGTGCTCTTAACTTCCATGTGATTGTAGCTGTTGTATGTCTGATATTACATAACTCAGCTCTGCTACCTTCTGCCTGGCAGTTCTCTTAAGAGTATGCTGAAGTTTTCATCAGTGGTAATCTGTGAGTTAATTACAGAAAGACGATGTCCTGGGTAACTGTGTGCTCTATGAGCAAGCCCAGTAAAGTAATAGAGGAAAAGATGGCAAGATTAATCAGTTGTAAGGAAGTTAATGCTGTTATTTCCCTGGTGTGCAGAACAAATGACTTGTGGAACTCAAGTTATGAGATATCCTTCTTTTGATTACAGTTAATCTGTCTTCTAAAATGGGACATGTACCATCATTTACTTCTCTCCTGCTTTATATGCTTTTCAATTTTCAGTTAATGGAAGAATCTCGTCTCCATTTCTCCTGTGTTTTTCTGATAGTCTGGTCTGGATTATTTGTCTTATGACATAAGAAAATGTTTTTGAAGGCTGCTTCTGTTCTATTTTTTTTTTCCTTGAAATCTTGTGTTGATTGAACATTTATCCCTCATTCCTTCTCTTAGCTCCTTTTTATCACTTTAATGTTTTTGCAAGTGTAATTTACCTGCCACTGTTTTATGACTATAGATGTCTTTGCAATTCCTTCTTTTTTTCTTTTTTTTTCTTTTATTTTTTTTTTCCCTGGGATGGCACTGTAAAAAAGGTGAGGAGAGGAATCGTGCATCATATACTTACATTTCTGTTCAACTTGTGCAAGGTCACGGTTAGAATGGATGACTATGAAAAGTTCCTGAGTTGCTGGCCTCTCCGAAATGAGAGGAAAGCTATTTTGTTCACCTGAACAGTTTTTGCTGAGTGGTTAGGACTCCTCTTTCCATAGATAATTCTCTTTGCTTTTCTGGCTTTTAAAGTTGTCATCTGGGATAACAAAAGAAGGCAGAGTACTTGAAGAGCGCAATGCGAAGGCTTGTGAAAATTGGTTACTTTTTTTTCCATTTAGCATTGCTGTTCAAACTGTACAGAAATTGTGCAGCATGCTTTTACAAGCAACTAAGAAAGCATCTAAAAGTCTGAAGGGATGAGGCCCGTGGTAATGTTCTGTTTTTCTGAGGCTGTGTATAAAATAGGTTATGGTTGACTTGGAGGTCAAATGATGCTAAGACTGTTATCACAAGGATGTGAAAGGATGCCATCACCTCTGCATATGTGGAACTTTAAAAGTTACTACAGCAGGCTTTTATGGTGCTGGTGAAGGTGTACTCTGTACTTGAATGGCTGGTTTTCTTCTCTGGGGTGTCTTTAGGCAGTGCAAAGCGTGTCTTTGTGGAGTTTATGTTCATTCTGGGGGTGCTTTGCTGGTCTAATATGCAAAGATTTCAATTTTCAATTGAAATGCTCATACTGTAGATATAACTTAATAGACTCTGTTCTAATAGACTCAAAGGATCTTTTTTCCTTGGTCTTGATAGGAGGAAATTTTTTTTTTTAATGCAATTGTTGCTTTTTTTTTCTAAGCTGCGGAGATACAACGCATTACTGCGTGGGATGTAGTTGGTAAAAGATGGCCTGATAAGAGGAGTGAAGTAAGTGGGGCAGTTATCATGAGGATGTCACAGGCTTAGAATGGACTTTGCTATCTACAAAGCCTAGGCTTGTTTGCTGAATCTAAGTAAATAGAAAACTGAGAACTTATCAGTTGGATGGAGGGAAACACTTGCACTAGGGTCAAGTGGCCATATCATTTTCTCAGGGGTATAGCTTCACTTCTGTCTGCTTTATCCCTTTGAATATGTAACAGATATTTCTAAAGTGGACAAGGAAAACTGAGAGTAAGTGAAATGAAAATGTGCTATGAGATGTGCAGTCAGAATTTTGATCAGATGTTTTTCAATTCTGCTGTTTTTACCCACCGTTAAGTGCATCATTTCTCCCTACAGAGCAATCAGAAGAGAGGGAAATGCTTTGTAAGTGAGGAAGCGGTATTGGAAAATCATTTAAAAGTCAAACAAAACATGGAGATTATAGATTGGTGTAATAGATGGCAATAAGTTAATCTTTTCAAATGTTGGCAATTTCTGTTTAGAGCTCCCTTACTTTTAGCACTGCTGTTGAAAACATTATGGTGGTTGACATTCAGTTTGCCTTTACTCTAGTTGTTTTTATGCTGAGAAGATAAACTGCAGAGGGTAGGTGAAAAGATGATTCATGATTACAAGGAGAGAGTTTCCGTTTAGTGAGGGAAGGTTTGTGGAGATATGTATGGGAAATGGAGTCAGGGCAGAAGCATGGGGGTAGATGGTGCACTAGCTTAGGATTATTTGAAGCAAGGGTTGTTTATCTATGAATAAAGTAAAGGTGATCTTTATTCTGTTTTGGAGGCAGTGGGAGTAGAGTAAAGGTGACAAAGGATGCTTGCCCAAGCAAAATGTCTCAAACTCTGAAGATCTTAGGCAGTGGTTGCGTATTATACCTAAACTTAGTCTGGAAAAAGAGAAGCGGGGATGAACAATGGGAACCTCAGTAGGCTATGAAAACAATTCCGTAAACATTATGTGATGGAAAAGCTTAAAGGTGTTCTTAGTATGGAAATACTGAAGAAAGGGCTAAAACAATATGACACTTTCAAAATAAATTAATAACCTGAGCAAATTTGGGGTATGCAAAACAACAAGTCTGATCAGTCAGAGTTTCTGAAATACTGAACAGACGTTTGTATTAAGTATGCTTATCCTACCCACAGGAACAGTAGCAAATATGTGTACCAAATGCCTGCGTTAGTGTTATTTGTCAATTTGTTTGGGCTGCTTCAAAGTTTTTTTTTTTTAACTTTATTTTTTTGTGGAAGTAAGCAGGTAGGTTATATGTACATCATATTCACTCTGGACTGTTGGGAATCACAGCAGACAGTCCTTCATGTGAGCTAAGAGGTTTTCGGTCCCTTCTTGGCAAAGAGTTAAATTGTTGATTTACTTAATTACTTGTATGATTCCTATAGGAAAAGGCAATTTAAGATATGTGCTGTTGTGCGAGATGGCTATATTTAAAATAATGTTTCTGTCTCACTTGAACAGCACAATTAATTTCATTTCTATGGTCTTATGGTCCTAGCAGTTAATTTATTGTAGGATGGCTGGGGCCAACCAAAGATGAGTGAGTGAAGACCGAAGTAGAATAATGCTGGTTGCTTACTCTTTAGCAGAAGGCTATTGCTCCTTCCCTTTCCCAAACAGCTATATTAGAGCATGATTTTTAATACCATACAAACAATAGATGTTTGGCTTAATGAGTCTAGAAATGAGTAAGGACTCTGATGTTTGTACTCATTTGTTTCTAAGTGTATTTGTTTATTTTTTATTACATGAAACATTTGTTTTCTCTGTTTCAACCTCCCAGGCCTTTCCTCAGAATCCTGAAAAAAACATTCTATGAATAACTAATTTGGAAATCAGATGATCATCAAACATAGGGTCAGTCATAGAATCATAGAATTATCTGGGTTGGAAAAGACCTCAAAGATCATCAAGTCCAACCGCAGCCTAACCATAGTACCCTACCTCTAACAACCCTCTGCTAAATCATATCTGCTAAATCATAAACCACATCCAAATGGCCCTTAAACACATCCGGGGACGGTGACTCAACCACCTCCCTGGGGAGCCTATTCCAATGCTTAACTACCCTTTCTGTAAAGAAGTGTTTCCTAACGTCTAGCCTAAACTTACCTTTTCCCACTGTCCTGTCACTTGTCACCAGTGAGAAGAGACTTGCCCTGCTCTCACTGTAAGCATCCTTCAGATACTGGAAGAGAGAGATAAGGTCTCCCCTCAGCCTCCTTTTCCCCAGACTAAACAGCCCCAGCTTTCTCAACCTCTCTTCATAGGGTTCTGTACCTTCTGCTCGCTTGTTGATTTTTTTTTGCTCCCGTGTCTTAGCTGTATTGTAGATAGCCACTTGTACTTCCTCACCAGCACTTAATGGGAACTGAATGTTCAGTTTTCTTTGTTCAACTTTCAGAACTAAAACCATAACAGTTCTGTGTGAAATGCGATCACAGAAGTGAAAATATCATCATTTTAATTGTGCTCGTTCTTCTGTAAAAAGAGCTCCTCCTTTTCTGAAGGCCATTTGCAAGGAATTAGCATATATATCAAGGTTATAAATGTAAGGGAAAAAAAGCAACCAACAAAAGAGAAACTGTCTAATATCTTCAGTGCATCTCTTCAGTTAAATCTTTCTTTACTTGCTCTTGTGAGTTGTGTGAACCTCACTGTTAGTCTTAAAGAAACCTGTGCAGAAGAATAAAATGTCCTTAAGAAAAAACACCCCAAGCCTCCAAAACAATTACTAGTCAAAATAATATTACCTTATAAAATTGGCTGATTTATCGAAAGTGGCTTAACCTTGTTTGTTTATGACTTTTTTTTTAAAGATAGGTCTGTGTTTCTCTCAGTAACTGCTTGAAAAACCCTTTCACAGAATCATTTTATTTCTTTGAACAGGTACTTTGTGCTGGACTTTGAGACGGGAATTCTGCAGTATTTTGTGAATGAACAAAGTAAAACCCAGAAGCCTCGAGGAGCCTTGTCTTTAGCTGGAGCTATAATATCACCCAGTGATGAAGTACCACACATGCTGGTGGTCTACTCAGCCAACGGAGAGATATTTAAGCTCAGAGGTAGGTACAGTGCTGTTTAAACTACTGGCTGCGTTGTTCTTCCTTTCTTGCTTCTGCATCTCCTATCTCTTACTTCCTGTACTGTCAGAAGGTAGTAGTGGTTGCATAGCTGTATTCTTGCATACTATGCTGTAAAACATGATGGAATAGTAATGTGGAGTGCATGTACGGAAATGTAAAGGAAGGCACATGTTATCATTTTAAGTTTGGAACTGAAACACAATATCAAGCAAGGAGAAATTCTGCTAAAATGTTTTGGAATTTGCAGTTAGAAATCATGAATGCGCATGTTCGGTTTGTCATGCTTTTTCACTTGAGATTTTTGGATACTTAAAGCATACTGCTTTTAGCGTAGTGAGATTTAAGGACATAAATAAAATTAATAGATTCTATAACAAGTCAATAACCACTGAGATATTTAATAGTCAAGGAAGTAGGAAAGAATATTTACTGAATGTATCCAATTCTGCACTGGTATTCCTAATTACCATCTTAGTAGTTTGTTTTTTAAAAAAGATAAGCACAAATCTCTCCTAAGTGTATTTTACTAGCGTTTTACAGGAGCTGTCTAATATAGAAAGCATAATTCTCAATTTTTAAACCTGTTTTTCAAAGATAGTCAGGGGACATTGTATCATTTAGAGGCATATCAGCAAAATAAAGTTGTAAAGAGATGTTCAGTTGAACTACACTGAAGAAGAGCTGAAGTGTCTGCAGAATTTGTAGCTTGTCTGATTGACAGGCTTGGATATAGTTTTCACATACTTGAATGCTGTGGTACGGCCTTTGTTCTTCATGGACAGTGATGATTAAAGGAAAAGTTGAAAGCCATCTTGAGGTCCTTTTGCTTTTAATAGTGTCTGAGACTGGTAAGGAGTGTCTCAAATCAACATGAGACAAATAACGACTGGTAGAGATAACCATGAAGAAGTGTCATAAGCTTATTGATTCCAACTGGCTACAGCATCTTAAGTTGAGATTGAGATGTATAGTACTTCAGAAATTGCACATACTTAAACTAGAGTAAATTAGAATGTACAGTCTTAATGAGTGAATAACCCCCCTCTCTCTTTCTTCCTTCCCTGTTCTTGTTTCCTTCTCCCTTCATCTTCTGTATCCCAAAAAATAGTGCATGTGTGATCCCTTGCATTCTCTTGCTTCTGTTTTAGCTGCTGATGCAAAGGAGAAACAATATTGGATCAATCAGCTTCGATCCTGTGCCAAACACCACAAGGAAGGTAATTCGAAGGTAAATAATTAAGAGGAGAAGTAATGACTGTTTTAAGTGGCGTAGGGGTGGAACAGAAATACCTGGATGATAGACTGGCTGCTGTAATTTGTATTTGTGTTCAGGTATTTCTGAATGAAAGCAGCAAACTTTAATTCCTTGCTATCTGGAACAGCATTCTTTAAGTCAGTTGGGCTTCTTTCTTTTTAAATAAACATTGTCCAATTTGTGGAAAATTCATGAAGTGCATTTTGGATGCTGTCAATAGATGGTTATTGAAAAATTGACCATTCATTAATGGTGTGATATGCTGATTAGTATTTCCAGTTTAATGGCTCTTATTAAGAAGCTTCATGTATATGTTAGCAGTGGTCAATTTTACGACTTCTTTCACAAATCTGGGAGATGTTGTCATATGAAGATTAATATGAATTCCTGCTCTTCAGAAGTGATGTCTGAATTTTTCTCTGCAAACAGACAAATGTTTTGAACAGGTACTTTAAAAAGAGCAGAATGATGAGTTGAGAGTGTTCCCTGCCTCTCAGCAGAAGTAGTTTGAATCTGTTTCAATTCCTTTGCACCTTAAAGGTGGGAGAGATTACAAAATAGATAAAAACAATTTGAGGAACAAGTTGTTATTGTATTTATTTCGTGTGCTTTTAGTGTATGTACTGAAGACACTTAAAAACAACCAGCAATTTCTGTTCCTGCATTTGGTCTTTTAAACAGTTTTGTTAATATATTTACAAGAATGAAAAGATTGCTTTCCTGCTGCCAATTGCTTGCTATATAAATAAATAAATGCATTTAACTTCGATTGGAAAGGGCTGTGCCATACCCTGCCAAAACGTATTTATCGTATGTTAGCTGAACAGCTGGATGATATTTTTTTAAGGGAATGGCATTCACTACAGTGTCTGAAGTAAAATAGAAACGTTTTTATCTTCTTTCTTTGACTGATGGTGATTTGTTGGGAAGTCATTCTGGTTGAGTAAAAGCCTTTTCTGAGGAAAATTAGTAACTTAGTTTTTCATTAATCTCTTTTACTCCTTATGACAAGCATTTAAATATTGTTCTTGTGTGACTGTGGCCCGGTGCTATTCTCAATATATTTTGTTTATGTGTACCGTATTGTACCATCATGTTCTCTAATAATGATATCTTATAATAATTTTATAGTAATTTTGGTAATCTCCTTGAACCCCTTGTGTTCCTGTACTGAAATTTCTCAGAAGTCCTGCAGGTGTAAGCAACCACATAGTTAAATCCGAATCTGATTATATCCCTTTCTCATATAAATGTTGTGTTCTTATTACAGCAGAAAAATGTTGTATGAAAATGTTGCTTGCGTACTTACTGAATGTAGTCCAAAGGTGAGCTGCATAACTGAGAAGTAGGCATAATATAAGCTAAGTCTGTTGCTGTGTTTTAATTAAATTTTACATCCTAATGACAAAAAAAGCAATAAAAGGATAATGTCCTGGCAAATAATACCCATGCTGTAGGATAATTCCAGTGTTCTCCATATTCCCATACAAGTTTCATTTTGCTTAATTACAGAGTGCTTAGCCTCCAGAGAGTGCCAGATCACACTCGTTAGAAGAAGTCATCTGTGTCTAGATAGGATTGCTTCCTTTTTTTTTTTTTTAAAGACTATTCTAAATCAATTGGATTGTCCATGTCTTAATTAAAGTCAAATTGGAGTTCAGAGAGAAAGTAAATTCAAAAAGTAGGCCCATGCATGATTTTTTTCTGGTAAATTCCAAGAATTTTATATCCATGAATTATCCAAAGCTTGTTTATTTCTCAATTTCTTTTCTCCTTTTCTTGAAAGTTTGATGATGGTGGCTGTAAAACCACTACAAATACACAGAGAGCTCTTTATGCAACTCAATTTCAGCATACGTTATCAGTTATATATGCCAGTCCAACAACTCTTGTATTTCTCAGTGTGTATCAGGAGCGTGGCAAGGAACAAAAATTTGTGAAGCAGCTTGCGCCTTGAAGAGTGGTAAGCTGGAAACTCTCAGCTTAGGTTTATGGAAAAACAAAGGGCTAGACTCATTGTTCTAGTGCTCAGCTCAGAGCTGAGCAGTGAGCTGCTGAAAATGATGTGTACTACTTTCTCTACAGATGGAAAAATGACTGTCAGATCTTTGCAGGCTCTTCTTCAGTTTTCTCAGGTTTCTTTTTGCCTTTAGTAATGAATACAACAGACTTGACTTTTGCTTTCCAAATGGAATACACAGTGCGTGTTTTTAACATGCTCAAGATAACTTTCCATAAAGCCAGGCTAGTGAAGGTTTCTATCTTTGATTCTTAACATCAAAACTCTTTTTCTTTTCAGCTAGTTTACTCTTCCCTCCTCTCTTGTATGCTTTTCCACATCTCTCTTTCTTTATCTGGAGAACTGAAATAAAGCATCACACTTCTAATTAAAACATGCTTTGGAAATAGTCATTGTAGTGAGGCTGAGAAGGAAGCACTGCTTGGCCGTAGATATGTACTTTTCACTTCCCTTTGGAACTTGCATGAAGATAGAGTTGCTTACATCCCTGGTTTCTAAATCTTTGAAAGAAGTCTTGGGAAAAAAAAAATTCAGGGCTGAATATAAACATGCTGAAATGATTATTGACAAATAAAATATTTTAATGAGCAAATAAACATGAGTCTTTTGCTTAAAAGCAGACGAATGTATTGCCTTACCTAAAGATGATAAAGCATGGTAATAATCTGTCAGACGAGTTATTGCTGTACACAATCATGCAAAGGAGCCCATAAGCTCATCCCTTTTCAGTGCTAGAATTTGGATTTTATGTAGTTTGTCATTTGCATTTTAATATTTCTGAATGATCAGAATGTAGTTTAACCAGATCTGTGCATATTCTTCTTCGATATTTACTTACTTAGGATACATTGTCGAAAGAAATAGATGGGAATTAAAATACCGAATGGTGGTGTCTCAGTTGTAATTACTTTTTGACTGCGTGAGTTCTCATTGCTTTAAAGCTGTACACGGGGATTTGTGCTGTGCTGTATATGTATACAGAGGAGTAGAGGAATGTCATTTCAGTATTTATTATTCTGTAGAAAACATCTGTGGCACAGTGCCTCTGAAGCAGATGATGATTATCATCCATAAACAGATACGACAATTCACTTCAAAAATTAGTTTATTGATCTCTGGAACATTGCATTTGCTTTTGAAAATAAACAAAACTGTTTGCTTCTTGTAAACGCTGGAAAACCCTTCTCTGTGAGGAGAAAGTGTAATCTCTGGGGAAAGTGAGTCATGAAACATTAGCGTGGTTGAAGCATTAGTATAGCTGGAACTTTCTGTTCTAAGGTTACATTATTTAATTGTTGGGATTTTTCATATCCAAATGGAAGCAGTCAGTGTATTGCTTTTTTCTCTTGGAGATGGACAGTCAAAATAAGGAGCTTACCCCAGGACTATATTAGCGGGGCATACTTTAGAGAGTTTTAGGTCATAAAACAAGGATGAATGTGAGTACAAATAACCTTTTATTGTCTTCTATATTTTTCTTTTATTGGGTTCATTTTATTAGCAGGCAAAGTGTTGGAGCCATGGTAAAGCGTAGCCTCAGGAAAGGGTATTTGTAATCCCTTTCAGATGCTTCAGCTTCTGAGTTTCCTGGCTTATTACTAGCGCCATACATTACTAATTGTCAAAGAGCTTATGTCTTAATTTCCTCTGTTTGTCTTTATTTTTCTTTTTTATTATCTATCTACTTGCAAGCCAGAAAGCAATAGAACCAAAGAGAAAATCTATGATACTAGAGGAGAGAGTAGGAGATTAGGAGCAAAGATCTGTCAGTTACTGTCATTGCTTTGATTTCCTGTGAGAGTGAATTTAGGAAAACGAGTGTTGCAGTATGATGTGTAATTAGATTGCTTTGGGCTGTTAAAATCATGATTTTAACATTTTTAACAGGAACAAAAAAGTTGGTTTTTGAACAGCTGTGTCTAAATGCAAAAGAGATGCCTTTCATCTCCAGTTTTTAATTTGCAGAAGTTCTGCAAAAGAAGAGTCAAGTACTTGGCTGGGATGTAAGTGTTGACAATGTGTTGTAAAATTTGAAAGTACATGAAGGGCTGAGTGTGTGATTCCTGGAAAGGTCTCTCTTGGAATTTGTGGGAAGAATCTGGCAGGAGTTGGTTACCAGCCCCATGTCCTTGGGCTGAGTAGGCACAGTTCCCTGCTGCTGGTACAGATGACTGGGGCAGGTCTACTGCTTCCCACTGCTTAGGAGTGCAGTTCCATTTCAAAAGGTGTTCTTGTGTGATTGTAGAAACTGCCTACTGCAAACATTCATCTGCATTTTGCATCTTTAAGTGCTTTGCGCTTACTAGTATCAGTTCCTTGCAGTTCTGTGTCATTTTGATCATTGCTTAGGTTTTGCACTGATTTCATGAATTAAGTTATGGAATAGAAGAAAGGTTACTTGCAAGTTGAAATTTTATGTCTGTCTTTGGGGTGAGCCTGGGGTGAACTTTCTGGGTCCTAGTGTAGAGTTCAGTTAGGTTCTGTATATTATGGACATCCTCTAATGGATAATTCCAAGATTAGATGCGAGAGGGTTTGTGTGGTGGGCTGATGGAGTTTTATAGCATATTGATTGGAAAGGCATAGAATTGATGTTCTGAGAGGGAAAGGACAGGTTAATAAAACACACCCATAAGCAGAGATGATCTCTGCAAAGATCTTGTAGCACTGTTGTAGGGCAAGGCATTCAGCTGAACACCAGGCAAACCTGGCAGTGTGATTATAGTTAGCCCTTATCAGGTTGTCATATTGTATGCATAGAGATTTGGGGTGACCTGTTGTTACTCTGTTGGTACAGCCTTTCTTGTACCACTTGCTACTGAAACTGTAGATGTGTTGTGTTTTGCCAGTTCTCCCTTCTGTTTCACTGGGATTATTTTGACTGCTGTTTTTTCTGAAAGCTTGATCTTTCTCATTCCTTCCTGATTCTGTGTTTAAACAGAATTTTCCATATTTATTTTATATTTCTTTTGTTGTTTGCAGATCTATAACTTATTTTTCCCCAAAAGAAAATAAAAACATAATAAAATTGAACTTCTCATAGAGTGTTGCTTTCCTTCAAGTTAAACTAATGGCTGGACTCACTGTTTTAAATTGCTGCTGCTTATCTTACTTTTGTGATCAGTTTGGCTATGTGAAGGTAGCAGTCATGGATTATTTTCATATTGTGATAGCATGATGCTAGAACTTCAGTGATTCTCAGAAGATTTAATTCTAAAAATAATTTTTATTAAACTGAAGGATACGTTTATCTTATGCTGAAAAATGAAATTATCATGTTCTTCCTCAGCACTCAAAATTTCATTTGGAACTATTCTCATGCTAGCCAGTTTAAAAAAGAAAAATGAGTAAATATATTCTGCTGTCATGGTAGGGATAACCCTTTTCTGTGAGACTTCTATTTAACAAGAAAATTCAGTCACATCCAGCTTTACTCAACACATTTTCCTAAATACCTCTTTCTCTGTTATTTTGAGTTGTACTTGTTTCTAAACAATGCTATTTCAGATGAAAGGTGTATTAAAAAGGTGTCAAAATTCCGTTCCTTTATGATAAATTCCATCCTTGTGCTCTATAGATGTCTTTTACCTTGCAGTCAAATCCGGTTCTGATGTGATTGTAAATTATCAGCCAGAATAGTTAGTTCTACAAATGCCTGAATGTATGGGTGCCTGCTGTTACAATCTGAATAGCCATGGTAGTAAAGGAAGTGTACATCTAAGCCTTTGGGATAACGCTTTTTTCTTATTCTTTTATTTTTCTCCTGTGAGCACTCAATATGTCTGCATAGCTGCTCTTCATGTACCAAGACTGTGATATCTCACTTTTTAAAACTTCCAATGCCTCAAAGAAGTTAGATGTCTATTTTGAGAGTGGGTGGCAGGGAGAACACACGACATAGTTAACTCATCTTGTCAGTGCCAGATAATCTACCTCATCATCTACAGTCACTGTAGTGGTAATATAATGCGTGACTTTGATTCCAGTGCTAGCTGGCACTCGTCCACCCTGGATTTTGTCTTTTAGTTATTAACTCTTATTTAGTTATTAAACTACGGATTTGTAATGCTCATGAGTAACTTGTTAACGTATAGAGGGAAAGACTGTACTCAAATAATACTTATGTGCACTTGCCAACACTCTAGGAATAGTCTCCCACATTCACAGTAACTCAGAAGTATTGAAGGCTGCCGTCATTTCTTGTGCAGAGCTGGTATGAGAGATTAAATGTTCTTTTCACCCATTGCACTGTGTATTTACCTCACTTTCTTAAAGTGCTAGTAAATGTCACTCTCTGAACTGGCTTCAGTTTTATGAGGTAGAAGTTACTCTGTTTCAATTTTAACCTTACAGATGCAACCGGCAGTTTAAATAGAAGAAAAAAAGCTTTTTTATATTGTAACCATATATGATATATCAAAGTGTTCTAGTGCACATCTGAGCTTGGCTACAGAAAACAAACAGAGGGAGCAACACTGGTAAATGATGAGATAAGAACAAAGAATGTTCTTGAATGTTTAGATGAATTTTATAGGTTGTATGTAAGGAGTCCTCATGCTGCAAACACTGTTGGAGACTTGTTTCTAGACTTTTTTTTGTACTTACTGCTTGTCCTAGTCTCACACCAAAACCTGTTAACAGTTTAAGCCACACTTTGGATAGAAGGTTAGGTTTAATTGAATGGATTGTGGATTGGCTTTGCCAAAATTGCAGCTCTTCATGGTGAAATTTCAGCACTATACTGTTTCAGAAGTTTATCAGGTAAAAGCATTATTATGAGATTTCCTTTCTTCCTTGCTATTCATGCTAAATAGTTTGAATTATGGGTCAGCGTCTTCATTAAAAATGTTTGTGTTGATGAATGTTATTATTCAGTCTTCAGAATACTTCCCAGTCTTTCCTAAAAAGCATGGTTACAGGAGCATAACAATATAACTGTATCCTCACTTAGGATTTTGTGGAGATTTTTGAGGAGGCCAAGTTCAGGCAATTCTAGAAAGGCATTGGCTGCAGTATTTCTGAGAAGATCTGTGCTGAGCGATGCAGGTGCTTCAAAAGGAATAAGTAAAACCTGAGCAGTTAGATTTCCACGTCCAAGACTGTGAGGAAAGTAGAACAATGCGGATCTATAGCCTGAACTGCAAATCATTTATTTGTGTAAAGATTGCTAATATCAACACTCTATCGCTTGTTTTAGAGCATTACATCCTCCCGAAGTAGAAGCTCATCTCTGCTGCCACCTGGGACAGTTAATTCTCCTAGTGGCCAAAAACATATGAATCAAAGTGGGCCAACTGTTGTGACCATCACACATCACAAATCACCTGCAGCTGCTCGAAGAGCTAAGAGCCAGCGTTCTGGACAACTCCATGAAGTTAGAGAGGTAAGAGAATCTGATATGACTTCTTATTTTGCTTTGGGATAAACAGTCAAGTCTGACAAGTCAATACTTCTCTTTGTTTCCTACTCTGTATGACTGTTTTGTTTTGATCCCTTTGCTGAGTAAAAGGCTCTCTTTAGTTCTGGTTCAGCTTGAAGTCTGATGTGTACGGGCTTTTTATTCTGTGTGCATGTACATTAAAAGGTGAAGTAGCAACTGGACTTTGCAGTGGTGCTTCAGTGCTGGAGGAACATCTCTTAAGCTGCATGCAGCAAAACCTTTTTGACCATAAAAGATCTAAGTGTAACTAGAAAAGAATGATACTGGTGAATGAATGTGAAAGAAGGAGTAGCTGCTCCCCATCAGTAGTTTGTTTCTATGTGACTGTGGTCTTAACTTTGCTGACATTTTGATGTTGTTGGTCTGTGATGGAAGAATGTTATGTTCTTAGGAAACAAATTTAAAAAAAGAAGAGTTTATTTCAGTGTGTGTCTATCGCAGTTTAAAAACTAAAACTCCTATACTGACTTAAGTCTGTCTTCTAGACAGCAAAAATAGTACAGAGATAAAGCTTAATGTGGCAGATATTCACAGAGCTCACTTTCATCTTTCACCCCTTGTTATTTTTGTTTCGTTTGAACTTCCTGCTGTTCTCTAATAGCGCCTTTGTAAATCCCCTTCCCACCTTTTCTACCTAAGAAACTGTTGGCAGCCTAACTTTAAAGCATTCTTTTATCACATTAGATTAAAATATCTGCCTTCATCCTTTAAGTTATAGTCTGAAGAATCTACTTTTAAATTCTGTTCCCTGGAATGTTTTATTAATTTAGGACTTTTAAAAGAAGAATTTGAATAAATTGTCTTAGTATGTTCTAACAGTGAGGAATTGTATTACACATTCTGAAGAAGAATGCTTTTTATCCCTGCTAGCATTAAAAGTGAGAACTTCCCTTGTATTCTGTATTGTGTTGACAGTGCTCATTCCCTGCCCTGGAGTCACTGATTGTCACTGATATTAACTTCATATTACAGAAAACACACGTCTGTTTGTTTTGCATTAGAATATCCTGTCCTTGTCTACCAGTCATCTCTTCAAGTTCTTTCTACCTTACTAAATGTATTTGTTCTTATAGGCTGAATCAAGAGATTCATTACTTCAATTAATAAAATAAACAGTGGGAGCTGTAGTAGATTCATTGAATAAAACTTATCAAGACTGAAAGGAATCGAAAATGAGAGATCTAATCTGTACTGTTCATAATAATTTGGAAAGGGACAGAATCAACAAACCTGAAGAACTGTATTTGGGAAGGAAATTAATATTAGCTTATGTTAAATAGAAAAAAATGTCAAGATACTATCTCTTCAGACAAGGCCTGCTGAATGCTGACTCATTTAGGTATAGAATATTGCAGTGTGATGTCATTGCTTAAAGGTAAATATGATGGGACTTTATTTTGTAATTATAGATAAAGCTTTACTATATTTGTTGTGAGTCACAGGTCAGGTAGAGCATCAAATCCTCTGAGGAAAGCTTAGAGAGCAACAATAAAAAGAAAAAGAAATAGATACAGAACATATGATAATGTTTGAAAGTTCAAAGAAATGAATATTTTTCAAGGAGAGAAAATTAAGCTAAGATAAATATGGGAAGTTATTACAAGGAGGTGCCTGAACTTTACCTTCTGTGTTTTGGTACATCTTTTGGAAAAAGAAGAATATATTTGATTCCTTATTCTGGAAATACTGGATTTCAGTGACATGTTCTACTTATTTCCTTCTCAAATCTTTTCAGGATTACATGCAACAGACTTGGGTTCATATTGCCTGCTTTTTTTGGGATGAATATTCTTGTTCCCTGTATCAGGCAATCAGGACTGTTAGATTTGCTCTTTCTTAGAATTATGAATAAAGAGATGTGGCCAGAGGCATTCACAAAAATGCCCTTAAGTCTGTTTCTGTTATGGTGCGTTTTTTATGTGAAGAGAGGAAACTTAGAACATAGAAGTGCAGAGAATCCTTGCTTTTTATTTGGTCTTTGGTATGATTACAATGATAAGACAAGTTTGCAAAAGGTTTACAGGTCTGTGTTAATGTTCTTTCCCTGATAAAATAATTGAAACTTTGCCAACCAAATAGGCCTCTTTCTTTTTTTCTGTTTCCCCTCCTTTCTGTTTCCCTGTTTCCCTGTTTCCTGCAGGAGCCACACAACTGGATGGTGAGTTACTTGCTTCCTCTAGAAATCTGTGTGTCTCATATAGAGAAGCTTATGAGAAGCGTAAGCATGCTGAACTTTCTTCTTAGCTGTCCAACAGTGTTGGTGTGATTAATTGCTTTCCATACTGTTGTAGACAAAAAGTTAAGTTAGACCACATAGGAACAGATACAATTATTTGATGTCTTCCAGGGCAGTTTCTTTGGAGATTGTTTGATTTGTCTGAGGATGTGTCATGTCCTAAGGCTGTTTGTTCTGCCACGAGTTAGTGTTGCAAAGCTTAATAAAAATACGTCTCCTTAGGGAATAAATGGGATGCTTAAATATCTGTGGGTATCAGGCTAAGTAGTAAATGTGCATGTGCTTATAAAAATTACAGTACTATAAAACAGTAACTATTAAGTTGCATAGGCAAGAGTTGAATATTTTTATTATGCAAATCTTAACCTTGCCTTTGCAGTTCAATGCATACAAGTTGCACCTTTCTAAACTACACTTTGTTCTGTACTTTTGCTTGAATATGAAATCAAATGCAGTGTCATCTTGGACTCCAAATACACAAGCAGAGAGAATTAGGGTTGCTATGGGAATCACAGAGCGAATGTTCTACTAAATTACACCATTTGCCCATGTGAGTAATGTCAAGAGTGAATGTCATTTGTTATTTCTTTGATTTTGTTGTTGTTTTTGTTCCAAATATTAAAAATATTAATGATGCAAACATGGCTCCTTTTTATTAAATTTTTCTCAGCCTGTAGTTTAGTAGTAATTGAGTATGTGGAAAGATGATCATTTTCAATCACTTAAATGGCAATTTTATAAATTAGGGATAATACATTTATGATAGCTACATTTGGAGGCTGCAGCAGCATTCATTTTCTAAAGCAGTTTTGGAGAAGCTAAGATTACTGTTTTTTAGTTTTTAAGAGCGTTTCATTAAATTTTAACTAAACGGAAAGCTTGCAAAGGAGCTTAAGAAATGAAATTTGAGGGGAAGTCAGTCTTCATGTTTTTCATGCCTTCAAAATTCTCAATTAATGTTGAATATAAAACAGAATTCACCTGTTCTTTGTGAAATAGGGTGTACCCTATCATATGCTTACCTACATTTTGAAAACCAACCAGGCTGTTCTCTTGCACTAATACTGCAGTTGTTTCAGAGTTGACAGTTTGGAACTGAAGCATTGAACTAAGCATAGTTGTGTAAATCTTCTTCTGAGATGGGAGGATAGCACGTCACGCCTGGTTGTTTAGCACCCTTCCTTTCAGTGCACATTTCTGGCTGTGTGGTGCAGCAGTGATGTTCACAGCAAGTCCTAAATGAGACCAGGTTCGCTTAATTTCTACAGCCGCGTTTATAACAGCAATAACTGCTTCCAAGATACATGGGCTGTTTTGTTAACCTACTTGAATGCAATTTTTATTAAATTAAGTAGAAGATGTTTTTGAGTGTTCTCGGTGATGACTATGTAGTGTTAGGTGGCTGGCCAATTTTCAAATGTTAATTACAGAAAGTACTTACGTTAATGACCTCCAGGAGAAAGTAACTGTAGAAATGTCTCATATATTTTGTGTAGTTTTCAATTTATATTATTATATACGTTTTGGAAGGACTTACAATCTTCAAATTCTTGTGTTACACCCAAGTTGTGCCTGCTGCACAAATAAACGCAGGACATGTTTAGATTTTACAAGTGGAAGATGGTAAACACTGTAGCTCTCATCTTTAACAAAGATGTGACCAATGACATTTGAGACATGTTCATATGATTTCCTTCACTTAAGCTTGTCTTTGAGGTTTTCAGTGCCTTTGGAACTTCTGTATGTTACACTTAAAGTTTTAAGAAGCTGCTTGCCCACTTCCTGCTTACAGGCCTTCAGTTTTTGACAGTAGTTTTAAAATGTGATTAATATCCCAGATGGATAGTAACATTTTGTCCAGTGGGCTATAAAAAGAGCTGTATCTGGCTAAATTTGAATACACTACTTCATAACTTTGTGTTACAGCCATTAGATATATACTTGTAAATGATATATAATATGATGGAAAAATGGTTCCTGTGTTTGTTCAGAAAACATCATCTTAAATTCTTTTGAGTACTGCTTAGTGTGTTCTGATAATGTCTGCTATCTTCTGGGCTGACTGCTTGCAGTTTTTCCTCCCAGAGATTCCAACTTATCCAGTTTTTGTTTTTTGGTAGGTCTAGGCTGGTGAATGCAAAGCATGTGAATTTGTTTAGAAGTTGCAGTATAAGTACAATTCAACTGCATTATGGTGTCACAGACTGTCTCAAAACCATGGCAGTGCACGCTGAATCACTTCAGTGCTGTTAAGTTGATGGTATCAACTTAAACCAGTTCACAGTCGGCTTTGGGACAGTGGGATAAGGCCAAGGATGGATTTACTGTGCTTTGTCTCTGTGTGACTTGTCATAAACCATAGGGATATGCTTTATCCAGGGCTTCCTGTATAGGCTTCAGGAATAGCAGGTTTAGATAGCCTTGACAGTGACAGTTGACTTGCTTTTCAGAAAACATGATCTGAACAGATTGCCAGATGGGGAAGTAATACCTACTTTGAAAACTCATGATTGTTCTGCTGTAAATTTTTTCACCTAAGAGTTGTTCAAAGAGTACTTCTTAGTAATTATAAGCAAATCTTGTTGTCCTCTGGCATGGTGGTTTTCCAGATTATGAAGGTGATGTTAGACGTGACAGAATTAGAACTTTATTTTGCACTTACTACAGCCTAAGTAGCAAACTGGGCTGGGGGTGAAAGGAAGGGGCTTTTTGTGGGCTGTGCCTCCTTCAGGCCTCATCCACCTTTGCACCGTGGGCTCCTCCATGGCTGAATGTGGAGATCTGCTCTGTGTGGTGCCCATGGGCTGCAGGGGGACAGCCTGCTCCTATGTGGGCCTCCTGGGCTGCAGCAAAGTTCTGCTCTGTGCATAGAGCACCTCCTACCCTCTTTCTGCACTGACTTGGGTGTCTGCAGGGAGTCCCTTTTGGGAGAGCTGGCTATTAACTGACATGGGACAGCTTCTGGGCCCTTGCCATCTTAAACCCCTTATAGACACAGTGGAAATCTTCATAAGAATTACCTGTATGGTGTATTGGGCTACTCTGTATCACCATAGGCATTTTTGTACATTCTGAGGTGAAATGGAATGTTCATTTTCTTTTAAAATCTAAAATTGTTCGTTAGTGATGTGTACTGAGGGAATCACGACGCTTAAAAATCCATCTCTGAGATGTATAATTTATCTTCTAGAGCAATGCAGCATAAGTTACCAAAAATAGCTTCTGTGAATAGTATGCTATACAGTGACGAGCTAACAAAATGTTTCTGTGATTGCTGATGTTGACTTAGTGACTAGCCCTTCGGGTGTCCTTTTGAATATTTAATAGTCACAAATTTGCCTTACTTGCCAGTAATCAAAATATGCTTTACAGTTTTGTGCTGTAAACATTAACTAATCCTTATTTAATGTAGGAGAAACTGCTGTTCAGAAGAGCTCATAGGATAACACATAGTTGTGAGTAACACTTAATCATTAAAAGAAATGACTTTCCTCACGGATTTTGAGTCAATCCGTATAGTGAAATTAAACAACCTAATTTTCCATCAGAAGCTTTTCAGAAACTGTGTTCTCAGTGCTACATTCCGTGGTTTAAAATATAACAATGCACTTTCTGCTTGGCTGGATGGCAGCCAGTTGCTGTCCAAGATTTACATGAAATTGCAGGCTTCTTCCTTTGGCTTCTCAATTTTTGGTTCTTGATCACTGGAAGCAATTCAGGTGAAATAAATCCTCAACAAAACACCACCAACCTTTGCAGCAGCTACCTTCTTTTACTTTTCTCTGTGCTTTTTGCCTTGATATCCTTGCATCCTGCTACTCTTGAGTTATCTTTAGTAGCAAATGTTAAGTCTCAGTAGGTGACTGTTAATATGATATGGTTAAACTAACAGGTAGACAAAAAATATTCAAGGAAGGAGCTCTTAAGATAGCAGGGAGAACTGAGTACTTACTATGTACTAGTTGTAGTTTTTTGTTCCAGCCTTATGCTGGCAGTGAACGGAAGCATTACCTCTAGATGTATAGATTATCCAAAGGGAGCTTTAATACAACAGGCTGTGAAGAAAACCAGTCCTTATCGCCATAAAATAGATCCTGATGCTGAGACAGCTCCCTCCAGTGGCAAGATGGACTTTGCTAAGATTAATACTTAGTGTTTTGGGGAGAGGAAAAAAAAAAAACATAGCCCACTCTCCCTGATTTGTGGAGAAAACTAGTGCTTATTGATTCTGTCTGTCTGAGTCATGTTTTTTTTACTTGAGTGTTTATTACAGAAGCCAGATCTTAGTAAAAAGCTTTGACTTCTCACCTAAAGTCTTTCTTAGTGTCTCCTTGAAACACTCTTACAGTAGCTGACGCTATCAGAGGAATTCATTTTACTCCAGTGTTCTAGTACTTTGGTTTATTTCTAAATCTTCCTCTTATGTGAGGAAAAGAACCTGAAGCATATGTTGGTTTAGAAGGGAGAGCTGTTGTCCTCCCTTGATCTTAAGGAGGAAGAAGAGAGTGAGAACTGGCTATTTTTTTTTTAATAGCTCAGTAGGGAGCCAACAGAAGGTAAATATCTCAGGATATTGATTAGGATGAAAAATATTTCCTCTTTCCATCTTTCACTATCTTGTTTCCCAGGTGAGGAGTAAGACAGACTGTATACAGAAAGCATGTACTTAATCTTAAGTCTGAAAGTGTGATCTTAGCAAAGTATGGTAGTAAGTTTGCCTGAGAAAGCAAAGGAAAACACCTGATACACCCAAGTAAGTGGGCTGTTGTACTGAGATTTATGGTAGCATTCTTGGGGATTCCGCCAGAATTGCTGAATCTTCTCTTCGAAGTTGCATATATGTTGCAAAGGCTGTGAATCACTCTTGAGACCTCACTTTTATTCCCCTGAGATCTGTCTTTGCATGTGGATGGAAGCAGAGTTTCCTGGAAACTTGGGATTATTTGCATCCAAATAAGGTATTTGCACTCAAATAGAGTCCCAGAGAACGTCAACTGTTACAGTTTTTCATGTAGTACTTAAAGATGAAATCTGTTGAGAATATCCTGATTTGGTGTTTGTTTTTTTTTTTTTCTGAAAAGAGAAAACAGGTGGCTAATCAACTCGTTTTCTTGCTGAGCTTGTGCCTGTTTTAAAACACTGGAAGAAAGGAGGAGGAATGTAATATGTGCCCAAGTTGCAGTAGTCTGAGAGTTTGTCAGGGAAGAGGGTTAAGAGGATTACTTTTGCTCCTCCAGTGCTGGAAGCAATGTTTACAGCTTCCAGATCAGTAACCAAAAAATACTCCTCTGTCTCCTTTCCTTCCTCACTCCAATATCCAACAGCCCTAAAAAAAGTAGTAGTATGCAGACCTGCTAAATACAGTCTGATTACTGTAAATGTACAATTAACAGCAAATTAGCTTGAATATATAATTAATTAATAAGTTACTGGACAGGAGGCTAAAGAGTAAGAAGTCTCTAGATAATCGAGTAATTAATCATGTTTTCAAAAAATGCAGTGATATTGTCTTATATGGATGTATATCAAGTGACCAGATTACAGAACTTAAAAATATAAACCATAGATTGAATGTGTCGTGCTGGTGAAGCTTGGAACATAGGAATATTTGGACAGATTAAGCAGTCAGTTTTGAAAGTAAGTGGCAGGTGATGACAATTAAGTGCTAGCTGCTCTTTGGCGTGTACATCTGGTGCCACAGTCCCTGGTAAGCTCATAGCCCCTGCTTGTGGTTGCCAGTGGAACAGTGTCATCATCGCTGATAACAGTGGATTGGGAAGAGTAGTTAAGGCAGGAAGCAACAAAGTCGTTCTGTTTCTTACTGGTTATCTTATGCTCTGCTTTCAGAATTGGTCCAGTCTAACAACATTTGTTCCTCTGTTTTTTAAGGGTTTCCTCAGAAGGGACCACTCTGTGGAGTGCACTGAAAGAAGACCGAGCAAAAGAACCAAAACAAAACCCCAAAGGAAATTATGCTTTGTCAGCTGAGACAATAGGATATGTGGCAACTGGCTTTTTAGTTGTTCCTGTAACAGATTATATGAATTTCTGGTTTGGGAAAATAGAACAAAATAACAGATGGAAGTAGGGATGCTTGTGCTTTTTGTTTTTATTTTTATTTCTGAAAGGAAATAAATAATATTGTGGAAAAAGGGGCGAAGACTGCAAGGAAAACTTGTCCTGGTGGTTAGCTGCTGTTCTGATTGTCAGAGGTGTAGTTCTGTTTGTTCTGTCACTTTTTGTGCCTCTGTCTGCAAATTACATGCCAAGTGAAAATTAACTTGCTCCTTTGAAGCTTCTTTGATAGGATGTGTGTGTCTAAGCCTTAATAACTATTATATAACAGAGTCATTCCAGTTTTACTGTTCATTGTTTGCATCTTTGAAATAATTGAGGTCAAGCTGGTTGCTATCCGGAGGTGACAATAATGGAGAATTATGTGCTTTTTCTTTGTAAGGGGAAGGGAGCATTAATCAAGAAAGGGCAGTTGATATGGATGTCATTATCCTGTTCCATCTTTCCAAGATGCTTTTGGAATATCTCACTTAGTGTTCTGGGATCCTTTTGCAAAATAGTTTTTTCTCATTAGCATAACAATGTTCACAGAGGCTGTTGTGGGTCTTTGTCCAGATTGAAGCTTTCTGGGAAGAATTTCTTTCTGTCTACAGCTCAAGAAAAGCCCCTCCCCATCCCCCCCCTTATTTTTTCTTTTTGTTGAAAACTGAGTTGTTTGTTGTAAGCAAAGCATACACATCTGTTAATTGTAGAGCAAACATGTCTGTAGTCATATGGTCCTGTGTACCTTTCTATACTAAACAGATAAACAGATTCAGGACTGAAAAGCAAAATGTTCCGTAATAAGAGATTGGTGTTACATATTGCAGCGCCTTCAGCAACAACTCTTGTATATAACTCTTTCACTTCAACTATATATTAAGCTCTAACTTTGCCTTTCTGCCTTGCATACCATTGATGGAACCCCACTAGAATATTTGTGGACATGACTTTACTGAAGAAAAGGGATAAACCTATAAATCCTAGTCAGGGAATCTTTCATTAAGTAGGAAGGTGCATGTATCAAGTGATTTTGAGTAAGTTTGAAGAGAATTTTCAGAAGTTAGGACCGGGGCTCTTACTCTGCAGGGCTATAACTCAAAATAAGAACATATCGAATGGGGAAATAAACCCAACCCAAACTCCGTGCTTCTACTGCAACTGTAGAATTTATCTTCGTTTGACAGACATTTCAGTAGGGAGACGTATACTTTCTGAGCTGGTGATTGGCAGCATTGCATTCTCCAGGTGTGGCTGAAAACAAGCTAAAGAAGGAAGTAATGTTTGTTAGGTATTTTTTTTTTTTCTTTTTTTGCATGTATGTTTATGCTCTTTCCTTTTTCAGAATAAATAAATGAAAATAAGAAAGCTTCGTGGAAATACGATGTGGGAATTGTGAAGTTGTGCTGAGATTTTAGCCAATGTGTCACTTCAGTGACTGGTATGATTACTTTGGTGGCACTGGAGTTCCATGTGTTTATCTTACATTACAGTATATATCAATATACTTGGTATATGAATCTCTATATTATGCTTTGGTAAGAATTTTTTGACTGTTCTAACTCATCATTTTTGTAATATGATGGTTCGTATTGTTATTGATGATATCTGGGTCAGGATTGTTTATGATACCTGCATCAAGCCAGGAGTTCTTGCTCAAAATCAGAGTTAAAAACTTTATTAGGGTTATGTAACAATCTGATGTATTTGATTTACAATATCTTTGGAGGTTTCTGTTTGTGTGGGAGCTTCATGTCTGCTTTTCTTTTTGAGAAAAACAATGCTTTGTATTACAACAAAATTAAAAACCAAAAACCTTGTGGTACATATATGTTTAAAAACAAGAACCAGGGTTTGGACTCATATCACTTTGGACCTATTCTCAGTAGGTTTCATAAACTGACCTCTCCTTTTGTCCTTTCCTAATGTCTTTCAAAATGCTTTCCTTCTGTCATGATTATCCAAAAGCAAGAAACTAATAGCACTAGGAAGTATTTGTGATACACCTCTATCAAACAGAACTTGATATATCTGGTTTGAAAAAGAAGGGATGTGTGTTGAATTTCTGTCACTTAATTGTCTTTCCTCCCACAAGCGGTCTCTTTTTTTTCTTGTTGGTCACATATTTATTTATATGGATGCTCTGATTTTCATATGAACACTGTTGATTATTTTCCAATTTATTTATTTATTTTTTTTTAAATGATGGTTTTCAGCTTATGTGCAGCTGGCAGTGGAAAAGCTTTAAAATAAATAAATACATCACTGCATTGAATCTTGCAGGGGAAGTGCCCAGAGGTAACTTGGCAGACAATATGCCGCTAGCAGTAGTATTGCTGACAGCTGGCACAGAGGATACTGAAGCAGAGAAAGGTTGCTGTTAACTGATAGAGCAAAGTGAGTCCTCAATGAATGGCACTACTTATTTTCTTGCCATTCTTCACATGGCCTTACACATGATGAAGGGAAAGTGTATGCTTTTTACCTTGGAGGTAAAATGGCTGATGTCAGTCTTTGTTTTCTTCAAGGAGCTTGAAATCACTATGTCTTAAGGTGCTGAGGATGCTTGTTTCCTGGAGTGGTTATTTGCTTCTTCTTTGAGTTCAGTTTCTGTTCTTTTCAGTGCACTCAGCATGGCCCTTTATATCAGTATATTTGCCACAGTGTAGGGAGGCCACAGGAAGTGTTCTGACCATACGTCAAAAAGGTAATAATAAAAAACCTGATGAAGCCCTTCCTTTTCATTTATTTATTTATTTTTATTTTTTTTTAAACATTGTAGTAGCTTGGACAAAAGGAACTTGAATCTGTTGTTTACAAATCTTTTCTTTTGACAGCTTTGATCATCTCAAGTGTAGTTTTTTGGGTTTTAGTGAAGGTATTCTGTTTGGAAGATGCTGTGTTTAAAACACTTAGCAAAGTACATCTCAACATTCTGAATTTTCTAGAGTGCATCGAGCTTGCTTTTATAGTCAAGCATTTTAGCACTACAGACTGCCTGTAATCAAACTGTATCTTTGCATAGCAACATCTTTCATGTCTATAACCAGGTTATAACTTTCTCGTTGTCAGTGATAGTGTCGTGCCGGTGTCCTCAGGTGCTCTGATCTGGCTGGGTTAGTATATACTTGCATTAGATGAGAGATGATGACTGTTGTGTTAAATGCTGCATATGTGTAGAAGAAGGTGCATGAAGAAAAGTTAACTGCAGATTGAAAGCACCTACATTGAAAAGCTTTATTTGTAATTTAATGGATTTACAAATAGTTGCATAAAGAAAGATTGACATCATCTCATGAATCTTGTAATAATTAAGCCAGATGTGTTTGTCTAGGCTTGGTTGGAATCAGTGAGCTAGTACAGGAACATTGCAGTTAATGGGGTGAATTGAATGGTAAATGGGTTCAGTGCTGACACATTCTGTAATCTCAGTGTTGTATGATTCATTCATGTAACTAAAGGAGCTGGACTTTGATTTATCTCCAGTCATGTTTCGAGTTTGAACTTTAGGTGTGAGATTGAAATTGTATGCTTCATAAACCTATTAAGCAGTCATCTTTTTCTTTTTTCAAGCTTGTATTCTTCAAGTAGCGGTTTCTTAGATTATGTAAAAACATCAGATTTAGCAAAATAGACTCTCTGAGAAGAAAGGAAAGGGAGATGTAAGAAGGAGACTTCTGAGGAATAAGTGTCATATTTAGTTTAAAAAATCCTCCTGTAGGAATGCATAGAGATGAATAGAATAAATGCATTTATCTCCTGTTGGAAAGAATGACTGGCACATGGTTATCCTTTATTTTTTAGAAAGCTGATTTTAAAATGCTGCATGCTGTATAAAAGGACTTTTCTCTTATATCAGTCTGGCAGAGGACGGGAAGTTTATTTCTGTGTCCACCTTTTAGGATCATAAACTTGCAATTGTACTGGAAGTATAAAGATGAAATTTTTCAGGAGAGGGAAGACAATTAAACGCATGACAGCCATTAATCAGTATGGACTCTCACAGGTAATTGAATCTTGAGTTTATATTGGTAGGTCTTATACCTGCAGGAGAAAGGAATACTAAGCAACTCAGTTTGTGTTGACTGAGCTGTCTGTCGAGTAGTATATACTCTTTCTGTATACTCTTTCTGCCAAAGGGTGAAGAAGGGAAGAAGTGTGATGCACCATCACTAAAGAAATATTGCAGTGGCTTAACTAAAGTTAATTGTCTGAGATGAAGTCTATAAACTCTGTCTCCTTAGGCATAGGCTGATAGTATCTCAGTGCATTAAACAAAAAAAATAATAAATCCAGAGTTAATTTGAGTTTTGGCCCAAGTAGGTATGATTTCAGGCATGGGTGTGATTATTTCAAAGATGCTGCCAGGTACAGTGTGATACATAAAGGTGGCTTCTTACTTGAAGGAAAGGTAAGTGAAATAAAGAGGCCTGTCAGTGTGCATGTGCAGTTTGGTGCAGATTGTAAAAATAGAACTTTTAATAAGCTCTTTCTTTTGGTTATAGGAATGACTTTGGAAACTTGCCAGTTTATTTAAGAACAGCCTACTTCTATAATGTTTTTTATCTGCACTACTAGCATGCGTTTTATCTTCATCTGGTTTGTTCAAATCTAGAAACAGATTAACTTTCTCCCTGACAGCTGGTATTCATATCTGACAGTAAATAAGTATTCTAAGTTGCATCCTATGGTAATGCTTGTAAGCTTCCAAGTCACCGTATTTTTTAAGAGCAGTTCCTTACTGTAGCATGAGAAATGAAAAATAACAGTTCTTTAATTGTGATTAGATGTTTTATGTGGGAAAGGAAGAAGATGGATAGTGTATCTTCCTTGGGTGGCTCAGATCGTATACCAAGGAAAGAAAATAAAAGTCTGAATTAGTAATGAAGAAGGAGATAGAAATTTAATGTATTTTCTTATGAAGACTTCCAGACAGTGAGAGCCATTATTTAATCTATAGGAAACCTACTATTTTAAGTGCCTACTTTTGTTACTGCAGTCTTGATGGTTTGTTAGGCTTGTGGTAGTCTCAAGCCCTATGTTTTTGTATGTTTATGGTTTGTTTAGATCATAACGTTAACATTCATTTTAGGCAGCTCTTTACATTTGGTCATCGTATTGAGCTGTAGGAATTTGACAGCTATGTAGTGATATCTCCTGTGACATCAGATGTTTTTGCACCTTTACAGATGATGAGCCAAGTTGAGGGACAACAGAAGAATCTTGTACAAGCCATTGAAGCTCTCCCAAGTTCTGGCCCCCTTTCTGCCTTGGATCAGGACTTGCTGCTTTTAAAAGCTACCTCTGCTGCCACCCTGAGCTGCCTTGGAGAATGCCTGACTCTGTTACAGCAAAGCATGCATCAAGTGGGCCAGCACCATAACAGGTCTCTGTCCTCAGGTGAGCATAATCTCTCCTGGGTATTTTTTTGTGTCTTAGGTTTTGTTTTTTTATTTAATTATTATTTATTATGGTACTGAAGCGGGCAAAATATACTATCCCTTAAAGACACAAGTTGGATGGAGCGACTTGTAGACTTCTGTAACATCAGGGATCTGGATTTTTGTTCTAATCTAAAAAATAACCTACACAATCAATTGGAAACCGAAGAGGGGAGAAAAAGACGTTATCCTTAGTATTACTAGGGAAGTTAGAATCTGAAGACAGCAAGGCAGAGAAAGGATAATAATAATAACAAAAACCTAAAGAGACGGCAAGGAGAACAGGTATATAAGCCTGTGTTCTTAATAACAGTGCAGAACCTGCTTGTGGTTTTTTTTTTGTTGTTGTTTGTTTGTTTTTTGTTTTCTTGTAGAGAGTGAAATCCCAATACGGATTTGTTTGATAAAAATGCAGTTGCTTTCTGAAAAATCATATTACTAGTTTTCCTACATGGAAGAATTGTGGTCAAGCAGATTTTATTCCAGTCAGTGGTTTTATTTAATTCTAGGAAGAGATCTTCTTGCTGCTATTTAAATATAGATATGTGTTTCGCAAATTTTTATGAGCCTAAAATGTCAAACAGTTTGATACTGCATTTAGCTATGCAGGCACGAAGCTCTCAATCCTTATATAGCTCGTTTTTTTTTTCCCAGATCACGCAGAACTCTGTCTATAACATAAGAAGACCTTTCTGAAAGGGTACTTGTTACTTTCTTATTGCGCTGTGTAGCTTAAGTGCAGGAGCAGGAGCTGGTATAAGAGGAGGAGCAACAGCAGAATTCTGGATATCAGGGCTCTATGTGTTTCCTGTAGGTGAATCAATAACAAAATCCATCTTCAAGTAGGAAAAAAAACCTCAAAAAACTGATATAAAACCAAAAAGGTGAAACATTCTTACTTTTACAGTAGGTTTGCTACTGGGCAAATATGCCTTCAGAGCCATTGAGACAACTGGTTAAGAAGTCAAGCCCTCTATAGAGTTCCCCTGTGAGGAAAGTAGAAATATGAGAGGATCAGCTGAGAAGTAGGGAAACAACATAAAAATAGTTCTTGGTGAAGGAAAAAAAGGATTAGAAACTGTTACACCTATACTGTGGCGTATTATGACTTTCCCTAATCCAGTTTCTGATATGTTTCATAGGGGAACATGGGACAGCAACAACAAATTTTATTTTCTACGTTTTGGTTTTAATTTAGAAAATTTGTGCATGTCTACACAGTAATGATAAAGGGCATTTAATAGATATCTTTGATATAATGCAATTTCAAAACAGCATGGGCTGTATCAAAGATGAAAAGCATCCTTCAAAGTGAAGTCAGTTTCCAGTTTCAGACTCTCGGAATATTGTTTTCCATGTTCATGTGATCTAAGCAAACTGTCAGAGATAGATGACTTAAATTGTACTTGTGTGTCTAAATAATGTTCTTTTAAATTGGTGTTTGTTTTGACTTAGTAATGATTTTTGCAGATATGTGCATAATAATGGGGAAAAGCTGTTTAATTCCTTTATTAAGCTTATCTTAATCTCTCCTTTAAAACCCTTTGGAAGTCACTATTAGGAAGTACTTAGTATTATCTAATAAATACGGTTGTTTGTTTCTTCTTAGACTTTAAACTTACAGGAGAATTCTTTCAGGAATTCTGTAGCATTTGTTCATACCAGCATCTGCAGTGTAACAGGACCTGAATGCAAACAGTTAATTCTTCAGAGTGTAGGTGTGCTTACCACTTGGTATGTAATTTAGAGAGAGGGAAGAAGGGGGAGAGGAGGTAACTAAAAGCTGCTGAAATATTTAGTCTATTCTCTCTAACTGAAAGTCTGCAAAATTATTGTATTTTTTCCCTTTTCTTTTCCCCAGGACTTATTATGCAACACAGTCGCCTTAAAGAACCTGGCCTGAAAGTCTTGATTACTGATTTTCCTACGCTTAATCTTTTTCAGATGTACTTTGATGGACTTAATGTTTCAGCTGAGTTGGTGGAGTTTGAGTCATCAAGGCTACATAAGCTCATACCTAATCAAACTAGCGCCTTTAGGAAATCCTCTAGGAAACTCTAATTCTGAGAGATAATATATTTCATTTTGATTGTGTCTTCCTGTCTGTTTTTTTAATTGTATATCCAGAAGGAGCAACCAAAGAATAACCTTTGTTATCACCTCTTGATGCTGCTAGATGAAAATCGCTTCTTACTTTAAAAGCCTCAGGTTCCTCTGACAAGAAGTCTAAAATACCTTTTCTATATGATGTGATGGCCCTATGAAATGTATTGCCATATGTTTCCACTCAGATGCTGTCTGATTACCTGCTACATGGCGTCCAAGATAATGCTGAATAACTCCTGTGAGAAGGCAATGGGTATCCTGAGCTAGCATCTCCAGGCTTTTGTATAGACGCACAAGATAGGTATTTGATAACGTGCTAGCCTCTAGCCTACAGTTCATGGAAGTATTTCAGCAAAGCAGAGCAGTATTGCTCATGTAGAATGTGAGAAATAAGCAGTGACTTAGCTTTGTTGAATTTAACTTATCCTTAAGATTACCTTTACTTCAGTGTCAGAATCTCTCACTATTACGTCCTGAATAAGGAGAATTGCCTGAAGAGTAATACATATCTATTTTCTGAATGACTTTGTTTCTGTTCTTGAAATTGTTATGGCCAGTTACATAAGGATTGTTAACTTTTCCTCTGTGCATTGCCTTACAATCTTAATTCTTTTACATCAAGAACTTGAGGTAGCTGAGTTTCTGACATAATACTGAGGAACTGCAATCACAAAGACAGTTATTTAGTAGTAGCTACTTTAAACAGATTTGTGGGCTGTTACTGTTTAAAAGAAAATAATCTCCTCTTTTAATGTAATTTATTTATTGTTATCTTTTCCAGTAGTGTGAGTAGAAGGAAAGTATTTTAGCAGTCAGTGCAATAAAATTGCATCCAAAATCTAGAAGTGTGTAGGTCTTGACTTGAGATATCTTATGAAATTGTTTGGCATGGAATAGTTAAAGGAAAACATAATTTTCTGCTCTTCATTTTAATGTTTCTCACAAGTTGTCCATCACATAACTCAAGTCTACAAGCAGTTTTGAAGATTAAACTGAAATCTTCAATCATTTTTTGAAGGGTAGTCAACACATGTTTTAGTCTTACTGTAAAGATTCAAAGAAAGGATTCTGCGATTCTCTTTTTGTTAGTGTTTGATTTTTGGAAATGTATCAACAAGAACAGACAGTGAAAGAAGAATCCTGTCTGTTTCTACTTTTGAGCCAAAATAATGACAGACATACCTAGCTGCCTTTATTAAAGTTATGTGCATTGATCACTGGCTAAGTTCTTTGTAATTTTTCTCTTTCACTGAAAAACGCGCTGGGAAAATATGTTATCACTTCAAAGTGTTGATTACACTTTGGAGAGAGAATTGCATCTATATCTACAAGTTCTGAGTTTTGGGATTCTGTTCTCTTTGTATGGAGGAGAAATATTTCAGAGATTTCTTACATGCTGTCTAGCTCCAGTAATTGGAAGGGATGGTTCGAGATATAGATAGATACAGATATCAAGAAGATCTAGATACCTAGAATATCTAGAAGACTAAGGCAGTGGGGATATTCACCACAAGGCATCCAGTGACATCTTGTTGGCTGTATGACCACCCCCGTAAGTCAGCTTGAATGCCCAAAATGAGCAACCAGCTGAAAATGGTTTCTCCTCATTGCCTAGCCACATATGTTTCTTTTAGTGCTGTGCTCATGGTAACCGTTAACCTCAAAAGCTTGTCAAGCAGGTTGTCTCAGATGGGTGCCACTGAACAAGCGTAGAGCCAAAAATTGTTCCAGGATGTCACCTAGCAGAGTAGTGTGTACTACTCAGCATTAAGTGCCATATGACAAGATTGAGTTTATTTAGCATGCAACAGAAAACAGATGGCTTTCAAAATAAAACTACAGAGAAGAAACTTCTATCTCTGTTTGAAAATCTTTGGTGTTACTTTTTTCCTAATGTGTAGCCTTTGGCAGAAGAGTATCTCTGGAGCCTGATGACTGCTGGGGTTAATGTCCTTCCTTCTATCCCAAACTAAGACCGCAGCAAATTTGGGTATTTGTTTTAAAGCTAATTTATCACCTTATGTTGTGCTTTAGGCCTGTTCTTTATTTTAGTATTATTGCAATTGGAATCCTGCCTTACAGTCATTGGCAGTGAGTACAAATATATCCCTTATTTTAATCTATCTTTCATCACATGTTCATTTACTGAATAAAGCATCTACCAGACAGGAACTCCTTCATTATATTTTTAAGTCTCACTTGCCCACTTTTCTGAATAGCAAATGTAATGTTTCTTATTTTCTTATTTTTTGAGGGGTTATTTTTGTTCTCTTTTCTAAATACAAAAGCCAAAACCCAAACCCCTCTTCACTATCTGTTTTTCTGGATTTCATTTGGATGTGCAAATGCTGCTTATTTGGCAACAAATGGACTGAAGGTGATTCTGGAGTTCAAGGGGGAGGGGGCAGAAGGGGATGTACTTTATTTCATCAGATTGTCTGGTTCCTTCTTTTGAGAAAATAATTGGCCAGGAAAGACAAAATCCAGGTGCTTTTAACTTGGTGATAGATGACAGCTATGGATTCTCCTTTAGCTGAGATGTCAAGAGGAGAGAAAAATGACCAAGTAGGGGAATCCTCCTTCTTGCTTAACACCTGCTGTCCCCAACACTCCCAGTGCCTGAAGGTGCCGGAAAGAATAAAATTATTACCTGTGTAAATTAAGTAAATTCCACAGTCAGTCATGTCTCCTTTAAATGTATCAGTGCTAGACTTGCTTCTTCTGGGACTAACAAAAACAATTTGCTCTTCCATCTATATGCTAATACATTATTCCTTACATGCTCTTCTTGCTTTGCAAGATAACATTGTTTTCTAGTTCCAGCCCAGCAGGGACCAATTTTGGTCTCTCCTTCAGTGCTAGTGTAGAATTCTTAAGGGAATATGTATTATAGTGTAGTTACAATGTATTGAAAGAGTTTCATCAATAGTTGTTTGTTTATGATTGTGCTAAGGAAAAATGATGTGGTTTTTTGTTTTTTTTTTTTTTTTCTTTTTTGTTTTTTTTGTTTTTGTCTGTAAGCCAAGAGCAGAGAACTTAAAGTTTCTATTGTTATAGAATTGATGTAGGTACTAAGCATATTTCATACATCAATTATAATACAGAATCATAGTTTGAAGGTCCACTGGAATAAAAAAAAGAAATTGATAGTGCTTAACTGAAAAATCTTTTCCAAACCCCTTCTTTTGGTAGAAACTCCTGCTGTGTGCAGCATTTAAGGGGGAAAGTGTTGATCCTGAGGACTCTTCTGTAGAATACTCTGTATTGTGCCATCTGAAATGGATGATCTTTCTGAACTGCAGCATTGCTAAAGGGAAAGAAGGTCTGGTTATATCTGGGTGCTACATGTAGCTTTTCTAGAAATGTTCTTCTGTTTTGTTGGAACTTTCCTGCTGCCTGTTAGTTACAGTAGATATTGGTGTCGTTTTTCGGTACTTTCTGCGGAAGCTGTCATACTGTGTGTACATACACACTGAACTGCCAGAGTAATTGGGCTTAGAATTGGCTTTCTCTTTTGGAACTACATACCCAATGCCGTACAAGTGGAAGAAATCTGGTTGATTATACAAATATCATATTTAATGCATCTGTTCTAATTTGTGCATTGTTTGCTATAATAGTAGATGTTTTGCTTTAATTAGTGTGGTGCTTTTTGCATCCTCTAATTTTCTACATGTAGAGATTGTATTCTTATCTCACTTGATTTTTAGACTATTTCCGGTGATTCTCTCTTAGTACCCTGCATTTGTCTGGGAAGTAAAGTTCTATAAGGTATATGGTAAGTCCCTTTCAGTGACCCAGGAATACTGATGTGTCAGTGTAGATTTACATATTGAATGTGATGTTATTAGATGTGATTTACCCTTTGGACCTTAACCGTGTGCCCCAGTGGCACAGTGGTAGGAATGCCGCATTGCAACACCGGGGCCCAGGTGTTCGAATCCCCCTGTGGCTCAAGTGGTAGAAGTGCCGCTCTGCTACACAGGAGGCTCGAATCCCGGGGGTTGGACTCGATGATCTCTAAGGTCCCTTCCAACCCGCACGACACTATTAACTATTACTCCTAGCATCCTATAGTAAAGTGTGGTTAAGATCTGCTTAAAAAGTTGCTGACAAGATGAATTTTTCTATGAAGGAATATCACTGCCCTTGGGACAGATGGAAAAACATGCTGGCTTACTACTAATAGATGCTGTTTCTGTGATAGAGTTTAAAATGTGCAGAGAAAGATGATGACTAAAATAATCTTTTTTACTAGGTGTGTTTGTACTGAAAACTGATCTGGTGTTTAAAAAAAATATGTAAATGACGGTTAAGTAAATGTTCATGCTTGCATTTTTCCCCTGAAGCAAAGTGTTTATTCAATGGTGTTTTCTTATGGCTATTTACAGAAATGAGCTTTCTAAAAAAATGTTAGTTAAAAAGAGTAATTCTTCACAGTGAAGGCAAAATAGATTGCGTGTGAAGAGAGAAAATTGATAGCCCAAGGAAATGAGTGGATGACTTATTTTCAGATAGTTGCATAAAAAAAAAAGTCAGTTCAGTTTTTTTTAGTTTCTCTGTAATAGGGAAATAACAGTAATAATTCAATATTCAGCTGCTTGACAGAGAGAAACGGAAAAATAGATCTGTTACAACATTACAAAGTAGTGAAGAATGAGAAGGATAGCTGCGCTCTACAAAACTGTTGAAATGAAGCAAGTGTACTTCAACTGCTTGTGATGTGATTTTTCTCTATGAAATTTGTATCAATTAACATAAAAAAGAATTAATAAAAATTGTTTATCAATTTATAGCCTTACGCATACCCTCCAAGGAGCTAACGGGTTATGTGAAGTTTTCTGATTTCACATAAAGTTTTTTAATTTTTTAAGTTTTCTAGTTTTGTCCTTAAATGCTGGAGTTATGCTTCCTTACTTCCTCCTATGCAGAATCCATTTTGGATTTGCCAGAAAAATCATCAGATTATCCTCTGAATCAGAGCTTATCTGGGGGGTTCTGGAGCTGCCTTTTCTTCCCAACAGAGTGCTACTATGACTGCAGTCACTGAGCTCTTCATTCCTTGCCATGTATACCAATACAGTGTAAATTTAATTCAGATTTTGAAATGGGAGCAGATGTTGACTTTGTGGTGTGTTGGACTAGTATGTAGGGCAAATCAAACAAAAAGACCATTTTTTCCTCACATATTCACATAACTTTGCTTGATCTAAAGAATATCTACTGGCATTGTACTCAGAATTACTGAAATGCAGAAGTCTTTGCAGCATGTAAAAATAAAGGCCTAATATTAGAGCCCCAGAGATATTCTTCCTTTGTCAGTGGGAAATTTGAGTTGTATGAAATACATGTTCTATTTTTTTTCATGTTTTTTTTCTTTTTTCTTTTTCTTTACCTTCCTGCTAGTTTCTCTGTTCTTTGAAAATCATTTTACACTTTTTACAGATCATTTGCTTACTCTTTCTTCAGAGGGCACTACTACAAAATCCAGCTGAGCAAGTAGACCTGAAGTCTTGTCATACTGTCATAACTTGGTATCACTTCAGATGAGGGGAATGTGCTGCAATTGTTCTATCTTTGGAATGGAGTAAGATTTCAGCTATAGGACTTCTGACCCATTTTAAGCAATGCAAATATTAAGTTAATATAATAGTACACAGATTATCTCATCAGATCAAGCTATTTATCTTAATTAGGAAGTAACCTCTGTTAAGCACTAGTGATATGGAGAAAACAAATAGCATGTTCTTTAATGTACTTTTTGTTCTTTAAGATCATCTTAAAAATGTTGGTGGTGATGAGAGAAAGAGAACCTCCTGGTGACACTAATTGTATTTTCATGCACATG
This sequence comes from Coturnix japonica, assembly GCF_054131305.1. Lineage (NCBI taxonomy): Eukaryota > Metazoa > Chordata > Aves > Galliformes > Phasianidae > Coturnix > Coturnix japonica. The sequence goes on from NC_140664.1 coordinate 102,451,841, forward strand.
TTACAGTAATGCTTGAAAAACCACAATTTCCTTATCCATATCTTTCTATTTTATAACAGCATGTAATTGATAGCTGAAATTTAAGCACAATGGTGAGGGCTACAGATATGAATGGCAATACTGTGTTTTAGAGTAGTGAGGTAGGAAGGACGTTGCAGCCTTCTTAGTTGATTGGATTTTTCTGTCTTAGCATCCCTCAGTACTGGCCTGTCCTGGAAATTAGGTGCCTCCAGAAGTAGGGGTTGCCTTGATGTCTAATTCTGTTTGATTCATATATAACGTGCATCTTTCTAATGAGAACTCCTCTAAACTGTCATCTTGGTACAAGGAAAGCATTTTAGCACTTAATCTAGGGAGAGCTTTGGAGTAATTTCCAGCAGAAATTAAGTACATCTGTTAAGCTGAGAACTCTGTTTTCAGGCAGAGTAAATGAAGAGGTAGTCAGCATATTACCTGAGCTCATCCTGGGCCTGGGGGCTGGTGCAAATGCTAGATGGTTAGTTATTTTTCTTCTGGTACTGATCAATGTTTAAAAGATGTGGCAAGCACCTGCACTGTATTAGGTACAATAATGTTGAATAACTTCCTACCTATTAAAACCCTGGATAGAGAATGCTTGCTTAATTACAGAGGTGTACCAGATTGAACAATCTTTACATATAGTTATGTATAATAATTTGTGTATAATTCTATTTGGCAGTAGAAATAAAACTGTAAAATCTTCTTCCCTCATTGATTTATTACTGAAATAAAGCTGTGCATGGGGACAGGGAACAAGCAACAGTTCATTAATATGAATAGAATGATGAGAGGAGTGGAAATATCAGTCGTCTGCATCTTGTAAGTTGATTCCTGTTTTCCTGCTTCAGATGGTATCCTGGGATGGCCTGGGCCCAAGTCACATTCCTCAGAGCAACTGAAAAATGGTGCCCTCAGCTCCTTATCATCTGCTAGTGCCAACATCACATGGGCCATAGTTCCATCTGCAGCCCAAGATGGGCAGACACTGCAGCCAGGTACTGAGGTAAGCAGACCATTTCTATTGTATTTGAGACTTGACATTGATTAGATGCAAAGATGTGCGATAGTAGATGCTTCTATGAAGCACTTACTGTACTTTTTATCTTTATCGTTCTGTATGAAATAATTGTTAAAATGGTGTTTTATGCAAAAATGCACTCTGAAAACTAGAACAAAATGTTTATATATTGCGCTGTGCTTTTGCTTCCCTGTGATACTGAGAGACAGTGGACTATGGAAAGCGTATAATCTCCTAATTGTAATAGCCATTAGTGGTCTATCAGTGTACGTATCTATCTTTGACGATAGAATAAGCTGTTTGTTTTTTTATTCTGCTTTGAGACACGAGACATTAGGACCACAATTTGCTTGCTACCCATTTTTCTATGTTGCTAATTGCTCTTGGATGTCTCTGGGTACAGCTTTTCTGAGTTCAAATTGTACATTGCTTTCTGGCCCACTTTCATGTTAAGTGATTGTAGGCAAACTTGTTCACATCATCTGCACCAGCCTGTTGATTTGTGCTTTTGTGGCATTTACTTGGTTAAGGGCAGTTCTGAAGCATCGACTCTTTGAGGAGGCTCATAGCTGCATATCAGGCATCTGGTGCACTGAAACTCTCTCACCATGTCAGACTTCTCCAGCTTCTGCTGTCTGCTTTGGATACCAGTGCTGCCCACCAGGAAAACACTTCACACTGAGACTTCACAGATTGTTGGGCACCTGGAGCACACAAGACCTGGAGAACTGGAAAGACGTTTTTGAGAGCTGAAGAAACTCTTTACTACAAGTGAATGCTCTTTGGCAATTGGAATAGCTTAAATTAAAATATATTGCCTTTAACAAACTTTGTAATGGCTGGGGAGATAATAAAGCTGCTTGTTTTTTCCAGGTCTTTTGTAGTATCTTGAGTTGAATGTAGTTTAAAAATTCCTTGGCTTAAACAAAATAGATTTTCTTTCTTTTTTTCTTTTTTTAAAATATTACTTGTTTCTTTGGTTCTTCTCCAGTTCTTTGTTACTTTGGTTCTTTTCCAGTTCTGTCCTTAAAAAGCAATTTCAAATTTTGCTATCTTACAGTATCCAGTAATCTTAATGTTTAAATGAATTATATTTGCTTTTTACTAGGAGGTTGTATAATTCCTTTTTTTAGAGGAGCCAACTGCAATTCTTACAGCATTTTCTTAAGAATATTCTTTTGGGAGCTTTCTGTTTTTTTATTATTATTATTTTTAGAGAGCATTATTTTTGCAGTTGAATTTAAGCCATTTATAATTTGTTTTGAATTACAGCTATTATTTTTTAAAAACTCAGCTCTTTCTCTTGCTGATGTGAGATATTGAATTTTGCATATGGCTTGAGGTATGGGAGCTCATAATTTGTGAAGGAGGGAATACCCTTCCAGAGACGAATATTAGCAAGGGAGCATAACACTAGTATCAGTATGGAATACTTGGTGCTTTGTGGACCATCTTCTTGAAATCAGAAGCCTGTGTTTGCATCCCCTAGGGGCACTAGCACTGAAAAAAAAGGAGGGAAGAAAAGATTTAGGTTACAGAAAGCTCAGGATGTTGGCTTTGGCACAAGCAGTAGTAGGAAGTTAGTAGGTTGAAACTACAAGAAGCATCTTTATGCATGTAATTTTCATTAGGGTAGTACAGTTTCTGAAACAGAAATTCTGTTTTGCCTGTCTGTTATAGAGGTTGCATGTGGTCAGGTTCTTTTCTGGAGCAGGTGCTCTTAGAGAGAGCTGCAAGTTTTCTGTCCAATTGTGTAAGCTGAGCAGTGTCAAATAGGAGGCAAAGCTTCCTGTTGCTGTGACTGTTGTATGGCTGAGGCAAGAGTAAGTGATGCTGAGTAGCCAGTTCATGTTCAAGGGTATAAGAAGCAGTGACTCAGCTGATTACTTACTATGTGAGATTATAAAAACAACTACAAGTCATCATGCTTCACTTATTTCCTAGTGCAGATTTTAGTTCCTTGTTAGAAACTGTGGTGGCATCAGCAGAGAATGATATAATCCATCTAAGTGACACTGTTAAGAAACTTGTGCTCGTCTTCTCTGAACAAGTTGGTAGTGTGTAAGTTGGGCTGGTTTTCAGAAGTGCCTGAAGAAATGATCCTTAATTTTCAAGAAGTTCTGAGAAGAAAGTGCTGTTTCCTCATTCAGTGCTATCAAGTTAATTCTGGTTTCTTCTTTGGCCTTGCCTGGATTTTTATGGAAGAATTCTTTATTTTATTTTTTTTGATAGCATCTCCTCTGTCTCTTAGTCAGAAGCCATGCCCCAAAGGAATGGGTGAGAGCTTTTTGACCGACATTCAGCATAATATATTAGATGTACCAACTAAACAAATTGTGAACTGACCTGTAGTCTGAAATAGAAAATGCCATTAAATTGCTGCCCTTGAGGAGCAACTGACTTAGCTGCTTATGTTATAGGATGTTATTTATAAGGAAAAGATCATTTTAGGTATGTGAATCAACAGTGCATTTTAAGAAGAAAATAGAGATGTTTGTTTTGTTGAAAGGAGATTGCAAAGGAATTGTTCCCGATATAGAAGGCTACAAACTGGTAGTAGTTCCCTGGCTACATGGCCAAGTTACTAAACAGGTTTAGTGATAGTTACATTAATTCTCAGCATAGTGGGTAGGCTCTTTGTAGCAGTGAATTAAGAAATATCATTAACACATAAATGACTTTTTCTCTTTTTTTTTTCTTTTTTTTATGTTTTCAAAGAAAGCATGGACAAGATTCATCTGATGCAGTTTTAATGCCTAAGTATTCTTGAGGAATATATTAAGTTGTGGAGTTGTGTTTTGATGCCTCATATAACTAAAGGGAAAAACACACTTCTTTTCGCTTTGCTGCCCAATTAAGATTTCAGGTTGCAATTTCTCCCATGGTGAAACAATGTAGCAGCTTGAGAGTCTTATTTTTAAACAATCTGTTACTGTTTACTTGCTTTTGTTATTTAAAATGTTCCTTGTTTCCAAGTGCAGGGGGATGTCACTTGAGATACCTCTTAAAGTAGCTCGGAAAGGAAAAGATTTGTAGCAGAATTCATTTCCAAGTGTATTTACTTGCTTATTTTATCATCTCCTTTGTTGTTACTGTTGTTATTGCTGCTTTTCCTTCCTAGATGAGAATTTCCTTTCAGGTTTGTGTTACAAAACAGCATTAGGTTAGAATCTCTTGTATCAACTGGAAGAAGAAACCACTGATAGTGAAATGCCAGATAGCTCTTTCATATTGTTTTCGTCAGGGCTAAAGGCTGATCTGAACAGAGCTATTTTACATCTGATGTGAGATGTCTTAAAATACTTTTGTGCAACCCCTAACAAACCTGCCTGGAGGTTTTGGTATAAGTTGTAATGTATTTTACAGAGTTTTTCCCTTAAAGCAGAAGAGGACAAATATGCCTTTGTACATCCTTCAGAGCTGTGATGTGAACTTGATCTCTGTAAAGTCTGCAACAAAAAGTGACCTGCTTCCTTCACATAACTGTTTACAACCTAGAAATTCCTTTCTTGAAGTTCTGACATTGATTAATTTCAAAATACTGAGTTTAACAATAAATTTTGTTCTAATAAAGTTTGTGCCTACGTGGAATAAAGCTGTGAGTCACTTCCATGTGTGTGCTGCTCTTCCAGTTCAACTGATTGTAATTTCAGGTGGCAGAAGTCCCCCTTTGAGCAACGAGATTGGGACTGCAGGCCAAATGTTTCCCCTGGTAGCCAAATAAAAATGGTGGTTCTTAGGGGAGACCTGAGGGGGAAGTGCTAATTTTCTTTAGCTCTAATAGTTTGGTTAAGAACTATTATGTTGTAATATCCTGTACCTACATCTGAAATTTAGTTCTGCTCTTGGTTTGTTTGTTGTTTTTTTCCCCTAATTCCTTAACTTGCCATGTTGGCTGATTATTACTTTCCTGGGGATTTGGCATCTGTGCAGTCTCTGCTTTCCTGTCTCTAACTTTCCCTTGCTTACGTGCATGAGACGCTGTACACATGTTCCATACAAAAGTATCTTTTTAATAGGATTGAAGTTTCAGCACTGTAGGATTGAGGCTTAGCTCTGATTATCTAACTGTTAAACCATGTTTTCACTGTGATAGTGATTGCAAGTGTAGTCAAGGCCTGATCATTAAGGATATTTCTGTCCCCTGGATGATCTGAACCTTGATGTTTTCAAAAGCAGGAGGGAACCTGCAGTATTTGTAGGTGGCACAGAGTTGTTTTCTTCTTAGTTCTTAAAGATATGCTTTTGCCCAATCCGCTCAGGAGATTTTATCTTTTAGGCTGAAGTTGCTTTCTGCCTTTAATATCTTGTCTTTAATATCGTCCTATATGATGATGTTTCATTCTCTGCAGAGTCCTTTCTCTTTTTGAGCGATTACAGGATGATTTAGAGATAGTAAAAAATAATTTTAAGTGTTTCTGTCATTTTAGAAGCAAAACTAGATGAGGGAAGTAATTTCTAATTTGGTGTTACCTTTTCTGTGTACATCTGTTTTGAGGCAGTCTTACCCAAGACTCTGAATTATTTCCTGGTATCAATTTTTCCTAGTGTTTCCTGTTTCCTTTTTGTACTTGACACAAGTGTTTGTAATCAGTGCTGGGAGATCAGCTTAGAATTGAACATGCGGTGCTATCTACATGTGCAGCAATAGAAAGAAAACAGATCAGTGTGGGAAAGTAATATTGGTGGTACTACAGAGTCCTTTTTCACTATTTAGCATCAACATTATGGAATTGCTAAATGTGCCCTGTGTTTTGCTTTCTGTGTGATTAAGTACTTTTGGGCTGAAGAGCACAGTAAATGGACTGTAATGACTTGGATAGATAAATTTAACCTCTAGGCAAAGATGGTACCAGTTAATCTATTCTCTATCAGGCCATCTAAAAAATGCACTCTGAGATAATCGATTGAAACTTCCAGGGAAAAGTATGGTTAGGGATTAAATATACAGCTATTCAGTAGAATTATATGCCATGAGCTTGCTACAGCAGCACTGAAAGAAAATGACTAAGATAGTCTAGCTAATCTTGTTTTTGTATTTTTATAATCTTCTGAAGTAATTATGGTGTCAGCAAAGAATCTAGTCGATCTGTTTATGTAAATAATAGATGCAAATTGATATGTACATATATTCCATCTAATATCTGTAAAATATACTCAAGAGTAATATTCTACTTAAAATAAGAAAAGAAGCTTTAATACAAAATTTATAACTAATTTGAATAAACATGAGGTTCTGGTTATTTGGAATTTCATAATTAATAGCGAATTTCAGTGAAAATTCATTATTGTAAAATCAGATTCACTTGCAGGAAGACTTAAAAATTAAGTTAAAATAAGCAGATTGCTTATTCAGTTAATTATAAAACCTGTGCCCCCTTGCAAAGCTAGTTTCAAAGCCAATATCAGATTTATTTCAGGATTGTGCACTATTTGCTGTGTGCTAATTGTATTGCTTTGTGCTGTTGTTTTTGCTTTTCTAGTATGTGGATTTGGCCATGCTGTCCATTAGTGAGCTTACCCATCTCATTAAGGCTATCAGTAGCTTACCTAGACTTCAGTGGGATGGATTGAACTTTTTCACAGTATGTATTTGTCTCAGGTTGGATATGTTTTATCTTGTTAAGTGAAGTGTCATCCAAGCTGACCTCAGCTGTTCCATCTGGTCTTGCTTAGAAAGAGGCTTTTCCACCTATGATGATGAATTTTAATGGTTCTTTATTTGAAAAAAATTTTAAGTTTATAAATAGGTGTCTTGTGAAAACATCCCAGAAAAAATACAAATCTTCTTTTGGCTTTTTTTCTTTTTCTTTTCTTTTAAAGGTATTGCATATATCCCTTAAGTTGTAAAGAGCGTGATTTCCAACTATCAAATATTGGACCTGTATTCTTTTGACTGCTTGCTTTGGAGACCGAAAGAGTAACTTTTCTTCATAGTATTTCTCTGGTCAAAGTAGAACACTGAAGTAGGGATTCTATCAATATGAACAAAATTTCATTTCAGTGTGATGGCTTTCCTTACCAGTGTGCTGTATGGGATAGTGGATGGCTATTGCCTGCTGAGTCCCTTACCAAAAAGTCTTTCCCTACTTTGTGGGTGTAAGAGACGAGTTGCTCCAAGTTCATCAAGTTTCTATGCAAGGATCTCAGTCTAGTGAGGATACCTTTTAATACAGGAGGAAACTAAGGGTAAAACTTTCTGCTATGCTTTCATCCACGTTTGTTTCCATTACCAGCCTGCTGCTCCATGCAGTTTTTTGTCTTTAGCTCAGGAGGAGTCATGGGCACGTGACTTTCAGACCTTTCACAATCTCTGAAGTTTTGCCTGGCTGCTGCTGGGAGTCTTTCCAGGCTTCTAAACACTGGAGTTTACAGGCTTGTAAATGGTAAAGAACTTATTTTGAGTTGTCAGATTCTGTATTTAAAGCCATCTTGCTTCTAAAAATTTAATTCTCAAAACAAAACTGGTTATCTTACAGGAAGTTTTTCTTCACTAGTGTCTGTATGGCATTAGATGATGTGATATGGTATTTTTTTTTCATGTATTTTCAGGTTAATGTGAAATTCACTATTATAATTGATATTAGCCTTCACGATTTTTATTTATTTTTTTTTTTTTTGCTTCAATTTAGGACAAGTCTTTGGGGCTTTTCTCTTTGAGCATTTTCTTTTTAGCATGTTCTTCTAGTTGCTGTTCCTTTTTGCCATTTCTGATAACAGTGATGAAAAATATTTATTCCCTGTTCATACTCAATTTATGCAATATTGCACAGTCCTCTGGTGTTTTAGAATTCACATTAAACAGTGTCATAATTCAGTTGCGCTTGCTTCATGATAGATATTCACAAGATGTGCAGACTGGTGCTGATACTTTATCTTTTTCTTTCAAGTCTATGTTTAGGAATGAGCTGCTTTTCAGCTGATTTTCTGTACTGACTACTTTGGGTTTAGGAAAATTATGATAACCAAAGAAAAATTCTCTTACGAAGAAAATATGTTCATATGGGAGAGGGGGAAAGTTGTCAGACCTGATTTGATGCTTGACAGGGTTACGGTGCTATGAGTAATCCAAGTAAGGATCTCTGCATATAAAAGGGTATTGGTTCACTGACTGCTACTTTAATCTTATAAGATAATCATCTCCTTTGTTTCCAGTATTTTTATTTAAAGGCTTACAAAGGTGCCCGATATTTCATGTTACATTCATTTTGTTCTTACAACACATCAGTGCTTTTCCTTCTTAAACATCTTATCCTGTCTGGTTCTCTTCACTTCTGTATTGTTATATTCACTGCCAACTATGGTCACAAATAAAATTTGGAATAATTACGTGGTGTAGGAAAGGGACACTTTCTGAGCTTATATATGTGTAAAAAGACCTCTGTTCCTGGAGATGCTTGGGAGTGGGGGAGGGAAACAAAGAATGTTAGTGGAACTCTCAAAATAGTGAAAATCCAGGTAATGTTCTTGCCTCAAGATGCTTGTCAGATTGGTTTTGTTGGGCAGAAAGACTGCAGTCCTATTTGTGACCTACAGAGCTAGTTTTGTAGTTATTTTCTGTGCTTGCACCATCTGTGTGTCAGTTGTCTGCATTTACAAAGTGGTTAGTATCAATGTCATCTCTGCAAAATGGACTTTGCATACTTCATAGTGAAGCTTCTCGTAAAATGAGCAAGGCATTACTTTTTTCCATAAGTGACTGCAGTTACGTGTTGCGTCTAGAATCTTGTGTAATAGGAAGGTGATTCACCTTGCTGGTCTCTGATCTTTTCACTTGTCCCTTGCTGGATAAATGTTATGGTTGTCCAAGTGTGTAGCATATTCTAACAAAAAGCAAAACACTTCAACCCACAAAACACATGTAAGTTATCTAGACAAGAAATTTAGATGTTTTATCATTAATAGTTAAGCTTTGAAGAATATATATTTTTTTCCTCTGGAGATCTGAATTACCAAACTGAAACAACAGCTTCACTAAGGAAGTTGTTTCTAGGCACTTTGTAGACTTCCTTTCCTGATGTAAGTTTTTTCCTACCAAATATTCCGTATTTAACTGTCAGTTATGAGCACTGTATCCCAAACCCAGATGCAGCAATTACTTATCTTTCTAGTTATTTTTCTTGGTACCCATAATTTAAGGTAAGTAGAAAACCAGCTTATTTTCTACTTTTTCCTTCACGCAGTTTGGAAGAAAGAGAAACAGTCTTGCTGATTGGATCTGTATATAGATGACTATCAAAGCAAAAAGAAGGACTTTTTTGTTTGCTATACTGTTAAGTTATGGTGTGCACACTTTTTAGTTCTAAAATCTTTCTCATTTGATTGTCATCCTCTTCTATTTACGTCTATATATTTAGACGTTATTGTTTAGGAGTTATATTTCTTCAGTATTAACTCTAAGCTATAGCAGTTGAATTCTAGAAAAAAAGGTATATTTTTTTCTCTCATTGAGCTGGTAAACATTTTGCTTATTAATACTGTGGAAAATTTTTCCTAGCAATTAAATCAAAAGCTTGTAACAAAGGTAGAAGAGGAAACAGCTTTATGAAATATTTTGAATAAATGAAGAAAATCAGCTAAGCCACCTAGTTTTATTGCTTTTAAGGGATCTTTCTGGGGGGCGAAATTGAGGTGTATGAGCTATATTAAGTTTTGCTTTCTAACTTCCTCATTTACGCTCTGCTTTGTATGTAGGCTTATTAAGCTGTATTTTAAATAAATAAATAAATCAATAAATGGGGATGCTTAAATCTCTTTGAAAGTCACTGGAACTTTGGTATCCAGGTGCTAAAGTTGACATCGGTATATTAGATGTTGGTGCATTTGAAGTTTCATCCTTCATCTGCTCTTTGCAATAATCAGTCAAGGGCATTACTAGGAGCAAAACTTAAGGCTTCAGTAAGATGGAGGCCAGGGCTTAAGCAGCGAATAAACTGAATTCACTTCCAACCCTCTTATTTCTCTTTCTCCACAATGTGCATGTATTGTTTAATAGTGTGATGGTAAGTGCTGAGAAAAGTATTTTCCCTTTTGTTTTATTTGGACTGCTCTTGAGGAGAGAAAAGCTTGTTTAAAGAGAGATTAGAATCTTCCTGGATATAGTTAAAAAAAAAAAAGAAAAGAACGTGTTGGTTAAAAGGTGCTAATCTGTAAATGGCAATACATTGTAAGTCAGAAAGGTGCATAGGTGATGGTGATTTCTGTCTTCATCATGGATTTAAAGTAAATGCATCTGAGTGTTTTCTTTCAAGATTTAGGTTAATGACTGAACTGAAATCTTCAATTTCTGTTCAGTACAACATTTTGTATGAGAATTACTCCTTCCATAGTGTGCTAATAAACTAGTCTATATATAAATGAGTTTAATAAATACAACTTGCTGGTAAAAGCTTTATCTGAGATTCAGATCACTTTCAATAATGGATGGGGTACAGTAAGCTCACATTTTCCTGGCAGGTTCATGCCACAACTGATAGTAAATGCAATTAAATATTTCAGAAGCGTACCTGCTGGAAAAAGACAAGTGACCCATACAGGTTTGTGGAGCTTTGTCAATTCTAATATAGTGACAAGTCCTGAAAGAAGCCAGCACCTAATTATGTAACAACACCCACTTATGGAGTGCTGTTAATGTATCTGCTGTACAAAGAGAGTTCTAATTTTGGAATTCAGTGTGGTGAAAATTGTATGGAGTCAATTTGTCACGTTAGTGTAAATATGCCAAAACTCTCTGGCCTAACACAGAGTTATATATAGTCTTACACCCACAGAAAACCTGTTTGCGAGCTTTCAAGTTACACAAGTAAAAATGTAAATGATATTTGCAAGCCTCTATCATTATGGAGGGAATCTGAAAATTAAAAATTAAGCCTTTGACTTTTATGTGCAGTAGTAGGACTAACTGTAATCAGATGACTCTATGGAAAATATGTCAATCTTTGACTAGTCTGAGAATGCTAATTCTTTTTAATGTGGATTCTGAACAAGTCTTGCAGCTTTTCTATCAATATAAAAGTATTTCAGAGTCTGTTACTCTGTATTATCATTTGCCTTTTTTTTTTTTTTTTTTTTTAATATAGGAAGATTTAATGGCTACTTCACATTGTTGTTTTGTCCAGATGTTTTAAGCATTCGAGTTTCATTGTCTTGCACCTGACTAGAAATCTAATTTTCCTACATAAGACTTTTCCATATCTTGATAAAATTTCTTAAAATTCTTTGGTCCGGTTACATGCAGAATTGCCTTATGAGTCCTATACAAGTTGTCACTGTGTCGTGTCAGGATACACATGGTGTCTGCTTATTACTATGCTCGAGTAGTTATTGCTATGATGGAAGAAAGGCTGAGTTATGCAGTGCCTTCTTTGCTGCAGTCTTTGCTCTAAGATTGGCCTTTGGTAATGCCGGGCTTCTGAGAAGATACTGAGTAAGAAGGAGATATACCTTTGTTCATGGAAGACAAGATTAGGGAGCACTTAAACTGGATGTGCATGAGTCTAGGGGGCTCCACAGGGTACATCTATGAGCATGAAGGTACTGGCCATTGTAATCTCAAGGCCACTTTGTTATCTTTGAAAAGTCATGGCAATTGGAAGAGGTTCATGAAGACTGGAAGAAAGCAAATGCCCTTCCTGTCTTTGAGTAGGGCAGGAAAGAACACTGGGGAACTACAAGTCGGTTAGCCTCACCTCAGTGCCTGGAAAGGTAGTTGAATACCTAACCCTGGAAACCTTTTCCAGACACACGAAGGACAGAAAGGTGACCAGTAGTCAGCGTATGTTTACGAGCTAACCTACTTAACTGGCATGAAAGCTCTCTACAAGGTGACTGGCTTGCTGTGTGTGGAGAAAGCAGTATGTGTTAATTAGTTCCAACAGGATTTTGACCCTGTCTTCCATAATGTCTTCATAGACAGATGGGTAATGGATTAGGTAAGTGAAGTGGATCAAAACTGGCAGAATGGCCAGTCCCAGAGGGTTGTGATTAGTGGCACAAAGTCCAGTAGGAGGCTAGTACACTAGTGATGTACCTAAGGATCAATGTTGGGACTGGTGCTGTTCTACATCTTCATTAATGACCTGGATGATGAGATCAGAGTAAATCTTCAGCAAGTTTAGAGCTGATACAAAGCTGGAGGAGGTTGGCTGATGAGATAGGAGGGCTGTGCTGCCATTGAAACAGATTGTCATAGGCAGCACAGAAAAGAAGTGTCTCCAAGTTCAACACAGGGAAGTGCAAAATAATGCATCTGGAGCTATCTGCAGGTAAGGCACTGCACTAAAACAGTCCCAGGAGTCCTGGGAGACAACTGTCAGTGATGCACCAATAATGTACTCTTATGACAAAAGCAGCCAACAGCCTCCTAAGCTGCATTAGGAAGAGTGCTGCCAACAGGTCGAGGGAAGTGCTCCTTTCCCTCTGCTTAGTAATGGTGAGGATGGTCAAACACAGTGGCACAGATTGCCCGGAGATACTGTGGAGTCTCCCTCCTTGAAGATCTTCACATCCCATTACAACACAGTTGTACAACACACAACTGGCTCTTCATTTGAGCAGATGGGTTTGGACGAGGTGATCAGGACTGATCTCTTCTAACCTGATAATTGATGCAGTGATTCTGCATATTCCTTTTTCTACGCTTCCTTTCTCCAAATAAACAAGATCTGTGCCATGCTTGACAGTACTGTTACATGATATGACTCGTGAGCATGTTGGAAACTGAGCCCTGAACCTTATAACAGAAATAATTTTCTAAACTAAAGTTTTCCACTTTTAAAGACTAAAGTAGTAAACTTCAAAGGGTTTTCTAGAAAGTATGTCTTATTTTCTGTAAAGTCTTGGTAGTTCAGACTAGTGTTGGAAACAAACAATGCTGGAAACATATACTAATGGTAAATAGTGCCTTCTTGGTGTTTGTTTGGAAGTGGTTCTGTCCGATTCTTGGGTTCAGCATCCATTTCACTCTGCTGTTCATTCCCAGGCTGGGTTGCACAGCTCCAAAGCTTTTATTTTGTGCCCCAACCACTCAGGAATGAAGCAAATCACCGCTTTCCTAGCTCAGCTGTGCAATTATATTTAATGGGGAAAAATCATTTACGTGTCTGTCTAATAATTCAGAAGAGCTGCCATTAAGGGATGATCGGTCAGTGTAATCCCTTACATTTTACTGCATGCTTGAGAATAGGTAAAAACTCAGTGGCACTTTAAAATGACATTTTGAATGTGAATTGTCTTTTGTATTCTGTGGCATTTATAGTGTTGTATTTTGTGGCTGTCTGTACACACACCAAGTATTGTACTTACATGGTGGATTTTTTCTTTGTTAGTTTGTTTTTAAAGAAAGTTTGCATTTCTTAAAAGAGGAGTCTGTTTTCTACTCCAAAAGGTAATTCGTTAATTACGTGGAACAGCAAATGGGAAGAGAAGAAAACACATATGGGATATTGCTACTGAGGATGACTACTCAGGTCTGATGACATAAGTAGTAGACTGCTACTTGTGTTCTTATTTTCTTGGAAAGCGAGGAAAGCTACAGAGAAGTGATGTCATTCTGCCTGCACTGAAGATCACTGTTGCACTGAAAGTTCCAGTAGTGGAAGAAGGAGTAGAGGATTTTCAGTGTCCTTATGTGTGCTATTAAAATAGCTAAGATAATGAAAAATACAGTCCTTATTGCAGAATGGTCACTAAAAGTGCTTGATCCCAGTATTACATTGTATTTATTATCATCCCTAAGGAGTAGGAAGTCTTTCATTTGAAACAATGCAAAAACTATTTCCCTGAATACCTGTGTTGATTCTAGAGCTGCTCCCACCCACCGTGTTCGTTTTGTCCAGGAGCAATGGGGGGCAGGTAGCATTTTGCTAGCAGCACTTTGAAAGGCATGGAAAACTTAATACCTGTTTTAGCAGGCAAGGAAGAAGTGTTTCTGTCCCTGGCTGAGTGTGCAGTCTTCAGGAGCAAAAGAAAATTATATGTTATTTGTCTTTTAACGGGTTGATGTGTAGCTTTTCTTATTTTCTGATGCTGGCTGTTACCTGCAATTGCTTTCTCTCTCCCTTCCTCATCCACCCCCCAGCCCAAACCTGGAGGGCAGCCCAGTTGTATATCCTTTGGGAAACATCAGCAGTGCTTTCCCACTGGAGCCGCTTGCAGTTAAGCTCACTCATCCCAGCATCACATGACTCGCAATGCACGGAGCAGATTGACGTCCGGCACACACACTGAAACTCGTTGGATAGCAAAAAAAAAAATAGGAAGAGGGGGTGGGAGCGAGGAGGGAGGTTCCCTTGCTTTTCCCCAGCACTATTAATTCCTGCTGGAGCTTGTTTGCCGCGAGCTTGGTTCATGGCAGTAACGAAGAAGCAGTGCTTACCCAGTAGCTCAGTGCTCTCAATGAGGTCAAGCTGGATCAAAGGCAAAGCTCCTGTGGAAACGCCTGCTGTAAGTTCTGCTTTTTCCACTGTCCCTCCAAATGAAATGTCGCCTCGACAACAGAGCAGGGCTTCAGTGTTTTGTGTGTCCCCTGACTGATAATTTTGTGTGAGGCTGTCAGGTTTACATTGATTGAACTTGTCAATAAGGCATCAGCTGCTGCTGTGTGCTTTGGGAGGAAAGGGATTATTGTTCTGTCCTTTTATTTTCTGAGGGAGTGGGAAGAGGAAAGTGTGGTTTCATTCTTTTGAGATGCTTTAAGCTGTTGAGGTTACAGCTCACCGGATCTTGCTTTATGGAAGCTACGTGTTCTACTGCCTTAAATAAATTGATGCAGAGTGTCTTTTAATTGTCCTTGGATCTCACCAAATGGATATTCCTTTGCAACTAGTTACCTAACATGTATTTAATTAAAAAGGAAAAAAAAAAAAAGTGGAAAGAGCTTAATTAAAATCTTGTAAAGGTGCAGCAACTGGATTCCAGCACCGTCCTCCTTACACAAGCTGCTCACCTGCGGGGTCTCTAATGTGATATTCAGAAGTACTTCCTTTGAAACCTAATTCTGAGCATCAGCTTTTTTTTTTTTTTTTTTTTTTTTTTTTTTTTAAATGAAACTTTCACTTGCAGAGACTTTCAGTGAGCTGAAAATGTTCTCGCTCTACTCAACAAGCTGAGTGCTTCCGCGGGAATGTGCTGCTTAGCATGAAGGAATGCTAACTTCTGCGGGTGGTGCTGGCTCATGTGCAGCATGGGCTCCTTGGGGAATAATGAAATGCTGGAATTTTTTGACTGTGTAACCCAACTTTCATTTTATTAAAAAAAAAAAAAAGAAGTTAAATCTGGAAGGCTTGCAAAGTGGGCTGTACAAAAGTACTAGCGTGTGTTTGGATTAGTGGTGTCAATATATTGTAAAACCCAAAGGGCAACAGTGTCACAAACCACGATCCCTATTTGCTGTCAAAGTTCCTCTTGAAGGGGGATGGCATGATGTCTCTTGATCTTCACCTGGTGTGTCTGCAGAATGGGCAGCATTGCCGCTTTTACACTGGGAAGCAATGTAATGTTGCAAATTCATGGCATTGCCTTTCCCCCAGTCATCTCTCTTTTTCATCCCCCAAGGTGTTTATGGTTTCTTTATCTTCTTCCATTAATAGTCTGGACTGTAGTGGTCAGCGAGAGCAATGACCACTGACTGCAATATAGATAAGAATATAATGTGTAAATTAGTGTCTGATACTTAATACTGCTGTTCAGAAGAAAACACTCTGTTGAACCCATCACTGGCTTTTTATTTGTACCTTTATTTTTTAACAGTTTGTCTTTTGTTCCCTTAAATTACTTCATATTAAATGTACGTGGTAGAGAAAATCATGTTTGTCCAGATGGTGATGTTCCTTTTCATTTCAGCATTCAGCATCTGAGTTGATCCTAGTTGAAGATGAAGCAACAGATACAGAAGATAACGAGGAGGAAGACTTAGGAGTCATGGAGGATCAACGTAGTGTAATTCTCCATCTCATCTCCCAGCTTAAACTTGGCATGGACCTTACCAGGGTATGGACATTGTATCTTTATCCTAATGTGTGTCTCTGTGTGTGTGTGTAAAAGGGTGGTTTTGTACCAGCTATGGGCTCCTATTGTCTGCTAGGCAGGCTTTCACATGAAGTGACTACAACAGGCACTGGTAGGGGGAAAAATAAAAAAAGGGATTTAGAAACTTTTCTTATTTTTTTACAAATCTTTCATACAACTGTACATTGTGTACATATCCCACATGTGTATTAAGTCAGAGTGCATCAAGCTTTGAGGAACCATAGTGTTAATTTTATGGATGAAGGAGATTTGTGCTTGAGTTACTGCTCTGTGGAATGAATCCCTTTTAATTACTTGGCAGCTTCAATTAATTAAAAAAAAAAAGAAAAAGTTAATGGTAAACAAGACAGTCTTCAGTGTATCATAGTGAGTGTCTGTGCTAACCAGCTCAGCAGTTTGACATTCTGTACATCCTCCTGCTTCTGGAACCAGTGTTGTTGTGAGCTTATCCGTATAGAAGTGAACAGAAGTGAATAGAGGTTACTGAGAGATTTCCCATAAGTAGCTATGGGGTAGCTGTGCAGCAGATTATTTTCACGGGCATTTGTGTATTTTGAAGAGTTGCATCTGCTTTCCTTTTAATCTTACATATTAATCAAAGCTGTTTTTACTCTTTTGTACAACGTAAGACTTTCTCAATGTATTCTTCTCTGCTTCCTCTGGAGCAATTGACACTATTTATAAATACTTACATTTTTAAGACTGAGCAGTCCAGTGATCTGTTGCTAAGTATAGCTATTGAATAGCTACAGGGAAGTTAATGTTTTGTTCTGAAGAGGACAAATGTTTCATCATTTGATTTGTGCATAATTTATACTTGTCACTTCTTCGTACGTCTGGTGTTATGTACAGTTTATTTTTGTTTTGTTTCCCTGTCATTCTTCAATCATTAATAGCTCTTCATTTTTTCTGTTTTGGTTGGCTACGGCTGCTGTAATCTGTGATGTTTAAACTAGACTGATTCCTTATCTGTCAGTTTTGTGTGCTTTAAAACATTCTGTCTTAATGTATAAGGCTTTTCTTTCTGATTTCTGGTGTCATGTTTTTATCATCAGAGGCAAAAATCCCAGATCATAGAGCCATAGAATCATAGTGTAAATAAATTTCTGTAAATAAGAGAGGTGTAGACATGCATATGAAAAGTAAGAAAGTAAATTAATATGATAACCTACTTCTTATACAACATACTTAGAGCATGGTTTCTGAGGGTAGCAATGAATATCATCAGATCTGTGCTGTGGCAGAACGTTAGTGTGCATGAATGTGTGTATAATGCCTACAACCTGAAAAGAAGAGCAGGCATATGGCAGAGTTGGATCTCTCTTGTGTGTGTGTGATGCATGACTACGCATATGATGAGTATTGATGAGACGTGCCACATGTGCACATCACTTTTCTGACCGTTTTAAGGATTAAAATAAAAAAATTACAGGACAGCTGGCTGCTTTTTTTTGTTGTTGTTTTTGTTTTGCTATTAACTCTGCTTACTGACATGAGGCCCTCAGGGCCACAGACGTGTGACGATACAGCTCAGTTTGTTGGCTGTGCTGCTTACTGTTCATTATTCCTGTGGAAGTCAGATTTCAGATAGCCTTGGTGCTAGTCAGCTTCTGCTGGAAGTGCTTGTGACACAGTAGTTACTAACATCGGAGGATATTTTTGTATGTTTGCATTTTCCTCTGCCTTTTTCCCTGGGGTTGTTTTTTTAGTTCCTTTTATGAGCTAGGGACTGTAGGATGAGATGCACATGAACAAACGGCTCTTCTGAGCCCTTGCTGACTTTTGGTTCTGGATGCATAACCATTATCTTCTTGTATCATGTCAGAGGAAACAACATTACATTAGTGTTGGCCTTGCCTGCAGTGACACGGGTCTCCTGCAGAGATAATAGCCACATTTAGCATCGTAGAGGTGTTTCACTTTTGAAACGCGTCATGCTGCCATGCCTTTTAATGAAGAATTAAACAGTAAAACATTGCTGTGAAATAAAAACCCCACAATGAAGTATCAAATCTGCATGGGGATTTGCTAGAACAGGCTAAGCCCTGTGGTGGCGAAATGGACTTCAGCAGCTGCTGGAGGGATGGGCGAGCAGTTTGTGGTGGCAAACTAGTTTCAGACTTTACACTTTGCTTAAAATTGGCATTGGTGATGAGGAGAAGAAAAAAAGATAGAAAAACAAAGCGAAAACCCTGCCACGCATATAAATTGTTTATTATTTGGACTCTAAAAAACCAAAAAATAGTACCACAATCTCTTTGTGTTGACAAACGGCATCCAATGGGTTGAAATCAATGCTAACAGTTTGTAGAGATGGGTGATTGCTCACCCCATTCCCTTACCTTCCTCATGCATCATAACTGTACTGAAAAATAAGGGGCTGCCGTTCAGAGTAGAAGTATTACTGGTAGTTCTAGATTAGTTCTGCAGTTGCTCACAAGATCTTCTGGTTTAAAATTTCAAGATAAAATAAATTAAAAACATAAATGGGTGGAAAAGACCCTTATTTTACTCCCACAATGATACAGATAACAGTAGAAGGCTTTTGTCCACTTAAGGTAGTGAAAACCTCAGCGTGGGGTAAGCTGGTCAGCTTTTGCCTCCCAGTAAATCATGGAGATTCCAGGCAATGAGATTGTTTAGTAGGAGGCAGCGTTTTCTGGACATTTTTGCAAAATAACAGAGCTTTGTAAACTTTGAAACTCAGTTTTCATATGTACTTCTGCATCCTTTTGAGGAAGCAATTCAATTACTGTTTTGCAAAGGATCCTTACCTGCTACAGGTAATGGTGCATTTTCCATTGTAGTTGGGGCTTTTGAAGAAGATCATGTGAGCTGGCTTTCAGATTTAAAGTTGATTATTGAAACTGAATAACAAAAGTGTTCAGTTTTTCATAATGTCTCTTTAGTGACTGTGTTGGCTGTATTAAGTGTGTATGTGCGAAGCAGCTGGTGTCTGAGAGAGTGGGTAAGGGGGCTTTGTTTTCACAGTCAACCCAACAGGATGAAACTACAGACGACTTAATGTTGTGTCATCAAATGTGCATAATCTTAAGCATGGCCTGTTGCTTCCTTTCCCTTTTCCTCTGTTTGTGCTAATAAAGGTCACTCTTAGAGTTAGCCACTTGGACATGGAGGGAGGTGCAGTGCTTTTTATTTAGTTAAGTTTCTCTGCCCTTTCCCTTCTGTACAGTGAACTCATGAGAGCCACTGCTGGCATTTCTAGATGCCAGTGGTAGGCTTTTTCTGTGTTACTGGCTGTTTTCCCTTTGATACCCTGATCTTTCAGTGTACAATTCGTATTAAGATGAGATTCTGCACTGAGGTCACCAATGCTGAATTGCATTTTTAAAGGTGATATCAGAAAACGAATATTTAGTTAGAATGAGAAGAGGAAATTGTTTCAAGAGCTAAAAATACTGTAAGAAAATCTCTTCTCTTTCTACTTTTACTTTTAACTTTCACCTTTAAAAAGCAATCTCCTCAGCTACACCTCCACCCATCACACAACCACTGGGCACTGAGGACGTTATTTGGCACTCAGTACGTTACCACAAACAGTATAAAATTAAGGTCTTGGCATCTTCTGGGGACTCGTTAGTTTAGTAATAGAAACTGTGTAGAGTCCTCAAGTGTTACAGAGTCTGAGGAATATTACAGAGGGAGCTTCACTTGATTTATGTCTAACCTTGTAAAAATATTAGCCGAAGAATGACTGTATTATGTATGCACACACACGTACAGAAGGAGAGAGAAAATGAGCATGCATGTTAGCAGCAGTCTGGTTTTGTTTTGTTTCTGGGGTGTGATGACTTACTTTGAAGGAATTAAGATTGTTTGAGCCATCATGAAAAGAATTTTTTTTTTTCACACTTGCAAGTTTTCTTTAGGAAGAACTAAGTTGTGAATAAAAGTTTGATGGCTTCTTTTCCATTATCCATGGGATTCGTGGGTCTGACCCATGTTTTGGTTCCATGTAGAATAGTATGATGGGACTAAAGGGCAGAGCAAATGTATTTGTTTGAAAAGTGATTCCCTGTGTGTACTAAATAACCATCCCTTTTGGGGAAGGGAGCAAGTGAATGTGGAAGAGAGTTAAAGGGAAAAAGTAAGTGAGCTGGAAGAGGAAAGCTGAAGATCTGCTTTAATAGAGGATAGCAGTAGTTCTGTAACTATCATTACCAACCCATTTGACTCCAGAGGGATATCTGTGCCAGAAATTCCTTGCTGGCTGCACAGCATTGAGCTCTGAGCTTCCCTACACAAGGTATGGAGGGCAGGGGAAGGAGAAGAACGTGGAAGAATGGAGAGAAATAGATTATTCTAGGTCACTCCAAGAAGTTTTCAATAAGACTTGCAACAAAGCTTATTTATAAGCGGGGGGGGGGGGGGGAAGGGAGGGGGCACTGGTGACATCTGTGCTGCCAGAACCATTTGACATCATGCAAAATTCACTTCGGATGGCTGCCTGCCATGCAGCTTGACTTGCACTCAGTCCCAGTATCCCTATAGACCCAGTGGGCCTCTCTAGTCCCAGGACACTGATGTAACAGCTTGTGCACTTTTCCTTTGTTTCAATTTGGGTGAAAAAAGGTAAAGGCATGCAGTGGCTTCCTGTAGTCATGTGGTGAGGGGATGAAAAGGAAGAGTTGTGCCACGTACCCTAGGGTGACTGGAGATTGATGTAGTGGGAAGGTCAGGGGGATACAGTGACAAGGTATGGCAGGTGTAGTCCAACCTGAAGCATTTTCCTGCCTAGAGCATGTTGAGAAAGGCCTTTGGTGTGATTTTATCCTTGGAAACACTCAAGATTTGTCTTGGGTTGGATCTTGTTGGCCTGGTTTGAAGGGACTGGAAGGGGACAGTTACATATATGTGCACAGAGGGTGGTTGAGGAACTGGGAGTGAAACTGGGAGCCCAGGTGCTTGAGGTACTGGATAGCCATACACATTATGCTGTCCATCACTTAGATTAGGATGTGTATGGTTATGTACAATACCCTTTTTTTTTAATGGTTCGGAAAGGTTTGCTTTTTTGGAGGGTCATAATCAGTTGGGTCTGTTGATGTTAGAACTAAATAAGTTTACATCACAGTATGTTTTTTTTTCTACCTTGTGAACCAGGAGAGCAATGAGAACAATGGTTTGTTTATTAACTGAGAGGAGAGGAAAAGGAGAATTTCCATGCAATCAGAACACCACATCCCTGTTGCATGAGCTACTGTTGAGAATCATAATGAAATAGGAAGCAGCCGGTGCAGCTATCAGGGCTGCTGCTTTTTCCTTTACCCATTATTTACACTGCAAAGAATGTGAAATTGCTGTTACAGAGGGGAGGAAAATACACTATCCTGAAACTTGGCTAAGCCAAAATTGCAGCTGTCTTAACTGTTCTCCCCCCCTACCCCTCACTGTAGTGTGATCATGGGGAAATCATGTCTGCCTTTGTCTGCTTTGCATACAGGTAGTGCTTCCAACATTTATTTTGGAGAAAAGATCCCTGCTGGAGATGTATGCAAATTTCATGGCCCATCCAGACCTGTTTTTGTCAATTGCAGCTGGAGCCACTCCTGAGGAAAGAATTATCTGCTTTGTGGAGTATTATCTAACAGCTTTTCATGAAGGCCGAAAGGGAGCGGTTGCCAAGAAGCCCTATAACCCTATAATTGGTGAAGTGTTTCATTGCTCATGGGATGTGCCTAAAGATAAAGTGAAACCATTCAGAACTAGTGGTGCCTCTGCGGTTTCTAAGGACCCAGCCAAGGAGTCTGGCCAGGACCAGTCCACGTGCTACAAGCTGAGGTTTGTGGCTGAACAAGTGTCCCATCATCCACCAGTATCTTGCTTTTACTGTGAATGCAAGGAGAAGAAAATGTGTGTGAACGCTCACGTATGGACCAAAAGCAAGTTTATGGGCATGTCGATAGGTGTTTCTATGGTAGGTGAAGGTAAGAAATGTGATTTTATTTTACTTCTTGAGCCAATGTTATGAGTGTCCAAACAACAGAAATGTGTATTTAAATGGGATGGTTAATTATATCTGAAATATGGAATCATAGAATCACCGAGGTTGGAAAAGACCCCTGAGATCATCTTGTTCAACCATCTACCTACCATCAGTATTTCCCCACTAAACCACGTTCCTTAGTACAACATCTGATGTGTACTTAGTCACCTCCAAGGGTGGTGACTCAACCACCTTCCTGGGCAGCCTGTTTCAGTGCCTGACAGCTCTTTCAGAGAAGAAATTTTTCCTAATACATGGTCCTATGTTAAGCTGCAGTAGCAATGGACTGTGGACAGTATATTTTGTAAGAACAATTTTCGTTTTCTTGCTCAGTTTTAATGTAATATCCAATTCTACGTTAGAGACTTACAACTGGAGCAAAGAAATAGGAAAAAAACAAAACAAACATTTGTACTTAAGCCCAACATTCTTTTCTCATAGTTCCAATAAAGAACCGTGGCTTTTGTAGTGCTTACTACAGTAGTGTATTGTTTCAACCTTTGTGATAAGCCAAATAGTTGGGGTATTAATCACAATTTGCTGTATCATATATACACATTCAGCTTTGTGATAAGCTGTTGCTCAACAGAAGTTCAGAAAAGCGGAGAGTCAATGAATTATTAATGTATGATGTGAGCTGATAAACACGCATATATCCATCTTGTTACTGACTGCTAATTTATTAATTTAATGTTTCAAAACTATTTAGTCCCTCTTGATGTTTGAGGGTAATCTCCTGTCTGTGGTTTTTATTCCTTTTTGTTAACTAAGTTTTAGGTGCTGCTCTTAATAGTCATAGAAAGGGAACCAGAACGATTTAGAGTAATTATTTATTTTTTCCATTATGTTAAATAATATCAACATTGAAGACAGGAACAAAGGACAACAAGTAGGGTGATGAAATAAACACCCTGATATCGAAGAGCAGATGGATATATTCTGTTGTTTCTGCTGGAGATGAAGAACGAAGTTGAACGGTAGACATGGCTACAGTGGCTTCTTTCCTGGTGTCAATATATATTCACTTCTCATACCTGAACCTTGAAACTTTTTCACTGTTGGATCCGATATTGTGATAGTTGAAGTCTGTAGTAGTGCTGCTGTTTCCTTTTTCCAGAGATTTTGGTCTTTTAATATGGGGTGAAGGGAGTGTCAGAAGGGAAACAGGTCCTTTTGTCCATTCTACTTCCAGGCCAAGTCATTGGTTTCACTTGTCACATTTTTCTGGTACATATTAATATCTGATACTGTTTTTCTGGGTGAAGGGAGCTGTTAAGTGGAATTACAGTCAAAAGCAAAACCTTTTTAGGAATGAGGAAGTTTCTTTTTCTTGCTGCTAGCACACAGTTCCCTGGGATTGGGGGTGTCTACTGTGGGGATTATTTAAGACTTCCAAGTCCTGATGTGTCCCAGTTTTGAGAGAGAAAGGGTATAGGAATTAACTGCATCCCCACTGCAGTGATTGTTTAGTGTTCATTAGTGAGAATAAATTCCCTTCCTTGGTGATCCCAGAGAGGTGCCATCAGAGGAGTCATGCTTTGGGGAACATCTGTGGTGATGAACCCTTTTAGTGTGAGGTTCACCACTGTCTTTGTGGTGAACATTTGTGGAAGAAGTTTGGGGTTACCAATTTATAGCTGTCATTCATCTTCTTTTGTTCACGTAAGCAATGCAGAAGCATGCAGACTCATGGTGACAGCATTTCTGTGAGGTGATGGAGAAACGCCAGTGCAGCCCAGGCATTTCTGTTGTGTGTTGAAGACAAGCAATAAGCAGCAGGAAATTGTACCAGCGAATCTTTTCTATAATCTGAGAACAGACAGCTCAAATCTGGCAGCCTGTATTGAAAATGTTTGCTTGCTGTGTGGTTTCCTCACTCAAGACTATACTTTGTTCCAATATAGATTTTTTTTTCTTCTTTTATTTTAGTCCCAGGGAGGTCTTCCTGGTACAGTTGCTGTATAGATTTGTCAAGCTGTGCAAAAATGAAAAGCTGTTGCAGACTTCTCTTTATTATGTCTTACATAAGTACAAATTCTGTGTTAGATTGAGGTCAGCGTGAATGCTGGGGAATATATTGCTGAACCAATGAAAAGTCCTCCTTTCTGTCCTCCTTTTTTATTTATTTAATTTTCATTATGATCGTTCAGCTTCTTTTCCGTGCTCTTTCAGGATATGCATTCAGTGACTCTGATGCGTGTTTAAGATAACCTGTCAAGTTTACTTCTGTACATGTAGATGCCTTTGAATATTTGTTATGGATTCTAGATTCTGAAAAGGCAATTTTCTTGACTTCCCATGTGCCTCTGTCCTTCCTGAGATGATATTCAGATCTTTCTGGTGCTCATGTGGCAGTTCCATTACCCTGTGTATTCATTCAACACTGCTTTGATGTATGTAGGGAGGAAAAATCCTTCCCCGCAGAGCAGCAGAGGCAAACTGTGCTGAATTCACATAATTTAGTGGTAGCAGTGACTGTCTTGCTGTACTTAAGATATTTAACATAATGCTTTTGTTTATCCTCTAACTTTCTTGTGACCTTAGCATTGAATACAAGTAAGTGTGGTGTACGTGGAAGCTGCTGTCCCCTGAATGTTGGGTTTTTTTGTGTATATGTATGGCCTCCAAACAGTTGAGAGATGTTTATTATATTGCACTTTGCTGTTTACATAGGTAGTGTAGTACTGGATGTTTGGACTTAATTGTGTAAGGAATATGCTAATAACATTTCCATGGTTCTTTTGCAAAGTTGTGTTTTCAACTTGTCACAATGCCCTGAGATGTGCAGCACATGCTGCTTTTCGTGCCTTGCTGAAATAGGGTGCAGTAGAGTTGCCAAGGCTTTTATAGGAGGTTAAATAAGGGGATTTGGTAGCAGTATGGATCTGTCGTACAAATGGTACAGCACTGTATCCAAATTGTGCAATTTTTTGTGTCTGCTGCAAATCAAAGTACTTAAGATTGTCTACTATGATTTTTGTTTATTAATTCCAGAGATGCAGAGTGAGTAGACAGGTGATGCTGGAAGCCCGTAAGAGGCATTTTTTTTATGATAGGCCTTTGTCTTTGGTTATGAGGGCTCCAAATCTGGTTTGCTAAGGAGAATTGTTAACTTCTTCGCTGTGTGACAAAAGCGTTCTTCAGAGCAGCCAGAGTTTCCCCAGGAGAAAATGGAATTAGAAGAGGGAGTATTTTGCATGTAAGAATTCACATTGCACGCACAGTCCCTAATTCTGATTAATGTTAATTATGTACTAATGAGAGAGTGAGGGAGGGGAGGAGGGCGTAATGAATAGAATTGTGTTAGGATTTAAATTAGCAGGGGATGCAAGAGTCAGAGTAAATATTTAATGTGCTTTACATGGTCCAAGGAATCTTCAAACAGATTCTGATTGTAAGATAAGGCTTTTCTGGTAGGAAACATTGTTCTGAGCACACCTTACTTGTGTGCCCCTGGTCTGTCCTTGGTTTTTGTTGCAAAGCAGCAAAATCCAATGGGAAGTGTTAGCTTTGATTCACTGGTTAATTTGTAGCTCAAACAGTTTAGGTGGATTATTCTTTATAGCCAATTGGCTTAGTTACATCTCATGTTTTTACTTCTCTATTTAAATGCTTTTAAAAACTCCTGAGATGCTTTCAGAAGTTATTTCTTAAAACTGAAATCAATCAGCCTTGAAGAGGATTGATAGATAGGGAAAGGCTCAGTGCTCTTTCCAGGGTAAATACAAGTGAAAGCAACAAGTGTTGTTTGTCTTAGTTTTTTCCATTCACGTGTATGTATGTGCATGCGTTCATGCATGTAACAAAATATATCATTTACCATCCTGAGGAATTAATAACCTGTTAATTCACCAGCTCTGCTCCATGCAGCTGGAACTAACGAAATATTTTCCTAGCATTAATTTTTGTAATTAATATTTTTAGTCTGGTGCTTTCAGAACTTTCTGTATGACAAAGTCCTCATTACTGAATTTAGCAAAGGTGTCCAGCTTTTGGAAAATAAGCAATGCAGAGCAGCTCGCTAGAATGTTTGGGACAAGGGCATCTTGTGTGAACTGTGGTGGCTGCTGATGGGCTGCATCCACGTGTGTTGCATCCCAGTGAGTAACTCACTCTCATTTGTGCCCTGTTATGAATAATACAGACTGTGAAGAGCCAGTTAAATCAGGAAACTGCCCTCGGCCATTTATGACCCACATACCATTTGTTGTTCAGATTGATCTCCGAACAATCAGTGGGAAGCATTAAATTTCACATGCCTCTTCTGCAGTTATTGATCCAGAGTATCCTCTGGGTATTCCGTCAATGCATGTTACTGGAAAATCAATTCACAAAGCTACAGTGTCAGTGAGGGACGTGTAATAGTCAAAGGGGCAAAATGATACGCTGTGAACATCGCTTCCTTTCATGTGGGCTGGGGAGGCAGGAAAAGAGCATGGCTGTGAATATGTTGCCTTAATCAAAGCAGGAGTAAATGGCGTTAAGGATATTTCAAGGGGAGATTTCAAAATTCACTGCTTGTTTACAAAAAATTCACCCTTCTCTATGGGATTTTGTTCTAATAATACACTAGATTACTAAATCTACTTTTCTTCCCAGAGTACTTACGTGATGCATTCTCCCTCTGTAATAGCTGCCTATAAATACTTAATGACTTCTTGAAGGAATCTGCAGCTTCCAAAATCATTGTTTGATGCAAGAGGAGGAAACATTAGTAAAAAAAAACAAAAAACAACAACAACAACAAAAAAACCTGTTAGGTTTTCTTTTTTGTGCCTTTTAATTTCTCAAAGTAAAACTGGGAGGCTAAAATGTGAACTGCAAGGGTGGTAGCAGTTATATCTGTTGTGTCTTGGTGTCCCTTTGGCTGCCACTTCAAAAATGATGCAGCTCTTAGCTCGGGCCCAGTGGTGCAGCTGCAGTCCCTGCGCTGCTTCAGTCACATGAGGTTTTGCAGGTGGATCCTGCAAGGGTTAGAATGGGAAACTGGTGGTTACGTGTTGGTGCTGAAAGTGTTATCAAGTTGTGGATGTTTCACATCTTTCCTTTGTTCTTCTTTAGGTTGTAATTACTGAGCTGGAGCCATGTTTCAAGGGAGGTAGCGCTCCATTAAAGAAATGTACTTATTGAGATGTTTAAGGAATTTAAGAAGAAAAATATGATGCTACCAAATGTTAGGAATGCTGCTAAGCGAGCTGGTTCAATTTTTAATACACAACCTGCTGTGGTTGTTAAATATTTACACTGAAGGTCACTGCTATTATTTGCCACTCACTTTTCAGTGTCCTTTGCACTGATCATTAGAGCTCTGCATCCCTCCCATTCCTGCATGGAGAAGTAGAGCTATTGATCCCATCAGAGTGGTGAAAGCAAACCCGTGCCAACAGTTTTGATCCTGGCATTTTCCTCCCATGTCAGAGGAGCGTGTCTGGGCCTGGAGAAGTAGAAAGCTGTGGGAAATGGGGAGCTTCAGCATCCTTTTACTGGCTGATGGGCTTGGATCTAAAACCTGATACAGTCTTCCATTTGGAAATTGTGCAACCGCAGGCATTTCCCTTTTGTGTATTTGTAGCCATTATAGAATCATAAAAGCGAAGAATCATATAATATTCTGTGTTATGATCCACAAGGACAGTTGAGTTCAGTCCTGGCTGCACACAGACCCTCCCAAAACCCAAACCCAGTGTCTGAGAGCATTGTCCAAATGTACCTTGAGCTCTGGCACTCAGGGCTGTGCTGATGGATGTGTCCTGGATGGTTTACGCAGCTCAGCCTTCCTGCAAGGTGTTAAGGTTGCATTTACCTACAGGAGTGGAACTGAGGAGACCCGAGGCAAAATGTGTGTGTGTTCCAGCTGTGTTCTGACCTTTCAGTGAGGTTGAGGGTTCAGCACATGACACAAACAAATTGTGACTCGGCAAGGTAAAATGATGGAAGGTTCTTTCATGACATTGCTGTTCTGTGCTTGTGCTTTTGCACTCTCTGGTTTGTTTGTGTCAGACTTGCTGTAGTAGGAGTGTTGGCTGCATTGCTGCTGGCAGCTGCAGTTGCAGAGGTCCAGAAACAACAGCGGAAAGCTGTGAGGTTACTGGAAGACAGAAACAGCAAGTTAAGAAGCTTCCTGTACCTGTGTTTTGTTCTAGCTGTTGGAGCTGGTATTTAGAATGATGGTTCTCATAGAGCTCTGTGCTTTTAAATTCTGAATGTCACTTAGGTTTGTGTCTTTGTACAGCATTAAGGGCATGTTTTTACGTTGACAGTACTAGTAGCTCGTTCCTATTCAGTGCTTTTCCATTGTTACATTTCAGATCACTTTGCAAGATGTGTCATTATTGTCTTCAACAGATAGACAAACTAATAAATACAGCTACTAATGTGTTGCAATTCTTCCCCTCTCCGCCCCAGGGCGAGGTAAATTGGCTTATGCTCATCTGGTTGCTGAACTGATTCTATTACTTTCTGTATGTCAAGATAATTTTCCTGATATTTTCAGAGGTTTCTGGGGTCTGAGTACTTCTCACAATGGGTTATTTTTGATCCCTGTTGTGAAAAATTATTTTCCAAGTATAAATTTGCCTTTAGCTAGGTATTAAATGGGTTATAAAGGAGTGTAGAACTGTAATAAAAATATTCTGCACGTAGTTGGCATTACCTAATTCTTTGTGCAAGGTTTAAAGTGCTCTTTACCTGATTTTAGGTCTTATGTCCCATTCTTTGCCATCTTAAAGACCAAAGTACGGCTGTGATAGGGATAGAGCTCCATCAATAACTTTAATGAAAGCTGATTCAGTCTTTTCATCAGATATGGTACTACTTCCTTTGTAGGTCTGCTGCTCATTTTGTTGTTAGGAACCATTATAGAATGAAATAGAATTGGCAGCAATTTTCTCTGCATGGTAGAGAGGCTGGTGTCAGTGGTAACAGAGGAGTGGCCTCCCAGTAGTTATGTAAGAGTTTTTGGGCCCTTTGAAAGAAAGGAGCAGACTTCTAGGAAATTCCTAGGTGGTCACCTTAAGCACGATTCTTGATTGCATTCAGCCGGACTCAGAGAACCTTTTGTTCCCAACAGAAAATTAGTCAGAAATAAACTAGTGGAGAGGAGCTGGCAGTACCCTCCTTCAAGGCAAGTTTCATGTTGTGCCCTCTGTGGAAGTGTATTTTAATGACAATAATTGATCAGTGAATCTCATACCTTATAAATGAGCTTCTACCTTTTCACTGTCAATCTCTTTGTGTAGGTGTTCTGTACTTGCTGGAGCATGAAGAAGAATATGTTTTCACACTGCCCAGTGCCTACGCTCGCTCGATACTTACCATCCCGTGGGTGGAGCTCGGAGGCAAAGTCAACATCAGTTGTGCCAGGACTGGCTACTCTGCTACAGTCACATTCCACACCAAGCCCTTCTATGGAGGGAAAGTCCACAGGTATGGGAATTATTGTGGCTGATCAAGGAAAGATTTAGCTGGTCATCTGTTCGGTTCCTCTATTGCACTGTGCTGTAGATACCTGGTACATCACTGCCCATAGTAGTAGTTCCCCACTGAGGACTTCCATTTCAGCACTGAAATATGGGATGAAACTATTGCTCATCTGTCTTTGGTTCTGCTTTATGAGAGTGTCAGGAGGAGCTGTGCAAGATAGCTTGCATCTTAATTCCGTGCTTAAGTTGGTGACATGATCATTAACACACACAGCTCCCTTTCCTGTTCTGCTGCAGACTGTAGCCATTTCCATGGCTGCGCTTACTGTTGATTGTGTTATTCTTCCATACGTGTGTCAACCCCTTCAACATTGTGCTCCGGCTAATAATTGACACGGGCTGTTTTGACAAGGCTTTATCTAAAAGGGACAGATTAATTGGTGCCCATCAAAATGGGGATGGCTGTGCTGTGATAGTTTAATCATCTAAAAACTTAAGCGAATTTGCAGATGACTTGACACAAGCTGCTAAAGCACGCAGTGTGCTTGTTCACACAGACACACACAGAGGAAACTGCTCCCTGTTTTAGTTGGGTCTTTAGAGAGCAGTGTCTTTATGCTTGAAAAACTATTTCATAGACATAAGAACACACTTGTAACCTTAGCAGCGGTACAGCAGTAATGCTTTCACACACTGATAATGAATGGTACCAGTTATCACTCTTGTGGTCTATTTTTTCTTCTTCTTCAATTAGGGTTACAGCTGAAGTGAAACATAATCCCACTAATACCATCGTATGCAAGGCACAGGGAGAATGGAATGGCACGCTGGAATTCACTTACAGCAATGGAGAAACCAAAGTGATTGACACTAGCAAACTGCCTGTTACCAAGAAGAAGATTAGACCAATAGCAAAACAAGGCCCACTGGAATCAAGGTAAGGCAGAAGAATTACAGCATTCTGCTTCTGAATCCCAGGTGAGAAAACAGAATCATGAAGCAACCTGCAGTTATCAACAGTGTGGTGCTAAAAAACCTTGCTTTCATTTAGCACGTTAATCTGGGTGCAAGTAGCTGAAGTTGTGTATTGGTTCTTTGGTAGATAAATGACGCTGTAGTGATGTAAACATGAGTTTTCCAGTGGGAAAAATGCTCACAAGCATTTTAATGAGCATTTGAAAATGGTAATGCAGTCTTTTATGTATTTCTTGGATTGTAACGTGGCAGCCAAATTAGTCAGTTTGTAACTTTGCATCTTAGTGTTCATGCACATTTTACGTATTTCATCTGTATATACGTAATATATGTGATGTGTGTGCATGTACAGAAATGTAACATATGATCCAGTGTGACAGAAATACACATGCAGGTGTTTCTAGGCTGTCAGAACTCACATCACCTGCCTCATCTGATTCAGGTATATTAGAAAAAACTCATTCTGTTATTCTGTCAATAACTGTTCTCACTTATCTTCAGGAAAATCAATATTTTTATTGAATTTAGGAGCACTTTATGAAACACTTTATTGGAGGATTTAAAAACACGAGTTGAACTTCATTTTATAATCTTTAAATGTATTTCTTTATTGTACAATGGCATATCTCAAGACATTGTGCAAGGTCAAATGTCTTTGTTTTTTTTTTTTTTTACTTTCTAGACGTATCTTTTTATCACAAACTCATTTTTCCTCGTAGTTTAGTAACAAGGAAAGGCTGGAGTAAATAATGAAAGCAGTAACTGCAGTGTATTTGTTGTATTTTTTGACACTGCTAAGCAAATTACAGTTATTTAGTGCTTCTGCAGGGCGTGCTGTTTATCAGCTTGTCAACAAACTCATTTAAACACCCCTGGAAATATGTGGGAGTTGCAGTCAGTTTCTTAGTCTGCTTTGGGGCCAAGGTGCTGCTCGGTGAATGCAGCGTGAGGAAGCATTGCTTCTCAATACTGCTGGTAAAAACAAATCTGGTTCTGTACTGATAGTTATTGTCAACTGGAAATAAGTGAGTAGACCTTGAAGGGCTTCTGAGCATCGGTGTGTCAGCACCTCTGTTAGGAAGCCATTGGGAGCAGTCAGTGCCCCGGGTTAATGTTCTCTTGGCTTCTGTCATGTCATTCCAAAGCTGGCTGCAAAGACACGCAGAATAAATGCTTGTCATTTGGGGTAGGTCATCAGTAAAGGATGTGAACAGGAAATGGCAAAACCATTCATCACTTTTGAGGAAAAATGGTCAGGCTGTGAAGAGTCGAGGAACAGAAACTGCTGAGAAATGTAATTTGTGGGAGATTGCAGGGAACTGAGTGTATCTGAAGATGTGGTCTGCAAATGGGTATAGGAGTGAAGTGGTAGTTCAGCATCCATGTGACTTGTGGAGGTGGCATGGCAACGTGGCACCAGCCCAACGCTGTCTGCGTTGCTGCTGTAGCCATGTGCTGACTGTCTGTGTGCTCCTTCCCCATCACACAGGCACCTCTGGCAGCACGTCACCAATTCTCTGAAGGAAGGCAACATCGATGCAGCAACAGAACACAAACACCACCTTGAAGAGAGACAGCGAGCAGAGGAGAGGCAGCGTGCGGCTCTTACAACCCCATGGAAGCCAAAATATTTTGCCAAAGAGGTACTGCATTATGTTTTCTTTTCTAAGACCAGTACCGTCTTTGTGCAGATGAGTGCTGGTACAGATGAACCTTTGTGGTTTTACCATGGGCTAGTGTTCTTACATATCACTGATTATTTTATAGAGAGAAGCAATAGATTGTTCTGTGTTTATTTTGTACATTTGTTCACTTTTGTTCAATTAGACTGAGTTTAACACTGAATTTTTGGTACCAGGCACCTGAAGCTTTGCTTTTTACCTTGAAATCCACAGCTAGATTTGCAAATGCTTGCCTAATAATCTTGTTCTTAGCATGGCAAAGTGAACATGTTCTTAGGGACATAGGCCCAATGTAAGTAAGCAGGCTTGGGATTCAACTGCTTGAAATGAGGTATATTTTACAAAGTTCGTCTTTGTTCATCCTTAGAGAAGAGCGGAAGGGGAAATAAGATGTACTGAGAGAATCATTACACAGCTGTGTTTAAGTTAGCCAGTGTGTGCAGCTGTTTAAACCAGTAGTTCATCTGCTGCATCTTCCCATTGCTTCTCTTCTCCTTGGGAATTTCATTCCCTGCTGCACAAATTATCTGTACGTTCATTAAGCACAGAGTTTGCAGAGGACAGGGGTGGTTTCTAGTGTCAGTGGTGGTGTTTTACCTTTTATGTGGAC
The DNA here is from genome assembly GCF_054131305.1 of Coturnix japonica. Classification (NCBI taxonomy): domain Eukaryota; kingdom Metazoa; phylum Chordata; class Aves; order Galliformes; family Phasianidae; genus Coturnix; species Coturnix japonica. Next base: position 102,484,602 of record NC_140664.1, read on the forward strand.
ATAAGAAGATGCATTATGTATAAATCTTGTTTGTAACCTGTCCCTAATTTTCTTACAGGGAGATGGTTGGCAATACTTGAATCCTCTCTGGAAGAGCCTTTGACAAGATACGGGAGTTGTCTTATAATTTTACCTTAAAGGCATTATAAAGATACAGTATATAACTTGTAAAATGTCGCTGATTAGGTCTCGTTTTCAGAAGATACAATTGAGAAGCTATATACTGTGAACAGTGCATCTCAAATAACCACAAGCTCAAGGTGATTCAGGAGCCATTTGGTGTGTACGGATACACAGACACACACACACGTGTACGATATACGCACATATAGACACACAGTGTTGCATGTGTGTTTGTGTGTGTGTGTTACCTACACTACACATAAACAAAGTATAAACACTAATGGTGATTTAAAGACCTTATCCTTTAAATGTTAGGGCACAGAACTCTGGCTGCCATCAGCTGGGGTTCCTGAGTTGCGTGCTTGCAGGATCAGGCCCTGTGCTAGTATTTAAAAACCACTTTTTTATTAGTACTGGTTAAGGTTTTCTATTTTTCACTTTTGCCAAAAATGTTTTGCACTTGAAATGTGACGTCACTTAATGGCAGTCGTTCCGTTCCAACAGTCACGGGGTAACTCACTTTGACGTATGAATGATGCATTGACAGCGCTCTTTGGGATGCTGATTTAAGAGCATGTTTCTGTCACTTGCGGCGTGAATTTTCTGCTCTTACAAGAAGTAGCAATACCTTCTCAAGAACGTTGTTGGCACTAACCCAGCGTGTCCTCACTGTTCTGTTTGTTCCTACTCCCGAAGTTTCACAGGTCTCCAGTCGGTCGCTCCTAGCCAGCTGCTTTTGGTCTTGCTGTGTGATGTTCTTTGGCTGTTGTCATGCAGATGCGTTTGGTTACATGTTTTTGCTAAATCCCTCCTGGCAGATAGAGCTGAGGTCTTCAAACTTATTTGCCTCAACTTCCCCCTCAAACATTGCCCCTCCTCCCCCTCCGCAGGGCCTGGTTTCACAGCCCTGCCTTTAAAATCAAACTGCTGCTGATGCACTTGTGCAGAAATGCCAGGCTGTGAATCAGGTGCGGCTGCTGCAGTGGGTCTGAGCCTCCAGAGCTGCCCCTGCCCACTGCTGCTTGTGGGGTCAGAGCCCCTCAGTCCTTGGTCACGCAGAGCTGTACCTTCATTCCTTTCGCTTGTGGCCCAGGTGATCGCTTTGAATGGTTCCTCGTGGGTGGAGATGAGAAGCCTTTTCAAATGAATGATTTTCTGATGTTCGAGAAACGATTTAGTAAATTACTATGCTGAAACAAGAACTTTATTAATGAAATGAATGAAATGGGATGTAACTTGTTTTGTAAAATAAAAGAGTAAACAATCCTGCAGCTTGATCTTGCTTTGTAAGATAACCACTGTCACACAGAAGGACGTTGTGGATTCTTTGAATTCCTTAAACCTTCGTTGCTTTTCAGTTTGTGTTTGTTACAAGTGAAGGTGTTTTCGAGAGCAGTGACAGCAAACACTGAGATGTGCTGACTTCTCAGTGCTGCTCTTACAGCACTCTGCAAAGAAACCTCTGTTTCTCACCCCCTGTCGTGAGGCCCTGCCTCGTAGCGCTGATTATGTTGTGCCTTTTGTCTGCTTTCTTAATAGGATGACTGTTGCTTTGCACCTGTTACACTACTACGTGTAGGTGAAAGTGTCGCTTCTATCCTTGTTGAGTGTTGTGCATTTTATAATGTTTTATGGATATTAAAATCTCTCGAGTAACTGGAGGCCACACAGAGGTGTGTGCACAAGGAGACATTAGTTCACTGGACGTAAGTCTGATAGATCTTTCCATGCTGAACTTCAGAACTTCAAGTGCGGCCTCCTTTTCCTCATGAATGTTATTTCTCTGCTTGGATATACCTTCTTTTTTTGCACATTAGAAGGATTTATGAGTGATTTAAATACTATTTTTTAAGGAAAATGTGGACTGAATGAGCTTAGTTTTGTAACTGGCAATTTTTGGTTTTTGAGAGAAATACCTTATTTTTAGCTGCAGTCAGTGTTTGTCTAACACCACCACAGCAATGCAGTTGTGGTAATCACTGAATGCCACCACCAGGCATGGGCAGGAAAATGCCTTCCTTGCCACCTGCCAGCTGTACGCCCGTCATGGTTCTGCTCTTGTTTTAGTTGAGTCTGGTAGGTATCCGGAGCTCCCAGTGCAGTTTGTAGCATCATCACAAAGATCACTCCAAATGCAGATTAAACACATGGAACATTTTTTTCCCCTAGAACCTCTTGACTGTCATACACCAAAGAAGCCGCCACAGGCTCACTGAAAATTCCACCCCCCCATATTAGAAACATTCAGAAAATAATTTCTACCTTCCTCATTTTAAAAGATGCTCTGGTGGTCTCTTCTGGTTTGCCTTCCTCTTGTGATTTGTGAAGTTAGAATTACGATGCTGGTGAATAAAAGCTGTTTCATTCAGTAGCGGGAAGCCCCTCTCTCTTTCCATTGAAGAATTAGTTAACGAGGAGCATTTATTTCCAGGTCTACCACAGCGTTGAGGGCACACGTAGTCCGTTTTCATGGTTCTGATAGGAGCGATTTGTCACTGGAGCTCTGCCTTTTATTTATGTACTTCAGTGGTCCCTCCCTGTTACTGCTGCCAGACACCGTACAGCTGATGGTGTTTAACTTGGGCAGCACCACACAGAGCACAGGGCTGGGCTTTGGAAAGGCTGGGAAGCACAAGCCTTGTTTTGGCAAAGAGAAAGGAAAAAGGTTACGGTGTTCCCTCAGTTCTGGAAATCATTTCATTTAAATTTCGTCATTAACAGAGATTATCTTAAAGTACGGCTCCGGGTTACTGCAGCACTGGACACTGGCGTGGTCTGCGTTTCTCAGATGTCAGATTATGTGAGTCTGGTTTGTTTTAAATGTTCATCCAAATTGCTGGGAAACACCATGCCAGAGGACTTTGTTTTAATGCAAAACAGACCAACCCTGGCTGTAATGAGACAGGAAATACCACTCAGTCATGTTCCTCACCTCTCGTTGCATTGCTTTGGGGCCATGGCAGCTTTAGTCGCTGCCAAATGGGATTTCATTTCAGTTTTCACTCAGTGGCATTGATATGTACAGAGGGCTGAGTCAAAGCATTTAACTGCTGCTTCCAAGAGTAAATCTATCAAGATAGGTACTTAACTAACAAACAGCTTCCCCTCCTCTTCTGGAATTGCTTCCAAGTGTCCGAATGTTTCTGCTGTGATAAACAGCAGCAGTGCTGCCCTCGTTTCCACTCATAGCAGTGCCCAAGTGGTGCCAAACTTGAGCAGCACCAGCTGTGAGTCCACAGGTGTAGTTCTTCAGCAACTGAAGGGCCGAGTCTGGCTCAAACCTATTTTTCCCTTTAGATCTTGATTCCTTTGTAGCAACCGTGCTTCCAGCTCTAGCACCCTTGACTCAGTAGAGAAACAAGAGGATGGATGGCTGTACGTAAGGAAGCAGCCCAGGATGGAAGGTAGGTTGGAGAATGGTGCAAACTGAGCGTGCTGCCCTTTGCTCGTACCAGGGGGGTTCAGCTCGCAGAAGAGTGCTGAGGATGGGGGAAGTTGGGCACCTGCAGGGTGCTGGTTCTTGAGGGACCAAGGAAGGGCACAGTCACACAGTGCCAGCTGGTACGGTGGAAATTCTTTATATTTTCCTAATGATATCAAAGCAAGTTTTCATTGTAATGCAGATTAGTAGTAAAAGCCTTGAAGTCAGATTAGATTTAAGAATGCTCAGGTAAGTGAGCAGCAGGTAATCTTGGGCCCAGGCTGGTTGAGGTTCCTGGAGTTAGCTGCTTATCCTTTCATGTTGCCTTAAAAATACTGTAACGTTAGTAATTATTTCTGCTCTACTGAAGGAAAACGCTGACAGCTAAAATGGAACACATTTTTTCACAGAACCGTAAAGATACTTGGAGATGGGAGGGTCACCCCTTAAGCAAGGCTGCATTACAGCTAAACAGGAGACTGACCAGCAGCACCTGTTCAGCTGACTTTTGCAGTCTTTCAAATGCCCGACTGCTTATTTCTTAGCACTGCTGAGCAGTCAGGGTGTAGATTTGCTTGGAATACAACAAATTATACATCACCCATCTGCCTGATGTAAGTGATGGCGACCTCTCGGGCTTCTCCAGCCGCAGGCACCGTTCAGTGCAGGGTGTGTTCCCTGGAACTATCACAGCTGCTTTGGATTTCCTCACAGCGGAGGTTCTGTGTTTAACTTAACATCCTTCCAGCTTTAATAAGTAGCTGCTGTGGATTCACTGCAGCAACTTCCTGAGGTCAGTAACTCTGCATGACCCAGTCTGAGTGCATGAATTGATGGCTAGGACTGTAAGCACCACATTATCGAGTAACCACAACAAAACCGACACAACACCCTTATTAACACAAAACTTGAATTAACTTTATTTTCCCCTACAGTCAACAACTGGTCTGCATTGAGCTTGAAAGCAACGAAAAAGAAGTGAAATCTCCGAATGATGGGGCCCAGAAATCCAGATTTAATGACCTCAGTGAAAACGCTGCAGCTGTAGTTATTGGTCTGTAAGAACCGCTGGAGCTGGAAACGAGTTCGTAAATCAAAAATATCCTACAGCTTGGGGAAGAAGTCAGCAGTAACGTTCTCAACAGAGCACTGTAAGGTTACATGTTCTTCATGAAAGGTACATACTATTCTGCGCTTCACATCAACTTGTTGATGCAAGTTTGGTTTCGGTAAAAAGTTGCAACCTGTGGCAGGAAAACAAACTGCAAAACCCCTTCTTCCATTTTATCTAAAGAAATCGTTCAAGTCTGTATAAAGTTTCCCTATAGCTGGAAAGTGAACATGTTCAGTCTCCATTTATATTACTTTAGTGCATTTAATGTGACGGTTTTCACCACCTTTTTCTTTGAGAACAACAAAAAACAAGCAGGAGATGAGTATAAAAGACAGACGAAGCAGGTAGCGCTACAGCGGGGATTTCTTCAGTTGAACTGAGCACTAAATAAAAGATGCGGAGAAACAGATTTCCAGCAGAACTTCTGTCCTCACAGGCGAAGGCGGTGAGGGGGGAAGAGGTTTGCAAACCCTCTACCGCTGCCAGCCACAGAAAAGGGGCTGTATACCTGTCAACCTTTTTCTTTCCTACAACAGGCTCTGCTTGTTTTACTAATGTAAACATTTACCTACAAGAGTTTAGTTTCAGTTCTGAAGCGCCAGACACCGTATGGTGCTCAGCTGTACGTTTCTATCGCATTCATTACTGTCGATTCAGATTTTTCCAGAGGATGCAAATAAGTGTAGCCCTTGTATCTGCAATGTGCAAGGCTTGCCTCGTCTACCTGATGAAACGATAGCGTAAGGCAGCAATACTGCAATCGCTGTTAACCAAAAGCAGCTCATCCGGTCCGAGCCGTCCCCCAGTTATCTGTCCTGTCAGCTCTGCTGGGAACTGCAGCTTTACTTCTCACACCCCAGATCAAAACCAGCCTGCAGCGGGAGGAAGGGACGGTTGAAGAAACCATGGAGCGGTAATTATGGGAGGAACTTATTCTGAAGGTTTAATTTCAAAGACAGCTTTATTTCCTCGTAATTGTCGAAAACAAGTCATTTTAGATTTAACCATTCCAGTTTACATGCTGCTGCTCTTCAGCTGAACGTGTTCCAAGAAAGATTGACAAGTATGCATGTGCCAAGGACCAAATTACAGGGTTCTTTGGTGCAGTCAGTCCCAATTCTCAACCGATTTGAAGGATAATATGTACCAATAAAAAAAACGCTGCTAGACTTGGATAGCAGCTCTGTCTTGCTTCACATTACAAATCTAAAACAGCTGTTCTCAATAAGCCAATATTTTTAATCAGACATTGCCTGAAAATTTTGTACAATAATCTGGACCAATGATGGTTCTGTACCCTCATGTTGCTGTGAAACATGACTCGAGCTAAAGGCAAAGACCGGTTATCTCAAGGACAACTGCTTCGTATTAGCATTCGGAACAGTGTATTTAAACTGTCTTCCTGTTGGGTCTCTTGCCTTTCTTTAAAATTAGTTTATTCTTAATGTAGCCACGCTTCCTTTTGGAGGTCTAAAAAGAAAAACAGAATACAATGTATTAGTTAATGATTTAATCTTGACCGCGATTTTAATGCTGTGCATTTCAGTCTGAGCATTAGATTTATTTTTAAAGAGCTTAATGGGTAAATCCTCAACTAAGTATTATCTGTTTATTACTTTTAAAACTGGGATTGTTAATTCGTGCCCAGCATTCGCTTTTGTGCGTGCTGTACTTTTCCAAGCTGCACATACACACGATCCATGGAGTTATTTTCAAAGCTTTGTGCTGAGGCAGAATTGATAATTAACCAACGCGATAAAGCTCTGCTAAATAGGCCAAAGAGCAGAAGCGACAGAGAGCATTCGTTTTGTTTGGAAATACCACCTCGCGTCTTTTGCCCTGTTTTGATCTCTTTGAAGTTAGCAAGGTCGATAGCAATGTTTGTTTGCACAAAATGGGTTTTTCATAAAGAAGAGAAACTGCACAACCATATTCTCTAGTCTTTAGTCCTCTGTTGCCTGCGGGCTTGTTAGTGCTGTCTGCTTGTGGGTCTCTTATCAGCGTGCTTTAGGTTCCCCTTTCTTCTTTTTATTTAACAGAGGTGGTGATGGGGAGAAGTATCAGTGCTAGTCTTGGCTCATCGGAAATTCAAAATGCATAAATAAATAGTCAGTCTGCTTCTGGAGAGCGGAGCTGCACACTGGGCAGCTCCCAAGCTTGCTGCAATGTGCTGTGCATAGCAGCAGGCTCCATTGCATCCATTCAATGTGACTTTTTAACTTTCTGCTAAAACTAACAGTGTTTTGAAGTGAGATATGAACGCAATACTCAGACTTGCTACTTTGGTGAGTTTGAGCAATGTCAGCCCTTATCGTGGAAGAGTGACAGGAGAAGGACTGGACTGCCAGTAAGGAAGCAGCCCTTTGAAACCTTCAGCTACTACAGAGCCCTCAGCATGTGCTTAAGCAATCTGAGTGTAGACAGCAGCCCTGAGCTCTTTCCCGGTTCACTGACTCCCCATTGGGAAATCCTTTAGTAGCTGGTGCTACAACAGCTGGTGCTGGATCTAAACTGCCTTTAGACAGAACTGGCACATCCACAGCTCTAGTGAAGTCAGTGTGTCCACAATTACTACATACAGCCTTGCTTTATCACCTACAAGCAAAAGTTACACTGTAAGTTAGGCACAGAATAACTTTTGCTTGTTGTCTTTTTAAAGTAAGATTGGCTTCCTTGGCAACTCTCAAATGCCTTATTTCACTAAAAATATGCCATTTTTACCAATTTTACCAGTCCCTTCCAACATTCCTCGTTTGTACTTGTATGACGCAGTGTATGCTTACTGCCTGAGCTAATTCACACACCTTTCTTTCTGACAGGATCCTGGGATTCCTTTTGCAACGTATGTTAGTATACACAGGGGTCAGAGGCCGTGAAGGACAGGGCTGCTGCTGCTGCTGAGATTCTCCCGAGCTCCCTGATAACAAATCCTTCTTAGCAGGCTGAAGTAGCGCGCCAAACTAACGCTAAGATGACTTCAAACAGTAAGCAGCCAGACACTTCAGTTCCATCAACAAAAGTTTCATATTTAATTTATTTCATACAAAAGTGCCATTTTTAAACTTCTAGGCATCACTACTTTCAAACAAAGTCAGAAAGCAACTTCCACATAATTTACTTAGTGAGCCATAGTTACTGAAACATGAATTGCTTTACTTTAGAGATTATGCTTCCAGTTACATGAAGACTTAGGAGCTGTAACAGCCAGTGACACGCTCTATTTCCAGTTAGCGTTCTGCCTAAAAAAAATCTAGCCTTGTGTCTTTACATGCTTGTAAGTTAAGCAGACAGTAAATTAACAATTATTACCAGCAGGCAGGTCTGATATTGGACACTAACATGAACAGTATCCGTAACATTCTGGCTAGTGGAAATACATAATTCACCCGCTATGTGATTGACTTAAAAATAAATTGCCCTCTCTCGACCCTCTGAGTTACTTCACTGTGAACCCACCTTCTTTGACAAATACTTCTGTTTCGGTACAATGTTGGTTACTCTAAGTTTATGATCCAGCGTCTCCCTGTTGTCTAGTTGTTTCACCTTGTATATTCTAACCAGCCAGTGCTCTGAAGTAAAGGCTTCCTCCAGATGTTTAAATTTAATGTCTTTGTTTCCAATCTCAGCGTTTCGCGTACGATCAAATCCTGGGGGTGTCCGAAAATCCAGCTACAAAGACCAGAGTTGTGTATTAGTTCAAGACAAAACCCAAAAGCACAGCACCACAAGCTATGGTGCTTTATACCACGTGGCAATAATTTCCACTGGTCTGCTCAAAGGATGCTCCTTCCTTTCTTACGTTGGTTATCGTGACCTGGAAAATACTCTCTTATTCTCAACTATCAAAATTGAGAACCCTCACCCATTCCTGCAGTTGATGCAGGAAATACCGCTTTGTATCTTCCAATGGAAACGCCACTTCTGCATTCAGAGAATATGCTATTCCAATGAAAGACAAAGGTACAACTGCTCAGAGTAGGCTGGGGATTTTTTTGGCACAGCTGTTAATGTTTATTTTTCTACTCTCATACTGAAATATTTTGCACTATCATGTTTCTTCTGTTCAAGTCCGAAATAGTTCCTTATTGGGGTTATCAGTTCAATCTGACCCCTGTGTTAAGAACATGATCCCATGGCCTCTAAGTTATAGCTGAATAAAGAGCTCTTGATCAGAATGAGGAGCTCATGGGGCAAGGGCTGGTGGTGAGAAGAAAAAAAGCAAAGCAGTCCAATTTAGCTACACACGTTTGATGATCCCAAAGGGGACTGGTGGCTCGCTGTAAGAATTAGGTCCTCCCTCTGTTATATGGCATGGAGTTGCTTACAACACCAGTGTGACTTGGATAGAAATTGGGTTGTTTCTGACAGATACTAAATAAAGACAATTATTAATAGTTCTGTTTTGCTGTTATTAACAAGAAATGCTCCCCGCCACAAAAGAACTGAAGCTTATCAAGTGCTCTCCATAATGTAGTTAGGACACTCATCTGAGGCCAAGTAAAGGACAGCACAAAGCTGAGTGCCAGCCTAGCTTAGCAGTACAGCTGCTTCTGCCTAAAGGCTCTGTTCAAGAAGTAGTTTGGAGGTGTTATGATTACTTGTTAAAGATTACTTTCTTACTTAAGATTCTATTACTAGGAGCAGTACTCAATCTAAAGAGTGGAAAATGCATCAGAGTAACATTTGTACTCTCACATTCTAACTATGATTTAGTAGAAGAGTGAGCACTAACCTGCATCTCTCCAAATCTGTAGTAGGACATCTTATACATGAGGCAGTTCAGCAGTGTTGGAGAACCTGCCTTGTCTACCCGGAATTCTCCCTGAGGAGTGAAGTAATCGCTTTCCTTTGAAAGTAAAAGAAGATAGGTAGAGTCAATATAAACTGAACCTCTATGTAAGGTAATTTCTCATTCCTTTCTCTGCAAAAACCAACAAAGCCACACCACCACCACCCCAACAAAACTTCCATAAAGAATCATTAAGATTCTTCTGACTTCTGCAGTTTAAAAGCTGATTCAAGTCAGTGCTGATGGTGGTCACTGAAGGTAGAATCAGTTACAAACTGACTCACTGTAACCTAAAATGCTGCGGAATAATTTTTCTACATCTCTATTCTTGTCTTGCTACAAATTCTGTCACTTTACTGTAAGCAGTCACTGAAAACCTGTCTTGAAAAGATACGAAGTAGTTGTAGGACGTCTACCAGAATTACTCTTCAAATGTAGAGAGTACCACACTGTTAATATACAAGTGCACGATGAAACTCTTCATGCAGCATCTCCCTCATGTCTGATCTGGAAGTTTTTGTTTGGCTTAAGCAAATATTACTACAGGCTTGTGCAACTGGAGACATTCTAATAACTTCAACTCTACATAAATATTAACACTAACTTGTCTCCTGCTATTACGGAGTTTGAAGGAATTGGTAACACCAACTATTTAAACATTCTGAATGCTCCTTTTTTTTAGTAATTCAGTGGTGCACAGTGAGACACAGACAGGAATGATAAGGGATACCTTGTTCTTTTGTTACAGTGCAAAAAAAGAAACTGAGAAGCTTTTGGGGTTACTGACCTTTCACAGGTAAATACTGACAGAACCTGTCCTGCAAACTGCAGGCCTCTGCACTGCTGCTGTTCTAGAAAAACAACCCTAACGTAGCTTTCAAATACTTGCAGTAAACAGAGATTTCTCTCCATGGTGATGAACACCAGAAAAACGACAAAGTAAATAAAGGTTAAATAGAACGACGACAAATGGAGGTGAAAATACAGATCACAATCGGCCAAGAACCCTTCAGTTTCCCCGCGTGCATTTCCACTTACCCGAATATCTTTGGGATGTTCCCCCTCTGCTATTCTCACCATCCACAAGAACTTATTGATATCGTCACCGGAGTAGCCAATCACACCACCAAATATAATCAAAACGTAATCCACATCCAGACTTCTCATGATCTCGTATGCTGCCGACTCATTCGAGGACATGGCCTTTCCCACCTGCATCACAGCAAAAACACCCTCAGTCTCTGTACAGCTGCCTACTGATCACATTCTCATATCAAGCACCTGCAAGACCATGAATATGGTTCCCCACCTGACCCCACAATCTCCTTCTAGGTAGATAAAACAGATTGTCTTCATATAGAAGGCCAAAAGCTCAACCTAAATGGAAACGTCTTCTGCTCTGTGGAAAAAGGGTAGCCTACTGAAATGAGCTGTAAAAAGTGTGGTAACAATTGCTTTCCTTTTGTGCATTTTTCACACTTATAAAATCTACTTAGGTCAATAACTGGCATCAGTTCAGTAGGCCTGTGTGCCACAGAATCTCTTGTACTTAAATGTATAATAATGTCTCACTATAGCAGAAGGGCAAAACTACAATATAAATAATACTGCATCCAAAAGGGTAAAATTCAGTTAAGTCAAGAACTTAATGAGAAAACACTAAGCTTAGGCTGTCAATCCGTCAGAAAGACCAAGAGCTTCAGTTTCTTGGCTGTTGTTATCCTTATCTGTGTGAAATTATTTGGCAGATTTCTATTTCTGTCCAGGAAAAAATCACCTGGCAAAGATTTCAGGGCAATGCCTCATGCAAAACACAAGTTCAGAGATCTGCCACAAAACACACGTAGTGCTTTACTTCCCCCTTTGTTCTCAAATGGAAGCGAACAGTGCCAACTCTCCAGTCATACTGGGGAGAATTCTTTATTAAAAACCATTAATAAATAGTGACGTAACGTGCACAGTTACTGTGTGTACAAAACACAGGTGATTGTTTTATGGTCCATCTGTTCACATGATACATCTTGTCCTGAAGGTATCTGCAGGTTTGGACACAGTATCTGTACTATAGATACTGGCAACAGCAAAACAGAGCTGTGTATAGAGCAGATGAACACGGTCAGTAACACACTGACTCTGGCAGGCCAGCAAGAGAAAAAAAGAGAAAAGCCTTATTACATGGGAAAGCTTGCTGACTAATATTAGCACCAGTGATTCCATTTCCCAAACTTTCTTTTGGCTGATGCTTGCTCCCTGCCACCTCACCTCACACATTTTTACAGTACTTTGTATGCTTGAAGCACAACTCAATTAATTTGTTCATTTTGAATGCTGCTTGCCAGCACATCTGGTCCAACTGCTGCGCTGGGTACTGACAGGAGACAGAAACTATTTTATCACTTCCCCCAAGCTCCTCCTGGCGTTCTGCCCACGTCGCAGAACACGGATCTTCTGGGAAGAAGCGGGCACTGAGTGATGGCTGACTACACAGCACCTAGTAAGGCCATGTAGAGCATTGCTTTGCTTCTGAAAAAAGGATGGTGCCCCTGTAGACACAGACAGTGGTAACAAACACCCTGCCTTAGATAGAAAGAGCAACCCTTAAACTTCGGAACTGGAAGAAATTGAAGGTACAGATGTTTTATCAAACTGCAGATTTGAGAAAACAATCACTTCAAGTCTGCAACACTTCTATTGCTACGTATATGCTTTCTCAGGTTTCCAGGATGCCTGAAAATGTATTTCGTGTGGTCAGTTTTCATAGTGCCACTCAAAATCCAGTCAAAACGTTGCTGAACTGAACTGATCTGTGTTTGGACAGTGCTGGCCGAGCAGTGGTACCAGGTGAGTTTTTGCAGTGCATTTCTCAAGGGGAGTGGTTACACGACCCCATGCTGTCCATCCTCACACAAAGAAAATACGACAAACTGAAGTGGAGCTGAAGTTCTGGGAACTCCAAGAAAACAAAATGGAGAACCCAAAAGCAGAATTGATCCTGTCTAGCCCCAATCCAACCTTTATAACAGAGTTGAAATAACGGCCGAGATACCTGCTTTTTCCACCTGTTTCTTTGTGTCATTTTATCCTTCAATAAACATCTACACTTTCATATCTGTCCAAAAGAAGACACTCTGGTGCTGGCACTCTGCAGAGCATGGCCACGCTTACCAGAGCTATGTGGCTGTTGTTCCAAGTGTTGTTGTCTACCAGCGTGGTCCGATTGGCCATCCCTGCGATCTGGTAACCGTAGTCCCACCACGACATTACTCTGGCGTGCTCGTCTGTGTTTTGTCTCAGCCAGTAGTACGCTTCCCTGAAGTCATCCAGGATATTCCGAGTGCTGCAAAACAGAGTTCATTTTATTCACATCAGTACAAATGTTGGCAAGAAACTGACTGCATCATGATAAATCTGGGCTCACAAACAAAGCCTTTTTTATGCTTTCCACTCCCTGTGAGGCATTCAGTCCCCAGCCTGTACTTGTGAACTTAAACTCATGGACAGCTGAACAGCCAGAAGCTGAAACTGCTTTTGAAGACGTGACTGAATGCATTTCCAGTTGAATATATATTCATTAACAAGCTGTAAGACCCGAATACTTTTTTTGTTCCTTTTCAAACTCTCATGCTTACTGGCTTTGGATAGGATTCTTTTTATGTATTGATATTATTTTGTAAAATGTTAGATACTTTTGAAAAGTAGAATATTAAGAGGTTTTTCATTCAGGTGACAATTTTGCCTTAATATAATAAAAAGCAAAACAAATTATAAATGCAAAGGAACTATAAATGCTTTTGCCCTTTAATTATTTTCAGACCCGTGTCACTACTTACCCATCGTGGTTATAAGAAGCAAGAACAACACTAGGACTGGAGTATGCATTACTTGTGACCCAGGTACAGTGGACGGCAAACATCATCAACAGCATCAGCATCAGCATAGTAACTATGTTTTTGATGTTGGGACCCAGTCCTTCTTCTGTTTTCTCCTGTTCAGATACATGTTTTCTCACTTTGCCTGCCTGAACAAACACAAACAGAGCTGTTACGGCAACTTCAATCATCTAAAGCAATGAAACTGAAATGCCTTTTTCTTAACTCCATAAAAGCTGTGGGATACTGCAAAAATCAACCAAGTTCTAGTGTAAATCAACCAGGTATGCACAAGAATGTTTGGACAACGCAACAACTTGAAATAATGGGTTATTCTCCCGTATCTTTTCAGAAGAAGAAAATCTATTATATGTGGCTTAGCTCAGCTTAGTGCAATAATGCCCTTTTATAAGGTAGAGTAGAAGAGAGAAGGACATTGGAGTCTACTATGAGGAACAGGGAGAAACCCTCATTCACTGGTTAATGTAACATAGGATACAAAATAAAAACATGAGTAGGTAACACCATCTCCTTCAGGACTTTGGAAGTACAGACATACCTTCCCATTAAATATATTATTCCTCTATTTCACTCTGTTTAGCAAGGAATACAAGAGGGAAGCAGTTACACAGTGGGTGACACAGAACTGCCATATTAAAGGAGAGAGAACAACTGCCTGCCATCACCCATCTAGAAAGCTGGGTCAGTACTGCAGACTTCCTTTGGTTAAAGGCTTGCTCTGATCAGCTACAAGGCACCACTTCTATACTGGCACTGATTTTCTTTCAGAGCATCATTACTTACAGCTCATTGAAGAACAGCACTTTGTTACTCTAAATTTCAGACCTTTAGAAAAGTTAAAATAAACCAAAACAACAATAAAGCTTATCTTAATTAAACTCCTAACTTCTGTTCCCTCCCCTCACCTTATCATACAGGTTGCCAGGGTTCCTTTTGTCGTCCTCATCACTGCTGTCCTCTATTGGTGGATTTTCCCTCTTCATATCATCACCCAAGTAACGCTCAAAGACATTAGAGAAAGCAATTGCAGACAGCATACAGACCACAGGAGTCAGAGTGAGCATCAGACGAACCATCACACCAGCAAAGTAAACGGCACTGATTGCATACAGAGCAACTGCAGAGGGAAAAAAAGAAACCTACTGATGACATTTAGAAATTAACCCTCCCTGTGACTGCACGCGTTCAGGCTCACCAGAAAACTGTTTTTGGGAGCAGGCTGAGTATCTGTGTGTATAAAGACTGGAGCGTGCACCTTGTACTGCTTCTTAATTTACAGAGATAATTAATGTGTTTCCCTTTTAAGCCTCAAGTCCTTCCTGAAACTCGTCCTGACAACTATTAACAATAACACGACTTAATTTTCATATTCATTAATAATGTGTCAGAAGATCCACTGTATTGAAATTTAATATCACACACCAATAATACTACTGGAGTAGTAGGTAGCTGCACTTGGTTAGAAAGGCCAAACAAGTTATTAAATCTGAAAAAACAAAGAGCAAGGATTAGATTCTCGTATAGACATCAACATTTAATTTAAATTAGAGACATTCCTGAACAAACTGGGGGCTCATCTACATTACAACAAAGGTACAGAAGATGATACGGCAAGCCCTATTCTGAAGCAAGTTTTCCGGGACAGCATTATCTCTGCTCCCTTCCTTTGCTTCCCTCCCATCTCTTCCTCCCCCCAAGCCCCAAACAAAGCATCAACAAAACAACAACAACATAAAACCCAAAAGGATTTGCAGGATAGGAATATTCATAACACTTTTCCTGAGAGGAAAAAACAGCAAAAACACAACCTGCATGCGCTGTTAGGAACATCTGTTGTTCATGTAATAGTGGTTATTGCTGCTGTGCTACAGCTTGACACATACAAGCACAAACTTTAGTGAAAGCTTTGTGATTTGCCACAGAAATAATTAAGGGGCACTGATTTATTGAATTGCATTGTACAAACATTTTGCACATTGTAGGACAGTGGTACGGCTCTCTGTTCTCACTCACAGGTCTCTTGAAGCTGACTGAAAGGATGCAGCATTAGCTTTTTGCTTTTTGCTTTTTGCTTTTTGTACCTTGCAGCACTGCTTTTTGCAAGGACTCATGTACACAAAAGAGCACAAAATACTCCAAAGTCACAGGACTGAACACAATAAATGTTCCTGTCGCTCGTGGGGTAATTCCAACAGGCTGCTGTACTGGACTGAAGCCTTCTGCTTCCATAAAAGAATGAGTGAGTGTGCTTCACTCCTCCTTTTGGGCTACAACTCCAAGTTACACCTTCAGAAGCCTCATTCCCAACCTTAGCAGTGTGCTCTCAAAGTAAAGCTTCGTACAAACAAACAACTTGTTGTCACTGGCACAGTGAGACCCCATGCCTCTGCTTAGGTCTGAGACTTATCTAGCACTTGCTCCACAGTGAGTGATTCAGTTCACTGAAATAGCTGAAAATCTGTTAAGAAAAGGCATTTCGCATCATCCTCTGTGGATGATGGATGACTGCCAGGTACCCAGAGAAGAATCAGGCGCCTTGAACCTGTGTGGGGGAGGGTTGCTGCTCCGAGCTCTTCACCTGAATATGAAACTGCAGCCTTAACCCGAGGGCTGTGCAATCCACACATGGAAGAGCCACAGAAATGCTTTGACCCCACCGCGCAATAAGGCACTCCATCACCGTCCCACCCACCTCCACACGAGCTGGTTGTAAACACTACTGCCTACAGGCAACTCTGAACATCCCCCCTCATTCCAGAAAAGGTTTAAACACGTTGTAAACCGGCTTTGAGCAAACAAAACTAAAACAGAATCAAGTTGAAGACGATTTTAAAACATTTTCTCTTACCGAAGACTCTTTCATCGTTGATGTTTTTGATACAGAACCACAGCCCTGCTGGGAAAGTACACACGAGAATATGCAGATCAAAAAAGAAGGAAACCCATGTTGTAGGCTGATGCTCAGACACAGAGGCAATGATCGGGATGTGAATTTTCGCATACCTTTTTTAAAAAAAATTCAGTTCAAATTATTTTGAAGAGATAAAATGATTAAAACTTGTAAGCATTAGGAATTCTGAAATGCATTTCAAAGGCAGCATTGCAATTTCAAATGCTAAGCGCTTTATTTAGCGGAAACCTGATGAAACTTCAGTACCAAAAGATGCCCCCTGTCTTACTGTTATCTAGGAAGTATTTGTACCTGGACGGGCAGATCATTTATAGGCAAGGAACAACATCGATATATTTTTCAAATAAATTTGAGGCTCCTTTACTGACACCTATTCTACTCCATTTATTACAGTGCTGGTACAGGATCTTGTGTCAGCTGGCCTTCGAAGCCTGATAAAAAGTTGAACTGCAAATGCACCCCTGCATTTAATCTTAAAAGTCAACCAGTTAAAACCCACCTTCAACACACTGATCTGCAAATACCTTTGGTTTTATTCATACCGTCCATTATTTAAGTGTCTGGATAAAGAACTGAACACTGGATTTTTAAAGGTTAACTAAACCAAAATAATTATCTACAAAAACACAGACAAATAAACCAAAATTGTTCAGGGTAGCCATCTATATACACAAAACAGATGTACGAAGGTAATAAACAGGCACCATGCAAGATCACGTGTTACAACTTTGTGATTTCGTGCAATGTTGTGCAATGAAAACAGTGTAAGTTTAAGGTTCTTCATAATTCTGAAGCGTGCCCTCAAGTGTTGATACCACTTTTGGTTATCCTAAGCTGAGAAGCGCTGACGTTTCGTAGACGAACATACAAGCAGCATATTTAAAGACTTCCAAAGAAACAAAAACTTTAATGAACAAATTAGTGATGAAGGTAAAATGGCTGCAAAGAGCACGGAACAATTACTACCAATGTTCTCTTTAGATAACTGATCAAAATCAACTGTACTCTTGTTTACTGAAATACTACATGGATTTGAGAATGAGGAGAGCAAAAGATTGTCAGTTTTCAGTAGAATGCTATTGATAGCAAATATTATCCTTTACTTACCCAGTGTCCCACAGTGAATAAAACCTTCCACTCCAAGGAGCGATATAACCTGAAAATGAAAAGAGAGGAAAAAAAGACTTTTGCTCTCTAGGTATTTAAATGCAATCATTTGTCTACACCTTTACATGACAGCACAAAACTAAACACCAGAAGAATTTTCATTAAATGTGCAGAATATGTGAACGAGGCCTACTGCATTAGGTAGCTCAGGAAGTCTACCGATCACAAACCCAGTTTCAGTTGTGAGATCACACCGGACCAGTTCAATCTCAAGACATACACACCTCCAGAAGTCAATATAGTTAAAATATAGTTAAAATATTTCTCAAAGAATGACTGATTGCAACCTATGTGCTGTAAAGAAGTTCAAAAACAGAAAACAGTAAAAAAAAAAAAAAAAAAAAGAAGAAACAAAATGTGGTTGTTTCTTTTTTAAACCAACCAACCCCTCTAAAAACATGACTATATATGAGGTATATATTAACATCACCCTATTTATACCAAGCAGAATTCAGTTTTGGCATGGGTGATGTTTATATGGGAAAACAGTTGACTTTTTCTCCATTGGAGGAAGAAAGCATGGAGGTAAATGACCAAAGAAATAGGTCATGGAATCAGAAAAAGGTAGCGAGGCATCTGAGGAACTCGACCATGCAAAAACAAGGTTAATTTTGTGAGGTTGGGTAGCTATCATGAAGACTGGAGGCTGAACCACAGAAGAGGAACTTACAGACATACATTACCTTCAGTAATATTGAAATCAGGTTAAATTATTTAATAAAGTACCTATCTTTATCTTGATTTATCAGTGCTATTCAGAATAGATTAACTGCGCTTATCTTCCCAATAGGCTTTTGTTATAGTTATGTTCCTCTTCCAACCTGACTTCTTGCACCATACTCTGTATTATGGAAAAATTGCAATGATGCTATAAAGTTTTGTATGCAAAATACGTTTACATGCACACACTCCATTTTCAGTAATGAAAGAATTAGCCCAGCATGCACATGCTTTATAATGTTTGCCTTCTCCCATTCTTTAATTCTAAATGCGCTCTTGGTATTTTGACGTGATATTGATCTGTGCTTTCCAGCTGATGATCTGTTTGGTCTCTTCAGCTGATTTATACATCTAAATATCCCCAGTATACTCAAATCCAGGAAAGAATCCTGCAGCTCAGAATGCAGAGTGAATTCCAGCACACAGATGCATGGTAATAATATGGGTGTTGGTTTGCTCTGGTGTCACCAACAACTACTTCTGACTTAAGTTCTGATCACCTCAGTTACCTGCTCCAAAGAGAATCTGGTTCCATGTATATTTACCTGTGTATGTCAAATAGATGACGCTCAGGAATACAATACCAGCAGCCAGTGAGACACCCAAGAAGAACAAGGTCTGAAACTCTTGCTTTGTTAGCCTGTCTCTCAGATACTGCAAAAATGCATATGCCTGCAGCAGTGCAAAAACACCTAAAGAAAGACAAACATTTCTGTTTAAACGCTAAGAACAAAACAAAACAAAAAAGCAATTGGCAACATTACCCTCTGTTTGGGTTAGAAAAATGCACACAATGTATATGTACCCTTACATCTGAAAACCAGTATAAAATTACCTACTCAAAAATTCACTTTAATAGTTAACAGAGATGATAGT
Organism: Coturnix japonica; assembly: GCF_054131305.1. Lineage (NCBI taxonomy): Eukaryota > Metazoa > Chordata > Aves > Galliformes > Phasianidae > Coturnix > Coturnix japonica. The sequence goes on from NC_140664.1 coordinate 102,503,613, forward strand.
TCCTCAGCTATTGCAATGAAGTAATTTCTCCACTAAACATTATTTGCTTATTATGGATTAAAAGCTGCCCTCTCACTCCCAAATTAACTTGGGATTAAGGAGGAGAAACATCTGAAAACTGGATTGCATACATTTTGACAAAGGCCAGTTTAATAAACCCAGGTGTTATGAAAAAACAAGATACAGCTCTTGGCTACTTTGAGTAATGGGTTACAGAGAAAGACCCCCGACAACATAAAGAGCAAGTCTAATAAAGGAATATATGGGAATCAAGTTACCAAACAAAACAATAGGATTTAATGGAAGAAGAAAAAGAAACCAACATCTAAGTAACACAGACAATGGAATTATACAAAGCTAATGCTGAAACATCAGAATTCGCTAGGTAAGCACCCCGCACCCTCAAAAAGGTAGTTCCGAGTCTAATATTAAGCATGGGCATTTTCTGTTGTTATTTTTTTCAATGTACATAATCATATCAATCCAATGATTTTGCCACTCAAAAGCTAAAATCGCTGCTAAAAAAACCCACATGACTACAAGTATATGGTCATATGGTGTTTCTCTAATCATGGAATTGTGATACATGATGTTGAAATTCATTAGTTCTGAAGCCCCAGAGAAAGCAAAATTTCTATTCTGATGCAAACTGTGGTGTAATAGCTTTTACTCTGTCCATTATTTGCACAATGTTGAAAGAATCTCAATTAATATAAAAAATATGCTAAAAATATATTTTTTTCTCGTGAATTTTAATCAACTTTCAATTGCTGTCCAAAATACATTTTAGGTGACAATATATAACTGAAAGAAGGAGCCATCTAACAAATTAAGCTGTACCACAAGACCAGTCTGTGCTCCTAATAAATAATACGTATGCTCCTACATCTAGCGGACTTAGTAAAGGTTACTGCTGTCAAGAAATCAAGATGTCTGAATGCTTAACAGCTACTGAGAACAAGCTTAGTTTAAGAAAACAAAGAATCAAAAAGATGAAAATGGGTAATTTAAAAATCAGCCTCCTATATGTAATATGTCATCTGTAGTTAACTCGCTTTGAAAAATTATCAACTCTAAAAACAAATGGCTCAATAAGAAGCGTGTTTACCAGTAACAAATGTTTCAATTATACAACATTTGAGAGTAACATTATATTGCAACACAGCAGAGATTATCAATGTGTAAAATAAGTGCTTGTCAGAATGCATTAGTGATTCAGCGTTACGGAGGCATTTTACTTCCATTAACTCACACAAAGAAGGCTAATGTGTTGACTGGAAAGAAAACTTCCCAACAGACACTAAATTGTACCTATTTTCTTCAACAGTTTAGTTTGTTAGTTTGAGTTATTTCTAATACAAAGAAACAGCCGCAAGGGTTTGAGGTTTTCTTGTGCTGAACAGGTTGTTTGGAAGCAAACAGTTTCCTTACCTGCAGCTGCCATGTGTTCACTTGTTCTAATTGGTTGAAATCCCACAAAAGGTATCTGCATTGATAATATTAACCCGACAATGTAGAAAGTGCTATATGCTACAAGAAAAGAGGGAGAAAGCAGAAGAGAAAAGCGTCAACAAATGAGTATACACACTTCAAAAAGCACCAATTCCCCAGCAGAGCCCATTCCTCAACTCTGAACTAAGAATGACACTGAAACACAACTGTACTGGTTTAAATACTTTGGCCACTGTTTACTGTAAAAAATTGCATTCTTAGAGAAAGTAGCAAAGTGCCGCTCTTCCTAACTACGCTGTTGTTGCTTATTTTTCTTCCTGTAGAAGTGAATCATCCACCTAAAATGCTGTAGCTTAGGAAGTTTTCTCTTCCCATTTGATTTCCTTGTTTTTCCAGAGCATGGGTGGGAGAAGAGATCTCAGGTAACAAGTCAAAAAAGCAACTTTCCATATGAGGAGAAATTAAAGGAGCCAGGCTACAAAGATACAAAACATTTAAGTGTGCACTCCTTACTTAGAGAATGAGAAAGGTATGTTTGTTCTATTTTTAACGCAAGAACAGAGGCATGACAAGAAACTGAAAAGCAACAGAATTAAAGAGAATACTGAGCATCTGTACTATTAGACCTATACCAATAACAGGGACTCATAACCCCTCAGAAAGCTGAGGCCAAGAACACAAAAGTATTAACACCACAAATCATTATTTTAACTGAACCAATTTTCATATACATCACTCTGACAGGATTTGGTTGCTAAACAACCCAAGGTGAGAAGGAAAAGGAAGGACAGGAGTGAAATACCAACTACGAACAACCATGAATCTGCTCATCTTGGGAGCAACTACTCAACTTCAAATCCAAATGAGGTTTTTTTTCCCTCAGCTGCAAACAGCAGTAACGTACCTCCAAGATTCCTATACATCATAAACCACTGGCCTTGGCAACAGCCTCAATCTTATGAGGAAATCCTTGTCCTTGTATAATCCTTTTCTAAGAGAACAGGTTTGGGGACCACATCAATGAGGACCACCTAATATACCAGTGGCATTATTTTTGTTGCAGCTGTGTATTACGCTCCTAGGACACTGTATGCTTTGCAAAGATCACAAAAATGACTGTCATGATGCTTCCATCCACTTCCAGCTCTCTTTGCTGCCGTGTTCTTCAAAGCATCAGTATTCTGCTGCTTGGCTTTACTACCAATCTATTCCCTCTTTATGCCACTGAAATGTATTTGTGCTGTAGAAAACTTCATTTTTGAAGAACTCACTAAAACATAAATCATTTTTGTATCATAAAAGTGCTGCAACACTGCCATCCTGTGGAGGTTTAATGATGGCATAAATCACTAGATTTCACGCCTGTTAGACCATTTTGAAGAATCATTTTTAATTCTACAACCGGTATGCTTCATCTGCCCTCTTTTTTTTTGCACCTCTCAAAGCCCACTTCTCTCAAGCAGCCATCACAGCTGCCTGCTTGGTACTGAAAGAACAGATGGTCTGACACAACTTTTTGAGTAATTTATTACACAAAGGCATGGATACTGCATCACAAAGTATCCATGTTCCTGTGCAAAGACTATGCAAACAGCGTGATGTAAAAACAAGAATTTGATTTGGATTTCTGAAATCTATTTGGTATTATGGATGTCCCAACCCTGGAGGTGTCCAAGGCCAGGCTGGATGGGGCCCAAGTCAACCTGATCTAAATCTAGTAATTTAATGGTGGGTAACCTTACCTGCAGCAGGAGAGTTGAACTACATGGTCTTTGAGAACCATTCCAACCCAAGCCGTTCTATGATTCTATGATTCTAACTTTGATTACACCAAAACCAGAAAAAAAACACCTGACCTTCTTTTGGATAAACTCATTTCACACAATTTCAGTTACTGCACACTGCACAAACTTAAGAAAAAAAAAACAAACAACAAAACTACTGAAAGCTGCTCTAGAGAATACAATCAACAGTTGTCAATTAGTGGATTAGAATCACCAGAAACAAGCACTTACTGTCTTAAGATTTAGATTACTTTAGTAGTTAACAAGAGCGTATGATAAGATACAACACCAAAGCAAGGAATTATAGAAATTTAGTTTTATATTCCGGCAGATCGCAGAATTGTTTGAGTTAGACTAGATGACCTTTAAGGGTCCCTTCCAATTTCAAGGGATGCTTTTCTGCTCCACCTACTGTAGGGGAACCTGTTTTTAGCATGGGAGTTGCAATAGATGATCTGCAGAGGACTCTTCCAATCACTACAATTCTGTGATTCTGTGATCTACAGCTAGATTAGGTTGCTCAGTGCCTGGTCCATGCTGACCATGAGCACCTCCAAGGTCAAGGTAACCACCACAGCTCTGGGCAACCTGTTCCAGTGTCCCACCACCCTTTATTGTAAAAAAAACCTTCCTTATATCTAATCTAAATCTCCCCTCTTTTAGCTTGAAACCGTTTCCCCTTGTCTTATCTTTAAGTGTTTTGTTTTGAAGTATATAGGGAAAAAAAAGGAGTAGATTGAAATGAAAATTGCCGAACCTCCCACTCATGCAAGACTTAAATCTACATTGGTGCCTTTCCAAACGTAAAACCATTCATGTTTTAAACTTGTGAGAAACTACAAGAGAAACTACACATAAAAGAATGGAGGACAACATCTGCTTCTGCATTCAAATAAAGAGGCTATTTTTCTAAGACGGATGCAGACTTTACTTGCTACTGTCATCTGTCAATAGGTTACAAAAAGTTATAGCTGCATGTTGCTTCTTGAGAAATAGAAGTCTCCTGCACACACACTAGTAGTTGCATATCACATATGCTCCAAAAATATCTTTATCTTCCCTACTTCAATGATCTTATCATCCTATTTGAATATATGGCAGTGAAACACACTTCCATTTCTACCCAGAATTGCTTGAACATTCCTATCAGTTTTTACAAAAACATCCTGTTAAACAAACCTAGAACGCTGCTGCAAGATGTGCAGACATCTGTGTAAGGCTTCCCGTGGAAGTTTAAATTGAGCCAGGAATTGCTAGGAAACAGCAAGGCAGCAATCATGTTTTAATTCTGACAACTCTGCTGAAGTGCATCTCCCTCACAGCTGAAGGACAATAACATCTCAAAACACTGCAGCTCTTTGCAAAACAAATGGGTGCCAAAAACTTTAAGTCATACGAGCTGGCAGAACTATTTTCCATTGATGAATTTAAAGACTAGTTCATTGAGAACTGAAAAAAACTAGAGTACTTATGTGTCCTTGTTTCCGGTTACCGCATTCTTTTAGGATTTTATAACAAATAACTTTCATTTTCTCTTGCCTGACTCACAGAAGCTGGAAACAAAAATATTTTTATTCAATATTTTAGAAGAATTAGTGATTTTAGAATTAGTGATTTTAGAAGAAAAACAAGACAGATTGTTCTCCCCTATAATTATAAACAAGTAGTTAATGAAAAAGTTAACTACTACTAAAATTAAAGGTGCCTCAGAGTTTCCCTCCTTTAAATTTGATTTCAGATTCTAGATGATAAAAATAGATAACAAACATTTGTATTGGGCTATAGAAAATGAAAAATGGACTGTGAGTAACCACTATATATTTGAACCACTATACATTGTCTGTAAATATTATAATTCCCCCAAAGTAGGTTCTGAAAAAACAACAACAACAAAAAAAATACACTAAAAATACTAAGAGAAAATCAGTACCAAAAGGGGGAACAAATATATATTTACAAACACAAAACATGGTATTATAGTTGAACGAACGCTATGCTTTCAAACGTATCTTTTGTAAAGATTTCACATGAAGGGATCAAAATTCTTCTAGCTAATTTATTCATTTTTGAATCCCTGAGCTGCTTCTTAATTATTTCATTCACATATCCACACCATGGCCAATTGATTTAATAGGTACTATTTCTAAACTGTTGACTTAGTACGTAAATATCAGGCAAATCAAATAAAAAAGTTATTCTCCTAAGATCGCTATCCAAACATTTCTGAAACTGGCAGCAAGGTTGATCCATTAACCCAAGAAAATATTAAGGAATCAAGTAGAAGTGGCAGACTCTTACATTGCATTTTAGTCCAGGTTATGTAAAACTTCTGTGGTTGTTTAGAATTCCCTGTGTCTTTTCCTGTGTATGTCACAATATACTCGAACATTTGCAAAATTACTGCTGCAAAACGTTTTAAAAATAGCAGTTTTATGTACTAGGAAAAAAAATGAATTTTTTTAATTTAAGATGCACCCACACAAGGTACAAATTAAATACACTAACAGGATTTTGGGAATATCAAACCACCCAGTTATCTCTTTTATTTTCAGTGCACTACAAAGTAGAAAATGAGTTCACTGCAGTGCATCTAAAGTTTTGGAAATGTGAACAGGATGTCTTCACTCTCTACTGCTGCTGACAGTGACTATACTCAGTCATTCAGTTAATTTAATGCAATCTAATGTGCAATTACTTCATTCCCACCTAATACAGATGACATCAGTGTAATTTCGTATCTCACGATCTAGCACTTAAAAGTGACTGTTCAAAGAACAAAACTTACCAATGTAGACCCTCCTGCTGTACCTCTGCATCAGCAGCAGAACAAACACATGCAGTGGAATAAGGTTGATGATGAAAACATAACCACCCCATGCAGAGACCTGTGAGAAATGGAATAGGAAAATCAGCTGCAAGAATATCTGCAAATACTTATGACAGTCAGTGCTGACAAGAAAACACAAAAACCATCTAGACAAGAAACCAAGCTACTGGCAATACTACCAGGGTCTTTCTCCAAACTTACTACCAACGGAAAGGAAAACAAAAAATACAAACCCCCATAATCAATAATATCAAAGTATTAAAGACTTTTGAAATGGGCCAGCGCATTTTCATGACTGTCTTCCTTACAGCTCTGCAGCTCCTCCTGAGCTAATTAGTTCAGGCTGGCAAACAAGAGTGTGATGCTGAGGTCTTTTCCTCATGGTGACGGATGCAGCACATGGCAGCAGTAGTACTCCCATCTAGGATTCGAGATTTTCATTTGACATACAACAAGCACAATGTCCTGCACTTTCCATCTCCAGCCAAAAAGAAGAAATGGAGCAAGGTGCACTGCCAACAACAGAACCACTGGGACAACACAGCAAAGGGAAGCTGAGGTGTAATGAAATCAAAGGGAAGAGGGCAGATACACATGGAAGCAGGGCTGTGGAATGGCACACCACAAGATCAAGGAGATTGTCAACCCGTACTAACTGCGGTGCTTGAGATCTACTGGTAAGATGTACTTAGAACTGAAACATTACAGTGTTATCATTGTATCACTCATTGTTGGCTTAGATAAAGATTTAATGAGCTACCATTACAATATGTTATCTAAATTTTTAATACATTATGAAGGGCTAATGTTGACTAGGCAGTCTGTATTTTAACACATTCTCTTGTCAAACTGCAGTCTAGACTTCTCCCATATGTACCATGCCTACCCTGGATCTTCATTTTCAGAATGCAGCAGCTGTGTGGTTTTTACTTTAATTGTACTCTAAGGCTTAGATTCATGTAGGTATTTTTAAAACCCTAGAATCCAGAAACCCAAATAGCTGTGTCTGATAAAACAAATTCTAAAATAAGGACAAAATTAAGTACTGCTTTCTGATACTCTAAGTTCAAAACCAGACGCTTCAAAATTTGGGGTGACGGATTCATACCATGAGAAACAAGTCGAAAACCTGAGAATTTTCTAGAAAATAATTTCAGATTATTATCATTCTATTGCCAAATTACTAAAATGGACTACCATGTTTTACAGAGGCAATTTCATTTTCTGAGAGAAAATACAAAGACAGGTAAGACAGGATAGAATGAGAACAAATGGTCATGGACCAGAAACTTGTATTTCTAATAAGCATCTATTCACTAATTATCAAGATATTAAACTAGATCTACAATGACGACTGTACTGGAGCTTTTCAAACATCGGGGATATTTCCTCACAGAGCTGCAATAGAAACAGAGCAGTGCTCTTGTGAGTACTCAGTTAAAGTTTAATTTTATTCCTTTGTTATGACAAAGCAACTGAAGCAAAAGAAGGTAATGTTAAATAAAAGCTAAAACATTTAGATGCAAGAAAAAACAACTCCTCCTTTTGGAATGCAACACTATATTGTGAGTCAAATCACCAGAGTGAGTTAGGAGCGTACCTTAAGCAAATTCAGATATTAAGTAAAGCTTCTTTCAGTTCATGTATATCCATCTCTCTTTTGAGAAGGTGTTCCCACATTCCACAAGCACAGAATGACCCTAATTGTCTCAAAATTGTCATTTTTCAACTTGCACTGAGAAGATCACTCATTCCACCAGACGACAAATTAATACTACATAATGCATATAATCATTACGCTGTCCTACAAATTCATGTAAGCAAAATGCCAAGGAGGGCATCTTATCAAAATACTTCCTCAAAAAGAAATACAATATATGGAAAGCCACCAACAGAGATGAAACATGTCAGCTCTGTGAGCAACCAAATTCTCATCTAATCACTGACATTAATTTATGGACAAACAAGTTAACCTTTTAATAGTTGGCACTGCTTTAAAGGAAAATAAAGGAAAATAAACATTAAATTTGCATGAAGGACTGAGTGTCACGATGATGACATTGATTCTTTAAGTTCTGCCACATGCACACTCTAGATCACATCCCTTCCTTCTTGGAAAGTTCCACAAACCAAGGTACTAGTCAGACTGAGATGAGGAGAATTTGCTATGTTGTGGTGCTCAGCATCACACCCTCATTTGCTCACTCCCTCCTATTCACAGTGGGATGGGAGAGAGAACCGAGGAAAAAAACAACCAAGTGGAACTCATGGGTTGAGATAAAACTATTTACTAATATAGAGAAAAGGATAGTAGTTATGACAATATGTATACACTAATGTATATAATAAGTGATGCACAGTCAATTGCTCAGTACCCCAGTAGTGATGTCCAGCTAGTCCCTGAGCAGCAGCAGAGAGCCGAAGGAACTCCTTCTCCCTTCAAAACTCCTACATGTTGCCTTAAGTTACGGGATATCCTTTTGGCCAGTTGAAGTCAGCTGTCCTAACTCTGTTCCCTCCCAGCTACTTGGGTCCTTCACTAAGAATGGCTTTGGCTCTGTACAACACATCTTAGAAGCAACTATAAACAGCAGTGTGTTATCAGCATTGTTTTTCTCCTAGAACCAAAACATGGCATCGTACCAGACACTCAGAAGAAAACAATTCTGTCCCAGCTGAAACTAAGATACCTGCATATTTATGAACAACACTTTTATAGGATCCTGTCATTAAATAGGCCTAATATAAAAGACAAACATCTACCAGTGTGTCAACTTAAAACTTAATGTGCCTGACCTTGTACAACACACAGCTCTGTACCAAAAGCACAAATCTTCCAAGTAATGCAACATAAACACAAATGTTAGCGTATAAAAAGATGCTCTTTGTTTGCTGACTTAACAGAAAGGAGGAGAAATGAGAGAAAACAGATGTACTCCTAAAAAACCCAATTAACATTAAAGCTAAAGGAAATGTAGGCAGCACCCACAACCTCTGAATTAGTGCTCTACTTTAAATTAAGGCATGCAAAATAATTCCCAAGTTCTTTATTTTTATTTTTTACAGCTATCTGCCTGTGAAAAAGCAGTATTTCAGGCCTCAGTGTTAACATCACTAAGCAATTATTCCAACTATCCCACCACTGGTCATTTTGAAGCTAATTTGTTTATCATACAGCCACAAAAAATGTTTATCCATTAGATGAAAAAAGGTCTTTGACAGATTCATGCAGGATAATACTGTGAATCTAACAGTTGAGAAGGGGAGGAAAAAATTCTACTATTATCACTGTATATAGTATGTACAATATGTACATATTGTATAATATGTACATAGTAATAATGACACACGTATGCATGGATATCAAAACTCCACCTTCAATCACCTGGACCAAGCCAGAAAGTCCACAGAATCAGAGCATCTATTTGCAGCACAGGATGAATTTGCAAGAAAAGTTATTGTATTTAGTGTTGTATGAGAACTGCTTTCACTGTACTTAAACACTTGGAATTTCAAAATATTTAGTATTTCTTCTAACTCATATACTTAAGGTCTTAGTAATAAGACAAACGAACGACTTTACATTATAATCCCAACAAAGACTAAAGTCTCCTCCTTTTGTCCTTCATCAACACATGAATGAGGTCCTACCCAAACAGTTTAGTCATCACATACAACAGGCTTACCATGTAGAAGTAAGATAGACAGCAGCAGATTGTCCAAAAGACTGACCCAGTCTTCACCGATTTCACCTTTAAAAATAACCAAGTATAATAAACAAATATTGGACAATAATATAAAATTCAGCTTAAATACAACTGTCAAGAGAAGTTCTTAAATATGTATCAAATTATATTTGTATGCTTCTGAACTGATGTCCATAAAAATCAAACCACAAGGGCAACTCATTCGCACACACAACAGCTTACATGTATCTCTCTAGATAATGCAGAGACAGGATGCACTCCAACTGTCTATTTCATGATCCAAGGTAGAAAAGTAGGCGAAACACTTTTGTGCTGCTTTCTCTGAGACACTAGAACTTATTGTTACCTGTTGACCACCCGTGGCTTCCTGTGGCTGGCATCAGACCCAGCTATTATAAAGCTGTCCTGTAATTCTGAAAAGCTCACTTAAGGTTGGTGAAAGCATCCAGATTTTACTAAAGATAAAGCAGGATCCATGAACTGGCTCAGGAATATGATTTTGTACAGAACAGTTAGTGGTGAAATACTGTCATTAAACAAAGCTATGCAGTTATCTCTAAAATGTATTGGATTCACACAGTTCTGCAAGAGCTTATGCACAACACTATTGGCACTATGCAGTCTAGTTAAATATGGGATTTCCATTAGAAGAGACAAATGCTATTTTGTCTTAGTTATTAAAAAGTAACAACATAGGTTGATTCTATTATTATCCAAACTAATATACCTTTACAACTGCAATTTAAATTCAAATTAAGAAAACATAAAAATCATTAGCGGGCTTTTCTTCAGAACCTGCACTTAATTATCATGAGTAACTTAATCATGAAGAGCTTGACTTTCCTTCATTACGTTCTTACCAACAATATCCCAAGTCCCAAAAAACTCCAGCTTGCCTAAATCCCTTCACACAAAACTACATGACAGATGAAGTTCTACATGCAGATTAAGGAGTGACAGATGAAAAAGTAGGCTGTTCAAAAGGCATTACACTATTAAACATTTTTAAAGCATGCAAGCAGTATGAATATCTTGCTCCATGGGCAGATTTAGGTCTTAAATGTGAATACTAAATTTGAATTGCCAATGTCTAGACATACAGTCACAGCTTCTCCAGATGACAATCTGAACTCTACAGCTTTTCATCAGCTAAATAAGGAAGCTCAAATCTGACATAAACTCCAAATATCTCCAAACCAAAAAATGAAAGCAACCCTACTGTTTCTTTAAACGTACAGACTTATCATTATTACTACTACTACAGGACACACATATTCCAGCTGAGCGGTATTTTCATGTAATAAGCTCAAGAGCGTTATTATGGAGTGGTTCAGATCACGTGACTTCTCAGTACTTGCCTCATCCAGAGCCAAAGGGAAGAGAAATGCGAGGGAAGAAAATGAGATTTCAATGAATGCTAAGAAAAACTCATTCATTTGGTTGGAGGAGGAACCAAAAAATGTTTCCAAAGCAAAAGATGCGGCAATTACTTACCCATAAATAGTATGTGAACTGCAGTGCAAAAATAGCTATGCCTTCATTGTCAAACGATCCCGCTACTGATCGAGATATGTAACCTGGAACTATGGCAATAAAACAGGCAGCTAAAAGCCCTGCTCCCTGGTTCCACAGTTCTCTGGTGAGCAGGAAAGTAGAAATAGCTGTAAGGCCGCTAAAAACTGGTGCTAGGAACACACACACGTCTCTTATATGGACTGTCACATTAAGCATATTTAAAATCCAATGTATAAGGCCTGCTGTCACCATCAGTCCTGGGTATACCTAAAGGGAGGGAAAAAAACTCACTGTATTATTGTAGAAAATGGTCACGGTAAGTTTATTTGCATATAATTTGCAAGGAAATACAGTCATTTTTTAAGCTGATACAAGCAGTGAGCAGGTAAAGATAATGGAATTATTTTAATACTGCTTTTATCATGTTTTGACAACACTGCTGAATACCCAAGGTTCTTTAAATTTTACCCAAATGCTAACAATTACATATAATCCATTTTCGAAATGAATAAGCAGCACACAGATAATATCCTATCTTCCTTGACATTTATCACATAATGAGCAGAAATTTCAGTTCAGATAAGGAATCAGAAACTGAAGTTTGCATGAAAATTTCAAGCCAGCGAACAGATTTAAGAAAGAAACAAAACAAAAAACGCAACAAAACAAACCCAAAAAAAGAACTAAACCAACACAAAGCTCCTCAACACTTCTCGGCCATTTCCAATTTTCTCTGTAATATACCATGTCATTTATTTATTTCTTGTTACCCGTGGAGAAAGAAAATATGCATTGAAGTTTTTAAAGTGAAAAGCTGACTGACAGTCAGCTCAGCATTCTATATTTGCAAGATATCCTTAAATATCTTGTATAGGAAGACTAAAATGAAGTCCTACAAAACGGAATTAAGATGTCCTCCAGGAAAGAGAAGCATAGGTTCCATGGATTTGTATCTATCATAGAATACTGGAGGACATTAAAATATTCTTAATAGGAATTGTACCCTTCCACATTTATCAACATTAAAAAAAATCAATATGTAGTAGAAAACTTAATATTGACTTCAACTGCCTTAGTTTCTTCCAAAAGCTAAGTAGAGCTTTGTGCTAAATTAACAACGATGGGATGTTCTGCTTATATCCTTGAGAACAGGTTACCAAGGCAAACTATTAAAACACAGCATGCCATGCAACTTCCAAAATATGGCATGCAATCAAAATCAATTTCAGTTTCCAACATTTTTTACTTTAGGTAAGTATGGAAAAATAGACACACAAGAAGTATGTCACAAGCATCTCTAAAACACCAAAGCAAATGGTGATCTAATTGTTACAAAAATCTGTGTAAATGAATGTAAATGGCAGGCTCTGTAATTAAAAAGTTTTAGTGTACTTTCAAGGTTAGATGTGGCTGTGTTGCTCTGAATTACTAAAGACATTCTACTGAGCTATATTTGTATTCTAATCAATAATATTGTTTCTTATAACTTTCCTATTTTGTAACTTGCACTGACATCAACCTTAGCCACTCCTGATGCTTCATGCCTGTCTCCTGACCATTCCTAGTTTAGTTTTGAAGGGTCTTTATTCAGTGAAACCCTCAATGTGAATTCCACACGCAGATGATGCCTACTTGAAATACATCACTGACTTAAAGTTTGAGTAATAGAAGAGTTAGTTAATTGTTTTTCCCTTTCTTTTCTTTTGTAATGTAACCCTGTGTAATAATTTCTCTACAAAGGAAAATCAAAGTTACAGGAGTCATAAACCCCCCACTTATTATTATAAGCTCATATGTAACAAGGCAAAACTCAGTTCTGTATTTCTTGTTCACAGTATACAGTTGGATGAGGTCTAATGCATGTTGACTTAATGTCTTAATTAGTTCAGCTAAAAATTAAGAACATTCTCTTACTCCCTCAACAGCAATGTAGCAATTAAAAGTATTTTCTACCAAGATTCTCCTTCTATTGATGTCAAAGTTGTGTTTAAAGTTCAGCAGCATTACTACAAAGTCAACTTTTCGTTATTATTACAATACTTACAGTCCCACCAACTATTCTTCCCAGTGGATACCATGCTCTTTCATCAAACCAGTTCAAAAATTCATAAAATCCATGGGATGCAAGATGATGTGTTGATCTATAGTTAAACCTAGAAAAAAAAGAGAAGAACAGTGGGAATGGAATAAAAATCAAGAAGTCTAGGTATAATCCAAGTCCTCTTGCTGAGATCTAGAACGTAAATAAGCATCAGTATCTCATCTCATTTACTATACAAAGGTCCTCTCAAAATCCATACATTTTTAAGGTAAATTACCAAGCTTGCAGTTATTAACAACCACACTGTCTCCATTCCTACAGCCTGTGCACATTCACAGGTGAAGTATTACAGCCTTTTCTCCTGGTAAACATTAAACAGTTTTCTACGACTGACACAAAGCCTCTGTTATTTCTGCATTCCTTTTTAAAGCTAGCAGTCTCTTCACCAATTTGCATACCCTATCCAGAATACCACTTAAGTAGAATGAAGACTATGGAAGAATTAATGCAGGACTTCCTTCTGAGTCAAGGCAGCTACCCAGCACATCTGCCACTGATCTACTTTACATAATGTTGAAAGATGAAGTAATGCAATAATATGAAATAAACAAACTCTATTTGCTCACACAATGTCAACCTGATGGCCCTCTGCATAAATATTTTCTTTCAAATAAGAACCTACTTACATAAGATAGAATCACTGTAAGTGAAATTTCACATTTAAAGTTTGTACATATTCTCTATGTCAGAAAATTATTTGCACAATTAAAGCCCTTCCATGCATACTTTCACTTCAGCCTTCCATTCCACCCATATAACATTGACAAGCACACATGCAATGCTATCAATGCAATAACCTTCTGATTCTCTGGCAAATAATTAATTCTTCAAACGTCTCAAACTTCAAGTAGCAACATCTTGCAGCTATTATAAAGTTCTTCAAATTAGCTCACATTGCTGTGAGACAAACTGCAGCCTATTTGACCCAAAACAGCAATTCTTGTATGTGTGTATTCTAAAGCCAAACCAATAAAGCCACAGGTATTAATGCTGAACAGCTTTGAAGAGAACAAAAGAAAAAATAAGTGCAAAAACAACAACAAATAAAAACTCAACAAGCAAACCTTAGGCTTACAGCAGCTTGAGTAAATGTCACTTCTAAAACAAGCAACTTCCACAAATCCAGCCCTCCTAATAAATATTCCAACTGGTATTTAGTTGAAGTGTTAAAGATTATATTTTTTGCTGAACTCAGATGACTGAATAAAAAGAACAGAAATTCAAATCCAGATGCCAGCAAACCTGTATGGTTCCACTCACTGAACTATCACAGTAAGTCAAGAGACATTAAAAAAACCCAATAAATATAACAGTGCAGTATTTTCAGGAAAACTGTCCAACATAACCATTCATATTGGACACACCGATAAAACCGCACACCTTCTAAAGTAATCAGCCATATTTATATAAGAAAATTCACATAAACGTCCGTCATTTTGACCTAGAAATGTATTTCTCAAACAGCAACGTGACATTTGTTTTTAACAAGACTGCACCCATTCCTACTTGACTAACTTTCTAAATAAGAATTAATTCTCCAGCTCCGAATGGTCAACTGTAATATGATTTATGAAATGCTGTACCTGTAAAACTAGCCCCTTATCTCAGTGCAGCAAGGTTTTTTGTTAATTTGTTTAGTGCCAAGAGCCTGCAGCATCGTACGAGACAAAACAGGAATTTACATGCTCTCCAGCCAGGTATGGTCCTGACTTAAAATGCACTGAAATCCCAGTCAATGCTGCTATCCTAGACATTAAAAAGGAAACAAGAAAGATAACGCATTTACTAGCATGGACTAATGTCAGTTTTTTAAGTCGTGACTCAAGCTCACACAGGCTGCAGATATTTACTCTTACAACATTAAAAGATAAGTTAAAAAATGAAATAAGCAAGAACACATATTGACATTCTCCTCAAGTTTCAAACGAGTAAAGCTTCAGAACTGACTTCAGAGGGAAGAGAACAACTGTCTTGTGCTTTGGCTGCAACCCATTACGTATGTAATTAGAATGAATTACCCCTCAAAACTGAAAGCCAACATAACAGCATTTATACTTTTACCGCTTAAGATGAATGAATTTAATCTTCTCTCCTTATATACATTTTGTTAGATACGAATCTATTGACCCCACTTTTTGAAAGGCAATGGATTCTTCTGGCACCAAAAAAAGGCTATAGGTAAATTAACGTTTCACTGTCAGGTATCCTATAGGTTGTGCAAGAAACAGCCTTCAGACCAGAGAAATCTAAAAAAATAGTATTTAGAAGCTTAACAACAGAACCTCACTGTGACTTCAGACAAAATAAAAAAGGGCTCACTTCCCCTTCCATCAGGTAACCTGCTAGCAAAAATAAATATGCGAATATAAGCATATACGTGCATAAGGACAAATCTGCTGAGTAATGCTGTGCAAGGGCCAGCTTTAGGCGCTGACAAAGCAGCAGAGGTGGGCAGTGTACCAGACAGCTGAACATGATGCTCATATTATGCTTTGATACTACTTCCCTGCATCATAGCGATCTGCTCCTACAAGGACAAGGCTGAACCTTGTAAAACTGTTTCCCTTTCACCAGAATGGAGAGAGATGATAACGGCTTGTGCTGCAAACAATACTCCAGATACCCGCGGTCAGTAACTCTATGTCCAAGTGGAGGCTGCCCACAAGTGGTACCCCCCAGGAATCCTCTTCACATCTTTATCGGTCATGTTGAAAGTCCATTTGGATCAAGGGCAAGTCTGCTAATGACACCGAAACAGAGGTGTTCAAGGCCAGGCTGTATGGGGCTTTGGGCAACCTGATCTAGTGGGTGGCAGTTCTGTCCAACCCCAGCCATTCCATGATTTTATGATCACACAACA
Source organism: Coturnix japonica (assembly GCF_054131305.1). Taxonomy (NCBI): domain Eukaryota; kingdom Metazoa; phylum Chordata; class Aves; order Galliformes; family Phasianidae; genus Coturnix; species Coturnix japonica. The sequence goes on from NC_140664.1 coordinate 102,519,859, forward strand.
CTCATGCCACCATGGTTCTTTACAAACTGTGCTAGAAAGCGGCAAAGTGGTATCATATTTCTACAGATGCCACATGCAACCACCTACAGGTTCCACAGAATGTAAAACAATTTCAGGGAATATCAACAGATGAACCTTTTTGCTTATGCCCACATTCCAAAGGTTGAAGGGTAGCACATCTCAGCTTTGGTATCACCATCTTCAACCCCAGTTCTTCAACCCCAACAGATATCAAAGACTTCTTTTCCAACCCTCTTACTGACTGGATAGAGATTAGGCACACCGGGACTGGAAGAGGCTTCTGGCTACAGTGACTGAATAATATGTGGTAGTATGCGACAGGATCATCTGAAGGAAAGGATCCCTTTTCTCCCACCCACAGCCATGTGATCGGGAGGTATGGGAACTGCTCACCCACCTCCCAAGATTCTCTTCCTCTCTTTGAGGCAAGTCAGTATGAGAAGAACGAAGAAGAAAATTATGTGAAACACATGTCTAATTAAGAACTTAGCTTGAAAGCCTGAGGTGAACATTCACGTTCTCAACCCACATTGTGAATAAGATGCACGTTTGCTATCAGTTAGCAAAGAACTTAAGAACTTGACTGACTGAATACTCGTGTGTACTGACTTTTCTTATTTTAGCTGACATTCTGTGAGGAAAACGATGCTCTGCTGTTCTCAATGCCTCTTTCTATCAGGTCTGAAGATTGAAGTATCTCCTCCTCAAAGCTAATTTTTGAAGAAATCAAACAATCCCCTTGGTACATTTCAGAATTAGAAGTCTCAGCCACCAAATTAACCTAGTTTGAACCTTTGGGGAGTGCTCCAGCTTCACTAAGATGATGCTTTATGCACGGTACTAATTATTTTCTGGTGATTTTCTGTCAACTATTGGAGATATCTATATTACAATAGGTAGAGCAGATTGGAGAAATCTATATTATAGTAGGTACAGCAGAAGACAAAAGAGTTAAAAAGTATGATTTCCATTTTCAAAGCATATTTTAATTTTAGCTTGCAGCTGAGCAAAAGCAGCAACAGCAAAATAACTGAGCGGAGGCAGCATTTCTAGTAGTAGCAAAATTACTTGGAAACTTAACTAGGCAGCTTGCAATACAAAGCCTGTGAGGGTTTTCATTTACATGTTATGTACTGCTAATATCAAATCTTAACCAACTGTTCATACTTTGGCTTAATTTTTATTCCACTCTGTGAACTGCTTCTTTAATGAAACCAAGTGATGCTGTAAGATGATTAGTTGGTCCTATTCACAGCGATGACTCGCTATATCCAGGAGCTATGGAACTCTGCAGCACATCACAGCAACAATTACTGCTATATTTGTAAAGAGATATCTTCGGCTTTGACATTCCTAAGTTGAGTACTTCTTTGACAAAAGTACTATTTAAGGAGAATACACAGGAGATGAGAGCATGTACGGCAGCAGCGCAGTTGCTTCATCCAGATCTTAACAACATTTAAAGCAAATTACAGACAGTGATGAAATTCAGTTGATCCTCCCATTACAACAGAGGCTAAGATCAGCGCTGCTTCTTGCAGGAATGCTGCTGCCAAAAATGCTACCAACTTCATGCTACTGATGTCCCATCATCTAGGTATTTTATCTGGCATTTATTGTCATTAGGGAATGTGTTATCTCCTTACCAGAAGAATTTGTTGAATTATTCTAAGCCTGGATTTATAAAGGATTCTGTGCACTAAAAGTCTTCAGCTGCAGGTGCATAAAACTTTCACATCTGCATACTCAGGAAAATGACATGATACCAACTAACTGTGAACACTGCAAGTTATCTAAGCAATTCTAGAAGTCAGATTTCAATGCAAATGTGGAACCAATTCTGTAATACAGCATCTAATTAGAGACTGCAAATGTAGATTCTTGAAAAAGACCAACTCCAAATCTGACATGCTTTACATCTAAAGGAAGAACTTACTCAGTCCAACGCTTCTGTGAAAAACACTAATGAGAAAAGTTCAGTAACTTCCACTGGAGTGAAAAAAAAACCACATACACAGTATTGAATAACAGATTTTAAAACACCTGCTTGCCTATATATTATACTACAATTGCACCATGATGAAAGCCTTGTTGTGAAGCCTTCATCTTCAAAATTGAGGATCAGCACAATGAGTTTTGCACGTTTTTTTATTTTTATTTTTTTTACTTTTTAATGGAAGTATGGTACCTTAATGAACCACGTGATGATTCAATGCACTACACAGCAGTATTATTTCTCATTAAAAAATTGCTTACTAGTGCTGAGTTTCTATCTCTGGAAGTCCATACGTGGCCACTTAAGCTAGTTTCAACTAATCAAGCAGAATTTTGTACCAGAAATACCTACTGGCAAACATTCATGACAGATAAAGAACCTTTCCTACTACCAAAAGCTAGGTGTTATAGGCTTCACATTAAGAACTGAGAAAACATAAGCTGAGATGTTCAAGAGCAAGAACCTGTCAGATGGTGGATGGTCCTCAGTTCACATGAACCAAGGCAGACAACGTTCTGCAAAACAGAAGAGCAGCCAGGCAATTTCATTTCAGAACCAACACCCCTCCAGCCTACCCCCACCTTGATCCTTTCTTTGCAGCTCACAGATGATTGTCAGCTGAGTGGTTTTCTTAAATTTAATACAAATATATGACACATTCCATGAACTGCCCCCATTTGGAACATTCGCATATAATCAAGTACTTCTGTGATCACAAACCTTTTTTCTCGTTGTTTCTCTTTGCTCTCCTACCACAGTTTTGTTATCACTTTGCACACTCATCTGGAGTATCTGCACCTCATGGGAACACAAACACCCAGGACTCATGAATATGTTAACTCTAGCCAGTCTGTCACTGAAGACATAGTACATGTTCATATAGTTATTACTGAAGTTGATTGAAAAATGCTAATTATGAAGCTAAGTCTGCCAGAAAGTAGAAGTAATAGCTTTGACTAAAGCAGAGTTTGATAATGTCATAATTTTATCCTTTCTGTGGGGGTTAAGGAGGATTTTTTTATTTTTTTAATGTTTAAGTCTTCATGATTTTATCTCAGAAGATATGAATATGCGATTATTCTTTGTATTCCGAGATAAGCTTCAAATAATACCAAGTATTTGGTGGAAGTTCTCAAGAGTGCCCCACACTTAGAGACACAACTGATCTCTGCAGTTTTATTGCAAATAGAGCCATTGCAAAAGAGAAATATACATCCTGCAAGTAGTCGCTTACAACACTCACATTTGATTTACTGATGCAATAAAATGGCATGAAGTTCTGTAGTGATATGGCCATGTAAGTTCAGAAAAGATTAAGGAAGAAGTTATTTGTCTTTTTTTCCTCCCTGTTGCTGGAATGCAGCTTAGCAACTTTGCTCCTCCTCTCTGTAGTATCATTCGACTAATCCCTGATGGGGAAGAACTGCAAACAGCCTAAGCAGAAACAAAACCAGACAGCATAGCCAGGACAGCTAGTATTTTTCAGGTGCAACATTCAGCCACGCTCAGTGCAAATCCTGAGTACCAGAATGTGTATAGAACAAGCCTTAAAAAATGACCATTAAGAATATCAGAACTTTCCTGAAGCATTTGAAAAAGATTACAGTACTTCTACAGCTACTTCTTGGTATGTTATTTTGACTGCTTCCGACAGCACACTGAGCTTTGCAAGTGCTAACATCAGGAACTGCATGCTGTCAGTAGCTTAATGATACAAAATGCTAAAAGAAGCATACGGCCTACTGTTTTCAGAGAGCCCAGGGCATCTTCAGTATTTTTGCTAAATAACTGCAAGCTTTTTAAGGCATGCCATGACCACTCCTTACACTTTTCACACAATATACTACATCTGAAGCCACAATATGCATCCCATCACCACTGTAGCAGGTGGATATCTGTCTACAGTTTCAGACAATTCCTCTGATGCCTATAAAGCTTTTTCATGACCTTTTTTTCTGCCTTGCTTTTGAATTATTCCATGTCTAAAGGCAAATTATTAAGCAAAGTTAGTTTTAACAACACCAGAAGTTCTACTTTGCTAGAGAAGTCTGCCTTTCATAGCATTTCAAAGATTATAAACCTAATAAGAAAATGATGATTCCATTTTTTCCTCAGACTGTCAAAATTCCCAAAAGGTTTTCATGATTATTTAAATATAGAATCATTCAAAATTACTGCAGGGCACATTTGAATGTGTTTCTTCTTCTCTACTGGACAAATACTTCACTGCAGATAGCAAGCTATGACTGATATCAATACTGACAGTGATGCTCTGACAGTAACACCTGCATAAGAGGCTTCATGTCTCCGCTCAATACAACACCAGCTCTCACAACTAGAAAGGCACTAGAGTTATGTTTTTGTTTATTTTCCCCCTGAGCAGTACTGGGTTACTTTGTAATGCATTACCTTGCATCATGAAGCTCTGAAAGCTTTGCACCAAATTCAACAACATGTTTAAGGATGGTTCTTCCAGACAAAGCAGGCTTTTAATATGACAAAGGCTGATTAATAGCTTCAAAATTAGAGGCTATTCCCTAAAAATGCACTCTTTAGTACATCTCCTAATACATCTGCTATTCCTCCTACTGCAATGAATTCTTAGTTACCTGAATTCCCTGACTATGCTTTTTTTTAGCTGTCCTTCCTGGCTTTAGGTTCTGTTTTGTTCAAGAAGCTGGACCTCTCATAGCACACTTGTTCAGCTCTATCTGTTACAATATTGTCTTATTGACCACTACAAGGGATACTGCAAAAATAATGTTTTAGAGTGGATAAGAGTCAGAGAAGAAGCAGACTGTCTATCTACCTTGAACAACTTCAATCCAGTGACTAAGATCAGAGTAAGAAACCTAATTTTATTTAACTCTGTACATGTCTGCTTAAATTCCACTGACCCCTTCAGTAACTTGACATCAGTAGACAAATGCTGCATTATGCAGATAGACATAGCTGCCTGCTGACCAAACTCAACTGTATGCCTAACATCTGGAGAAACATATAGATAAGTTTAATTATGCCCTAATTGAACAAGCTGAAAGGAATAAGGCATGAGCGTAGTCCAAACCACAAATGAACAAAGAATGGCAAAAAGGCAATGCACAACTCTAGAATGCCTTGTACTAATTACACACCCAAATTTAACTGTGGCAGCCATCCTTCAGTTTAGTTTTGCTAGTTAAAAGTTGTGCAGAAGCGCTCTTAATCTGCTCCAGTGCCCAAATCAGATAATTAGCTTGAATTACATCTAAAAGCATACCACTCTAAAGATAATTTAAACTATTTCACCTTATTTTTTTGCCTGAAGCAGATTAGAAGCACTCCCATAATCCATTAACACAGACCAACATAAAGGATGGCAGCCTCTAGATGAGGGCAGAAACCATTCCAGCTGTTAGCAGTGACTACACAGATATTCTCATGCTGAAGGAAATCAGTGTGGGAACAGGAGGTCACCAATAAGATAAGCAAAGAGCAAGAAATGATGACAGAAAGTGGTCTTTATCCTTCCCTGCAATAGACAGACAGGATTTTATCTTTCAAAGTGTATTTTGCATTCCTGATCCACATTTACTGTCAGATTTATTGTCAGAAGTATGACAAGAAGAAGTAAAAATTACTTCTCCCCTACATCTATTTCATATCTTTCATATTGCTTCCAGTAAGCCTAAATCAAAACAAAAATGCAAGTTTTCACTGAGTTTTATTCAACATGCTAAAAACTGCACCTAACGCATACTAATATTTCTATAAAGACACAAAAGAATCACAGAAGTATGATAATAAAACACGATTTGCTTTTTATTAGGTAACCTCACAGAAGCATTATAGATTAAGTGTACCACAGTGACCACACTGCTTAGCAGTTAAGAGAGTATTTATAATTAATATTAAATCCCTGCCATGTACTATGTGAAATTAAAGTTGCGCGTCTGTTATTTCATTACACACCTGATTTCTAGTATTCTTTCGTCTTACTATATTGTAGTTATTAACTTATTCAACTATGCTCCTCTCTTTCTTTAGATACCCAGCCAAATCCAATTTGTGTTTAAAAAGTTATCTAAAAGGTGCCTGTAAAAAAACAGAAGAAATGGATGTGGGGCAATAGTTTTAAAATGAGAGAGGCTTAAAATTACAGATACTCTCTGAAGCTGTGATGCCTTCCTAACACAAATGTTGTCACAGAAATATTCAGGCTGTACCCATCTTTCTATCATATGCCCAGGAGCATGTTCCAAAATACATCACCTCCTTGACAGGCTGGCTACAGTAATGTACTATTTGCTAGTTATATCCCTTCTGTCCTATATTATTGAACAGTAAAAGAGCAGGGTTTAACTTCTAACGCCACTTTATTAAGTGACAGGCCCTCACTTGAAGTGCCGTGTCTTGCCCTTCTCCCACACTGCCCTGTAAACTGGGTTAAGGTAAAACGAACATCTGGTTGCACATGAAACAGAATAGGGCAGGGGGGATACTAAAACAAGAGGATCAGCTGTGGTTCAGGCAGGGAAGAAAGGAGGAATATGGCAGGGGATATGTAAAAGTTGTTGGGAAGGACCTAGCAGAAATTCTCAGGAGATGGATCTGAGGTCGCATAATACTAAATCATCTCCTCACTCACTCTCCAGAGATGAATTAAGTTGGCCTGCTCCAGGCCTTTCCACACTTCAATCCCCACCAGACGGGATGCCCTCCCAACTCTCCACAAACGCGCATTTAAATTGGAAGAGTGACTAGAGTTGGCCATGGTAATTCAGAAAAGGGGCTCAGATCTGAGTGGTTCAACATCCCATATAACCAGTCAACCAACAGCAATCTTATTTCTGGTGGAACATTTAAACAGCACAGTCAGAGAGCTTTAGGAGGAACTATTGGTATGTTCACCCCTGAATAAACTGCTTGTTGGTCACAGAACTCATGGATACCTGTGGCCAAATGAGGATAGCAGATGTGACAATACAGCAGCTCACTGCCACTGGAAAGGGGAGTTTCCTTCTTCCTGCATCCAGTCACATTCCCTGACACCTGTGTTTACCAGATTTCTGTCAGTTGCTTTATTAGTATGCTAGAAAATTATCCCAAGAAATGACCAACAGATGTTGGCAACCTCAGGAACTCCACTTGCTTAGAAGCTAACAGGGCCATCTAAACCTCTCCCAGTAAAAAAGATTGGGCTTTCCTTTAGGAAGAGGCAAGGAACATTGGTAAAGTAGCAGCACATTACAAGATTAAAGCACTACAGGTTCTTTGGCTCCTAAGCATGTTTAGCCATAGCAGAACATTTACATTTGTCATTACCAGCAGTAGAATGACACTGACCTGAGACATCACAAATTAAGACACTGTCACAAATATTTAACTTAGTCTCCTCAGTGTAAAAATCTATTTTCTACTTGGCAAATGAAAGATTAAAACTGTTGCGGTGCAGAATAAATTGTGAGACATATGCAGCAGCTTTTTTCAATTATTACCTCAGACATTTGAGGTTGGATAAATCATTCCTGTATAAGATAAGTATTACCTGTATAAGATAAAATACAGCACTGTAGCATTACAGAGCTTTTTAAAAAACTCAAACACCGCATTGGCTCTAATGATCTTTATTCTACAGTAAAGCAAGCCAAAGAGATACCCATTTACTTCCACTGTTAACATCAATATAATGCCAAAGCTCCAATTTTGTTTCACCGACTTTCTAAATGAGAAGAATTGCAACTTTAAGGCATTTTATCTACTGCCAAAGGAAAAAAACTAAAGGCACTTAGGAAGACCTTTAATAGCCAAATGATAAACTTAAAATGTTTCAGTTGTGAAAATGAAACAGTCTTTTCCAAGATACGCACTTGAAACAATATTTACAAAATTCCAAGTTATTCAGCTGAACTTCCCAGTGAGTTTGCGATAGATTTAGAATAGGAAGGAAGCACATTCAAGACAGGCAAGAGACAAAAATAAGAGCTGAAGACGCGCAGAAAGGTATTTAGGACAAGTAGGCTTGTTTTGTTGTTTTGCTTCTGACTCAACAAAATGCACTGCTGTATTTTCAAATCCTTTGCTTGTAGAATGCAAGTGTTGGGTCCAAACCGTAGTCTTTCCGATCAACTCAGGAATTAAGTCGGTGCTTCTCACACCTTTTTCCTTCAAATATCCCTCTATTGTGAAGACTGAATAAAAACCAAAACAACAAAGACAATGAAACAACATCTTTCTTAGAGCTAAGCAAGAAGTAAGCTGCAATTTACAGAATAATAATTGAAAAAAATATGTAATAATAAAAAGCATTTGCAATTCAGTGGGGGCTAAAAAAAGTCACATAAGGTAGGTTGCCCAGCCACATGTGCTAGAACAGTGTAAAATGACATAACGACATGCTATTTTTCCTTTCTTCAGAATTCATTTACCATTGAAACAGGATGGATAGTACCCATGAATGAGATGCGTTCGGCGCGCCACTTTTCTGAACAAATGCAAATAATTCTATGTAAAGCAGTGATTCTGTTAAGAACAGCACCAAAAATCCACAAACTGAACTCAAATCCCTGGTGGCAACACTGTTTCCTGAGGGTTTTGTTTGTTGGTTTTCAGCGAGGAACCTTTTTGCAAAGGTGTATTGCAATTCTATCTCCATGGATTATCAGCTGAACAGAACTCTGAAAAGCTCTTTAACTAACAAACTAACTTGAACTGTGTAAATAAAATGCTGTAGAACATGGTATGAGTAACACCCAGGAATAACTCTTATCGCAGTTCACATACTCCAGTCATTTCTATTAGACAAGCTCTTAAAAAAATTAGATCTGACACTGGACTTGGGTCTCCCACACCAAATATACACTTCAAATGCCACTTTCTGCTCTGTGAAGCTCTCATGCACAAGTACCCAGTTACTTCTTGATGAAAAGAGACCATTTCTTTTGCTAAGGCATAGGGATATTGCCTCACTTAATAGCAGGAGTTGTGAAGTGTAGGAAGAACTCAATTTTCCATATGCCAAAGGAGCTTTTACCCAGGGAAAGCCACCTAAGTTGAGAAATAAGGAAGCTGAACTGTCCTGTTTGTATCCATGGCCATAAATAAATTCCTTCAGCTGTTCCAGCTTCTCTAAGGTGTGGTGTAATGTTAGGGCCCGTGTAGTGGTACTTCTCAAACCCAGACCTATCAGCTACTAACATTAAAAACATCTCAGCTCGATTCCCAGCAACACTTCAGATAAAGATCACAAGCTCTGCTCAGTCATATGGCTGTAAATGAGTCTATTGGACATGCTGCAGATATAGAACACAGGAAGACTCCAGCAACAGTCCCACTTCTTACCCGTCCCAAGTTCACTTCATTCTCCGAGCACGTGGTAAATCTGATGGCTAGAAGTTTCGCTGAAAGACTTTACAATAGTAATAAAAAAATCCGTGCATGCCCTGCCACAGAGTACAGGTTGCAAAAGCAGCAGCTTTGCCAACTCAGCTAAGTAGAAGGAAGCCCTCAGGACTGGCGCTACATGTCAGTATGAATGTACCTCAAAGCGCTTGCAAGCACAGAATTTTCAAGAATTAAGCAGGAAACTTTCTGCAGCACGTTCACAGACATCCATTAAATGGGAAAGAACCTGCCTGCATCAGGAGAGATGCTTGTGGAACAGCAAAGACATTCAAACACATCTACCCCCGACCCACTTTTAAGTACCTATGGGATTTCAGATGTGCCTGCTAACTTTGCCACCTAAACATGCCCCCACAAATCCCCACCTCAAATTCAACCCAAGTCAGATTTAAAACATGAGAATTCGGATTACTTGTTGCCAAAACCAGGGGCTGCTGGAATTACAACAGGAAGCAAAAGAAAACCTTTAAAAGCCACCCTTGACCTTCTGTAATGAAATCAACGTTCTGTTCAAAGAACAGAACATATTAAGCCGCTCAAATAATAGAATACCTGCTAAGAGAAGTCCATTCAAGGATTTTCATCATAGCAGTCACTCAATAACACTTGACTTGCTAAAGCATTTTTGAAGACTATTTTTTTTTTAAAATCACAGTACTAAAAGCTAAACTTGTTGGTTCAGTTCAACCCAGCCTACAAAACAATCCCGATACATTTTGCTTTTCAAGTTTCATTCCACAAATCAATAGAAGGGCGGTTACTCTGCAAGCACTCTGTCTCATCTCCCATCTCTTCTAGGAGATGCTGTAAAGATGGTCTCTCTACACACTTCTGTGTTTTACCAACGCTGTTCCTCTTACCTTCTCATCCATTACCCCATTATTGCAAGCCACGTGACTGAGCAGAGCTTTCTCCCCTATTAAAAGTTGGGCTACTGAAGAAAGAAACAATACCAACAGTAAATGTGATAGAAAACAACAGGAGAAATGGATCAGAGCTTTGATTCTTATATGAATGGCAGACACTTTGAAACCACAAGAGGAACTGCTCTTAGCTTCTTGGGCCTATAGCCTGACAAAATGAGTCTCCCCGCTCAGCATCTCTCTGTTACACTTGCAACTTAGTCCAACAGGTCTTTGTCAGACTGTACTCCTTCCATTACATTTCTAATACTTAACACCTTCTGCAACTTCCTAAGCAGCAGAAAAGCCAAATACACTCAATTTCACATCTTCTTGACTTGGGACCATATCAACCTTCCAACATTTGGAAGGTTGCTTCCAAATGGCCAAGTATCTGAACATGGAAAGGCTGTACAAGTCCCTGGAAAGAAAACACTAAAATCCAAAGGCCATCCTATGCTGACAGGATTTTGAAATATAATCCTATCAAATGGAAACAAGAATATTTCTCATTTCATAGAATCAAAAGGCTTGTAAATGAAGAAAATATATAAGTTTTTAGCATTAATTTCTCTTGACATTTTCCAGCATCTCAAAATCAATCCAATATATCAATCCAATAATATTCAAACTGGATTGCAACCAAATGTTTTCCCAAGGTCTGGACGTTGTCAAAGATTATAAACAAAAGAAGGTGGTTGGGAAAAGAATGTTAAAGTGGGTGGGAAAGGTTTCCTAAACAGATCTGCATTTGTGTGCTCACCTTTCATAAGGTTATGGGATGGGGTGAAAGCCTGCAGAATGGCAGCAGTTTGGAGATGACGGTACCTGCCACCACTCAAGAACAACACACTTACTGCGTAATCTGCCTTCCAGTTGCCCAGCAAGAAAAGCCACTAGCAGGTAAGCAACAGACAGTTGAATTACCTGGGTAGGCCACATCCACCCACAGCCTACAGACAGAACACCGTTAATTGAGCTTATCTACTTTATAAATACAACATCATTCTCCTTACCTAATTTTCCCCCCTTATGAACACCTGTTTAAGGTACCCTCATTCACTGCTACCTACCCTTCTTTCATCACTCTTGCGATGAAACACACATCCACTCCTCACACACTGTTTCTACACATACATACCTCTGTCCTATCACTCAACCTGATTTTATCCTGTAAAGTCAGTTGCTATCTGCATTCTCTCCTAACGCTCATGTTCTTCCTCAAAAATAAAGAGACTAAAGTGCAATATAAAAATTGATTGTGGGCAGGTTTGGAGAACTAAAACACTACAGTATTTGGACAATTTCTGTGCTCAAGGTAAAATCCTAATTTCCCCTCAACCTGTCTACCTCTGAAATGTCATCGCACTGGCCTTACCCTTATTTTTGCCAATTTAATGCCAGTCACCAGAGTCCGCTAACAGCAGCTGATGATATCAGTGATAAGTTGCTGTATATACAAACCACACTTACCCCTAGCACAATTATGTGATGTATGATAAACAGCAGCCACCCTGTTGACAGCAGGTGGTTTGAACTGAACAATGGTGCCAAGTTGGAAGAGGTAAAGATGCGTACAAGCTTGCTGCACCAGAGCTGGCAGGACAGTAGGACACAACGTGCCTGGAAGCAGGAGGCAAACCTGGCTGACAAGATCCCGCTGGTGCTGCATGGCACACGTGAAGGGTCTCGTACCCAAGCACAAGAGTTTCCGCATTCCAGCTTCAGTCAGCTCTTTTGCTTCTGCGGTAGCTGTTAAAGTTCTCAGGAAAGACAAAAGTTTGACTTAATGCCGTGGGATATGATTAATGATTCAGATACTTTTCTCACATGTGACAGTGGTGAGAGCTGTGCAAACAGAATGAATGGTGCTGTTTTGATAGCACTCACCGAAGACTACCAATGCATTAAAGGTTGTTCCTGCTTTAGTCAGTAGCATTACCAGTGCGTGACTACTACTAATGTACCTGTAGACTTATCTATGTATACACACTCAGCTTATAGATTATTATGGGTACGTGTGATGTGAGTGGCTATATGACACAGTATAGCAGCCGGTTGAGGCTGCACAGTGGATGCAAAGCAGCATATAAGGGGTGAAGCAGTCCCGTTCTGGTATTCTGTAAGTCTGGTTGCCTTGGCTGGGCAGCCATCATGACACATAAGGCAACACCAGAAAGAAGGAAGGAAGAAGCTGGACAGCTGGGTTAAGCACAGCTGTACTTTCACGAACACACCTCAATGCACACTCACAAGTGCATAGCACAGATATGATGCTCTTGGTTCACCCAGCTGCCACACCAGCCAAACCATGAACCAAACCTTAGGCAGGAAACCTGCCCACCTCAGCATACACTGGAACCACTGCTCAAGTTTCAAGTTCTTGGTCTGATAACAAAATCCTGAAGAGCTGCTGGCTTTTCCAATAGCCAAGAACAGCTCCCAGTCAGTGCTGACTGACTCCACGCATCAGCTCCCAACCTAGGACAAAAATCACACACGTTTTTCGTGGTCTCTGAATCAGCTCAAGCATGGCAAGTAAACAAAGCATGGGAAATAGAGTGGCAATACAATTTGAAAGAGGTATGCAGCGTGAAAGAAAACAGTAATCCCAGTAATGATAATCAGGCCACAAGTTTGTAGAGCAGCATGATGATAACAAAATACCAGCTTGTTTTTCCTCAAACGAGCACTGTGTATTGTAGAGGAGATCAAAAGCAAATGCTGCCCTCTGTACTGCACTGGGCTGCCTATACATTGGGAAGAAATGACACCTGAAGAAAGGCTCAGAAGCAAGTTGTACAGAGCACCCCAACCCCTCCAATAGAAAACTCACCTTACCAGCAGAAATCTAACTGGAAGCAGATGCTAGAGATAACAGAGCATTTTGATCCAGTTAACTTACTGATAACCCAAAGCAAACCTCCTTTTGCTTCCACCCTAAATTCCCTATGCTTCTTATGTGCACAGGGGAAAAGGGATTTCCTAAGTAAAGGAGAAAGCTTCCTACACCTCAGTGGCAATAGTGTTTTCCATTCCAAAGACTAACAGATTCACTTAATGCTCCTGATTTTACCACACAGACCACAGCTTTCTCTCATCACAAAACAAATAACACAGAACAGATGCTTATGCCCTTATACAGGCTTGACAGAAAAAGCCAAAGGAATGGGAAATAACATGGAACTGTTTCACTGACGCCTAAAGGGAAACAGAAAGCTGCTCACCTGCACAACCTGCTAAAGAAGTGGTTAAAGAAAATAAAAATAGGGCACTGCTAATCTCTTTTCATAAGCGCTTTTCCCACATCACATTCAGGTTTGTAAGACCCTTATAACTGTGAGAAAACACTCATTCCTCACCACACGGCAGTATTTGGGAACAACTGCTGTTTGCTTTCTCCATCAATATCACCGGTGCAATAGAGAACACTTTTTTTCCCCCCAGTTTCTACCATTTTAGGTTCTTTCCTACTAATTAACTTAAGTGCGTTCGCCTCCGCTGTTCCTGGCGTGCAGCAACATGACACTGGCTCTCAACATCTCTCTGCTTCCCACAAACCTGCACTAAAACCACTGAGTTCTGTCAACTTTGCAGAGCTCCGTGCAACAGCACAGTGCAACAGCACAGCAGCAGTGCCCTGTTTGCACGCGCAGGAAGATGACTGTGCAATCCCGCCACACTGCAGGTTATCTTCACAGCCATCACTGGGGCCACAAACCGAGCTCTCCTGGCACATTCCTAATGCCCTTGAAGGCTTAGCGACGAGTTATACAACCCAACGCTGTGCAACTTCCATTCACCCAAGGATGAGCCTTCTGATTACAGCATCCAGATAAGTTGTGCAAAGACGTCATTTGTATCAAGTTTCCTCCACCACCGATTTTTTGCTTAGATTTCGATCTGAAGAGTTATAAAAACTCCTCCCCAGGACGTGACCCTGGGGTTATACGCTCCCTGCAGCTTCATGGAGCCGTGCTCCCCGCTGTTAACTTTATTAATTAAGAGTTTGCATTCCTCCCTTCCTCGTTTGCAGAAGGGCACTTAAATTTGGGGCGACCGCCCGGCTCTCTGCAGATATTTGGCTTGCAGATCACAAAGCACGGATTGCTTCGTGCGACGCTTAAAAACAAAGCGATTCCTTGTTCCCTCCGCCTGTTCTGTGCCACGGTTTCTGAATGGATTACATGAGAGACGGGGGAGAAAAAAAAACCAACACACACACACACAGAGAAAAGAGGAAGTTGTGCTTTTGGACCACCACAGCGGTCCACACGCTTTACACAAGGGCTCTAAATGCAGCACCAGCGTTAGGTTTCGATGATCTTAAGGCGGATTTCAAAACAAAGCACCTCCCTCCTTCGCGTGGCATCAGCCCTACGAGACAGGACGTTCCATGGAAGACACGGCGCTCGCTTCCAGGAGCCCACCAGCCGCACGCCAAGTTGCGGATAAGCGCGGTCGGGACGCGGGCACGTCCTCGCACGACGCTGTCACTCCCACCGTGCCCCGACTAAGCCGGGGAAGGAGGGAGCGCTGTGGAAGGAGGGAGCGCTGTGGAAGGAGGGAGCGCTGTGGAAGGAGGGAGCGCTGTGGAAGGAGGGAGCGCTGTGGAAGGAGGGAGCGCTGTGGAAGGAGGGAGCGCTGTGGAAGGAGGGAGCCCCGCGCACGCCGCCCCGCTCCCTCCCTTCCTCCCTCCTTCCCCGCCCGCCTCTCGCGGCCGCCGCGTCCGGACGGGGCCCCCCCCGTGTGCGCTCACCAGGGGTCGAACTCGTGGATGATGCTCTCGAAGCGGATGACGGCGAAGAGGCGCGAGCTGAAGCCGGCCAGCCAGGCCAGGAAGAGGATGGTGAAGGAAAGCAGCGACTGCCAGCCCGCCGGCTGCGACAGCCCCCCCGACAGGCCGCCCCCCGGCCCGCCGCGGCTGTTGAGCGGCGCCACGGAGTTGGCGTTGGCGCCGGGTTTGTGCTTGCTGTCGGGGGCCGAGTGCTCCGCCATGTTGCGCCCGGGGCTCCCTCGCGGCCGCTCCGCCCGGCGCGTGCGGGGAGGAGGGGAGGGGCGGGGGAAGGGAAGGGCGGGGGGTGGGAGGGAAGGGGCAGAGCCAGCCCGCTGCCGCCGCCGCCGCCGCGCTCCTCGCGGGTCGCCCGCCGCCGCCTCGCCGGAGTCGGGCTCTGCCTCGCTCTGCCTCCCGCCGCCGCCCTCGGCAGCCCAGGGGCGGGCGGTGACGACGGAGCGGGGAGGAGCGAGTGCACGCAGGAGGCGGGAGCGCGCGGGCTGGCGGCTGGCGGGCGGTTTGACATTGCCGCCCTACGGCGAGGGAGGAGGCGGGAACCTAAGGCGGGAACCGGGGGGAGGGACCGGCCAATCGGCGCTAACCGGAATTCGGTGGCAGCCTGTCACGGAGCGACAGGTATTTAAAAGGGGCGGGGCGAGGCGAGGCGGCCAATCGGAGTGGAGAAAGGAGCCGTCCCTCAGTGATTCCACTTGGCTATCACCATTCTGTTGTGCTGCCCCTCTGCTGCCATCTGGCACACGGCAGCAACATGGAATAGTGTTGGAAAAGCTCGATCTCAACGGCCATCCCATCAACATCCACCCGCACAGAATCACAGAATGACCCGGGTTGGAAGGGACCTCAAGGATCATGTAGTTCCAACCCCCCCTGCCTGGCAGGGCCACCAAACATACACATTTACTAGATCAGGTTGCCCAGGGCCCCGTCCAACCTGGCCTTGAACACCTCCAAGGACGGGGCATCCACAACCTCCCTGGGCAGCCTGTTCCAGGGCCTAACCACTCTCCTAGTGAAGAACTTCCCCCTAACATACAACCTAAATCTTCCCTCTTTTAACTTAAAACCAATTCCCCGTGTCCTGCTATTGTCAGCCCTTTCGAAGAGTTTACTCCCCCCCCAGACACTGTGGGCCAACACCATAAAATAGGAAGGATTACTTTTGGGGCAACCCTTGTATGAGGTTTAAGGAGGCTTCTGTAAAATTCTGGGGTTCAATTTTGCTGAATCTGGCTCTTGAAAAGCTGTGCGTGTTTTATTTCTCTTTATTAACGTGTTGTTCTTTTCTACTCCAGCTAAAATAGGTCAATAATAGATTCAAGAGAAATTAAGTTAGACATTTGCCCCTTTCCTAGCATGGTATGTGAGTTACAGAATCACAGAATTATCAAGGTTGGAAAAGACCTAGAAGATCATCTAGTCCAACCATTACCAATACTTCTCAGCTAAATCATATTCCTCAACACAACATCCAAGCGTTTCTTGAACACTCCCATGGTCGGTGACTCCACCACTTCCCTGGGCAGTGCATTCCAATGCCTGACTACCCTTTCCAAGAAGTAATACTTCCTAATGTCCAGCCTGAATCTCCCCTGGCACAGCTTAAAACCATTCCCTCTAGTTCTATCACTGATTACACGAGAGAAGAGGCCAACCCCCAGCTCACTACAACCCCCCTTCAGGAAGTTATAGAGAGCTATAAGGTCTCCCCTGAGCCTCCTCTTCTCCAGGCTGAAGTGTTTTTAATGAGCTGCTCAACTGGCATTTCTAGTGAAATATATATATATATATATTTCTTTAATTGGGTCATGAACAAAGAGCAAAAGTGGCTAGAAATCTGCAGCTATCCATTGTTTCTTCAGGTGCATCAACTGGTCGTACAACAGGCTCAGTCCTGGGCTGCTCTTCTGAGATGACTTGTGGTATTTCCATTCTCACAGTTGGATCCTGTCTTTGGTAACAGCAATTCAAGGTTAATGATGCAGTAGGGGAGCAGCTCTATGTGGTGCTGTATGCAGAATACCTTTGTCTTTTCTTCCCCTGCACCTAAGTGTCTGGGTACTAAGAAGGCGAATGATGCGCTGAAAAAAAAATTGCATACCAGAACTTTTAATGCAAAATTTACTATCAGTAAATTACTTTCCTTGATTAAGCATCTGCTTTATTTAAAAGTCATTGTGGGACATGGTATTGGTGAAGTTACATGGCATTCACTTTGAATTTCAGTGCTATAACTTCTAACTTCCAGCAGGGAGCTTATATCATTCTGACTATACTGACAATTTGTTTGAGCCTAGACAAGCTCCGACAGAACTTGATTTATTTGAATGCTGACTAATGGTAAAGTGTTTCTTTGTCCTTGGTAACAAACAATATTGTTGCCTATTCATTTTCAAACTGTTCAAATGTCTGTATCGTTGAACACATGAGAGCGTGGATAACAAAATTTAGTGGCAGCAAAAGCGCAGTTCTAGTACCAGCTTTTATTAATGTTCCTGTAAATACATTGTCAAAATGTTGTGCGAAATAAGGTTTAATAGTCTTATAGTACATCTGATTAAACAGCTGCACTCTAATGAAAATTCATGGTCATATACAGCTGGATGGAAGGAGTCAGTCATTTTGACACTACGCTGCCATGACAGAAATGGAAAACACTTTTGTGGAGGAGATGCGAACCATGTCTACTGAACAACTGCATTCCACCTCTGCTTGAAGTTTGTCCTTCCCCGTTGCCCTGTGACGTGATGGAGCTATTAGAGTAGGTCCAGAGGAGGTATGAAAAGATGACCAGAGGGCTGGAGGATCCCTCCCATGAGGAAAGACTGTGGGAGCTGGGGCTGTTCAGGTAGGGGGGGAGGGAGGTGGAGGAGAATCTCATTTATTTTTCAAGCTTCCTCAATAATGGAATTGTTAGGAAGGTAATTCCAAGTGTGGAGGTTGTGTTGCGACCGTACAAACTGAAGCATATTCAAAGTTGTAGATCTGTATACAAGAAAACATCATATGAGAGCTCCTCACCCCTCAACACGGCTACCATGTGTTGCTGACATGCCGCCTGCTGTTGTAAGGATGTCAGACAGAAGAAACCAGACACATCCATGTAATAAATTATTAATCAGAAATACAAACTCATGGTTGGAGGGAACAATTCATGCCTTTTGCCAAATATTATTGGCAACAGTTCTGCAGTGTTCATTAACAGTAGTAGGTGGCTTAGTTTAGAAACCTATAGATAGCGGGTTTAAGGTAATAAGCAAATCTTAAACAGTCCTTCCAACTTTTTGGTCCTGTGGATGAGCAGGTAAGTGAGTTTAGTGTTAAGATTTTGAAGATAGCTTTATAAGCAGATGAAATAGCGCTTCCTGAACTGTAGAACAGAGCATAACTCAACGTGCTGGAAGATGCCTGATTCCACTGAGCACATCACTGAAATCCCTGGATGATCATTGTTTAAAAATGTATGGTAGTGTTTAAATGAAAGAAAACACAATACAACTGCATAATAATTAACCTTGAGAACCTGAACTTCAGTGCATTTAAAAATAGCTATATATCAGTCTCTACATTAGATAAAATGTCATGAAATTAAAATGATTAAAAAAATCAATTTATTTAAGCAGGTGCGACCTTTTGTGGATACATGCAAATCACTTTAGCTAGTTATAAACTGGCACAAGATTGTCTGCAAAGAGCTTTGCACCTGTGTAACTTTAATGAGTTTTTTAATTGATTTGAATTAAACTGGCATAACTGTTGTGTTTAGACAAGGCCTTAACCTAGCAGTCAATTCAATAATAACAGTAGAAACTGGCCTGACTTATTTCTGACAGTGTTTTGCTGTGATTTCTCCCTTTCCAAGAATTTAAACACAAGTTGCTGTTCTTTCTCTGCTCTCCTGTCTTAATTTCCCTCTGTAGTTTCCTTTTCTTGTGACCTACGCAGTGATAAAGGTTGCTGCAGCTTGCACAGACTTCTCAGGAATCACAAAGAGGAGTGGCAAGACTCAGTGCATCTTTTCTCTCCCTTGGCATACTCTGGTACAAATACGTGTTGTATCAACCTTGTCTTTTCTTCTTCAGTGAGCAACGGGACTTTTCCTTCTGGCAGGGTGCTACCAGCTCTGCAGAATCCCCAGCCCTTCTTTGAATAACTGAAGCAACACAGTGGGCCATTTCTTATTACTATTTTAGGAGAAGGCAAACAAAACAAACAACAAAATCCCCCCCAAAACTCATAAAAACCACATGCAGTATTTTTTTTTTGTGTTTATATTCTTACCTACATGCAAGTGCTGCACGATGTAGAAAGCCTGTGGACTTGTGAAGTACCTTTCTCAAGTGTTGTGTTGTCATTTCTAGTGTTAGCACGCATGCTTAACCAGACCTTGGTTGTTCTTGGCAAATGCTGCAACAAGAAGGTTTTTTTTTGCAAAATATTCATTTTATCCTTTCTGCTAAGAAGTAATATGTTGCTTTTGGTTGAAGTGTTGGGGAAAAAAAAAGAAGCAAAGCCATTTTCTTCAGGGATATCTTAAATGGCCTTGTCAGACAGTAGAATGGTGATGCTTAGCATGTAAATTCTAAGTCCCCAGAAACTGTAGGTACTGGATCTCATTAATATATCATGTTGGAACAGCAGAACTGCTAAGGGACCCAGCTGGAGAGAAAAGCTGGCCCCTGGGGAATGCAGTGAGAGTTGTGTCCATTTTATATGTATGGGATCTGGTACTGCTTAGTTGTCATTAAAGTGAATTTCCTCACTGTACTGAAGTGAGGAACAAGGGCAGAATACAGGAAAGAGGCATTCTGCTTTTAGCTGTTATGCCAGCCGCTTATTACAGCATCGGAATAAGATGTGTGGAAACTTAGCAAAGAAAAGAGGAAAGGAAAGAAAGAAGATTTTATATACGTTGTCACTTGAAGCCTGGTTTTGCCTGTAGGATTTTAATCACCCTTTAGTTGTATTTTTCTTCCTTGCCTCCCTTCCCAGAACACACCACACTGGGATGGAATGTATAGGAAGAGGAAGGAGGTATTTGCATTTTGTCTGTTAACTGCTACTATATCTCATCAAAGTTTAACTCTTCTGATTTTCTTTTGGCCAATAAATTCGAGGAAGGTTCGTAGTTTGGAAAATTTGACAGTGTTAAATATATTGTTTTCAGCGTATTGGTTACTTCAGCAGGGGAAATTAAAAAAGGGAAAGATTATGTAGCACAGTATCAGCAAAGAATCCCCCATGCCTGAAAATTTCTCTGTGAGTATTGTGCAGTATTTTTCCATAATTGGGTTTGTAGTCTAAATGTGCCTAGCCTTGAGGAAAGAAGTTATTTTACAATGGATTGTTTCTAGTGCTTTTCCGTTGTTAGCATTTCAGACTAGTCATTATCTTCCTTTCTATTTTCAATGCTGCTTGTAGATATTCTTCTAGTCAACTGCTGCATTAATAACTGCATCAGAATTGCAAAAGAATTTAAATGATTTTGTTGTGGAATGAACTGTGCCAAAACTCACAATGCATTACAAAACAGGAGCTTATGTGTGCTTTGGGGATAGGGTAATTTCAACCCATCCTCACATGCAGATCTGAAGGACTCCATCTCCGTCAAGAAGGAAATGCAGCGGTGACCAATTTATGGATTTATATGACTTGATTTTTTTTTTTTTGGCTGCTGCAGTGGCATCAAGAGATTTGACCTCTTCACAAGTGCAAAAAGTGCTGTGTCGCAGAAAGGTTACTAAGAGGAAAGAAGTGGACTGAAGATTACGTTCTGTGATGTTTAATCTGTTGGCTTTCATTTATTACTTCAGGAATCTTTGCATCAATGACTTTAACGCTTGCATCCCAAATTTATTGTTAGCCATTTGAATTCAGGATGTGGATTTTTTATATACATCTATCTGGAACAATACATCTTAATGTTTAAAATCCTATCCTGAGGAATCTGATCCCACAAGAATTGATCCCTACTGCTCAACTCCTTTTGCATTCCTTTTTTTAAGTATTTGTACTATTTTTCTAGATGTTAGGATACTGAAATCCCTATTGGTATTGTTTATGTTAGTTGTTGGTATGTGCTCCCAGACTTAAAAACCCAGCTGCTGTTTCGGATTGCTTTCATAGGAGACAATATACAAATTTCAAAGGAAAGCAACCACGATTCTGAATACAAAAAAATGAAGATGCTTTCTCTTTTGGCTGTATAAGAAGTGATGCTGCAAAAACAGAACCAGAGGACGAATTCTGCTGCCAAAGCACCCAAGTCTCTATTCAAGTTGAGGGCAGCACTTTGTGCTCAGATTGTTCTTGCTATATATGTTCACATAACAAGCAATTCAAAGTGTGGATTTTGTTACTTAAAGGTATATCCGCTACGTTCTCTATCACTGATCCCTTTGGTTTGGGTTTAATGTTACTCCAGTCCTTGCCAGTGTTCCAGCATGCATTTGTCCAAGGCTTACAGTCCCTCTGGCAAGTACCTGCACTGGTGCAGCGTTATCTGTTGTCCATCTCTTCAGAGGTATATCTGTATCTGCCTTACTCATGGGCTACTTTAGGGTATGCTTGTTCCAGTGTGAATTTATCTGTGGGCCACATTCTCTTCAGGGATGTGCCAGCTTCAACATCCACAGATGCTTTGAGATATACTCGCTCTGGTGTAGGCTTATCCCCAGTCACAGATAACGTTGAGGTGTACCTGCTCCCTCATGGATTTATCCACAGCTCTCAGTCCCTTTGACTCAGCTTCTCAATGGAGTTGCAGTCTGTCCAATGCAGCAGCGCAGGACCAGCAGCCAAGCCTTGGCTATTAACAGTCCACGTATGTGGCCAGGGAAATGTTCTCAAGCACGTTAGAGTCCAACAAGAAGTAGAGCCCCCTACAAGCACTAGACTAATATATATTAAAGTGAGTGAGCCCCAAGGCAGGCATATGAGCCTGTCGGCAGCAGAGCAACTATAAATCCAATCTAGCATGTGCTGGTGAAGACTTGTGGTCTTAAGCCCCTTGAGCCCCAAGAAAAGGCTGTGATAGTTTAAGCCTGGTATGCAGAGAAGCCCCACACAGGCACTCAATCATTCATTCCAGTGTAAGAGGAGGGAGAATTGGAAGGGTAAAGCTGCAAACATTTGTGGCTTTAAGTGAAGGCAGTCTCATGGGTAAAGGAAAAGCTGCATGTGCAAGCAAAGCAAAATAAAGAATTCATTCACTACTCCCCATCAGCAGGCAGATGTTCAGCTGTTTCTAGGAAAGCAGGGCTTCTTCATGCATAACGGTTACTTGGGAAGACAAATGCCATAACTCCAAACATCCCCCTTCTGTCTCCCTCCTCCTTTCATCCAGCTTGTAATGCTGAGCAAGGCATCACATGGTGTGAAATATCCCTCTGGTCAGCTGGGGTCAGCTCTCCTGACTATGTGCCTTCCCAGGGCTTTGTGCACCCGCAGCCTGCTCACAAGCAGGGCGGTGTGACAAACAGAAAAGACCTTGGTGTTGTATGAGCACTGGTCAGCAGTAACTAAATCATAACTGACTTCTCAGCACTGTTTTATATCACAAATCCAAAATATAGCACAACAGTAGCTACCGTGAAGAAGATTAACCCTATCCCAGCCAAAACCAGCACACAAATGTATAAAATTAGTGGCTTATCTCCTGTCCACTTTGAATGTGTCCTGGTATTCCTAAGCACAGTGGAGTTCTAATGATGTAGCAGCAGGGAGGGCACTTATATTTATTACAATTTAAAGGATGCAATCAATCTGCCACAGAACTATTCTTCCTCTGAGCTTGGTGTTCCCTCTGCTGTTTATAACTCATTCCCTCCTTTCTAGCTGGTGTTTTCTGCCTTTTCTTATATATATTATTATTTCTGTCTTTCATATTTCTTCATAGACATGTCACCAACTTGACTGCTGGGCACAGCTTTGGCCTGTATTGGGCCTATTGTGGAGCTGTCTGGAACCATCTGGATCCAGCACAGGGCAGATCCATGCCTCTTCCCAAACAGGCTGTCCCTGCAGTCTCCCACAACCAAAACCTCACTGTGCACACCAAGCGTTGGTTTCCAAGTCAAGCTGGGTGGGGAAGGTGGCCATCCTGTGTGCATCTTCACATCTTTTTCTGGTTCTCAAGAATTCTCTGCTCAGATCTCTTTTTAAACTACCCTTGTTTAAACAGTGTCACATGTCTAAAATATTATGCTCAGAAGTTGTAAGTATTTATGGATTCACACCACTTTTTAAAAGGAACTCATTTATTAATATCAGGGAATAAGTTCAAAAATATCTAAGCTAAAGGACTTTTTGATTTTTATTTTTTATTTTAAGGGAAAATGCTCCCTTTATCTTGACATACAAGATCCTTTAATTTGCTGAATTGCTTCTGCTTACATCTCCTTCATGTGACTTCCATTTCTGTCAGAGATACACTCCGTGGTTTTTATTGCAGGCAGATGGTAAGATTTGTGTGGAAATCATAGGCAATTTTTACCGAGCTGTTAATTACTGACATTTACATTATTAGGCATGGCAATCTTTTCTTATTACCCTTCTTTTGGAGAGAGAAGGGACTTGTATTAGTCTTTGACTTTCTTGTTTTCTTCTTCAACTCAAATGGTGTTAGATAACAACAAGGAGGAGGCTGTTCAAGTGCTCTTTCAACAGCATTAAAGTAATTTTGTCAGGCTTGGGAAAATGCAGTGTCATTTCATTGTAGTACCTCTGCTCTTCTGTGCCCTGTAGCTTAGCGTGCACTGTCCTAACCTGAACTGTCAAGTAGAAGTTTGATGTGGCTTCTTCTAAAGTGGTGGGAAAAAATTGCTATTAATACAGTCACTGCTGGTTCTCATGGGCTGAATCTAGGAAAGCTGTGAATATTAAGTACAAAGACTGACTGTCTTTCACTTAATGCTCTGTTTTAGTTGGGATAGAAATACGCTTCCAAAGATCAGGCAGATCCTCCGGAGTATTATAAGTACTGTCTGTCAGCATAATACAATTATGTTTTGGAGTCCTATGGAGACTCCTAAAAATTCAGACACACAAGGTCAAACCCTGAGTGCTTTTAGGTGTTCACTCCCAAATCATATTAATTTATGATAGCAAGAAGTTGTCTCTGTATCTGTCACATTGTAGAAAAATCTGAAGAACCACAGATCCTCGGTAGGATTAAAAAATGAAATATCAATATTTTAGTTCCTCTGTCTCCATATGCTATTATCTTTTTGTTCGTACAGCTGACACCATGGCACCTCGATTCTTGATAAGGGAACAACCCTATTCAGCTTCCTAAGCACCAGTGCAAGATAGGTCTGTAAGCAATGTGTACAGTAAGCTTTACTTTCCTCCAGAATGAGAGATATATTATAATCATAATTTGTTCTACCTATTCTTGCCTGAGAAATGAATACCTCTCAATGCAGGTTTTTAATGTGGTAATTATACAATCCTGCATTTTATCTTAAGTTCATTTTGGAAGCAGTGCTGTCATCATTCCTAACCATTGCTTTTTATTAATTGTTGGGAAGCCACCCTATTGCATATTGGGAGATTAACTGTAATTAGATTCCATCTCACTAAAACACTGCTATGTAAACCACTTCACCTCCTGTTTAATTGAGAAACTAAACGTGGAGAGGCTTTATGTTAACAAGGAAAGAATGAATATTTAAATTGGCCAGAACGGTATTACGGCTCTTCAGGGCCTTCTAAGTACATAGTTATTGGCATTACCTCCTTTCCTGTGCTTATGTAGTCCTTATTTTCAGGATGCCCAAAGCTTGAGAAATGCTCTGGAGTTATAAATAATACACTGGCAGCAAAGTTAAGATGTCAGGTGTTCAAAACAGGCCCATCAGCATATATACATTGTGAACAAATAAACACTGTGTTTCTTCCTTTGTATTTTGAATCAGTAGAATATACATATTTCTTAGGCTAAAGATATTTGTGGCAGAGCTTTTTTCCGTTGTGGTGGTAGAGTCACAGGATCCAGCTCCTTTGGTGCCAGTGTTGTTTACAGATTTCAGAGTGTAGTCTGTGGAGCTCCATCATAAGTTTCTTTAAGGGGTTTGCAAAAGGAAGCCTTTAATCAGTGACCTTAGACTGACTATGGAAACCTCTTGAACTACCTCTTCACTGGGAAACTCTTTGAGATGTAAACTTGAAAAGGGCGGAAAACACGTATTTTGTTGCATTTATACTGTTTCTTTTCTGCAGAGTCATCTACTGTGAGCAATGAGCTACTCCAGTCCTGTCTGCTGGCAAATAGACTTTATACATTGACTAAACAAACTGTAAGGATGCTACAGTGTACTTTACCTTGTAGACACTGTCTGTTTTCAATGTCTGTCCCTAAACCTGTTAAAATCTAGATTTCCTAGAGTAACAATACTGCAGACTGACAGGTATATTGGGTTGATGCACAACAAACTTCTTATACAAACACTGTTTATTAAGTAGTCCTAAATTTCTTGTGCTTCATCTGCATTGCAGGGGTACCAACTGCTATACCTGAAGCAGAAAGGAAGAAAACAGTAACAAGAATTGTGTAGTACCTCAGTTCTAGAGAAACACAAAAAGTGTTTTAAATCCTTAACTCTTATTCTGTGACTATGATGGAGGGAAGAGTATATTGCCTGTACCTTAAGAAGCACATGCCAAATCCTAATGAGTGGGAGCATTCTTGATGCTTAGCTACCTGGTTAATTTAGGCAACTTGCCTCCAGTAATACAGTTAAGCATTTCTTGCTGTGAGTTTTCAAATTCTTCTGTAGATGGATTTGCTCAGATTCTGACTGGGCTGAATCACTTATAGAAGACTGGTGCTATGAGAGGAGACAGTTTGTGGATTATCCTGTTAAAGTTTCCATCTAGGTGAGGTGAAGAGCTGGCAGAGAACACTTAGTGTGATATATCTGTTAGGCTTGTATCTTTTATGTCACGTTCTCCCAAGTAGCCAGAAGTGTGACTATTAGCTAGGAAGCTCGAGTCAAGTCTTCTAGATATGCTTTAAATCTTATTTTTCTAGGAAAAATTAACAGAAGAGCTGTGATTAATAAATAAATAAAATACATTGCTGTACTCCCACTAGAGATCAGGTTGCTTTGATCATTTGGAGTTTGACTATATGTCTGGATATAATAAAAGAGATAGATTTGAGGATTCTGTCTAGCAGTGGCTGAGATGAGGATGTCCCTGAAGATTTGGGATGATGGGAGGGAGGTTGCTTGCGGGTTGGAAATATTTTTATAAAATCTGCTTTTGTATTATCTCTTTTAGCATATTTTACTTGAAATCTGTCATTTAAATTTTTTTGAAATATATAAGCCTTGAGTTGAGCACTTAAGCTAAGTGTTTCACTGTAAGCACATGTAAGCCTCCATTAAAGTGCATAGAGCTAACTTTATGCTGAAGTGTTTTGCTGGGTCAAGTCCCTTGATAGTTCAATGTAAATAAATATGTATCTAAAAATGAGCATTGTTCCCACATTTAGTGAAAGTATTTTTGCTTTCTATATGCATGTAAATCTTAACATAAATCTCCACTGAATGAAGTTTTGATATAAATCTGCTGTTCAGCAAACCAGATACAGGAAGGATACCATAAATATTCTTTCCTCTCTCCTTCCCTTTCCCCAAGTTGCATTCGATGAGTGTATGATTGCTGTATTTTGGTTCTACTATTTTATTAAGAATTTATAAAATACTGAGCAGAAGATACCTTTCTTTTCAACAGCCTAAGGGCTGGATTTGTGCACTGTTCCATGCTGTTATGTAAGAGAGGAGACAGCGCAAGACATCACCTGCCTTCCTACTCCAACCCAGCATAATGCCAGTCATTGTGCTAAGAAACTCTATTATCTCTCTGCAAATAGGATTAAGTCACTGTTGTCAGTAAGAGTTATTCATAGTTTTGAAAGAATCAGCCCACAGAAGTGGATATCAGATCCTTATTTTTGGTGATGGGGGTGTACCTCAACTGACAGCCCAAAGTTCCTCAAAGCCTAGCTGGCTGTGCTTAGAAGTAACTAGTAGGGGTAACCTGTACGTAGCTTGGTTGCTCTGTCTGGCCCATAGGAAAGACTGTGTAATTCCACAGTATGGCTTTTCTATTCCTTATGGAAAGCAGAAAGCAATTGCTGGAACTACGTATTGCTGCAGCGTCATCTGCTGCTTACTGCTGTAAGGGGTGAGTAGTGGAGTCATGCACTGCATTACCTGCCAGTGTTTCTCAGGAAGTATTTGCATTTGGGCTACCAGGAGCATCTTGCTCTGCACACTTTGTTGAAGCAGGTGTCAGTAACTGAGGCTTCATATTTATTCTTTGGACTGTAGGTGCCCTGAATTCAGCCCAGAACAGCTTTCTTGTAGGGTAAATGTGCGGCTCAAGGTGACAATGTTAATCTTTGTCATTTTAGTAGTTATCCCAAGTTAGTGAACAATCCAGGTCAATTATGAATTTTCACTGATACGATGAATCATTTTTTGTTCTAACTCGACCTGTAGATTCACAGCTCAAGTTGAGCTTAAATACCTGTTGTGTACCATTTTTTATTTTTTATTTTAAAGTATGGCTTCACTATTTCACTTTGCTCTGGGCATACAGCAAGTTGTATTGGACCACAGTCAAATGTAAACACATCAGAAAGTATAATGTTTAGAAGTGTGATACAGTCATTGTGAAATGGTACTTCAATCTAAATCATTTATTTGCTTTTATTGCAACTTTAGAACAATTAGTGACTCTCTCAGATTTCTCAACCTTAACATCTTCCAGAAAGTTAAAACAGAGTTTTTCTAAGATGCTGTGGATGTCAAGAAATATGAGTTTTATTGTGTTTAAATAAATAAATAAATAAATAAAGTCATTGATAATCTTTGTATATGATATGAATCAGATAATATACAGATAGGAAAAAGCTACTGGATTACATAGTTGATCTTCTCACTACTGCAAACTATCTCACTACCATAAATTTTTCCAGTGCTTTATGGACCTTGGTGTTAAATATCCTTGCAAATAACAGAATTTTGACCAATTTCCCAGGGAAGCATCGAACAGTTTATTCAAAACTATCACATGATAATTTATATTTATCGTGCATACATGTATAGATGGATGAATGTAGATATATTTTAAAGGGCAACATCTTATCTGATCTTTCCTGGGGTAGGTGTAAAAGTATTTTCCAGTGCCATATGTACCCAAGCTCCCTAGCAAATTTATAGGTTTTGCACTTTTCATACATGTTTTCCTACAGGAAGAGGCACTCCTAATGGGAGAGAGAGGATATAATATTGAAGAAAATATTTCAAATACATGCTGATTAAGAAACAAACAAACTAAAACCACACAAAGGTTCTCATCTTTCCATGACATCTCATCACAGCTATTTCATACACTGATAACTGCAGTGACAGGTAAACAAAAGAGTAAAAAAAAGTGAGATTTGTAAGTGATATTCCTTTATTTTAAATTAATTCCTATTTCTCTTTGCTGCTGTCATTAATAATTCTTGCAGCCAGCTGCTGTGGATCTTTATAGCAATTCCTTCTGAATTAACAATGTTATCATTGAAACAAACTGCACAGGTCTTGTTCTTTTGATCTTGTTACATACTAAAGATCAGGCAAAAAATAAAATTGTAGGAACATAAAAAACTATCACTTACTTTCATTTTGTTTCACTCTTTAATGAATCTGTTGCTGTGCCTGTTGGAAGATGCAACAGAAGCAATTTATTATGTTTTAAAGTACATTGTAGGACATCTTTTTGCTCATAAATACCATGATTTACCATTTCTTTGAGTCACTTTAGATGATAACGATGGCTTATGGAGCAAGAGTGCACAGTGAGAGGATGATTAATAGAAATCTCAGAAATGAACACTGGTCAATTTAAATAAGGTCAAAACATTGCCTGATAAACCATTTATGTCAAACTAAAGCTAGTATTAGCTCTGATTTTTGAAATAATAAGTGTACATAATATTTTAAGTATACTTCTATTCACTTTCTGAGTAGTTAGAATTTTGACTGATACGGGACTTCCAGTATTTCTTTGCCATCCTCTAATTCCCTAATTAATTGTATCTTAAGGAAGTAACATGATTGTTTACATAGCTATTGATCTGTTTTTGTCCTAACACGGGGATTTTAAACTCCTGTGGCCTTCATCCCTTAACTACACACAGCATGTTTCTGATGTTTTCCTTCTGTAATGATAAAGACCTCAAGAAAGAGGAAAAGAGTTGATCTCTTTCCTTCACAAAAGTGTTGTTGGAACTTAGGCCCACCTTAGAATGTCAGTAAGTCCTTAGAGACTTTAAGTCAGATGTTCCACAGAATCATAAAATAGTTTGGGTTGGAAGGGACCTTTAAGATCATCTCGTTCCAACCCCCTTGCTATGGGCAGGGATACCTCCCTCTAGACCAGGTTGCTCAAAACCCTATCCAGCCTGGCCATGAATGCTTCCAGGGATGGGGAATCCGCCTCACTGGGCAACCTGTTCCAGTGTCTCACCACCCACACAGTAAAGAATTTCTTCCTACTATCTAGTCTAAATCCATCCTCTTCCAGTTTAAAGCCATTTCCTCTCATCCTGACCCTATATGCCTTCATTAAAATTCCCTTCCCAACTTTCCTCTGGGGCCCCTTCGTGTACTGGAAGGCCTACCCTTCAAATTAGTCTACATTCTGTCCTAGTAAGGATGCTGGTTTTCTACTGTATGGTGCCTATGTGGATTTTTTGCTTAATGAAAGTAAAAATGAGAGTTCAGGTAAAAATGTATCTATAAGAAGGTAGTGCTTCCTATAGTAGGAACTTTGTCTGATTTTACTTGTTAAGTTGCAGAGCAAAATATGCAAGTGAACAAATTTGTTGCCCAGGTATTGAAAAATAGAGGTCCTTAACATTTGTGTTTGACATTGTGTTTAACATTGAGAAGAATCTGTTAGACTTGAGTCAGTTTTTTATGAGAAATCTTTCCACCAAAGCCTCAAATGACAGGAAATATCATATGTTTCCCTAGTTGGGAGTTTTATACTAAATTTTCATTTATCAGGCTTTATGTCTAAATGGTAATTTCCAGAAAGTAAAATCTTATTTCCTTTAAAAATTAGTCTTTGTCTCTCCTGCTCTTTTCTTAAGCATTATTTAATTTTTAAAGCTGATTAATATCTATCATCATCTCTCATATTGTATGTCTACACTGCAATCTAACAATGTAGTGAGGTGTCTTTAAAACAGCTAGCTTGGGTGTCAAGCATAGTGCAGCCAGACAGGGGTCTGAAGCTCTATTTAGGCTCTAATGTATTTAGGCTAGAGTTGAGACAGTCCTGTCTTATAAGTGGTCCGATGTGGCTTCCAAATGAAAAAAATCACAAGACCAGAGTGGCATCACTGTTTTGAGACTATAAAATGGTTGATTTCTCTCCATGAGAGATGCATAAATGAGAAGTTCTGTCAGAGCAACTGGTTTGGACAAATCAAGCTTAACAGAGAATCTTATGACAGCCTTGAGCATTTGGCCCAATCTTCAAGTCATTTAGCATTAAAGCAATCAGGCAAACCAATGTCAATTTCTTGTAGCACTCACATCCTCCTTAGATTACTTATCTGAGATTTATTTTTACAAGTTCAATTTTTATGGTATATTTTCATTATCTTCAAAAGAAAAAAAATACATTTTTCAAGAAGAATATAACAATACTACAGTGTGCTGCCCTTCATTCAAGAATGTATTTTATTGTTTTCTTCTTAGTGGTAGTAAAAATAATTTTATTTACTGCTTTTATAGTACCCCTTGTATTGAAAAGAGCTTGGCTGCCAACAACTGGATATCTTCTGTAGGCTTGCTAGATACTGTGTGTACATTTTAGAGATAAGCTGAGACAGAAAAGCTTGAACACCCACCCTTTGAAAGTATCCAGAATTGTTGGTCTCCAGGTTCCCCATTGTCCAATTTCAGCTTTCAGACCTTCTTGTCACATCTTCCTCTTTTACTGCCTTCAATGAGAGAATCAGTTTTTACTCTTTCAAAACAGGAAGAAGAATAATTGACAGTATGTCTGTGTTTGATTAAGATGCTCCTCTGTGCATTCTGTCCTTCATTCTCCAGCTGTTTCATACCATACCCAGTGTATGCTCCATCTAGCTTAAGAAAGACATGGAGCCACTGGAGGGGGTACAGAGGAGGGCCTATACTGAAAAGCTGAGGGAGCTGGGCTTGTTCAGCCCAGAGAAGGGAAAGCTCTGAGGAAGCCTCATTGCAGCCTTCCAGTACTTAAAGGGAGCTTAGAAGTTGGAGAGAGACCAACTTTTTACACAGTTTGATAGTGACAGGACAAGGGTGAATGGTTTTTGAACTAATAGACATGGGATTTAAATTAGATGGTGGGATGCTAGATTTTTCATTATGAGGGTGATGAGATAGGGGAACAGGTTTCCCAGAAAAGCTGTGGTGTCCCATGTCTGGAGCATTCAAGGCCAGGTTGGATGGGGCTCTGGGCAGCCTGATCCGGTGGGTGGCAGTCCTGCCCATTGTATGGGGGTGGAACTAGATGGGTTTTAGTGTCCCATCCAACCCAAATCATTCTGTAATGGTACAATCTCATCCAATGTTGATTAAGGCAAAAACAAGTATCAGATCTGAGATGGGCTTTCAAATAAAGGTCTACTATAAATACAGATAGAAAAGGACAGTGTTTTTTCTGTTCTGAGCTTCAGTGTATTCTTGCAAAATCTATGAATGATGACCTGCAGAACAATCTTGACTAATGTCTCTACCCTCTAATGCAAATGCTTTACAGTGCATCTTAATAATATCATAATATTCCAATATTTTTGTAATAGAAGCTTTAAATATTGACTTTCACAGAACTCCTTTCTCTTTTGGATTTTCAAGTGTGATGTGTAGTCAAAAGAGGGTTACTTGGCAAAGACTTAAATTTGACTGCACAAGCTCTTTTTGAAGGATGAAAACTGAAAAGAAATTGTTTTGATTTTTACAGCAAAAGACCTTGAGTTTTGAAAAGCCATATAAAAATGTCTCATTTGAAGAGTTCACACTTTCAACTAGCATAAGAAAGCTTCAGAATTATTACCAAGTAGAATTTTTTTACTATAGGTCTGTATTTAGTGCATTGCAACTACTACAAATACTTGAACAGCAGTTAAAGAAAAAGTTTTTTCTAAATCTTGCTGTACTTAACAGCTCTTTTTACACATTTGGCAGAATTTTGCCCCTGGGAAGTGAAGGAAGAGAAAAGGCAGAGAGGCTTGCCTGTGTTCAGACATGATACTTGGGCATGTAAACCTGCAGAAATGAGATCTCTGAGCCTGTTTAATGATTTGTTACTGCTGAAAGGAAGCTTCTGCTCTCCTCTGCTTCCTCTTCTGTCCACCCTTACTTCTACCTCCATGGTTCAACTTCTTTTACAGGTGCTGGTGCTTGTTCTACCACTCATGAGCTGATTCAGCTTATTAAGACATTAGAAAGCAGGATTGGGCTGTGGATATTTTGTTTGCATTTGTTAGTTTGTTTGGCTGAACCAGGCAGACTTTTGCCATTATATTCTACTGTGTTTGCCAAGGAAGAACCTGGACATATGCATAACTAAAAGACAGTCATTATCCTGAAAAACAGGATATTTTAGAAATCAGTAGAATTTGGTATGTGTTTAAACATAGTAGTTCAGGGCTCAATAAAATATAATATATATATATATTTTCCAGTGGAAAAGAAAATCAGAATATTCTGATATATTCCAATAGGCAAAAGTATACCAGAATCTCAGAACCATATATTTTGAAGTTCTGCAAACCTTGTCATCCCAGAATAGCCGAGAAGCAAGTCTTTTCATCCAAAGCTGTGCTTGGTGTTTATGATTTCACAGCCACTGGGGAAGTCAACGTTAAATTGACTTCCTTTTCAAGTGTTAAAGTGACATGCTTTCCCCTCCTTAACCTCTCTGCTTTTAGCCCATCTGTTTTCCAGAACATTCAGAGAGGGGCTGCTATCTCTATGTTGTTGATAAATGCAACCTCTCTCCCTTTTTCTGTTTTTCTTTTGTAAGTTTTTCCTTTGTTCTTAAATAGGCGAGTTATGTTTCCTTTTAATTGAAAATGGCAATGGGTATAACATCAGGAATTATTAATCAAAATGCTGGCATTTGAAATCCATATTGGAAAATAGTAAAAGTGGTAAGCTGAGCTCCACTGTAACTCCACCAGAACTTTTTAGTTCTCCTATTCATTTAGCAGTTCTAATAGCATTAATATTGTTTCAGGTCATAGTTAACGGCGCTTATGAAAAAGCAGTATTTGTTTTCTGGTACCAGGTTTCTTTTTCTTTAATTTGTTCAAGTGAGAAGAATGCTCCCCATCAATCTTGATTTTTTGGAACTTCATCGTTACTGAATCAACATGTACTTTATTTCTGCAGATGTATGGAGATATCAGTAAAATATTATCTGATAATAGTAAGCTTCCCAAAAGGCCTTAATTAGGCATAGCATCCTAATAGGTGTGTTCACATATCAAGAAAATTGCTTAGCAGCGTAGTCTTTCCTGTGTGGAAACAGGATATTGAGCATCCATAAAGCAGAAAGATAAGTGATGCCATTTGTCTCATTGCTATTCTAGTAGCATGCAAGAAATAGATTGGGGGGTGGTTGGCAAACATGGATTATATAGATTAGAGAAAAAAGGAGAGAGTTTTCCCTTTTGTTTTATTCTTGTTGACTTTAGCAGTTGAACTTGGAATGAAAAAAAAAGAGAAAACTTTTGATGTGTCATAGGTTACATGTCTTCAATCATAAACCATAACCTTGGCCTAAATGCCTTCCAAAATGATCAGAGGTTTCTAAAATCTGTAGTATAAGACCAGCTGGACAACTGTTCCAGAGCAAGCAGTTGTCAGTATGAGAAGTATAGAACAAACCTCACTTGGGCTCTGTCACAATGCAAAGCTTTAGGAGAACCTGTTCCTAAATCATGTCCTTCAGGGTGCAGATCCAGAGTCAGCACGATCACTTACTGCTGCCTTTGCAGATGAACGAGCTGTTTTAAAAAATGTTTTGCTGCCATTAATTTAGCAGTCACTTTTTTTTTTTGTTTCCTTTTTTTTTGGTGGGATTTTGTAATTTCAGAACTTGAGGTTTATCTCCACAGCTCAGTTCATGAAAATTAATGTGAGTCAACGAAAGATACGGCTTAGAAATAGATCAGTTAAACATCATTAAAACCCCCAAGGGCCTTCTTATCCAGAATTCAAGTGGTCCTAATTTAATTTAATTTACTTCTACACTGAAGTTAGATCATTCAAATGTAATTCTAAAGAGAACATGCACATTAGGGTTTAATGCAGTTTTACAGCTTCTCTTTAAAGTAACATTTTTAGTTCATTCACTTCCTGATTGTCTCCATATAAATAAATCCCTAATCCCACAAGTGTTTTCAGTTCTGGCTAATCCTTGACACTTCATAATAAGGGACTGCATAATCCAGATAGCGTCTCTACCAATTGCTGAACTGGAAAATATCCAATTTCCAGCGTCTGCTGCATCTGTTAAGCCTTTGTCCCTGACTGTTCAGGTTTACCAGCAAACTATAGGGCAAATGTAAGACAGGCTAAGATCTATAGGTTTTTGTTTCCCAAATCAATTAGCTGATACTAATACAATCAGACTCTCATCTATTAACCGAGCTAAAAAGCTTTTAAGCTGATCTGCAGGGGATATCTTTAGAATCTTCATCCAAACATCCCCTCAAGGGTGAGCCATTTTCAGCTAAATGTCATGCATGAGAGGATGCTTGAACCCTGCTATAATGATGAGGTATAATTATTGGATGCAGAACTTGAGAAGTCTACGTAGGGGAGGAGATTTAAATTCTGTAACAGATTTCTTAGATGTCAGTGAATAAAGTCTGCCTAGAGGATGTATAGAATGTGTGTATATCTCAGCAGGCAGCTCAGTACCTCATATTTAGGTAATTTTAGGTGCTTGAAGTGGATTTTGCTATTATTTATTTCTGCAAGGGATCCTACTGCTGATGGGAAAGGCTACTATTTGAGCTGTGGTAGTAAAACGAATATAAACTGTTACACATTTGTTTTGTTTGATTTTAAGGGGAACTGTGAAGTAAAGACACTGCTGTGAAGTACAGATACAGATTGTGATGATGCTGTGGAAGTGCAGTGGCCCTTGCAGAATGTAAGTATGTGAATTTCATCCTCGTGACAAAACTGTATGAGTGACCCTGTCATATATGGGTACTTAGTCATTTGAGTTCAGGAGACAGAAGTAATGAATTGGTTGAAACACACTTTTTTTTTTTTTTTTTTTTGTTTGTATAAAATTGGCCACAGAAACGAAGCTGTTAACCATGCTAACCTTATGAGCTATGAGGTTCAGAACAAACTTTTAAGCTCAATTGCTTTATGGATTCTATCAACTACATTGATCAGATATTCACCAGCTACAGTGGGAGTGAGGACATGTGCCTCACTGTGTTAAGATGTCTTAATCTAGAGGTAAGTCCCATTGTAATGGCTTTATACTAAGCATCCAATGTTTGTTTGCTTGTTTGTTTTTTCCTAATTTTTATATCTGTATACAAACTAAAACTTGTTATGGTAAATCCAACATTATACTCTGATGGAAACCACTCTGGCTAAGAAAAGAGCAACCTGAATCATACATCCAGGTTAGAATTCTCTGGAAAATTTTGGTGGTCTAGCTTTGCTCCTCCTGACTTTATGCAAGTGGGTATGCATGATCTTCTTCACTAAAGTTTTAAGGAGAAGGAGGTGTTTTTATAGTGATATATGGTTGTCACAAAACCATGAAGCCAGTATAAGCTCCAAGTTGTGTCTACTGGCAAACTCAATAGAAATATGAGTATGTGCTTGTAGTTAAGCCAGAAGACAAGTTTACTGCTACATGACCTGGCAGTGTGCAGGACTGCAGCCGCATATCCTACTGAAATAGGAATATAGGCATCTTCTCTTGGGGAGGGTAAGGGAAAGACTTTTGAAAGGCTAATGCTAATTATATTTCCTATATTAAAATTATCACGAAAGAAAGCAATACCGGTGGTTAACTACCTACTACCGTTGTTCTGACCGTACAAAAGCGTGATGGTATCATTATCACTTCTTTTTTCATGTTTTCCAGAACAGTTGTCTTATCCATGTGTTTTACATAGGTCTCTTGGAAAGTGATGCCTCCTGTTTTTTTTCTGTAGAAACTACATCAGATACAAGGAACACAATCATACTATTTGATAGAGCAAATTATTATTTACAAAATGCTATTCTTCAACACAATCATTACCATCAGCTACGCATTTTCACCAGTGATGAATAAGAGCCTGAATGCCACACTTGTAAAAATCTACACCAGCAGAGGTGACCTACTGCCTCATAGCTGCTATGACAGCATTGTTTCTAGGAGGATGTTGCCCATGAAGTCTAACTTTCACTGTGCTCACATCCAGTGTTTGGTCTCCATAAGTATTCACAGGTGTTGATGAATGTCAGTGGGTGCCATTTTTTCCATATGGAGGAATTCAGTTCCACACTTTTGCTTCATCCGCACTTCCATGTCAGACACCATTCTGTCATACTGTCCCTCTGCTGCCATCTGTCACTCAGCAACAACATGTAATGGAATATTGGTGGGAAGGTTCAGCTTCTGGTGCTGTACCACCAACATCTACCTCTGACAGGTGGATCTCCTATCTCTGATAGGAGATGTTACTTTCAGAGTATCCACTGTAAGAGACCCCAACCCTTATCTTCTGAGCTCTGATAATTCATAGCCTGAGGTGGTTTGGTGGGAGAATGAGAAGCCATTGAATAAATAAAATGCTGAAATTTCACTCTCCATGGGGATTACGACTTTCATTAGCCTCAGTGAAAACCACATTTCACTAAATTTAGAGCTGCAGCAGAGCTCAATACAGATAATGCATTTAATGTATGCCCTGGGCAGTGAAGTTGAAACTATTTTCAACTAATTTTCTTCAGTGTAAGTTTCCTGATAACTTAGGGTGGTTTTTTTTTTCCCCTTGGAACAGCAAGTGATACATTTCCACAGCAGCCAACATCTTCCATGACAAATCTGTATCATCATTTTATACTGTCGTGTTTTATCCCTGCCTAGTAATATAGTGTCACAGTATGATAGTGTATGCAAAGATATGGTTTTTCCCAGTCATGTTGAACGCTGCTGGAGAACGTAGAGACTTTTCGTTTTTTTCCACATGCGTCTTAACTTTACAAAACTAAGGACAGTTCAGACAGGATGGGAAGGCAATAAAATCAGATCTATTTTCCTTAGAAAAATGAAAATGTTTAGGTGTTGTATATTTATGGAAGGCAACAGAAGTGTGCAAATGAAACATGAAGTGAAGATACAGAATACAAAGCAATTTTTAAAATTAGGAATGCAGTTTGTTTTCTTCACAATATTGTTAACTGCAGAAGTATGACAGTGAATTACTCTGCATTATGGGTACACAGCAGGTGCTTTTGACATCCATTTATTCAAATTTCTGTCATGAATTGTTACTTTTGACTAAGTACGTCTAAGCTCAATTATGCAGTAAATTTATGCTTTTCAATAGTTAAGGTAATGTGTCTTCATGGTCCATGGCCAGGACTTGTTTATGTTAGTGGTCAGGCAAGAGTAAAAGTAAATATATGCTTATTTTAATGTTTATGCCTGCTCTGGAAAAAAATATTTTTAGCAACATGATTTAGGCTTCTTCTAGCTTAAATATGCAGTTTTCTAGGATGAAATGTGTTTTTCTTTCTCTTTTTTTCCCCCTTATATATTTGATGCAATTTCTTGATGTGGTAGTTGTTATTTGCTACATTTTACATGGTTAGACAGTAACTAAGAACTTCAAACCTCTTGCACACTATTTCTCTGAAGGTACTATTTGATACAAAGATTTTTAGCAAAATCTTGTGTTTCTTAACAGGGACTTGTGTCTCTTGCTATTGATAGAACTGCAAATTGCAGTCATTCCCGTGTTACTGAACAAGTGGGAACAGTGCACTGAATGGAGTTTTACTTTGGAAAAGATTAACCAATCCATTGTGTTTTCCTTTCTTGTAATTGATTTTCCAAAGTGCAGAAGTGACTAGAATTAAAGATCTTAGGAAAAACATATATTTATGTCATTGTTATTCATTATTAAACATAAACATTATCATAGAAACTACATATGGAAGTCTATGGTCAAGTGAGGAATCAAGTGATATGGATAAGCTTGTTCCTTTTTCATAAACCCTGTCATTTATGGTTTGTAGGAATTTTGCTCCAAATAACTAATAACTGGGATGCTACATCCATTTAAAATT
Source organism: Coturnix japonica (assembly GCF_054131305.1). NCBI lineage: Eukaryota > Metazoa > Chordata > Aves > Galliformes > Phasianidae > Coturnix > Coturnix japonica. The sequence continues at coordinate 102,558,331 of NC_140664.1, forward strand.
CTGCTTAAATTTATATGGGGGAATTTTAACTTCGTGGAGTCTGACTCTATGGATCATGAAGGGTTCTCTAGAAAAAGTAGGTATTCTGGGGTGACAGATGCAGTAACTGTTTCCATGAGGCTTAACCTCATGGAAGAGTGAAGTGTCTCTGCTGGGAATAGTTTGTCTTTGAAAGTTTATTAAAGGTATAGATTCAATGGTTGAAACAATGTTTTTTTGATAACTGCTGGAACTAAGCCCATGCAGAGCTCCATGCAATGGATTATAGATTCTATTAGCAATAGATAAAAAGTGAAGTTGTTGCTGAAAGGATTTTGGAAGAGTAATTCTGTGTTTTAGTGAACTGTATGGCAGAGAGTGTTTCTTTCATTCCTTGATCTCTCCAGAAGGATGATGACACAGAGGGAAGAAATATACTTCTTTATTTAGGCAGGTAAATCTCAACACTTTTTCATCTAGCCAGGAGCTAAGTAGAGCATTTTTTCATATAGCAATTTCAGGAACAGCAAATCCCAGTATGTAGTGCAGAGAATTGTTGTCTACTAAATTTCCTACTAGCTTCAGTTAATTTCTTCTTTATTTAGTCCCTAGATGGAAGTTCAGTGTTACTCATTTTGCAACAGCTGTCACATTCCCCTCTAGAACTAACTTTGTAGTGAAGTGGAGGGCTGTCATATCTCTGGTCTACCTCTCAAAGTAGCTGACAGTATTCATCATGTTAATGAATCACATTCACCATGGAGTCTCAGCCCTCCCAACTTTGTGCACTTTCCATATTCTCTTCCATCAAACTCTACTTCTTCCAAGTTTCTCTTGGCTCCAATTTTTCCTCACCAGTTCCTTCCAGTCAGACTGCTTATCTATATTTTGTAACTCTATATGACATGTAGCTTCCTCCAAGTGTGAACTTGTAAGGATGAAGGTGTAAGAGAGACATGTCTTTGGCGATGACAGAAACAAAGTGAGCACCCTTTTCTTCTCCTGGTGTTTCATCACTCATCCCCATTTAATAATGGTTTGGTTTTGAATCCCCTGGGTGAGCAGAACCATAAAACACTTTTGGTACTTAAAGTGCTGTGAGATCCAGCAATGAACATGCTTTGTTCAGCCTGGAGAAGAGAAGGTTGCGAGGTGACCTCATTGCAGCCTTTCAATACCTGAAGGGAACTTACTCCCAGGAGGGGAGTAAACTCTTCGAAAGGGCTGATAATAGCAGGACTAGGGGAAATGGTTTTAAGTTGAAGGAGGGAAGATTTAGGTTGGATGTTAGGGGAAAGTTCTTTACTAGAAGGGTGGTTAGGTCCTGGAACAGGCTGCCCAGTGAGGTTGTGGATGCCCCATCCTTGGAGGTGTTCAAGACCAGGTTGGACAGGGCCCTGGGCAACCTGATCTAGTAAATGTGTATGTTTGGTGGCCCTGCTAGGCAGGGGGGTTGGAACTACATGATCCTTGAGGTCCCTTCCAACCCGGGTAATTCTGTGATTCTGTGATTCTGTGATTCTGTGATCCAGGTAGATTAAAAGCTCTTTGCAAGGAGCCAAGTGTTATTAGTATTAGTAGAAATAATTATTTAATCATCCTTTTTCAAAAATAGCACCCATTTTTTTTTTTTTTTTTTTTTTTTTTAATGCACTTTCTTGTGTCTCACAGGAAAGAAGGCTGGTACCTTCTTCCTTAGGAAGACAAGTATTAAGGAGTTGTTTTTGGTTTCTTTCCACCACATGGAGGTGACTATAAATTACTACATTTTCTCCCTGTAATAGATGTATTTTCTATTATTATTCCATCACAGCAGAGCCTGTCTGTTACTTGCTGTGACACTGCTAATATTGTGGCACTTTCTCTCCACTGCTTCCCTGAGACAGATACCTCTTGTTTACAGTATTAACTTGAATAAAGGAGAGGCTCTTTAGCATGGTGTCTTAAGGGTAGTGATGACCAGAAGACTTTTGCTTCAAAAGCTTTTTCTTTTGCCAGCTTTCCCAGCATTCTTTCTTCAACCATTTTATTTATCTATTAAAAAAAAAAAAAAAAAAAGACAAATGGAGATGACAACTATTGCAAGGACATGGTGCGAATAAAAAGTTTCTGTTTCCAGAATGCAAACAAGAAATGGAAATGCAAGGAGGATTATTCTCTCTATAAAAACTGTACTCTTTTCTTCACTAATACTGCTAACTTCGGTATTCTGAAGTGAAAATATGACTGAAGTGTGCAGGAGCTTATTTTAATCTTTAAGGTTTGTCATTCATCCAAAAAGAGAGGGCAACAAAACCATAAAACTATGGGGTTATTTGACCTTATTTTTGTGAAACTAATGCATCAGTCTAGTTTGATGGCAGTGGCTGCAATTCTCGGTAAGCTCTCAAGATGTCCATCAGAGATTTTTGATGAAATTTTACTCTTCCTGTGCTTTACCCTTGAAAACATTTGTTCATGAATGTGTATGCAGCCAAAATGTGATGTAATCTTGAAAACCTGTTCTCAAATTCCTTTATCAAAACACAGAGTATGGCTGCATATTTTTCACTGTTCATGCAACTGTGTTTAGCCAGTGTATCACAGTACATACAATTGTTTGCTGTAACTGAGTTGGCACTGCACAACACTGCCCATGTCCCAGTTTCAGCCTAGGCAGCGCAAATTGACATTGCAGTGTGGTTGCTTTGAGTGATAAGTGTGCTCCAGGGGCTTGGCTGGGGCACTCAGTGGGGCAGAGCCATCACCATGATGGCACGGGGCATGCAGAGTGGACCGGGCTGCACTAATTGTGGCCTACAGACTGTCAGTAAGTCAGACTGATTAGGCATGTCTGACTTAGTGGGTAGAGACAAAGATACCATCAATATCAATAGTCTCTTGCAGTATGTACATTATATGTGAGCTTGTTGGCCCACAGATGCTTTGAAACCTGAAACTGTCGTAGTTTTCTTTGAGCTGAACCTTGAGCTGGGATATCCTGCCTGGCATTGCAGAAAGGACCTTCCTTGAAGAACCTTGATCCATTCTCTCATTTTGCTGACTTTTATAACGTGGTGCTGAGGGCAAATTGGTCACAGCATTCTGCAGTGCATCCACATAGCAAACAAGCATAACCTTGTGTGCATTCAAAAGTATGTAGGCTATCTGGTTTGCTATAGAGCTGACCCTTGAATAGGCTATTGCAGGAAAATAGCATGAAGAATTCAGCTTCAACCTGCACTTGAGGCTGTTTCTACATAGTTGCATATATCATAGGCTCACAGAATACCCTGAGTTGGAAGGGACCCACAAGGATCATCAAGACTAAATCCTACATTATGTACGTATGCATATGTAATAAACTCAGCTAGCCATTTGTCTCAGTGATACCAGTTTGTTCACAATGTATTGTTAGCACCAAGCTAGAAGTGAAATTCATTTTGAAGTTCATAGTTTCTTAAGCATTGTGACTCCTCCTGCCATACACTTTTTTTGCATTCCATTTTATCCATTCTGTTCAATAATGTTCTCATAGAATCATAGAATGGCTTGGACTAAAAGAGACCTTAAAGATCATCTAGTTCCAATTCCCCTGCTATGGACAGGGTTGCCACCCACTAGAATAGATTGCTCAAAGCCAGCCTGGCCTTGAGCACCCCCATAGATGGGGCATCCACAACCTCTCTGGGCAGCCTGTGGCTCACCATTCTCTGAGTAAAGAATTTCTTCCTAACATCTTATCTAAATCTCTCCTTTTTTAGTTTTAGTCTGCTCCCCCTTTTCCTATCACCACCAGACTGTGTTAAAAGTTGGTCTCCCTCCTGTTTATAAAGTCTAAGTATTGGAAGGCCACAATGAAGTCTCCCTGAAGCTTTCTCTTCTGTGGTCTGAACAATACCATCTGTCTTGGCTTTCCTTTGTAGGAGATGTGATTCAATTATCTCCTATAATATTATGTTCTCTACCTTTGCTCGTCTCTAGATGTGCCCAACAGCAGTAATGTTAGAAACTGACTTCCAAAACCCAATATTTTAAAAAATGCTGTTTATTATAAATGGCCCTACCTCATTTGTAACTCAGAAGTTAATTTGCCAGTAGCATGATGAACATGCCAATCGACTAAAAGAAGGTCTACCTATAGAGCTGATGGAAGCCACTAAGAAAAGAATTTCCTGTCTAACTGAATATATATGGATGTTGATAATAGTTTCATGACATGGCCTACTTAAAACCTGTCATATTCTATCACTCTCATGACAAAACAAAACCACTATGATCAGCGTTAGAGGTGATGGAGTCTTATTGCCAAACATTTATTTGTTCTTGAATAACTTGTATTCATTTTTAATATGTAAACTGCAATGTAAACTGCAGACATTTGAGAATTATTCTACAACCCTAAGTTCTCCATGAATTTTATTTTTTCCTTCAATCATTTGCAGGTTGAATGAATGTTTGTTCGTTTCTGGGTGAATAGAAAATTATTTTTCCTTGCCTTCCCTTCACTGCCCATGAAGGTCTAAATGTAGTCAGAATGTGACATGAGAATTCAGTGTGGAAAATTCCCTCAAACAGCTTCCTTATAAAAAAAATGTACATTTTAGATAGGGCTGAGATTTTCACCCACATCAAATGAACCTTTATGCATTTTATTATGTTTCTTATAGGCTTTTGCTATCTAAAAACCTGAAGGTCCCAATTTCCCATTTTTCTGTTTAGATAGTTTGGCTGCCTACTCTTAGATGTCTATAGCTGAAAGAGTTGGCATGTATTTGTTTGCAGGGGATGTACAAGTTAAAGGAATCCAGCATTTTTAAACCTTTCAGCAATGATAAAATCAGTAAGTTATACAATAAGTTGTCGAAGGTTTTTCTCTCATGAGAGAGAGAATTGACATTAGTTATTACTACTTTTCACAGAAACACTATGAGGAAATACTTGCTCTTAGTATTTCTTGACTCAAGCTCTAGGAGTATTTTTAAAGAACTAGGTATTCTGATCATGTATTTCCAGTAAATTAAAATCTGAAAAAATGCTAGAAATCAGAAACTGCAAGGATGTAGTGCACAGTGCATGGTTCAGTGTGTCCTTACTTATAATTTCTTCTAACTTGAGCCAATCTGAGTGAATTTCAGATCAGTGTGTATGAAATGAGATGAGAAAAGTCTGTTCTTGGAAGCTGTTATTCATCAATCAATTAACTTGGGAATTTTATTAAATTTTAGTCTTCCTTCTTCAGCTATATTGAATTAAACTGTGATGCCTGGGCAGTTAAATTTTCTCCGTGAAATATACACTTTGATACAGTATTTGAACATCCATCTGCTTTCTGAGGTGAGCAGATGTAGCTGCTTCTATTGCAGTATGAAGTAAGAAAACACACTGTGTCTTGTTTCTGGGAAAAATGCAATCAGCCTCTAAATATGTATTCATTTTTAAGTAAGACCGAACATACCTGGATGAATGAAAATTAGCTGTGCTTGCTTAAAGGCATTTTGTTGGTGGTGCACATCTTCGATTTATAGCTGTTGGGTTAACGTTTTAAATGTGAAATGCATCTTACAATGCTGGTTTACAGCACAAGATCTGAACTCCCATTTATTCCTGAAATTTGATTAAATTATTGCATGATGTTTCTAGATAAACACAGGAGTTATTGGCTAAAGAGCCCTCCACATTAGCTATCGCATTTTAGTAATCATGTTTTAATGTCGTATCAAAATATTGCCTTTCATTTGGCCGTGTTTATCAGTTTGAGTCAAAATCTACGGGCTTAACTGAATTTTATTTTCAGTAGCTGATATGTTTTAGAATGTCCTTATACACTTGAATTTAGAAATTGTAATTTTAAATTATTTAGGCTAGAGTAATTTTAAATGTGCTTCTTATCCTTATCTTGGAAATACCATCATAATCTATGTTCAAAAAGTAAATCTGAAAATATTGAAGGTTTTTTTTTTTTTGTTTGTTTTTTTTTTTTCCTTTCTGTTAGCATAATACAGTGCTTTATTAGGTACAGACTTTTTGGTCATCCTGTTTGTGTCACACACTGTGAATGAGATAAGATGTACAAGACCAGTGATGGATTTAAGAAAAGCTCATCAATACCCAGACTGATATTCAGATCTGCATATGCCTGTATTATGTACGCAACATGAGCAGAAAGTTTTCTGAATTTACTCTTGTAGTTCACACATAAAGTTGCCAGAGTTAATACTTAAAACTCCCCTTTTCGAAAGCAATTTTGTTTAACATAGTTTCAGCTTTGCTTAAGTGAATACCTAAATATAAAGGCAAGCTGGAGAAGACAGATTTATTGGAATAACAGCTGCCACTGCTACTGATAAGTGCTCAGCATCCAACTTTTCTAGCTGCTGTTAAATCACATACAGTTCCTTAGGCTGAGAAAGTAAATAAAGATAACTCAGTATAGCAGTCTGTGTGAAACCAGGGGGAAGGACACAGATTGCAGGGAGAAGATTTGAAAGACCACACATAAGCTAATCTGCATGCACGTGGCTTTGATGATAATTGCATTCGCAGCATCAGTGTAAATAGTTCACTTCTTAAAAAAAACAGGTTAGTTTTATAAACATGGAGCTGTCTTGCATTACTATCCAGTATTTGATGCAGAAATATGTCAGCAGTAAAAATTCCAGAGAGGCACACCTCTCCCTTCAAATAAAGCTGGGGGTGAGCAGTTGATCTAGAGCAACTTCTAAAACTCTGATGGTTGATTTGCAGACAAAATAACCTACAGAAACAAGGAAGCATTTGAAAAAGTAATTGAGTATATGCACAAAGGAATAAAGATGAGAAAACGGCAGTAAAGTTTTTTACTATCCTTTTGGGAAAAACTGGAAGAGAAGTGAGTGAGACGCTGTTGTGCCTGAAATGCTGGAAAGTCTGATAAATGTACTCAATGAATAATGTCAACCCATAGATGGAGATCATGGAGAAGAGCCTGCATTGTGCTGTTTTAATTATTTTCTACTTGAAGCCAAGCAGTAAAGGAAATAATTATACCAGGAGCTGAGAACTCTTGTACCCCTGGAAATATTAAAGATTCCTTGTTAATGACAAGTTTGTCTGTGGGAGACAAGTTTCTCACAGGGAAGTCTACCAAAAGGCTTATATCCAGTGCAATAGCATAGCTTCCAATAGCCAGGACTGTTGCACTATCTAGAGAAACTATCAAAGCAGTAGTGGATAATGGAGAAAACAAACATACTGGATCAAATTAAAGAAATCCAGGAAGTAGGAAACATTGAGGCTGATGTGGTGAACCAATACAGGCATCAGAAATCAGCATGGAAGTCAGAAAGAAAAATGTGTTTGTGGGTAAAGGATGATGAATATAAATATTTCTCATCCCAATACTGAAACTATAATCAGTGTGAACAATGAAGGAAGTCTGTAAAAGAGATATTTGCTACTTGTGAATGATCCCAAACCCAAACCATATATTCACATCGGATATTTGCTGTTACTAGATTGGCAACCAGTTAAATTACATCTGCATTATAGGACCAGCTAATAAGTGAGAGTAATAACAGGTTAGGCTTAAGAAAGTTGTCTAAAGAATGGTGAAAGACAGTAAAACCTTTCTGAAATCAGTGGGATAAATACAAACTCTCTCGAAGAATCTCACCACAAAGGATTAGAATTAGAATAATTCTATAATTAGTTGATTAGAATTTCTAATATTGCATATGCAACTGTGCCTCTTATGGCTGAACAATGAAATCCATAATGGAAGAGACTGTTTTCTGAGTACACTCAGATGACTGAATGTTAAGAAAACTCCAGGACTACAACATGGAGCAAGTTACTGCTAGTAGCAAATACTGAGCTGCTTTCCAGGAGTAATGCACAGGTCTCCAAAGATGGATTCTAGCAATAAATTACAGTATATTTGCTTCTTTTCTTGAGATGATTTATCTGTCTCTCTCCCTCTACCCCCCCACTTTCCTCTTACTTAGTCCCTCCCACCCTTTCTTCCTTTTTTCCCCCCAGCTCCAAACATTGCACTGGAAGTGGGGATTAGTGTGAGTAGAAGAATGTATACTCTGACATTGACCAGAATGTGAGGAGTAAGTATGAGATGAAGCTATCCCTCATATCAGTTCATAAATGAGGTGTATGGTCAAGGCATTGTATTTATTGAGAAGTGAGCCTTAGAAACGGATATGTAATGGACTACATTTGGTATATTAAATTATGAACATTACTAAGGCCAGCTGCAGAACAGAAGGTGTGAAAATCTAATTGAGAGCATATATGTAGCTGGATGATGAATTAAAAAACTATGCAATCCACTGTTTACACATCTCAAAAATTATAGAAGGTCAGAATCCATTTAATTTCTGGTAACTTTCCTGAGTGGAACATTGCACATGTTTTTTTGGGAAGTGGTTGTATGAGGGACAGAAAGGCAAGAACTCTTACTAGGGAGCCCTGTGTATGTTTTGCAAAGTAAACACTTGGCCTGAGATTACTGTACTCAGGCAGTGGTCCAACCTATGCTGCATCTGGATTTAATGGAGTCAGTGCCAACAGGACTTTGAGCACAAGGACAGCTTCTCATAGGTAACACAAGTTGGTGGCTTGGTGCAGTTGGCAATCGAGACAGTCAAGGGCATTGTTGATCTAAAGCAAAATAGAAAGGAAAGCAAACAGGATAAAATCCTGACAGATTAATGGTGGGAGCAGGTAAGGGAATGAATGCCAGGCTAAGAAGACTATCCAGTACCATAGATAAGTGAAGGTCTTTTCATTGTGCCCCAATAATCAGGTTAGTGTTCATGCAAAGCAGCAGTATAAGACAGCAGTATAAGATATGGCAGGATACTAATCATTGGAATACTGGAAAGAAAACTGAAGAAGATAATGAAGTGAAACAAAGAGAATACAGTAGCACAGAATGTAGGGAGCTACACTTTGGAAACCCATACTCTTAACAGCAGCTGATGGAGTAAGAAAATATTGATGGACATTGGAAGAAACATATCAGAACTATTTGACACCCTGAAAAGTCTTCAGTGAAGTATTTTGGTATTTGGAAGAAAAGCTATACTGTTACTGTTATTTGGAAGAAAAGCTATACCTGCTTGCTGAAAACATTTATGCAGTTTAAAGAAAAAGGGAGAGAAAATCCCACATTTTCAAAATAAATTTCCTACATTATGAACATCTTACATAAAGCAATAGTAACCTTCCATATTGAATATGCATCCAGTTTGGTCACTTTATTTCACTTAGCCAATAAGTGAAACAGGAAATTCAGAAACTAGTAATGAGGTCGATTGGAGGCCTGCAAAGTATTCCATACATGTGGAGATTAAAAAGATTAAAGTATTTACGTAAGAGCAGAGATGAATAAGAGGTAAAATGAAAGAGGCATATGAATTGTTAATAGTTTAAGGAAGGTCAAAAGGGCGAACTGATTTACTTCTCTCAGAAAACATGAACAAAGGGTTCACAATGAAATCACAACCTTTCATTTTAAAACTGATATCAGGAAATGCTTTTTACATGATTGTGCCTCAAGATCTGAGGCAATGAGCTTCATAGAATTAATAAAAAGGTCTGACATTTCTTGGGTAATCACACAGTACTATATGGTCTGAATGTTTAAAAGTCCTCAATATATTTATCCTTACAAGAGATTTCTGAGGTAGGAAGGCATTATCATACAACTATTCTAATGAACAGAACTGACACCTACAGAAAACTGGATGCTTTGTCATGCTCACAGAAGAAATTTCTGGTAGAAGAAAACTTAATCCTTGTGACCTGAATGCTAAATTGATGCCTCTACATGTGGACTGTATTTTTTGCCATTATTTATTTATGTTGGCGGTGCTCAGTCTTTCTGATACAATTGTTCAGATGGCTTGTAGAAGCACTTGATTCATGTGCCATGGCTCTTCTGTGTTCACGTGTTCAGTTCATAATACCCTGTCCAGGGCATTCACATTTGCACATTAAATTTGATTAATCCTCATGGCCCAAATCAATGGGCTTGAGTATACTTGCTAAGTCTGCTGCTTCCCTGAAGAAATGAAAGTATAACTGATATATGATGCAGCATATGCCTATTTATTTCTATCAAGAAAAGCCTTGGCTGTTCTCTAATGCCACTTCAGAATCATTGATCTTTCTCAGTCCTGGCTGCTTGCCTTCAAAAGAAACCTTCACCACCATTTTCCCTTGTTATAACACATCAGAGTACTGGAAAAAGAGACTGGACATTGATCTGTTCAGGTGGCTGGCAGTCATCCCCCTTACATGTGCCTTAGAATAATGAAGAAAGCAGCAATGGCTACCATCTAGAGTGTAAGTTTTCAGGACTAAATACAACTTCTACCTGCCAATATACTGTCAAACAATTCCTCATCAAGGAGGAAAGTTTAAACTGTTGCATAAATTACCTACCACCTGTGGCTACTGCTAAAGACAGGATAACAGATTGAATAGACTATTATATTGATTTGACGCAAAAATTTCAAAGTAAGATATAAGCCAGTAAGAATGCAACAGTGAGCAGTTATTTATTTGGAGGAATGAATGAAAACCCAGACTTAATTGCTCGATCCTTCTGTTTGTTGACTAAAAGTATTTAAAAAAAATAATATTTACCTTGTATTTTTATCTTTGGTTAATAATGGAATATGGGGCTATAAAAGGTCTTGGTATTATGTTTCTATGTGTTGGCTCAGGGGGAGAGAATCTTTATGAGACTGTTTTATGTTGGGGTGACAGATAACTGCTCATCTTGCAGAACAGATAAATATACCTCTCTACAGTTAGTTCCTAATTCTTTATTGTGGTTTAATGCAGCATGCAGCTAAGCTAAGCCTTTCACTCACCACCCCTTTTCCGTGTTATAGAAGAGGGTTGCTGTGCAGTCTCCATCCTAGATATTTGTCTGTCCTAAACATTCATTTATGAACTCTGCAATGGCATGAATGATAAAACTATGCAGTGTTGTTATTTTTTTAAATATATCTTCTATCTCTGTAATCTTGAATCTTCATGAAGCTGTGAACGTAACTCTAAAGCTTTTCTAAAAAAGCTTATTATAATATCTGTGCTATTGTAAGACTTTTTTCTTTTTTTTTAAAAAACCCTTATCAGGGATAGCAGAAAGTGAAACTGAAGTTTGTTTCCAAAACAGGCCAACAAAGATGACAGATTTCAACACAAGAAAAAGAGATTGGCCAAGATCCGCAACTTCAGCTATTACATCAGCCATAATTCTTTGCCTTTTCCTAGGAGCCTCTCCCCACCTATTCTGACTGTGCCTTATTTTTTTTCAAATGAATGACTGGAATGTCCCTGCTTAGCAATACCTTCTATAACAGCATATATGGTTCTGTGTGTCAATTGAAAATAGCTCAAATAATAAATTCTGCTTTTTTCTTTAATTTTTCCAGATGTGCATTACTCAGAGTTCTCTGTGGTTAGTCTATGAGCATTCCATGATCTGACTGGGGCTCTAGCAGCTGAACAGCTGAAACTGCATTACACACAGTGTGTACTATACTTGCTCTAAGATAGATGCTGATGTAGGATATGAAGGAGGTTCTTGTTTCCTGGTCTAACTGTTCCTCAAAGCTAAGATAAGCCATTTTCTTCTTCTTCATTATTTTCCTCTAATGACCCTTCGTATTTACTGCAGAAAGACTTGCAACTCAGTCCTCAGGTAAACAGTACTGCAGTCCACAATCTTATTTTTCTTCCTGTTTCTTCTTTGTCTCCTCAGATCATTCCAATTTCTCCCAGTTGTGACTTGGCTTTATTTTATATTGACAGTGCTTCTTTGCTTTGTGTCACCATAACCCATCTTTTTTTTTTCCTTTTTTCTTTTTCTTTTTTTTTTCCCCCGAGATCATTAAAGAAATTGTAAAAAGAACTGGCCCCAAGACTGATCTTTGATCATTAAGTTGCCTCTAGTGTCAAATTGAGTCTTTCAACACTGTAAGCTGTTCAGCACTGTATTTTCACTTCTCTTTAGACACACCCATCTAACAGTTCTTCTTTCAGCTCCTTCTCTAGTATTATTTATTAATTTCCTGCAATGCACCGTATCACCTATTTTACTGAAGTCCTCATAGAAGACATCTAAGGATTTTCTTTTAAAATCATTTCTCTTTAAAGAGTACTAGTCTCGAGTTTAGTCTGGACAGATCTTTCCTTGAATCCTTTCTGTATTTTGTTTTAATTTCCATGTACCAGCATCCTCTTTTCAAAAGACCTGTGTTCTACTGAGGCCCAAATAGTGCATTAACTTCTATCTGCACCACTCTCTAACCCCAGTGCTTTATAAGCACAAGCTCAGTAATCACTGCTGTCTGTTCACATGACAACTTGAAACATTAACTTAAAGTATTTTCTTGTGAGTGTGTGTGCTAACTCTTGGAAATGGACAGATACCCTATAGTTCATGAAGACCTCTGAATTTTGTTTCTATATTCTCTGTGGTCATTACCACCTCACAATGGCATTCCCAATGTCCAGCTTTTCTTTGCTCTCAGGTCAAAATCATTAGGTTTTTTTTTGTTTTTTTGTTTTTTCTTTTTTTATTATTATTTTCAGCCTGATGAACTATTAATTTAATTTTTGACCTATTCATCTTGATTTTTGATTTTTGACACAAATCTAGGAAATAACTAACCTTTGAGATCCCTAAGGCTGCTCCCAAGGACCCATCCTACCCATATTCTAGTATCTTTGAGAGCATTTCAGCTAGTCTTTTTGTAACTGAAGTCCTTAAAGAAAATCCTTGCCCCAAGAATCATTATCGTGTATCCTAGCCAGTGCAACAGCTGTTGGTTTTTTTTTTGTCAAAGCTTCTTAGCTGCTCAGAGCATATATATGTGTATGTGTATACAAATAAAATAAATTCATTGGTTCCTTGTTAGTCTCAGCCTGAGGCCTACTGAGGCCTTATCACTGAAATTAAGTGGTAGATAAGCTGTTCTAACCTAGATTTTCTTTCAGTGGCTGATGTCCTGAGCTAGATTTTTAGTTGCTAATAATTTTGAACACGTTCATTTTGCTTCTGACCCCTTCCACAGAGCTGAGTCAAACTTTCCTCCATGTCAGTCATATTCTAATGCTGAGCATAATGTTAGACCGATGTAGTAGTAGGAGTTACCTGTAGTTTGTTGTGCTTTTCTTTTTGATGTTTAATTTCTGCCTTGAAAGTACTCTGTGGTTTGAAATTGATGTGCTGAGAGCAGCAGCTTCCTGCATGGATAAAAGGACTGAGATGTGCGATTGGCTTATTGTGGCATGAATTTAACTTAACTGGACACAAACTCTACTTTTACAAATCTTGATTTAGTACTATGAGTTCAATAATCCCATAAAATTTAGTAACTCAGAGTAAGGCAAATCATCAGACTAATCGTTGTTTTGGTCTCCTTTGCTTCAGCGTTCATTTGAATTAGCTCTCCAGCACTGTTAGAACCTTGAATTATATTCACTTGTGTCATCACTTTCAATGTACGGACTTCTTTCTAGCCTCTGTGATACACATTCACTTCTCTTGTTCATCTCTACAGAACAAACTGGATTGTTTTACAGGCCTTGGTAGCCTGGAATTCATGTCCCTCAAAGAAATGTCATCTGGCATCTTTTTTGATGTGTCTCATTAATGGGACTTCTTTCACAAGTAAGATTGACTCACTCAAACAAATGAAGTAAAATGAAGACATTATCTTTTAAGGCTAAATGATAAAACCTATGAATTAGGCACTTTAAATAGAACCATTAACAATCTTTAATTACAGTGCAATGACCAGCCACAGCAGAAGTATGCTGTAATACACACTAATTTTTTTTTGCCTGCTGTTTCAGTGTGACATATCATTACAGAAGGAATGCTTAAGCCCTATTTTTAGAATAAAAATTTTGCCAACAGAGAAAAACCAAAGCTGGAGGAGCCGTATGAGGAACTCACGTATTATTTCAGGCAGTTTGATTTGAAAAGTACACACAATAAAAAATAATTACGGCCCATTGTCAGAGGGACACTTTGTGGGGCCCAGAGGAATGCAGGGTCAAATGCTGTATGGTGTGCATCTGCCAGCTAGCCTCAGAGCCAGCAAACAGTCTATGTGCTCTTTTATTAATATTGCAGGCATGGCCATTCCTATGGGTTGCCAAAAAAAAGTATTTGGAGGTATATTATGGACCTCTAACAATGATGAAGTTACAGCAGAACCAGTGTGTACTGTCCAGGACTACCAGACCTGTTTCTCTGTGCAATCTATTCAGAAAACCGATAACTGTTTTGGTAGCATGGATGACTGAACAGACCAGTCTTACAGACTATGAATAATACATAGTGTGAATAAATGATTGCTTCTGTGTATAAATTCCTTAGTGGGCTCTTAGGTCCTCTTTATGCACTGTGATAGGCAGTTTTAATATTTCTTCAAGTACTTTGTCTGTCTTTCTGTCTTGGATGATTGTATTAATAACCTATTACAACCTGTATGTGGAAGGAAACTAATGAAAAATTGTATCAGAGACGTATATTCATTGCCATGAGGATGCTCAAGAATTCATATAATAAATTTTCTGATGAAACATTCTTACATTTAAAAAAAAGTTAAAAAAAAAAAGTACTCTTTCAAAAGCTATAACTTTCTGCAGAAATGCACTCATCTTCATTAAGGGTTTGTTAGGTGAAAGTTTTGCCAGTACAAAGACTCAGCCCTTCAGCTGTGATGTAGTTTGTTGCACTCATCTAAGATAAGTCTCAGGTAGACCTTAGTTTGTTTATCAGAATGACAGAATTGTAAGCTACAGTAAATGATGTGTTACCTTCACTGGCTTTGTTGGCTCTTTGGGGGATGCTTGTTTCTTTCAGAGTTCCAGCTTTTGAAATCTACATGAATAAATTAATGCTCTGGTAACATGCTGCATATTCTTTCTGTAGGGTGACAAATTAATTCCAATTCTGTGAGATCCTAGATAAAAAAAAATGGCTTGTTCGTGTTTCTAAAGATCACTCATTTTAGCTCTTGTCTGATACAGAAGTTGCTTCCTGATTTCCATTTTCTCATATTCTGTGATTTTGAGTTCCAAATAATGCAAATTATTTTTCATCATTTGCAATTAAATGATAATATTCCTGCTAATTGCCAATAAAAAGGAACACCGTTAGATAAAATTTTAAGGATCTACTCAAAAGACGAGAAAAGCTCCCATAATGAAAATCTGTTGCTTTTTCTGTTTTAGATAAATTGTGATTATGTGTGCAGAAGGTGAAAAAACCTACCACTGCCTATCTTTTGAATGTATGCAATCATATTTATTTTCTTTTGTAGAGGTGCCATGATATGATGGACCTTGACAGGCCCACTGAGGAATAAAGAGGAGGACTAAGAAAATGCAGGATGGATGAGAACCTGTACAGATTAGGGCATACTAAGAAAACCCTTTTGTATACTTTTAAAAATGTACCTTGAATAGATGTTCATAATTTTAGGACAAACTTTTTTCCATTCTTAAATGTGAAATTTAAAAAAGAAAAAGCGTAGCTCCAGATAAAGCCTTGTAGAAGCCTCTCCATGTCTAAATTTTTACACTGATGGCTTTTATAGCTCTGTTTCCTAATTCACTATTACTTGTCTGTCAGAATGTGCCTTCTGAATTTGTTGAGATCTGTGCAATTGGATCAGTGCACTTCATAATCTGTCTTTTTTGTTAGATAAATGGCTAAAATGATAGGAAAGCATTGTATGTGGTCTGTTATACTCTATATGAGCCCCAACAATTGATCTATTTTGCTCAGGTTATAGGACAAAACAAGATACTTCATCTGAATCAGAACTCCTTAAAACAATTTCTGTCCATAATCTTCAAAATTTACTACATGGATGGAAAAAGAACATAAAGGTTACCATACTGCTGCAAGTAGAAATTGGAAAATTCTGAAAATGTGGACCCTTTTGGCTTTGGTGCGTGAATGTTGTCAAAACTTTACCTCTCCATTAAAAAATAAATAAATCCATTGAACTAATCTAGTATTATCTGGCCCTTCTGTGATGCAAAAAAACAACCAGGATGCTTGGTAGATTGGGCTAGAAGGAGCCATATGTTAATTGTTGATGATAGGTATAACACATTCATATTACAGGACCTGATTTAACCTGGAGTGTTCAGTGTTCAACGTGTCCCACCATCTCTTACATTTTCTACTATGTTTTGGTCTTATAAATGGGGAAGTGGTACAATTACATGGAGCTGATATTCTTCCTGTTACTTGGAAATGCATGAAATTTTGGAAATAACAGAATATTAAGTGTGAAGCTTCTACACAAATGGCATCTGAACAAACAGTGCTTCTTCAGAAACAAAATGAACTCAGGCAAGGGACATGTTAGATTTAGGGGTCACGTTCAAATGAGATAAAAATCCTCTGATTGTTAAATATTATACTGTTAAATTCAGTATAATGCCAACAAACAGGATATCAACCATTATAGGTTTGCCTCATCCTTTATCACCTGTTATAAAGATACAGACAGTGACTAATGCATATCAAGGAAACGTTTCACCTTTGATCAGTATTTCATTTCTCTTATGTTTCTATTGCAATATCAGTATAATTCCAGTGTATAACACTCTTCAGAGAAGTCAGACTAGGGTGTTGTTGAATGCATAGTAATGTTGTCCTGTGTATACATTACCACGTTTTTTGACAATATAGATGTGAGATAGAATCTGATTATTTCTCACCTTGGTGTGTAATGCTGTAGAATAGATTTTGTCCTGCACTGAAAAAAAATGAGTGCACACAGGCATGTGCCTTCTTCCTCCCACTTCATCATCCATGACATTTTTGTACTAGCTTTTAATTTTTTCCATTTGATTTGGTTTTGCATTTATTCTAATTACTTAGCCTTTCCACACAACCCTATTATCATAAATAATAAAAGCAGGTGAGAAAATGACAAAACATCTTCAGAACCTTGCCTTTTCATTTTGTTTCATACTTCATGTTATATGTATTCTATTACGAAGGTACTGTATTGGCAGATTTATAACTTCTTGTTTTTTGCCAGTGTAAGGCACAAAATGATTTATTTTCTGGATAGATAATGCTTCCGAGTAGAATGCAATCTAGGAAGCAGACGTGACTTGGAAGAGCTCTTTTAAAACTGTGGCCAAACACAGCCAGATGTTCTGCATCTCCCTTTTGGTTTCCGTCAGTGACCCTTAGCTAGTTAGTCAAACTTTGTGTACCTTTATTCATCTCTGAAATGAAACTGAAACTATTTTCAGATAGGTTACAATAGTTTCATCTTCATCAATATTTGTAAAGCTTTCCATGACCTTTAGAAAGAAGCCACTAGCGTTATTACTATTTTATTACTCTACATTTTTAATTATGTAAATTTATTACTCTTTGAAAGAGAGATTTTACTTTGAGATTTCATAACAGGCTCCTGTGACATCTCAGCTCTGAGAATTAACATCTTTAAAAAAGATAAAAATAAGGAGGAATTCTGCCCTCCATTTTAAGGAAGATTTTAAAAAAAGGTTTTGGAAGTTGCATGTAAAAAGGTGGATAACTTGGAAATTCAAATTGTATATGATATATGTCTGAAAGATAGAAATAACAATGAGGTAAAATGTATAAATAATCTACAATTTTTATTTTTTCTCATATGGTATATTTTTCCCATTAGATTTTAATCAGTCCCATGCCATGGGGGTTTTTCCATTTTTTCCCCAAAGGGCCCCTTGGTTTATTCTGTGTACAGGATAAGCCTGCTGTGGGGTTTAATCAAAGCTGAGGAGCAAGTGAGTCTCTTGTTTCTGAATGGTCTCATATGCTCTTCTCCCTTTGTTCTGTTTATGATTGCAGCTTTTCATGGCCCACTCTTTTGTTTCTTATTTTCATTTTAAGCAGTACTGGGCATATGACATTCTTCCATCCCAATGAGCAGCCTATCATTGTTCCCTCAGATGTTCTACAGAGACATCCTCAAGGATGTTCCCATAAAAAAAGAATTTAAAAAGAAAAAATTATAAAAATTAAAATATATACATGTAGTTTATTATTCATCTGCTTTTCTTGCACTATCTTTTCAGTATTATAAGCTGAATTTAGATCTACTGGGAAGCAGCAACGTACCACAGAGTTTGGGAGCATTTAACCAACTGATAAAAGATGAATGTCTGACTTATTCTCTCTTAGAATGTTACCTTTAGCACATTAGGGATTTTGATGTATTAGTAGCAGCTTTTACAGAAACAATAAAAGGTATGAGAGAAAACCATGGTTTTAGCAAACTTAAGAGCAGTGATATTATATGCTTTGACTTCAGTAAGACTTCTGACACTGACTCCCAAAATATTCTTTTAGAGAAGCTGATGACATATGGGTAGATGAACATGCGGTGAGGTGGACTGAAAATTGGGTGAACAGTTGTGCTCAAAGAGTTGGGAAGTCTACTTGGAAGCTTATAACAGACAGTATTGACCCCAGAGGTCAATACTAGAGGACCAATACTATTCAACACCTTTATTAGTGATCTGGATGATGGGTCAGAATGCTTCCTATACAAGTCTGATCATGATACAAAACTGAGAAGATTGGCTGATATGCCAGAGGCTTGTGCTGCCATCCAGAGGGATCTCAGCAGGTTGGAGGAATAGGCTGTTGGGGACCTCATGGAGTTCAACAAAAGGAAGTGCAAAGTCATCCGTCTGAAGAAGAACAACCCCATACACCAGTATATGTTTGGGACTAATCATCTGGAAAGCAACTTTTGCAGAAATGGACCTCTGTGTGGTACATAGAACCTTCTGATGGGACATGAACCAGCAATGTGCCCTTGTTACACAAAAACAATTGACAGTATCTTGCACTGCATTAGGAATGTTGTCAGCAGGTTAAGGAGGGTGATCCTTCTCCTTTATCCAGCACTGGTGAGGCCACATCTGGAATACTGCATCCAGTTTTGTGCTTCCCAGTAAAAGAGAGACATAGATCTACTGGAGAGAGTCCAATAGAGGATGACTAAGATGATTAAGAGATGCTGAAAGATCTGGGACCGTTCAGAGAAGGCTCAAATCTCTTCAATATCTGAAGGGAAGATGTAGAAAGGATGGAGACAGGCTCTTTTTAGTGGTGCCTAGTGCCAGGAGAAGGAGCAGTGGGCACAATTTGAAACACAGGTGGCATCCTCTGAACAACAGGAGGCACTTTTTTTACTGTGAATCTGACTATGGAATAGATTGTTCAGAATGATTATGGAGTCTCTGTCCTTGGAGATATTCAAAAGTTGTCTGGAAGTAATCCTTGGCAACCAGCTCTAGGCAGCCCTGCTTGAAGCATGGGTAGGGGGATGGACAAGGCAGTCTCCATATGTTCCTTCCAACCTCAACTATTTCCAGTTCTGTGATTATGTGTTCTAGATGTAAAAAAATAAAAAAATACCTTAAAAATCATTGTGTCTGTGATGTAGGGCAAATTTTCAACATAGTGCAGCTGACTTTTAAAATTTTCATTAGTATGCATGAAAAAATGCTGTTATATCTTCAAATGCCACAAAGTAAGCTTACCTCTAAATATTCTGTGACAAATAAGTATAATAAAAAAGGTTTCCAGACAGCGTACCAGATGGATGTCAAAATTAGATGTATTCTTGTATATAAAATGATACTGCCCCCATATAAACAGTTTGTGTGTGTATGTGTGTGTGTGTGGAGAAGATGATAGTAGAAATGTGAAAATAATTGAAAATCGAAATACAGATGCAATATACATTACTGGTATCATTGGAACTTCATGCCCTTTAACTCAAAATGAAGCCTTATAAAATATTATGCTGAACTGTGACAAGACTAAAGTTATTAAAAGGGACCACGGTTGAAGAACTTCTACATCAAGAATTGAACATTTTTTATAGGAAATATGGAATTAAAATCTCTAATGACAGGAATAACTGGACATGTAAAAGGACATTTGGACATCTCTGATATCTGAGCAGAGTTATGCAGAAATCTGTGGTTAATTCAAGTAGCACTGTTCTTATATTATTACTAAAGTAGAGCACTAAAAATTTCTAACATTGCAGATAACAGAATTTATTCCTAAAGTATTCTTTGATGTATAATTAGGTAGATACTGTTATATTTTTTCTTTGAAGGTTCTTAAGATATGTTATCTTGCACTTCAGTTGACTTTAAAATGATTCATTGTAGCAAATGAAATTATATATTGTAGAAAGTTTTTTTAACTGTGCTAAAAATGTGGACTAAAACTAGTCTTCTATGCTAACCACCATTTTCACTGGAATCCTTCCTTGAAAAAGAAGAGTGAAAAATATATGAGTAAGTTCTTAACATACTCTAGAGAAGTCAAATGAATAGACCTGGAAACAAATCTGTTTTCAAGAGGAACAGCAGAAGCACAGTTTTTCTCCATGAGGGATATCCACAGCACTTGGAATATCACTTTGCTGGATTCTTTCTGCTCTTGTAAGCTCTGTTTTCCCTGAGGATGCCTGTGCCATAGTGGTATGTCTGCTAGCAAAGTGTATCTTGTAAACTGCTTTGCTTCCCCTGAGGTACCCTCGAAACAGTGAATTACAGTTGTCCTATCTTGGTGAGCTGTTAGAAATTAGAAATAATAATCTAATCCATTCTCCTGTTTTCTCATTTTACATTAAGATTCAGTGATTCTTCTCTGCAATGAATGCATATATATAAGAAAAAAATAGTTGTAAGGGTTATGATACCAAAGTCAGAAGCCCCAGACTACAAGCAGGGCATGAAAATACATCATTTGTTGTGCCAAGATTACAGGAATTTTTTATGCCTTCTCAAGGTTTTGATGCCGTCTCCAGGTTTCACAGGTAAGATGAACTGGTATACTGGGAACAGTTGGGTTCTTCTCATTTTTCTTTTCGATAAGAGAAGCCTTTTCCCCTTTTGGTCACCCTACTTTTTCAGAAACTCTACTTGGTTAAGGCCAACCAGATTTTCAGGTGCAACCATAGTAGATATTTGTATGCCTTTTATTCTCCCTGGTTACACAATAGGTTATGGGTTGCCTGATTGTGAGGTCCGCTCCATGTTTTCTTAAGTGGAAGAATATAATGGAATTTAAGGTTAAAATGTTTACTATTCCTACTGTTTTGTAATAATTCTAGAAGAAGAGAAGGGGAGAGACACACAGTCTGTACTTGTGTGGTGTGAACTGCTTCCACTGAGCATGCTTGAGCCATGGGATTATGTTAACTATAGCATTCATTTTGGAAGTTTTGCTGATCCTTCAAACACTTTGTCATGTGGTAGAACTAGTACTTCACATGTTGCTCGTTAAGAAGCTACTTTGACTGTGGGAGTAAATTTATTATGTTCACAACAAGATGTGTTTATGAGGGCATGTATTACTCTGCTCTGTGCCAGTTGGAATTTTCAAAGCGTTAGAGACTGTGTGTTGAAGTACATTGCAATTGTATGTGAGTCAAGAAGGGTAAAGGCATAAAATGTGGCTGAGGTCCTCTTCTGTCAGAACAGGTTGGTGTTTCTTAGCCAACTCGATGCAGTGAAAAACATTACTCACCCTTCTGCCTCAAAACTGGGGTAAAATCCAGGGAGCAGTTCCAGCTCTAATTGAACAGTTATGCCTGCATATCTTTGACAAAAAGAAACCGTACTCTGAATGCAGACTCATTAAAGTAGTTCTCTATGCCTACCAGAACAGTTTACTTCTTCAAATAGCAGTACTTCATCACAGTCAAGAATGGATCATCCTCTCAGTAGTGGTAAAGTGAGAGATAGATGGTATTGTTGATTTCAGCAGAAGTTTCCAGAATCTGAGTGTTCTGAAAATCTAATAATCATGCTTGCATTGGTGAATTAATGTACACTTAGGGAACTAACTTTATGGGCTTGTGTTGAAAAAGAATGATTTTGTCATTTGTTTTCTAGTGCTGTTATGCTGGAAGAAAGTTTAAAATAATCCCTTGAGAAATTGGGTGTGTGTATTAAAAACAGAGCAACCTAGCTTTGGTTTGCTCTTTTGTACAGCTTGTTCATTTTGATTGCATCTTGGTATAAATCCTTGTCATTAAGTGCTCGTGTACCTTACAGGCAGCATTTGATGTTTTCTTCTGAATGGATTGGATCGGTTCCAGTAGCAGACACTGTAATATTTATAATTGACTTTGACAGTGGATTATGTGGAACCAAGCATCCTAAGGCATGAAAGTAAATCACATTAGCCTCAGGTTCTGAGCCTCTCTGACTTTTGCTGCTTTGATATTGGTCCTATAGATTCCTTTGCTTGTTTAGTTTGACATTCACCTGCTTCTTTCCTCTGCACTCTTTCTCACTTATAGACCGAATTCTTCCTCGATTTTTAGCATTCAGTGGCACCTGAGGGAGAAGGCAGGAGTGACAACAGGAAAAAAAAAGGAAAGGAAAAGGGATCCCTTTGCAGAATTTCCTGACAGCGCAATGGAAATATTGCAGATGAGAACTAGAAAGTGAAACTATAAGGAAACAGTCTGTTGTTGTTTTTATTTTTTTCTGTGTCACTGTTGGAAGAGTTAATAACGGTAGTCAAGGTACCTTCTTTCTCTGCAGCTCCATTGCACTTGGCTGAAGGCATCACAAAGGATTCTTGATCCAAACTTATGTGCTTTTCTCTTTCTAATTCATCATTAGGGCTCCTGCATTCCTTGGGCCCTGTGTGACATTCATTTCTTTCAGTCTTAACAAGTGTCATCCTATTGTATATCCTCTTACTCAAGAACATAAAGATGGATCATCTGCATCTCTTCATTAAATTTAGCTTCTTCAGAAATCCTTCAAATGGCTTTGTTTTAGGCAGCTGTGATTGTATTGATCTATTTTGATCTGCTGTTGGTGAATGTACTCCTCTGCATGGGCCTGCCTGTGTTATCATGCTGGTCAGGATTACATCAGTCGCTTAACAGATTGAGAAAGGATAGCAACTGTCTTCAAAGAAATTCAAGTACATTAATATAAACCCTAATCCAGGCTCCTTACTTGTGTCAGTGATGCAGGAAAGCTCAAATTGAAGGAAGTGCATTTTGAAGTTGAAGGCCAAATGACAAAGGAAGAGGAGACAGTAAAGAATGGTCTATGTCTGCCTGAAACCCAGTGCTAGTCCCAGTTGTGCCAGAGCTGTAACACATATCAGAATAGCTTCATAAATGTCCTGGTTTCAAAATACCTGCCACTCTGGCTAGCAGAGTCCTCGAGGGCCATGCACTGTGAAGGAGCTGAGTGTCACATCAGTCTTGCCTTTGCAAGCTGCAGCAGGGGCTGCAGGGATCACCAGTTAACTGGTAATGACTGAAACAAAAATCTCTGGGGAATAACTGATTCACCATTTGGTAGACAGGCATCCAGCAAACACGAGATAGCAGAGGCTCAGTAGGGTGATGACTAAATGAAACATAATGGATTATGATGTACCTGAGGTGAATGGAATGGTTTGGTGGTCTCTTTTGATTTTAAATTCTATAAAACTTTGAAGTATGTGCTATTTTCTGCTGCTGTTTCACCTAAAATGGTGAAAATAAAAGCATACGGGCTCTGTGGTGAATCAAGGTGTATTTGTTTATTTATTTTTGAATAAATTGGTTTTTGTTATGCTAATATATTCAAACCACAGAAATGTTGTGTATATTTAAATGAAGTGGGAAATTTCTCTTTTCTTCTACAGCAAGTTTTCCAAGGTTAGTGTGAATTGCTGAGAATAACTAACACTGCACATCAGCAATGACAGCATTTAGCAGCCTTTAATATAGCTCTACCAGTGTTTCTTTATTGTAGAACATGTGCCAGCAGAGCTCAGAATGGCCTGTCTCCATAACCACCAGAATACACCATCAATTCCCACAAGGATGAGCTGAGAAACTTTTTAATGAAAATAAGAGAAACCTGGATATTTACATTTGAGAAAAAAAATATATAAATTAGCACTTTAGAAAATACTTTGGCTACCTATGAGGAGATTGCTGGGTGTTAGTAGTACGTATGAAATGATTTATTTTAAGTATATATTGTAAAATCATTAATAGCCCTTCTTACAGACAAAAAAAAAAAAAAAAGTGCCACGAATGAAAAAAACATGTCAGTACTAATATCTTGCAATAAGATATAGCATTAAAATTTAATAGAAAGAACATCTAAAATGGAAGATTATAGAAAAAAATACAGAAAGAGCTTTTTTGGTGCAGAGAGGGGAATTTCTCTTAATATTTTCTTTTATATTTTGGCCTCAGTCCTGCAAACTGCTCTGAATGAGCCATGTCTCATGTCAGTCCTCAGTCTAATTGATCTCAAGCAGCCTCAGCGGGGAACAGTTTCCTGGATCAAGGCCTTGTTTGTTCCTATGTGGGCTGAGATGTTTTACTCTGTTTCTGTGTGAGTGATTCCCAAACCACTAGGATTCCTGTAATGGGTGAAATTTAAGCTACTATTTCTTTTATTTAGAAAGCAGATTGGATGTCTTGGAAAGCAGCATTTTTTTTCTGTAAATTTTGGCACTTCCAACCAGAGCAATATACTCACTAAATCTCTTTTGAGATGTTCGTGCTTTGAAACGTGTAGAAAAATTCTCTTTTATACAGCTTGACATTAAAAGGTGATGACAGTAAACCCTTTGGTAATGACTTGCAGAATCATGAAGGATTTACTAATTTCACTGCTTTTTCTTTATGTTGTTTTTTCTTTTCCCTAGTCCTTTAGACATGCTTCTTTTAACATGTATTAGTTTGAAGGGAATATTATGGTTCAGTCTAATTATCTGTAGTCCTCAAGTCCAGGGAGCAAAAGGTTTTATATTTTTAATTTGGATTGCTAGAGCTGTAAAAATATTTCATTTCTAACAAACATGATAGTTAACTCTTTTTGGGTTACATGACAGAATATCCTCAGGTATGATGGTTCAATTTCCATCACCAGTAAATCAGATATTTATAATTACTGTGCCTATGCAAACATTTCCACCTTTTTTGGGTACAAAGACTGAAGCAATTAAAAGCTTCTTAGCAAGAAATTGAAGTCTTAATTGGACCTTCTACTGTCTTCTACCAGGATTAGTTTTGACTTGTCTAACAAGAAGGCTAGAAAGCATTTATAGCAATACATTTTTTCAGATGAAAAGGACAGCATATTTGTCACATACTCATTCAGAATTCTGTTTTAAGAATACATTTGCTTAATTATAATAATAATTTCTAATCAACCTAAGCCAAATTAAGATAAGTCTACTGTAAATACAAAGGTTTGAAATGAGTTACAGTCAGTCATTTTACATGCACACTTAGTTTCCATCTACACAAAAAAACCAGGCACCTGTACCCATTTAGTTTAGACCAAAACACCCCTGAAAAATGCAGCAACTGGAACAAAATGCAGTTTATTCCATTTTGGTTTGGTCATTTAGTTTTTTTTCTCTTGTGTAGAAGTTGGACTGATTGTACCCTGTTCTCACATTTTTCATCCAATACAGAGGCTTTACAAGACATTTCATTTTAGCTGATCTACAGAGACTGTACATCTGTCTAAGGCAGATGAGAAATTATATGGATTAGTTTTGGTTTCATGGAAAGATGGCTAAGCTGGCTTTGGTTACCTCACTGGATCAGCTGATACACTGTAGCCTGTTGCTGTATTGTAATTTGTGTAGAAATTTCTAAGATTTCCCAAACGATTTATCCTGTGTACCTGAATAAATCCCTGTTAAATGTTAGCTCAAATTAAAAACAGAAACTGTTTCCTTCTGTTGACATGCACACATCCACACCCAAATTAAGCAACACTATTTTAATCTTTCTATTAGCCTATTGTGTCTCTAAATATTTACCTTGATTTTACATCACAACAATTTGTGTTTATGCCCTTGCTTCCAGAACTTTGCACCAGTGTAACTGATTTACTCATTAATAATGGATTTGCATTTTGCCAATTTTAAAGATCTAGGCATGCAAATAATATAAATAAAAAGTACTTTGAGCCTTTAGTAAAAATAATAGTTGTGTCTCCGATAGTAGACAATATTAGATCCTGTAGATATAAAGAAAGGAAATTATGTCTTCTGGTTTATAGTTACACTATCATCCTGTATGCAAGGCAACTACTAATAATTAAATGAGATAATTAATAATTGTTAGATTAAAATCAACCGTGCCACTAAACTGCACAGCTTACTTGGTATGCTTGTCTGCTTTTGTACACAGACAATGTTAATAACTTACCTTATTGCTAAAGCTGTATCTCTAGACATGCCTTTTTGTACCTAAGTAAATGGCATGGATATAATCTTGCTTTCTTTCCCTTGGTATTTCCAAATATAAAACTAATTTAAGACCTTTTATTTTGCCATACTATTATTTCCATCTTGAATGCCACAAATATGCAGACATCACATGGTTTCTCTAGGAAGCAGCTGTGATGAGCTTGGAGATGTATGAATAGCAACGATAAACAGCTGTTGACTACTTTGTTTGTTTTTTTTTTTGTATATCAGAATTAATCTGTAGACCATAGTATGGCTCCAAGGTTTTGTATCAAAGGAAAAAATCTGAGACAGTACTGGATTTTTAATGTCTGAGTCACCTGCTCCTATCCCAAACAAAATTTTGGGATAGGACTCTTCTGAAACCCACGTCTGTTCGCATTGATAGGCCTGCAGTCTGTATTAATAAAATGTCTATTATTATAGTTGCCAATAACAGTGATTTTGAATTCAATACTATTTGAAAGTGAATGGCATATTTGAACAAAATATTTAATTAACTGTTATCTCAGCATTACCAGCAGCTTTGTTGGAAAGAGATTATGACATGCACACCTAGAGAAGGATTAGACAAGTAGGTCATGATAACTGTGACCTTCTTGAAACATTGCTTGGTTATAGCTCTCTTCAGGCCAAATATTTACATTTCTGATAAGTGGAGTGTTATATTACTTTTGTCTCCGAAGAAAAAATACCTTATATTTGTCACTGTTACTGCACACAAGGGAGTGATTGCTCTACATGTATTAAAGTATGGTGCATCTGATGAAATTCTCTTCTGTCCTCGTAAAAGCCAGTTATACAATCAACACTGAAAATTTATAGAACAATATCAAATTTTGTTTCAAAAGAGACTAAATGGCAATGTAAGATATTATAAAGTGTTGTTCAGTGCCAAGAAGGAGATGTCAGTGCATCATGAATCATCGCAGAGTCATAGGATCATTAAGGTTAGAAAAGACCTCTAAGATCACCTAGTCGAGCCACCAGCCCTTCCCCTTACAGTTGTAGAGAGTATTAAGGTCTTCTCTGAGCCTTCTCTTCTCCAGACTGAACAATCCCAGTTCCCTCAGCTGCTCCTGATAAGATTTGTGCCCTAGACCCTTCATAGCTTTGTCGCTCTTCTATGGACATGCTC
This sequence comes from Coturnix japonica, assembly GCF_054131305.1. Classification (NCBI taxonomy): domain Eukaryota; kingdom Metazoa; phylum Chordata; class Aves; order Galliformes; family Phasianidae; genus Coturnix; species Coturnix japonica. The sequence goes on from NC_140664.1 coordinate 102,585,744, forward strand.
CAGGGCCTCAATATTTTTCTTGTAGAGAGGAGCCCAAAACAGTGCTTGAGGTGCAACCTCACCAGCATATAAATACTGTGCTATTTCTGATACAAGCCAGGATGCCGCTGACCTTCTTAGCTACCTGGGCACACTGGTGGCTCACGTGCAGCCAGGCATTGACCAGCACCCCCAAGTCCTTTTCCTCTGTGCAGTTTTCCAGCCACTCTGCCCAAGGCCTGTAGTGTTGCATGGGGTTGTTGTGGCCAAAGTGCAGGACCTGACATTTGGTCTTCTTAACACTCATACAGTTGGCCTTAGCCCATTGATACTGGCTGTCCTGATCCCTTTGTAAGGCTTTCCTATCTTCAGACACATCAACACTTCCTTCCAACTTGGTGTAAGCTACAAACAAAATAAGGGTGCATTCAATGCTATCATCCAGATCATCATTATAGATATAAAACAGGATAGACCCTAATACTGACCACTGAGGAATACCACTTGTGACTGCCAGCAGAATTTAAACCCATTCACCACCAGTCTGGGCCAAGCCATCAAACAAAATTAAAAATGTTCTCTGTAATTCATGACATCCTAAGGTATATAAATATGATTAATTTTTAAGCTTCTGCTTATTACTGAACCATCTATTAACATTTAGTAAGAATACTAGCAAGACTATGTGTAGGATACTGTTTATGTGCAAAGAGAAGTTGCAATTTAAAACATTTTAAAATTATTAACTCAGTGTACTATTTTATCTTGATCCTATAACTTGTTCTGTTTGTGAAAATTTTCTGCCTGAAGGAAATCCCACTCAGTTCAGGGTGATACTGTGAAGGCAGTTGGATTTGTTTGTCTGGGATACCATTTGAAACCTAGCCAAGAAACGTAGTCTTAACACTCCAAGCTGTTTATTGATCTGGTGATTGTGTTGTCTATAAAAAGGGTAAAAATATGTGGATTTTCTTTTACTGTAGATTTTGAGTGTTTGTCTCCTTTGCTAGCTGCACTGCTGGATAGTTGTTTCTTTATCACTGTCCAAAAACAACTGTCTCCTTTTTGTCCTGGGAAACTCATGTAGACTAGAATAAGAATTTAAGAGAACTGTATTCTCTTTTCAGTTCTAATACTAGCTTTCCAAGTCTTGTTGAAGGTACTTAACAACTTGCTGCCTCAGTTTTCCTCATCTGTAAAATAGGCATTAGTATACTGGACTCTTTCATCCAGTGTTTTGAGATTTACTGATGAGAAATGCTGCTATCACCCTTTCTATAGGGTTGGTTATACTATCACCCGTGAAAGGCCCAATTCTGTTAGATGCTAACAGAATGGTAATGAGAGTCATAATTCTTAGTATCTTCATCTGCTGTTCAATGTGCTCTGTACCATGAAGAAGTGGGTTCAAATTCAGGCATGTTTTCACATGATTTTTTTATTTATTTTGGAATCACAGAATCCCTAGAGTTAGAAGGGACCTTTAAAGGTCATCTAGTCCAATTCCTCTGCAATGAACAATGCAATGCAATGCAATGCAATGATACTTGGAGCCAGATCAGGTTTCCCAGGGCTTTATCCAGGCTCACCTTCAAATTCTCCAGGGATGGTGCATCCACATCTCTCAGCAACCTGTGCCAGAAATCTAAAGATTTGAGGGCTGTGTGGCAAGCAGTTATCAGGGAAGACCAAAGAAAAAAAATCATTAAGTACCTCATCCTTCTCCTTGTCTGTCATTACCAGCTTGCCTGTGTCACTCACTAGGGAGGACATGCCCTCCTGAACTTTGGTTTTCTGGTTGAGGTACCTGTAGAAGCTTTTCTTGTTCTTTTTGGCATCCCTAGCCAAGTTCAGTTCAAGCTGGGCCTTGGCTTTTCTGACTCCATTCCTACACAGCCTAGCAGCTTCCTTATAGTCTTCCCACAGTACCTGTGCCTTTTTCCACTGCCTGTGCATTTTCTTCTCGTTCTTCAACTTGACCAGAAGGTCCCAGTTCAGCTATGTTGATCTCTTGCCTTCTTTTCCTGATGTACTACAGCTGGGGATGGAGAGCTCTTGTGCCCTGAGGAAAGCTTCCTTAAAGATCTACAAGTTCTTCTATGCACCTTTGCCTACAAAGACAGTTTCCCAGGGTGTTTTGTTGACTAACTCCCTGAAGAGCTGGAACTTAGCTTTTCTGAAATTCCTGATTTTACTCTTTGCTTGTTTCACGTCCCTCCGGAGCATTAATTCAACCTTAGCATGTTCACAAGAACCCATGGAGCCTTGAATCCTGATGTCACCAATCAGTTCATTTGCATTTTTGGGCAACAGGTCCAGTACTGCATCCCCTTTGGTGGGGCAGTCTATTTTTTTACTCAGGAAGTTACCCTCGATGCATTCCAGGAGCCGTCTGGATTGTCTACAGCTCACCATGCTACTTTTTCAGCAGATATCTGGGTGTTCAATATCTCCCACCAGGACAAGCACTTGTGATCATAATGCCTCCTGCAGCTGGAGGTTGAAGGCCTCATTGACATTGTCCACTTGATCAGGTAGCCTGTAGTAGTTACCTGTAACAAGGTTCCCTTTTGCTGCCACGGTCTCTGTCACCCATCGTCTTTCAGCTTGCTCATGACAATTCCTTAGGGACAACTCTTTACATTCTATTCCTTTCTTGTTGTAGACAGCAATATCCCCTCCCTTCCTTCCTTGCTTATCACTTCTGAACAGCTTGTAGCCATTGATAGCCACACTCCAGGTATGGGAATCATTCCACCAGGTTTCAGTGATGGCAACTATATTGTGGTTTTCTTGCAGTAAGGGGTAGTGGCCTGCTGGCCATACCAGACTGTGTAGTTTCCTGGTGACATCCCTCACCCAAGTCCCAGGAACACAGTAGACTTCTCTAAGAAGTGGGTCTGCTTGGCATACTGGATATTCAGTTCCCTGTAGGAAAGAATTGCCTGCAGCTAATACCTGCCTCTTCTTTTTCAATGATGTAGTCTTGATTTTGGGAGAAGGCTTTCCCTGGTTTGGGTGTGTTAGTTTGTCTAATCTGAGCAGGCTGTTATAACCCAAAGCCAGTCCTTCCACATCCAGGGCCTCATAACTATGGTACAGGGGCACCTGGAGGGTTGAGGAGGCAAGGAAAGTTTTCATTTTCTGCTTCAAGCACAGACTTCCCTCCACCAGCTCCTTTCCTCTTGTCCCATTAAAAGACTGTTTTGTGTTTTATTTAATATTTCGGAAGCCTTCAGGTAGAGTAATAGGACTTCATTCTGCACTGGGGTAATTTGCAAAGAGTTCTAAAGATATGAGTGTAGCAGAGCTGATGCCACCATTGCTTTTCATGTTAAAAGACATGACTTCTCATTGTTTGGGGTTAAATTAGTCTTGTGCATAATAGTAAGTTATGACTGCAGCAATGTGCACTAAAACTAATGAGCGTGGATCTAATGCATGACAGGATGTCTTTCTGCCAAAAAGCCGCTCATATACCCTGCAGCTGCTGTTTATGCTGTTCAGCATGGAGAGAATTTTATAGATCTGATATTCCTATTCCCCAGAAACAACCTAGTGCTTTGGGAGAGAGATGGGACTGAAACTCATTCCAAGTCAAAATGTTGACATATTAGAGGGATCTTATCACACACAGAATCACACAGAATTGTAGGGGTTGGAAGGGACCTCTAGAGATCCTCTAGAGACCCCCCTGCCAATGCAGGTTCCCTACACCATCAGTAGTTTCCTGAGATGAAAATGTATTAATACTTAACTATATGTAATTTCTCTATTTCTTTCTGACACCTCTTCTACTCAACCTCTCAGACTGAAGCACAACATAGTAATGTACAGTGCATTTACACGGTAGTCCACTAACACTTCAGATAATGTAAGAAAATTGCCTAATAAGTTAGTACTCCATTTTATCAAATTGCAAACTGCCCTTCAGCAGTCATTTAACAAAAGTTCTTGACTGACATATTTCACTAATTCTAGTATGGAAAAGGTAGGTTGAGATTTTTTCATGTGCTGAGGTAAACATTTATTCCTGGACATCATTGCTTTGTTGATTGCATATGAAAATAATGCTCTCTTATTCTTTCTGAATTTGGAGGTTAAGGGACAATTGTCAGAAATCCTGTACACCATTAGCTTGTTTTATATGCCTAGATAAGGAAAGGGTAAACTGAAGTAAACCAGCGATCTGATTAGTTAGAAGTGGTTCTAATTTGTTTAACTGTAGGTCAACTGTTGTCTAGAGGATAACATCAAATCCTGTTCTACTTCACTTTCTTTGGTCTACTGCTGAAATGGTTTTATTTTTGTTGTTGGTGTTTTTTTTTAATTGGTCCTTTGCCCAGGGATTCTTGGGAATTTAGCTCAAGTGATTTGATAATTAATATATATATATATATATATTTCAAGTGAGTAGAGAATTGTTCTAGGTGCACAAATCTTACTTGCTTTATTAATGATTCCTTTACATGACAGTCTAGTGCCTGAAGGCATCACATCAAGACTCGAGTCATTCTGTTTAGAAGCTGGCTGTTGGATGAAGCTACATCTTTTATTGTAGAAATGCCTAATTTTATGCACTGAGCAAGAAGGTTATTTCAGAAGATTTCCAGAATGATTTCTTTAGGCAACAAATTAATGACAAGTGTCATGAGAGTCAGCAACACAGGATGGAGAGGATGAGTGCCAACTGAGCAATCGGAAAGAAGACATACTGAGTTTACATCCCAAGTTTTCATAGCGAAAGGGGTGCGGGGATGGCTTATCCAAGAAGAGACCAGGGGCTGCTCATACCTATGTGGACAGAGCCAGCTCCAGATGGCTTCAAGAAAAACCCAGCACTGAACAAAGCTGAGCCCATCAGCAGTGCAGGTGGCACCTTTGTGACAGCGCATTTAAGAAATGATAAAAACATTGCACAGCAGCACCTAGGAGGGAGGAGTGAGAACACTGTGAGAGAAACAGCCTGGCTATTCAGGAAGGTGGAGGGAAAGGAGGTGCTCCAGGTGCTAGAGCAGAGAATTGCCTGCATACTGTGGTGAAGAGAGTGGTGAAGCAAGTTGTCCTCATGCATCCAGCGGAGGATATGCCAAAGCAAATCTCCATGCTGAAGCCTGTGGAGGACCCACACCTCAACAGGTGAATATGCCCTAAAGGAAGCTGCAGCCTCTGGGGAGCCCATGCAGGGGCAGGTTTTCTCTTAGGAACTATGACCCATGAGGGACTTATGCTGGAACAGTCCATTCCTGAAGGACTGTACCCCATGGAAAGGACCCATCCTGAAGAGAGGAAAAGCATGAGAAAGAAGGAGCAGAAGAGAGGAACTGTTTTGAATTGACTTCAACCCCCATTCCCCATTTCTGTGAGTCAATTTGAGGTGAGAAGAGACAGAAGAATCAGTTAAGCCTGGGAAAAAAAAGAGCTGAGAGGAAGACATTTTTAGTTTAGTTTTTTATTTGTTTGTTTTTCACAGATTAAATTAATCTTCCCCAACTTGAGACTGTTTTGACCATGATGGTGATTGGTGAGCAGCCTCCTTGTGTTCATCTTGACCCATGAGTTTTCTTCATCTTATTTTCTCCCCCGTGTTGCTGGGGAGGAGCAGTGAGGGAGTGGTGTGGGGACTGTTAGCCAGCCAAGGTTAATCTACCACTGAAACTAATGATGAGGCTTTGCTCAAAAGATACTACATGGATGGTACAGAAATTTTAAATGTAAATCAAAAAGGATACAATCTTAACAATAGAAACTAAGTTACTGGGGGGGTGTGGGGGGAGTAAATATGATGTTAATATTCCAGGTCTCTTGATTTATTGACTTGTGCTCGAACTTTCAGATTTTAATTCCCAGACCTTGTGTGTGGCTACCTCTGATATAGGATGAACAAAGCCTTATTATTTTTCTGACTTGCTCTTTGTTTTATAAGTTGATCTGTTAGGTGGTAAATGATAAGAAGGGGAAGAAAGGGTTATGTTAATTTAAATGGATCTCTTTGTAGCTGCAGCATTTGGCTGCGCAAATCTATTTTTTATTATGACCAACAGGTTAGGAGTTCCAGTACTGCTTTATTTAAAGTACACTTTATAATACACACAGCCTGAATCCTTGACTTCATGATTGATTGTATAGCTGGGGGCTTGCATGTTTGATGAGTTGACCTCACTACCTGATCTGAAGAGCTCAGCTTGAGACATGGTTCACTTTGCAGGGTGTTTTCAAAATTAGACTGGACTCGCATTATAGCTACACAGGGATCAAGAAACCTGTTTGTGTAGTAAATTGTCAAATGAAGAGCATAGGGATGAGTATTGAATTCTTGTTTTAAGAAGGCATATCTGTGTTCTCTAGCCTAAATCCCTTCATAAAATCTTGTGAAGTTATCTGTTTTATGGATCATTAAATTAGAGAGGCTCCTTATGCCTTGATTTCATGTTTATATTTTTGTACTGATGATTATATGCATCAATGCCCTTTGTAAAGAACCATTAGCACAAAATGATTGTTTTCAATTGTAAGTCCATAGATAGAGATGCTTTTTTAGTTGCGTCTGAAGCACATTCTGCTCCTATAAATGTCAGTTATAAAAGGGAGAGTGGTGAAGTATTCTGATGGCAAGAAACCATCAGAGCAACACCCAGTGAGTGTATCTGGGGTAGCTCCAGTTGGGATGGGAAGCAGCCTAAGCCATGTTACTATAACACATGGATAGGTCTCTGCTGACAGACTGTATTTATACCCTTCCATGGTGGCCCTCCTTTAACAGTCTGCTGATTTTCTAGTACATAACTATGTGAGCAATAGGATGATGGTGTGGGGTTTATGTTCATATCAGGACAAGAATTCTTTGTCTTTATGATTGTAATCTTTAAGGTAGAAAATAATATCTCTATTACAGTAACACTGAAAAGCATCTGAAAAGCAAAGAGAGGCCAGTCAGTGTCTTAGCAAACATATCCGCTTTGGTAGAATAAAATAATTGCTACTAGCAGAACAGCAGATTGTAGTGGGTCCACTGCCCAGCTACTGATAAAGAAGGGGAGGCTGCAAGGAAATGTGGAAAAATTTCAAGTAGAGGAAGAAGAATGGTATTCAGATACCGTAAAGAAAATACATCCACACAAGAAAAAGCAGTACGTCCAACCTAATTCTGGAAAAAGAAAGCACCTGTAGGAGCTGGGGCACAAATGAGCTACTGTTCCTCAAGGACACGGACTAAATACGAATGATCCAAAAGGAATGCCTTTCATTTATCTATGCTTTTTACAAAGATCTGCAATGCTCTAGCAGGAGCTGAAATTAAAGAATATGTTCATGCTGAATACCCTTGTCTTTTTTTATTAATGTAACACCATGGATTGGAACAGTTACAGCTGCGTGAAGTTCTGGGGAAACAAGCCTAACAGCAAAGTTAAACATGGTTTTACTTCTTGTCCTTGGCACCAGACAGGTGGGCTACAGGACCCACTGCAGAAGGTTTCAGGCAGGATTGCTGTATCCACAAATGTGTTACAGACCCAGAGTAAAGATGATTCTTGGAATCTTGCCAGATCCAGCTGGCTTGGAAACCTGTGGGATGCAACTGTTGGGTCCAATTACAGCAGATTGATGATTGTCTATGAGAGGGACTCAGACGGGACTATGACAAACAGTAATTTGAATTTCCAATACATTTTTCCAAAATCTTTCATGAAAAAAAACCCCACAAATATTTGCTGCCTCAATAAAGAGCTGAGGCCATAAATTAGAAGAAAAAGATAGTAGGTTTGTTTTGTTTTGTTTTGTTTTGTTTTGTTCTGTTTTTAAGGGGAAAAGAGATGTTTTCCTTCCTTGGATAGTTTTTCTTGTGTCTCAGCTTTTAACAGTTTCAGAATTGAAAGAGAAGGAAATCCTGAAGTGATGTTAGAGGTGATCATTTCAGACTTTTCACTGTTTGCCTACCATCCATCTGACCTGATCCCCAGAGCGTGCAGTCTGTAACTGTTGGAGATGAATACATTTTCTGCCAGCAGTTCAAATAGGACCACATGTTTTGGTTTTATTTGCATTTTTCTCTGTGAGAAGTCAACATCATAAATTAATTTTAAACATGAATTAGAAGTTAGCCATAAAGGTGATTCATGTCATGTGTAAGGTGTATTTTTAAAGGGGAATTACCATTACATGGCTTACGACAAGGATTTCCTAATTTATTTTTTTTCCTTTTCTTATTCCATGGTGACATTTGAAGTAAAGCCAAGTTCAGTGCCTGTCATTTCTTCATTTAAGGTCTTCATGTTCTAAAAGAGATTTGGATTTTGCATCCATTTCTTTAGGAAACTCAGAAATTTCTACATTTGTGAAAGGCTGATTTATTCTAAAATCTGGTAATGGGCTTCTCCTAGAAATCTCCAAATTTCTGCTAATTGCAATCTTTTGTTTAAAGACTTAAAGCCCTGAGGATGGTGTTTTTGCTCAGAAGAACAGTATCTCTGCCCTTTCTACGATCCTTTCTTGCCTGTAGTACATCACACCAGCTAGTGAGTTCTCTCTGTTAAATATGGCCATAAGTAGTAATATTTTGTCTTTTCAGTTGATGACTGTTGGCAAGCAGATTCCATTATGTGTTCTTAGCTTTTTGGCAATTGTCAAGCTATTTTGGATTCTGATAACTGACTTCTTTGTCGGAGCTATCCCTTGCTTTTAGAAATTTTCTGGAGAGGAAAAAAAAAAAAAGATATACCATAAAATCTGCACTGAAGAAGCAGTTGGAAGGAAAAAGAAAACATTTGGTTTTATAAATAAATGTGTAGTTTGGGCTTTTCAGAGTGTGATTCTGGTAGTGTTCTTGGAGCAAGAGACCTTTTAGTGTGTTTTGTACAATCCCATAGACATAACTTTGACAGGCAATATACGGATTCTTCCTCACATTTGAAGTGTCATAGCTGTTATTAGATGTTATCACATGTAGGTCACATGAGTTCCTGGGCTCCTATTGTATTTTCACAGCTTGCTTCTGTCTTTGTTTTTGCCAAACACTGATGGTGCATCCTTTATGGATAAAGGCGTTTTAATAAAACTGTTAGCAGGGTGGAATTTTGGCACCTGTATCAATTCTGGCAGAGGAGTGCATCTGTACTGATTGCTGTGATCAGACAGAGAAAGACCTAACTTCATTTCCATGTCAGTTAAGACTATAATTTCCCTCTATTGCAGTTTACTTTCATTTAGTTTGTGCTCAAGGGCCTTCCACATGGAATGATTTCTGCTGGGTGAAAAGTCTTGCTACAGCTGAGAGGTCACAATATAACACACTGTATTGATTGTAATGAATTCTTGGTGTTTTCTTTAGTCAGGAAACATGAATTAATCCATTTTAGATCCTGAAATAAAAGTTGAATGAAGATTGATTGTACCTATGGCTTGCAACTGCATTTATGGAGGCTTACTATCAGGTATGAGTGGTATGTCAACAGCTTGGCTATGCAATCTCATAATTTTTCTTGTTTCCCTTTGTGTGAGAGCCTTTATGTTGTGTTATCGATGCCCAATGTAAATATGACCAAAGCTTTGCTGAGGGAATGGCAGTGTATGTTTTGTTAAATTGTGAAAAAGAGTTTATTTAATTAAATGTGAGGTTTTGGATTGTAGCTCTCATGGAGGAAAAAAGTGTTGGCTGTTTCTAACAAGAACACAACCTTGTCTAGCAAGGAATGAGTGAAAATAAATCACTTCTCAGTGGGAGAGAAATGAAATGATCTACAAGTTCGCTGTCTTCCCAAGAGGCAGTGAATAGGAAGATGTGGACAAGGCTATTCATTCCTTTTGTTTCTCTCTGTTGGTTCCCTATGTGCTTAGGTCACAGATTTTCAGATCATTTCCAGGTAAAAATCATTGCTTCTAATTTACATTCAGTTGTCTGTGCATTTATGAAAGAAGTAAAATAACTGACTGTCAGGGCAGGCTGCAGGTGGCCAATAGCTTTCTCATTGATGAAGTGCTGCTTATGTTGGGTAATGCAGCTGGAGAGCACCCAGTAGTGCTGAATATAGCACTTCTTGACATGACTAATGCGACCACCTCATGAAACAGTGTCTTTTTTTCCTTGTTTGGATTAAGCTGCCTTAAAGAAAATCTATCTTGATATCCAGGAGTTGGTATGCTAAATAGGCACAATTCTGTAAATATTTAGTTATTAAAATACACAAAGTACTTCCTAAACAGGAAAGCAAACATCAGCAGCAAAAAAGTCAAGTCCCATACCCAACCAACCTGGGACAAATCTACTGTGATATAAATTATGGAACACTGTTGACTTTGGAGTCATGGTACATCTGCACACCATGATGGAATTTGTTCCATGGAATTTGCCATACTGAATTAGACTTCATATCAATCTGCTTTACAGACTTGTCTCTGAACATAGCCAGCACCAGATGTTTCAGAGGGAAGGTGGAAAAAACCACCTGCTTTGAGCAGAAATGAGGCCAATGTGTTCTTTATATTAGGTGCCCTCCTGAGCAACCATTAGGTATAGGTTTAGGTCTGAAAACAGAAAGTGCAGTGTTGTTTCACAAAATTTATAGCATCTCTAAGTATTTTTGATGATTTATAAACGTGATTTTGTGTATATTTTTGAACAACATATATATATATATATATATATTTAAAATGCTTCAGAATCAATAAGGCTTTCAGCTCTGACAAGGTGATAAACCTGTATGTCTAGAGATGCCAAATTTGTGACAACAGATGGCAATACTAGAAGAGGATATGATGAGGTCTTTTTGGAGGTCTTTTTAATGAGATCTCATATGCAGGAAAAGTGTTTCCGTCTACTCATTTAATGCCTTAAAATTTCTTTAGCAGATGATGAAACATCTTCTAGACTGTCAGAACTTTTTGTCAGTGATCATGTGTATATTTATGGTCATTAGAATTAATGTAATTTCAGTGAAAATATTAAGTTTCAAAGTGCTTGTCCTATGATTGTGGTTTAGATCAGACTGGGCTGCATGCAGACATTAATTACTGCACAGTAATTGGATCTGTGTGATGAAGTTTGGATCTTTGCTGTCCCTGTGAAAGAGTGATTTTTATCACACAGAACAATATGAAGTTGCGGAAAAGGGATTGTCTCTACTTCCATTTTTGCTTCTTACCTGGGTAGCAGTTATCGGTGGTTTACAGGAATAAGGTATTACATGCACTGGTTTGAAACACGTCATCTTGGGCCCAGATGTTCCTGGGGAGCCTCTGCAGATAAATATTCTATTCCATTGTAAGTATCCCCAAAGGCAGGGTCATGCTGCAGCCTTTTTTTTGATGGAAGTGAATGAGTTTTATCAGAAGAGCATCTTCTGGATTGTTTAAACTTTTCTTGCTAGAGGACTGTTGTAGGCTTCTGAACTTTCAGGTTCTGCTGTTTCTTTTAGTTATCATTATTTCACAACAACTGCCTAACTCTGCTTTATCTAACGAGTTACATTCCTAACAATTACATGGCCACATGCAGAAAGTCAAACTGGGCTTCCAACATCAATCTAATCAAGTGATGTCAGCTCTCTAGGCTAAAATACTTATACTTTAGCCTTTACAGAGCAGAAAAAAATATGTTGATCACCCCAAAGGTAAAGCTTCCTATTTATTTTTGTGGAAACTTCAACAGATATAAAGAAAACAATAACACCATTTGATAGAGCAAAGTCTCAGCTTCAAAACTCTGTTTTCCAACATAGTCAGTGTCAGTAGCCCTGCATTTTCAGCAGTGATGAACAAGAGACTTCATGCTATCCTTGTTAAAATCTGAACCAATGAAGGTGACCCACTGTTGTCTCCACTGCTGAAGTGGCACCACCCACCACCTCACTGTGCTCACAACCACTGTTCGATCTCCATAAACATTCAGCAAGTGCCCATGAGTGTCAGTGGGTGCAATTTTTTTCTGCATGGATGGATTCAGTTTCACCCCTTTGCTTCAGACACAATTCCATGCCAGATTCCATTCTATCAGATTGCCACTGTGCTGCTATCTGCCACACAGCAACAAAATGTAATGGAATACTGGTGGGAAGGTTCACCTTCTACTGCTGTATCACCAAAATATGCCTCTGATGTTATGAGCCAACGCCATAAAATAGGAGGTATTACTTCCAGAGCAGCCTTTGTGCATGAGTAGAAGTGCATGCCATATAAAGTATGCAATATTGCAGGCTGGCTGCTTGCACTGGCTGAGTTTCATGTTTGGTGTGATCTTGATGCGACAGAATGCTCTGCCAGTGCTGAGGAATCATAGTTCATCAAATTTAAGAGGTGCTGTTGCAGGAACTTTGGCCTGATCTGAAATCACTGGAAAGATTTATTTTTGGTGGCTTTAGAGCAGGTCCTAGTAGCATGAGGAGAAGTTTTCTTAATGACTCTCAAAGGGAGAACAAATACTATTACCTATAAGTCCTGAGAGGTTTCTCTGCAATCAGATTATATGCACAATGCATTTTTGAGATCATAAATTGATATATATGCCAGTCTTTAAGGATTAAAGAAAAGTGTCTCACTGGTACCTATTTCTAACATGGTTTTAGCTCTTAATGATTCCTAAGGTGATTAAAGTGAGAGGTGTACAACAAAATGCCTCTAAAGCTTCTAGGACAAATAATAATGTTTATATTCAGCTGAAACTAACAAACAAAGAAGGGCAAAATCATTGTGCTGAGGCTTTATTTTTTTTCTCCCCCTTCTTGTCCATATTGCCATTTCTGGAATTGCTTTTTGAGCGCTGGGTATTTATATCCAATGTATACAAATCTAAGAACAGAAAGTCTGATTTTCCTCTTTTCATGCTTTATTTTTTTTCCCCCTTTTTTTCTTTTCTTTCTTTTTTCTCTTTTTTCATTTTTATTCTTTTTTCTTTTCTTCTTTGAGTGCTTGTAAACCTCAGGAAGGTAAAGCTGTTTGGCAAAACAGTTTTCCAGCTGTTTTGTTACAAGATATGATTAAGGTCAATTTGTGGTTGGTCAGGAAACACATCTTCCATTACATACAGTTTGATTTTTTAAACTCACAGCTTCTAGTTCAGTCTTTCAGTCTGTTATGATTAGAAAATCTTTTCCCATAGCTATCAGGAAAGATGCCTCCTGTTTCTCAGATCTCTCCTTAAAGCGGTCTATTTTTAGGCTATATCCTCAAGAATTTTTGCAACATGCTGGTGACTGAGGTAGTGAGATACCTAGTGGACAGAAAAATAGAGGATTGGGACACTCACTTTACATGTGATTTGCTGTACGTATTCTTTTCTCAGAGATTGTAAGCAAGGAGACAAGTGTTAAACAAAGACAGATGAGATGATATAGGCAAATAGTAATACTGATGTACAGTGATGGCAGAATATGTGTTGCTTCTGAGTAAAACATTTTTGAAACATGTAACAGATGTTCAGTTTTGACTCAGCGCAGATTTATCCCACATTGAATACTTCATTGTAATTTTCATCTATAAGTAGAGGTAGATGAACTGTTATGTGCTGGTGAAGATTGAAAGTTGTTTTTCTTTCAAGTTCACCTTGTAGTTTGCGTAGAAGATGTAAGCAAGATATTATAGACATGAATGACCTCCTATGAAATTGTAATCTTCTAGCAGAGAACTGAATAATCTTAATTATAATCTTCTGGAAGAGAAAGTTGATCCTTGTACATGCTGAAGGTCTGGTAGAAGGAAGACTCCTCCTCCAGCTCATTACTATTGAAAAGTAGAGTTGAGCTCTACTCATGTCTGGCAGCTTGACCTTCCATGATCCAAGCTGTTCACACACCACGTTACCCCTTCCAGGCAGCAGGTGGCCTGCTGGGAGCTGACTGATTCACAACAAAAAGCCAGAGGTTTTTAGGCCTGCAATATCTAATGCATTAGCCTAAGCCTGAAAGAGAGAGATCTTTCTTATTCATACAATGGAGATGAAATCTGGGCCATAAATACAGATTCAAACTTCCCCATCCTCCTTCTGCAAAATATGTTTCATTTTTTTGCACAGAAATGAGGGAAGTCATTCACTGCTGGCTTGGGTTCAGTTCTCTTGTTATCAGACGAGAGTCATGGCTACCATAGGAGAGCGGAGCAGAAATGTGTGGAAACATTATTAACTTCCAAATTAAGCACAGTATTTGCAAGTTGCAACTGGGAGAAGAGGATTTTTAATTAGGAATCTTGACAAGGCTTAAATGAATTGTTTTTGTCCCAGTAAAAACTGTGGCCTTGATAAATTTATGTTATTGAAAAGCAAGTTAATTTCCCCTGTTCAATTCTTCTTTCAGTGACTGTTATACATCATAGGAACTAATTTATGGGAGAAAGTGCTGAATGGGAATTGATGATTATTTTGCGAATAGCTTAGCACAAAACTATTCACAGGAGTAAAGGAGGTTGGGATTTTGTTCCCCATTTAGGCTCCACAAATGCTATTATCAGATGCTTCAGAAGCTGGAATCACTTTAGTGGCATACAAGAATTTAATGTAAACTGTGTGTTAGTACTTCATTCCTATATGACGGGCACACAGTAGTGAAGATACCAGTTTTTTTCACATATTAAAAATCCCACAGCATTACCACTCATTTCCCAGTTCTAAATAGGTTAGGTCTTAAGCCTATAAAGAGAAGTGTTCCGCTGCAGCAGAAGACAGCTCCCACCAGTAAATAGCTTCTCCCCACCCTTTGTGGTAGGAAATGCAGTCACTCATTCAGAGCTGTCAGCAGTGCCTAACCCTTTTCTAACAAAGTGAATCCAGTTACTCTGCATTTGTAATACAAACTATTCATGTTCAGGTGGTTGCTTTGGCTACAGCAGGTAAGTAGCATGTGAATAACTAGATACATGGTACCCTGCATATATAAAACACGATTTCTTTCTTTCTTTTTTTTCTATCTGATTCTGTTGCCACAATCACGTTATCATCCCTTCCTAAATAAGCTTGTGTTTCCCATCTAGAGATGTTGCTTCACATCACAGAGATGAACTTCCAGTTTGAGTTCATCCAGGCAGAGCTATCATGAATCCTACCCTTTTTCTGCTCAAATGCCTTTGGGACAAATATCTGTTAAAGCCACCTGGATGGATGGTCAGAAGGAAATTTTACTTTGTTAGAACTATCACATCTACAGAGTGTTTTTGCAGTGTGGGTGGTAGTGATTTGGAAATGGCAGTGCTACAGGAAAGACAGAGCGTTTGAGAGGTTTGATTAGTTGGCAGGGAAACCCCTTCCCCTAAAGTTGTTCATGGCTTTCACTTCAAGCTGTGGAGAAGTGCAAGAAAAACTCCAGCACAGATAGCTCGGGAAAGAGCAGACCTTTTATGTGAGTTTTTAAAATTATTATTATTATTTTTTTCCACAGGGTGCGTATGTCAAAGATTTTGTCAACAGTCCCTATTCAAGGGTGATTCTAATGGCCAACTGCAAGAGGTCATACCAGGTTGCACAGTTATGCAAACTCTGCAAATTCTGTGGTCTTCTGAATGCACACAATTCTCAGAGAAGCCAATTATTTCAAAGGTAGAATTTGACCCCATGCTGTCATCTCCAGTAATTATGCGATTCAATTAAATTAAGGTGGGAAAGTCACTTAGGCAATTTTGAAAAATCACACTTAAAATGATTAAATAGGAAGGAACAAACATTTATATTCATATGTAGGCATATGCATACATATGCATAATGCATGTCAAAAGATGGCATGCACAGTCATGCTACTAAGGATAATTCAATTTTACCTTGA
The DNA here is from genome assembly GCF_054131305.1 of Coturnix japonica. Classification (NCBI taxonomy): domain Eukaryota; kingdom Metazoa; phylum Chordata; class Aves; order Galliformes; family Phasianidae; genus Coturnix; species Coturnix japonica. The sequence continues at coordinate 102,601,463 of NC_140664.1, forward strand.
CTATCGACTACACTCAACCCTGTGGCATACAAGTGTCTTCTCAGATTCTTCTTCTAGGAGCAGAAGCTTGTTTATTAAGGTCTCTAACTCTGCTGGACCTGAGGGACTTTATTTATTTGTCTACTCTTTCAATTTACATGCTTGTGTGTAAATATGGTAGATAAGGAAAGATCAAAGGAATCTGCCTTGAACTTGAAACAGAAGGTACAAAGGTACAAAGATGCTTAATCCATCATTGATGCTGTTTTCCAAGTTATTCCTTGTTGCTTTGTTGTATGAGGCCTTATACAGGGCTCTCGAAGCATAGAAGGAATATGCCCTGAATGCCAGACAGATGAAAGGGGACAGCTGAGGGGTAAGTGCTGAAGTAGCTGAGGGTGGTGGGATCTGAAAATAGAAAGAAAATAATTGCTGCTGATGTGAATTTCCCAGCACACTTGCAAGAATACATGGATAGAAGCCAAATAGGCTCAGAAAAGATCTTAGCTAACAACTGATTAATATTTAGCCTCTGTTCTCTTTCTCTCCCATGCTGTTTAAAAAGCTGCACCTCTTTTTGACATTCTCTAAGATGCATCTGAGGCAAAATACTATATCACACCATTCTTTACTTTTGTTCATAGCGCTACAGCAGTGGGTTTAAAAGGAGAATCATTTCTTCTATCAGATGTCAGAGAAAATTTGGGATCGCTGTTGAGTGCTTAGCAGTTACACAGTGCATGATTGATGTGACACTGAGTGGGAGTAGGATAACTTTTAGGAGTGATCACCAGTTTTAGGTGCACTCTGAGCTGCATGCCAACTTTCAAAGCAGTGAGCTAGCAGCTGGTCAGCTTGACCTTGGTGCACTACAGACCTGCCTGGTGTTCTGTCAGCCTGGCCATGGTGTGTGACATCAAAGTGTAGAACAGCAGCAGGAAGACTGCCAAGTCTGAAAAAGGATGCATGTGGACCTGCGATCTCTTCCTCCCCTTGCCTTAACTCATCATGAAATGAATGTAATGTGATTGTGGAAAAGTCTCTACAGTTGGCAGAGGTTTGATAATTTGCTTGAGAGAACTCTGTCATGAAGATGTGTGGTTTCTAATGTGAAAACAAAATACCAGAACATCCTGGATCTTCTGTGTTTCCTCTCCCATCTGATGCAGGCCAGCCCTTAGCCACTCCAAAATATGCTACACAGAATGATTGGATATAAAACTGAGTGGTGTTGATTTGCTCTTGTTTACTCATCCTGCAGGCCGATTACATCAAGTTGTAAGTCTTCATCATACATAAGGTAAAAGGGAGAGTTTGTATAAAGAAAAGGGAGATATTTGAGTCATGGCTTGATTTAATTTTACTGTGAAGACAAATCCTTTCTTACATTCAATACAATCTGATAAAGACTTGCATAGAAATGCATCTCTTATGCAAAGGGTGTACAGCAGTAAGTTATTTATATTGCCTCTCTGAGTTGGTGGAACTGGATCTTTGAAAGTAGTGTTTGTACATGTAAGTTATGGTGTACTCAAATGAGTATACACTGCACTTGTAAAGTTTATGAGATAGGCTTGGTAGCACAGCAACTTGGTAAATACAGATTTAGTTCAGATCTAATTCACATCTTCCCAGAACCTCAGTCTAACTCCTGTCAGTGTTTATATATACACATATATAACAGGTAGCTGCTATCTGCCTGTATCAGATACGAGACAGTTGTCTGCCCCCGAAATTATTAAAATGAGAAATATTTGCAGTCAAGCAAACATTTTAAGGTCTTAAAAGTTCGGTAAATTATAACACAGTCACTATGAGATATCCTATATTTATAATTTCATGCAATTTAATCAACATTACATATTTTTTTGAAAATAATATTTTATTTCCAAGCAGTCAATAATTAGAATCTATTAGAGAACACAGTTAGATTTTCCATAAAAGATTTAAGACATTCAAATTCCTCATTTTGACTCCATGAATCTTCTATTGCTTGTTTGACAGAAAATGAGTTTTTCCTGAATGCTTTTTTCTCTTATCATCGCTTATGATTGACTCCAAATCAGCAGAATAGAACTGGATGCCAAAGCCTCAGCCTGTTTTGAGCCTAATTTCTTATGGTTTGTGCTCTGAAAGTGTATTTAACCTCCTTCAGAATCAGCAGTAAGCATCACTAGCTTTCATAAGGCAATAACATGGGCACACATGCTTTGTTTTACCATTCTGAATGTGTTAGGACATGTCAAAATGAAAATCAGATTACACCTTCTGAGGGATGCAGTGGTCAGGGTATGCATTCCTGGGCATTCCACTGCAATGGCTGGTACTGCAGCCTTCCCCTTGATACTGGGGCAGAAGACACACTGTCTGCTGACAGCAACAACTTAAAATATGTCCTTGGGACATCCCACAAATGTGCCTTATTACAGCTCTGGTTGCTCTTTGCCTAAAGTCTTTGCCATATCTGGCATGTGAAGCTTCTTTCTAGTAGAGTGAGAATGGCTAATTGTGAGCTTCTATAAGAATACTGGATTTCTTAAGCTGTTAACAGGAGAGCTCAAAAGAGATATTGTTGGAACTTTTTATTTATTTATTTTTTATTTTTTATTTTTTATTTCTTATCTTGAACCCTGGATAGAGAGAAAAAAAAAATGGAAAAAAGGTGTTTTACTCATACGGACTTGAAATATATATGGCCATGAATTTCATGAGCTTACTAATGTGACTGTCAAGTCTCTTACACAAAAACCATCATTTGCATTTTCCATTTAAGAACTTGATATTTTTTATAAACTTACTTGAATTCTGTAAAGAGAGCTGACAGTTCCTAAAGAGAAAAAAAGCCACGTTATTATTATGTCACTTATAGAAATGCTAATGGCAGGATATGAAGGACAGCATAATTATAGTGTTGCTCTAGTGATTCTTTGGTTAAGGTTTTCTCAGTACTTTAATTATAAACTACTTATTTCAGCAGTTTAACTTTCAGAATTCTCAGTCAAACACCCTTTGTGTTCAATTCACTCTTTGTGGTGTTTGTTGGTGTAAAAAGAGCCTTCTGTAGGTAAAGTAGAAGCTCCGTGCAGTTGGGAGAGTCCACTTTTATGGAGAACAGATGGACTAAAGAGAAAGACTATGGAAAGGACTGTTGTTTTCTGCACAAGAATCAAACTGCTGTGGAGAATTAGGTGAACTGAAGTAAACAGGAAGGAGAAAACTCTCATAAGAGAGGGCTGGGAGAGAGTTAGACATATGTCAAGCAAATTTGACAGAACGAATTTGAAAAGCAGCACAATTAGTAAATGAAATCAGATGAGGTTAAAGCACAGTTGGAAAGAGAGAAGCCTGTCCCTCTCTAGCCAGCATCTTAGAGACCTGCCACCTCAACACATCTGAATGTGGGGGAGGAACTTTAACAGAAGAACAAAAACTTCAAAAGAGTATCAGCTTACGTGCTTGCCCAGCAGGCAGAGTTTTCTATATCCTACAAAATGGTTTTTCAGTTGTTGAATCCATTCTTGAAGCTTTGGTCCATTAGTTCTGTTGGGATTTAATGTGCAGTGCTTTTAAGCTCATCTCTGTGTGAATTTTGGAAAGAGAGAAGTCTTAAGTTTGTGACCAAATCCTTTCCTGAAGCAAGGCCAAGAGAAAGGACAAGTAGTTCTGTTGGACTCCTCAAGAGACAAATCTAGAGGCAGATCACATCATTTGAACAGCACTGCAAACTTCTCAAAATCATGAAGCACAAATCCTATGATTAACAAGGCTCCTTTGTTCAGAGAACTGCAATTTGAGAAGCCTGATCTATAAAGCTTCGCAGACCTCGTTATGAGCTTGTAATCCTGTGTTTGTTTATTTACTGTAATAAGTGTATGCTGACAGTTTTGCCTAAAAAGCTGCTGCTGCTTGTCCTTGATGGGGAACAGCAAGAAGGACACTTTTAACTTGTGTTGTGATTCAGTTCAAATTGGTGGTGTGAAAGCTGGGGAGTGAGACTGAAAGAGGAGAGTGTGGCTGTGGAACAGTTTGCAATAGTTTGTAAGAGTGAGAATTACCTTGATTTCCTCTTGACACTTTCTGTCCCTTTCTTTCCTCTTCCCTTTACATCAAGCAAAGGTTTTTGGAACATTCACAATAACATACTGTCCTTGCACCTTGCCAAAGGTGATAAAATTGGGTTTATTCTGAGAAGCCACAAAATTCAAGGGAATCTGCATCAGCTTTGATAACAAGAATTTTTGCCAGACTGTAGTACAACTGGGTTTGGTTCGGTTTTGTTATTCTTGTTTCTACTGCTGTGAGAGAAGAGGTGGAAACAGGAACATATTTGCATGCCTGTATGCGGGGAAAAAAAACAGCTTAACAAAGATTTATGAGGTAAATTATGATGTTTGTTAAATACCCAGGTGGAAAATAAGAAACTCTAGACGTGGTGAGTAGAGAGGGCATCTGCAAGAAGCTGTGATTCAGAGAAATGGAAAGGCTCAAAATTTAATTTAAAATGAAATAGAGCTCCATTTCATGAATAACAACAAGGTGTTTTGTGGTGCCTCTCCACCTCTGCCTGACGTTGACTCCTGCATTCTCCATTTTTGTTCTTTTTTTTCCTGGTACAGGAGGTACACAGGTAGCTTAATGAGAGACATTACTTAGTCAGTCTATAAAGATTCTGCCGTAGAGTTTTGCAGCATAGTAGATATCAGGTGAGGAATTAGTTGTTGAGGGGAAAAGGAATTAGAGTGGAACTCAGACTTGTCAACGTAAGTGTTTCACCCCTGGCCTGCACTACACTGTGCGTAAGTGCAGCATCTCCTCATCTTATCTCATCTTGTCTCACTATGAAGTGGGAGCTGCTGGAGTTAGGAAACTTGATCTGCAACCACTGCCCCATGCTCACAGGGACACAGACATGAGTAGCACTGAGCAGTGCACACTGCTTTTAACATGACATAATGGTAAAGTCAAGAACTATTAATTTTTTAATCATAAAGCATAGGGGAGTTGAAAGGCAGTGTTATCTGAAAATATTTCATTCCCAGTATTTCATTACCAGCAATATTTTTGTCTTTCTTTCTGGAAGAGAAGTTAGTCTTCAGTTCAAAAGTTTTCCTTTTGAACATTGCTTGCTCCACTTCAAATAAAAATGGAATCACCAGCATGCAAGCCTTTCATCAATTGAGATGCTTCTGGAAACTGGCCCACCACTTGTGCTAACTGATGAGAACAATTTTGTCTCTGTATTAATTCTTGCTGTTCAGAGGCATCATGCTGCAGAAGGGCTGCTTATTTTTGAGTATTTCCATTCCAGCAATGCAACAACAAGTAAAAGAGGAGGTAAACATTTCTGTTCGGTGGTCTAGGCCAGCAGTGAAAGGCATTAAGAGCTGTCTGCCCATGCTTTGCTTCTTGATATCATCAGTGATGTCAGGTTTGGGTGCACTACATTTCAATTAAACAGAATATTAAACAAACAAACAAACAAACAATTAACTAAGTGCCATTGCAGATGGGAGTTGTTACTGGTCCAGACAGCTCAAGCTGGTTGATTTCTGTCTCTGTGCCTGTGAATTGGATATAGGCTGCTTAGCACATACAGAGTTACCCACAAGTTTAGACAATGTAGGTACTAAATAAGAGCTTGCTGCTGTATTTTATGTGTGCAGTGTGTTTTCTCCACGGTACCTACTTTTACCTAATCTCAGCTATTAAACTACACTGCCATCAGTTAACAGGACCTTTTTAGAAGACAGAATGGAATGGCAATTTGGTGTAATACAGATGAATCTCCTAAAGTTGTTTTCTTCTTATCGCTTTATTCCCCTGGGAAATGTCCAGCATAAGTAAATAACACCAAAGTGGTTTTCATTCGATGAAATCATGATTTTTGCCCAGCTGTTTCACTCTGCTACATTTCAAAGTGAGACATTTGAAATTCTCTGACAAAATAGTTTAATTAGAACTTAAAAGGAAAAAAAAAAAGAAAAAAAAAAAGAAAAAAATATTCTTTAAAGCTTAGGCATACAGAATTAAGTGCCCAAACCTTCGATATACATTCCAAACACATTTTTATAGTGGTTTAAGGCACTAGTGGAGCAGATTTGCTGTTACTGGCTAAGAAAGGCAGAGTATTTTTCTTCTCACAGGCGAAGGTGAAAGTGTTACAATACAAGCTACCATAAAATAGATGAGAGTAGAGATAAATGCAGTATTTGAGAGAGAAGGAAAGGCATTACAAAAAGGACCTGAACCACCTAGTGATGTGTTTGTTCAGCAGAGCTTTTAGAAAGAGCACTAATGGCCCATTTTATCTATCACCCAAAAGTCAATGAAAAACGCCCATTGACTTAAACAGGGATTGGATCAAGCGCTGAGCTTTTAGGAATAATTATACTGAGTGTGCCAAAATTCTCTTCAGGCTGAATGCTGCTCCCTCCATTATGTGTCCTGGCTTGCAACAAACAATCCCCCTTTCCTGCCTGCACAAACCCAAGTGGTAGCTCTATTCCTCCCAATTTGACTTGCGGAGGTTGAAGAAGCTTTTTAGACCAGAGAAGCAATCCAGACCCAGCAAATGCAGGTGGATGGGAAAGCCACATTTAAAATGTCTTTGTTGCAAGTATTCTTTCCTTGATGTCTAGAGCACAGCTGGTGGGTTAGGAAACCTTTTGACTTCTGAAGGTTTGTTTTCTCTCCTTTCCCTCAGGCCACTGTGCTGTTTGGCAGAAGGAACAATGTAATCCACTCTTCCCAAGGGATCTTTTTTATGATAAGTATTTTGGCAAGGAGAGTGACCACTATTCAGTGCAGTGCAGTGCACCCTCACTTAGGTTTGTTTCCTGAACCGTTCATGGCTTGGTTTTGTTCTTTACTAGTAGGACTACTGTGGTTTTCTTTGCTACTGTCATCCAGTTTGCTTTGTAAAAACTACACCGTGCTGAAACTCTCAGGAGCATGCATTATCATGAGAGAGACCTATCCAGAAATCTTAAAAATCACTGGATAACAAATATGATGGTGTCTGGGAACATAGCTGGACTGCCCCCATTCTGCTATAACAACAGCATCGGCAACAAACACAATAATAATAGAGAAGACCTAGTGTCAATTGTTGCCATCCTCTTATCTAAATGCACAGATGAAATTAAAAATTGCAAGCTGTTTCTGGAAGATGTGAATTAAGACACGAGACACATCTCATAGCTTAACATCTGCTTTGTCATTTAGTAGAGATACCACTTCACGTGGACAATGAGCAACTCACACTTAAGAGAACACAGCTCAGTAAGAGTGCATAAAGGAGCTGCCTGGGCTTTGACTGTTATGAGGTTTAGTTGTTCTCTGTGATATGATCCCTCCCTCATGTATTGCTGCCCGCTGTCTGCTTTTTGAGAGCATGAGTATTTTATCGGTGTTTATTCATAGCAATTCAAGACTACTTATCCATCTACCTTGTTCTGAACTTGCCTTTTCCTTAGAAATAAAACCTCATCACAACAGCTTGGTGAAGCAAACTAGTAGGAGAATGAACTATAGAATCACAGACTCATAGAATGATATAAGTTGTAAGGGATCTCTGGAGCTCAGCTGGTTCAACAGTAGAGACATCTGGTCCAGAGCTGCCTTTTCTTTCTCTCTGTAGGAAATAGAGTCCCATGGATCACTAGGAATGTCTACTTGGACTCTCTGAATACCTACAGTTGAAATCCAGAAGGAAAAATAAGGTTTGTGATTTAGAAAAAAAACAGTTTAGAGTCCCCATATTAAAATTTAAAAGATTATTCTCTGTGCAAAATGCAGTGGTGGAAATTATTCTTATGCTTGCTAGGGAAAAGACTGTTAAAATTATCATTCTTCTTTTCTTCTTCTTTTTTTTTTTTTTTTTCCATGTTAGAAAGCTTGATGCACAATGAGTTATTTATGCCGACAGACTGGTACTTAAGCAAATAAGCTGACCATAGTTCCCCAGCTTGGAGATCAGTCACCGCAAATAAGCAAAGGACTGAAAATCATCTAAGCAAAATCTGTAAATACAGAAAATCCTTGTGAACTGCTCTGCAAAGGCGCGTGGTAAAAGAAACTAGCACAGTTGTATTCAGAGGTGAACCCAGTGGTAAATAGACTAAAGTAGCATTTTTTGAATCAGTTTTCACCAAGAACCCCAGTGCTCTTTGTTCTCAAATAAAAGATGAATAGATCTTGGCCACCTCCCAGAATATAACATGGAATGGCACAGTTGTTGCTGGCAACGTTACACAGGATCATGAAATGAGAGAGAGAGTGTATCATCATGATCTGAAAACAATATCATATTAAGACAGGCAGGATGTTATTATAAGCTATCCAGTTTGGCCAGCAGGTCTGGCTTACTTCAGCCAGTTCTGTTATGGGTTCTTGGCAAACACTCAGGGCTTCTAAGTATCACCTGTGCTAGGGACTTTTGTTCTGCCTGTACTTCTCTGTCCCCAGGCAGAAACAGATTTTCCTCATAGCTTTCTGAAGAACAAGGATGGCACTCAAAAAGCCTTTGAATCAAGGTAAAATCATTGCTGTTTTTACCACCAAACCCTGCATGGCGCAGCTCTGATATTTGGCTCCCCTGAGTCATAAGAGCATCCCCAAGCCTGGCACAGCTGGCCAAGAGAGACCTGCAGCTCCTTGGAGTCTCTTGAAATGGCATGGAGTTGTTCTCATGACTGGCAGTTCTAAGGAGAGCAGCCTGCACTTCAAAATGTTACGTACTGGAACAAGAGCTTAAAATTACTTCTGTTGAGTCTTGTGCTGTGCCCCCTCTTCTCTTTCAGGCAGAGGTGTGCTGAGCTCTCAGGAACAAGTATCGTTTCTTAATCTATTTTATAAGAGATTGCTTTGGTGGTTCCTCGTTATGCTCCGTAGCATGAAATTAAAGAGAAACGCTATTGTTACTTCATAAAGAGGAAACATGCATTCATATCTGAAGAGCTAGCATTAACAGAATAATTATGTATAGATAAGTTAGAAATAAAAAACAACTTGTTTACAGGTGATGAGTGGAAAGGAAAAGTCTGCATCTGCATTCTCCATTTCATATGTTCCTAGAGGGATTTAAAAATGTTAACTGTGCATCCAGTGGCAGCTGCGGAGGGGGTCTTTGCCACCATCTATTGGTGAAATGGGAGAAAAGGCAGAAGGAGCTGACCTTACCAGTGTTCCCTATTCCTAAATGGAGCAAGTTTTTGCTCCACTGTGAGGTTTTGGAATATATATATATATTCTTGCTGTATATAGGGCCTATCTTCTTTACTTGTTTCAAGAAAAATTTCACTGATGTTTGAATCGAGCCATGATGCTGCTGACAAAACTTGGAGGAGTGCTGTAATTACTTGCATTTCTGCAGAGTCTGGTGATGGGGTCATCTATGAAATGACATTCATTGTAAGTAGGATGAAGCCAGAGCCAACCTATGCCCTGAAAGACAGGCAAGGAGGGAAGTGAAGGGAGAAAATACCAGCTCTTGAGCAGAAAAAGTAAATTTTTAAGGATAAGAAATGAATCTATTTTATTGGATTCATCACCACTGCTTGCAGATGCAAATTCCTCATGAGTAAAGCTTTTACACTGTAGGTTCCAAAATGAATTCAGGTAGAGCCAGTGACAGCAGTGAATGAGCACACAGACAGTTTAAAGAGGCTGCTTAGTTTTCAAATCAACAAATTGCTGTGGTTCTACTTAATTCATCAAAAAAGGAAACGAGAACAATCTGGCAGCCGAGCAGGAAGGTATAATGGTAAAGGACATAATGTTCCAGCTATTTTGGGACCCATTTACACTATGGAACTTATGGCATTCAAACAGTTGTTGAATATGTTTGAGGAACAGCTGTGTTATTGCTAAAGTGTGAAGACTGAAGTGTGCATAGACCTGCAGGGGTTCTCAAGAAGAACAGTTTTGAGTGAGCTTCTATTCAGCTTAAAACCCTGTTCTTACTCCATTTCACTGTGAGTGAAGGTCTAGCAGAGTCAAATGACTTGATAAACATTCCTTTTCATTTCAATGAAAATAGAAGCAATTATGCCTGATAACTTTGAAAGCTGTATCAATCTTCCTTAAATAATACTAAATAACATAGATCAAAAGTGTGCTTTCAGTGTTCATTCACATATAGCGTGGTCATTGTTTAGGTATCTCTGCTCCATGAATAAGACAGTTTTTTTTTACCTTCTCCCTTCTCTTTCTCTTGATGGAGCTAAAATTTCACTTTTTGTTCAAGACTGGATCTCCCACAGAGAAATAAATTGAGAATAAAGAAATGCATCTCATCACAAGATGATATGACAAAGACTTTCAAAGTCAATAAGAGGTAACCTTTATTCTCTTAGAAAAGATTTTCTTCATAGTTTAACCCACTTATCAGTGCATCCCTGCCAAGCCTGGCCTGCATAATATGTTCAAAGTCAGTATGTATTAATCATTTTTTGGATGAGTAACTGAAGCAGAAAGATGAATAACTGTGCAGCAATTATAGTATGTTTCTCATTGGTTCATCAGTCTGTTTACAATCATATACATATGCAGATGTGAATTGTCTGTGGTGGTAAAGTGATGGCAGCTCAGGTCTCTGGGAGCGTGAGTGGTTTTGGAACAATTTTCAGGAATACTGACTTAAGTGATCTATGCTTTTTCTCTTGGCTCCAAATGATGCTATCTCTCCTCTGTTATTACATCTGAAAATGATTTCTTTCTGTTATTAGATTATTGGCAATTTCTGAAAATATCTGCTAAAGTAAAGTCAATAATTGCACAGTGCTGAAGCATAGAAATGTAGACTGGAACTGGGAGTTACTCTGTAGCTGCTTCTTGTAATTAGGGTTGTTTTTGCGTGTGTGGATAACACAGTTGCTTGCACTAATTGTGTGTAGGCATTTTGCACATTTTCTACTTGCTATGTGAATATATGTCCAATTTGCATAAACAATAATACATTTGCATATGCAAATAGGGATTTGAAATCTACACAGAAGCTGAACTTTGGTTTAGGAAGATCTGAGCAGGTGTTCCATCTCTGCTTAGTCTGTACTAAGACAGTCAAAATGCCACAGGAACTTAATCCTGAATTGTGTTTCTTGCACTTAGATATCTGCAGTCTACGACAGTATATATCTGTAGGTAGCTCAGAAGCTAATGCCTCCAAGTTTGTTTCTATGTAAGTTACAACAAATACAAAGAGCACAATAACAATATTTGATGAGCATATTCTCAGCTACACCACACTATTTGTCAACATAGTGGTAACTATCAGCTATGCCTTTTTGCCAGTGATGGACAAGAACCTGCATATTGTGACTGTAAAAATCTGCACTGTAACATGGCTCGTCGTTCACGTTACTGTCACCACTGCTGAAATGTACCACCCACTGCCTCACTGTGCTCACATCCATTGCTTGATCTCCATGTTCAGCAAGTGTTGATGAATGTCAGTGGATGCCTTTTATTTTTCTTTCTGCATAGAGGAATTCAGTCCCACACCTTTGGTTCATACACACTTACGCTATTCTGTCAGACTGCCCCTCTGCTGCCATCTGTGCCACAGCAACAATGTGTAATGGAATATTGGTGAGAATGGAGTGTGCAACATCTACTGCCATACAACCACCGCCCACCTCTGATAGCATGGGACAACACCATAAAACATGAGGTAGTACTTCCAGAGAAACCCTTCTACCTATTGTTATTTTTAGTGACTTGAGTGGCTTTAAATTCATTATCATTTAACGAAAACACATTTCTTATTCCCGAAAACCAACAGATGATAGAGAAAGAAAATAGAAGAAAGGAACTATCTGTCAAGGTGCGTGGGAAGAGGGAAACAAGCAGTGTATTGAGAAACAGAATAGATTAAAAATGTATCCTTTCAAGAACATATGTGGTTGTAGCATTAACACTTACGACTGTGCTCCTTTTACTTTACCATCCTCCATCCTCTTTGCACTAGCAAACCTTTTCTGAGTTTTAATATTGTGATGAAAGCAGCTAGTGACTTACCACATGGGGCAGACATAAAGGACATGCTTGCTTTGTACTGGAGAACTGCAAGCATTTCTTTTCTATTTTTGCACAGATCCATTTGCTTTCCTTCTGGGGAGGGCAAACAATTTAGCATTCCCTGGCTACAGTAGCTCTCTGGATTTATTGTACTGAAGATTACCTAGTGCTCGTAGGTACATTTCATTTGTAAAAAGAAATCAGGCTAAAGCTTGGGATACTTGTCTATTTTTCCAGTAGGCCCTGTCACAAAGGATCCTGTGGGAAGAAAAAATTATGCATAAATAAATTAATTTAGAACCTTTTATGATTTAAATTATAATATGGGTAATTTAAATAGTATTTCTGTAATCACTGAAGTTATTCTGCATTTACTATGTCTTAATCCGGGGATCTTTTAGCTTTTCCACACTTCAGTAAGTGATCGTTATGGACATTCACTGTGCTGTCTGATGGTTCCCATTGTAGGCAAAACTCTAAAATAATGCTGTATAGAGACTTCAGTTTGTTTTTGTTGTCTTAAAAAATTACATTTTTAGCAAAATACTTGAAAACAGAATATTTAATTCAATACAGTTATATTTTGAAACAAAACATATCTGCGTATTGGCTCATATTTTCCTACATTCACAATGGGGCTATGACAGCCTCATCCATATGGAAGAAGATCTTTAGTGATGGAAGATAAAATCCAGCTAGAGTGCAGGAAAGAATGGGAGCATTTAGCAACCAGTCTGTGATTTCTGTGAGTCTTTGTAATAAAATTGAATACTTTTGGATTTTCATACTGTATGGGAAACTGTTGATCCCAGCCTGAACCTCTGATTAACCACCTGAGGCAAGCAATGAGTCAGCTGTGGGAGAACAGGTGAAGGTAATTCATCTGTGCCACGAGAAGGAGTGGAGCTTGACTCCACCTTTCCCACGTCTCACTTAAGGACTCACTGCCACCAAAGCAGGATCTCTTTCTCTGGAGATCGCTCCTTTGTGGAGTTTACTGCAAACCTTCAGCATCGGTGAGTGTTTTCCATTTATCATACATTATCTTTCAGTCATGATAATCTTTCATGCAAAACATCTATTTATTCACTGTATACCTGTTGACTGTGTAATTGTATAATTGCACACATACATAAATGAAAAATAGAGACCTTTCCAGAATTGTGATCATTGTTTTATTTTGCCCATTAAGTAAATCTTTTCTAACACAGGAAATTGTTTTGTAAAAATGCAGCGTAGCTGCTGAAAAATAGATTAGTGTTACAAAAGCTAAATTACGTTTAGGAATTAGAGGCGTTAGTAGCAACAATATGTGAAATCCTTTTCCTTGCAAAGGTTCCATGGACTTTGCTGGGTTCTGAGGAACTCCAAAACGTTGTTCATTCTCATCTGGGATGCCTTGTCAATATCCACAGCTCCTCTAATGACTTGACCTCAACCTGAATCATCTTTGTCTGAGTCTACTTCTTTGAAAAAGTGTACTTGTTTGTGCATATATGCAGGAGGCAAGATTAAAACTAAACACAATTTAAAACTTAGCAGTATATTAATCCATTAAAGTTCACTTAAGGCATGTAATTGGCAAGAATGCTTAGGGTGATCTCAGCAGGAAACAAAATCAAAATAAAGTTCTAAAGTGGTGATGCTTTTTCTGACCAACGAGGGAAAGATTAGAAAACAAACTTCTTTATTTCATATAATAAATTTAAATTAATCAAGTGTTTTTAATTCAGAGAGCTTTCTTCCTGTTACATGCTGCTTTGTTCTCATGTGGCTCCTCCACACAGTAGCTCCCAACAGCTCTAGCCTTGATGTTTCTAATAATGCTTTCAATAATTTCTGAATATCCCTACAACAGTGAATTTATGTGATGAGTTAATCAAAGCAGACTGTACAGTGATGTGTTTTTATCCCAAATAAATATCTATGTTTCATTACCGAAGTAGATAAAATATTTAATGGACTGCAGTGACCTTCTGCCTAGTGTTTCTTTGCTATTATTATTTTTTTCACTTCAGAAATCCATGCATGGGCTATAAATTCAGATTTTTTTCCCTAATCTTGCAGTTGATTGCCTAAACCTCCCATCTGTGGCTTTGTTTCAGAAACACTTGCTTTGATAAAATAGATACTGCAGTGATTCGGCACAAATGAATTTTTCATGCAGGCAGTTTCTGTGGGGCTACTGGCACTAAACTCACATTCCTGGCAAAATTGTCATAATCCAATGAAACCAAGACTCTAGCTGATGTGAAACAATATCTGTTGAATAAGAAAAGCTCATTTTAAGGTGAGGCTTACTTGGAGAATGGTAACTCCCTATCCAAGCTGGGCAGCTGCAGCCTTTGAGACACAAACTCAAATTACTTTCACAGCCAGGTGGTTCAGGGTGTCTCCCACTCTATGAGTGTTGTGGAATCACACAGTATAAACCAGGAAAGAGAGTAGCACACTAGAGAGTAGTACACCAGCCTCTAAAACAACAGCTGTTGCCCCTCTTTCTCCTCCCTGTACTATCTGATTTATCTGCAATACTCTTGAGTATTCACTGTGATCCACAGGCATTTATCTACAGTTAAGTGAAACAGGAGATTTTCCTCAATTAATGGAAAAGGACTAGTTTGTACTGTAACAAGTAAAGCAGTGCAACCATATGACTTCAGAAGTGCTTCTCAGGTTATGGCAATGTTGGCCTAGCTTCTTCCATAAGCTCTCCTGAAATTACAGAAACAAGGAGAAGAAAAATAACTGAAAATATGGAAACACTGCATTGTGTTTGCCCTGGGGAGCTATTTCTCAAGGCTTGGCACAAGTGATAAAACTGCAAATAAAGGTCATCAGCAATGTAGCAGGAAATGCTCTTCAACATTGGCTTTCCTAAACATGCCCGCGGGTCCACAAGGATCGTTGTAACAGTGGAATTTTTACTATCTCCTCAGTTCAGCAGCTTTCCCCAAACAATCTTGTGGCCAACTTCACACAGACTTAACTGGACAAACAAGGAGCAGTATGCTTGTATCCTTAGGCAAGGTTTAGGGCCACACTGTTGCCTGCTGAGATGGAAGAAAATGTTTCAAATACAACAAAAATAAATCCAGATCTGGAATGTGTGTGTGCTCTGGGCAGGCTCCCATCAGTGTCATTTCCCATTTCTTTTCGCTATTTCAGCTTCAAAGTTTACTTTGAGTTGCCAATAGTACTCTCCCTTCTTCTCTTTAGGAACTTAACCTCCTTCTCTTTCCTTTCTGAAAGCTTCAGTGTCTTTGATCACCTGTGCTCTATGTCTTTGAGAGCTGGTGTTTGGAATAAAAAGTAAAGGGCCTAATGGCTTTTTCTAGGCTCAGGCTTTGAGGGGCCATCCTGATGGCTAGCTGCCCCTGCCCAGAGTGCTTTTGAGAATTTAAATCTCAGTATCCTGCTAGAGCTATTGATTTCACATATTCAATGTTTGGAAGAAATGAATTACAGATACAATCTCTAGCTCGTGGTCTTTAGTATATTACCAGCTTTTAAAACATTGCTCATCACACACTAATGATCACAGATACTATGGAAAAGTGCCTAGTCCAATATGCATGACCCACATTTGCTACTGGTGTTTGTCGCTTGTATTGTGCAGCCCATCTTCTACTCATTAATTAGAGCCTGTGATTGCATTTGCTCCAGGAAAGTTCCTGTTTTTTCCTTTCAGAGAACAGGAGCTTCCTCTAGCCAGGGTCTTTTGCAGTGCCCCGTCAGTAGAGAAGCTCAATGGAACTGAGTACACCATCTTTGCTTGCAGTTAAGTTACACCCTTATGCAGACAGCATTGACCATTTCTGTTGGTTCTTACCCTCAAGCCAGTGATGAAAGATGATTTGAAGCACATTTCAATACCAGCACCTCTATTTATTTTATTAATTAATGTACTATCACATTTCCTCTGAACTTCTAGCCCTAAGTATATACCATGCAATGTTTTTTTATACCTTGTTTATGGGGATTTTTCGCTTGCTGTATAAATTGCAAAACGTTATAGCAGCAGCTTAACCTTCCTTTGTCCTTCTGTTCATTCCTAGCACTAGAATTTTAGGAGTTAAATTAATCAGGGAATTCATTTTATGCTGATTTTGTATAGAAAGTCCCAGTAATTGCCTAATTGCTTAATAAAGTCTTAATATTTGTGTATATAGCAATGGATCTAACTAAATATTTGAACTGTGGGGATTTATAAGTGATTTTAGCCTCTTGAGAAGTGTAATATTCACTCAGGTATATGCTGGTTTAAGAGTTTTCTCTTGCATGCTAGACATTTAAATACTACTTGAAAAAACTTGGGTTTGACATGAGAAGGAGCACCTCCAACTGACTTGGAAATTAAAAGCTGTTCCTACTATTTCATATCTGAAATCACTGGAAGGAGATAGTACTGTTCTACAAACTAAGAATCATAGAATTATAGAATCACCAAGGTTGGAAAAGACCTCCAAGATCATCTAATCCATCTGCCCACCTACCACAAGTATCTCCCCACTAAACCTGTTTGAGAAGTTGTATAACCTTTTGTAAATTAGATTTTTGGATAATAAACTCTTGAAGGCTGATATTATGTCACATTTAAGGTGTATATTTGTACACGAAAGCTCTCTCAAAACCATGTAGGATGTGAATTTGTAGCATGCTAGCTATTTCCTCACAAACTCTTTATATGACTACTCTTAATCCCAGCAGAGGATCTTTGTGAAATTGCCTCAGACCATCTCAGAAGCCAGGTTAGTGTAGGCTATAGCTAGGCCTCCTTAGTGAGGAATTAAAATGTGTATAAAGGAGAGTGACCATGAAGCTGTTATTGTGGAGAAACTCACCAGGCCATTTTCCCACACGGATGCATCTTGCACAGTGGAGCCCTTATAATGACTGAAGCTTTTCTGTGCTTCTGCATCAGATAAGCACTTATGACTGGCAGCGCTGCAGACTATTGATTTGCTTAAACTGTTCATGCTTGCATTTCTTTTTTGAAACACAACATATATATCTTTATGGTAGCATTCCTCCTGGTAGCAAGCTGTCACTCCCTAGGTTTTGTGCTGTTGTGAGATGAATGCTTAGAAAGCAGGATGTGCTTGATTTTATTCATAAAGCATTGCACATGTGATGGAACATCCTGGCTCTATCTAATTAAGCAATAATTCACCACGGGCAGCAGTGTCTTTCAGAGTGGTTATTGTCTGTCTCAGCTGGATTGCTGAAAGGCAGAAGGCTGTGGGCTGCACTACTGGAAGAGCAATAGTCATTTGGGAATTTATTTTCAAGGATGCTCTACTAACATGAAGTAAATGGTTTTGTCCTGTCTTAAGTTTTGGTTGCTTGTGGAGTGTTTATTTTATACACTGAAAGCAATGCTTGGCTTTGATCTAAGGACATGAGATAGAGTCATGACAGCTGATCACAATTATTACCTGCTCCAAGGTGTGTTGCCTGAGTGAGATCTATTGGCCCTTCTTAAACTATTAGCAAGGCTACTGGGGCTAGGCTTTGCTGGTGGATATACAGAGCTATGATCAGGTCAGATACAGGGCTTTCTTGCTTTCTGTTGAATGTAACTTCAAAGTTAAATGAAAGAATGGAGGGTAGACTGAGTGCAGAACAGAAGCACATGCAGCCTGTGGAAGAGGTCAGAAAAGGACATACTGAGTGGTCTGTGAAGAGAACTGAAAGAAATTTCTTTGTCAGAACAGGGAAAGAAAAAGAAGGGGCAGGAGGTGGTTAGCATCATTAAAGAAACGTGGAACGGCTAAGGTTAAAGGAAATATGGAGGTAAGAGGTGCTGAAAAAAGATCACTGGTAAGAAAAGCAGTATATCAGAAGGTCCAGGAGTGGTAGGATTTGTGATGGCTCGGAAGAGAGGGAGTCTGGAAGAAAAGCAATGTTTTGCATATTTGAGGCCCTTGAAATGTAATGGAAAAAGAGGCTCAGGAGCTCTGGTGAGTTACCTGAAGTCACAGACAGGAAACAGGCTGGTGGGCTACTTCAGAGGGTTGTTCTGTAGTCCTTGCCTTACAGTAGAGGGTAGTGGTACAGTAAAAGGCTGTAGAACAGACCAAAGGAGGAAGATGAGAGAAATTCTTAAGATGGAAGAAGGTGTTGAAGAAAGACCTTCTTACAGAGCACCTTCTGTGTCATCCAGGACTCAAATCAAGGTTTGATTTTTGTTTGCTCTTCTCCTTATGAGGTCATAGCCACGCCATTACAGCTTCTAAGGCAATAGGCCCTTGTTATTGTTTTTTTTTTTTTTTTTTTTTTTGTTTTTTTTTTTTTTGGCCCTTCCCTTCAAAAAGTGCACGAACAACTTGACTGAAGATGTTTCTTTATATTTCCAAGACCTGTCCCTCTGTAAACAATTGTTCTGTGGTCTTTCAGGCCTGACAAAGGTAAGCAGCAGGGAACTCCTTTCTTTTGTGTTTTGAGTTTGCATTATATTAAAACTGGTGGAAAAAAAAACCCAACAAGCACATAACTTCTGAGCTACTTAGTGTAGCCATTTTCTATCTGTCTCTTTTTTCACTTAACTAGATCTTACAAGACTTCATGTGAATTTCCAAGTTGTGTTATGATGTCTGGAAATATTTCATTGTTTGAAAATACGCTCAAATAACCAGTATGGAGGAGAAACTGCTTTGTGAATTATGTATCTGTAATAGCTCTTCAAAGAGGTTCTCCCCTTATCCTTGTTATTTTTTCTTCTTGTGGAGAAGCTAAAGATATCTAAAACAGAATATTTAGAAATTGTCATTAATCATGAATTTCTTCTTTTCTCTCTCCATTCATAAACAAAGCAGCTAAGCTGAAGAGTAGCAAGGAACTTAATAATTATGGAGATGAATGCAAGTGATAGATAATGCACTAAATACAGCAATATTTTGTAGTCTGCTGCAGACCACAGTGTTTTTGTTTATTGTATCTGTCTCCTGGGTTGTATCATGATTAAGATATAAGATTTTATTTCTATATTCATCGTGGAGTTTGGCTTTTATGATCAGTGTGTTTTGTTTATGGAGTGTGTTGTTGCTGTAATATCTGGCTAGCAGAAAAGACAACTGTTTCTGAATGAATAATAAACCTGTGCCATCATCTTTTGGATGTGTGTGGGGAAAATAGTGGGTTTTATTTTCATAACTATGCCTTAAAATAGAAAGTAAGTCTTTTTAGTTCTAAATTTAGTTTTTGTTTTTCACCTGCTTTGCTGTTCTGAAAGTTTAAGAGTCCTAGAGAAAGCTAATCGTGCATCTGCTTCTCTTCCAGCCTTATTACAACGTTCTGATGTTAAGCATCTAGGTGAATCTATTCAAAGCTGTCATAGAGGTTATTCTCATTCATTGGGATTACGTCAGTATGGCTTTATTACTGTGGCAACTGGATTTAATGTAAAAGGGGTTAGTCAAAATGTGAATCAGTTGCGTCAGTTCTTTTCAAGTGCCTAGGCAGCCTGTAATATGAAAAGAATCACTGTGCAGTTTTAGCTACCTAGTGATGAGGGATCACCAAAGCCTTGTGATTATGTGTGGTTAGAGGCATTCTACCATTGGCTGATGGTCTTTCTTTTCTAACTGGCTGGAGAGTATGTGGTAATGTTCAGGTAGCATAGCTTCTTAACTGTGAGTGAGTGGCTGAGTGGGTCACGTACTTGCCCAGAAGCTGCAAACTATGTCATTAGTTGTGCTTTGAGCTTCAGCTTGTTGACTCATGATATGACAGGTAGAGGAACGCGGGCTAGGACCAACATGAAACAAGAAGCTACTGTGATGAGTGGATTTGTGCTAACTTTCCCGCTAAGACTAAGTATAATTTGTGTAGGCAGAGTTCAAATGAATTGAGGCACTGTGTAGCAGCGTATGAGCTCGAATCACACACTGTTCAGATGCTGCTCAAAACCTACCATATCCTGTACATTTTCCTGTAAAGTGCTTTAGTGTAATGGCAATTATGTGCAGAGCCCCACTGAGATATTTCTCCTCCTGGGCCAAAATGGCCTCTGCCACTTCCAGTTTTTCTGAGTTTTGCTTTAGAATCTACACCTCCCCATCTTTCCTTCTGGGGGCCAGGCAGGCCACTGGAATGAAATTAGTTATCCTGTCTCAAGCTGCCATTCTCTCCCCCAGTTAGAAAATTCCAATATAAAGTGTCTGGGTTCCAGTTGTGTCAGGTTTGCTTGCTGGTGTTGGTGGAGATTCAAGGTGGGGAGAGTGGCAGCCCTCTCCTGAGAGAGCTGTGGCAGTGAGAAGTGTGGAGATGTGAGGTCTCCTTGAGCCACAAGCAGCTTTCTCTTTCCAAAACAATATTTGTAGTTGAGAACTGCTGGTGATACTTGGGCTGGGATGGAAAAAGTTGTTTCCTAAAGCAAGGTTGTGTTATGTGACTGATAAATGTCACAAACCCAAAAAGAAAAATCGCAGAAGACCTAACATTTTTTCTCCCTCCTCCTTTTCTAGAATATCTTACCACTTGCATTTCTGTCATTTATTCAGATTTTGCCTAATCTAATAAATATTGCCTGAAGAAGTCCTGCAAAATAACCAATGTATTTGATCTCCCTTTAGGTGATAGCTGGAAGATCTTTGAAAGTACTGAACAAGCTTATAACAGAATCATCTTCTGCTCATGGATCAGGACCATAAAGCCGCCTGAAAACTTCTTCAGAATATCCGTCCTGTGTTTCTCTCAGCTACTCTAGGAGGAACCACCCAGGTAGGAAACCAATGCTAATATGAGTGACAGAGAAGAAAGTTCTATGTTTTCTTCCTGTTGTAATCCATTTTTGGTGTTTTCATTATGCCAGTTCAGCTGCTAAAATTATCTGAGTGGTAAAACCTCCACCCAGCCATCAGCTGAAAGCATCTTGAGCAGCAGAACTATCTGTCAAGCCTGCTTGATTTAGTGTATTGTATTTGGTGAGCACGTGGCCTACTCTTTAGACCACTGAAGGTGATTAATTTTTTTTTGCAATGGAACTTTATTGGATAAGATCACATAATTATTTAATGAGGTTCAGCCATGGAGATGCAGGACTGTATCTGAAATATGCTCCTTAAACTGTTCCATCTAGATCTGCATGCTCTGACAATTAAGATGAAAGTAGGTTTGTGTGCACTGGAAAACTCAAGAATTTGAAGTAATTAATGTAATTAAAGTGGATTAGGTAAATAGGATTAATTCCAGATCTCTTTCCAAAGCGAATTAAACTAAACCAAGTTAAGGCCAATTTGATTCTGAGTAAAAGCATCCACTTGCCAGCCTAATGCAGTTTAAGTAATCTTCTTAAAAAGTGAATTTGGATCAGTTTTCCTCAATATCTTCCTGGTTCCTTTGGATTAAAACAGAAATGGCTTCAACTTT
Organism: Coturnix japonica; assembly: GCF_054131305.1. Lineage (NCBI taxonomy): Eukaryota > Metazoa > Chordata > Aves > Galliformes > Phasianidae > Coturnix > Coturnix japonica. The sequence goes on from NC_140664.1 coordinate 102,622,832, forward strand.
GCTTGCTTTAGGGCCTAGTTGAATGTGATGCTCAAGGCTGGAGACTATGACTAGTACTCAGGAAACAGCATTTGCGTGGTACTCAGAAAAACAGTGTCTACATTACTGCTTAGGATTGAAGTGAATGGATCTTTGTGTACTTTTATGTGCTAAACTGAAACTGTTCAGGCTTGTGCATATTCTAAATTTACAGTTTTCACTTTAGATGCCTACAAACAGTAACAAAAGTATCCCATTTTAGCAGCAAATTAGACAAGAAGACTGGTATAAAGACAGGCTTTTCTATATAAGGCATGTTGCTATTGTTCAAGGATCAGAGTTCTCGTGGGTTATATTTTGCTTCACAGTGTGAATTTCTGCTCTTTAAGGTTATCAGGTGAGTTGTGTGTTAAGCCCTACTGAGTGCTGAACTTCTGTGAAACTTCTGAACTTCTGCTTCTGCCCAGGTGAATGGGTGTTTCTGGCTTCATGGCTTATTGGCAGAACCTTTGTCTCCTGTAGTTCCCCTCTAGAGTGTGGACTTTCCAGTTTTTGTTGATCAGATGCTGTTTGAGACAAAGTACTAGGAACCAGGTAGGTTGTTGTCTAGCTATGGCAATAGTTTAAAAAATTACAGTGCTGTTTCTGCTGACGTTTTGTTGGACAGTATGTAGTCTTAGTTTGTCTGTGTGCTGTCACTTACAATATCAGTGCTTACGGTGTCCCTTTCATCATTCTGACTTTGATGGGACTCATCATGTGAAAAAGTCACGATTCCTGTCAGCTGAATTAAAATGCATAGCTATACTGCTGTTTTTTTTAGATCTGTTAAACTATGATTCACAAAAGAATCCTAAAACTGTCCTTGATGTATTGACTTATGTCTCCATTACCTGAAATGAATTACTTTTGACTGTAAGGGAGCTTGAAAGGGTAAGAATGATACCTTCCTCAATAAAACTTTTGAGAGAACTTGTTATGTCGGGGTATTTGAGCCAGACAGGCTCAGAAGCAATATGGGCATACTTTCCCAATTAGGTACCAGAAGTAATGAGTAAATTAGATACAGATTCTTGACCTGAGCTCCTAAGAACACAGCTCTGTGTTGTGCCTCTGGGGCACAGTGCCTAGAGACTGTCCGTTACTCTGCTGTAGGTTGTAGATAGGCTTGAAAGATGTACGTTAGCTAGATGTCTAGATGTGTTTCAGTAGAGGTTTTTGATGGGAATGGTCTCATCTTCAGTAGCACCATAATTTCTTTATATCACTCAGGTAGTGGAAAATGAGTAGAAGTAAGTTTGCAGCTACATAAATTCTATTCTGTATTACTGGTGGTACAGGCAGGCTTAACAATAAGGTGTTCTCTATGCAGTGCATGTTAAATAAGTAGGATTTCACAATTCTTACTTAACAGTCTAAACAACTATTTTCTCATAGATCTATGTTTTTTTGTTTTGTTGTTTTTTAATATTTCTTTGTTTGAAAGGACAAGTATCAACACATCAGACTTCTTCCTTGACAACAAGTAAAGCTTTCCCTAGAAAGGTAGCAATAAAACATAAACGTTGATCTGTGGTCATTTCCCCTAACTGATTTGATCTGATCTGTTGCTAAATCCCAACACTTTGTCATATAATAAGCTCACAGTTTTTGATTGTCACTGACACCAACACAGGAGCACTGATCAGAAAGAATCTTCCTTTGATTTCTCTGGGTGGTGGATCTGATGCAGCAGTGAAAAGGAAGGAGATGAGGGGGGAAAAAATAAAAGGAAAAACATAGGAAACTTTTGATTTCTGCCCACAAAGAGATTCTTTAGAACTATAGACTCTTCTTAGGGTGAGCAAAACCTTTCTGTATGCAACACCTGCAAATTTCAGAATAATATGAGGTGTCTTAAAAATCAGTGTATACATGGTGTGTGACTTCCAGTAGATACTTTTTCTCAGTCATACTCCATGTCTATGTATATGCAACCACCTTGTCCTTTTTTTCTGTTTCAGAAAGAGTGTGTGAAACTCTAATTTTTCCCAGATTTATTCAAACTCAGTGTTAATTGGCTTTGTATTTAGTTCAGTTCAACTAGCTCTAACAAGATTTAAACTTTCAGATGCCTCTTAAGTCGAAGAGTTCATTTATAACTCATAACTATAGGTATACAGGAAAGCTCCTGAAGTGCAAGTGCTGTGTACTTTCTGGTATCTCCTTCCGGGGGCAAAGTTTTGCATGTCATGAGGGCTCTGTCTCAGATTTTTGCTGTTGGTTGGCGACCCTGCGCATAACAAGGGGGTTGAAACTAGATGGTCATTATGGCCCTTTTCAATGGAGGCCATTTTATGATTCCATGATTCTGTTCTTTTGAGCTACAGTTGTGATATGGACAGACTATTCTTTTATATTCAGGAGTGTGACTGCTCTGTTGTATCATATATGCTTCTCAACCACTGAGAATATTCTGAGGTTTTCAAGGGTTCCATGCTTACCCCAAGGTCTTACTCTTCCATAGTTGTTGCCTGAATGTTTCCTGAACTTACAGTGTATTCATATGTCAGTACATTTGTAACAGACTTCAGATGCCTCAACCTTCTACAAACCTGAGCAAGGTTTTCAGACTTAATCTGTGTGTTTTGAGAAAAAGAATTGTGTATTTTTTCTGGGCTGCATTTTTGAATAGAAGTCTTTCTTTGATTTAGGAATTTGAGCTAGAACTCTTCATGCTGCCTATCATACACACAGCTTCTCTTGCTCACGGGAACAATTCAGTTAGAGCTATTCTCAAGTAGCTGTTTTTACATCAGTAGCTGGGCTGGAGTGGGAAAGGACAGAAGTGGAAGCCAAGGTATTTTAGGAAGTTTCTTGTTCATTTAAAATAAAAAGTACAGTAATTAGACAAAGCAACTGGTGCCAAATGCAATGTAGCACATATGAGACACTTAATTACAGAGGAACGTTATGTGTTCCAATTGACAGAGTAATTCGTACTCTAATTTACTTGTCTTACAACTCATTACATCTGAGATATTGATTTTCCAGTAGATGCCTTCAGTGGATAAATAAGTGCATTTTCTCAGGGACCTTGTTTTGAGTCCGATCTGTGAACCTCTGTCAAATGAGCATGGAAAGCTCAAACTTCTCTATTAGGTGGTGTCTGTAGAATAATCAAAGCAGTCATACTTCAGTGGTGCTAGTAACTTGTAAATAAAGGGCAGACAGAAATGAGTCAGAATTGTGTTGCCTTTGAGATTTAAAAGATGATGCTCTAGCAGGAAGTAGAAACTAACAGTGATTAGATTTTAGTTATGGACCTTGAGTTTTAGGCTTTAATAACACATTTGGTTCAATTATTCTCAATTATTGTAAACTTAGTACAATGAGACAAAGAGATTAGGGGAACCTGTAGCTATTAAGCCTTGTTCTGATGCTTCATAAAAAGCTGAACATCTTCGAAGTATACTTCAGTTCCTAAAGATGTAGCTCTATCATGGGTGAGATAACTGCTAACTGTGGCTGAGAAAGCATGAAATATTTATGTAATTTATACATGTAAGATTTATCTGAAGCTCTGGAATTCCAGAAGCTTTATTTTTATATTACATTACAATGATCTATTTGTCAGAATTTTCAGTATTTGCAGCTCTTGCACTGGTTGGCATAAGTTATTTGCGCCCAACAATTCAAAGCAACAAGAACTTAGTTGATGGGTATCATGTTCACTCTATGTCCTCTTAAACAAATAATTCCCTGGGATGTTGTATTTCTTTTCTTTTTTTTTCTCTTGGAAGTAAATAGTCAATTTGTTACCCACACATTACTGATAACCATGTTGATGGTTTTATTTCATAAGTAGCACAGGAGCTACTGTAACTGACTATGTCCAAGATTCATCCAGACCTGAGTTTCCAGTGACCAGCAGTAGTCACTACCGTGAGTTTTAGAGAGTGAAATTCAGTTTTTCATGGACAATTTTGCAATAATATAATAGCATCGTAGAATGGTTTGGGTTGGATGGCACCTTAAAAATCCAGTTCCAACCTTCTGCCATGGACAGGGCTGACACCCAACAGATCAGGCTGCCCAGGGCCCCATCCAACATGGCTTTGAGCACCAGGGCATCCACAGCTTCTGTGGGCAGCCTGTACCAGCGTCTTATTGCCCTCTGAGTAATGAGTTTCTTCCTAACATCTAAACTAAATATACCTTTGTTTTTGTTGTTGTTTTAAACCATTCCCCTTGTACTGTCTCTATCAGTTGATGTAAAAAGTCGGTCTCCCTCCTAATGATAAGCTTTCTTCAAGTACTGGAAGACCACAATGAGATCTCCCCAGAGCCTTCTCTTCTACAGACTAAGCAAGCCCAACTTCCTCAGCCATTCTTTGTAGGAGAGGTATCCCAGCCCTCTGATCATCTTTGCAGCCTTTCTCTGGACCTGCGTTCTGTTGACTAGAGAGTCAATAGAGAAACTGTATTTGGTCTTATCTTTAAACCTACTGAATGTCCTGTAGAAATAGTTTCATCTGTTATATCTTTGATCAATTTTAAAAATTCCTTCTGTTCTAATGTGTTTCTTTCCTACCTAGGAACTCATCATTCTGTTTTCTTTGCATCATTTTATAGATCTGTCATCCCCAATTATTTTTTTTCTTTCCAAACAAAACTAATAATCTTTCTGTTTTTAATCTCTCCATAGCATGGGAATATTTCTGTGCCTTCAAACATTTTTATTGCCCTTTGCTACCCCTTTCTATTTATATATATATATATATATATATATATATATATATATACACATATAAATATATGTGAAATTGGATGAGCAGAATTGTTATATGATAGCAAAATTTTTTCTTTTTAATGTGATGGCATTATGATATTTTCTGGATTGCTCCTTCTTTAATGAAGGCTAAGAAGCTGTTCAGTGTTTTTACTGCCAGTGGGCACTGTCCTTCTCATGAAGATGTCTGATTCCCTTTTTCCTAAATCATATTCAAGTATGAGCCATCAGAGTATACAAGCAGTTCACCTTGTTCCTTCCATTATTCTGCATTTGACTCCATTTAAGATTCGTTTACTATTATGTTATTCAGCTCCCTAATTACATCAGGTTCCTTAGTCACTGATCATTCTTTATGCCGTGTGAGTTGGCAAGAAAATAAACAGGTCCTCCTTCCTCTCAAAAGAGATTTATGACATGGTGAAGGCAAACACTTTTGGATCACATGCATTTTATCTATCTCTCTTCAATCTTAGTCACTTGAGAAGATGCCTGCCTTTGGAGTGACATTTATTTTCAGGGGATGTGATCACTTACAAGGTTGAGCACAAAGAATAGTGTGCAGATGCGGACCCCAAGTTATTCCAGTCCTATCAATTACTCTGAGTACAGGCAACTTTTTTTTTTTCCTCAATCTGATTTTCTTTGTCAGTTTCAAACTGTTTGTTTCTCCAGTGTTTTCTTTTTAAGCAGCTCTTTTCTGGAGATGCTGCCTTAGGGCTAACTGACACCTGGATTTTATCTATTTTATTTCTCTGTTTATATCAGTAGTGGTATTGTTTAGTCTAGTAGCTGGCAGTCTTCTTGGATTGCTGCTTTAACTTGCCTTAGTGCTGACCTGTCCCTGCAAACATCTGGTTGCTTCCATTGCTGTGCAGCAATGTGAGCTACCTCACATCTAAATTTGATAATCCCAGTGTATGAAAAGGCTTCCCATTCATCCTTGAAAAAGAAGGCAAAGTCAGAGGATGCCCCTATTGTATGCCCCTAGTATTTGATTTCAACAGCGTCCCAAGCCATGTAGTATAGCCCTAATGCACTGCAACCTGAATATCATTCAACTAATAACAGTCTCATTTTTAGGAGCTCTTGTTCATGGCTTCAGGTTATATATATTTTCTCCTGGATGCTTGCTTTCTCATAATAGGTAGACTTAAGTAAAGTTCATATTTTGAGAGCAGAGAAATATATATTTATAGGAAAGTTTAGAACTCAATTCAGAGATCTTGGTTAGAGAAACTTGGTTGTCTTACAGCCAAGTACTTCTATTTCATTTTTCACTTACAAGTATTCTCTTTTCATTTTATACATCATCATGTAAAATTAACCTGTGTGCCTATGTGTGGTTGACTGACTGGAATACTAATAAGAGTAACTGTGCTGGAAAGCCTCTCATTCTGATATTTGTGTGTTCAGTGTCAGTGTTGCTTGGCATTATGACAATTCTTTTTTTATCCATTCACTTCTTATATCACCTAGTTACTAGATTTCAGCAGGATGTGGAAACATAATGCATTATTAAAAGATTGCTTAAAGATTTTTCTTGATGGGATTTGTTTTCCCATCATGTTCCCAAGTCTTTTGGAATTTAAACTTGTGTCTGCACCAATTTCAGCTGTTTTCTTTGTTAGTCACGGTAAAAAAACAAACAAACAAACAAAAAACAACACTAAATGTCTGTACTTTTAATAACAAAAATATCTACTAAGTCTTTATACTTTTCCTGGTAGGCTCTGTCTGGTATTTATTTTTTTGTTGTTGTTTTTGTTTTCCTTTCATTCATGACCTCAGATCTTGATTACTCTGAACTTCCTTTTATCCAATGTAAAATAGCTTATGCTCTTCTCATTTACACATGTCAAGATTATGGAACTTCATGAAGTTTTTCCTTCTTTCCAGTCTCTACTCCCTCTAATTCAGTAAAGTCTCAACTTGCAACCCCATGTGTTTTTTCCTTAACAACATGGACGATGATCATGACCCAGTTCCAGAAATGCTATTTTTGATCTTCAAACAGTGAAACTAATAACTTAAATAATGTTCTTCCCATATCAAAGTCAAAGGAAGGCTTACTAGTCTTTTTTTTTTCTTTTTTTTTCTCCTTGAATCTGTCTTATTTCTTGAATCCACAGACATTTTTTAGTATCTATATGTAGGGTATCAGAAAGTCCTGCCCTCAACCTGCAAGCATTGGAAGCTTTTGATCAATTCCTTTCCAGAGATCTGCTAACATCTCTTTAACTTAGCACAATTAGATTAATAGGAGTTGCACGGGGTCTCTATTTACAGCCTCCACAGGAAAAGGTCTGTGATCTGTTTTGTTATTTCTTAATTCTAGTCCATGCATAGTGTCTCTTACCAATGTTTCATGTAGAAAAGCTGTACAAAGTCTATGACTATAAAGTGCAACAGTTTTGCCTTGCTGTCTCTGAGGCCCTTCAAGTGTGCGCTAACAGCACATCTAGTATGAAAGCATGCAAGATGGAGAAGTGCCCCTCCTGCCATGTGCAGGGTGCTTGCAAAGAAAATTAAAACTGAGTGGCTGCAGTGCTGAGTGTTTGTATACCTTGTACTCCATGTGTTCAGAAAAACCTAGTTCTTATTGTCAAGCATTTTTACTTAGTGTGAATTCAGTCAGGAACTAAGTTGTCTCTGGCAACAGAGCAAGGCTAAGCACTGAAGAAAATGGAGATGAGAGTATATCTGTATTGCATGCTTGTGGTTTAACCTAGAAGGTGGCTCAGGATCACACAGTTGTTTTCTTATTCTCTCCCTTCCCAGTGAGGTGGGGGAGAGAACTGGGGAAAATAAACAACAAAGTAGAACTCATGTGTTGACGTACATTTATTTACTAAGATAAAGTTCCCTCCCAGCTCCTTGGACCCTTCACTAAGAATGACCTTGGCTCTTTACATCACTGCTTAGCAGTAACTATAAGCATCAGTGTGTTATCAGCATTGTTTTTCTTTTAGAACCAAAACATGGCATCGTACCAGGCACTCCAAAAAACACCACAACAATTCTATCCCAGCGGAAACTATGACAACATTGCATTTGTGTGTAAAATTAGGATGGCTGGAGTGAAAGGTTACTGTGCATTGCTTTGGTACCCTAGCTAGTTCTTTACATAGTACACTTACAGGGCAGTACAGACGTTTGCTGAACAGTAAAATGAACTGAGGAGAGCAGACAGCAGAATCAGTGATATGTGTCCAAATATGAAACTGCACACCAGGCGTGTGGTGGAAATAGCACAGACACCTGAAAGAAAGGTGCAGTCAGAGCTGTTTGCATAATTGTATTCATAATATTCTTATAGCACACACACAAAACAGTTAAAAAGGAACTGGACTGATTAGTAAATGACTCAAGCGTATTGCATGTGCTTGAAAGTTAATATTCTTTCTGGTGCCTGGGTTAAATGCATTTAACACTATAATACAGAACTTGCTTATTTCAAAGAGATGTGACAAATCATTAGGCACGGTTCTAACCATTCCTTTGGAGTTCTGACACTCAGCAGACTGTGTTGGATTCGAATCCACTGAGATTGCATGCTCTAAATTTTCTCATGCTAATAGACTTTGGTGCTGTTTCTGATGCATTGCTGGCTTATGTATAAAGCTTACCCTTACATATCTGAATGTGTGTGCCTTTAGCACCCTTCCTTACAACATGTGTATACTATGGTCTACAGTGCAATCCATCAGAGCACCTGGAGTAGGTGTGCAGTGGATACAGCATGCCTTTCCAAAGTGCCAGTACTCTTAGCTGCATGAAAAAACCAACAAAGTTTGTAGCAAACCAAAGAATTCTGGATCTGTTTATATGCCTGTTTTTTCTTACTGCTCTGAAATATCCTCTGGGCTCTCAAGTCAGTCCCTGTGGTATGGTCTGGAATTGCTTTCTTGTAGCTTGTGACAAGTCTCCTGAGCCACTGAATCTTTCCAGCTCAGCTCATCTTTAATCTCAGTTGTTTCTGGAGCTAGACCAGTGCCTCTGCTATAAAAGAATGTCCCCCCCCTATCTCCATCTCCGAGTCTCCTGTTCATCTCCCTGAGGCTTCTGATGCTACAGACTTCCCTGATTTATGGCTTTGTTTCTTTGGTAACCTTCCACTGCTCTGAATTCCCACCTTACAGCAGTTAAATACTGCATTAAACCTTCTCCATTTGCTTTGTCAGTGGAGACATGCATGAAGACGCAGAGAGCTTTCACCAGGCAGTGATTGTCTTTTTATTCTTTTCAAAACACTATAAAATGTTCTTGGATTTTCAGATGACTGATTCTTTTTTTCTTCTTCTTCTTTTTAATTGTATTATCTTTCCTGGATGTTTCTGAACAGTGGATTATTTTCAGTCTTGTGCAGTGCTTAGAAGAGCAATTAATCATACTTGTATGGACACTTAGAGGTTCCAGCTTACCCTCTGTAGTCCTGTTTACTTCATGTGAATACTGCTTGTACATATAGTTAGTGGTGTAAGGTACTTGTGTACACCTGCCAATTCTAACCACTCTGTGCCTGCATGTGTGCTCAAGACTGAAAAACTGAGTCAGATGACACAGAACACGAGTCATTAATAGCACAAGCAGCTTTAGTTCTTGCCATTATTCTCTCAGGAAAGGACTGTGGTGGTCACAGATCTTATTATATTGCTTTTTTTCCCAAGACTGGCAATGAAAAGTGGGAAGTCAATGAAGTGCCTGGTTATTGGTGAATTCACATTCCTCTGCCTGAAAATATCCTTATGTTCAACAAACTATACTTTTAGTGCTCTTGAGGTCCTGCCACATAGTTCCTTTCTCATGCCACTTTGCAGGGATATTTCCAAGACTGACACACGTAAAAAAGAAATTGTCTGAAAACTCTACCGATGCATTTTTAAAAGAGCTTTTATCCATTGTTCCTAAAATGGTTGAGCTGTTTGCACAAGTGATACAAGGCTATTACACAGATAGCAATTCAGCTTCTTGGACATTTTGCTGCCACCAACACATATGCACAAACATACCCTACTGGCTCCTTCAGTGGTAATTTGCAGCATTTTTCCTTGTTTGAAGGGAAAAATGGGACCAGATATATATTTGAAAGTACAGGAATACTTGAAGGTTCTGCTCACTACTGCACTTGCTCTGACTTCACTCCTCTCTACCATCCTAGTGCAGAATGAAGCAGTAGGACAGTAAGCTCAGTCTCATTTCCCCATATCCATATGCAGCTGGATGATCTAATTTTAGACCTGTCAGCTTTTGCAGTGATAAGTTAACAATATAGATCACATATAAGCTGCATCACAATGATTTTAAAATGAGATTTATTCATTTAAAGTGGATGATAAATGATTCTCTTTTATCAGACTCTTGCAAATAAGATTAAAGCAAGATTATTTTCCTGGAATAAGGGAGCAGCTGGCACAAAGCTAATGTCTCTAGGTCGTACTGTGCTTGCCTGACCTTGTAGAAATGTATAATGACAACAGGGAACATCCAGGTAGTCTTTCTGCTTTTAAAATCCTGTTTATGTATTACAACCAGATGCTATCTGGAGTACTGAAATGTTATGAATTATATGAGTGCTATGACAAGCATTGGCAGGAACAGGCAGTAGCCCAGAGAGCAGTCTACCCTGATCTTTCAGAGTATGATATGCATATGCTGAGTCTCTTCCAAAACATGTAGGATGATCTCTGTGCTTGTTTAGCACTATAGGAAGATTACAACATCATGCAGGGTACCTTGAGGGTACTTCCCTCATGGTTAATCCATGGACACTCATCTTTGGTGTCTGACTCCTCCCTTCCGTTTCCATGAGGGCTGTGCTATAGCCTGTTGGAGTTCTCAGTTTATAATGTGAAACAAAGAATATATGTTGCACATCCTCAGTATACCATAAGATAGTGGAGGAGGCCAAATCCACATGAACCTGTCAGTGTTCGTACATATAGTAGCTCCTGAAGTTGTCAACTCTCAGTTCACTTCAGAGGGAGCAAGTTGGTTCAGTGTGAGGAAACGGGAGAGAACTAATTCCTCCTGTGCGTGAGATCAGTGCATGTTTCCACAGAAAAATTACCTTAGACAGTAAGATAAAGCTTTTCCTGTTGTTCTTTATTGTATTCAGACAAAGGTCTTGGCCTTATCACCAGGATGCTCTGGGAGGGAGGTCAGCTGCTTTGAAGAAGGGAGCAAGATTGCAAAGGGCTGCCTGAGAACTAGATGGGTCAGGGAAGAACTGGCAATGATGAAGGAGGAATTTTTTATTTCACTGGCTTTGCCTGCCTTTGATTCTTGCAATTGTGGGAAGCGAAAGGGAGGTTTTACAGGTAGACACAAAGAAGAATCACTTACTTTTCTAATACATCTACACTTTCCTCTGAAGTTTTTGATCAGGGGAGATATTCTGTGGTATATGCATTCATAGCTGTTGTTTTTTTGTTTTAGCTTTCAGGGTTTTTTTTGGTAGCTTTTAGCATTTAGTTTTTAGTTTCTTACATGGTATTATCTTGATGTAAGAAATAGTCACACATATTTGACTGCTGAATGAGCTCTGACTGATGTGGTTGCTTTAGAGAAAGGATGCTTTATGCAAAGTGCAAGGTCTGTAATCTCTTGTTTGTTTTGCTTGTGCCACTTCAGGATCTCAGCTGTAACAGAGAAATCCAGTCCCCAGTGACTGATTTTTCTGCTGCTTCTCAGTCCTCATTTTTTAAGAATTCCTAGTTATGAATCTGTCTACAGAGTCTATAGCGGATGGCATTTTGCCATCTATCACAACCCTCCATGCTCTAATACATTAACTGTATTCAATTGCAGATTTAAATTGGAAAATAATGTGGAGTAGCAAGTAATTTTGTTTTCCTTCTTCTCGTCTCCAATTGCTAGTCTATAATCTACTATGAACAAGGTGATCTGAGCATTATCGGTTGCTAAAAATAGCTGTCTATTTTTGTTCTGGGTCAAGTCCAGTGTCAAGATAAATAGTGGAATGAAGAGGAAAAATAAATTTCCAATTCAGTAAGTGCTATCATACACACTCTGCAAAAGGATGAATAGAACATATGCATTGTTTGATCCTCTAGCTCTGACAGTGGTTCATCAGTTGTCCCTTTGCATCCCCCTGTGTATTCACATGTATTACATACGTCAGCTAGAATGACTAGGTACTGAAGGTTCACTTCAAACAAACTCTCAAGCAAGACCCTGTTGTCCTCTAGCAGTAAGTATCTGAATATTCATAGCAATGTTATTTTCATTCTAGAGAGGAAGGAAACATAGTTCCCTGTGAAACATATAGGGTTAATGAAACACTTGAAAAATAGTAGATATTTTGAAATACGTTTAATATGTATATATATATATATACATAATATGTCTCTAAACAGACTGTGAAAACAGAATAAAATGTCCTGCTGTGCTTCTGTAGACACCAGGCACAGAAAAAGTTCAATAGAAATAGTCCGTGTTAATCTTCTATGCTTGGACTCTGATCTCTGATGTTCAGCTCCTCAAAACATTCATGAAACAAGACATAAACCGAGTGACTACTGGGCAGATGAAAATCAAAGCCTGAATAACAGAGGGAAAAACTTTGTCTCCTTTAAAGCTCTCTTCAACTTTTCTAGGAAGCATCACTACAGGACTGGCCTAGAAAGAAAAAAAAAAAAAGGAAGAAAGCAAAGGGGATTTCAGGGCATTCGGTGTCCTTGAAGTGCAGGTGAAAGCTACTGTTAAGAGGATGCTGACAATGAATTCCTTTTAGAAATGAAAAAAAGAAAAAAAAACAAACAAAAAAACCCAAAAAAACAACAAAACTCATGATTAGCACTCATAAGAATTTGTGAAGGCAGTATTCTATAGATTAGAAATTGAGATTAAAACAAGTAAGTTATAGATCTAATTTGCTCAGCTTGATAGATTTCAATTGACTTTCAGGTTGAAAAAAGTTCATGTAGTACTGTTTCATCTTAAAAGTTAAAAGGCATTGTGAACTGATTAGGAGAAAAAAGTGTGTATGTCTTTATAATTATTTCAATATCTGTTAATTTCTGAGATGTTTCTTTAGGAATGAGAAAAACACTGGAATTGAAATAGCATCTTTGCTAGATGAGTCACATCTGAAAGTTGGGCCGCAAGACATTACAGAGGGTAGAGAATTCAAGTGTACCGGAGAAGAGGTGAGACCAAAGGCCTTCAAAAGGTGTTTAAAATAGATTCTGAAATGAGCTTTAAGTTTAGCTATAAAATATTGGCAATGAGCTACTAACAGTGACAGAATCGAATGCCAGTTGAATAAGTAAATCTTTGCATCTTTGCTACTTTGTGTGATAGTACAGAAATAACCAACGCTGGGGGTGGGACCAACTGAACAGACTGTAAATAGAATACATGGTGCAGGTAAATGAACACACTGTTGTACTTTCAAGGTACTAATTTTGTTTTCTTGTCTTGCATGCATGAGTGATGTTGTAGGTAGTGAAGAGAAAAAAGGGCAGATTAAATGGCCAAGTGACAAGAGAATTTATATTTGCAGTGCAATTGGGAAGAACAAAATGGGGCTGTTCAGAGTGATGGAAGTGCTATAAAACTCCAGGTTGGAAAAGAGTATGGAAAACCATTAAGAAAAAGCTAAAGGGTTGAGGATTCATAGAGAACAACTAAAGTGGAAAAAATAATCCTGAAGTTACACGTAAATGCATAAAATTGAAAGAAACTTTAAAGAGTGGTGTAACACGAAGTATATGAAAAGCAGGCAAAGCAACCTGAAGCTGGAAATAAAGTGATGGAATCTTAACCAGTTGTGGGATGGTGCTATGTTCAATAAGCTGGTAAGGTATGTTGAGCACATCTTGAGAGCAAAGCCGAGAATTTGCTTCATTAGCACCAGGAGCAGGAAAAAAAGCCTTGGTAAAGGGCAAAACAGAGGGTAGGGAAACATTACTATGTGGAAGATGTGGTCTATGGTAGTCATGATTACATGAACCCAAGTTTGCTTCTCACACTGAGCATGTAATAGTAAATATTCTGTTACAAGTTTAATTGTTTTTATATAGCTCTGATCTATCTAGAGGAAAATTGGTGTATTTTCTGTTTAGTACTGTTACTCCTTTCATGTCAGGCAATTCTTTTGTTCAGTTGTTAATCAAGTCTCTCTTATGTTCTGTCACCTTGTTTGCCTGGAGGTTATTGTACTATTTTGTCATATAAGTGTATAAAATACCCTGGTTTCATGTTCAAAATAATTAAGTCTGTGATCAGCTATATCAGTCACAGCTGAAACAAGTTTTCTGATAGTATGTTTGGATTGTGTATGTCACCTATTTCCATTCAGATGAAAGAAAGTGTTAGTTCACACCAAGTAACAGTTATCCAGGATGGATGCTTTCATTGCTAAGCATACTTTGTGCATCATCTAGTAGTGAAGTAATTAACAAAACATCTTAGCTCTTCAATATCTCTCAGAGCTCATTTCATGGCACAACTAATTTGACAGCTGTCTGAATTACAACAGTGTATGCTAATATTATGTTTTCTTAATACCAGAATTCAAGTTTGCCTTCCAGACCAAAATGGCTGTTTTGATCTGTACTTCACAGCACTAACTTTGGCATCAGTAGTCTGATAAATTGCTCAAAACAATTTACAACGAGTCAGAGCAGATAGAATTTTCTTCACTTTGGATGAATATCAAAAGTGTTTAGAACCAAATCCAACTGCTTCATTTTGCCAGATATTACTCGGTAGCACAATGTCATTTTTCAGTGACAGACCATAATTTTGTTCATATTCCAAATGTTGCCCTTTATAGGATATAGAAGTGACGTTTGATCACTGAAGATCACTTTGCAACTTACAATCTAAAACAGTATCATAAACTCATATCACACAGAAAATCCGAGTGAAGGGTTATTTAAGGAATAGTTTCAGAAAATATGGTGTGATTTTATGCTTTTTAAATCCAATTTGTAGTTTATATAAACTCTTATGAAAGAGTCAGTCACAGAGGTTGAAGGAACAGGACAAAACTCAGATTCCAGATTTTGTTATTGGGTAGTGATAATTCACAAGGAATCAATTTTCTACAAGTACAATTTATGCTATATTTCTGAAATGAATCAGCAGGACTCAGAATTTTTGAAAATATAAAGGTCATCAGTGACACAAGGGCTGCTCCTAAAGTAACGCCTCCTGTGTTATTTTGTTGGGGTTAGATGTTGGTGGTTTGGCAGTAGATGGTGAACCTTCCTACCAGTTTTCCATTACATATTGTTGCTGTGTGACAGATGGCAGCAGAGGGGCAGTCTGAAAGAATGGCGACTGACAGTGAGGTGCATCTGAAGAAAAGATGTGTCACTGAAAAAATGGCACCCATGGATATTTACTGATGCTCGCTGAATACTTTTAAAGACCAAAAAATGGATGTGAGTGCTGTGAAAGTTGGACTGTGTGGGCAATGTTTTCCTAGCAACCACGTATTTGTAACAGCTAAGATTTTTACAAGCGCAGCAAGCAGGCTGTTGTTCATCTCTGGTAAAGAAGGATAGTTACTACGAGGTGACTATGTTGACAAATAGTGTTTTGTAGCTCAAAGTTTGCTCTACCAAATAGTGTTGTCATGGTCTTTGTAACTGTTGTAGCTTCCGTGGAAATAAATGAGTAGCATCACTTTCAGAGCAACCTACATATATAACAGTACATGTATGTATGGCATACTTAAAAAGGTGCCTGTACAATTCGGCATTAGCCTTTCAAAGTTTTGCCTTTTTTTCTTTTATGATCCTAACACAGCTATCTAGTTTGTTGTAATTTATTTTAAAAAGCATCGATCTTCTAGAGGATGTTTTCTTTAGAAAGTGAAATTTGTATCCAGAAACAGCTTTTCAACTCAGAAGAAAAAAAAAAAAAAAAAAGAAAAAAAAGAAAAGAAAAAAAAAACAACAAAAAAACCCAGAAAAAACACAAAATACATTTCCCAGCCACAGCGCTGATAATGCATTTCTGGAATGCAAGAACAGAAATAACAGCTGCACCATGCTGGATCTTTATCCTACATCAGCTCTGCCACTGGCCAATACCATTCTGCCCAGAGCAGAGCATAAGAACAGACAAAATGATTCATTCACAGTTCTGCCTCAGTAACCCGCAGGAAGCTGGTAACCCACAAGAGCTTTCTGTTGAGCAGCCCTGAGGTTTTCTTCCATAAATCTGTCAACTACTTCGTGAACTCAAAAATTTTCAGTATCTTGTGGTGATCAGTTTTGTGGCTGAACTACACATTAGACACAGGAGTGCTTCTTTTTGCTATGAAACACTGAGTTTCATTTGAGGTCTCCCACGTTTTACACTAAAAAGAACAACGAACAGCTTCTCTACCCACCTTCCTTATCAGGCTTTGTGGACTTAAGTTGATTATGAAACAACATGCTTTTCTTCAGGCTAAACAGTGGTAGCATGCTCTTCTTCATATTATAGAAGTTGTTCTATAATTGTGATTATCTTTGTTAAGTTATATTTTATTTAAGAAAGAGAAACTAGAAACTTTTAAAATATGCAAGAACCAAGTCTGATGTGAATTTGTACAGTGGTATAATAATGTTTCTTCATAATTCTGAAGGCAGCTTGATTTCGTTATGTAAAAATAGAGGGACAGCCCATCAGGACTTGTATTTGAGTGTCTGTTAGCATATTCAGACAAAATATCCTTGATGTCCTAAGGGAAATCTTCACATAACCCAGAGTGCCTAAGTATCACTGCAACCCGGTACCTAGCAAAGATTACCTTACATTAGAATTACTGGGATTGAAAGGGGCCTAAAAGATCATGCAGTTCCATCCCCACCATGGGCAGTGTTGTCACCACCAGATCAGGCTGCCCAGGGTCCCTTCCAGCCTAGCCTTGGGTGCCTCCAGGAGTGAAGCATCCACAAGCTCCCTGGGCAGCCTGTGCTGCCCTTACTGTCTAAGTTAAGAGTCTACCCCTAACACCTAACCAAATTTTCCCTTAAATTTAGTTAAAAGCCATTCTTCCTTGTCCTGTCACTATCAGGCTATGTAAACTTCGATTTGCCTCCTGCTTGTAAGCTCCCTTCAAGAACTGGAAGGCTGTAATGAGGTCTTCATGCACAGTCCTCCAGACTAAACAAGCTCAACTCCCTCAACCTTTCAACACATGTGAGAGATGCCCTCTGATCATCTTCGTGGTCCTCCTCTAGACCCACTCCAGCAGCTCTGGGTCTGATATAGAGGGACACTCTGAGTCTGACATGAACAACTGTACCTCTTTTTGAATGAAAAAGGAGTTGCTCAAACTGATCCTGCTTACACCATTAAATTTCTTTTGGATTGAAGCCCAGCATCACACACATGGCAAAACACATATAAAGTTGTCTGTTCGGTTCTTTCAGATATTTGCATAACAAAAATAAATGTTATGTGACTGAGACAGTTTGTGCTCTACAGCAGGCTAACAGCAGGGAGGGTTATGCTCCATGCTAAGGCGGAAATTCCTCATGACAACCTGATAAAGGTTCTTATGTCTCCTCTGCCAAGTCTGGTGGCAGGAAAGTACATCTTGCTCTTTGAATATTGTAGATGTGTCATTAGGTTGAGTGGGATATTCCATTTAAGAAGCAAAAGATGTGTAAGTGAGGTTATGCACCGAGGCAGACTGTGACTTCTCTTTCTTGATTCCTTCCTCACAGCCAAGTGTCTGTTGTGTGTTGACAGGTCTCTTCACACTGAAGCATGGACAGGACAAAATTGTTCTCTCCTCTTTAACATCTTCCTTTCATTATCAAGCCCTCAGCAAATAATCAAGGATCCTTAGGCTTTAAGCTGGAAGAAAAAGACAAGAGAGCTGCACTCATACAGATACAGAGGGTGCACATTTATAACACATCCAAACTAAGGCTGTCAACGGGTCTGCAAGAAATTGCACCAGACCGTGGTGTTATAGGTTGCAAGGTCAGCTAACAAATATCTTGAGAATTGCTCCTCAATGCAGAAAATCAAAGAGAAAATTAACTAGAATTTTCTCAGCTCTTGTGAGTTGCTCAAAATTGTTTTATGTAGGAACGTACGTCATTCCTTCTTGTAAGGAAAATGTATGGTACCAATTTCCTCCCAACACTATACAAACTGAGACAAGAAGCAAGTACCTGGAACTGGATATATATTACTTGGCTGAGCAGACTAAATGCAATAAAACTGAACTGACTCCCAAGAGTATTTTGTATATATTGTATATACCACCTTTAAGTACTTCTCAGTCCTTCTTCCAAGAATTTAATACAAGTCCAAAGCTTTATGGGACCTAAAAAAAAAGTTAGGGTGGAGATTAGCACTAGGTGAATGTCTTCTAGGGAAAGAAATGTCAAGCTATATTGTAGGATGTTCTCACTCAGATGTCTAACAAATAAGGGCTTATTTGTGGATAAAGCACTGCAGTGAAACTGAGGATGCTTATGTTCAATCAGCAGTGCTGCCATCAACTTCCTTCAGGACCTAAAGCTCGTCAGTCTTTTATTCAATTCTTGTCTATGAGGACAATAACAATTAATTTTTCTCCGCTTACGCTTATTTAGAAAGGAAGCTATTTTAGGCACAGATTCTACACTCATGCATATAAAACACCTGTTGGAAAAAGAGCTCTGGTCTTGATTTGGTTTAACAAGAGTAATCCTACATATTTCCTCCAACAACTCCCTATTGTTTGATGGCAAACTTCCAGGACTACAGGGTAGCTGCACAGTTGCTATTAGGGGCAGGGTAAAAATGCACATAAATGATGCCCTGAGGTAATACCAGTAACAAGATGTAATTTTTGTCTCCTAGTATTTGCTGTTTCCTGAAGAATAGTCAGCCAATGCTTTTTTTGATATGAAACAAAATTAAAGAAAATTCTATTTTGGACAGTAATCGATAAAACTCTTGCCAGTCAACACAACAGAACAATGAGTAGAATTCAAGATACCGACATACCAGTCTGCTTTATGTAGAAAATGAAATAAATCAGATAAAGTTTCTTAGATAAAACTGAAAAAAGTAAGACTGAATTCTTAAAACATGCCTGTTATTTTAAGTAAGACTCAGAAGCCTTCACATTTTTTCCCTCTATGGATAACTACATCTCTTTCAAACTTCTGAATAGAGAGAGGGTCATGTAGTATATGATCCTGTCACCCATATTTGGAGTTCTTAGGAAGTTGCCCATACAGACATTTTCTTGTCATCAGCACAAACATGCAGGGCTTTGGAACTCTCTGAAACAGCAATCAAAAGTGAAAGAGAAAATAGGGATGTGCATTAAGAAGAAAAATGGCAATTATTTTAGAACAATTTAATGTATTGTGTGGTATAATACCGCCAATGATTTGCAAGAGTTTCATGAGCATTTTTACTTTGGTTTCTACAGAAGACTCCAAGTATTTTGGACAATGTAGAGTGCTGAAATTAAAATACATTTAAACAGACATCAGAGAATTCGTGTTCATTAAGTATATGATAAATGTAAGTTATTCTGAAAGTAGTGCTTCCTATTTATTTCCATTGAAACTGCAACAGATACTGTCTCGCTCCAATTTACAGGAGGGAGGCAAGGTTCTTTGATATGTGTATACCCGGCGTGAGATTAAGAAGCAACGGTTCAAATGTTGGTCCAACCAGTTTATTAGAGTCCTAGCTATTTTTAGGGAGATGGGGAAGGGAAGGTAGGCGATAGAAAAAGTAGGAAATGTAAGCAAGGAGTCTTTGCAGAGAGCGAAAGAGATAGTCACCACCGTGGGTCCAGCGAGGTACACAGTAGGTCCGACGATCTCAGGAACTCGTCTGATCGCCGCAGGGGATGGGAGACAGCCAGGGAGCTCCGCAGCAAGCCGGTCCCGGGGGTTCTTCCGACGAAGTTTCCCCCTCAGGGAATTCTCCGTCAAAGGTGTCTTTGGGAGTTTGTCTCCAAAGTCCCCAGTTTAGCGAGGGCCTTTTATCCCCCATTTCGGTGGGGGTTTTTCTTCTTCTTAACAAACACTTCTTTGTAAAATGATTTAAAACTAACTTCTCTGACATTCCCGTCCCACAGATAAGCCAGCAAGGGTTGGAGGTCTCTGTTGCCAGACACAAGATTTACCACCTTCTGCAGGGGTCTGCTCCTCCCAGCAGCACCTCTGAAAAAGACTGCTTGTCTTGTTCCTGCTTATCTTTGCAGTCCTAAGCAGGGATGGCACGATAACACCCACCATTCACCCTCCTGGATAGTTAGCAGTTGCCTGTCAGAGTCTTATCATCAGAAAGGCCTCACGAAAGCAAACTTTGAGACAATAAACTAAAAACAGTTCTGTCTTTCACAGATACCAAGACAACAATAATGCTATTTGGTAGATCAAATTCTCAGCTACAAAACTCTTTTTCAACAGTCACCACCATTAGCTATGTATTTTTGCTAGCCATGAACAAGAGTCTGCATGTCATGCTTGTAGCATGCACCAGCGTAGGTGACCCACTGTTACTGTCACCACTGCTGAAACACACCACCCACTGCCTCACTGTGCTCACATCCACTGTTTGATCTCCATAAACATTTAGCAAGCATCAACGAATGTCAGTGGGTGTCATTTTTCTGCACGGAAGAATTCAATTCTGCACCTCTATACACACTTCCATGTCAGATGTCATTCTGTTGGACTGCCCCTCTGCTCCCATCTGTCACACAGCAACAACATGTAATGGCATACTGGTGGGAAGGTTCAGCCTTTACTGCTGTATCACCAACATCTGCAACCGATGTCATGGGCCAACATAATTAAACAGGAGACATTACTTTCAGAGCAGCCCTCATATAGCTGAAAGGTCTCCATTTAGGGTTGTCTGTGTCCCCAGACTGGATCTTCCAAGGCACTTAGACGAGTTAGGAACCCAGTTATTCCTGAAGTTCAGGAGAAATTGGCATCTCTTTGACCTTCTGGAAATCCTTGCCTGAATGCCTGCCTGTGTATGGTGGTCTCTTAGCAATTTAGAGTCATATCACTTGGGACACCTGTAAAGGAACTTAGTCAGATACCTTAACAAGATAAAGATTTAAGATTCATCTGATGCATGCATCCTGGATTAATGAATATCTCTTCCTCACAGAGATACAGATCTGAATTGCAAACATTTTCTTCTTTTGTTTGGGTTTGGCATTCACCTTCACTTTGATTTTATGTTCTGAAGAGATATTCCAGAAACACCTTTCTTTGTGATGATGAGCTAAATATAGAAGACAGACTAAATCTTAAATCACTCCCCACAGAACCCATGCTCTCCCACTGAATATGTTTTTGGATTAAATAGCTCTTTTCTACAATCCATTTCCTTTCAGTCATACTAAATCTCTTGTAATAATTCTTCGAGGTACAGCAGCATGATATGCCTACCCATCCCTAATTTTCTGCATGTCCAAAATTGTCAAGGATTTAATTTGGCAATATCTTTGGAGATTATTTCAGATATAAAATAAAGAGAATCCTGGTTTACAATCGATTTGACTGAAGTAACCATTTTCAAGGCATCATTATTGTATATAGTAGGAAATAGGTATAGCTATTTCCTTAGAATAAAACATCTTGATACCTGTCATAAAAGACTAAGAGAATACCTTCCTTGCTTCACATCACTTCTAACTACCTCCATAAATGTTAAGGAATTGCAATAAAACTTGGGAAAATGCTTACACTGTCTGAGCTTTACCTGACAGAACTAAGGAAATTATCTTGTGCTTAGCGCCAATTGGTATGTTTACACATAAGATATTCTTAAAAACTATATTATTTTCTTGCCTTTTTTTTCTCTCTCTATCTCCCTTTCTTTTTTTCCCCAAACTTAATAGATCTCTTTTTCTGTCTATTTTTTTTTTCCTCTTCTTATTTTATTGCAGAAAGATCTTTAAACAGTTCACTGCCTCCTTGGCATTTCTTCATTCTCCTTTCCATTTCATGTGAAGTCTCCTGGGCTCTGACCAGTTCAAAAAGCAACTTGTAGATTTCTATGGTAAATGACTGACAGTATTGGAGACCATGCTCTTTGTCTGACAGACAACTGCATTCACACTGCGAAGCATTTGGACTGAACTTTTACCCTACTGACTTCCTTTTCTCCTCCTTTCAGCATTGCCTTTTGTGTTTCCTCCCATGGCAATGTATCTTCTGTTTCTGAAGTGGATGCATTTTGTCTGCGATCCTGTATGCAGCTGTGGTGCACAGCTTGGAATCTGATGAAGATTTACGTTGTGCATGTGCTATTGCATATTATAACCCAAGACATTGATACTGAGTGACCAGTGCCTGCAGAAATTGAGCTTATTAATTGTCAGTCGTTGATCTGGTGAATGGTTTGGTGTCAGTATTTGCTAGTGAAGAAAATGTGCTAGCAACAGTACCAGCTTTGTCTAAATTACAAGCAAAACAGCTGAAAGATAACTACAGTTGGAGCTGGAATAGTTCTTTTGTTAGTCTGTGTCAAAATCATGTAATGTAGATGAGATGGTTTGGAAATTTTTTGTATGCTCTAAATACCTTTGTAGCATCTCACAAAGAGTGCTCTGACTAGGTCTCGTTATATTCACATGCTTAAAATTGCCCATGTACTCTGGTGCAGCATTGTTCGGCTGCTGGATTTGATGGCCCACTTCTTCCTTGGAAGAGGTGGGGAACAGCTGTTTGGGCAGCATGTTTCACTCTGCTTGTCAGCCATCTGTACCAGCCCAGGGCTAGAATCTGAATGCTGCATCTATCTCCCTAGGAAAAGAGGGGATACAGTACGTGTGTCCTTCATCTATACTTGTCTGGAACTCAGTACCAGAAGATACCACAGAGATGTCCTGTCATGTGAATAGCTTTCCTAACTCTGATCTAACCCCAGTGATTATCATCTTTGGGCCTCCCAGGTCCAAGTAGTCAGTGTTGATGCTTAATGGAGTAAAGAGGATGCTTTTTAGTCCTATGTGAAAAGTACTGGCAACCGTTTGTAAGTTATCGACTCACTTGAATAACTGGAAGTATGAAAGGGTAGGAATCTTCTAAATTAAGAGACATTATTAAATACTTTTGTATATATGAAATAATATGAATGTACATACAATATTTTCATACCAGTGTGTGAATTTATGGCATTTGAAAGAAATTATCTTCCCCATATGCCTCTTTTCTACAGCACCCACTTTTGCGATATATAGGCATTAGAATCTTAAGTATTGTATTCTAGCTATCTAAGTCTTATCTGTGCATCTTGCAAGTGGGTGTATAAGTGTCTTCTGAAAGTTATAATTTGCAGGTTGTGTCTTGCTTTGAAACAAGAAGTACTCTAATACTGTATTAGATGTTTCAAGTTCAAATATGTAAATCACAGAACAGGATTCCAAGATGCCACAAAGCTATTAAAAACCCAGCTTTACTTTGCTTATTCTATATGTGTTTGCCTAAAAACAGTCTGTGGACCAGAAATTTCATGTGTTCACATTAGATCAGACATATTCCTAGTGTAGAGTACAGAATGCCTCAGAGAGTCCACAGTGTCTTCAGAGTGCCCTCAATATGTGTACCACAAGCGAGTTAAAAGATGCCATGCTTTGTTTCTGCCCATCCACAGTGAACTAGATTTGGCTATCCTCCACTACACCACTGCTTTGCAGTCAAACCACTGTGCTTATCCTTGTTTGTGCTTGCATAGTATGCAAAATGATTCTGTGCTAAGCTATAATTAAACAGAAAGACCAATTTATTCCAACATTGCTTTTAAATACAAGTGATAAATCCTCTTAGATTGTAGAAAATTGTGGTCTGGTTGAAGCAAAAGGACTGGGGAGAGGAGTTGAGATGAAAGGCTTGAGAACTCGAGACTAATTTAGAGTAGCCTTAAGAACACCCCCTTCAAGAAAACAGGAACAACTCTAAGGAAATCTTGAAATCCAGCATATGCAAGATGGTACCTATTGCATGGATACTTATGTAATAAATATAAATTAACTATATTATCTACTAGTATATATTATAGCAGTATATATATAATACTGCTGTATTAACATGATGTATTTGTCTCTTTATACTTAAGCCTAATAGGAGGGACTCACACAAGCAGTGTGTTATTTGGTTAAATATCTTACTATAGTCATGCATGTAGTCAAATATCAAAGTTAGGTTAGAGTTAGGGTTTGGATTATACATATGGATTACAGTTAAGGTAAGGCTAAGTGTAAGCTAGTGTTAGGATTAGGGATAGCAACATTATATTTAGTGTTTGTGATAGGGCTAGAATCAGTTAGAATTAGGGCTAGATTTATGGTTAAATTTAGGGTTAGGGACACTGTTTTGTTTTTGTTAAAAGTAAGGTTTAGAGTTAGGGTTAGCTTTTGGGTAAGAGTTATGGTTAGATTCAGGGTTAAATATAATCCAAACCCTGATCCTAGCCTAACTTTGATTTTTGACTACATGCCTGATTACAATAAGATATTAAACCAAATAACTCAGAAATTTATTTATTAAACGCATAGAACAGGTGGAGGTTAGTTCATTTTTATATGCAACTTCTCTTGTGAGCCTTCCAAATATAGAACAGAATTAATATCATTAAAGGCTCAGACTGCTTAAAATGATATCATCTTGTTACCTACTGTAGAGTTCACACACCTCAGAAAGCATTATTACTAAATTACTTATTGATTCTGAATAAGGCACGTCAAGATGTCTGAGTCTGATTTTATTTATGGGATGATTCTGGAAGAGTAGTGCCACTTATGTATCTACTTACCAAGTCAGTGGAGAAAATGTATAGTTCCATACTCCTTTCTTTAATGGTTTAAAATTCAAAAAACAGTGTTTTAGGATTTTATTATTATTATTATTGTATTTCTGCATGTACTGTTTTTTAGCCTCTGCCAACCAAATATTAATGCAGAGAACATCCCTATTCACCCAGTCTTTCTGATCTCCCAATATGATCTACTACATTTGTTTTCTAAGTGGTGTTCTACAAAGACTGTAGAAGCTACTGTACATTTGAGCAGATTCATAGGCATGATAATGGCAACAATTTGTAGAGCTAACCTATAATTTATTGACAGGAAAGAGCAGACATTAGAGGCAGTCTGAACTGAAGAGGATGCTGGAAGTACATGAATTTTCAGAAGGATACGCTCACATGCTTTCCATTAGTCAAACTGTTCTTTGCCATTGGCTTCCCACTTGTCCTTTGTTCTCCAAAGTGCTTGTGCTTAATGTTTTAGCTCACATTGGATTCTGAAGACTTCAAAAAATTGGAGGGATTGTTAGGAGTAGGAATGGTGAAGGAGAAAGGCTGGGAGAGTTTCTCAAATAGGCAAAATTATGTAGGAGAGAGAGAGGAAGGAACTTCTGATTAATGCAGTTTCTTCAACTGATGCCCATTTCCCCGCCTTCTCATTTTGAAATGTTTTCACTTCTCTTCAGCATAGTCTTCCTGAGATGCAGTCTACCTCTTCTGTTGCTTCAGATCTCCTCAGTAGTCATTCATGTCACTGATATTTACCTATCAGCAGAAGTATCATCCCTGTCTTCAATTCTCTCCATTCAGCGCATGCCTACAGTTGGACTTCGTATGGTTATGTATCTGCATCATGCCTGACTGTTACGATAGTTGCACAGAGCCCTTCTTCACCTTTCATAATAAGCTGCTTTCCCCAAATCCTACAGCTGCCTACAGTTTCTAGATATTACTTTGGATGTCAAGTTGCAGCATCTCTTTCTGCATACAAAGCAATAGAATGAAACTTTTACTGTGTCCTTTTATAAATGGCGTGAACCTTTCTGAGTCCCATGGAGCTTGCTCCTTGCTCTGTTTGTGGGAGAATCTATGAAAGAAAATAGAATTTAGAGCCACATTTGTTTCTCTCTATTGGATTGAATCAGTGTTGGCTGAGTAGCTGTATCTTCTCATTTTTTTCTTGAAAAATAGTCAGGCTTTTGATTGACATTATTACACCAGGAAGGCCTCAGTGGTGTCTAACTCTACTGTAAATATGCAGAGCAAGAAAAAAAAAGACAATTTTTCATTATCTTCGTATTCTTCTTTTCTAGGAAAAAAAAAAGAAAAAGAAAAAGAAAAAGAAAAAGAAAAAGAAAAAGAAAAGAAAAAGAAAAAGAAAAAGAAAAAGAAAAAGAAAAAGAAAAAGAAAAAGAAAAAGAAAAAGAAAAAGAAAAAGAAAAAGAAAAAAAAGAAAAGGAAAAAGAAAAGAAAAAGAAAAGCAAATTAAAACCAATGAACTTCCTTTGGAAGTTGTAAGCTGTTCATGTTCTACAATAAGGACTTAAAATATCCAGCTAACATGGAATAATATACCTGCAAACTCTTCAAGAGTATTTTCTGAAGTTACATTTGTGACATATTAGTTTGAATCTTAATGAACTGTTGAAGATAATTTATTTTGTCATATCAACTTATATATTGCTACCATTATGCTGATCATAATTGATTCTCTTGTAGGAATTACAGTTGCTAGTTCTGCATTCATAGCATGTGAGCTTCATTAGCAATTATTTTATGGCTCATTTTAACTATGAATGGACACTTTCACTGCATTTTCTTCTCTCTCTTTTTATTTATTTATTTATTTATTTTAATTTTCTTCTCCCTCCCCCCCTTCCTCCCAGTAATAGCAATATGGAAATTCATTACATCAGACTTCCATAGAGTTCTGATTCTTGTCTCTTTCTTACTTCTTACTCTGTTAGCCAAGCAATTGTGATTTGGGGGTCATACTGTTAATCTCCTTTTGCAAAGCTATTCTGCATGGTGCTGCTAAGCTACAGATGTCCAAGCATGAAGGTCTGGAACGTACAACAATGATCTTGCTGTCAGAGTTACTAGCACTCATTTCTGCAGGAAAAGTTAATGTCAGCAGGACAGAAAGACCAATTGACATGCAGCCCATGGAATGTGGCATGTCTTATTATACCTGTGTATCTCTTTCTGGACTATGTGGATAGAAACTGTGTTCTTCCATGTAGACCAAGAGATGAACAGCATTATAAGCAGATAAAAGTGAGCACAACAAACTGCTCACCAAGAGCTTTGTGCATGGGAGGATGTTTGCTATTTCCATCTCCCTGAATCATGCAAAATTCAGCAGTCAAAGCTGAGCCATGGGTTGTAGCTTGGAACCATCTATTGTAGGTTATTTTTTCACTGATGTTGGTGGTGGGGAAAGCTGTCATGTTTTGCAGCTCACGTAAACAAGTTTGTTGTAATGATATTTGCCAGACATAACCCAGAGAGCCATCATTCATCTGTTTTTCCAGGGTGGGTGGAAGAATGCTTTTCCTGCTTTCCTTTGCCTGGGCTGAGTGCACTTGTTGCCTTTAGCCATGTGTACAATACTGAATGGAGAGATAGCTTGCTGATGAATGATGATGCTTTATGCTGACGAATCTGATACTTTTCCTTCTGACTATCTGTATATTTTCATTTATGTTCCTTTATAGCTAGAAAAATACCTGCAGCATTTAGCTGATTGTGATCCATATTCTGTAATGCTGTTTAAAAACCAGGTTCACTGGCACATATGTGAGGAATATACCTCTGGCAAATAGAAATGCATCATCCCTACGTCACTTAATTTTCTCCAGCAAGGGGATTTTTGAACACTTTGAGTTGAAAAGAGCAGAAGAGACAAAGCAATGGATTGTTTTATCAATCCCTTTCATACTAGGCACATGACATTTTCCTGAGCAGTAAGAAATTTGTTTTCAAAAGACACTGTCAAGTTCACAGATTCATTGACTCCTGGTAGCAATGTAAGCTCCAGACAGTAGTGACAGGCTTTCTTCCAGGACACTGCATATTGTACAAAATAAGCTTCCTTCAGCTGAAAGGATGATGTTTGAGTTACAGTAGCACCACGAAAATCAGCAGCAATTTAGATCAGCCGAGCAAGAAGTGTGTAGGTTTTCTGATCAATCACGTACAACTCCTTTCAGCTTTGCTGGTGATGCTTTCTGTGGGCAGAATCTGGGGGGAGGGATACCCGGCAGCTGAGCTTCCCTGGCTCCCTTCTGTACCTGTCCTTCCAAGAAATGCAGAGAGCAGGAGACTGCAGCAATACTCAAGTGCTGATTATTTTTTCCAGGAGGGGCTCAGATGGCCTTGAATTTTTGAACTAACAGTTAATAGATGGGGCAGTTTCAGAAGTGGGTGTGTTTTACAGCACTTGGCAAGTGATTGCCTGACTCACAGGTACAGCTGGCAATTGAAGTGGTATAAAACTGACTAATCTTTTTATTCTGGACGTATATTCATAGGCACACACACGCACAAAAATTAATACGATGAGTGGTGTGTTGGCATTGACAAGGTGACCTTCGTAGGAAGTAACTGTGTAAATGTTATTATCACTGCATTACAGGCAGTAGCCAAATTTGCATTTGGTTGCACAAAAAGTGTCTGTGGGGAGGGGCAGCCAGAGGCAGCCCTGTACATCCTGCAGTGGCAGAGAACCTGCAGTACAGACTGGGGCAGCTGGAGTATGTAGGGCTTTGTTAGTGTGTCTGCACTGCAGAAGAGAGCAGGCTGAGGGAATGAGCTTGCAGAGAGGCTTATTGTCCCTCATGATAAGTACTTGTTCCACAGCCAGGCACAGTTTTAGGTTGTCAGGACTAAGTTTGTTTTCCTTACTCTCCAACCATATCCAGGGATGCTTTGCATCTTGAAGACTTCCTCTGCACTAAAGAGCACACCACCTATAGCCTCAGTTTCATGCTGATAAAATGTTATTTTGATGAGTTGTGATTTATGTATTTTAATAATGTGATGGTTTTTATGCTTAGTTCAGATCAAAGAAATAATATTTAGTCATTCATGGCACAGAGAGAATACGTGGGAATAAAGGGAAAGCCTGGGCCAAATATGTAGGAAGGCTGGACAGCAACCCAGATGGCCTTGAACAGTAATGTGAATCAGGTCCAAATCATCATATTCATACATAGGTTTCTCTAAATGTAATGCTTCCTATTTATTTCCACGAAAACTACAACAGGCGCAAAGATAGGTTTGACCTCTACTGCCATACCACCAATATCTGCCTCTGATGTTGTGGGTCATTGTAATAAAATAGAAGTTATTACTTTCAGAGCAGCCCTTTTATTACTAATTGAGGTAGTATATGACACTGTGTAGTGTGTTGGGCTGTGTCATCTGTGTTCACCTTCCAGCAGTTAAACTAAGGTGGACATGTCAATGGGGGCATGCTGTGCTCACTGCAGCTTCTGAAACTGCTCTTCAAGAGTCAAACTGAATTCTCTGAACTGATGTGGGAGCGAGAACTGAAACCTCTTGGGTCCCAGTACTTCTGGTCCTCATCTCTAGAAAATGCTAAGCTGTAATACAGTAAAAGTGGGGGAAAATATCCAAAAGAAGATAAAATTGAGATTCCTGATGAAATACTATTTCTGTCTTCTCATCAGTTCAGTGGATAATAGCAGAAGAGCAGTACTGGCTCTGCTGTCTGGAGCCCCTGGGAGCTCTGACTTTATTTGCAGTAGAAGTTGGACTGAATTATAAAGTACAGGGAAATTTAAGTCAAATGCATTACTGAAATTATGCGTTACAAATGCATGAGGGATTAAAGAGTTCAAAAATAACAATTTACTCAAGTCAGCCTTAAGGATCAAAGTGTTGCCTTCACTGCTGTCTCAAGGTGGACTTAGTACCTCATGGGATAGTTTCATGGCTCAGTGCAATGTTGATAATTTGACATTCAAAACTGTCAACAGCGTGGATTAATAAAGCATTTACAGTATCTTTAAAGTTATTATTGCAAGTCAACTCTCGTACCCTTCCTGAGTGCAGCTGTAACTGCTTTGTTTTTAAATGCAGAATTTCTGTCTTTTTTTTCCTGATTTTTTTTCTTTTTTTTTTCTTTTTCTTTTTTTTCATAAGGAAAATATCCTTGAAAAGATGGGAATTGGCAATTAAAGCCAGTGGGAAATGTATAAGGGAATTGTTGGTGGTCTAATTGGGGATTTAGTTTCCAGCAGGGGAGAAGTATTTTATAAATTAAATACGAGGGTAAATAGCATTATCATCATTTGCAAATCCAGGAACTGATTCAGGTTCATTATTCATAGCCATGCAGTTGCTGTCTTTCTGTTCTTAGCTAACTGCATCGTGCCCCTGTCTCCAACAAAAGGGCAGGAAGATGCACATGAACTGAATTTAGCTGGGATTATCTCATAAGGCAACCTCAAAATCTGGCAGCAAGTCAAAGGTTTACAGCCCATCAGCAAATGAAACATGAGGACAGTTCATGGTACTGCTATCAACTGTCTCTCTGTCAGCTTCAACAAGCAGAGGTCGTGGTAATGATCTCCTTGTCACTTTTGGGGTCTTACTTAGAAGCAAATGAGGCAATGAAATGGTGCTATAGAAGCATAATATAATGCTTGGGTAATTTTAGCACAATGAAGTTCCTTTTCAAAGCTCCGTGACCCTCCCACAGCAAACTCCTGGCCTACCCTCTGTCCTACAGACAAAGGATCTGATAGTCAGCATGTCTGGTTCTTCTTACTGAACCTTTTCCAAAGTAGGAAATACTGTATAGGCTTCTTGCTGAGTTCCAGTCATTCCAAATGCTCTAAGAAAACCAGTGATTTCTGTATTCAGTAGCTATGCTTTACACAGGTTTGGTGCCTTTAGCAGAAGATGCTTTAAACAGACCAGAGGCATAACTGAGAGCTGTGGTATGGGTAAAATGTAACTGCTAAGCTCTAACATATGAACATTTAGACAATTGGAAAGAAAAGGCAACATGACTTCCTAATTGTTATGGAAGGTGATATTCTTGTATCATGTATAGTCATTTATGAGTACATTAAGCCTACTTCAAGCAAATAATATGCAGATCTGATTCAAGAGAGATTAATTGGTGATATGATCTCTTAAGCTATAGAATTTACTCTGATTGAAGAGGCAGTACCAAGATGTGGCATTAGCACATGCTCAGAATCCATTCACTGAATATGGTAGGTAAATCTCCCCTTATTCTAAATACTTACATACTGTAATCCCTGGGATTTAACCTGCATCTCTGTTTTTTTGTTTCTTTGAATTATTCTTCAAGTGCTGTTGCTGTAGTGATACTCAGTTCTCTGAGGAAATGAAGCACATCCTGGATTGAGCTGTTAGTCTGGAAGGGGGTCCTCTGGCAGAGTCAGACTGGGTGCTTATAAAACAACACCCGGTCTTCCTGTTTAGTACTCAGCACCACATTTTCTGTCTCCATGAATTCACTGGTCATCACAGGGCGTGTCTCTGGGCGCTCCACTTGGTGCTGTGATTTATTCAGTACTACAAAGGAAGTACTCATGCATTGTGCTGCCCTAGCATTTCTCTGAAGACACATTTTCTGAGCCAGTTCCTCTCTTCCACTGGCAATGAACTAGTTAAAGAAATAGTTATTCACTCAAGCTCATGGATTCTTATCCAGAATTTGATTGCAATGTGGGTGGCCCTGAAAATTGAAGTGTGAAATAAGGGAAGAGATAGACAAATAATTAAACTGCAATATCTCAAATATGCACAGTAAAAACTGGCTGTGGTCAGAGTTCAGTTGAGGGACAACCTTTTCTGCGAAGTATTGTTCTGTCTCATCTGCTATAAGCACAGAAATTATGCATGGATGCCAGTTTACATGCTGTGCGAATCTGCCTTAGCACTGTGAAGTCCTGAAGTATCAACAGCAAAAGATCTTAAGAAAGCTGTGTCCAAAATGCCTAAATAGGTGCAGTTAACATAGATACTAAATTGAGCTATACTCCCACTATTATAAATGTCTGCTTTACTGTCTTTGTCAGCAGAGTTGTGGCACTCATCCTGTCACAAGGAATAAGATGACCATCTGCATTTCTGCAGTGTTGGCTACCAAGTGTGGGTTCAATAAAAGAAAATTATGGCTTTGTGCTTTGCTACACTGAATAACTCATGAACAAGCCTTGCATCGAGGCAAAAAAAAAAAAAAAAGAAAGAAAAAGAAAAAAAATACACAATAAACCAAACAACTCTTTGTGTATAGACACAACATAAGGCATAACAGTGTAGCAGTTGAGCAGCCCCTTCAGTGGCAACGCCCCTCAAACATCATGCAAGAGTGAACTATTCTTCACCATAATTTTCCCTAATGCCCAGTCTGAGTCTCCCCTGATGCAGCTTTTTGCATTCCTACCCAGCCATCAGTACCAGGAGCAGAGTTAGCACCTCCCTCTGCTTCCCCTCCACAGGGAGCTGCAGAGCAGCAAGGTCATCTCTCAGCCTCCTCTTCTCCAAAATAGGCACCCTGAGTGTCCTCAGCCTCACCTCGTAGGATGTGCCTTCCAGTGCTTTTACAACCTTGTTGCCTTCCTCTGAACGCTCTCAAAGACCTTTATGTCCTTTTTGTATTTTGGAGCCCAAAACTGCTTGCAGCGTTGAAGGTGAGGCCACACCAGTGTTAAATATAGCAGGATATTCTGCAGTAGCACATTTCTTTAGACTAAAGAACTGTTTCCTATCTCCTAAGAATCAAAAGAAGGCAAAAGTTGGCCTCAAAGTCCTCTTGGCAGTGGTACAGACCTTTCCTTTTGGGTTTGAATATGCTGTACTGGAGACTTGGATTCACTGACCAGCAGACACATCACTGTAGGACCTCCAGTTGCATTATTTTTTCAAGTAATAAAAGCTTTTTCAGTAATGAGGATTCTAAAATCAGCTGAAACTTAAGCAAGAGACTAGGATTTTTGGTCTTCTGAATAAGTTTTTTTCCTAAAGATAGTTGATTTTCTGGTTTATGTTTCCTCCTTCAGACTGAATCTTTCTGGATCAGTGATTAAAGCTCTGGTGTTTTCTTCCTAGGTTAGTTATTCTTAGTAGGGATGTATTGCATGCATGACTTTGCAATGGAACAGAAATATGTGCCAAATAGAAATGGAGTAAATACTGTGGAGAGTGGGTTTCTAATAAAAGTTTTAACTGTCATCTCATAAATGTACATAAGGGTCTAAAATACAGCTGGGTATCTTAAATCTAATACTAAACTGAATAAGTATAAGTCAAAGAGTTATTTTAATACTTTTAAGTCTACTGTTGCAATTTTCTTATATTAATAGGTAAGTAATGGTTTAAGGCCAGATTTTGATCTGAGTTCAGTGGGAATACCTTTAGGGTCTCTGATGAAATCCGATGTAATGTAATATGGATCATGCTGTGGCTTCATGCATTCTGAACTGAACTCCTATCCACCTCTTCTTTAATCTTATAGTCTCTGCTTAAATATTATGATAATTGCCAGTCAAGAAGTGCCTTCAGGTGGATTTTCCCAATGGACTCAGCATGATGTCAGTGGGAAGAGTGCTTTACAACAGCTTGAACAATATAGAAAAGGACAATAATCATTGAAATTTGGTTACCTAAAACCAGTATTATGTGCACTGTAGGGAAAATGAAGGAGAAGGAGGGAATACTTGTTTTTTCTTTTTCTTTTTTTTTTTTTTTTTTCCTTTTAATCTGAGGTTATTCTTGTTAATTAATAAACGTTTGGACAGTATTTATTCTTTAAAGGGCCACTAGATGTCAGCATATATCCAGGCTCGTGTAACTGGACCAACAGCCATCTGGTAGTTAAAAAAACCCAGCCCTCTACCCTGTACCAGCATACAGCCATTGGCCAGAAGTATTTTGCTTGACTATATAAAAATTTCCAGAATCCAAAATGCAGCAGTGACTGTTCTTGACATGAAAGTAAAGGATCTTCTGTATGTTACTTCTTGCAATATTTCTTGTCTTGCAAACTCTGGTCATTGTTATCCGCATTCTGAGCATGGTTCTTCAGGAAGAACTCCTCACATAGAAATCTATGCCAGGTACAGCTTTCTAGTGATGGTGGCTGGTGGTCTTGTATCTTGGAAGTGGGAGAAAACCCCCAGAAGTCTAAGTAAAACTTCAAACATAATAGTAGCATGGTATGATGTGAAAATGTTCTGTAGTAGAAGTAGTATATTCTTAATGTGCTCAGTTTACCTGTAGTGTAGTATAAGGAATAATGAGAAAAAAACATGCTTTAATGCATTCTGCCTACTTAAAGTGCATAGATGCAGTTCACTTCTTGCATTATTTTTAAGTCAGGTCAAAAGCCTTCTTGATCAATTTTACCACACAGTAGTAAGGATTTTATTTTGGCCACATGCATTTGCATGTCATGCCTTTGTTATTTAATATATATCTAGATCCAGCATCAAAGCAAGATGAGATTTGGTATTTTTGATAGGTAATCAATTTTTTTTTTTCCTAATAATCCATGGCTGCAGGACAAGAGTATTTTGTAAAATTAGGCATGAGAACTGAGAACTCTCCTTTAAACAGCTTTTTTTTTCCTAATGCAGTGGAATCCAGGGTTCTTAGTTATCCTAGCAATTCAAACAGACACTTCAACAACTGCTGCTAACAGGAGTTAGAGGACATCACGTCACCACTGAATCAGGCTGAAGGGAACTGCAGCACAATGCCTGCAGTGCTGTCAGCCTATTAGTTATGAATAAAGGGCCCCACATTCACCTGCATCAGAGTCACTCCACTGAAGCATGCTTGCTAGTAGCAGTCTCCCTTCAGAGACTCTGAACTGCCCATCAAAGGGCATTAGATGCCCACCAAAGGGCATTACATACCTCAGTTGAGCACCTGAGGTTAGCTGGGGTGAATCCAGGCCTGTAACATGAAGTTACTATGAAATGACTTGTCCCTTGACCCGTGAACATTTTGCTAGTAGTAAATTTGCACTTAGCGCATTTCATAGAATCATAGAATAATAAAGGTTGGGAAAGACTACTGAAATCATTAAGTCCAACCACTTGGCCTTCCCTATCCTATCCTGCCAAGGGTTTGCAGTGTATGTTTTCAATGGAGAAGGGCAGACCACTCAGCAGGTTGTCAGGCTTATGTGCATGCAGTAATCAACCTCTCCTATGAGATCTATGCTGGTCAGGGCATCAGCCTGTGTCAGGAAGTGCTTTATCCTTGCAGTGTTTCAAAGCTGATAAAAAGCTGAGCAAGTACAGAGAGGAAGATATGCAGAGTAACGGAGTCAAGTGAGATCAAGTCTGTTACCACATTTTCTCACAGAAAATATATCCCATTGAACTACAAACTTGAGCGGCTCACCTTATTCATACTGTGCTTAAGGCAGGTTGCCTAGCAGCAGAGATCTTAGCAGAATTTAGCAACAAACAATTTCTTCTGTCCAAGACTCATATGTTATTAAAATTTAGGATGCATAGGAATTTCCATGCAAAAGGTGGCAGAAAGCACAGTCCCTAAGGACCTCCTAAAGGTGATGTGAGTCTAGGTAGATTGGCTTTATTGCTCTCAGAAAATGAAAAGAATTCGGATTGCACACACCACCTCATCTTTTTCTAAGGTGAGGAAAAGGAATTGATCTGTTTGTTTAAACAGATTGCTGTAAATTCTGCCTGTTTGAGCAGGGTAAATAATGGTGAAAGGTGGAAAGGAGTCAAGGGGAAGAAACTGTTTTGTTTAAAATTAAATTTCATTGTGGCTTCTTGCAGTCTTCCTATCCTGTGAATACTTGAGAAATCTATGAGGAGTCTGCAAGAGTAAATATGATTGTTGGAGTCTGTTAGAAATAGTTTGCCTGACTGAGATAAAATCAATGACTTTTATAATTAACCTGACTTGGCACCCTGATCTAAATTAGCACAACCATCCATGTACAACTCTGTTCCCTGGCCCAAAGCTGAGCCTTTTTGTCAGCAGTGCTAATGAAGAAATGATGGAATCCATTTAGCCAGTCATCAAGCAAGAAGGCATTCAGCAAAAGGAAAGTTTCCAAGGCATTCGCACTTCCCTGTCACTGCAGCATCAGCTCAGAATGAACAGGCTAGTTTTGGTCTCTCCTTTGATCCTTCTCAAATGTGGTCTTTCTCTGTGAATTTCCTTCACTTCTAAAAAAAGGTCTTATGCTTTTCAAATCCAGAAACATAATGCTCACAAATTTTAAGATTGGTAAAGGGTAAGTCTTTGACTTTTCACTTAGTATTACTTCCTTGGTAGTCAAATGCTGTGTTCAGCTTTGTCCCATTTTAGTGGATAATTGTTGGTTAAAAATAAAACCAAAAATGAGTTTTCCCAGCAATTCTCCATTGTTGCTTAGGGCAGAAATATCTTCCTTCCTGAGTGAAAAAGATTATAGCAAATGATTTCACATTCACATCTTTAATGAGATGTAAACCTTTACCATCCAGTTTGTCTCCTAGTCATAAATAAATGGTACAGGCTGTGCCAGTAGCTTTTCTGTCCCATTCCTTAGTTGCTTTTCCTGCTGTAGGTCTCTGTTTACACTCAGAAAGATACAAAAAGAAAACAAAAGGATTTTTTTTTTTTTAAAAATCAGTTATCCTTATTGGTGGATGCTGGGATTCAGAAAATACAGGAAATCATACCAGATGTAAAGAACACATTTCTAACAGAGAAGATAATTCATCACTGGAAACCAATTAGGTACAAAAGTGGCGGGGTCTTGACAAATGCTAATTTTTTTGAAACAATGATTTGATATTATTTTCTGAAATATTTGTTCTGGTTCAGTTGCACAAAATCATTGGACTTGAAGCAGGAGCTGATAAAGAGAAATGTTATGGCTTGTAATATTTTGAAGTTCATTAACCATTGGTCTGACTTCATTAGTCCATTGCTAAGAGGAAATAGTCTAATAACAGTGTCAGCACACAGTCCTCACCTCTCCATGCCAAAACCTTGCTGGGAAACATCAAAGGAATTATTATATCCGAGCTGTGTTGTGTAACATTTTTCTGAACTGAGAAAAATTCTCTATGTATATCATATTCTCTTTCTAATTATGGCTTCTTGCTGTTGTTTTATGCATCTTTCTTAAGATCCACAATTGCTCCAAGCAGAACCAGTTGTATCAAGTACCCACCATGACCAAAGTTTTTTGGATAAATCAGTCTGGGGAAGCAGTGTGCTGCCTGATGTATCTATAAACCCTAAATCTTTCTTTGTCAGGACAGCCACGGGCTGAGAGTGCTTTCATGTACTAAAGCAACATTAGAAGACTGCAAGTTGAATCATGGTACTAGTGATTCCCTAGTTATTATTCCAGAGCAGTAGATGTAGCTTTAAATGATGAATCAGAAAGAATGAAGCTGGCCCTTAGAGTGCACTTGATGTTAATTGAAGCCATGACTCATGTATTTGCATTTTTCCTTTCCACAAAGAATGTTTAAGTAAGACCCTTTGTTCCTTTTAAGATCTTCAAGTCGGTGTCTAGCTACATATCACCGAAGCTGCTGATCACAATGGCCAATTTGAAGGTGCTTTAGTCTGATAATGTTTATTGCAATTCGAACTCCTTCAACTCAAACACTAACCAGAATTTTTGGCCAGCCTGCCTTTTTGTGTCACGATTGGCAACCAGGACTTGATTATTTAAAAGACTTATTGTGATCGGAAATGAACATCTTTGATATCACAGAGCAATGCAGTTTTTTGTTGTTTAGTTGCTGCAAGCCCAGGTCACTGGACCATTTTGTTTGGTGGTGGCTACTGGGGAAGGCCAAGGTTGGGATGCTGAAGTTGTTCTGTCTTGGCTGTTACACTTCAGGTGAAAAGTGTCCCTTTGCCCAAGGCCTACAGTCTGTTTTTTCATCATGCATATGCACCACTGAAGTAAAGGCAACCAAAACCAACATCATTTTCTGTACTTCTCCTGTTTTACTTTTCTTCCTGCCAATTTAATAAGGATGAAGGCACAATGGGCACACCACACCAGTACAGAGTTTGCTGTAAATACATGCAATGTGACAATTCTGGCTCAGGAAACTTTCACTTTAAATAGTAGATATCTTCACTGCAAGAGTGACAGCACTGGAACAGGCTGCCCAGATAGGCTGGGGAATGTCCTTCACTGGATATATTCAAGATGCACCGGGACACTTTCCTGTGAGACCTGTAGTAGGGAGCCTGCTTCAGCAAGGGCGTTGGACTGGGTGATCTCCAGAGGTCCCTTCCAACCTCTATGATTCTGTGATAAATAGAAAGGGAAACAATTGCATGAGAGTAATAGAATTGTTTGTATGCTACCTATTGGTCAGATCCTGTCTTCACCAAGTAGGAGCAGATTGGCTTGAATTTCTAAAGTGTGAAAACCTTGCAGCAACTGATTACCTTTGTAAATTGCATCCTTTTTTATTCCCTAGAAAAAATAAAATCATGTAGCATTCTGGGTTAAAGATAATATTTTCAGCCAAGTTTTGCAGCTTGCTCAAATGGCCTTTATAAAACTTTTCCCCTGCTTTTCTATTAGCTCCTAAAAGACTAAATAAACCAGGAATTAATTTGGCCCATTAACTATTAGAAGATTAATGCTTTTCTCATTTTTCTCACAACTTAGAAGGTCATTACATTGTTGCATTACAGTCATTCCACTTAATTTTGCTTTTCATGTCAATTCTCTCTCAGCATTAATTTTGCCCATGTTGTAGCCTTTGGCTCGGGACATATCTCACTGCAGTCCATTATCTGACCAGCGAAGCCTGCAGCAACAGGGAATCTGACTTAATTGGAATGATGCACTGACGCAGAAAAAGTACATGTAAAGTCTTGCACTAGATATACCTTTTAAAAATGCATAATTACAAAGATGACAAACTGTTATGTATTTTTTGATCGGAAAGATTTCCAGAAACTGCCAGAGTCAGAAAATAGGAAGGCTGAAGCCCATAATTCCTTCCATGATGTGTTTTGGAATAGATGTGTGAAGAATAACTGTAAGGGAAGCATCAGGTGAGAATTTTTAGAAGCTTTTCAAAGCAATCAGTGAAATCTGATTTAAGAGTGCCACTTCATTCTGTACTTAATAGTGTATTCCAG
Source organism: Coturnix japonica (assembly GCF_054131305.1). NCBI lineage: Eukaryota > Metazoa > Chordata > Aves > Galliformes > Phasianidae > Coturnix > Coturnix japonica. Next base: position 102,661,503 of record NC_140664.1, read on the forward strand.
TATGCTTCACAAAGTTAAATAATGCAGCTACTGAGATAAATAACATCAGAAGGAGACAGTCATGGCGTGTTACCGTCTTGAGGAACAGCTGTTTTCAGCTGAGATTTAAGATGATATGGCAAAATTACAATGCATTATTCTATACTACAGTGACTGGAGGCTTTCAGCGGACTCCACCATGCCTGAAAGCTGTTAAATAAACAGAGTTAATCAGATAAGAAGAGTGGTTGGAAGAGTTCAATGACCTGAACCCTACTTATACAACTTCATTTGAAACTGAACCTGAATGATGCAGTGAATCATGCTTAGCAAAAAAGACCAACTGCAATATGTCATTGTTTTTTTCTCTTTCTGACCTGGCTTGACTGAATGTGCTGGAGCACTTAATTCTTTCTGCTCTGATCTGAAGGACCTGATGTGAGAATCCAGCAGTAGCTGTTCCCATCTCTAGCTTGTCCGGTCACATAGTTTGAGCTCATGCAGTCTGTTCTTGGAGTATGGTCCAAAATTTGACTGTCCTTGGAAGCTGACAAGGGTGAGCTTTGCCTAGTCTTATTTTCTTGATCCTAAAAACACAGCAGTTCTCCATGTCATCACTGAGCAACATTCTAGAAACATTAAGTAAACCTCAGACTAAAAAATAGAGTTGTATCAGTTGCTTACTGAGCTGCATAGATCAGCATCTATGCTTTTGGCTCAGATTCAGAGACAATTTAAAAATTTTGGATAGCATGTGGAGAGGAGAATAGAGATTTACCTCATAATATTTCATCTGATTTTTTTTTTTTTTTTTGTAGATATAGTAGTCAGCTGTTTAATTTTCACCATTCTTATGCCTTTCTTAATGATCATATTCTTCTAAAACAAAAACACTTCCTATACCCAGCATAAATCCAGAGTGCATACAGTTTGGATCTGACTCACTTCAGGCAGAGAGGTGATATCATTACAATACCATTTCCCAAGCCTGAGAAAACACAAAGAACTCTATAAAAGCAGCATACATTTTACCACAGTCTCCTTTTTCTTTTACTGCAGGGATGTTGATTTAGTTAGATCCTTAGCTGTCTTTTCCCTTTATTACCATCGGCAGCCCAGCAACAAAAAGCCAGCTGCTTTTCCCAGTCTCAGTTTAACACTCAAGCAGTAGTTGTGCTGTGCCCAGCACCCTCAGGGCTCACGAGGAAGGAATGGGAGCCTGTTCAGCCTACTTTTTAGGGCTTGACTAGCTGCTTTGGAAATCAGCATCCAGATTCACCTGGTGCTAGAAGCCTGTGCATACAGGCATTGTTCATCTGGATGGGGCTTTGAGCAACCTGGTCTAGAGGGGTGTGTGTCCATGCCTATAACAGGGGGGTTGGAATGAGATGGTCTTAAGGGTTCCTTCCAACCCAAACCATTCTGTGATTTAAAAGGCAGTTGTCAACGTGTTACCCATAATTTTCTCCTTTAGCCACGACAAAAACACAAGATGCACTCTGCAGAAAGCCCTCTCCAGTTACAATCAGCTCTCAGTTTAGAACCTGTCAAATAGTGTGCAAAGTAACCTAATCTGCTATTATTTTTTGAGACTGATATTGAATTAATGCCGAAGACTGATGGGTGAAGGATATAAACATTACATTTGATGAGGATCAGAGAAGAATGCCTGCTTTTGTTAAACTCAGCTGCTGCTATTAATGTTGATCTGGAAATCAGATTTTGTAAAGAGGGGAATGGCTCTCTGTATTTATTGATCTTTCGTGAATATTCACTCCTAAGCAACACAGTATTTTATATGCTCTGCTTTGTCATCCCTGCAATAGAGACTTACTTATTTATACCTAATTAATTAATGGCTTAATCTCTCTGTGGTTGAAAAGATCCATGAATGAATTTGGTTCATCATCCATCTTGTGCCTCTTCTGTCAGGCCTGAATATAAATAAGAAATGGGTGTTGGTCAAAAGGGGTACGGTGTAATGACAAAAAACACAGTGTTGCAGAGAATTTTCTTTTAATATTGAGATTAAAAGAATGACCATGTTCCAGAAACCTGTTTAAAAATGACTGCAAAATAAATACTCTACTTAGGAAAATGATAGAATGTGATTGGAATCAAAAAGATAATTGGAATAGGATAAAAATCTCTGCAGTGCTAAATGGAAATGTCTGGTATACTTACAAAGAAACACATTAGCAGTATGCTTTCTGACGTTGCTCCTCATTGCCTTGTATCTCAAAGTCTAACTTAGGAAAGGTATGGAGAAATCAAATAGATCTGTAATCCATAGTTTTGAGAATCAAACAGAATTACCAGAGGAGAGAAAAAAAAAAAAGTGATGCATTGCAAATAAGTGTTATACAGAGCATGTGGGTGAAAGTAAGCTTTTAATAAGCATTTGCCATCAAACACAATGCTGAAGTAAATATGGCAGTAAGCATTTTGGAATCCATAAGTCTTTCTGGCCTTCATTGCTGTAAATTAACAGAAACAATTTTGATGTGTGTCTGTCTGGTGAGCATTTGGCCACCCACAAAGTCATCTGCTTGTCTCTAAGGTCTTTGGTACTCTTAGGTACCTGTATTTCTAAATTAGCTCTTATTAGAAATCATTCCATCAAGGAAGTTTTTAGGGAAGGGAAGGGAAGATGTGGGGAGGAACATGAACTACATTTTTAAGACTAGCATGCAGCCCACAGGTTGTCTGACACTCCTAAAGAGGCAAATTCTTTGAGGTGAGTAATTAAGTGTAGGTGAGACTGGCTTATTCAAACCATACAAGAGAATGACTGTGAGGACAGTAAGACCTCTTTTCTATGTCTGTGTTGGTGGCAAGAGTGGGAGGATATATCTTCAGAGGGCTGTGACGTTGTGGGTAATGGAGCTGAACACAGTGCTCACTGAAGCCTAGCCAAAAATACCGTTTGTCAAAGACACCCTGTTTGCAAAACAATTAAATGGATATTGAAAGCATAGTTGTGAACAATCTGTATTTTTAGTAACAGGAAAAAAGGATGGAAAACTCTGTTGCCTAGGCGTAATATATGTAATATACACTTCTTCTGGAAATAATTATTATTTTCTGAAACCACTGCAGAGTTGTGTGTTGCTGTGACTGAAAAGAGAGAGCTTTGTGTAATGTTAATATCAGGAGATACAGATTCTAGTTCCAGCCTCTGCAAGGAGTTAAAATCATTCTAATTCCAGCAAGGCTTAGCCTCCCTGTCAACACTTGAATTGTTTTTAGGCTGGTTTGCCCTCTTTTCAATTGCCGGTCTGAAAAGATCACTGTTTTTTGGGAGGACTTCAGAACGTAGGCACCTATATTTATTTCTTCTGCTGTGAAATCTGAGGTAAAAGAGCATGATAGTATGACTTTTCCAAGGACTCCACTCACTTTAATGTGTCTAGTAAGAGGAATGTCAGCATGTGAAGGAAACACAAAGTAAATGTATTTTATGACACCAGTAAGCTATATTTCTGGATTCACAGCAGAATATCAAAGCTTGCTTTCACAGCGTATTTTATTTTTCCCTGTATATCTTCCTCAGCAAGAAGACTGCAACCCCGCTGTGCATATATAAACAACTAAAACAAAGGTCTACAGTTGGATCTTTAACAAGTGCCTAGATCTGATTTCACAGTCAAGGTATGGATAATTTCGTGGCCTTTCAAAGGCTGAATATAGAAAGTATAACGTGAAATAAATGAGTGCTATTATGCTGCAACATTAATTGGTGAATGTTTCACCAATGCAACCTTGAGTTTTCATTATGTTGTTAAAAATCAGACTCAGGGAAGCACTCTGGAAATCAAAGTGACAGTGTGTGAGGTATCCTACATCAGTGAGGAAAGCTGACAGATGAGTGGGCCAGTACAATCCCAGCTTTCTGGTGTCCATTGACACGTGCCTGATTACCACAATGGTCAGGCACTGGAAAGGGCTGCCCAAGGAGGTGGTTGAGTCACTGTCTGTGGAGGCGTTCAAGAAATGTTTAGATGTTGTACTGAGGGACATGGTGTAGTGGAGAAATTTTGGTGAGAGAGGTCTCAGAGGTCTTTTCCAACCTTGGTGATTCTAGGATTCTATATGAATAGACTCCAGTGGGATGGATGGCCTTTTACTTGCATATATTTCATTGTCTCTTAAATTGCCCCTCAGCAATAATATTTGGATTTTTACAGAACACTGTTTGGTTCTTTGGCAACCTTTAGGTATTTTATTGATATAACATTTCTTCAGAGACTTAGGGAAGTATATGACTCACGGACACTGAGTTTTTGAAAGCTGGTGTGGAAGTGAGGGGTATGTTGCCTGGTTCAAGCCCTGCTATCTCTGGAGTTCATTAGATATTGTAAGATATTGTTTTATATACAGTTTATATTCCATTTATGAGTGACACTTCTTTTTCCACACTTGTTAAGGGTGCTGTTTTACACTGCTTTCAATGTATATTTCAAACCAACTTGCTGAATTGAGTAATTTCATGGTGAAGTAAGCTGAATACAGGAGAAATATGACTTTGTTGGGACACTGTGGTTTAGTGCATCAAAACAATAAAGACCGAGGAACGGGTTGGGAGAACTTTGAGAATCCAATGTGTTTATTACTTAAAAGTAATGAAGCAAAATGTGATTGTTTGTGTCCTCTGAATGCTAATCTACCCAGCTGTTGAAAACACATTAAAAGGTGAGAAATGGCTATAAAATTCTCATGTGCCACTCATCTAAACATATGGCTAGTTGGCGGGCTACTGAATCACAAACTAATGAGCAGGATGGGCTGGGGTTTATTGCAAGATGGAACTGAGTTCACTATACAAGGGTTTCAGAAATAGAAGTACAGACCTGAACAACCAAGTCTCTGTTAAGGCAGAAACTGGCTACAAAGCTCCTGAGCATGCAGCAGGCTTCACTAACCATTCTATGCTCATTTCTAAATGTAGCTCTAACTCTACCTTCTATTTCTGAAAATTCTGGCCCCAATGGTCAAGGGACAGAATACAGAATGTGTAGAAGTAGAATAGAGGTAATTGTATTCACTTTCCTTTGCTGGATGGTTTATAATACCAGCATGTGAGGCTAAGCATCCTTCAACTCCTGTTTCTGTACATCTGTATCTACCAAAAGAAGATGTAATTGAAACAGGTCCTTCTTTCTCTCTCTCTTTATACTTGTCTTCTCTCTCCAGGTATCCTCACAGCTATTAGCATGGCAACATCCACTATTGCTGTGTGATCGCCATTCCACACTCTCTTATTTCCCATTGTAAAGACATTGCAATAAGACATTTGATGAGTTTAAATTTGCCTCTTTTACACTGAGCCAAGAAGCTAGCAGACCATGCAGCCATGGCAGAACCCTTCCATGTCACGTAGAACATAGTTCAATGATGGCATTGAGTAAGCGGGTGAGGAGATTGGGGTCAGCTCTTACTGGATTTGGTGGTGAAGGCAGGAGCTGTTGTTGGAAGTAAGCACATGATTAGCAAGATGTGGAAACAGCTCCATGTAGAAACAGAGGGATTTCCAAAACTGATGGGGCACTTTTGCATTTTAGCCAGCACTAGTGTAATACGGATGGAAAGCAGCTGGCCTTTCTGGGTACTGGCATGAGCTACAAATCACGAGGTTCCCCTCTTACATAAGCAGACCTACTGTAACACACACGGCTTGTTTCAGAGGAGCTCTAAATAGCTGGGCTGGAATAGCTCCCATGTCACTCTGGGTTTCTGCTGACACACGATAAAGTTACACTGGGATAAAAATGCCATGGTAAATCAGATTGGAGCACCCTAATGAGTTCTGCATGTTTGCTTAAAGCCAGATTGTGTCTGGTTCTACAGTAAAGCAGGGTGTTATAAAATCTTCCTTCATCTTTCTTTGTGTTGTGGCCAACTTCTGTTGCCAGTGAGGACTGCATGCACTGAATAACTGGCCAGTGAGATGGGTAGAACTAAATTTCTCAAAAGAGAATCTGTTGAAAACAAAGTTGTGGTCTCTTCTACCTCTTCAGTGGCAGAAGTGACACTGAGAACTGTGAAAGGCAGTGGATGTTACAGAGCCTCTAAAGTGCCTCAGTACCTGTCAGAAGATTTCTACCACAGGCACTATGTCCTCCTTTCTATCAAATCTAATGTCTTAGAATTGATTCTGATGTTTTATTACCAAAAGAATAAAGCATTGAAGCCAATAAATAAAGAAGTAAATCAACAGAGTACTCGTTTTAACAGCAAATGGATAATTTGACTAATAATTTGATAGTAAGACTGTTGTGCTTTTGCTTAATGGTCTCCCTGCTTAACAAGTTACGTTCAGTCTAGTTTAACAGTTCACTACGTAATCATTTTCTGCTTTTTGGAAACATTTTATTGTTATTGATATTATTATTTGATAGTGCATTTTCCTGGAAATATCAAGTATGTTATTAAATAAGGTATACTAGTTTCCGATGAAACAGCCCTGAACTTTATTGAGAAATTACGTACTGTGAGTAGATCATTTCAGTAACCAACTACAACCTAAAGGGCAATAGGTTCACTCAGAACAGAGGCTGGAGAGTCTCTGTATAGTCTGAGACTCATCTTGCAGTCCCTTGTAGCCCTTTTTTTTCTAGAATTCCTGAATCAGTCATTTATGGCAATGGTACTTTGTGTCCCAGGGCATGTCTTTGGCAGTGAATCTGTGTCACCTTACTATAGCTGCCAGAAACCAGGCATTTGTTAGTCTCTTTCCAAAGTTAGTGAGGAACAATCAGGCTTCTCTACAATGCAACTTATCCTACACACCTGTGGAGCTCAATTGGGTGAGTTGAATTTCCTTCAGAAAAGACTACTTTCAGTTGGTGAAGTAAATAAAGAAAAATGACTTAAATTAGACATTAAAGATCTAGACAGCAGAAGTTAGGTAAAATTAAGTCTGGCAGAAAGAAGTGTAGTTCTGTACCTGACAACTTTATCCAGGTCCCAGAAGTGGTAGAATAAATTAATGGACTTGGAAATAAATGTACATTGTCAGTGGTTCAGGAAACTGCAAATTGCTGATGGCTGTCATGGTACTTTAAGGCAAAACCTCTGCATGTTAATTCTGTGCTTATTTAAACTTCCAGTCCTAGCCCTTGTCAGAGAGAGGATTTTGGAAGGAAGGACTTTGGTCACATCTGTTGTGACTGTTGTCACATTCCTGAATTCCACCTCCATTGATTGTACCTTAGTATTTACTCAGGTGTAGTCACAAGGAATAGATGTGTGTGTTTGGAGGATTAGTACAAGGACTGTGTATCAACTGAGTTTCCTTTCTGCTTCAGATAATCCATAGACAGTGTGCCAGCCCTCTACATGAAGCTGGAATTGGTTCGACAGAATGTGAGCTGGCCTTCTGAATGGGAGAGAAGGCAGAAAGCAAGGAGGGGAAAAAGGAAAAAAAAAAGAGGAAAAATTAAAGGGAGAAAAAGAAAAAGTCTTCAAGTTTTCAAAGCCTGTGACTGGAAAATGGAAGACATAGATATATAAAGAAATATCCGAATGATAGATCTAGAGAGGCATTAATAAGCATGTGCCCTAACTATCATATCAAGGTTATAAGTCCCTGCTTATGCATAAGACAAATCTAGTTCATGTAGCTCAAACACTAGCAGTTCAAACTCTCCTAATTACAAGATTTATGCCGTTGCCTTTATCCAAAGGGCTGATCTGAAGGAATAAAAGAGTAGTTCAGTCTCTAAGTCCCCTTGCTTCTTGTTCTCATTATCATAAGGTACAGGTGCCAGCTAGAGTTGGTCAGACATTTTTATAATTAAAGTTTTGAAATTTAATAGTGAAGCGAATCTCTTACATTTTGGAACCTTTGGTCACTCCATCAAATACTGTTTGTGATCTTCATAATGAAATGAATACAGTGGGGTGCCGAAACACTTCTAATAATTTGTCCTTGAGGTTTCCTCCTCTTGATCTCTATTTCTGTTCTATGAAATTGCTCTCCTATTGTGCAATGTTTTGTGAAGTTTTGGAAGTGTGACGTGGTAGTTTGGGTATTAGTACTGAGTTATCTACAGGATGAGTCCAAGTTGTACATTATGTGTGTCTGGAGCCCCTTAGAATCTGCTGGCACCTCTGCCACTTGTCCCAGAACGAGTAAGGAGTAAGGAGCATATTTTGTTTAGCACATAGAGCTTTTCGTTCATTCAGAGCCTGATATTCTTCCTTTTAGTTTAGTGTTCTAGTGGAGTGATTTCAGGTTGAGGCTGGCCTCCTGGCTTCCACTTTGTTCCATTTTATCTTCGAAATGCCTAGGAAATGTTTTAGTCCTGCTGGATTTGATAGGAAGAATCTCAAAAATACTCCAAGGGAAGCAACAAACATTTTTTCCACCCACGTTCCCACAGACTGTCTTATCCTTTCCTTTCTTCTTTCTTCTGCCCCCTTTCTTAAAAAACCTTCATGTTTTCTTGCAAGTTTTTTTTTTTTTTTTTTTTTTTTTTTTTTTGTGTGTGTGTGTTTTGTTTTGTTTTATCAGTCGCACAAACACTTTCTGCTCTCTGCACTCACACAACCCAGTGGGTTCTTTGTGATGGAGCAGCTTGCTCACTGCCCAGCCTATCCTAGCAGGTGGGGTGTCCTCCTTCAGAGAGAGCTGAAGCTCCGCTGCTTGCCTTGCAAGTGGAGATCAGTCATTTCCTTGCCAGTAGGGCAGTGGCGTGACTGCTCCTTCATTGCCTGCCTACTGAGACTGACAGTTTGGATTATTGTGTACATTCACAGAGATCTTGGAAGAACATAACAAGTTCCCAGTGCATCAGAAGTTACTCCTTTATGACACTGCCTCCACTAGATAGCCACACACTTTCTATATGAAGAAAATAAAACAGTATGTGTTTGTTTTGAGAATACAATGTTGTGGAATAGATTTAATTTCATTGCAGCATTACAGACATTGATAACGAATATCTTTAAAGCAGAACAGAAGGGAAACACATTTCTTCTTTTTCTTATATGTTTGTACTGTTTTGTTTTCTATTTGATCCTTCTGTAGTACACTGAGAGCCTCTGCAAAGCATAGAGGGAACTTCAGCTCTCATCAGTTTAGTTAGCGCCTAGCTAAAGACTGGATTTTAATGAGTGTATTAACAGATTGTTGGGTAAACATTACTTTGTGCTGCTCCATAACAACATTATTTTCACATTCAAATCCTTGAAAATTATGCTTGTAGGCTGACTGGACAAAAAACTAGATCATTCTTCTAGATCTTTGAATCTTTTAAAGTTGCCCTACTGAAGGCAAAGATAATCATAGACCATCTTGCTTACCTTTTCAAATTAAAACAAACTAGGAGTCTCTGTTGATTCACAGCTATTTTTGTAGCAGAGGTAACTGTGTGCATAGGATTCTTGTTGGATATTGTGTTTCTTCTCTGTTCCACCTAAACAGACAAATAGAATTGAGAAGAAAGTCCTCTGCAGCAAATACGAAAAAAACCCCGTTGCTTTAATGGCTGTGGCTGTACCTGAATACATTTACCATGAAGAATCCTGTGTGCTAAGGGCTTTTCTGTACATTACTTTAGTAGAAAGCCGCAACACCCCTCTGGTTCAATATTTTTATTAAAACAAATGTTATTCTGTTTACCTGTAGCATCTCTGCAGTTTTTTTCAGAAGAGTACTCATATTTATCCTAACCTCCTGGGAGGAAATTCAGCTCCATTCAAGAGTCAAGAAAGAGGTATAGACGATCATTTATGTCTCACTTGCAGAGCCTTGTTTTGAAGGTTTAAGTGCAATTTTCTACATGGAGATGAATTTCATTCTCTGGTAGCTCTAAGTATGCTGTTAAAATTGGTGATATGTCACATGGAAGGGACAGCTCATCTCATGATCCCTGTGATGTTCCTTAACCTGTTCCACATGAACAATGCCTTTAACTGGAACAGAATTGCATCTTTCTTGCTTCCTTCCTCTCTTTAATAATGAACTGGCCATATGTTCACGTTGGTCAGAACAATTCTTGAATGCAAATGAATTCATCAAACGATGTTGGCTGAAGCAGGCAAATAAACCCAAATGGAAAAAAAAAGCAGAAATGCTAACAAGAATAGTTCTGATATTTTCCAGATAGAGGATTTCAGCATTAGAGCTTTGATTCAGTAAGGAACTTACATACCACTTGGAACAACAAAGAAAGGGGCAAGCTGTTTCTTTTCTCTATTAATAGCCCACATTGCAGTGGGTTTTGCTTGGGAATTAGATATTGAAGTTTCAAATCCAATCCAAATGTAAATCACAGTTGTTGCTCTCACACCTTGTAGGAACCTTTGTTGATTATCTCTAGGATGCTGCTCTAGGTGCTGACTTCCTCCTGTCGAAACATTTTTACTGCACAGTAATACGGAAGCATACATTGCAGCAGTGAGGAGAGACAAGATAGTAGAATTTAAGAGAGACCCGAATCCATCCACCATGATTCTTACTGTCCTTCTCTTGTCAAACAATTATTGTTTGACAAGACATATATAATTAATTATATATATAATTAAAAATAATTTTCAAAGTGAAATTAAAAATAGGCATATGTTGAGTCACGGTACCTTTATTTCCATTTCTTTCTTTGGTGGCAGAACCAGAAAAAAATGAATATTTTTTTTCCGTTATGTTCATGACTCAAGACCAAGAAGAACTTCAGAAGAATATGCTTTTAGCAATATACATATTAATTATAGCATTCACTATTAAGTTCTAGAGCGGGAAGCTTTGAGCAGGTTAAATAGTAGTTTAAATAGAGTATATTATGCAGATATAGCTATTTCAGTTGCGAAGTTAACCAAAGTTAAAGCTAATGTAATATCTAACAGACTTTTAATTAACAAGATGTAGCTGAATCGCCTTTAAGGTACTGCAGGGATAATAGAACTGGACAGTAAAATTCTTCTGTGAATCACTTCCAGTTTTCCAGGAACCTCAGCATAGAAGTAGGCCTGTTAAAATAAGGTTAAGCCAAGTAGTGACAAGCTCTCAGGTTCAGTGAAAGTTCCATCATTAAAACAACAGACCAGGGGGAGGGGGAGAACTGCTAATATCTAAATGAATGGTCATCCTCTGTGGCAGCTGTAGCTCCTTTAGTGGCTGGGGCAACAAAAAGACAGAATTTAGTGCCTGCAAAATGGACTTGGTGATGAAGATTATCCAGCTGCACTATTTCCTTTGTTCCACTCCTATTATGTGGTGCTTAGTTGCAGGTTCCCAAGAAGTATTCCCTTTCAGATATACTTTGCTGCAGAATCAGTACTTTTCATATTGTCTCTATGCAAATTTGCTGAAATAGGAAAAATCACACTGGTTTTAGATTTCTTTTTGTATTGGGAGAGTATCCTGGAAGATCCCCAGAGATGTGTTCCTCCCCACAAGATAGTTGCCCCTTACCCAGCCTCTACTCCAGGAATTTACAGCTCTCCTCTGTCTGACAAGTCCATTATGATTAGAATTACACTTCTGTTATCATGCTGGGTAGCGATTGTCCTGTAAGACTCTCCCATACAATGTATTCTCTTTTCAAGAGTTGTACCTGCCATCCTAGATGGGGCTACTATGCATCAGCTTCCCCATCCTTGCCTGTCACCTTCAGGAAACAACTTTAAGAGCTTCTGCTTGAATTGTTACCATTTAATTGCTTGGGTTGCCAAGCATATTTTAAATGTAGGCTGTCATTTGTTCCTTCACTTTTTTTCTCCTTCCCCCATCAAGTCCATTTGTGATGTGTTTGTGGAGTTGTTTTTCTGCTTCATTAGTGCATTGTTTGTGGGGTTTTTTTTTAGGTTAATTTATCTAATTTCCAGTCAAATGAGGACATGCTACTTGTAAATCATTTAGTTTCTCATTAATCTCTTCCAGTGTTGGCTCCAATTTTCAACTGTCTCCCTGTTTACTATCTTTAGCGAAAAATATCCAATGTTCCCATCACTTGTCACAAGTAATGTCACGGTTGCTGTGGATCCATTGACCTGCATAATCAACATGATTTTTATATTAGAAATCGAAACATTTGCTGCTGCTGTAGAAAGCTGCATCTTAAGTCCCATGCAAGGAAATTCAGTAAATGAAATGCAATAAATAGAAGATCTAAAGCCTGCACTGCTACCCCATGTCGAAACTTATTCATTAGCTTTTCTTTAACAATGGCTATAGAATTTCAAGATGCTGTTTAGAAGAGAAGAAATTCTGAGAACTGCACCTTATGCCTTGATACCCCTGTGGCAGAGATCTCACTGAGATGAGGAGAGCAAGGACATTCATTTGTGAGATGCAAATATCCGTCTGCAGTCAAACCCACAGATAAAGAATTCCTTGCTGCTATCTTCTACAATAAAGCACTGCTAACACATTGGTCTTATGAGCTGCTCACTGGTACATTGCCAGGACAGGAAAGGTGCCTGCTTACATGGCAAACTGGATTGAACAGTTATCCTTAAATGTTATCCTTAAATGAAGAAATGCTTTTCAGGGCAATAGGTGGTATTCTCCATTCTGGGTCAGCACCAAATAGTTCTCCAGTGGGATAGGAAAGAGAATTAGGATAATTCCCTACTAAAGGCAATGGCTGTTATTGCCCAGAGCTGTTACATGCCCTATGTTTATTAGTTTCTTTGTTCAGGTGGTACAGGCCTTACCCTCATGTCCCTGGGCCAAATCTGTCATTCAGATGGATGAGAAAAATTGACTTCTTCATCCCCTAACATTGCTCTGTACCATATGACAGCTTTTCAAAGCAGTTCCCATTGCATTTCAGAACTGCTTGCAGCTTCTTTCTGTTTAAGTGTATATATGCTTTGTGATCTTTAGATCATTAATCTCAGCTGCTGTTACTATCCTATTTTGAAAGAGACAGATTTTGCCAATAGACAATTGGTTCGTGTCATTCATTCTGTCTTTATCCATAGGCTTTGTGCAGTAGTGACTGAAAACAAGTTCAATGCCATGCTTATTTTAGCTGGCATTCAGTGACTCATCTTCCTCTGACTGTAATGAGATTTAAGGAGCATATATTATTCTCTGCCATGTAAGAGGCAGTCACTTAGCTGAGAGAATGATAATCATCTTAGACCTACTCTAGGTAGAGACATTAGGCTGATGGGAGGGATTAAAATGTGTACATGTTTTGTATTTGAAATAGCAAATAATAAATACTGTCTCTTTAAGAACTGAAGTCCTGATTGGGGAAGATCAGGCCACGGTGTTTCTTCATGTAGCAGCAGAGGCAAAAAATATCAGAGGAAATGGAAGGAAATTGGTGAACCTTTGTTTATAAAGCCTGCGCCAGTTAAATTGCTGCCCCTCGCTGATCAGTCTAATCCTTTTAATGAGGCTAGCTAAGCAAAAAGGAGGCAGTAATGATGCTGATGACTCAGAGATTTCTCTCTGTAAAAGAAAACACACAGAAGCTGCTTGTCTAAACAGCACGGCACAGTGACTCTCCAGGAGTCCTTTTCACCTGTAAAATGGTTGCTGGGTATCAAGCTGGACAAACTTTGAGGCTCCTAGTGTTTATGGGTACAAGAGCTAGAATACAAATCAGTGCATTATAAGACTGAGTTTTCTTGTGTATCACTCATCCTTCAGCTTGCAGTGTGCATTTTTCTTAAGCTTAAATTTATGTTGGTCCTTTTGTCTAAAGAATGATGCAGCAGCATGGCAGCTCAGAGTCTGGGGCCAGTATGCAGAGACACTGAGGCAGAGTGTTCTGCTCTTCCTGATGGGATTTAACCCATCTCTCCTGCCCTGATATGAGGTTAAGGGATGGTACCTCTACACCTTCTCACTCTCATTCTGTGGTTCTTAAAATTGTTAAAAATTACTCCCATTGTTTACTGTAACTCCTTACTGCAGAATGTGTAGTCATTTCTGTATACCTGGCAATGAGAACTCCCTGGGGAAATTCCTGACCACAAGATGACGGAGTCAGGTTTCTGTCCTTCTCCCACTGTGCTTTTAATTTTTTATACAAAGTGAAGCAGGCTCAGCCAGAGAGATGGCGAAGACATCTGCCTCATAAAATAGCCAGACACTTATGGTAAGAGCACTTTTCAGAGGAGGTGGATTTGCATGCCCCAGGGCATAACGTGGCTTTGAAAATGTGTTTTGTATTGCTTCATTTGCTGAGTTTACCACTAGATTGCTGTACATAGAGGGGATCAGCAGTTCATCTGTTAGTTGTGCTTGAAAAGGCAGAAGTGCCACTCTTCCTTTAGACATGCTGATAGACCAGCACCTGGATCACCCACCAGCTGGAACACCAACTGGTGGGGCCCAGCAGGGATCAGTGCTGCACTGCCAAGTGATGTTAAGATTTAAGCATCTGTGTGCAGGACCACAAGTACTTTAGGTACTTGAGGAACACTCATGTTTACACTTGAGTCCCTTGAGGGAGTTTTGGATTTATGTGCCAACTGGGGAAGGAAGAAACCAGCAGAAGTATTATGTATCTGAGCTTCAGGGTTGGGTAGTAAATACAAAGACAAGTGAAATGCAGATGCCCGTGCCTTTTTGTGCATCTGGCACTTAGTAGCTTTATCACTTGAACAACATGGACTTCAGCCATAGCAACCTCATGCCAAGAAAACCACAGCAATGCATGTTTGGTGCCAGCTGCACAAGTTACACAAAGAAAACTATTTGGGAAAAGTTAGAAAATCTGAATGATTCCTGCAGGGGATTTTTTTTCCCACCTGCAAGGCTTAATTAGTAGGACTCCAGATTGTAACGGCACAGTGCTTGAAAGCATGTTGGATTGCATTGAGGCATTGAGGCATGCTTTTTCTTTTCATATGCAAGTTGTTGAAAAATCCAGCAGTATTTGTTCAAACAGCTTGAGGTGACACACACTGCTTTTGATATCAGAAATCAGTTTGTTGTTGGGGACAAAGTTCCATTTTGACTTCTTTTCTGCATGTAGTCCTTGCAACAGTTTTATTTTTGGATTCGTCACTATAGAAATCTACATGACCTTTACAGTAATCTTAGATAGTTGCAGCAGTCTCTGAACAATGTATGTTCAAATGTACAAGGCAGGTGAGAATGTCACATGAAGTTCAGAACATCTCTGTGCTTTGCCTGGGGAGCTGTTAGCATACGATGCAAAAGAAAGCAGAACAGAGCCCAGAGCATTTCACAGCACAGGGGGCTAACTGAGCACTTAGGTAGTATTTTTCACTTTCTATCAATTCGCTATAAAGGAAAAATGTTATTGTTCCCGTTTGTAGGTAACTGCATTTTTGCACATTGGTAAATACCATAATTCTCTTCTGCTTGTCAAGATGTACTTACCTATGAGTGTGGGGCTTCAGAGGAGGCTATTTAAAATCACACTTTTCCAATCTGGATTGGCATGTACATGCCCCCCTAAATAGGAGTCATTGAGACAGCAGTTTCGAAGTCCTTGTAAAAAACCACCTCTCTCTCCTGTTGTGTCTGAGCACTTACTGCTGGAAACCAGTTAAACTAAGGGAATATTTATAGCACCAGTGAGAGAATAAAGTTGGTCTCTTAACTGTGACAGAGCCCATTTCAGTCCTGTCAGCTGTCCGCCTTTCTTAGCAGAATATCAGAAAAGAGGTTCTGCTCAATGGTGGCTTCATGCTGCTCTCTGCTGCTAGCTGAAGCTCCTGTCAGTGTCAGTGTGAGCTGGTTATTAGGCCCTTCTTTCAGGACCAGCTGCAGCTCCTGCTTTTGATCCCTGGTTCAGTGTATCTTGCATCCGCTTGCCCTCTTGATTGTGTAAAGCTTGTGGAAGTTTTCTAGTCAGTGTGTGTGTGGGAGATTTTAAGTGTATGCTAATTTTATTGTAAATTATTAACGGGTGAATACGGAAAGATCTGTTTGTGTGATGCTTTTGATACTGGAGAAATCTGATCAGACGTTTTCCATCCTTGTCCTGTTTTCCCCTCTGTGTGAGTATCTCCTGCTTGGCAAGTGGTCAGTGAAATTGAGAGCTAGCCCCCTCAGTATTCATGGCTGCAAATGCATGAAGGGTGCAATGAGGTTTAGGCAGCTCAGGCTGACTGTTTATGTTGGTGTCTGCATAGCTGGCCCTGTGGTCACTGTCACCAGTTCCCTCCCTTCAAGCTGGTACAGGGAGCCTTGAGAACACTTCCTTAGACTTGCTGAAGAGGGCCCGAAGGGCAGCGCTTACAGTGGTTGTATATCATTAAGAAAAGTCATAAATATTATCAGATTTATTTTTAGGACGTTATTAGGATGATTGTCATTAGGATTAAGGGCCCCAAGCTCTTTTAATCCTGAATGAATAACACGTTCTTTTTATTTTATATGAAGGAATTCACAGACCTGTTGAATCTCATGATTTCTCAAGAGGTTCCTGCCATGGAGCCTCATCCTATTTTCCTTGCCTGGCTGTTCTTTGTCTTATCCATCTACTGTGCAACACCCTACCCCACCCTTCCTGGAACCTGGTCGTGGAGGATGTGTGTGACCAGCGTGGTCTATAAATCTGTTGTTGCACCTGGTGTGTGAGTGGTGGAGAGTCAAGGCTATGGTGGTGCCATGAAACACAGGCCATCTTGTGAGATACAGTACTTGAAAGAGATTTCCAGAGCTTCCTCAGCAGGAGCCAGATCCACTTCTCTAGCACATACTAAAGGCTTTAGGATTTGAATATTGGGGAAGAGGCAGCTTGCAAAGAAAAGACTGATATCAGAAAGAAAAACAGAATGAAACAAAACAAAACGATCTCATTCAGTGAAGACAATGCAAATACCTTCTTTAAGAGACGTAAGTGACTCTAAAACAAAATGTTTGCTACTCTGAAGAATCCAAAGGTACAGTAACAGACAATAGGTACTTCAGCTGCATAAATCACAGAATTTGAGAAAATAACCAGCATTGCCTGTGCGGATTCCTGCTATTATCTGTGGTGTAGAGAATATAGCTATTTCCCCCCTGCAAATTAATCATGCATATGCTGGTCTGACATATGAACTTTAGAAAAAAAAAAAATTGATGGATTTTTTTTCAGGTCCAGAAGCTCTACATTTGCTGACACACCAAGTTCCTCCAATTAGCTGTCAGAACTTAAATCCAGGCTCTTTGATTCATGACCATGTCTTCTTTCCATTATGCCTCAGCACTGATACCTTACACATGGAATTCTGGAATTTGATTCTGAACTTCACAGTCTTGGCCTCTCCTTCTGTGTGCGCATACCCAGTGGGTACTATGTCCTTATATGCTCTCAATTGCTATCTCTGTTTAGGGATTCTTGAATGATATTTCTGGGACTTGGAATTTGCTCTTTTGGATTCTCTTGGCAGAGAGTCCTGATCTTGGTCCTCTGCCTGCTTCCTTTGGCCTTTAGCCTTTGCGGTGGTATTTTCTTCTTTCCTGAGACCTCTCTTCATCTCAGCTGCCTTGGAGAACTCTGACTTTTCCCATCCTTCCCCCTCTGGTTTTGCAGAGACTGATGTAATTTGAATCTGAATTGATATTACAGGGAATTGGATTTCTGAAAAATGTTGCTCCCAAAGTTCTCTTTTTTGCCATTTCCTTTCCAAGCGTGTGCCTTAGCACCTCTGCTTTTCACTACCCCTTTTAGCATCTTCATATTTAGTCCTCTTCAGAACATTTCATCTACCTGATGATGTTAAAGCAATTAAAAATATTTTGTGGATTCCTGGCTTAGTTTTAATGTTACAATATATTATCAATACAGGGAACATTTCTGAAAAGTAATGAGAAAAATGATATATATTCTATCCTACTATTGTTTAACATGAAAACACTAAAAACATCAGTTGCATTTGAGCATAGACTGCTGGAGCTGAAAATGTCCCTGTTAGAATAAACATCATGGAAAAATTTGTCCTGAGGTCATTAATGACTTCAAAATATAACAGTTAATTTTCATTTCCCTTCCTCTTGAAAAAGATATGAGGTGTTGTAGGGGCAGTGACTATGTCTCCAATACTAGATAAAATAAGCCAGGGAACATTCTTTGCTCTTAAGCCAAATACTGTAGCTTAGATCATATTCACATGATATTTCAGAACTTAAAGGGAGCTTATATAAAAGACGAAGAGCAACCTTTTAGATCGATAGTGTTAGGACAAGAGGAAACTGATTAAACTTACTGAGATTTGAATTAGATACTAGGGGGAAATTATTTAGTCAGAGGGTGTCAAGGCATGGGCACCAGCTACCCGGAGAAGCTGTGGATGCCCCATCCCTGGAAGCATTCAAGGCCAGTTTGGATAGGGTGCTGGGCAGCTTGGTCCAATTGATGGCAGGGGTTGGAATTGGGTGGGTTTTAAGGTCCCTTCTAACCCAAAACATTCTGTGGTTCTATGAAATACTCTTTCCCTCTGAAAATAAGATAGCAGAGCCCAGTTTACTTGGTAAGAACAAACAATCACTGTTAACATGCTAACATCTACAGATTGTCAATAATTATGGTCCAGAAACCAGGTCAGTACCCTAGCTCTGCTTAGAGCACAGGATATAATTATTAAGATTGAAGCTCTTGTGTATTTTAAGTTCTACTGTTGCACATTATAATGATGATCACTGTGACAGCAGGATCTTGATGTGGTAATAGTTATCGACAACGCTGACCAGCAAGGCAAAGAGCATTTGCTATTTGTAGCTTATGGTTTTCATCAAGAGCAAATAAACTTAGGAAAGATGTGAACACACCCCCTCTCTACCTACTCCATCAACTTTGGATGGATTTCATATTCTATGACTTTGAATGTGTAAGTGGGGAAAGAAAACTTTACTACTTCAAGGGGGAAAAAAAGAAAGGATGACCTTGCCTTGGAAGCATTACCTCAGTTTGAATACTAAGTGATTTCTTTTAGGACCAAAGTAGTTTAGTCCTATGGAAACATTGCACTTGCACACTGCTGCTCTCAGACAGGAATTTTCAGACTTTTGCATTGAGGTATCTGTCTTCAACAATGCTGATCATGTAGCCATAATCCTATGCTTTGGTACAAGGCTTCCTTTTTATTCCTAAAAAATGCACATTTCTCAGCTCAGTTATAAGATGACCTAACACATATACCTCCTGTAACCTCATCTGTTCATTTAATGGTCAATGCAATCCGGCAACATATGTCAGAATTTTCTTTCCTTCAATTTCTGTTGCAGAGAACAGAATCACAAGTTTAACATATGGCAGGTCAGAGATGGACAGAAAAGCAGTCACAATTAGCATTCTTGAGGTGATTTTCATCCAGTTCATTTTTACAGCTTGACAGTGCTCTCTTTCTCTGTGTCATTACTATTACATTCATTTATTTTTCTGCTTTTAACCCTCTCACTTTGGTTAAAATACAAAGGGATCTGGGAATTTCAAGGTGATTTTTTTTCTTTCCTAGAAAATTCCAATCAAATATTTTCTGATAATCAGAGAGTAGTATTATTTGATCATTTTGAGGTAGGCTTTTTTGGTTTTGTTTCCTGCACCTTGATCTTTGCAAGGACGATTTTCTGACTGCTGTATAGAAGCATTTAAGATATGAAGGACGTTTCTGCACTGTGTTGAAACTCATCACATTGACCTCTGTGATACTGTTGGCCTGCTCTCACATGGGCAGATGTGAATGTATAAGCCCAGCGCTCTGCAGAGTCCTCTGTCAAGCAGTGCTGCCTAAAAGCCACAGGCTATTATATTGTATCAACATTTTCCAGAACTACTCTGGGAGAAAATATTTCTCCACTAGGCATGGCTGGCACCTCCCAGTAGCAAACAGGACCCTCTTGCTCCTCCTTCCCTGTGCTGGCAGATTCCATCTTCCAGATCTCACTGGCATCACAGAGAGGGGCTTCCCTGGAGCACAAAGATCACTCCCAGCCCATACAAACTAAATTACTGGTTTTATATTTCCCACTGTTGTCAATAGGAAAAAAAATAAGAAATGGAAAAGATTGTCACAGTCCAGTGGAGTGGTCCTTTCTCCCTAGTCCAGCTACAGATCATCTGTTTATTTGCATCATATACAGGGAAAATTGTCCCATGTTTCAGCATGGCTTGTTTGACCACATCCCCATGAGTTTTGTCAAAAAGGACAGTGAGGGGGAGCCAGGTAGCTCTGAGCCTACGATGACACTTGAAAGAGGAAGGCTTTGCTTAAGGTGATTGGTGCTCTTGTAAGTCTCACTCCATTTCTTAGCCTTTCCCTGACATTTTTGGATCCTTTTGCCACCTAACTGCTTATTGCCAATACTGGGGACACAGCTCCACTTAGCTGGAAGAGTTTGGCCACTTAAATAAGCCTTCCTTTACAAATGGGATCATAATGTAGAATGCCAATGATTCTCCTGAAATTAAATCTGATCCTTTCCAAGGTAGCTTTGACTGGTCTAAATGACTTTTTAATATGCATAGAATATCAAAAATTTGACTGGATTTCTATGTATTTAATATTATGATCGAATTTTTAATAGGGTATAAAATGAAAGCCATTAAAGAGAATAAAAAGTCTCTCCAAAAAAAAAACCAAAACCCAGAAACATTCAAACAGCTACATTTAAAGGAAGCTGTTCAGAGACAAGATAATGTGGTTTTTTTTTTCTGTTATTTTTTATTTTTCTTTTCTCTCAGAAGCAGACTGAGAGGTTGATGTCTTGTGGGTGTTCTTGGAAATAAGCAGCCCAGACCTCAGGTGGGAAGCTGTGCTCAGGAGGCAGCTCTGCAGTCTCCTACTCACCCTGCAGGCCATAACCTGAGTGTGCTGCAAGCTGTGGGACAGGGCAGTCAAGGTAACCGTCCTCTGTCCTCGCTGAGTATTGGATGGTCCTGATCTTGTGGCCACATGTGGCACATCTTGGCTTTTTCCTAGCCCACCAGAGCACACAGCCATAGTGATGGAGGCAGGGGGTCGTATAGGCAACATCGCCTTGACTGTGCCCACAGATGGGGCAGGTCCAGTCTGAAGGCACCTCCATGGCCCCGGACTTTATGGTGGGCTGGGAAGAGCTGAGGTCAGAAAGCTGCTCCCCTCACTGGTGCTGCAGTGGGCAGAAGGTGTCACAAACTGCCAAATAGAGAAGTTATGGTCATTTGCTGTCCCAGGGGCAGGCAGCAGCTATGTTTCAGTCTCTCAGCAGCAACCCCCCTCACCAGCTCCCCACTGACTGCCCTGAGTTTATGTACCCACACCACTCACCTCTGCTGCTGCAAGCACACCTCACAGAGCCCTGGCTGCCTGAGCCAGGCAGGGCCAGGGACACACAGGCAGTGAGATGGGCACCAAGAACTGCTGCCGGCAGCCCCACAGCACAACAAAACCAAGTCCTCCTCGAGTGCTCCAAGTTTAGCAGCTGTGCTTGACTGGAGTCCAGGCACGAGTCCACACTGGTCTCTGCCAGCGCCTGAATTTGTTCACAAGAGTCAGTGAGATCACAGTCATCTCTTGCTGGCATCACAACCTCTTGGCTGGTGACCTCACAGTGCACAGCTGTGTGTATTCAGGCACCAGCCTGGGTCTCCATCACCCTCCATCATTCCATGATTTTCTTTTGTAATAATGATACATCTGGGAAAATGAAAAATCATGTGTGTATCTCCACAAGAAAAAAAAATCGTGTATTATCTCCACAAGAATCTATCTTTCACGAACTGCTTACACATTTCAAAACTTAGACAATTTTTTGCCTCTTCTTGTTTGGATGCAATAAAAAATTGGTGGCAATTTCTACATCAGTTTATTTATTTATTTATTTATTTATGTATTTATTAATACCAAATGCTCATATCACAGCAGGTTGTTTCCTCATGCTTTTCTGTGCAGCTTACTCTATGGGGCATGGCTTCTGCAGGGGGTTGAACTAGATGATCTCCAGATCTTCCAATCCTCACAATTCTGTGATTCTGAGTGATTCTGATTCTGATATGATCAACAATAAGAGTTAAAAGTTCACTAAAGTGGAGCGTAGACTAAAAATGCTGGGAGTCAGCAGTCTGCAGTATGTAAGCCTTTAATGCTTTTGATTCCCAGGCCAGTTGCTGACAAGGATGGGCACAGTGCTGTCACAGATGAGTCTTGCAGTCCAGTTATGGAATTAGCTTTGACCTGGGTCTGCTCAGCCAGCAGACAAATACCCCTCCTCTACTCTCCATCCATAAACAGAACCTTCACTGTTTAGTAAGTGGTAATAACTAATATTGAACAGTATTCGTTCTGACAAGGGAGGAGTTTCTGGCAGGCTTGTTCAGGAATTGAAGTGTCTGTTGAGTCAGGCACTGAAGATTGTGAGAGGATAGGAGGAAGATTCACTGGGAAGCTTCAGAGCATAGTTGTGAACATGGGCCAGATACAGTGAGCAGCATCGCTGAAGGAGCAAAGAGGGGCAACCTTGTCCACCAGTCTTCTTCATCTGGAGCTAGGCAGCTAATTTTCTTTCATCACTGGTACCTCTACTCTATGAGACTATGGCCAAGCAAGGGAATGTGACAGGCGATAACTTATCAACTTGGTAAAGCTGCCAGAATTGTGTATTTGCTGCTCAGGCTAAGCAGTTGCTAAGAAAACAGCTGCACTGGTTTAAAATCTTACAGTCCCTTTGCTGTCTGCTACCCGCCATCTGCCAGCAGTTACTATTCCAGTAGGAGACCTGGCAGAAAGAAATGTGTACCCATGCCTCAGCCATTCCCATTCACACAGTCTGGCATCTTCATGGATTCCCACACTACTTGGTACAGCAAGCTATCAGACACATTGGGAGATGTATAATGTGATTTTATTTTAAACTTGGTGAGCAGGGCTTAAAATACTAACACTCTGTGTAAGAATTAAGTTTGAAATAATTTAAATGTTATATGTCTTTAGATGGATTTTAAATCACTTTTGGTTAAATTAATGTTACCCCATTGTGAAGTTAAACCCTCAGATTCGTATCTGAATACTCAGAAGTGTGAGCTGTTGAGATTTCAATTCTTTACCGTGGAATTATGATTTTACTTTGGATGGAAGTAACAGTTGTTGGTACTGCGCCATCATAACTGTATGTTGTTTGAATCTTTATTGCACCAGATCAAATGATTCTATGCAAAACATGAAAATGAAATCTAGCAAAATTGCCTTATTAAGGTGTAAATAAAATCATTTGCTGTACTTACAAAGGCATTCCCAACCTGCTTTTTGGCATAAAATGTCTTTTAAGCCTATCTTGGCTCATACATCTCCTGCCTACCAATTATGAATGCCTTAGGGTGACCAAGTAAGCAATAATTCCAGCTGCTCCTGATGGAAGAAGACACTGCTACACTGCATTATTTTTCTGATGAATGTATGTTCCGAATAAGCTGAAACAGGTTTTGGATCAGCAACATCTGCAACAACAGGGATTTAGAAAGTGGGTCAGGTGTATTGATGGAGGAGAATGGGTGACAGAAAGTGTGTGTGAGTATAAATGTGGATCTACTTATGTCTTCATATTTTCCCCCAAATACCTCAGTAATTGATTCAGGTTCTCTGACTGTAGTCGTAGAGGGAGCTTTCAGTATAAAGTGCTTTACTCAGAGCTTTAGTAACCACAGCAGAAAATTTGTCTCTGTTACAGTTAATAGTAATTCATGCACTTGAATTGTGTAGGACAGCATTTTTCTCTGTAATTCCCATAGCAGTTCAGGGCAGGATCTAGGTAGCACATCTAGATTGGGCCATTTGCCCTCAGTATCACTCCTTACTATTGTTTGTGGAATTGCACAAGTGGCAAGGAGAGTAGCTTGTTTGAAGTTAAAAAATGTTTGAAATGAGAAGGCAGATTTCAGGAGGGAAATGACTAACATCTGCTGATTAAGGACTAAAATCACCTAGAGAAAGAGGTAGATGGAAAAACCATGTTGTTTTGAGTCTGGCATTAATCCCCAATGCATTTTTACAAATTCAAGCCTGTGAGGTGGGGCTGCTGTCAAACTAGGCTAACTTTTAGACTGTCATAAGCTAAATTACCCCATGGGGTTTAAGACCACTGAAGACCATATGCTTCTGGCCTTTAAATAAAGTAGAAGTAAGCAGATGGAGAGGCACTATAAAAGAGAATTAAAGTGGAAGATTCAGTCCATTCTTTAAACTGAGAGGTTGTATATTGCATTCTTCAGTGGTTTTGTTGTACTGGGGTAGAAAGTATGGCATTTCAGCACACGAGGGAAGCTGAACTCCAAGATGCAGACCTTAGAATTCTCATGTGTAAATGGACCACTTGTTCCTAATGGGTGCTAAATAGTTGGCATAAAATACTTCAGTGTAACAAAATTTCCATACACATTTTAGTGCTGAACAGTTTCTGGAAAACCTCTGACTGCAGCCCTGTTTTTACCATTTTGATGTAATCTTTTTATTGAATTGAATTTTTGGATTGCTATGGGAAGAAATTCTGATTAGCTCTCTCTTTTGATAGCCTATCATATAATAAAACTAATTAGTGCCTCACTTTTATTGTTGTGAGAATGAGGATACTGAAAAAAGCCTGAGAAGCAAAATTAAAAAGGTCAGATTTTTCTAATGACTTCGTGCTGGTCAGACACTTCTGTGTTTCTTTCAACAAATTGAATTTTCTTTGGAAAACAAAAAGAGTTCTCTTTGGAATTCCTGAACTCCCGTTATTACAGCGGTTCTTACAAGCCTCTGAGAAAATGGGAGCGGTAAAGTGTAAAAGAAATCCAAGGCAAGACTTGTTAGGCAAAAATTCTTGTTTGCTATTAATAGAGATTTCTGTTTGGAAACTAATGGTGCAGTTAGTGCCATTGATTCATTGACATCTGAAATGAAATTAAAGTATCCAGAGTGGAACAAAAGCCCTCATTGCCACTTTGTCACTGTAAATGAACTGAGTAACAAGGGACTGGGATTAAAAAATATGTTAATGGATGTACAGAGAAGGGTAAAAAATAATAGCAGTTGTGTCCGTTGTTCACATTTTGTAATAAAAAGCCTTAGTGGGTCATCTTGTACAATTGGAAGTAATCTGAGATACCCAGTGTTTCTGCAGTGGGTAAATTTATATTAGTGGACTAAAACTATTAATTGAAAAGTTTTGAACTGTAGGGGCTGACCTTTGAAGAGGAATCTAATAGCTACAGAATCATGTAAGAAGAATTATCTATATCAATATAAGTAACTCTATTTTAAAAGTCAATTAAGAATGCTGGTTTCAGCTACTGATTTAGCACTTCTAAATAGCAGTGGTAACAGAATATGTTTCAGGGATTTTCTTATTTTTTCTATTTGTCCCAACTTATACACTGACACTAAAACCACTAGAAATAGATTAAATACATGAAAGATGCAACATACATAAAATTGCATGTTTTGGTCTCATGTTGCTTTTGACATTAAATGTTTGAAAGCCATTTATGATTCAGGAGGGAATGTAACTGATTTCAATGGAACAATTTTGGAGTACATAACTTTATTGCATCTTTATGACTAAGTGTGCTCTGTACCACTCTGTATTTCTTTACATAAAAAGACACAAAGAGAACGTGTTAAAATGATGCATTTGCTCTTTGTTTAACTTTTACCAATATGCACATATGTTTATACATTTTAAGATTATATACCTGTCAGATATTCTCCGCTGTTCATTTATTTGAAAATAGTACCGGTATCTTTCCTAAAACAAAGGCAGAAGGTCATTTTGATTCCTTTCAATTGCACTGCTGGTGGGCTTTGTACGCATTCAGTGACTCATCTGGCTCTGTTCTGTCTGATATGGCTGTAGAGTAGGTTTGGTTTTTTTTAATCTCTATCCTTCTGTGTTGTCAAGCACAGAAGACTACACAGTGTTGTCATCTCTACTATTTTGAGTACAGCTGGTTGTGTGAGCAATTACAGTTTGCATTTCTCTACCTGAAATCTCAAGATAAAAGATGGCTTGGGAAAGAATTCCTTAAAATAATTGAATGGGGTGTGACTTTGGAGGAAGTCAGAAGTAAAAATAGTTATCAGAAATAATCCCTCTTCCTGCCTGAGTAGCCTGAGATCAATACACTCTGTGTAAATAGATCTACATAACCACCAGATCCAGGACCCGGAAACATTTCTTCAAGTTGCAGCTTTTGTTTTGCAAATGATGATACATTTTTCTTAAATTTTCTCTCTACGAGGAGTCTTAAAAATGCACTGTGAATTGCTGTTTGCAAGAGGACAGTTCACAAAATCCTAGCATCCTTGTTTTTTCTGGTGTTTGATGGTGAAAGTAAGAGCAACGCACAGGCTCCAGTTCAGCTATTCAGTTCCTTATCTTTGCCAAAGTAAAAATGCAGCTGAAAACTGTTAAAAGCCCCCCTTGGTTCAAAGTTCTCCTATTTGGTCATTTGTTTGCATGCTACCACTTCAACACTGGAAAGTCTAGTTTCATTTTTTCATAAGTGTATTAATCACATTGCTAGAGTTCTGTAAGTAAGTACACACCTCACATCTCTACTCCACAAAAAGTTGGTATGGTACTCACTAAATACCACATCTTATGTTGCATTGAAAACTTTCTCAAGATGACCTGTCCTAGCCTTGCACCTATCAGCAGAAACAGCCTGTGCTTTTAATGAGTGCTTTTGGAGGAAGTGCTGTTTCTATTCACCTGGACTTAGGACTGCTTTTTCTTTATGATTTTTTTCCCCTTCTCTGTAGCAATTCTAAATCACTAGCTCATTCTCAGCCTCAAAACAATAAATATACTCCAGGCTCAGGATATGGGAATTCAGATGCAAGCTCTCTCAGGAGTGCACTTACTAGCTAACTTACTTTCAGAAAGCCGTTGGAAGTATCCTGATCTTTCTGTATTGTCTGGATGCAAGCTGTTTTCTTTAATCTAACAATAGGGACTTATGAAAAGTTATTTAAGAGCTGAATATACTAAGAGGAGTGAGCTGCTTAGTATAATTCTTGTCCTGAGAGGTGCTTATATTTCTCATTTATCTCCTTTGATCTTAGAAAAGATGCTTTGTCACAAATTAACCTTTTTATCCTCACAAGAAAAGAGTTACTGAGGAAGTAATTGAAAAGAAATAAAAAAGACATTACAGACATTTCAAATATACACTGTATTGTGCCCAACTTCCAGATATCTCTGCTTCTTGGACTTCAGCTTGAATTTGCAAGGTCAGCTTGATGCGTACTTCAGAACTCTGAATGCTACATGAAAACCAGGTGGATCAGGACAGATTCTCATTGCATTTGAATGTATGCTCATTGGTAGTTCTGCATAGAGCTCTCATATTAAAACTCCCTCCAGTTATTTTAACACTCTTTGGCATAGCTGTGCTTTTTAACTAACAGTGTACATAGAGACAAAAGAGCCATTGAACTTCTTCACTTCTGCCTCTGCTGCTCTGAGAAATCTGGGATACATTTAGATGTACTGAGGGACAACATGGTGTGTTTAGTGGGGAAATACTGGTGGTAAGAGGATGGTTGGACTGGTTGATCTTGAATGTCTTCTCCAACCTTGTTAATTCTGTGACTCTATGACATAGGCTAGAAGTGCCTGCTGGTTTCATCTAGGTAATATTGTCCTGTTTAAAACAGTCCTCTCCTGATTGCTGCATTATTTCTCCTGAAAGGCAGAAAGCATGAGGCCACCTGACTGAAATTGGCTCTCTAATCTACATGTGGTATTTGCATTATTTAAAGCATATAATTGTCAAAAAATAATAATAATTGTTCTGGGTGTGGGCTGATGGCATCTGTTACCTTCATCCCTGCGCCTAGTCTTTATATCCCTGTCATTCACATCAATTATTGTTATGCCTGCATACAGCAGATTTCCTTTCACCTCAGAATTATTCGGCTGTAAAAAGTCTTGGAACACTTAGAAAAAACAATGCCAGGTAATATCAGATCTTAAGAGGGTTCAAAACAAGCATTTTTTTTTCTCCTGAATGCAGTTTTGTGATGCTTGATGTATGCTGCTTGTTCAAAGAATTCTACATTTGCCATGCACAAGTAACTGTTAGAGTCATTTCATTTGCAGAACCCACAGGCTCCTTTTTTTTTTCTTTCTTTTTTTTTTGCTAAATAATGCTGCTCATGATGGTTCTGAAATTGCCTTCTGCTCTGTATCCTTCTGAGTGTTATGTGGTCCATGATTCTGGCTTTGCAACTAAGAAGAATTCACATAAAATCTGTCTTGAATTGATAAAATCTTCATGCTCTTATTGAAGTCTGCAGACATGGAAATGTCATGCATTAACCCTTTTTACTGGAGTTGGTTGCAGGTTCTGGAGGGCAATGCACTTGTGTTCTACTTTGTCATATCTGTATGTACTTCCAAGAGTTTCCACACAGTGCCTTGCACTGGATGGTGTGTTAGACCTTCTTTGCGTGCATTTCATGAGCTTATGCTATCTTTTGATGACTGCATGCTACAGAGGACATAGATCTTGGTTTTAGAAACAATATTCATACCTCTCATTTTACATCTCACTAATGTGAAAATTACAGCTTTCGCCATACAAGTATTTCAGTATTTTACTGTTCTGCCAGTAGATATGATCATCTATGACAGATAGCCTTGTGCACTGTAGTGCTCTGACTCCAGCAGTGTGTGACTCCATTTGGGCCACATGCCAAATA
Source organism: Coturnix japonica (assembly GCF_054131305.1). Lineage (NCBI taxonomy): Eukaryota > Metazoa > Chordata > Aves > Galliformes > Phasianidae > Coturnix > Coturnix japonica. The sequence continues at coordinate 102,690,060 of NC_140664.1, forward strand.
TCCAGCCTTGAGGAAAAGTCTGCAGCTTGCATTGCACATTCTGCTATTTCTGCTGTGTCTTCAGCAATATCCAGGCTTTCTAGCTTAAAGATAGTGCATATGTGCCCACACTAGCTGCAACGACCAGAGCAGAACAGTGTCTGGAGTTTCTGTAATTTATTTCTGTCCCTTCTGTGATTCTGTTCCTCTTCCTGTGCTTAAAGAGGCATGTTAACAGATCTGTGTACATATAAAAAAAGCACCTTTGTATACGAAAAACACCCTGTACAAATGAAAGCGCTCTTTTTATCAGTTATTTTTCCCTAGACTTTTTTGTGTAAAACACAATGAATGTCTGAGTTATATTGCTATTGAAGATTCTAAGATTTTGGTAATGCTGTAAACCATAAGAATGAAGGTTGTGCAATCTTTTCCTTTGTCGCCAACAAAATGTTGAGATGAAATTAGAGTCTGGAACTTGAAATAGCCTCATTTATTCATTGCAAATACTTGAACATGACTTCCTTATTGCTTCTGCTTACTCTTTTGTCTGCTTCATTCAAACAGCACTAATTGGATGATAGTCCTATTTTTAATTTGTGGGAGTGATTTAATTCCTCTGAATTACAGAAGGGGCAATTGACTTCATAAACTTGAGTAATGAGATTTGTTAAACGTTATTTATCATGAGGATCTTTCTTAGAGAACATATCCACCCTAAGAAAATATCTAATTAAAACAGAATGGGTGAAGCAGTCCGTAGATTCCCAGATCCTTCAAGGTTCCTTCTCCTATGAGGTTTTGTATTCTTTTGCCTCCCACCAGAGTCAGTGTAAGAGATATGGGATATGGGATGACCTGGTTTGCCAATGCTAATTAAAAGGGAATGTACAAGATGTACCTGTCCTTCAAAGATAGCATTACAATTTTAATATCGGGCACCTTAAGTAGTCTATTCTTTAGAACAAATGTTGTGAGGCTTTTATTAAACATGAGAATAGCAGTCAGATCTGTAATTATCGTCTTGAATCAGCAAAAGTCAGTTTTGAAAAGTTACAAGTTAAAGAATTATAAATAGCCTTATTCAAGCTTCCCTACATTTTTTAATTTTTTTTTTACAAGTAAATATAGGTGTGATTTTCTATATTTAAATACACAACATGGGTATATAAACTGGGTCTAGGAGACCACTACAAACTTGCCAGAAATTTGAGAGTGCCTCCATTTGAGCAGCCAATGAGGATAAAGCTGGTGATGTGCAATTGCTGCAGTCCAGCCCAGGCCTGTGGTGGAATGATGGGGCATAATTTCAGGTTCCCTGTGCTTTCTTCCACCTGGACTCTTCATAGCGTGCATGATCTTTGGATCTCTGAAGATGCTATTTCCAGAAGGAGATGTGTATGTCTCAAGAAAATTACATTTGATCACCTCTGATATGCTGAATAATATCTCCTAATATCTCTGGAAAGTGTCCTGTAGACATATTTTGCTGCTTGAATTCAATATTCCCACTGCTGACTTCATTGTTTTTGCTGATGCCTTTAGGGTCTGAGATTCACTCATTGATGTTTTGTTTTTTCAAGCCTTGATGTTCCAAACAATGTTTTTTGCCAGCCAGCTAATGTAATATTGTTCCTTTGAAGGCACTGCATGCTGAAACTTGAGAGTCTAACAAGTTCTTCACTTCGCTGTATAGAATGATCAGCCTTCACCTTTGGTTGGCCTCCAGTAGCACAGCAACATTATGCCTCTAGGCATCAAAAAGGTAATGAATGCCCTTCAACCTCTTAATGCTTTTTCTTTCCCATCTCAGTTACCTGCACCAGACTACTAATGTTTGAGTTCCATAGGTGATACTGATACCAACGGAGGTAACCATGACACTTCAATTATTAATACCCTAGGATCTGATTTTCGGAACAACAGTAATCCTGTGGGTTTTGTTTACCCCTTTAGAGTCAGGAATACTATGTATTTCTAAAAATGGAGTCCACAGTCTGTTCTGGGGAAAATACAAAGAACAAAGATGCTTCCAAGTTAGATTTGCAAAAGTATATAGTGATTTTGAAAGCTTCTGTCTGTAACACCTTCTAAAGGGCCTGGGATTTCTCTAAATAAATTCATAAGTCAGAACCATCGATAGAGTGTTAAGGTTTGTATACAAAATTAGGCAAATACATTTTTGAGTCCTTTTTGGTTAATATTGTTTTCTCGTTTTGAAAACTTGTTTCAGGCTATTGGTTTTCTATGTAGTTTAGAGGAATTTGTACACTTGATGAAAAAGTTGGTGTCTTCCTGTAACAAAATTCAAGGAGGGGGTCAAATGATGAGAATAGAAAGGGCTTTAAGGTTAATGTTGCCATATCAACTTTGTGAGTAGAAGATAGAAGATGCAAGTTCCTAGCAAATACAACAATTGAATTCATTAATGTTTAAATGTAGTTCTCAATAGTTTATGTGCAACACAATTCAGTTGTGTGGTCCTGGCTGCTTTCAGAGAGCTAGGTATTACTTGTCAGTGTCAAACCTTTTAGTCTTCATTGCATTCCACAGCTCATTATGCTTCAGGTGAGGTAACTTGATTCATTTACGCACAAGGTGGGCAAGAAACATAAATTTTTAAAACTGATGTATATTCACCAGTGTAATATTGCATATAAAATTAGTTGTCTGGTTTGCCTGCCAGAATTTCAAAGCTTGCTGTTTAACTGCACATCATTTAAGTCTGACGGCCTGTTTTTAGTGGATTCATGCTTCTATACCTCTGTTCAGCTTCTCCTTAAACTCCTCTGAGCTTCTTTGTGAACCACATGAATTGTAATATACTCAGCTTAGTGCACTGACAAATGAGGTGACTAATGTCAATTATCTTTTGATACTCCATACTCTGCTTGCCAAGAATGCCTCATGTTCTGTGATCATTTAAAATCCTACACACTCAGAAAAGTCATGTTTTTCACAGAGACTGACTGAAATCAGTTGTTAAAAGAATATAATCTTGAGCAAATGCTCACCAATAGCTACCCTTTTTTATATTTACTTAGTATAAGAAGAAATAATGAAGCAAGACTGCAAAGAACCTCTTAGTCATATGGGCTGATCTCCCTTTTCTCCTGTGTCATTAAATTTCATACATGTACAAGCACTGAGGGCAGTAATCTGCACTTGGCTAAAACCTGCCTTTCAGAAAGGTAATTTTCCTGCTTGGAAGATAGAAAAACATTAAAAATTTCTTATTGCCCTCATGAGCTTGTTCCAGTGACATACTGTCAATTTAAAAAGAGAAATAGAGTGTTTCATTTGAATTTGTCTGACTTCAGCTTCTATCACAGCTTCTTGTTATGCTATTCTCTGCTAGATTAAAGAGCTCTTCAGAATTTCATATTTTTTCTCCATAGAGGTACTTATATGCTGTAATCAAGTCAATCTTTTTGATAGGATAAACAGATTGAGCTGTTTAAGTCTCACTTAGCAGCATTTTTCTCCAATTCTTAGATCACATTTTCAACTCTTAATCTGCCCCCTCACCAATTTTTCAGTAATTTTTCAAAACATGGACAAGAACACAGTATACAAGATTGGTCGCATCAGTGATATAACCAGAGATGAAACTATCTCCCTCTTTCCAGCTCCCCTGATGCAGATTAATCCTTCTTGTAACACCGTCAGTGAGGATTTACAGCGAGTTGGTGACTACAACTCCTAAATCATTTTCAGTAAATGTAGTCTCCCTTCAGTACACAGCACCTACAATCCTTCACACTCATTATAGGGATTTGCTTAGCACAAATGTATTTTGTTGGATAAGACCCAGCTTGCCATTTATTACCCTTGCCATTTCTGTCACCTTAGTGCCATTTTCAGATGTGATCGCCTTTTCACAGAAACAGAGCTGTTTGATGAAGGTTCTATACTGTCAGCTACATTTTGTAATCAGTCATTTAGACAAATCTTAGTCAAGCATGTACTTTAATGATATTGTGGGGTACTACATTTTTCTTTCAGACTATCATTAAAGTCTAAAAACATCAATATGCACTTAGCCAAATGAGCAGTCTCACCAAAGAATAAATTTAGAGAAGTTCGATGAGGTTCAATCTTCATAAAAAAAGACTGGAATTATTTCTATTCCTTTCTTGGAAATCTTTTCAAATTAAATCTGTCATTCACATCAACTATTGATGTTGGTCCACATTTTGCTGTCAATGTATTTGTCGTTTTCTGACGTTAGCACCCCTTTGCAATTTCAGAAGTACTCTGAAGTCTGTTAAAACACCAGCAGATGAAAGAGCACCTGGCCTGGAAGGGGGACCAAAAGCTATCCAAGGCTGGTGGTAAGGCAATGGTCATGGTTCTTATCTTTCTAAATTAATAGCAGGCTAGTGCTGTTCTTCATAGTCCCTACAAGACTAAATATTTGTTTCAGTTGTAGTAGTGAAGTACATACTAAACATATTTACAACTCCTGCATCAGCATGAAACCATTCTGGAACTATATTTACTGATGGGCCAATATCACGTTGAGCTCTCTGTTATTTCAAACACACTTACAATGTTTCATTTGTCCTTAGCTGTTACAACTACAGATTCACCCTATCTAATAACCCCCTTATAAATTTTTGATATAGTAACTTCTAATTTATATCAAGTGTTATTTATATCATTTCTCTTAGTTTTCCATTTTATTTCTGAATGCTGCCTTTGAGTTTTCAAGGGAAAGTTACTATCTTCTGTGACTGAAGAATCGTAGTCTCTTGGCTATTTATTAGAGATTTTAAGAGAGACCCTCTTTAGGTGTTCTCTTTTTACTTTTTCTTTCTTTCCTGTCTTTCCAGTTTCTCTCAACATTTTCCTCAGCTTGAGGAAATTAGCTCTTCTGAAGCAGAAGAAATGTGTAGTTTTGATTGGGGCCGTTCTTCATTTCCCCACAGTGAATACAATCAGGCTATGAACACTTGCTCCCAAGCAGCCACTAATTTTTATTTCAGTGATATCTACCATTTTTATCTATCACAGTGAAGTCTGAATACTTATCTCTTGCAGTGAAGGATATCTATAGGACTACAAAATTACCTTGTTGAAGTTATTAATGACTTAGTACATGCCACAGTGTAAGTTAGACAATTTGTATCCTCACAAACAAGGAAAATGAGGATACTATATGTGAATAAATGTTTAATTCACGCCTGAATATTTCAGTAGCTTCCAAAAATCTTTGCCAAACTTTAATCAGGCCTGAATTTTAATGGAAAATGAGCTGTGGAGGGGCTCTGGTAGTTAATTTTGGGACACTTTCAGACTTTGCTGTAGCAACAGCACTAACATGTTGTAAAAAAGAATTTTATTTATTTATTTATTTATTCTTAAGGCAGCAGTTATGAGAAAATAAAGGGACTAGATTTAGGAACACGTGTGTAGTATTGAATGGCATTGGTGTCCTGGAATAAACTGGGATAATGAGGTCAGCCACAGTTCACTCGGAGGCCTGGAAATAGCCTTTGATGACTGGTGATGCCGCACCAGGCTCTATAAGCCGAGGCACACTAGCACAATTGTGTGAGTTTGGCAGGAAAGCCAGGAGCCTGGCTGGGCCTGACTGTTTGTACCACTGCTCACCTGCCAGAAGGCTGCTTCTTTTGAGGCCAGACTTTTGAGAATTTGGTCACAAGGAGCAGCAGCCTCCTTCCTTCAGGAAGAAGGAGAGCTCATGGGTGTTAATGACTCTTTTAACCTGATGCAGCCTCTTTGATGCGAGCTGCTGCAGGACAGTCATCTCACCAAGACCTAAGCCTGATCTTAATGTTTTGATTGCATTGTGATTCCTAAAATCAAATCAAAGTGTTTCTCATGTTGATTCCAGTAGAGATGCAGGTGCTTCAGCGAAGCCTTGAATGGAAAGGTGCAAACACCAAAACAGAGGAACAGTGAAGCTGTGAGGGGTCTGGAGCACAGGTTTTATGGAAGCAGCTGAAGGAGCTGGGATTGTTCAGTCTGGAGAAGAGGAGGCTCAGGGGAGACCTGATTGCTTTCTACAGCTGCCTGAAATAAGGCTGCGTTGGTGTGGGGGTCAGCATTTTTTTCCCAGGGAACAGTGAAAGGATGAGAGGGAATGGCTGCAATTTGTATCAGTGGAGGTTCAAGTTGGATATTAGGAAATATTTCTTCTTCAAAAGAGTGGTGATGCAGCGGCACAGGCTGCCCAGGGAGGTGGCAGTCACTGTCCCTGGCTGTGTTCAAGAACAACTTGGATGTGTCACTGAGGGATGTGGTTAGAAGGTGAATTGATGGTTGGACTCTGTGATGTTGGTGGTCTTTTCCAACCTCAGTGACTCTCTGGTCTAGTTCTAAATATAATAATAATTAGAAAAAGAATAAATGAATATAGCAAAGCTCTCTGGGAGCACCAGGGCAGCCTCCGCCACTACTTAGCTCCCAAGTGGGAAACAGGTGCCTGGCACCAAAGCCAACCCCGAGGGCTGCTGCCCCGCCGCTATTTTGCCCCCACCCGGAGGAGGCGGTGGCTGGCGGCGGGCCTGCAGAGCGGAGGGTATTAATAGGCGGCCCGGGGGGAGCGGCGAGGTCTGACGGGCAGGGCTGGGCGGCTCAGGGCGTGCGGGGCGAAGGCTCGGTCTCGGTCGCAACGCGGCACAGGACAGCTCGACGGGGGAGCGGCTGTAGTCGGTAGCGCCTTCCCTCATCTCCGGTCTGCTCGAGCAGAGGCGGCGGCTCCACCACGAAGGCGAGATGGAGGGTAAACGCTGCGGTGCCAGAGCCGCCCTCTCTCTCCTCTTTCTCCCCCGCTCCAGTGGGGCTGCGGGCTCGGGCGCGGCTCCTGTTAGGGGAAGCCGAGCAGTGCCACTCTCGCTCTGTGCCCCCATCGGGGTTTTAACCCCTTCCCCTGGCTAGAAGGGGCCCCGGGGTAGGGTGGGCTGCTGAGCCGGCTGCAGCCCGGTGGGCAGCCGGTTTGGACTCCGGCGGGGCAGCAGCTTCGTGCGGATGGGCAGGGAGTGCCTGTTGCATCTCTCCTTCCTCTGAGTGAGGCTGAGGTGTATCTAAATGTTTGAATAAGGTGTAGTGCTCGCAACAATTACTGTAAAAGCATTGCGTTACAGGATGTTTGTTAAAATAAATTATCTTTGAAGAGTGGCGCTTCTTTTTCTTTCCAGGCACCGGAATAAGGTAGGCAGGGCAGTATGTATGATGATGTGCTGTGACAAGGCTGCTGATGCCTGTGGTCCTGGGAAGGGAGGAGTTAATTCCACTCAATAAATGTATCAGCAGCCTGTGTACCTGCATCAGCAGGAAGATCATTATGTAAAGAAAAGAAAAAAGTTGTTTGTATATTTATGGAAATTGGGAATATGAGAGACCTAATACAGTAGTAAGACATCTGGGGGAGCTAGGAAAGTAATTGATGGAGTTGTGGCACACTTAAGCTCTAGATATGCCATTATTTGCAAGGCTAAGAAATGAGGAATGCCTTGGACTCGTGAGTAGAAACTGGTTGCTAAGTCAGAAGAGAAGTGTTTGCAGTGCTGTGCTCTCTCCCATGAGATCAGTATTCCCAAGAGCTTCTCCACTTATCATAAGCTGGGAATCTCTTAGGAAAATGGTCAGAAGGGTTTGGGGTTTCATGTGTTTCAGTTTCACACCGAATGTAAATGAAACTTTAAAACAGATCAATTTTAACTCCCACACTGATAAAGTCTTCTCACTTATCTACCAGAAGTTTAGTGTCCTGCATTCATGGGTGAAGTAAGTTAATGGCAATCTATCCATGGCAAGATCTCTGAATAAAGTAATATATTTGAAAGAAGACTCCAGGGGGAAAGAAAAAAAAAAAGATACTTAAGAACTATAATTTGCTTTTGCTTAAATGAATGAGCTGCGTAAAGTAATGTGATGATTCTCTTATGTGGTATGATACGTGCAGTTGTGCACAGAATATGATCCTGTGCACGTAGCAGTAATGCTGCATGAATGGCAACTCCAAAAGTGCCTCCCTTTAAATGTCTTTCATATTAATGTCCTCTGCCAAGGCAACACCAAAGATAGGCTGCCAGTAGTCACTGAGATGGGGATCCCAGTGTTGCCTTGAGGTCAGCAACAGTGTTCTTGTTCAAATGTTGCCCAAAGCAGGCTACCAGAAACCTAATTTCCTTCCAGAACAATTGGATTGTGCTGTTACAAGAAATAAGTAATAACACAATCCCCTTGCACTCTGCTGCTGCAGGTTTTTCAGTCCCACATGCTGCTCGTGAGCAAGGTGCTATAACTTCTGCATACTTTTCCTCCTGCCAGGAATTTTTCAGTCTTCCTGTCCTGTCTTCTTGTTACCTTTGGTGACTTGCTGTTTTTTCTGCCGCAATCTGTCTGGTGAATAAAATTCTCATAAGTGGGGCTGTATTGTGGCTCAGGGTGTTGACTGAAGCCTTTATTGAGAGTTCAGGCAATCTGCTTCTGTTCTCCTGAGCTGCTGGAGAAATGAAGGGCACGTGGCTGTTGCAGCAGTAGCTCTGGGTTTGCTTTGTGCCACTAGTGCAACTAGAAAAGTAGGTAGAGTTGCAGTGAGAAAATAGGTGCACTTCCTCGTGCACTGAATTATTCTAGTTTGCTGCAGTTGTGGATGTATTGGAAGCACTCTTGGGGAGTGACGTTGATCTTAGCACCCTTAATGCATTTGAAATTGTGTGTTTGTGTGGTTTGTCTTGCTTGCTCCTGGCAGAGCCAGGTTTCTCTCTGAATCCACCATCCATGAGCAACTTTACTGACTGTGCAGAGATAAGTAAGAAACTATGCTGCTTCAAACACCAGAGATGGCAAAGCCCTGTGTTTCAACAGGGGCCAATCTACAGAATCCCACTTGTAGCTACAGAAACAGATTCTGACTGCACATATCCTTCAGTCATTTGTCATAAGTGAAGCTTTCTGAGGCTGTTCTGTTATGGCAAAAGCCTAGAGCATTCTGTATTTATTTATTTATATATTTGGGGGGAGGAGTGGGAAGATGGGATATTCCCTTCTATTAAGATGAGTCTCAGTTACCAGCTCATCAAGTACAGTAAATAGAGCTGGAAACCACTTAAAGAAGGGAAAAGGCAGCTGCTGCCATTTGTGGCATATGCTGCCTTTCAACATCAGAATCACTGGCTCCTGCTGTGTGTATCGCATGTTGTGTTGCGTGATTTGAATCTGCCAGCAGAGCAGGAAGATGAGTCGGCAGACATTTTTCATGTAGTATGTTGTCATCTGAAGCAGGTGTAATGTGAAGCGTGGTGGAAATGGTGACTTTAAGGCTCCAGTAATATGACACTCGGGTTGGTATTTTGGACAGGGCAGAGGGATAGGATCTCTTCTATGTCTTAAGATCTGCTTTGGTGGAAAAGCTACTGGGATCTTTAAATGCTGCTTCATAAGATAAAGGAATACACCGCCTTGCAGGAAATGAAGTTTGCATCAAATAAAACAATTCCGCATGAGTATGTTTATTCTGCTTTAAATTTAGTACAAATTTTCTTGGCAGTTAATGAACATCTAGCAAAGAATATTAATGTGACTCTTGATAAATTCATTAAATGCTTGCATCTTTTAAGTATCGCTTATACAACCAAAAAAATTTAAATTCCAAGCATTGGAGGAATCTCATAGCGTACTGATTCAACTATTACAGCCTACTGGACAGTTTACATTTCACGTGCTTTATTTTCCCTTGCTTTAATTATTTTATGTTGCCTTGTTCTGTAGAGGCCATTTGCATTTTCTTAAGACTTTATTAAATGCGCGAAACATGAAAAATGGGCACATGGAAATACATACCTTTTGTATTACTGATTTCTCTGCCCATGGTCAGGTTCAGGAAACTTCCTCTTTAGGCTTTGGAAAAAACCAAAAGCTCAATTTCTTCCCTTTCTTTTTGCTTTGACTTCTCACTATCTAGAGAGGTTGTTAGAGGTAAAGCATTGATGGTTAAGGAATCCAATTGGGACATGACTAAATTCTGGCCATTTCCATCCTTATTCTTCCATCTGTACGCACAAGTTATCTTATTTTAACAATGATGGGGTTTAATGAGGGAATAATAGAGGCAAATGATTGTTCTGTGCATTGTCAGTGGAGATTTGTGTTGATGATATTGTTGAAAATGATAGTCAGGGTAAGTCAAATGGTACGTGATGATTTTCACCTGGTTCAGATGTTTCAGTGTCCATCATTATTACAGCTTCTTGAGTATATATAATCTTGATTCTTCTTAATGAAAATATGTGTTGAGCATTGACAAATAGAGGTGTATTAAAGAAAAAGTCACAGGAGCAGAGTTTTTTGTTTATTTATTTGTTTGTTTGTTTATTTTTAATTTTTTTTTTAGTGCCACAACCAATCAGGAAAAGTGGTTTGTCGTGACCAAGGTCTTTTGTCCAGAGCTCTACAAAGGGATGGGTTAAATCTAGAGGATTTGGAACAACTTCTGGCTCTAAGGCTTGGGCGTCTCTGCCTTTCATCACATTTCACTTTATGCAGGCTGAAAAGCCTTATAAATATAATCGTATCCATTGGCAAATGTCAGGGCCTCAAAAAGAAAGGTTGATTTTAAACTGCTTGGCATCTCTCCTGTAAGACAGCTTGTGTCTCATTGAGCTGCTTACATTTCTTTTTCTCCAGCAGACCTAATGTGGAGAGACAAGACATCCTGTGGCTGCCAGAGGTTTGACTGTGTTGTAGCTATAGTCAATGTTTAGTTAGTATTGTGACGTATGTGGTGAAAACTGCCTTCACTTTTGCACAAGATGTGGTTTTAGAAGATGTAAAGCTGCAAAGGTAATGTTGTAAAGCACTTGGCTGAAGACAGCAGGCACTGGGTATAAGCAGACTGATACACTGAGACACTTGGAGTGCTCCTGCCTTAGACTTCTGGGCTGTGAGGTGCTGAGCCCTGAGCTCAGAATGCCTGCTAAGGAAGCTTCCCGGCACTGAGTGATTCTTTTGCACTTGGAAGATAAGCCAAGGATGTCACTGACTTTACTGTGGAATATTCACCTTTGCAGATGACTACTGTGTAATACATGTTGCTAAACAATTGAATTAACACCTTGATAGACTTGTCTAATAAAGTTGCTGTACTGAACTGACCTGACTGGTGTAAGTTGTTACCCAGAAAGATCCCATCATGCTATCACAACACCTACTGCACTGTTTGGGGACCATTTAGCCCATGCCAGTGTATAATGTGACAAAAAACTGTTCCACTTCTCAAAGTGGAAAAAAGGAAGCAACCCATGCTCTAAGTACCAGATGTTTAGTTACCATGATGACGCTGATCTGAAATGTCTGGTTAAAATATGGGTGTAGTAAAAAACTTTTCAACACTCATTACTCATTTTCTACCTTCCTTAGCTGTGGTGACTCTGCCTTATCTATACAGGGAGCACACTGTTCCACTGGTGAGCCTTAGCATGCGTAGTATGGTCACTTCTGTGCGTCTACCAAGCACCATATGGACTGCTTACTTCCTAACAGACTGCCAGTGGCTTTTTGGAGACTGATCACTGTGTATTGCCTCCCCACAGCTTGACTTTCTGCACATCTAGAGTGGCTACTTAAAACCACATAGGACAAGCTTGATGACCAGTGATGTTTGCAGAGTTTGATTGATCTCTGCTGACCCAACAAGATATATTACAGTGCTGTGTGGGTCTATGAAATTCCAGGACGTATAGAGAGCCATATTTGACAGCACCAATTGCTCAACTTGTACTCTGCTGGTTTCTTCTGCTGTGAAAATTTCTGAGGACTTTGAGCAACTCATACTGTCTTTCTGTGGCTTTATTTTTCCAGGCCAAAGTCAGAAAATGCTATTGTGCTGTTGCCATATGTTTTTCTTTTGTACTCAGCAACCCACTGGTAGACATTGGATTTGCCTTTAGGGAACTGTTATTGTGTATACATACGTGCATATATATGTAGGTAGCACTGAAAGTAATGCCTCCTATTTATTTCCATGGAAACTGCAACAGCACAATAACAGTATTAAATAAAGCAAATTCTGAGCTATGGAACAGCATTTTTCAGCATAGTTACCACCATTAACTGTGTGTTTTTGCCAGTGGTGAACAAGAGCCTGCATACAACGCTTGTAAAAAGCTGCACCAGTGGAGGTGACCCATGGTCACCACTGCAGAAATGCACCACTCATTACTTCACTCTGTCAACATCCACTGTTCTGTCTATATAAACATTTACAAGCATTGATAAATGTCGGTGGTTGCTATTTTTTCCTCCTGGAGGAATTAAGTTCTCCACCTTTGCTTCAGATGCATTTCCATGTCAGTCACCACCATTCTGTCAGACTGCCCCTTTGCTGCCTTCTGTCACACAGCAGCAATATATAATGGAATACTGGTGGGAAGGTTCAATCCCTGCTGCCATAGAAGAACCAGTGAGTAGAACTGGGGTATCTGTGATCCAGAGAACTTTGGGCTGACTTAAGAGGGGCAGTTTCAGTTAACCAAAATGTCTAATACACTAAATTTACAGTCTAATATATGCACCACTGAAAGATCAAGTCTGCACGAGGCAGCTTGCTCCATTTGGAAATAGCATTGAATTACTTTGCTGTACATAAGTTACTAATAAATTATGAAGGCCTACGTAGGAGCTGGTTAAGGGACGTAATGTGCTGGAAAGTCTCATCCTGATTTGCAACGCACTGGCTTCTCAATCTTAGTAAATAAGGGTGTATGTCAATGTAATGTTGTAGGCATGAATTAGTGAACAGTAATTGGAAATACTGTACAGGAAACAAAGTGTGGAAGTGTTTATCATATTAAGAAAAAGTGAGAGGAAAAAAGTTGTTTTTAAGCGCAAATTGAATGTAGAGATAAAATTTCCTAAAGTGAATTCAGAATCTTATCCATTTTTGCCTTTTAACTTTTGTTGAATTCCAGTAAACTGATGTAGTAAATTACTTCTTTTTAGTTGAATTTTCAATGTCTAGCATTAAAATTGTTTTTATATTACGACTAAAAATGTAGTTCTTGCAGACCATCACGCACTCTTTCAAGTCAAGTTGCAGGACTTCTGTTTGGAAAAAAACACTTATGTTTTCACTTCAGTTTTATTTATTTATTTATTTGCCTTCCAGTGGGAAGCAGAGAAATCTCACGGATTCTTGACATTCAGTGTGGGTCACCCACGTATTGGTCTCTTGCATTCAAACTCAGCCCCCTACAGTTTATAACCATGCTATTGATGCGTAGTGCCTTGTCTGACATGAGTGCTGCAAAAATGTCCACTTCCTCACAGGAAAATGAGAAGACGTATAATGTTGATTACTAATAACGAACATCTAATTGAAATAAAAGGCACTGTATGTGTCTTGCACTTTCTACTCTGTTGGCAGATTTTAAAGCTAAAAATGTGAGCTGAGACGATTTTGCTGCGGTCAGGAAGTTAGGATTTCCATTTTGTTGTTGGCATCTGCTATTCCTTAGTTTTGTATCAAGGTGAATTCCAATTAGCCACAACCTATTTTTATGACTGGAAATATTACAACATTAATCTTTCCTTCAGTTACTTGGTTGAGGCACCAAAACGCTGCTGTTTAATATTGATGTCTGTCTCTGAGATTTGGATACATAAAGATTCCCAATTCTTGCCTCTTTTATCTGCTTCTTTTAGTTTGTCTGTGTGTGTGTCCTCATGGTACTATTTGTGTATGCAAGTACTTGGCATGCAGTGACTAGGCACAGTGTTGGGAGCATTCAGTTAATGACAGTGCCCACTTGGGACCCTGGAAATATCTCTGAAAGCAGAACATGGCTCCTAACGTGGGCCTGTGTTCCCAGTCAGATACTCATTGCTGGGGCCTCTCTCCATGATTCCCTCCATTCTCCTGACCTTTCCTTTTGGAATGGGAAATACAAATGTGGGAAAAGAATAGGACCCATTTGTTGTGGTGATGCCATGCAGTGCTAGCAGCATGCTCAGTGATTCCGTTGAGCAGCCTTTGAGTCCAGACACAGTGCTTTTGTCTTCCTCGGATCCTGTCCCATAAAGGTCACTTCTGCATGTATGCATTTGTCGCATTTCTGTGTGCAGGCGCCTGTTGCAAACTTTCAGTGGGGAGCACCCAACTTGTTCCCTGTCCACAGGCCTTGTCCATGAGCCTGCAGAACAGGGAGACAGAGTGTAGGAGACGTACCATGCCTGTGCATACTCTTTGTGTCTGGGTAGCCTTCCTACATTAAACATGGTAGTGTGGAATCTCTGTAAAGTTCATTTGTTTTCTTTTTCTTGATTCACAGAAAGAAAGGAAGGTTGTTTTGAAAGAAGGACTGTGACTAGATCATGCAGGATGAGAAATTTAAGATCTGTTTCTGATTGATACTGGCAGTGATTGCTGCATTTGTTACAAAGCAGAAGCCAGTATTTGGTCAAAGCCAGCTTTTTTCCCTCTCTTGAATAGTCAGCGTTACAAGTACAGTATAAGCTGAATAGAATTTGGCTCTGGCATTCAGGCACAAGCCACTCTTTCACAACCACCCCTTCTGTTTCTGTCTTCCTTGTGAGCGATAAAGCCTTCTGGGCCGTTTACACTACTCCCCCGAAAGTTGTCAGAATATGCCAAGTACGAGGCTGCAGTTTCTTTTTGTAGCACTAGAATTTAACAGAGAAAATTTCGGTATGTTAATGGAAACATAGATGCAGCTTTTAAAATACTCAATGGTTTCTATATACTGATGGAACAACATCTGAAAAATGCGTATTTATTTTTTTTCCTGTGTGTTATTTCATCTGCAATTAATTTGTTTTCTGCTGGGAAAATAATATTGATCATAAAAATGATGTGTTAGTTAGAAACTCTTAAGTTGCTATAATACAATATCTCATTCAGAATGAAATATCAAAATTTTGAGCTTGATTCTACACCTGCTGAAGCCAGGGGATAAATCCCCAATTATTTTCAATCAGAACAGGATCAGGTCTTCTCTTTTGCAGGAGGGTATCTTGAACAGTCAGTTATCCTTAATCTCTGATTTAAGACATTTTCATTTGTTAAAGTTTTTGTTCTGTTTCAGGCCTGGTGCTAGTTGGCAGAAATGGCATCTGATACACTTTCTGGGTGTCTGTCTTCTGAGTCTGGTTAGGAGTCTGTTTCTGTAATTTTAAATGAACAAGACTATATTTATTGCTGCTACACTTTTAAGTTGTTTGCATACCACGTTGTTAAAAACCAAAAGAAAAAAAAGAGGAGCATATGGGCTCCATGTGGAGCAGAGGACTGATTGGTTACATTAATGCAATCAGGTGTGCTTGAGACAAAGAAATGCAAAGGGTGTAAAATATTTGGAAAATGCTTTTAAGCATTTAAAATTTATTTCTTTCAATAGAAGGGCAACATAAAATATTGGCCAGTAAAGATAGTGGGAGAGTTTCTTAGCTGTGTTCTGGGAAGACATCTTTTAATTTGAGAACTGTAACATGAAAACTGAAACTAGAATATTTCTCAAAGTTCACCCATCCAAAGCATTAAACTGGTCATAGGCTCTTTTTTAAAAACTGTGTAAAAAGAAAAGCAATTTGAACAGTAAGTTGTATTTTTAATATTCTGACATTTTATCATCCACTTATCTTTATTCTCAATAGTTTTACTGCAAGCAAGAGGAGAAAGGTTTATTTTTAAGTAGAGTTTAGGATTCTCTTAAGAGTTCCAGAGTTCAGTTATAAGTAGAAGATTAAGTATCACAGGAGTAAAATCACGAGATATGGGAACAGTATTTATATCCAGTAGTTGTTTACAAAACCTGAAGTCCTTTAGTTCATAACATGAGTATGTTTTCACTCATTTTAGATGTTGATTGAGAAATAGTTGGTTTTATTACGTCAGTCACTATGGAAGTAATACCTCCTATTTATTTACATCAGAGCTACAACAGATACAGAGGACACAGTAATTCTATTTGATAGAGCAATTTCTCAGCTACAAACTTTGTTTTTCAACACAGTCACCACCATTAGCTGTGCATTTTTGCACAGCTAATCGCCTGCATGTCAAGCTGGTAAGTCTGCACCAGTGTAGGTGACCCATTGTCACCACTGCTGAAATGTACCACTCATCACTTCACTGTGACTACATCCACTGTTTGGTCTGCATCGACATTCACAAGTATTGATGAATGTCAGTGGGTGCCATTTTTTCCTCCTGGAGGAATTCAGTTCCATCTCTTTGCTTCAGATGCACTTCCATGTCAGACATCATTCGGCCCCTCTGCTGCCATCTGTCACACAGCAACAAAGTGTAATGGAATTTTGATAGGAAGGTTCAGCCTCTACTGCTGTGCCACCACCATCCTCCTCTGATGCTGTAGGCCAGCACAATAAAATAGGAGACATTACTTTCAGAGCAGCCCTCATATTTTCCATTAATTGCATAAAGCTGTGTTGCAGGGCAGAATTTAGCTCAGCAAGTTCAGATTGAAGTGGCAAGTGATAATGGAAAGTTACTTAGAAAAAGGTAAATAAGTCTAGGGTGTATTGTTTAAAGAATATAATGTGGGTTAAGTCCTGAACTCTTTGGTAGAGGTTTACACAGGTAAATTGCTGTTGAAATGAAGGCCCTTTTCCCTCCCTTTTTCCTGACCCCTCTGCTTTGCCTTTCTTTCACAGCTTGTGCCTGAGGCCCAATGCAGATGTGTTGACAGTAGGGGTGGGCTGGCACCCATTTTCCAGAAATGTCTTTCTCCTCAGGCTTCACAGAGTGTCCTTTGGAGACTTTAAAACTGTCTGTAAAGGTTTAATAGAGTTGCTTCAGATACAAGGCTGTTGCTAGCCCCATCACCCAGCCCCTAAAGACCTGGCAGAAAATGTAACGTAAGGTTCTGCACTTTCTTTACAATGACCTCTTCAAGAAATTCAGTGAAAAGTCATGGAAGTGCTTGTATTGCATCTCTGTGTGAAAATATCAAAAGTAGGGCAGACGGAGGTACCAACAAAAGCTTGTACACAGCTCTAGTTCTAGCAGAGACAGCAGAGTGCAGAAGAGGAAGAAAAGGAGTTAGAGATCTTTTGCTCCGCCATGTCAATTTTTTTCATATTTCTGTAATCAGAGGAAGTATCAGCAGATACTTGTTCTTATCCTCTTTTCCATAGCAACAAAACACCATTGATATAGACATGAGGATCGTAGCATCTGAACACGAGCTGGCAGTATGACTGGATGGCCAAGAAGGCCAGTGGGAGCCTGGCCTGCATCAGAAGTAGTGTGGCCAGCAGAGCAGGAGAAGTGACTGTCCCCTTTTATGCAGTGCTGGTGAGGCTACGCCTCTATTACTGTGGGCCCCTCCTTACAGGAAGGACACTGACTTGTTTGAGTGTATGCAGAGAGTATAATGAAAACAAGAGACATGAGGAGAGGTTGAGGGAGCTGGGGCTATTTAGTCCATAGGAGACAGAGACCTCATTGCTATCTACAGCTACCTGAAAGGAGGCTGCATTGAGGAGGTTGTTGGCCTCTTTTCTCAGGTGACTGGAGGTAGAACATAAGGAAATCATCTCAAGTTGCACCAAGGAAGATTTAAATTGGACAGTGGTAAGGATTTCTTCATGAAACAAGTGGTCAAGCATTGGAACAGTCTGTCTGGGGAAGCAGTGAAGTGCCCAGCCCTGGACATATTCAAGAGGTGTGTGGGTATGACAGTAAGGGTCATGTTTAGTGATAAAACTTGGTTTGTCAGGTTGTAGGTTGAGCGTAATGATCCTGATTGACCTTTTCTAACGTAGATGATTCTATGATCTTGAGGAGATGGCAAGGCTGAGTTTTTCTGTGTTTATTCTAAGCTCTGGTTAGTACTTAAGGGATTC
Organism: Coturnix japonica; assembly: GCF_054131305.1. Classification (NCBI taxonomy): domain Eukaryota; kingdom Metazoa; phylum Chordata; class Aves; order Galliformes; family Phasianidae; genus Coturnix; species Coturnix japonica. The sequence goes on from NC_140664.1 coordinate 102,707,895, forward strand.
GCTTATACGGAAAAGAACTGACACTTAATCCAAAAATAGTCCCTGTTGTATCCACTCAAAGACATGTTGCCTTCCCATTTGTTGTTAATACCTGGTGTTTTAGGTCTTGTGAAGTTAACCTACTAGCTTGTGTTTTCAGAGAGAAACTACTAAAGCTTCTTTAAAGCTGCAATTTCTGTCTAGTGCCCCAGCTGTGGTGTACTGGGAAGCTTGATGAGAGTTTAGCTTTCTGATGTAAGGGATTTTCCCTCTTTGCTTGTTGAAAATGGAATAGTATTTGCATGCTAGCTCTGTATCTGTCCCATGAGAACATTCACCTCTACTGTAACAATGTGCAAAACGATCTGCTCAGCAAAATGTTGTTTTGAATTAAAAACAGAAGTAATTTCAGAAATGCTGAAGCTTGATGTCTTGTTTAGGGGAAGCCTGATTTTCCATCTCATGCTAGAATTTGGTCTCATATGTAATACCTATTCTAATAAGTGAAAGTGAAGAAATGCTCTGAGTTATGGGATTGACAGGGTTTCTTTCAGTCAATGGACCCTGAAGGTCTCCACCATTGTAGACACATTGTTCTATATCATTATGCACAGGCACAGTAAACATGCCAGACTGTCCTGCAGCCTTCTGGAAATTCAGCTGTTTGTATGCACCTGTTAAAAAGCTACCTTAATTCTGCAGATGGTAAAGTTGTTTCAAGCATAAGTTTTTCTCCTTCATACATTCTTACTCTCCCAATATCTTCACTGTAACACTGACCAAAGAAGACCCTCCAAGGCAGTGCTGCCTGACCTCACAGACTGTAGCTAATCTAGGGCTAGATCTGCGTACTGATGCTGTGTGTAACCCAGGTAATTTGGATATGGCAGCTACTACTTCTGCTTTCAGTGCTGCTCTGTTTCAAATGTCTATTCCCTTCATATCTCCTATTGTCTCACTTTTACCTATATCCTCATGTTGATTAAAGCTGGTGTTCTAATCTTGCTGAAAGAAACCAACACATGAAATGGATATGTGATTGTCACTGTTGTCCAGTGTCTAATAAGCATTTTGGGTGTGCTTTTGGAATCAATGTACAGGGAGTAGTGCTGTGCTTATGCAACACATCAGGAGGGTGTGTCATGTATAAAGGTGAGGGAGAAGAAAGAGATCACCAATGGAAAATGAAGTGAATAAAAAATATAATATATGCAGCAAAATGCTCCAGTGGTGACTGGAGTCACTTAAGATAAGGGTGGAAAAGAAAGTTCAGGTATGTGATATTAATAGTAATCTCAGAACGTTGTGTTCATAGAAGTGGAATCAGTGAAAATTTGTGGAGGACACAGAGAACTCTACAACTTGATTGAGTATTGAGAAGGGATAGAGTGAGAATATGGGAAGTGAAGCTGGGAACTGTATAATGGAAAAAAGAGAAGAGGAAAGAAAGGTTTTCAGCTGAGTGTCTATTATCTCACACTTCATTTCTGTTTATCCAGCTGTATCATCCTGAGGGCTACACTTGTGTTTTCCTCTAAGTTTGGAAAGTGCTTTGCATGCTTTTGTATGCTGCAGAAAGGGGCAAATACCATGCAGTTGGCTGTTATTATTTATGTAATGTCAGTCTGGGTCTAAAGTAACACAAGATGGTTGTATTTGTCTGTAAAGAGGTTTCCAACAAAATCTAGGATTTTTGTTCATATGAAAAGACAATGTGAATTTTATTTCCTTATGTTCACTGAATCTTCAGCAATGAAAGAACATTTTGTAGCTTGGGGTGACCAGATCTTGTCTAATGCTGAGTTGTTTTTGTTTTTGTTTTATCTTCTAGCCAATACTTGCAAACAGGATGTACTCCAGAAGAAGAAGAATGCCATTTTGGTGGATGGAGTCATCTTAAATGGTCCAATAACTGACTCAAAAGCAGGAGAAAAATTTGTGGAAGAGGCTTGTAAGATCATAATGGAAGAAATAATCCAGAAAGCTGATGATGTTACAGAAAAGGTAAAACCATAGAGCGTTGCTGAAAAGTTGCAGCGGAGATAATGAACGATGAATATTTTTTTTCAGCTGTATTTTATTGCACTTCAAGTTGTATCAAAATTGCTTCTAGTCTGTGCCAATTCAAATTTTAAAAACCTTCCAGTAACGTGGTTAGCGTACCTGTTTGCCTGAAAATAATATTTTGTTTATTTTTTTATGCATTTTCTCAGTGGTGACTTTCTCTGAGCTGACAAATGGGTGTAGTGCATCTCATGTTTTGGCTGTGGGGAATCACTTACTCCTCAGAGGCACTGGCGTTAGAGAGGGAGGGACGGTGGATGTGGTACTACTGTGGAAGGGAGTATAATGAGATTGCCTTGGGTTTCACAGAAACCATGCTGAAGAGGATGTATTGGGAAAGAACTGGAATATAAAACATGATTGGCTTTGGGCGTGCACAGATTGCTTCCACCCCTGGGCAGAAAAGCATCTGAAAGTTTTGCGAACTTCAAAGCCTTAGCTAAGGGCAAAATTTGACCAGTAGGCCTCTTTCTCCTAATGAGGATATATGACACATGAGCAAGATAATTGTGTGATCTGAGGCTGAATCTTTACATCCCTGCATGCCAACAGGCACACCTTCTCCTCCCAGTCTTTGTAAAAACATCTTTATGCCTTCCGTATTCTATTTTTTATGGTCAGGTAATGTCTGAGGGGCAATAAAACGAAGACCACATGGCCTTACCAGGCATACTGCCTTGATGGCCTGCTGCACTCCATGGGCAGTTCTGGAAAGCAGTCCTGAATGTGGTACTTACCTGGCACTTTTCTAACAGTCTTCCTTTTGGCTAACCTGTTTACTGGTGGTGTGTCCTATCTGTCATTAGGTTTGTGAATGGCGGGCACCTGAAACACTGAAGAAGATTCTTGATCTGGAAATGAGAGACACTGGAGAATCTCATCAGAAACTCTTGCAACTCTGCCAAGATGTGATACAGTACAGCGTCAAAACCAGTAGGAATGCAATTGCTAATGAAGTTGTTTTGTTGTATATAACCTTGGAAAACAAGATAATGTTTATAAAGCTCTGTTATCTTCCAGGAAACTAGAGGTTTTGAATGCTTGCTTTCTACTTGCCTACACAAATATGCAAATATTTGGTTGTGTTTCCATTGTTTGACTGCGTGCTGGTCACTGTAGGTGTCTTTGATTGCCCAGAAGGTGTAATCAAAGAAAGCTAATCAAAACCTAATTCTTATTATGCCATTGATGTGAACAGCAGATTCTATCCTCTTGAGCTTTTGTTTAAGTTGTCTTCAGATAACAGACAATCAAACTTGAAAGATCTTTGTATGTAATTTTGTGCTGAGTGGTGAGGAGTGGAATCACCATCACTGCCCTTGGACAAGTAAGAATGAATTCTTAGTGATGATTATCCTGCATTTACTGTTGCTTTCTATTGAGCAATAGTCTTGTAGAGTGTTAATTTGCCAACAGGCAGTAATTCCTATTACAGATGCTGTGAGAAGAGAGCCTGCAGTGTTTCAGAGATGGTACAAGACATCTCTGCAGGAATGGTTTTCTGTGGGTAACCTTTCTGCAGCTTATGAAGTATAATTTAATCTTAACAAAAAGGCATGAATAAGAAAGTGTTGTTTTCAGAAGCTCATGATTTCAGATGTGGCATAGCTTGGGCTGTATTTTGGAAAGTGAGAAGGTTATGTGATATAATTCCAGTGCATTTGTAGGGCACATTTCTTCCTGCTGTCTCTATTGCTACAGTAAGAAAAGACATAAAATGATTCTGAGGACGAACCTATCTTTGAAAACCATGGAGAGGCAGTAATACCGATCTAAAAGGGCAGTGTATTGATAATACACAGATATAACTGCTGAGCTAGTGGAAGGCATTCTGGTTTCTCTCTTCTGCAAATTGCCTTCAAATTTTCATTTTTTTTTTTTTGCTTAGAAAGAATATTAAGTAAGAAAAATTTTCTGTGTAAATAGTTCTTAATCTAAGTATAAACATGTGTTGAAGCCTTGGATGTAATGGGCATGAAGCCATACAGCTTACCTGGTTTTACATGTTTTACTGCTTAGCAAAACTTGGCTGAATTTCCATTGCATCTCTGAATACCACTGTTAAAGGCCACTGTACATACTCAGTTGTCAGTCACTCTTTTTGATCTTTAAAGCTTGTGCATAACCCATATTTGTTCTATGCACTACTTACATCAGCCTTATTTTGGGACCTAAAAATGACTGTAACTTTTACTTTCAAAGGATTGTCTAGTTTAAAAAGGACAGTAAATCTGTAAATTACTGAGAGGGTGGTGGAGTGAATCATGGTTAGCAGTGATCAGCATTCAGCTAAGGGAGCCTGTGATGCATTCTCTTCTCATAAGCATTCTGTCACTGCTCGCTTTTCATCTATATTTTCAGATCATCCAAGATTTTTCAATCAGCTGTACGCTGGAATAGATTATTACTCATTAGTGGCTCGTTTCATTACTGAAGCATTGAACCCAAGTGTGTAAGTGCAGTTCCTTGTACTCATAATGGTGAACCTTGCATGCTTTTTGAAGTAACATCTTCCTGACCGCTGTCCCCTCTCCTCCCCCTTGTGATTCTGTTTTCCTGTTTTCAGTGTTACAGAGGATGCAAGAATTTGGGAAAGAATACGATCTAGTTTGTCTGAATAGCTCAACAGAATCTTGTCTAAGCTGATGATTTTCCTAGTTTATGAGCTGGGGCTTAAGAAAATGATCTTTTTTTCTTTAAACACTTTTAAACCTAAACTTTTTTTTTTTTTTTTAGCTCTTGAGAAAAAAAAATAAAAATCAAAATGAATGAATCCAACTTAGTTGTTTATTTACCTTGATGAGCTCCACACAGACTCGAATGCAAATGATTACCTGTCTACTATTTACTTGCAGTTGTAAAGACTAAACAAAAATGTGATTGCTGCTTGCAACAGACTATTACTGCTGAAGTTTAAGCATTGTGACCTTCATTAAGATCAAACTCTGCAGTATTACTTTGAGAGTGGAATTGTCATTGTAATGCTGTCAGGATCCAAGGAATTGGTCTGCCGGGTCACATCTATAATCTTTTCAGTTTAGAGTTTCACTTTTGATGGCAATCGGCTTCTGATAAGTTAGAGAAAGGTACAAAAAACCTCTGTCTAATTTTAACAAGGTGCTGTGGCATGAGTTCTATAATCTTGATACCAAACATGTTCCTTTTATTTTTGTTCAGATATACATACGAAGTATCCCCTGTATTTCTGTTAGTGGAAGAAGCAGTCATCAAGAAAATGATTGAGTTCATAGGCTGGGAAGACGGTGATGGCATATTTAATCCAGGTACTAGCAGTTCAGATTTTCAAAAGAAGTCACGATAAACCATCTGATACAGTAATTCTGCAAACATTTGATTTGTGTAGGATGTTCGAAAATGCATGCAAAATGCTGCGATGCACAGAGGAAAACTGTTGTGTCCAGGCTTCTTTTTTGTATTCTACTAATAATTCTATGAATGTGATTAGCAGCTGGATGGACAAAAGAAGTTCTACATGAAATATAATTGTAGGAAAATGAACTGTTTGTAATGGAAGTCCTTCCTGACCTTACTAACAACAGTACCAGCAGCTTTATTGCACTGAGTCATTTGATGACAGATAGAGAGCTGAAGTAGTTGCTAGACACTAACCAGTTGCTCCTACAGGCACTGATGTATATATTCTGTCTATCATGCGTGGGAGCCAGAGTCTGTTATAATGGGTTTGTCAAGGGCTTAATTCCTCTGAACTTTGACAGTTTTTTGAAATGTTATGAATAGGCCAATCAAACAAAGATTTCTTAAGCTTCTTGATAGGTCACGTTTTTCATATATTCTGTAAAGCAGCATTCCAGCCCCACATACAGAAATAATGAAGCATAGTATTATTCCACAGATTGTTCAAATTCCAATTTATTATATTGGATGTGAAGCTTTCGTGGCTAGGTTAGGGGTGGGAAAAGGTGTTAAAAGAGGAAATGGATTTAGCATTCTGCTTTCAAAACCAAGACAAGGCTAGGAATTTTACCCTATATATCAATCGTAGAAAAAAATAAACACAAAAGCTAAAACTCTCTGGAAAACTTGTGAAAAATATATTAGTAATATTGTTTTCTTCATTTCAGATTTGATGGATACTTGTAGAATCTTTACCTTTACTGTAGCATTTTTTAATTCTACATTCCTGAAGTGCTGTCAGTAGATCAATTAATTATGCCTTTTTACACTAGTTTTAGATAAGACATTCCATCTAATTTTTATTATTTTTAAGTAAATAAATCTAGATCACATCTTGCAGATTGCACTCACCATGGTTTTTTTATATTTATATTTATATTTATATTTATATTTATATTTATATTTATATTTATATTTATATTTATATTTATATTTATATTTATATTTATATTTATATTTATATTTATATTTATATTTATATTTATATTTTTTATTTTTTTTTCTTCTTGTAATGCTCTGACTGCCCAAGACATCTCCTAGGCTTCGTAAGATACAGCCACAGTTGAGCTGGTGCTGCTTTGGTGTATATGAGAAGGTGCTGTTGCAGTATGTTCTCCATCATGGAGGGCTGTTTAAGCATAATTCTTACTTCCTTGAGAAATATCTCCAAAGAGCATTCAAACCAGCTCTGTTTCCATTCATGATACAGCTCATTTTATATCTGCAGTTTTTTTTGGGGGGAGGAATTAAGTTACAGTAAATGCATCTATAGGCTAACCCTGTAGGTTTTGTTTGTTTGTTTGTTTTATTTTGTAATAGATTAATCACTCAGAGATAGAATAAGTACTAGGACTGTGGATGATATGATACTTGTATGTCTTTTATTTCAGGTGGCTCTGTTTCTAATATGTATGCTATGAACTTAGCAAGATACAAATTTTGTCCAGAGATAAAAGAAAAAGGGCTCTCAGGTTTGCCAAGACTAGTCCTGTTTGCTTCAGAAGAGGTAAAAACAACAAAAAGCTTCTTAAATCATCTAGCAATGAACTTTATTTTTCAATGGCTGCAAAATTATAACATTTGCATGTCTGACTGGGGTCCTGGTACAATGAATTTGCCATCAGTGAATGATGTGAAATACCAGAGTTATCTGGACAAGTGTGATGATAAATTTCCCTACAGAAGCTCTCTTGTCTGAATAACTGTGGATGTTCTTGTTCTTGAGAGCAGCTGATAGAAGAAAAGATTATGCGTGGGGTAAACCTAAAGGTAAATGCATGGGGGATGTTGCGGAGATCTGCATTTTAAAGTCTAGCAAGATCCATGTGTAGCTTTCAAAAGTTTTTCTTGTACAGTGTCAAAGTTCATACTGAGCTGAATGCGTCTGCACCTGTGAAATGGCTCTCTGCTGCTCCCACTATTACCTATATCTGAATACAGATTCACTGCGGTAGAGTACAAAACCTACTATAAAATATTTGGGCAAATCCTGCTGGATCTTTAGACAGTTCTTCTTTAAATAATTGAAAAAAATGTGGTTATTTCTAAAGTTTTTGAGTAAAATCTATTCAAACTGCCTGTGGAAAATGGATATATACATTTATTCTGAAGCAAATTTATTTTTTCTTAGAGGCTTTTTCTTCTCACTTCTCCAGTTTTGATTTTCTCATTGAATTAGTGTGGAAGTGGTATTCCAGACTCTACTGTATATAATATCCTGTGGTGGTGAGGATCTTGTTGTATTAGGATGTATGTAGTTCCTGACATAATTTTAGCTCACAAGCTTATGCTTCTAACATTTTGCTGGATAAATAGACAATAGAGACTTATTTTGAAAAGTTCTGAGAGACATGGACATTGTATAAGTTGTCCGAGACATTTAATTAATCCAAATGTCTTAAATAAAGTAGTTTTTTTTTTTTTTCAAGCCCAGTATATTTATTTTTTCCTTCCAAAAGATGTAGGTATGAAAACAAAATGCCAATTCATGCTTAATTCATCACATTTCATCTTTAAAATAGTGGAAGAGGAAAAAAAAATGATGTTGAAACATTTCATTTTAATGCTTTGGAAATGAAGCACATCAAATTTTCATCATGAAGTAACGTATTATTTCTGTGCAAGATTTAAATAAAAGCGCAGTCTAAAGGCCTTCCCAGAAGGCGTAGACCTCTTTTGTGTTGTGTAAGTGAATGATTGAAAAAAATGATAATGGAGAAGTTGCAACCTGTGTTTAGCTTTAAAATGAGTAAGGCAAATAGTTCTGGCATGGAGAAGGCATGAGGTTTTAATGAACTGAGAGTATTGATAAAGAGTCAGAGCACATCGTCAGCTCAAGGCACTCAAGTTTTAGGGCTTGGCTTCAACGCTATTGAAATAAAATGATTTTTGCTTTGAGTTGCCAAGTTCTACAGTTTCTGTCTGGCACTTGGCAGGCTGAAAGAGCAGGGGAATGCATGGAGTTGTCAGTGACTTAATTTTATGTGACCTGGGGACTATGCATTCTTTGTACGTTTGTGGATAATATGAAGTTGTACGTTTAATGTGTGGCCTACTGACGGTCCTCACATGCTCTGTTTGGCCTTCAGCAACAAAAGTGCTCCTTGTTCCTGCAAGTAAAATACTAACGTACTTTAAATTATGGTGATGTTCCATGAACATGGTACTTTTCTATAGCTCTCTTGATGGACAATTACAGAGTGATTCCTCCTGAGACCATTTCAGTAGTAGAGAAGTTATTAAATCTCACTTTCCTGAGGCACGGTTAGTCTATCTGTAGAACATGAATACAGCTATATAATTGTAGACCATGGTCCACCTGCTTGTCATTTTTTCTCTATTTGAGCTTTATTCGTACCCAAAAATGCATTTCATTGATCTGAAAGGTAGGAATTTGCTAAATTTGAGGTAACTGAGGGTAGAAGAGTGTATTTGTAAACGGTTGAAAAGTACATGCTGATACGAGCAGATTTGAGATGCAGTGAAAATAAATTCCTCCCCAAAGCAACTTGATCATGAAAGTAAGAAAGTGGAAGAACACAACTTTAACTCAGTATTTCCCCCTGTTGAGATTACAACAGACAAAGATAAGTAATAAACCAATCTCATAATAATGTAATTGCTTCATACAATCATGTTTCTAAGAAACTCTTTAAAATGAAGAGGACAAATTTATCTTCTGTTTTAATGAGCACACGGGGAAAGTAACTTATCTTTTCAAATCTTAGAAAAAGAAAACTACCTTGCTACAGTTAAAACAGTACAACACATCTTTTGGTTTCAGTTTGATCTTGTGCTTAATGGCATTCATTTCTCACTCCTAGTGGTTACAGAATTAATATGTCCAATTGAACCTACAAAAGACATGGCAAATAAAGAGAGTAATCTCTACTCTTAGCATTAAAAGTTATTACTTTATATTGTATATGTAGTATAGATACAAATACTATATTTTATTTGAGTATTCCTTTCCTCTTATTGAAAGGACTCTATGAAGAAACAAACTATTTCATACTGTTGTGACTAGAGCTGCTGAATGTTCTCTGTTTTCTTCTTAAAAGGATGTGGTGTGATTTAGGTTTATGGTAGTGATGGTAAAAATACGAAGTTTTTGTATGCTTTCTATCAATATAACTGAAAGATTATTTTGATGAAACAAAGAAAGCATATTTCAAGTCAGTGTTGCAATATACAGTCCCTTTTCTGTCCTACTGTAGACTTACTAGATTTTATTGGGTCTTCAGTAGGACAGAAGGAGGAACAGAAGTTCTTGTAAAGGTGAGAAATAATACACCTGGCAGCCTGTTAGTTTTAGTGTTATGTTCTTCCTTCTCCTTCTGCTCTTTAGTATAATCTCTCAAGTGCTCAAATCTCTTATCTTTCTCTCATTCTTGGACACCATTTTTAATAATAATATAAGTTATTTAGTGAATACATCTTTACTAATATAGTGATTTTGCAATTCTACAAATTGCTTTCCAAATTTGAGACTATATTATTATTCCTAGTGGTTCATACCTTTCATTTGACCCTAATGGACAGAAGTCAGTGACAGAGGCTACCTTTATTTTCAGCTATTTGCTAAATAGTTGAAAGCATCTCCAGAATTCCACTGATCAACACATAGCCACTCTACAATCATTATTACCATTATTGATGCCGTGTAAGACTGATTATCTGCCTATGTACCTTGTTATTTTTGTAGCAGTTCGAATGAATGTGTCCTAAAGGTTTTGTGAATATGTCATGTTACAAAGTAAGCATTCCTAGGACTAACTGATAGTATCAGGTAGTATTTTTGTACGCCTTTAAAAAGTGTGCAGCAGTGAGGGGAAAAGCTTTTTTGTCAAAATGAAAAAGAGCCCTTTGAGATGATCCATCTCATCAAAACAAGCGTGACAGGCTTTAATATCCTTAATATATTCATACCCACACATTAAAATGTTGTACATTTTTCATAATTATGTTCTGCAGTAACTCCATTTGTGTGAACTCTCTGGAAGAAAATGGAATTAATTATCCACCTGGTTTCACCTCCTATCTGAAAAGAAACAATTCTAGGCATCGTCACGGTTGCTGGAATAAGGGTTGTTTTAACTCTTCAGTAATAATGTGTAAAGAAATCCAATTTCATTTTTTTAGAATTAATAATCCCAAAGTTAGGTAGTTTTGATTCTGAGAACTGTATAGTCCTATGAGATGCTGAATGCTCTCAAAACTTGCTTCATTGATTTGAGTGGGTAGGTATTTGTCATGCTGCAGGTTGTTGAGAGTTTGACATCTCGGAATGAGTTCAGATTAAGAAGGTTACTGTGTCTTGAATTCCCAGGATGCTCTTGAAAATGGGTTAAGCTGTGTGATACGAGTTTGCTCTTATTTTGGAATGATACAAAAAGCTGTTACACTGAAGAATGATATCCATATAGAACTGGTTCTGATTTATAAAGTTGAATGTTGGAAATACAAGAAGCTCAAAGATCTTGAATATTTAACAGAAAAAATAGTGAACTGTTTTCAGAGTGGACTGTGAGCTCAAATGTCCTTCTCATCTGGTTAATTTTATCATTCATTGATTGACTAAAATCCCATTTCTGACATCCTTTAAGCAGGTGAAGGAACATTTTTACATTCACTTTACAGGCTACATATACAAATACCTGTTATTCGGTTCAAAGTGAGAAGCATACTATGTGTATTGGTGTTCATTTGCATTTGTTCACAGACATCTTTTTGACAAGATGTAGCAAAAATTCTTCGATAAATTACTAAAATATAGCCTGGTCCAAACTGGAACTCTTTCCATAACCCATACTGATTTAAAGATGCCTGATGATGTATTAAGTGCCACCTAACGTCTGCTTTCTTTAATAATGGCTTCCAAAATCCAAATTCATGTAGACAACCTTGGTCTAACCACCAAAATTTTCAAGGATTTGAAGGCCTTGAAAGTTCTGATTATGTGAACTCTAAAAGCTTTGGTAAATCTTGGGACTTAAGCTCTTATGAACAGACTTGCTGAGTCAGACCAAAAGTTGGTTTAACACAGGTGTCCTGTCTTTGACAGTGTCCAACATCTGCTGTTTAGAGAAAGCATATCGAAAAATTGGAATTATGAAGTGGTAGAGAGAGATATTTTCATATACATTTTGATTAAGAGTCCAGTTTCCAAGGGGTGGTGCTTCTGAATATTCAGACCTATAAGCTGCCTCCAAGCTGCTGAGTTCAATAGCCTTTAAATCTCTCTTCCTGTGAATTTGCCTTTTACTCTTATTAATACTTTTGTTTCAGTTCTGTTTAAACATTTTGAAACAGTTAATCATTCTTTCCTAATGATACTCAGCTTAAACTATTCATATGTAATAGACCTTTTTGTTTTTAAGCCAATGTTTTAAACATGGTGCACATCTATTTTGTTTGTTTTCCCTGCTCTTCAGTGTGTCGTAAATTGTTAAGTACAATATGTCTTTCTACTGGGTAGCTTTGTCAATTTGCTTTATGTGTTAGGATATGCTGTTATGACTGTTAGCTGGTATTGAATTGATTTCAGTGTCACTGTTTCCTATGCAAAGGAATTTTTCTTTCTAATTGTGTGTGCTCCCTCTCTCTTTTTTTATGCTTCTTTCATTTACAGTGTCATTACTCCATGAAGAAGGCAGCCTCTTTCCTGGGTATTGGTACAGAGAATGTTTACTTCGTCAAAACAGATGAAAGGTAAGCAAGCAAAAGTCATTGCAGTGGTCTTTGAGCTTTTTGAAATGCAGTAGTGCTGTACTAACCAACTTATTTGAATGTAACTGAAAAAGTTTTAAATCTGTGTCCCTTAGAGGTAAGATGATACCTGAGGAACTGGAGAAACAAGTCCAACGGGCCAGGAAAGAGGTGAGAGGGGGAGAGAAAGTATGAAAGATAGAGGAAGAGTGTATGCAGACTGTGTGCTTGTGTCTGAGTGAAAGAAAGGAAAACTATGAGTGAGTGAAATCTTAAAAATAGAGCAGTTAATGTACCAGTGTTTTTCTTACAGGTGCAATCCAAACCAAGGCTTTTAGGTGTTATGCTTTTCTGGGGAGTAAAATTCTACAGGGCTTTCACAATTAATGAAAACCCTCAGTACAACACTACTCTGAAGTATTTAGCACTTTTCTTCTAAGTGTAGGATTTCTCTTGCCCTTAATCTTTATTAAATGAAAGAGATGCAGTATCTTAAGAGGTAAATGAAAACTGGAGGTTTTTCCTTATTATAGCAGCTACTGTGATAGCCTCTGCAGTGAATGAGAGTTGTAAGATAAAGCTTGGTCTCTGAAACTCATAAATGCTGCAAATTCTAATTTTTGTCCCTTGTAGTCCTGTCAAAAGAGTGCAAAGATTCCACTGTGCCTCTGTTTCCACAGGGATTTGACAAGCAGAAAGTGAAAGGACAGCATTTCAAAATGTATTGATGTTTTGTTGGACAACATTAATATACATCTCCACAATCTGTAAGATAGTGCTTACTGTTGTTAATGTAATTTATTTTAGAGAGTTTGGAGGACCGAATATGGCTTCTAAGGCACAGAGCGCTTTCTTTTGGCTTGCTTATGTCACCTCATTTCCTGCTTTAGAGCAGTAGGATTTGGACCTCAGCCCTTAGTACATGATCTGGGAATACTAACAAGCTTGTGTATTGTCCCTGGTGTGGATATTGCCTATCATGAGATCCTACTTTGGGAGTTACTGTGGCTGATAGAAATGGCACAGCATTGCTGTTCTGTCATGCACTGCTGTGGCCACAACTGCATTAATTAAAACCTTCCTTAGATACATCTTCTACCAAAAACCATCTCTTTTGGTTTGACACTAGACAGAATAACTAGTGATACATGGTGTCCTTAATTAGCTAGGAAACTCTTCCTTTCATTATCCATGGAAGACAATCTGTACTTTGCTCATTTGAGCAATCTGGGGTGGGGGTGGGGGGAAGAACTGAAGTGTGGAGCAGGAGAAAACAGGCAGACAGGAGAATGAGCTCTGTGCTCTGGAAGAACACACATATTTTGTGTGTGTATGTGATTTGGTGGTTATTTAAAAAGATCATTTGTCATTTATGTTGTTTAACAAAGAAGTCAGCCTCAATTCAGTGCTGTGCTATTTGAAAACAATGTTTTATATTAAAATGCTCTGCTTATAGGAGTGCTGCCTTTGAGAAGCACTTACTATTTTGCTTGCCTTTTGATGGAAATTATTGGCATTTTGGAAATTCTTGATTTCACCTGAGCTTCCATAACTTAATCTATCCTTGATAAAATACTACTTTACAACTTTTTAGAGGACACTTCAGTGAATTACAGTGAATATTCTAATGACTCTCAAACAACAGAGGATGTATTCACTAGTGACAAGAGCACAGAGTGTTCACTGACTGTGAATAGCAAGAGTCTCAGTCCTGTTTTTAGAGGATTTAGTCAAGAACATCTATTTAACTTTGTTGGCAGAAGAATAAAAGTGTGATTCTCTTCTTCATAGAAAATTGCAATGGTAACTATACTTTTTTGAATTTGTAATGGTCCTAAACTTGTCCCTGTATTCTGTCAGGCTACCTGCTGGCAGCTGGGGTGCTGTGTGATTGTGATGTAGCTGTGGCAGGAAATTGGTAAGAACACTAAGAGAAACTGTTAAGTGCAGTGAATAAGTCTGCCTCACTTGAAACTGTTTCGTGTTTGAGCTTCAAGCTCTTTGTTCTAAGTTTGATCGACTTACATTGTAGGCTATAGTAGGAATGAATGACCAAGAAGTAAATTACAGGCTGGTAATTCTTTGTGAGTGTGGGATTAATTTTAATTTATTCCAAGGCTACTTTTCATTGCTTTAGCAATTGTGAGGAAATTTTAAAATACAAATAACATCATAATTATGTGCTATTCTAAGAGTCCTCTACACTGTTAAAGAATTAAGAGTACTGGAGCATGTCTCCTGTGATGAAAGGTTGAGGGAGTTGAGATTGCTTAGCTTAGAGAAGGCTCTGGGGAGACCTCATTGTGATCTTCCAGTACTTGAAAGGAGTTTACAAGCAGGAGGATGACTGACATTTTATACAGATAGATAGTGATGGGGCAAGGGGCAATGGATTTAAACTGAAAGAGGGAAGGTTTAGATTAGATGTTAGGAATAAATTATACACTGGCACTGGTAAGGCACTGGTAAGGCACCGATAAGGCACTGGCACAGCTGCCCAGAGAAGTTATGAATGCGCCATACCCGGAGGTTTTCAAGGCTAGGTTTAATGGGTTTCTGGGCAGTCTAATCTTGTGGTTGTCAACTTTGGCACTAGATGATCTTTGAGGTCCCTTCCAACCCAAGCCATTCTATTATTCTGTGAATTATAAAACTATCAGAATGTAAATGTGAATCAAGCCTGCCTGTCTGTGTTGTAGATGTTTAAAAGTGGCAACACTTAAAGACAAAAAAAAAAAAAGAGGAAAACAAAGATCAGATTTCAGCTAAAGTGAAGCTATATGAAAGACTTGCACTTAGAATTTGGTTTCCATCTGGTGTCTGATTTCAGTGAAGTTACTCTGAGTTACATCAGCACAGAGACTTACATCATCTGTGAGATTTAACTCACTGTAGATGAACCTCAGGTATCCAAGATTATGCAGTTTAGTAACAACTTCTGTGCTTCTTCAGTAGCTGTACTGAAGAAAACTTCTCTTATTCCACTCTTCTAATCTTTAAACTGTCAAACTTCCAGTGGTCTCTCTACTGTGCTTCAGTTGCCATCAACATCCCTTCCTGTTTTCTAGATGGTAAGGAGGAGGAGGATGAGATTTGGCTGTACAGAGGGCATTGGAGTCAGATAACAACTGTCAAGTTGTGGTATATGCCAGTGCTGCCTGGGGCAAATTGTGTTCTCTAACTAAAGGCTCCCCTTCCCTTGGCAAAGAATATAGGCATTGCAGAGGGGGCACAAGTGAGTCCCTGGAGGGGTGAGTCATTTCCCAGCATGGGTAGCATGCTGGCTGTACTAGTAGCTTGATTTGTGTCTGGCATAATGGTAGGAAATAGGGTGGTAAAATGTGGAAGATCGAGAAATGAAAATCAGTGTATAAAAAAAGACGTTAAATATCCAGGGTGCTTTCATCTTGATAAAACTGGGATCTGTCAAAACAGTCTGAAGCTTTCTGAACCAGAGCGGTATGTCCTGTGATGGTGTTAGCTGGAAATGCCTTTTATTTATTTATTTATTTATTTTTCCTTTTTCCTAAGAGTCAGCATTATTATATGCATTACCTTCTGTATGAGGCTCTCAGTGCTGGGAAGCTAAAATGTAGACTGTCACATCTTTGTCCTACTTTCCATGACCTTGTTATACTTCAACTCTTCATACATACTGAGGGAAATGAATGGTGTGAATGACAATGTTTTGTTTTGAATTCTATTGCAGGGGTCAGCACCATTTCTTGTCTGTGCTACTGCAGGCACAACAGTACTGGGAGCATTTGATCCTCTGGATAAAATTGCTGATATCTGTGAAAAGCATGACCTTTGGCTTCATGTTGATGTGAGTTTGTACAATGTGTGCTTTTCTTTAACATTCCTTTTACTTTTATAATTCATATTTTTCTTTGACTGTTGATGTTTCTTGTTGTAGTAAGTTGTACTTAATTAACTTTTCCATAGGAAACAGAAATATATATCCTTATTTGTCTCTGTACCCTGTGCTGAAAGCCAGCAAATGATTTGGTTGTATCAAGCAGTCAAAACTTTCTTGTAATCATCATGCTGTATTTCAGATGATTTTAAGATCAATTTCTATGTCCTTCTTGCTACCACCCAAAATGCTTCAAGGATGATTATGTACTAATAGAACCACATTCCGTTGGGGAACAGACACATTAGAAAGGTGGTGTATTGTTCATACAGGTTAAAATAAAAGTATTTCGGCTTTAACCAACCAGAAATTATTCTGTTTCATTGTTACAGATTTGAGTTTCCTGTACATCCCCTTAAGTTTTCCTAAATTGTTCAGAATTTTCTCTCGTCTCATTTCTTTTTAATTCTAGTTTTAGATTTTAAAATCCATTTGTGAACCCTTATGGAATAACCACTGACCCTTTTTATTACTTGCATTTTAAAATCAGTTCATGAACCTCTTTGGAATAATCATTGAGACTATTCATTACCCGAAAGAGTGAGCTGCAAGTGCGTTTTTCTAAAACTAGGTCTCCTCCTATTTTCTATAACTGGATTCTTTTTATAGTGACAATGCCATGAACTCAGAGTGTCTGTACCAAAATCCATGGAATGATGAGAGAATCTGGAGCAGCATAAGAAGAGATTTTTAGGTCTTTAAATTTTTCAAGTGTTTAATGTTAGTCATTTAAAGAAACATCACACAGACAATGATATGCAGTTCATATAAAACTGTCTCAGACTATAATGAATCAAATCTTTGTATGTGTGAATCAAAAGAGTTTTTTTACTGACTTGGAGGCAAAGATGCAGAATTTAGTCCTGATATTTAAAGTGTCTTCGGAGCTTCCTCCTGGTCTTATGCTAGTGTATTACCCAGCAGGTTTACAGCAGAAGTGAAGAATTCATGTTAGGTGCTAGTCTCTTGTGTATCTGTTTGTAGTCAGTGAAGAGATAAGTTAGTATACTTACCTAAAAGGTGACACTGCTGGAGTCATCTGTCCATCTTTTAATTCACCCTCGGTTGAACTGTCAAGAACTGAGTGCATTATTGTTTCTTTATTCCTCTTTAAAGTTTCTAACTATTTATGTAGAAATGGGATAAGGGGAAGAGGCTGACAGCTTTGTGTGTAAGTGATGTAAGGCATAAGTATATATACAAACATACTTTGATAAAATGATCTGACTGTAATTTGTAATGTGAACTTTTCTTCAATCATAGCACTATGTGAAATAGATTTACTGGTTTTCATATTATGTACCTTTCATATTATATAGAAAAAGTAGGGATCAGGCATCTGCCATTCAGAAATAGTGTGTAAGAAGCATAATGAAGGGTTTTATTTTTTTCTTTACTTTTGAGCAAGCCAACCTCCTTCTAGCCTTATAGTCAAGAACATTATATCTGCATTCCTCTGGAAGATCTATCTTCCAGTTGAATGTTTTACGCATTGTGAGGTCTTATTTTTATAGCAAGTACTGCTTCTTTGGCAGTGAGTTACTGCCATAACTTTGGAGGAAAAAAAGATACAGTACCATTAAAACAATCATTTCAAAACAAAGAAAGCTCTAATTTAGGACTCCTATCACTGATGAGAATCAAGATTATCTACTGCAAATGATCTCAAGAACTGTCTATGCACTTTTATTCCGTGAAATGTCAGCGGTATTATATCCAGATTTACACTGTTTTATCTCATTTCAGAATATTTTCTGATACAAAAAAAGAAAAAAAAAAGATATGTTTGCCTTAGGGAAACTCTTCTCATTAAGTATGAAATGATAAAGCTCATGATCCTTAGAAAGGGCAAAAGGAGAAAATCAACATAAAATCAGCAGGCTTCAGGAAGATAAATTTTAGTGAAAACAAAAATGGTAGATAAGTTCTCTCATGGATACAGACTTGAAAAGGAAGTTAAGAAAAGGTTTTTTGAAAATAACACCAATAGTCCCAAAATATCTCAACAGTCAATTAACAGCCAGTGCTGCGACAATATTTTGTGCACATTGCAGCATTCATACAATGGGTCAAGGCAATAATCTATCATACATCTATGAGGTCATTCTTAATTAGTTGTTTGACATCATCAATATGCATTCAAGCTTGAGCACTTTTGTATTGTGTATATAACTTTAAACACATGGGTGTTACCTCCCTGCTGGTCTTTTACAGTTTTTCCCATGGCTGAGCAGAGCTAAAAAGCTGTTTTAACCTATTATCTCATGCTTAAGTAGTTAGTTTAATCACATTGCAAACACCCAGTGACTTTCGTTGTTTGCTGTGATTTCTTACATATGAAATAATCGTTTTCTCATACCTAGTTACCAATTATATTTCATGGGATGCTCTCTGTATTATTCTCATCTGGATTTACCAGAAACAAAATGTGCCCATCTAGATTGGTCAATCTACGTATCTTTTCTAAATTCACGCATGGAAAAGAAGTGGCTAATGTTACTGTGTATTGGCAATAACTAATGGGAAATTCTCATTAGAATGACAGAGAAATGCTGCCAACCTGCAACTGTGGTAGTGAATGAAAGCTGGGCTGGAAAATCACACTCAGAGACCAGCTCTCAGTGATTCACTGCTAAAGTGGAAGGATATTTTGAGTAGACATCAGGAAATATATATCCTAGGTTATGTTATCCAGTATTTTTATTAATAACTGCGATGAAAAAGAATCCACTAGCTAAAAATGAGGATAACATAAAAATACAAGAGGCAGTGGGAGGACAGGATTAGAAATTTGAGATCTTGACAGCTTTGAGAAGAAAGTGGAAAAACTAGGTTACTGTTCAATAACGATAGTGCTTTAGGTTTAAGCTCTAATAATCAGCTGCACGTATTGCTTGGGAATGTTGGCTAGATAACAGATCTCCAGAAAAAGATACGATGTTTGCAGTGCATCACAGATTAGCAGCTTTAAGCTTTTGCGGATAGGGATAAACATCTTGACAGCTTCTTTGAATAAAAATACATAAAATAATTCTTTCTGCTTGGTGCTCCACCTGCTATATCCATTGAGTCCAAATCAAAAGCTACATTTCAAGAAAGGCTTGTTTTGAGCTACTGGTCATATATTCTTTTACAAAAAAGTTGGTCTTCAACCAGTACTATGCACACAATTATTTGCCATAACTGAGCTTTTCCCGTGTCCTGGTTTCAGCCCAGGCAGTACCAACTGCTCACTGTTGTGTGGTTGTTGTGAGTGATGGGTGTATACCTGGGGCTGGGATGGGCTGCTCAGCAGGGCAGGGCCACCTTCATGATGTCAAGGGGTAGGAGATGGCCATAGGGTGGGCTGGGCAAGGCTTCTTGCAACCTTCAGGTTTGGGTTGGACATGGCCGAGATGCTGCAAAGAGGTAAAGAGTAGTGTTTCCCATGGTCACTGCAGACCAAATGAGGTAGCTGACTGACATTTCATTCTGTAGGTTTTTGGTGCTTAAACACAAATCAGGTAGCTAAGTCATGCAACCTTCATCACTAGAACTCTTTAAAAACAGATAAAGCCAGTGATTCTCAGTCTTCATAGGTGCGTTCCTGTTTATTTTTAGTTGTTTCTGTCCTTGTATCCCTAAGTACTTCATCTGTGAACTGAGCCAATAAACATGAAGCACAAACTCACCTCCTGGTACTGTGGCTCCAGGATACATTGGAAGGTGACAGAGATGCACAGCCCTTTAATGCCATTGTACCTCTCATCCAGATCTCTAGAAGCAGTTTTTAAAATGAGGGCAGATAGAAGTGCCAACAGTGTTGCTTAGCTAGCAGTTGTTAATGTCTCTGTGTACTTTATCTTATATTTTGGTACTGATCACAAGCTGGGTGTATTCATTGCTTGTTAATCTATACAAATGACAAATGTTTGGCAGAAATGAGATGGCTGATACTGCCTTTGGAGGCAGCACACAATGAGATGAGCTCTTGTGAGCTTTTGTAGTTCTGTTTTATAGGGCAGTGTGAAATTGTCAACTTTTTCAAATACTTTAGTTGCAAATTTTTAAAAGAATCATTTTAGAAGAATATTTTTAAAAGAATGTATGCCAGTCTGTTGTTTATGAATTGTGAAAATTGGGGAATCATTTCATGATTTTTTTTTTTTGGCTGAGTTATTGAACAAGAAGAGCACAATTTGTCAGTTTGGCTGGGGTAACCCAATTTTAAGTCATGGTTCTACCACAGGCTTAATGTGGAGACTGAGACCAACCATTTCCTCTATTATATTGCAAATATAGACTGAGCAGCAGTCCTTTTTCTCAGCAAGAATGTTGTGAGCATGACAATATTAAATATGATGTGGTGTTTGTGTGCTGTATTAATGAGAACTAATGATCTGCATGCATTAGAACAAGTTATTAACCATTCATTTCCCTTGCGAGCCTTACTGTTCTTGTTGCCCTGAGACAGCAGAACTTGCTCCTAATGCATAGCATGTGAAACTAACACTGACTCATAGATCAGCTCTCATAGCTGTTTTCTTCGAGCAATAAAGAAAAGCCCAAGCAAAGATACAAAAAAAATACACACCCCCAAAATACCCAAAGCCAAGCAAGAATGAGTTCACTATACTTAAATTAAGAACCTTCACAGCAGTGATTTTCTTCATTAAACCAAAATATATGAGTCTTTTCTTACAATACTCTGAATATGGATCTTTTGTGGACTGATGCCTCCTCTGCATCTCCAAGGGGCACTTCTTACTTCACAGGAAACTGTATGTGGATTCTTTCTCCATAAATGCTGATAATCCTTTTTTCAAATTTAGTATAATTTCTCAAATTCAGCATGTGATACCACTCTGACCTCCTGGATGAATGTTGTTTGAGAGCTGGAGATATGCTGCAGCTGGTGGGTGATATCTGGTCCTTTCTGAATTCACAGATGAGAGTCACCTTCCTTCACTTGAAGTGTCTAGTTAAGACACTGTGAAGTTAAGTATGTACAACATATGCTTGTTGTCTAGGCTCCTTCTGGAGTGCATGGAGAGAGACATCTGCAAAAGGTGTCACTCAAAGATAGGCATCTGGAATAGCTAAGAGGATAAAAGAGTTTCAGTGGAGAGCTACTCACTACAGTGATGCTTATTTGATGCTTAGACCACACTCCTATTTCTTAGATGACCTGAGATAGATGTGGTGAGTGCTACACCATTTTAACATCAGTTGGGCTGCTGGTCACAGAAATGCTGTTCTAGCAGACTTCACTTTTCATATCAAAACTCCACGAAGTATCTGAGCTTGGGCTTTGCAGTTGGCAGAGGTTGTTATTTCTCACAAACAAGATACTAGGAGGATGAAGATGTACAAAATGGGGCTTTATTCTCTCGTTGTTTAGGTTTAGGCTGGAGGGTTGGAGGCATCTCTGACTCTGGAATGGACATGGTTATGCAGAAACCCTTGCTTATATTGAAAGGGCAATGTGACTTATGCTTCACATTCTAGAAAAAAACATCAACTCCTCTATTTTAGGCATAACTCCAAGCAGTTATCTTTCTTGTCAGTAGGTGAGGCTGAAGACAAAATTTAGCCCACTGACTATGTAGTAAGCTAAATTTAAAATCAGATAAAATATGGCAAGTAATCATTAAATGAAGCATTATCAGAGTGTACTATTTATAACAATAACATTGTCTTGGTTCTGTAAATTTTCCAACAGGCTTCTTGGGGTGGCTCAGCTTTGATATCGAGGAAGCATCGCAAACTTCTTCATGGTATCCAAAGGTAAGGCAGTTTTACTTCATGGTCACTCTTATCAGGGACTGAGATGGACAAATGTGGCCTAATGTACTCCATGAAAGCTGTGTTTTCTGAAATAGTCTTATTATTACTTTGAGAGACTGCTGAACCTGTGGGTGTGTGGGAGGGAAAAAAAAAGGTGCAATTTCTGTGCCTTCTCTCCTTTCTTCTTTTATAAATTTATAGGGCAGATTCTGTTGCCTGGAATCCCCATAAAATGCTGTTGGCAGGAATTCAGTGCTGTGCTCTTCTGGTGAAAGACAACTCTGTAAGTCCCATATATATATATTTTTTTCCTTCTCCTTTTAAAATGTGGTAGAATATCATTGCTGTAAGGCAGACATGGAGATAAAAAGAAAACAATTGTGAGTCAGTTTTACTACACTGCAGTGCAAAGGCTGAATGATGCTAACTGATACTATTTTCAGTTTCACCAGTAAATGAATGAAGAGTGATTAAGAGAGCATAACCAAACTGATACAAGTCACTGTACACATCACTGGTCGAACTTTGCAGTTGGTGCCCTTCTTAGTTAGCTTCTGTATATGATTTACATTTAGAATTGAGTGTTTTGTTGGGTGGGTCTGCAGCACTTAAACACCAAGCTTGTCAAAGGCTTTAGAATAGTCATAACCATTGGGGCTGCAGTAGTACTGTGTATTGTTTAAAGAGTGCCATCAGGCAGAACTGCTCTTTGCATCTCCTTGCATGGGTTCAGCAGAGTGAGAAAGGGAGTATATGTGTAAAAGATGCTGAGCCTTTTTTCTCAAATCTATGAGTGTTCCCTTTAGCACTATGCTAATCTAGGCTTTCCAAAAACTGAATAGTTAAAAGATCTAGCAGGGAATAAAGCTCTGATGTCAAGTGGTACAAAAGTTACTTGAGTATGCAATGTGATGTATCTGCTGTATCTTTATGGAATTCTTCTGTCCTAATAAAGAAAACAGTAAATGATTATTTAAAGTACCACTGCAAATTCAGCCCTGGAAAAGCTAATATACATTGTCTACCATGAGAGTTTTAGCTTGTGCTTAGCTTTATCAGTGACTGAACATGGTGAGAATATGAAGTCCCTGAGGTTTGCATCACTATTTTGTGGTCATGGTTTGTAAGTTAGTTTTAAAAGCCTCTGTCAAAACAGCTGATGGTTTCTATTCAGCTGTGAGTTATCTGTCCATGTAACTGATTACTAACTCCTGGTAGTAAGAACAGATGAGGTCTAAAGAGTGTAGATACTAATCAGTGCTCTCTTGGAGCAATTAATTCTAAGTTATGGATGAGACATGACAGAATAGCAAGACGTGTGACTCCTCATTTCTTTAGGCTGGAGTCTGTGGGATTAAAGGGGATAACAGGTTCCAGGACTACCTGTCCATTATTTTATCTTTATTCTGGATTGAAAAAGCATAATAGAGTTATTGACTAAGGTTAATGTAGTCTCTAAGTTGCAGGCTTGGGAAGACCTCAGCCCTGGATTTTTAACTAATTAGGCCTGGTACATAGATAGATGTAGCTTCAGGTAATGATTACACTAAGGCCGTATACTGGAAACTTATCTGGAAGAGAAGTAAATAAATGAAGAAGAGTGAAATATTTTATCAGTAACCTTGGCATTTAGAGTCACTTTACAAAGACTGTTCCAACTCCAGACCTTTGGCAGCCTTTGTATTCTTCCATAGAGTGTAGTATCTGCTAGAGCACTCCTATTCCACTTCTAAATCACAGCTATGCAGTGTTGTGTCAGAAGTACTTGTAGAGATCAATCCTAGGCAGTTGAGAGATGAAACCACAAAAGTAATTACTGATTCTATAGCACTATGTGACATGGTACAGAAAGTGAAAGAGAAGGTTTTACTCTGTGTTTAACTCCTTGAAAAGTGACATTTAAATATTTTGCATATGAAGCAATGCCATCTTTGTATACAAACATGAGTGTGTGCTAATTTGGGGTACTTTCTTATCAGTCTCTCAGAAAAATGAAATGCATATTTAAGACACTTTACCAGAAGGACTTTGCTTCACTTTGATTCCCTCTATACCAAATCCATAGCAGGGAGTTGAATCCAGTCTCTTATTTAACCATTAAGAATGCTATTTGCTCATCAGTAAGAATAGGGAAGGATGTGTTTCCACTTCTTATTTTGAATCTTTTTCTATTGCTCCTAAATTACTTGTCTGTCTATTGTCACGGATGAAGCCCACATATAAATACAAACATAATCCCCTCACTCTGAGTAGGATGCTGAGGTGGGAGCTGGAAGAATTTAGCACAAATTGCTCTGCTAGTAAATGTTCAAGTAGTCTCAAGAGGTTACTTTCTGAAATGATGAATTCCTCAAGAAGTCAGACCAGCAAAATGTTAATCACTGACATTAAGTCCTGCTTTTGTATCAAGCCTTAGCTCCCTTTGAAGGTCTCATTAAGGAATTTTTTGTTGGCTTGACTGCCCATTTGATTAAAGGTCTATTTGGAAACTGAAGATAATATTAGCATTGGAGTTGGGGATTTTATATGGGCCTTTGGGTCTTCATTTTAATTAATTTATTTATTTATTTTTATTTTTTTTAATTTTTATTTTTATTTTTTTTTAGTAAAGGCTTTGTATTTTACTTTGTTTTTTACTTGATCTTGATGATCTTGAGAAAGAATAATAAAGAATAATAAAATAGTAACATCCTAGTTTCCTACTAACAACAGCAATACTAACTGGTTTGCTTGGCGTTTATTATTATTATTATTATCATCATCACTTCTCTTTTTGCCCCATAGCATCAGTGAAGCTATATTTTTTAGCAGTGCTAATAATCTGAAGACATTGCAGCTAATTTATTAGAATGAAATATTGTACCTAAATTCATATACAGATTTTTTTAGATGATAAAATACAGGGAAATGTTGAGTAAAGAAATCTTCCAGCCTACATGAAGCAAAATTGGAGTGGTTTTCCAAGAAGGCAGAGATAAAATAAGAAATATGTGTTTGACTTGATTAGAAGAAATAAGTGTTTTCACCAAAGTGAAAGAGAGATTGTTTAATTCTCTGAAAAAGATCAGATCAGTGACAATAATTTTTCAGCGCTTGAATCACTCAAGAAATTCACAACTATCAATTCTTCACTGCCATAACCTGAGTAAATTTCATCACTTTTGCGACAAAATATATTTTCCCAGAACACACTTGTATTGCTCTGGTATGACCTGCAGTGATTGTTTAAGCACAGAACTAGAGGGACTGATACTCTGAAAAATTCAGTGAGTGTACTTTGTACTTGTATATTCTTCAAATGCTATGAATCAGCCTTAGGTTCTGCATAATCCCTTAAAACCTCACAGTTACTCCAAATAAAGCCCTTCAGGTCTTTGGATCCTTGCTGTAATCTATATAAACGTGATTATTATCATCATATATATAGAGAACAAATGTTTATTACAAATGCCAAAGTTCTGTGGCTCTTTAGATCTAGGTTAGATAATTAGTAATCCATTCTGGGGAATGAACAGAATTTTCACTTATTACTTAAAAATAGAATCTAAAAGAATGTAGCTAATGAAGTCCCAGTTTAGCACAGGATGTTATTGATTGATTCTGCTAGGCATACCTACAGTGTAATCTCTTTCTCATCATTAGCAATGTCAGAAAGATATCTAATTCACTGATTTCTTTTCTGGAGCAGCTGCGGGAAGCATTCTGTTTCCCTTGATTTCTATTTGGGGTTGATACCACTGAGAGCTTGTTCTCACCTCTTGTAGTGAATTACAGGAATGGCCTTTTGTAGTGCCCTGCTTTTGATAATTTTCAAGTATGCCATTCAAAAGATTGTCCTTCTTGCTTTAGACAAATGAAATCAGGGAGATATTTGTCTTGGGAGAAAAAGCTACTCATGTTGTGTTAACAATTAAAATTTATTTATTGCTGGCAATGGAAATGGAAAGAGATCAGAAGATGTGCAGTAGATAAGTGTGTTCAGTGAGAAAAAGATGTTTTGAATTATGTACTGTTAGGAACTGGAGCTTGTATGTATTGGTTTTGATATCAATGACTATTTATCTGCCATTAATTATAACATGCAACAACTATCTGTAGACTTAATCAAAACCAAAAGCTCTTAGAAAGTTATTGTAGACTTGGGCCTTTATGAAAGTACATTTCCATTTTCCAAAACTTTTAACAGCCTTAGTGTAAGACAGAGCACTATAATTAGTTCTGATCAAAGGGCAGAAACAGATAAAAGATGCTGAAGAAAGGAAGAATCTCAAACTTGCAAATAAGACAGTTCTAACAAAATGTTTGAGATTCTTCTGAGCTGATGTAGCAGCTCAGTTACTGCGTGGACAATCACAGATGTCATCTTGGGAATGACAGTGCTGAATTAGAAAGCATACATTGTCTTTCAATTCTTCTATACTTTTCCTTCATTTCACCGGGAAAACAGAGATGACATTTAATGTGCTCAGCATGTCTGAGCTTTTTGCTTTTGCAGCAGAAGTGATTGCAGAGGATCTGCTTTCTTGAACAGAAAATTTATCTTGGATTCTTTTTTGTTTTTTGCTTCCTTCAGTCCCACACCCTATCTTGCAACTTTTCCCTTGCTCCTCTACCTTGCTTCTTGCATTGGTCTGGCATAATCCCTTTCCCTCACACAAGACATTAATTTTTGTTTTGGTTTTTTTTTCTCCTGTCTGGTCCAGTGATATTCCAGCACTTTTACTGTACTTGCCTCTGGAGAGAGCAGCAGGATTTCTTGAGTGTATTGTACTAGTAGTAAGATAAACAGATAGAAATTGACCATCACACCAGCATGTGCTGTCAGATTTGGAAGCACCAGGAAAGCATGACAGTAACAGAAAGTTGAATCCCTGCAGAAGCAGTGGAGAAGATTTCTTAAGTTGTTTTTCTCCCTTCGTGCTATTGGAATAGACATGCAGAGTTTCTCTTGTTTATGGGGTTTTTTTGTTTGTTTCTTTATGTTTTTTCTTATTTCTAAAGTTACCAGCCATGTATTGCAACAGATTAAAAACTGTACCTCTGTTACAAGAATATCATACTTTCTTGAAAAGTGATGTCAGCTACCACCATTTGAAATTCAGACTTGCAGCCAAAGCAGAGAAATGGCTGAAGTTGGTTCAGTTGGTTCAAACTGATGACTGATTCTCAATTAAAAAAATGAATCATGCTGTTTGCTAAATAGTGTAGCATATTTTGCCGTGTTCTTCACTTCTGTATATTGTTCTCTGTTGTACGGAGGGTTTCTGGTTCCCATACATAGACATCTGATTTCAGTCAGATGCTGTAGCCATATTTTTAACCTCACCTGAATTTCTATCCTAGTATTATCTTAGAGATGTTTTTATTCACCCACATGTAATATACTTTACAAATCTATGACCCTGCTTGTTTCCTGGGCTTCTTGCAGGGCCATCATCATCTCTGCTCATCTTTCTTTCTGCTAGCTCTCCTCCATACTTTTCTTTCTTCTGTCAGTGGCCGCTCTTTTGCTTCTTTTCCTCTCTTGCACCTTTAAACCTCTAATGGCCTCTTTGCTTGCTTTTTTTGCAGCATTGTTCTTTGTTCTTGCTCATTTATTTTTGTCTGTTTTCTGCTGGTCATCTCTGCCTAGACAGCCTCTTAGAAGTTGGAGGCTGGAGACTGCTACCTAAAAACAATTTCATTAACAATCCTTAATTAAGGTACACTAAATTACTTTCTATTTTCAAATTGTCTCATCTGTGAAGGGAGACGAAAATTGGCATTACACTAATCTGTCACTAGTATTTCCACTGAATCTGTCGGATAACAAATACTAAGTCCTCAGAGGCTGTCTACTGCTAAAAGCTAAACCTTTAGGTTTGGGGCTAAAACATTCTTCACGCACAACTAACTGTGCCATGTGTAAAGCTCTTAGGCCTTTGAGGAAAGAAGAAATATATTGAGCCATTTGTGAAAGTGTAAGGAACTCTTCAGTCTGTTCTTTTGACCTACAGGTTATAGTAGTGATTGCAGGCTTCCCTTTCTCTGTCTTCCCAATATGTTTATGTCTTGGGGCAGCTGTTTCTATGGTACCCACCTGCTATTTCTTTAGATTCGAGACAGAATTGCTCTTCAACCTGCAATATTTTCTTGTGGTCAGCACTGACTTCAGTGGGTTCAGGCACATCCAGCATTCTAAAACAGCAGTGAATGGTGTCCTGCACGTACATTTCTTTTTTACTGAATGGTTGGTTCAGGCAGGGGAAAAGGATTTGGCTTGTGAGAATAAAAAGTTTTAATACTTTCTTATCAGCAGTCTAAACCTCTGTATCCAATAGGGTCTCCTGAAGAAGTGTTACTCTGCCAAGGCTGCGTACCTGTTCCAGCAGGACAAGTTCTATGATGTCAGCTATGACACTGGCGACAAGTCCATTCAGTGCAGCAGACGTCCGGATGCATTCAAATTCTGGCTCATGTGGAAAGCATTGGGAACCACAGGCCTCGAGGAGAGAGTGAACAGAGCACTGGCTTTGGCTAGGTACCTCCTCACGATTTTAAGTAGTCTTTTTCATTGACTGAAATCCTGACAATACTGACACTTCTCAACTTGAAACAGACCAAACTGTTACACTTTTCCCTTTTTGTTTCTACATAACACGAGGATGGGACTAGTAGCAAGAGAAGTAATAATTAGTGTGATTAAATTTGCTAAAATATTCAATAGTAATTGTTCCTTTTAACAATAGGGATAGGTGTTGGTTAAAAAAAAAGAAAAAGTGAATTCATCTCTCAATCTACTTTGTTTAACATTTATGATATAAGATCTAGGCATAGGACAATGCTTACCAGCATTCCCTCCCTCTTCTAACTCATAACTGTATGTTCTGGTATTAATGTAAAACGAACACTGTGTGCCAGGTTCTGAGCTGTGTGTAGCAAGAGGTAAATTTGCCATTCTTCTGTCTACTTAATTCCTTGCAACTGAGGAAACAGAGTGCCAGTGTTGTTTGTGGGGAAATTCATATAAGGACCTTGCTAACATTAGGAAGTAGAGCTATAAGAAAGCAGAGGCAGATTGCTTTGAGGTAATGCATGTTTACTTTTTTCATATGTTTACTGAAATTCTCAGTGCTTATAGTATGTTCATTTAGGAGATGAAATGTATCGTTCTTTTGTAGTGGTTGGTTAATGTTTTTTTTGTGGGTTTTTTTGGTTGGTTTTTTTTTTTTTTTTTCAACTTTACTGCTTACAGAACTGGATTCCACACGTGAATTCCATAAAATTCTTGCTAGAATGTATTTTCTAAAGTGGTGATGATGTCTCAGTTCCTGGGAATAGACTCCTGTACTCCAGTTATTTTGTCTTCTTATAGAAGAGATAATATTGAAATAACATAATGGCCCATTAAAAACAATTCACTTGAAGTACTGAGCTTATTCAGAACGTGCACAGGATAAGCTATACTGAAATGTTCACCCATTCCTGGGCTACCTATGCACTTTTTTGGAAATCATTAGTATTTAAAGGCAGTCATCCATATCATATTGCCATTTTATTTTTAATATAAGCTACAAAGTTTATAGGAACTTAATGTTTACTGAAAATTAGAGGAATAGTGTCTCTTTAACAAAGTCACTTAAAGGAGAAGTTGAAACATCCATGACTTAAACCCAGAGTGGATTAGTAAGCAGTAGAGAGAACAAAAACCAGAAAAACCCAGTTGAGCTTTTGCTGTATTCTCTCTGATTTCTTCAAAGCTACTAATTAATTTACTGATTATGTGTCCTTAAAATCTTTTGATTAGATTGCACCTTGTATTTGTTCTGAAGCATTGTACTGGTCTACATTTGTACAGAGTCTGTAGTTCATTTCACTATCAGTAGGAGAATTCAGCCTTATGAAGGTCACTGGCCAAAGTCATCTGACTTGAGTGTAGAGTGATTAATGACTTCTCTGGGATCGATATTTTCTTTAAATGTTAGGGTTCAGCTTTTAAGCTGAATTCACTTCTAAAGAGTGACCGGGATTTGTTTTGCTTCTTATTTTTCTGTTGTTTGAAGAAGAAAATTAATTCTTAGTCATTATCTGATGAAGTATATTCTTCATAGTAACTGCATTGCTATCTTGAGTTTGCATGTACATGGGCACTTTGCAGCTGAGGCATCAGGTTTGCTGGGCACAATGCCAGGTTTTTTAACTACTCAACAGCTGTGCAGTCTTTCTCCTGATTTGTTAAGGTAGATTTTACTTTGATATTACTAAGATAGTATTTCAGTTCTTGAACAAAGACCTGGATTAATTCTGGAATTGGTACATTGGCTGCACAACTTGAGAGCAAGATTTGTTTATTGTGGATAGCTAGAATTGTAAAGGTTTTAAGGTAATTGCAGTCATGTACTTCTGTTGCATCAAATTTTACTTACTGGCTATTCCATTAATTTCTTCTTGTTTTGGAGGTGAATCGTGTTTTCAATATAATAGATTACCTTAATATATTAGATATAACTCTTCCCAACTCTGCACTTTATACTTCAGCATATTGAAGTTTTTTTTTGCCTTTTTCTTCTTTTAATGACACCTGATTCTAACAGACGTCTGCTTTCACTGCAGATTCCCACCCCACATTTTCCGTAAGGTTTAATCATGGCAAATAGCACTTCTCTGTGCATGCCAGTCCTCTCTGAGAGGTCCTTCTGACATTCTGCAAATGTAGTAATAAAATTCGAATGTCAGCCATGGAAAGATGCAGAGTAAATTACTCCACTGCCATCAAATGAATTACAGACTCAGTACAGACTCAGACCAGCAGGGCTCATTGGCAGGGCTTTAAACTATGTTTAAAGGAGGAGGGCAATAATAGCAAGCCTGCCTGTGATAAGATATAGGGTGACATAACTAGGCTAGTGGGGGCCCTCAGCCTACTGCCCTGAAATGTGCTGGCAACACTGCAACACACTTGAAATCTTAGGACAACGAGACAGGTATAGCTGAAGCAACAGGAGAAGACTCAAGGGAACTTGAGAGACTTCAAAGGAATTCAAAGGAATTAAGGACATATCTACCAAGAAGGTGACAAGGCTGGTTACTTATCTGAAGTGCCTCCACACCAGTGCATGTAGCCTGGATTTGGAAGGCACCATGTTACTAGAAAACCATAATATAGTTGCTGTCATTGAAACCTGGTAGAATGATTCCCATGACTGGACTGTGGCTATCAATGGCTCCAGGCTGTTCATAAGGGACAGGTGAGGAAGAAGGGAGGGAGGTGTTGCCCTCTACATCAAAAAAAGAAATAGAGTGGGAAAAGCTGACTATGAAGAATGACCACAAGCAAGTCAAAGGCCTGTGGGTGGGAGAGACAGAGGCAAAAGAGGGAGCCTTGTGGTTGATGTCTACTACAGGCTACCTGATCAGGCAGAACCTGTTGATGAAAGCTTCTTTTTCCAGCTACAGGAGTGTCTTATCCTTCTGGGAGACATCAGCCACCTCGATGTCTGCTGGAAAAGTAGTACTGTGAGGTGTAGGCAATCTAGAAGGCTCCTAAAATGCATCAAGGATAAATTATTGAGCCAAGTAATAGACAGCCCCACTGAGGGATGCAGTACTGGGTTTGTTGCTCACCAGTGCAAGTGAATTGATTGCTGGCATTAGGATTGAAGGCTGCCTGGTCTGTAGTGATCATGAGGTGGTGGACTTCACACTTATGAGGGATTTGGGATGAGGAGTAAAATCAGAGTGCTAAACCATGGGAAAGCCAATTTCCAGGTCTTCAGGGAGTCAACCAATAAAAAGCTCTGTCCTCAAGGATAAGGGAATAGAGTAGAGCAGAGCTAGCAGATCTGTTTTCCTTAGTGCACAAGAGTCTTCATCTTGAGGTACAGGATGTCAGGAAAGGAAAGCAAGAGACAACATGGCTGAACTGGGACCTGCTGGTCAAACTGGAGAGCAAGAAGAAAATGCACAGGCAGTGGAACCAGAGACAGGTATCCTGAGATGATGCTGCTAGACTGTGTAGGGATGAGATCAGTAAGGCCAAGGCCCAGCTGCAACTGAACTTGGTAAGAGGTGCAAAGAAGAATAAGAAAGGATTCTGCTGGTACATCAATCAGAAAAGGAAAGTCCAAGAAGGCATACTGAGGTGTACTGCCCCTCTAGTGAGCAATACAGACTTCTTTACAGGCTGGTAAAACAGACAAGGAGTAGGCTGAAGTACTAAACTTCTTTGTCCCAGTCATCACAAGAAACTGTTCTTTACACACTCCTCAACTAGATGGATTGGAAGGTGGGGATTGGGTGAACAGTGTGATCTGTCTGGCCTTTGACACGATCCCCCACATCTTTCTCTCCAAAATGGAAAGATATGGATTTGATGGGCAGACTATTCAATGGACGAGAACTGGTTGCAAGATTGTACCCAGAGAATGTGGTCAGTGGCTCAGTGTCCAGGTAGAGATGATGAGTGATATCCATCAGAGTCCAGTATGAGAGCCATGAGCTATCCTCATGCTTGCCTTTCAGTATGCCTCACTTTCAACCTAAAGAGTAGCGTGAGCATTAACAGCCAGATAACAAACAGCAGGGTCTGAATGGTCATGGCAGAAAAGACTCAGATCCCAGACTTCTTACAATGAAGAGAAACATCTCAGCCATGCACAGTTCAGTGCAAGTCATAGAGCTGTGCTGCTGGGAACTGGCACTTTGTCACAGCAGTCATTTTATGGGAATATGTGCTAAGAGGTAATGAGTCATATGCACACTACTTGTTAATGATAAACAATGAGGCAAGTCCCCATGCTCAGTTTGGAAAACATCGTACCATCTAGAGTGTTGTTTACTCTTTCCCTAGCCAACCTGTTTCTGCTGCACCTCAGTCTTTGCAAATACAGCTGTGCTGGCAGTGTCCTCGTGAAGGCAGATTTCAGGGTGTAAATTTCCTTTCCCTTTCCCTTTCCCTTTCCCTTTCCCTTTCCCTTTCCCTTTCCCTTTCCCTTTCCCTTTCCCTTTCCCTTTCCCTTTCCCTTTCCCTTTCCCTTTCCCTTTCCCTTTCCCTTTCCCTTTCCCTTTCCCTTTCCCTTTCTCTTCCCTTCCCTTCCCTTTCCGTTTCCCTTTCCCTTCCTTTCTTTTTCCTTTTTCCTTTTCCCTTTTCCTTTTCCTTTTCCTTTTCCTTTTCCTTTTCCTTTTCCTTTTCCTTTTCCTTTTCCTTTTCCTTTTCCTTTTCCTTTTCCTTTTCCTTTTCCTTTTCCTTCCCTTTCCCCTTTCCTTTCCGTTTACCTTCCTTTCCTTTTCCTTTTTCCTTTTCCTTTTTCCTTTTCCTTTTTCCTATTTCCCTTTTCCTTTTTCCTTTTTCCTTTTCCTTTTCCTTTTTCCTTTTTCCCTTCTTTCCCTTTCCCTTTCCCCTCCCCTTCCCCTTCCCCTTTTCCAGTCTATGTTAGTACCTTGTTAGAAAAAGATGGCCAGGAATTATTGTGAAGTGTCTCATTGAATGGAAATGCACATTGTTATATAAAATATGGAACAAGGACAGTAGCATTAAAACTGATGGAAACTAAAGTTCTGGGCGAAGCTACAGGACCCTGGTGACAATAGTCATAGTGCAAGAGATGTAAGAGTGAGTAGGGAATAAGACAGCAGCACAGCATCAGCACTTGAGGGAAAGAGGCTGAGGAATTTGTGGAAAACGTCAATGGAAATTTGCATCAGGAACATTCACAGCCTGTTGTAAATAGGATCAATTTGTGCCATGCAGCTCCATTGAAAATCTGTGCCTGAGGACAAAATTTGGCCTCTCCTCAGTGCTCCTTGGCTTACTATAGCTTTCATTTGTTTCCAGGAGCTGATAGTTACTATATTTTCACAGCAGGTAGAAATGAGGTTTAACTGCAGTTTCTTCAAGGAGATTTGGGAAAGAAAAGGGGTAAAAAAAAAAAAAAAGTAAAAAAAAAAAAAGTGTGTGTTCAAGGCCTTTTTTCTTGCCTTTATGTATTGTATTGTTGTATGTTGTAAATTCTTGTGTTTTTAATTACAGATATCTTGTAGAAGAAATTAAGAAAAGAGAAGGATTTCAGCTTCTTTTGGAGGTAATTGAAAATGGAACTGAAAGGGTATTACTGTGGCTTCTCGTGTACTGTTTGGCTTTCTTCTTTTTAGCCAAATGCCACTTTACATTTGAAGTGTTTAATTCAATAAGCTGTGATGCACAGATGTGTTTGAACACATATGTTCTGTATTCCCTACCACCAGTCTGCCCATTATCATAGCTTCTGGTCCTGTATTACCTCAGGGTGTATAAGTGGAGCGTTTTTCTGTGAAAGTGGAGTCTGACTATAAAAAGGTAGTGCCTGCCAGATTTACAGATAAGGTTGTGTGCTGGAAGAATAATCAGACTATTTTGATCCTAAAATGGACTTTTCATCTTTGAAGTCCATTTTTCCTCCCCCTTAACACCATTTCTACAACCGTCTTCCTAAAAACTATGAAAAAGTTGTTTATTTTCATCACTGCTGTACCTGTCAGCTTAATATCTGATGGTGGTTTTGCTTAAAGGATAGTGAGCAGGGCTAAAGGTTTTCATTTTTGAGCCTATCCCCAGCTATTTGCTTACTGAGGTTAATATCTGGGATGGAAAAGGGGGAGAGGGCATGAAAAAGGCCTGTCATCTGCCTTGTTGGAAGTGTGTGCATGTGAAAGACAGCTGGGTGAATACCATGGAAAACAACAAATGTTAAGATGCGGATTTGGTTTACATTTGCTGATGCAATGAGCATTCCAGGTTAGACTAGAATTAATATGAAATATAAAATATATTTAAAACCTCTCGTAGAACTTAAACTTCTTCCTTTAACTTCGAAAACTGCTGGTTTGAAAGCGCATACTGGGAAACTGTATATGCAGCGAAGAATGCTGGGAAACAGTGCTTGATTGGTTTACTAAAATGGCATGTTCATTAAAAAACTCTCCCTTCTCCATTATTGAAGGGACTGGCAATAAGGCTAGTTCTAATGGAGCTGTGAAAGATGTTGATGAGAGCATAGACTGTTTAGTTCGTTCAGAAACAGGACAACTTGATGGAGAATGAGATTGGAAAGAACGTTATGGTATAGGCTATGAGAAGGAGGTTGGGCAAAGGTTAGAAAGAAGTTTTCAGGAGCACAAGCAGTGGGAATTTGAGGAAAGTCAGCGAGGGGCAGTTAAATGAGCCCTTTATGAAAGGAAATTGGACTTCAGACAAGAATCTTGGGAAGGTGATCCTCTGGTGCACACAGAGAAAGTCCTGTAATGAGAACCGCTCTGCAGCCTGGAAATACCACACATGCACATGTCATCTTGAACTCCTCTGTGGTATAACTGCTTACCTGCTTGGATGAGAACTGTGACAAGATGAGAAGCAATAGTGAAGTGTACTTGGGATTTTCTAGGATGAACAGTATTTTCAGAGGGGGATGAAGTATCTGATGTGTGAAAGGAAACAGAGACAACCAAGTAGGCAATATAGGCAGCGGCAATATGGTAATATATGCCATCTGCTTCATCCTGCCATCTGATTTTAAACAGTTTTAGAATAAAACCTCCAACAGTCATCTCATGCTTGTGTTCATGAGGAAATCACTGCCTCTTCAGGATCTGTGTTTGTATGTACTCAGTGCAGGCACTTTGGGGAAAGAAATGGGACTTCAAGTGCTGAGCTTTATTTCATTCAATGACAGCAGGTGGCAGGTTTGCAGTTCTGTTCCTGCTGACAACAATATTCTCCTTGATGATTAAATTGTATTTAATGCATTCTTTGAAGCGAGGCAGAAAATGATATGAGCAGTTCCCAGTGCCCTTTCATGAAAGAGAACATCTCAGCTGGTGGGCTCCTCTCATTCAGGGTCTGCCTCCGTTGTAAGAGCAGCCGCATTCAGTGGGATGAAGTGATGGTGTGATCCATCTATCAAGATTCCTTTTAACTTCTTTTTTTTTCATTCAACCATACTAATGAGGATGGTGTGTCGGAGGAAGGGGGTGTGTTAGTTTATAATCCAGGTTGTGATTTAGAACCCAGTTAAATACTGCATTGCAAATGATATAGGTCAAGATTAACTGAATGTTGTTGTGGTCGTATTGGATAGGATTGGAACACAAATCTACTCCTCATGCTATTGTTATCTGTACAGGTAAAAAAATAAAAGAAAAAGAAAAAAGAATAAAATTTGTTCCAAATTAGCTTGAAATTTAGTCAGATTCTTTAGTCACATTCTGGAATGGTCTGCCAGGAGCCTTTTTTCAATTATAGACAAAATGGAAACCTCATGAAACAAAATGCTTTCTTTTATAATGTATGATGAACATCCATTCTTCCTGTCAGGAGGTTTGCAGTTTACTCTCCACTGAGTTTAAATGAAACATTGCACAGGAGGGAAGCAGAGATTTGCTCGAAGGACCTGCTTAGACATCGGACAAGAGCTTTCCAGTATATGGCATGTATTAAATAGAGCATCCTGAGATTTATTAAAAAAAACAAAAGCAGGATCTGAGATGACCAGCATTAACTCCAAAACTACATAGTGTGCTGCATGTCATATGATCTAAGAGGGAACTGGCATGGTTGAGTAGAAAACTGACTAGGTGTGCAAGTGCTAAGCAGTGCCAAAAATAATGGGTTTGTGTGTTTTATGTGAAATGCATCATAGGAAATTTCTATTTTAAAAAGAACACTAAAAAAGAAAAAATAGTAACTTTAAAGATGAAACAGAGTTTTGAAATCCACATGTTAGCTCTTTATGCCTCTCTTACACTGGTTTTGTTGGTTTTTTTCCCCCAATGAAATTTTTTAGCAAGGCAATATTAAGTAGGTATGTCTTAAGAAATGAGTCCCAGTAGAATTCCATTTTCTGGCAGTAGTGGATAATGATAAAAAATATTTCTTTTTTTCAAATAAGGGAAACAAAAGATGAACTGGAGAAGGAGGACTAAAGAAAGTGTAATCTCAAAAGCTTCCCTCTGCTTCAAATAAGACAGAACTTGTTGATGAGCTGTAATATGTGTTCCTGCCACATTGGTTTTATTTCATAAGCATTCACTTGTTTTCTTGTTTAGCCGGAGTACGCAAATGTTTGTTTTTGGTACGTTCCACCAAGCTTAAGAAAAATGGAGGATGGACCTGAATTTTGGCAGAAGCTACACCAGGTGAGTATAACATGAACAGTGTTATCTATACTGATACTCTTATGTGCTGTGTAAGAATGTGAAATAGCTCCTGGCTTTTTCCTGGCATTTAACCATCTGTACAATAGTGATCTAATTGTTAAATAGATACTAGCAGCATTTTTAATTTTGTTCCTTATTTAGACAAAGCAAATTTGTATTTTTTTAACGTAAAAAATGCAGACATTTACAATTATTCAGCTTACTATCAAAGCTGAAAGCAGATGGCAGAACTGAGAGAAGATGAACAGTCTTGTCTGCATCTCCTGTCTAGACAGAGTATTCATTACCTATTTCAGACACTGAACATTGTCCTTGAAACTTGTCTCATACTGCTATAGAAAATGTAGGTGAGGAAGTGCTTCAGAGTAAGTTTTTGATGTTAAACAACCCAAAAATGAAAGTAAAAATACAATGATAAAAAAGTCACTAGAGAGTATTTTTGGTAAGTCTTGGGTATAAATTTGTGAACATTTTGAAAAAGGCAGCAGTGAAATTTTGAGGTGTAACTAGCTGGGAATCAGTTGTTAAGACGTGATTAAGAAATCAATAGACACTAGTATTAAATGTCAGTGAATAATCTCTGAGAGGAAATAAGTTCGTTAAGTGTTCTGCATTTTTTTTTTTTGTTCTCTAGAATTTCTTAATAGAAATTAAAATTATAGCACTGATATGTATAAACAGACAAAACATGCATACATCCTATAAAGTTGGCTTTTCTTTCAGCAGCTTTCCTTTCTCGGTAATTGCTTTTAATATGTGCTGGATGCTGTGGTCTTTCTGGGATGAGGTCTTCCCTAAATGTCTCTGTGTTGTTTTGTAAAGCATATATAACCATTGCATTACAAAGCCATGCATAACCAGGGTGTGCTTTCACCATGTTTTCACAAAGCATTGATAGACTGTGATCCATCCATCCAATCTTGTTAGGTTGAAAGGCGCATATATACATATACATAGCTACATTACAGCTTCTGTATCTGTGCATGAGTAAGGATTTGAAAAGAGAGGAAATGGGAAGGCATAGAAGAAATAACGCTGTAACTGCCACCTTTGATTTATATATACCAGTGTGAAGACTGAGGAGGGAATGGATATAGCACAATGAGTGGCTTTGAGCACATACACTGTAGGAGTGAGAGGCTTTTTGAATTCTTGGTTCTCTGCTGTGGTGCACAGTGATGCACCCATTCAGGGTGGGGAACAGTTATGATATATTGAGCCAAGAAATGCAGATTCCTGGCAGGTGTTTTGTGAGAGGGAACTTGTATGAAGCTTCTCCCAAGAACTGGGCACTACTGCAGATCTTAAGAATGCTTTTCATTGGCAAGGTGACATTTTCTTGATTCTTAGTGCCCCTGATGGAAAACTAAAAAAACCCAAAATACTGCAACATAACAAGGGGCATAGCACATATCAGTGAGCAGGTGAGATGGCAGCACCGAGTCTCACACAAAATAAAGCTGACTGGACTTTTTTTGCTAATGTCAGTTTGTTCTGTGACCTAAGGTTGCTGGTGTAAACACCATACTCTGTTCTTTGTATTGCATTAAATCAGTACAAAGACACAGCTGGGCAAGAAGGAACGCATCCTTTCTATCAAGGTGTAAGTGACGAGAAGATGTGGTCTGGAGACAGTTTTGCCGCATGCCATCAGCAGGCAGATGGGGATGCATACAGTTCCTTGACTGTGAATGCATCCTGCATTTTCCTATTATTTCACAAACCTGAGCACTGGGATGCTTTAGTTTACAATCTATCTTTCCAAGTGATGTTTAAACAGCACAGTTATTCCATTCATTCAGAAATTAATCTTTCTTTTTTGTTGACCTGCATATCTGACAATAATTAGGGAAACTCGTCTCTTAAAAATCCCTTGAGCAAGTGATTGATTTTATTCAACCGCTTGTTCAGCAGTATTTTTAAAAATAAAATGATGTCTTCTAAGGTTAGCTATGTATATTTTAGTGCTGGTGAAAATTGATAAGCCAGTAGCCCTGATCTGGAGTCCTCAGATTCATGAAGAATTTGCATAGTCCTATGCAAAATAACCCTGAAGGTTTTCAGCTGTGCTGACTCTTCTCCAGCTTTCACAGCCCACTGTATGTGGAAATGTCAGGGTGGACTGCATCACAGCGTGATACTTGATTCTGATGTCAGTCTTCTAGCTGTCCTACATAAACCGTCTATCTGAAGTTTCTTTTTTTATTTCTAGGTTTTTTTTTTCTCATTTTTTTCTTTTTTTCTTTTTCTGTCTCTTAAGTGTTGGGATCTTGGGTGGACTGTAGGTGCATAACTTGCTGTTTTCAGAATCTCTATCATTTAAAATGGAAGGTGATGGAAAAGGGTATTCTGGAAGACCTGATACAGCCACTAGCTGGTTGTGAGTCATCACTTCGCCAAAGAGAATGAGAAACAACATAGTGTGAAGACCAGAACAAATGGTATATCACCCTGTTAATCAGTAGATAGGGAATTCTGGGTACAGCTATGGTCTTGCAGCATTTGCATCTCTTAGAATTGCAGCTGGAGTTAGGTGTGTGGGGAAGCTGATACTTTTTTACAGTACATCAAGGCACTGGATGCAGGTGCATAGTCCAGGATAGTACATGCAATGAATATTTTGCAGTACTCAGTATAAAACAGATGGCATAACTCTTGTGATTCAAGGTTGCATACAATATCATTGTTCCTAAGACGCATTTCTTCTTATAGAAACCAAAGAAATGGAAATCCGTGTAACTGGGCAGCTACTGTTCAGTTCAACTAGAAATACTTGTAAGTGTGGTTGTTTTGCCTTTGCAAACTTGGAGCCTCTGCTGCTGACCTGGAATGACATAATTCATGGAATGAAGGCGCCAGCCTTGCAGTCACTTTGCTAAAGTTGGATGTGCCCCCTAGTGGTGCTTTTTCTCCTCTCCCTTTTATGAATCTGCAAGATTTGATAATCACAATCAATGTGTCACTTATGCACAGTGATGTAAGCATGATTGGAAATTATAAGCCAGAAGTGGAAGTGAGGAGAGAAATCAAAGTTTTAAGCCTGTGCCATTCAAATATTCATATTTTATCCATAACAATTGACATCTATGCTTATTCTTACTTGCAACAGTCTGTTTAAAAATTCAAAGGTACAAAAATTCAGCTCATTCTGGAATGTCTCCAGGTGATGTAGAAATAGCTGATTATTGATACTGCTTTCTCTGAAAAGCCTCCTGGAAGCACAGGTTTTGCTGGGGCACAAAGAAGTATTTGGAGGGATATGTGTAGAACTATTGCCATTCTATTACTAATTATTCCATCCAGATATTCCTTATATGTTCTAGATCAGCTGGCAGTTTGCTCTATGTGATCTGGAGAACTAAGATGGAGAACCTGAATTAACTGTCTTTAAAAGAGCCCTTTTCTATGGAGCCTGGCTGTGTTAAGTGGCTCTGGAACATGAACTGTAGGTAGGCTGCTGTGTAATGGGTACTGCACAGTAAAGAAGAATGGTGGTACTTTTTGCTAAATACCAAAGTCCTCAAAGCTGTGGTATAAAAAACTTCAGTATATTTCTGTTCCATTTCTTATTTTTCATTAGATTTTGCCTAGGCTGTAGTTCTAAACAATGTGTGCTGGAATATCAGATTTCCAGTGGTTCAGTGAAGGTTTTGTGCACTCTATTTAGTTTCAGTTATTCAAAATTCAAGTGTCGTAGTTTTGGACTCTATTCATTTGGGTTTTTTTGTTTGTTTGTTTGGTTGGTTTGGTTTTCTTTCTATCCTCTTGTGGATTTTTGGACAAATAATGCAAACTTTATTGGCAATATTAAAAAGCTGAGGATACACTTTCATAATAAAGCCCATATTGCTTGGAATGTCATTTTTGCTGCTTCTCTCTCCCACTTAGTAAAGGGCAGCCTTGTTCCTACCTTTCCCCCACTTAACAGAAGAATATAGATGCCTGCTAACTGAAGACATATTTGTAAAATAGCCTGTCATGCTGGCTGGTGTTGTGATACATTTATGTAATGAGAGACTTCATATCAAAGCAGAAATATAAAGGGGTTGAAGTGGTGTTGCCTTGGCAACCTCTGAATCTTGTGGTCTTTGTGGTATAAATCAAACGCTAATCAAGAACCCAATTCAGTATTCTCTATGTATTCAAAATATGTGTTTACTATGGTAATAGGTTTGAATGGGAAGGGAAAACAAGAGCTTCAATGAACTGTATTAATAAAGTTTTCTCTATCTATTTTGTAACATCTAGAGGTGAATTGCACAGGTTATAACCACAGTATTAAATGCAGAGAGCCCAAGTTGATGCACAAAAAAGGTTCCCAAAATATCACTGCAAGTGTATTTGTATACAAAATATTATTGCTTAGTTGCTTAAATGCCTTGCATACACTTGAGTAATATTTTATAGTGTGTTTACTGAGTAGTATTAGAGACCTTTCGCTAGGAATTCTGCTCACATTAGTAATTTTTATGGTAACAAGTATGTTACTGACTCTGGCTTCTAGGTTGTTTGACATGAGTTTCTTAGGAGGGGCATATAAAATGACAGGGAAATCAATGGTAAGATTTACACAGATTTATATGGGAGTTAAATTGGCTAAATTGTTGTGACTGACAGCTCTGGAGCTGTTCATCAGTCATTTGTGAATACTCTGTATTGATCTAATTGTTTCTGATCCCATGTGTTTTCTTGTTGCATTGAACTAATATCATCATACAGAAATGTGTTTGGAGAAGAAAAGAAAGAAAAAGAATGTTGTTTTTTTGTTTTGTTTTTAAAAGCATGAGGATTGCTAAGGGATGGTGCCATGTTCTTTTTGCTAACTCAGTTGTGAATTTAAACAAAACGCTACAAGTTGAAGAGATAACTTTGTCAGATCTAAAAGGAAACATCTTCCAGGGGATGGATCATCCTTTCAGAGAACATGTTGGCCTTACAAAGGGTTTATCTGAAGAATCTCAGTTTGTCAGCTAAATCCTAATGCTTGACAGAAATTCCAGATTCATCCTCTATGATTTGAGGTAGAAACACTAGAAGAAGTGGTCACAGCTTCCCTCTGTCTTTAGCATGGAGAAGAGGAAGTCCTAGATCATGACTCAGGCAACTTAATGTCAAACTGCCCTTTGGAAGGATTTGTCTGTCTTCATTATTCAGAGGGGCAATTGAGGGATGCTAGGATCCCAGAATAGATGCCACAGTTCATAAACACAAATAAGAAGAATCTAGTAATGTATCCTGAGCATGCTCTGTGCTGATTTAAGGCTCTATTTCACCAGCTTCTGGAGGGAAGAGTTACAGAATATCCTAATTCAATGGGACTGGCTGGTGTCTCTGTCTTATGCTGAGGAGAGGTGAGAGCAGGACTGCAGTTGAGGCATGGCAGAAGGCGGGGAGCTCAGGAGGGAGAGGCACAGTAAGTCCTGAAACCACAAAATGAGTAATACAGTAATAAGAAGGACTTATGTAGTAATATGACCATTTCTCAGGAGAAAATGGTACTCAGAAATTCAATAATAAAATAACCAGTCACATGTTAAAGCAACAACATTTCCTATATTGCAACTAATCGTACATGATATGCAGTAGTAGATGAATAAAATCTTTGTAGTTTAGCTGCATATAAATTACTGTTATTGTTAAGCAGAGAGATCTGAGCTCTGATAAATGAGTAGGAGCGGTACAATGGTCTGGAGTAGTAGAGGGAAATTATAGCATTGTTTTACTACCTTGTTAATGAGGGATTTGCACACTTCCCTTTTAATACATATTTCTGCAGTTTTATTTAATTCAGCAGTAGAAACTATTTTAAGCTGTTAATTAAAGAAGAGATTTAGCATGACCTTGTTTTAAGTGTATTCTTCATAGATTTGGGTTGTAAGAACAGAAAAATAACATGCTTCTAAAAGAAAAATGTTAACAAAAAATAGAATACTTTGGTTTCTTACCACTGATCAACACATAACTGGAGTTTATGGCTTTTCTTTCTGTTATATTTATTCTTATTATATATAATTCTTTACTCACTCAGTGAGTACTGAAGTAGTGGGACTTGACTAAAGGGTCAGATTGACTCTTAAAGTCTCTTACCAATAGAATTAGGGGTTGACCCTTTTAACATTGACAATGCCCATCTCACGTTAGACCTGGGTGCTAGCAGCACTGCAGTATATATTCCACCTTGGTAGAATTTTACACCTGCATAACTTTCAGCCTGAATGCAAAGGTTTGTGACTCTGTTGACCTATTCTCAAACTTGCTTTTCATGGTGATGGCTGACATTTTAGGTGTGTGTGTGTAGGAAATAGAAAGGAGGCATATTTGTATGAACATTGTAACCTACAGCAGAGGTAATGAAATAAGGCAAAGATGTGAACGGTTTCCACACCATGCTATCTACAAAAGTCCTAAGTGATGTTTTATTGTATCATCATATGGCAGTTGTAGAAAT
The DNA here is from genome assembly GCF_054131305.1 of Coturnix japonica. NCBI lineage: Eukaryota > Metazoa > Chordata > Aves > Galliformes > Phasianidae > Coturnix > Coturnix japonica. The sequence continues at coordinate 102,751,379 of NC_140664.1, forward strand.
TTATGTTCTAGCTTTCTGCACTGCCTTTCTTCCAGACTGGCTTTTCAAGAGTGGATTGTAGCAGTAGGCTCCAGTAAGTAGTCTTACTTGTGGAGAAATCCTTCATTATTCTCTTTTTTTTCATTTTTAGATCAGATTGAGGTATATAGGCAGGAATGAACATCAGTAAAAGATTCATTTTATCCATCCAATTTCCGTCCTTTGGAAAGCCGATTATGTCTTTTTTATCCTTCAGTCACTTCCTAGACTTGTGATATCAGTTTATATCTGGAACTGATGATATTTACATTCCATCCAGCAATAAAAACATTTCTGGCAGCAAAGCATTTCTACTTTAGGAACACTGTTAAATAGTTTCTAAAACTACTCTTCAGTTATGAGAACTAAGAAAAAAAAAACAAATGACTTTGGAGCTATAGTGTTTACTAGACAAGAGTGCAAGGTGACTTTTGTCAGAGTCTGAATGTTGAGCTCTGCATGTTCAAGGCCCGCTGAGGACTAAGGTCTATTGATCCCTAGTGCTCAGCATACAAAAGCAATTGAAGCTGTGCGGAGAGATTCTGCTGCAGCTCCATAAGTTGCATGCAGGCTGAGCAAGGATTTCCTCTTCCCCAAAGAAGGAAGTTCTTTTAAGGATAATGGAGGGTTGGGTCATTTCTCTGTGTGACAGTACACAAGCTTGGGTAGATGGACAAAGAGGAGAAAAATATGGTGTGGAAGTAAAATCATGCAACTAATGGGTTGAAAGCAAAGGACCAAATCCTTCAGGGAGATTAGTACAAGATATCATTTCATTGCAGTGTGTAAGGCTGTGTATCTAGCTCAGGTGCTAGGAGCAGTATAGTCACTTAAGCCTGAATTAAGTACTGTATTTAAAGCTGTGTCTCTAGGAATAGTTAGCTAACAAGACTGTTCTCTCAGGACCCAAGGAAATAACCTACTATAGCTGTGTATGTTTGGTGTGGATGTAATCCCTTCTTACAGGTTTGGCTTGTGCAGTGCCTTAATTTTGCATACTGCCTCACTAAAACCTGGGTTATTCTAGTTTTCACTTCAGATACAGAAAAGAAGCAACCAATTTCAAACCACAGCACTGTTGAAACCTTCACACACAATAAAACCTGCTTTACATATAGGAGACATCTAAAGAACCTTTTGTTCAAACTGAAAGGTTAGAGAAGCAAAGGCCATGCAGATTTGTTTGACAAAAGGGTGCTTAAGCACTGCACAGACTTTGCTTTTCTGTATGAACAAAGACAGTGCTGTTTAATTTATATCACTTTGAAATAGATAATTCTTCATACCTGAAGCAATGGGTGTTTTTCATTCATTATTAAAAGTATTGATGATTATAGATGGTAAAAGGGGGAATTCTGATTCTTTACCAGAAAAGTGGATTTGTTTGTGTAGGAAGTGAAAGTTGGCATAGTTCAAACAAAGTAAGTAGGCAGTTGGTGAAACACCTCAGAAAACCACGCTTTCCATCTGCATGAAGAACTCTTCATGAAGAACTCTTCATGAAGAGTTATGTGAGAGAAATGTAAGACATCTAAGTGCTCCTAATGTGGAGATAATTGTCATCTTCATTATGGTAGGATAAAACTGGAGCATTAGAAAGGTGTATGCAATTATGAATGACCAAGGTAGAAAAGTAATGATTTTTTTGTGAACATAACAAAAATAATGTAACTTTTTTTGTTACTGTTAGTTGGTTCTTAGGCTAGTATGCAGAAACAGCTTATCTGAACACTAAGTCAACTCTCTGATGGTTAAAAAGAAAACATAAAACTATTTTTATTATAAAGGAATTTAGGCTCAAGGTGTGCTACTAGTTAACACTTGTTTCATATTGAATGATAGGTAAGTTAGTGAAGAATTATCAATATTTTACAGATAGAATGGTGGAAATAATGTATGATTGTATGAGTTTCTAGCATGTTTTTACATTAGAGCAGTCCAACACATCTTCCTTACTTGTATCTCTTATTATTTCATCGTGACATAATAAAAATAAGCAATTTTTGAGTCATGCTGCCACACAGAATATTGCATTTTTGTTCATTTTTGCTATAGTAATGAATAACTGCATATTTTATAATGCAGTACTGCAATACTTATGAAGTTGTTCACATGCGCTTTTTGATTATAAATGTATGTACATGCTCTTACATATGCACGGTTATGATTGTGTGCATATTTACATATTGGGATAATCTAAAATATTATTATTCTTGAAGAAGGATAAAATAAGGCATAGTACTGAATTAAGTGGATTTTAAGAAAAAGTTATTAACAATCACACAATCACAAGAAGGCTGAGATAGGAAGGGACCTCTGAAGGCCATTTGGTCCAACATATGCTCAAGCAGGGCCTTCTAGAACTGGGTAGCCAGGACCACAACCAGGTGGCTTTTGAGAAGACTCCACAACCTCTCCGGGCAGTGTTTGGTTGCTTTCACAGTAAAAAAATGCTTACTTAGGTTCACCTTGAACCTCTGTTGTTCCAGTTTGTACTCGTTGCTTCTTATCCTCTCTGTCACTGAACAGAGACTGGCTCTGTTCTCTTTGCATTCTCCTTCATGTTTCTTGCACTTAGTAAGATCCCTCAGAGCTTTCTCTTCTGTAGACTAAACAGTCTCAGCTCCCCTGTGTGAGATTCCCCCTGTGTCAGCCAAACCTTCCACCATCTTGAGATTAAATAGATCTATTGTTTGCACATTCTAATTTCAGTTAAACATAGTCAACATTTTTGGTATCTTAGTAACCATTTTTTTTTTTTAATGTGCTACCTTTATAGAAACAAGCTAACAACAACAAAAAAAGACATCACAGAAGCTAACACCCTTGTATCACCTGTAAATATACACCTTTCAAGAAGCTGTGATCTTTAAAATATATGCTATATTCATTGGCAGAAATGTAGTGTGCATATTTAGCCTGTTTACTGCCTGAGATTTGCTTTCAGCTATGGCAAACTGCTATACTGCTGATGTATTTTGTAGAGTTCATCTTTGTGCATCCACATTCCTGTCTGTACTACTTGTTTTCCCAAACAACACGTATTTACTTAATAAAGACTTATTATTATTACACTTTCCTTGCTTTTGGAGTTAGAACATATTGACTAATATTTTAAGTTGCCTTTAGTGCCTGCCTGTGAAGAGAACCGCTTTTAATAAGAAAGCTTAGTTTGAAGACATTCAACACAGTTAATTTAGATTTGGTTGATCCTACTGGTGTGTTTTTATAAAGCAGCATCGAGCTCCTACATATCTGTTCACTTCTTCATTATGCTCACTCAGTGCTATATGCACATGAATAACAAATGTTGGAAGGAAAAGAAGTTTGAGTTACAGGCTGAACTCCAAACTATAGCTCTTCTGAAAGTGTCATAGATCATGTTTAATAGCCTGTGGATCAGAATGAAAACCAATATACATTGCAGGGGAACTCAATAATTGAAGCTTCTCAGGAATGTTTAAGTACCGGAGTCCTGAGGTTACTAGAAGCTTCTTTCTCTGCTCAGCTTCTACCAGAATAGAAGTTGTCCTCCTGTTCTATAATAAATAGTAATCATATATTAATGCACTGACTTAGATGATTTTACCTGGAATTTTGGGGAAAAATGAACTCCTTTGTCTTCCCTTTGCTCCTGCTGGTTTTCTGAAACATGAGAAAAACAGTCATTCAGAGTTTTGGCATTTCAAGGTGTTTCCATTACATGAGGTCACAGGTCTCCCCTCCCTTCTGGGTGCTTGCAAAATGGTCCTACTATGGCACTGAGCATGTGAAGCTGATCTGCATCTCAGCTCTGAATTTACTTCTTTCACGTGTGAAGCTCTGAAACATCATATTTGGTCCTTTGCTGATGAGAACACATAATGATTTTTAAGTGAACACTTGCAGTGAACATGTTAGGGTGCTCAAGGAACTGATGAAATGGTTGTCCAGTGTAGCCTTTGGTTTAGTAAACCATAGAACATAGAACTGTCTAGAACATAGATAGCCACTGTCTATGTTCTTTAACCTTGCTAATACATGGTATTTCAGCACTGAAGGATTAATGTGAGATGAAAGTGATGCCTGTTCTCCTCGCTGGTCCCTTGCATAGGGTGAATCTCATTGAGAATGTGAGCAAAAATTGAGGCCAAGCAAAAATAATTTTCAGCAGTTGTTTAATAGTTAGGGCATAGCTCTTCTTGTTTTTGCCCACAGCAAAACTGTATTGTAGAGCTGAAGCCACTACTTTTCAGTCCGTGCCTTCATCAGTGCAGTCTCTCCCCCTGCAGGGGCGTGGTAACAGGAGCTTCTCAGAATGTCTTAAATGTTTTATGAAGGTGCTTGAATATCCAGAGTTGCTTATGGGCTGAAGTTTCCTCTAGTTATAAATCTTTCTAGTGTCATTGTCACCGTTGTGCCCTGTCAGCTGGTTCCTGCTGTAGTTTCTGAGTGAACAGAATGTTTTCTAGCATTCTGATGTTTTTGTTGTGTTTAATAAATAACAGCCATGAATTGTCTGTAGTGCATTAACAGTGATTACAAGATGAATAACACAGTGATTTTTCTGATCTCTTCCTAGGGAATTAGAGTGAAGGAAATTATAATTTGAATTCTACCCATAGTTAGTGGACCCTCACAGCATGAGATGCTGTGCATTTGATGGAAAACTAGATAAGATATCTCTTTGCCCAGTCAGCCAGAAAACAGGAGCTGCTTAACTGTACAAGCCTTTAATTTACCTCCAAGGAAAGGTATCCTTCTGCTTTGGTCTGAAAAATGGGCAACAATTTCGACACTGACCTAACCTACCTGGGAAATATTTTATTGTATTTGCTATATTGGGCATAAGTGAGGAACTTCCATGTCATGTGGACTTGCAAAGAGTATCAAGGCATATGCAGTATTTCTAGAAAAGAATGAGTGATAAACATACAGAGGTTACAAATTTCTGATCAAAGGATTATCTAGTGGTCATTTTGGGATACAGGTGATACATTTTTGTCTTTATACTTCTGCTCATACTGGATAGCTTATGTAGATTTTGTGGAAGAACAGTAGTGCATGAAAATGTTGTTGCTTTGTTCCTAGTAGTTCAAAAGATGCATTTTTATTTATTTATTTATTTTTTTTGAGGAACACCGCAGTAGGAGTGCAAGTAGTACAGAGGAGGGCATGCTCTCTGCCAAGGAGGAGCAATGAAACTGTTGTGCTTTCCTAGCCATTCTGCTGTCTCTCTGCCCTTTCCTGCCACTTCTTAGCACCAGTTCTTTGCCAGTGCAGTGTTTGTGCTCTTACAGTCTGAATGGGCCACGTGTGCTGGGAGAGATGTGTTTGGATGGTGGGTGTCCAGAGATCTGTGAAAGATATCAGCTGGCTTTATCTTTTTCACTTTAAAGTACACTTCAACAGAATTGTGCCTGCTAGGCAGGAATGTGTTACCCATCATTTATCAAGGTACAGCTGCTTATGAATCTAAGCAAATAAACTATAATTTACATGTTTGAAGCTGTTTTGCATCTAGTCATAAATTTGAAGCCTATGATCTGGAAGAATGAAAGGACAGAATAAACTACATGGCATCGTTCATGTTCACTGGGGCTTTTCTCTGGGAAGCCCAGAGCCTCCTGCAAAAGCACATCTTCCAGGAGGGCATCTTTTATTGAATGGAAAATGCCAAGGAATGGAAAAACTGCCATTTTTCTTGACATCTTCTTTAAATTGTTGAATTGCCTTCCTGTATAGAAAGAGATATTTGGGTAGAGTGTTCCACACTAAAATAGCTTTCCTGCCATACTTCTCTACCTTAACATTCATGAACTGTCATCAAGTCACTGTTCTTTCTTTTATTTGTAAACTGAATGGGTTCATATCTTTAAGTCTTCATTAGTCATTGAATCCCTGCTGTGGCACTCAGTGTTCTTCCAGTATTTCATTATCATTAAAAAAACAAAACAACAACAACAAAAAAGTGAACATCTAAATTCTGTATTTTTGCCAGTACCTGGATCTGCAATACTGCATGTGGAGATAAAACTGTCTCTTAATGCTGATGACCAATCTTCTGTGTTTTCCTTTGGGAGCTCAAGCTGACGAGGCTTTGCAAAGAATATGTATTGCATTGATAAATGCTGAAATGAAAACTTTTCTCGAAGAATAAATGACTATTTCAGTGAAATAGTCAAACTCAAAATAGTTTGTGAAGACTTTTCTAAAATCTTTTTTCTTATTATTTCCATCCCCCTGCTCCCCCCCCCCCCCCCATTGGATCAAGGAAAAGACTGAAACCTCAGACTAACCAGTGGTCCTGGCATCCATCTGAAGATCAGCACTGACTGTTTTAGATACATCCAGATAGAAGACCTGGTTACAAATCATTATTTATTTCTTGATGGAGCTTTTAAAACCTGATCTTGGGTCTGATATAGGGTGGAAATAATTACTGAGACCTCTGTTTCCTTCCAGGAAGGATTCTTGGTTTCTGATATGTGATCTGGAAGCTCATAGAAATTTTGTTTTGTTGCTGACTTGTACAGTCTTCAGAGTCAGTCCTTTAGGACAGTCATCCATTCTGAGCTGAATATGTTATTTTTTCTGTAATGCATAACTTACCATTGGCTAAATGATAAAGCTGTTGTTAGAGTGTATTTGAGCACAGCAGGACTCTGCAATGGCCTGTCTGCTTCTGTTTTCATCATTTGTGAGTCTCTCACTCACACGTAGCATCAGCTGTCATTTATTGACTTCCAGAAAATTAACAGCGGGGATTAGTATTAAGACTGATCCTGATTTCTGTGGAGCCTCAAAGGCAACTGCATTTGATGAATGTTCTCTTTGCTGCATGTAAAGATATTATTATTCAAATCTTATTAAAAGTATTACTTTTTCCTGCTATTTTTCACCCAGATAGTTTTTGTAAGGCTTTCTTATTATTGCTTTGTATGAGTAAATCACCAAGAAAATTCGTAATATCAGCAAAAATGTGAAGGCAGACCGACCATTAAAATAGTGCTTGGCAAAGATATAAATGTAACTATACCCAAAAAGGCTAAGTTTCAAATGTGTTCAGATCAATTTTAAATTAACTATATGTTCTTAGCCTTTAATTCATTATAAATTTAATCAGATATGAGCTTTTCCTGTATTTTACATTATATTCATATTGACTTAAACATCCTAATTTCACTAGGTCCATCACACTGCCACATCTAACCTTTGTTTGAATGCTAATGTTTGTATTCTGCAGTATCCTTAGTAATTCAAAACTTCTGAGAAGATTCAGTCAGTGTTTTAAAATTGGTTGCAAAGCCATCCAGGCCTGGAGATCTGAAAATTTGCCTTCTATAGATGTTTAACATCCCACTGGCTGCTACTGGACTGGAAGGTTCATTGGCTTTGTGGTGGGAAATCTTTGCCGTGCTCCCTCCCTTCAGAAATGAAAGGTTTATTGAGTACTTCTGCCTTGTCTGCATTTCTAATGCTTAGCCATGGTGCCATCTTTACTCAACCCTAACATCAATGCTCTTGTACATAAAATGTTTCTTCTTTCCTTAATCCTGTCAATCAAGGATTTCTTTTCCTTCTGATAAATGTTCTCCATGTCACATTTATATTGATTGCTATCTGATCCATTTCCCCTTTTCAACTTGTTAAATATTGCTTTGCTATCCTCACTTTGCCAATGAACCAGGATGGGCTTTTAGATAAAGCTGTCTTCTTTCTTGATTGAAAGATTGCAGCCTTTGGCCATCTGATCTCTTCTAAAAGAGCTTTAAGCTTTTATCTGTTTTCTGCCTGAAGTTTTTTGGAAATTGAGTCTTTTGGAATGCCCTTTGTGACTGGGAGCATCCTTTCCCTTTGCCTGCCCTGCATCAGGCTATAATCAAAGGGAAGGGTTAACATATAGATGGGAGAAACTGTGTGCCCCGATGTGGTTGAAATGAAGACCTAACAAACTGGATGTGCTTAATTCCTGCCGTTGAGTTGGGACAGTATGTGATGCTATGCAAAATTTGACTCAGGACCTGGGCTGTGCCAGTATCTGTGGAAATGGGATGTGGCAACTGGGGAACCCAGGGAAGCCGTAGGGAGCACTGGGTATTTGCGGACTTCACATGCTTTTATGATGCCTGATATCACATTGTTTTTTACAGAAACCCTGTAAGTTGTATCTGTGCTTAGGAACCAGGTTCATTTTCATGATCAGTGGTAATCACAAGGTATTTAAATTGACCTAGAAAGCTTGTTGCTCAAGCTGCCAAAGCACTCTTCAGCAATTGATTTGGCATAGTGGTTACAAGCTGACTGTCGGACCTGCACTGTGTTCCCAGCCCTGGAAACCAAATATTATAAGTACATCGTGCTGGGAAGAGCTGGCTGTGCATGGGCTCGAGGCTTAATCTCCCTGACCCAACAGTGGAGAGCTACACGGGCTTCTAAGGATTGCCTCTGGAGCTGGATTTCCAACACTAAGCCACAGCAAGCAGTAAACGCAGGAGACCATCGGGGGGCACCAGAGCAACAGTAATGGCTTTGTACTGCTAATTAGTGCCCGCACCGCTAATGTCTGTCTGGGCCAGTCAGGAACAAAAAGCAGGGAGGTCTGAGGATGGGAGGAATTTTCTTCCAGTTCTTAAATCAACATAATTCTTATAGTAGCGCTGCCAGTTCGTTTGAAGGCATGAGCAGTTAAAGGATAGTCTATACAAAGTGTGAATCATCTCATATGTTCCGGGCAGCAACATCCTTTTCTTCATTTTTATTTTTTATTCTTTTCTTTTTTTTTCTCCTTCTAAGTGACAGTTCAGCTGCTGGTCTGAACTTCAGACATGAAGGGACACATAAAGATATGCCTTCTGGCTAGGGGCTCTATGTGGTTCTGGCATGGGCAGACAGTTATTGTATAACAGTGGCTGTCAGCTACTTGCAAGTCATAGTGTCAGAGAATCTGCCTGATCCTTAGCTCGCCTTTTAGTGTGGGAAAAACAATATTTTTCCTTTTAGAAAGAAAGATATTACTTCTTCACTGTGCAGATCCTGCTTTTATATCCCTCGATCAACACAGTCACAGCGCTACTGTGACACAGAACAGAGTGTCCTTATGCAATTTCTGGCTTTCATAAGGCAGCTAGGGGCATCTGGAAATTACTGACTTATCAGGTTCCCTAAGCCTGTCTGAGATCTCTTTAAAATGATGAAAAGAACTGTTAATCCTGCTGTTGCTTAACTCTCAAGGAGAAAGTCTCTTCCCTAAATTTGTGCAACTCCTTAATTCGTGCGCTAGATGGTGATCAAAAGCAACATGTTGTGTGCTGTCTTTGCTTCTTTGTCGTAACTGACAGTGGGTAATGAAAGTACATGAGACTGACAATTTTTTTTTCTTCCAGCTTTGAACTTTTCCTCTGTCCCCGAGTAATTAATCTTTTTAGCAAAATCCTCTTAAAGATTAGAGTAGAAATGAAAGAATTCAGGGGTGCTGCTAAGTTGTAATATTCTATTGAACCTGTGGATTTTGAATTATTTGTTTGATAAACATATAGGAAGTATCTTTGTTATTGTCAACACCAAATATTCATAAAATACCCCACAACTTCAAACTAGGATTAGTGTTGCTTACACAATCTGGAAATTCAAATATACCTATTTTCAAAATAGTTGCTATGGACTGAAACCCAGTTTTTGAATGTATAAATTTAGTGCTAGTGTTTGATATGAGATAATAACAGGAAAGGAGGAACATTGCTCTGAAAATATGCTTACTGGTTTTTATATGATTAAAATGAGAAGGAGAGTCCTCCTCTATCTTGCCCCCTCCAAAATTATAAAAACTGCTCTAGTGTTCCTGTGCTTTGGGAATACTTCTGGCTTCAAAGGGAAAGAATGCAAGATGTATTTTGAATTATGTAACAGGAGAAAAATGAAATCTGCAGAAGAAAATCAGTCAAAAATGCTCCTTTTACTAAAAAGTTGAAGAGTAATTTTCAGGCATTAGAATCTGGTAGATAGATTTAGACTCATTAGAGACAAGGGGAAGACTACTACAACATTACTTAGTGTGATGGCTGATAGAAAGTGCAGTGTTCAGCCAAAAGAAAGTACAACACACTAGTCTTTTGTGACCTGTACTTGAGCCATTATGGATCATCAGCATAGTTGAAATAAACAGCTGAAAGGAGAAGGATGTCACATTAAAGCATGTCTTAATAGATGGGTGGGTTGTTTCTTTATCCTCTGTGAATCTAAGTGCAGCAACAAAAGCCTGGCTCATGACTAATGCCCTGAGTAACTTGTGCATGCATCCTCTTCCTGAGGCTAAAAGGAGGTGAAACCAGTCCTCTTCTTCTCTAGCTGGGACATGGGGGACAGTTGTAGCAAAAGATACTGCTGAGCCACTTTCACTTGTGGAAAGACAAAGGAGATCTGATGGTGCGTGGTATATTAAACTAGCATTGAAAATCTTCTGTTTTTCTTACTGAGCAGGACATAGATACTCAGTGCTGAGGTCTCATCCCTGCAGATGGATAGAGAAAGTCCTCTTGGGCAATAACCCTGGAGTACTGTGTCCAGTTCTGGGCTCCCCAATACAAAAAAGACAAGGATCTCTTGGAAAGAGTCCAGCGGAGGGCCACAAAGATGGTGAAGGGCCTGGAGCATCTCCCCTATGAGGAGAGACTAAGTGAACTGGGTCTGTTTAGCCTTGAGAAAAGAAGACTGAGAGGGGACCTGATCCAGGTCTGTAAATATCTGAGGTGTGGGGTGCAAAGTAGTGTGTGGAGACAGGAAACGGCCAGAAACTGGAGCACAGGAAGTTCCACACCAATGTGCACAAGAACTTCTTTACAGTGAGGGTGACGGAGCACTGGAACAGGCTGCCCAAGGAGGTGGTGAAGGGAACCTGCTTTGGCAGGGGGGTTGGACTCGATGATCTCTGGAGGTCCCTTCCAACCCCTATGATTCTGTGATTCTGTGAATAACCTCACGGTAAATATGTGCCACTCACTGTAACTTTCACAAGGCAGGCAGTGAAGGCACAGCTGACCAGCTGTCAGGAAGGTGGAGATCAATTAAAAACTGATCTGATCATGGGCAACTATAGAGTTAAAACAGCAAAAAGAAATTTGATGCAGTTACAGCATGTTTTACACTTGTGATCCATGTAACAATGAGGAAATGCATAGCAAAGCCAGATTCCAGACAACTGAGCTGATGGTATGATTCATACACTTACTTCTAAATTCAGCAATCAACCCTGTTGTAATGAGAATCATCTGAGGGAAGTAAAATAACAATAGTCTGAAGCCTGTGGGAGGGCAGTAGCCTGTGACCATGCTAGATGCAGAAAGGCTATGTCAGTTGCTCTGCAGCATGTTGGAGAGATAGCAGTTATGCCATGGAGTTTTTTCTTTGGCTTGTGTTCTTGTTTTGTGCGTTTTAGAGGGGTCCTCTGTAAGGCTGACTTTTGTTCTAAGTTGGACCAGCACAGCTGCATGGATGCGCTTGCTTGCATAGAATCATAGAAATACTAAGGTTAGAGAAGACCACTAAGATCATCTAGTCTAACCATCAAATGGAACATATGCAAGCAGATACTCTGTGTATACCTGAAAACTGGATCACTGCATGCACATGCAGCCAGCTTGGCAGAGGAACACTAGAGGGATTTGTACACAATTAACTTGTGAAAACTGGCTCTGAATGTATTAAGGGAAGTGGCATCAGGAGAACTGAGGCACACCCTTTATATGATATTAGCATATATTCTCACAACTGTTCTTGGTTAAAGATGACTCTCCTTCAAACAGAACCCAAGTTTCAAGCCTCATATTGTCTTATGCTGTGTATTTTAAGTTTTTGAGTTCACAGACCCTAAAATACAATAGGATAATGAGTTAAAAGCATATGTGAATTTGATCCTGATCTGAAGTTCTCCATTTCAACTTAGCGGCAGATGAAGCTCCCCGCTGCATTTAAAAGGCAGAGTTTTCTAATTATCAGTATGCATGGGTGGGACCAATGGGACACTCCTGGGATGAAATGCAAATGAGTTCTTATTTATAGCAAATGATTCAAATCACATATCCCTGTAACTTCAGAGAAAATTGTCAATTGTCAGCTGTTGAGCGGAGAAAAAACTTCAGAGCAGAAACAGTGTCGTACAGTGTCAGAATAGTGACTGAATCCAGGTGCTCCCAGGATCCATGGGGATTTCTCCTTTTCCACCCAATGTGTATGAAACTACCGTGGTCCTCTGTCTTCAGTTTATTCTGTTGCTGGTGCCTGGTTTTGCAAACCCCTCAGGCTGCAGGTATTTTGAACTTTTATCCTGCTAGTTGGCTTGTTCACTAGTGTTTACACATCTATCAGAAGACAAAAATACTGTTCTTTAAGAATATAGGATAGGTTGTGGTGATCAAGTGCAGGGGTCAGCCTGGTGAGCATATCAATTAACAGTCTTTGTATCTGATGGCCCTATATGTATTTTCCTTGCACTTCCTTCCCACTAATCCACCCTGACTTACCCCTGTCCACACATTAGGTCTTTTTACCTCAACATCCCATGATACGTTTTCTGCAGTCCCAGATTTTTTTCACTCTGTGTCCTGTGAGAAGTACTGTACTCCTCTCCTGGCATTCCTGTGAGATTTTTCATTTCTATATCTTTGTGGGTTTTGCACCTGCAAAGAGGTGAGTGCTTCCCTTTGATAGTCAGAGGAGTACTCAACATGGCATGCTCTGTTTTTGCTAATCGAGTTACTAGGGCTCTTCTGCTGGTCATAGTTGCTCTGATCCTTGCTGGGTCTTTGTTCTCTGTGGTTAACCTTTCATCTCATCACCTAACACACAGCTACTGTGTCAGTAACTGGAGCACAGGGCTTTGCTTGTACTCTTAATATTCTCCCTCTCCTCTGTGACCAGTGCAGCTCCTGGACCTGTCCAGGAGCATAGATATTACATATTTTTGATCTAAGATAATCTGTCTGCATAGGTTTCATTTTACCATGTTTTGGCCATTTAAAAAGTGTTCCCTGAAGTCCATGGAGTAGGAGACTTTTCCTGATTGGTCCCATCTGTCTTAGATGTCTGCTCTAGGATTAATCACTTTCTGGAGATGCACCCTTTTCTGCCTTCAAGACAAAAACCTAAATGAGTAAACTAGATGTCTGATGTTTGGACTGCCAATATATTTTCCACTTTTTACTTTCTGTGCTGCAGTCAACATATCTCTGGGTAACATTGGATGTACAGTTCAGTGCTGATGCTTCTCAAGCTGTTACTTCCCCTGTGTGAAATAAGCAACCACTACTTGTAAACAGTGCAGACCCTGATTGAAAAATGCCATCCAGGATAAGTATCAACTAATATGTGAAGCTGAAATTTATAAATTGTAGCCTGTATTACTAATGAGTGCATGGCATGAAGATGGAACAACCAGGGTTTGGTGTCGTTTAATCCACCATGTCCACGCTAAAGCTGCACAGTCACTGAAGTTGACATCAGCTGCCAGCCCTAGGTGTGCTGTGAGTGCATGGAGCATTAACTACCAGAGAAGCTCACATGTATACTGCAAGTTTCCTGAAGGAAACCACTTAGAGCCAGTGAGTTTGTGTGGGTTCTGCAAGAATATTTGCAAGGCAAATATGCACTGAAAATATGCAATCCTGCTCACAAAGTCACCAGTGCACCTGACTGACATCTAGCTTTGGCATAGGGATGTGGTTAAGATCTTGGTTATTATATCCTATTTGTGTGCCTCAGTTCCTTCTAGGAATTAACATGATGATGATAGTATTTCCTTATCTGTGAAATACACTCACGTGGGGGTAGAAAACAGTAGATCACCAAAAGAAGAGGAATTTTTCATTTATACATAGAATTATGGCTCTTTTTTATTTTCACTTTTTCCTGACAGCAGCTGCTTACCGATTTGTTTCCTTGCTTCTCACCTGCCTGGTGGATGGATGTGGCTGTAGGAGTTTTGAAACAAATGAGAAAGTTTAAAAAGTGGTATAGCTCAAATAGAGATTTTGAAATCGTAGTTGTGCTGATCCTTGCTGAAGAATGGAAGGAAAGTCTACAGCAGCATGAGGGAAAAACCAATAAGATGTGCTTTAATGCAGTCATAGTAGAGGAGTAAAAAGTATTTCCATCCTCAGGTATTTAGTTTTATTGGAAATTATTTGATTCAATTATCAAAAGTGTAGTAATTATGACCCATGCAATACTAATGACTATTGGCAATAAGACTCGTGAGGACACACAATCTAATTAGCTTTAATGAGATGGATTTAATAATACTTTAGATTAACATCTGTTAGAACCAAGTGTCAAGATTTATTGTTCTCTGAATAAATATTGACCTCTTGTTCTCAGGTCAATAAATCTTAAGCTTGCTTGTACTTAAATGACTATTTACTTATTACATTAGCACCCTTTTGTTTCCTGCCACCAACTTCAGTATGAGGATAGGAGACCTGCATTTCCTTTCTGCCACATCAAACACTTCTTAAAAGAAGTTGCAAGAAAGCCCTGAATTTTTAAAGAGGGGAGAAAAAAGTTGGATTCTACATCCTTTGTCCTTTCTTCACATAAAATTGCCCTTCTTAGCTCTTGCTTGATAAATAGAAACTTTTGAAATGACCAGAAAAAATCTGTGTTAATGCCACAGAAAAATCATGTCGTTTACATCATCTGCTGAGTTATGTAGTCTTCGTACTTTGTGTAATGCTTTGAGTAGTTGTCCTTGATGTGTTTTCTGTTTTACTTCAGATTTCATTTTGTACTTCAGATATCTAAGCACAGATTCTTTTCTAGCTGTAGGCATCTCAAGGGGATTGAAATGGAACTTGTTTCTTTTTCATGCCTACAGGGTAGGAACTTCTTGATAATCTCTAAAGGGATCACTGTGGTCAGAAATATCTACAAGTCCTACAAAATTTCTCATAACCAAGAAGAGTTCCTCTAAAAGCAGCAGAAAAGTATCTAGACTGATATTCATTCAGTTGAATATTTAGTCCTTCCTTTCAAATTTCAAACTGTGCGGTAGTCTTAACTCTACACCAGGTGAAGTCAGATATAAAACTCCCAGTTATCTTCAATGGCAGATTTCAGTAGGTAAATGCTGATTAATGTAGAGAATTTTTCCTGAGCCGCCGATGAACCACAGACTTCGTAAATTATGTAGAAAGATTATTTGTATTTATTGAATTTTGTGGAACTGTTTCAATAAAGAAACTGAGATCCTGTAGACTTCAGTGGATGAATTTTTTACAGTAGATCATAACTGCTTAAGATCAAAAGATTGTTCTTGTGTGCACATTCTCTCATGTAAAAATAGGTAGGCTGTGCAGAAGCCTAGCAAAAAATGGGTAAATCCTTCTCGGTTTTCTTCTCGGTGAAGAACAGCACGGGCCTTGGGGGTTCTGATGAATGAAAAGCTTAACACAAGCCAGCAGTGTGCTCTTGCAGCTCAGGAAGCAAATGGCGTCCTTGGCTCCATCAGAAGAGTGGCCAACAGGAACAGGGAGGTGATTGTCCCTCTCTACTCTGCCCTTTTAAGGCTTTGTCTGGAGTACTGCATCCAGGTCTGGGGCCCCCAGTACAAGAAAGGCAGGTGTTCAGATGTAGTATAACTTCTTTTGATCCGTAATCATGTATACTTTGCTTTTTATCTGCAAACACTGGTGGGTTTAAATTATTATTTTCCCTTCACTTTGCACCTGTTGAGACTGCTAGAAAATTTGTAGATTCTGAAATTTTATGAATCCTGTTTTATTCTTTCAGTTCCCTGATTGTCCATACGTTTAGGCACAAAGATTTGTAATGTATATTATATTTTTCTTGTGAAAAAGAGAAAAGAAAATATACTTTCCGGGGATGAAGAGAGGAAGAAAGCTGACCTGGAATAGACATGGGAGAAGTGATGAATTTGGTTGATTTCCATCTGGAAAGGTTTGGTAGCCTTTATTTCATGTCAAGATTAGGCTTTAAATTAATCAGTTTCAGGCAGACAAAACAGTGATATTAAATGACAGTTATTGGTTCTATGTTTCACTGGACGGAAAAGGTGTCAGTTTCTTTGTTGCAGTATGTGGTTAAATCAGATAACAGCCTTGCTTTTGTGGTAGCAGTCTGGGATATGGCAGAATACCCCCATTTATCCCCCTTTAGAACTGGTTAAAGAATGTGTGCAAAGGTTCATTACTGTTCTTCAGTGCATACTATGATACAAATACATAAGGTGCTACTTTATGCCAGAATCTGACCTGCGTAAGTAAAAAATAAGGTGTTAACAGCTGGGAATCATTCCAAAATTCTGCAGTGACTTTAATTCTTTTACTCCAGAAACGTGTTGAGCTTTTGAATTTGTGTCACCAAATAATGTAATCTTCCTAGTGTAAAGTGCTCCTCCCAGCCCCAGACATTCTCACTGTACTGTCATCCTTTCCCCCAGTGGGGAAGAAGAACAGAAGCTCATCCCTATGCATACAAACTAAAAAGGATATTTTTCTGTTAGTTGCTCTAGCTTTCAAGATGACAAGCTGCCCTTTCATCCTGCATGGAGAAGAGAGACCTCATCTTTGGCAGGGTTAAAAGAATGGAAAATCTAGTCTCTAAAATGAGAACTTGAAGTGTTGCATGGAAGGACTTCATGTACACTATGAAAACATTTAAAACAATTGTTTCTATAAAACCAGTAACACTCAGGTCTCTTGCTGCTCTTTAAACAGATCAGAGTGCACATGCCTTTCATGGTTTCTCACTACATAGGCTTTCAACATGGCTTGCTAATGTTGTTAAAGCAATGCACAAATGTGAGAAATAATAGGGAATTTAATAATAATAAAGAATTATTTGAATTGTCTTGAAAAGATGCATATACTTAGATGTGTGTGCACCTGGAAAACAGCGGTGTTTGCCAATGTAAGTTTTAGCTGTAAATGAAAAAATACACAGTCATGTCCAAGCTCTCATCTGTGGGTTCTGTTGGTTCTGCCTCCTTCTTAGAAGCAAATACCCTTAGTGTAAAAGCCTTAAGCTGAAGGCTATTTTTTGTTGCGTAAATAACAGGCTAAAGAAGTCATTCAAGGCAATCAAAATATGAAGCCAACCTGCCATCTCCTCTTAGGCAGGTCGTTTGAAGTGATTTGTGGTGTTCATTAGTGGATCTTCTGGCAAAAAGTGACTGGACAGAAGATTATATTCAGTATCTGATACTGTAGACATGCTGCACAGCCCTGAGTTGAAGGTGCTTGAAAAATGTCTGTATCAGGGCAAAAATACAGCAGCATCTGGTGTCCTTTGATATGTTAGTTGTTCTGAAGAATGTGGAAGTGGTTACTGTTATTTTGACAAATGCGTTTATTTCTCCTTTTGTTGCATGGTGTGGCACAAGGGGAACACTGGCGCAATAGCATACAGCAATAATTTATTAGTGGTTTAGGGATGTGGGCCCAGAACAAATTCTAGACAAAAGAAAAACATGTTTGGGTTTTACAGAGCGCCTTGGCTACAGGAACAAAGCTGTGATTGGGCGTGCAAATATTTGGTATTTCGATTGTCCCAGTTGGGGTGACAGCTGACAAATCGTCTGAGTTTGTTTTTAATTATCACCCAGAGGAAAAAAAAAGCCCGTTGTTTTAAAGCCAGACACTGATTTTGAAGCACAAGGCAAGAGAAGATATTTAATAGTGGAGGTTATACTTTCTGTGTTCTGATATGTTGAAAGCACTATTACTTCCAAGTATTTATAGTATTTAGCTAATTTTGTGATTACAGCTGACCGGAGTGTTGTGTTGATTTGTGTTGCATCCAGTGATTGATGCTAAAATATCAGCCACAGTTCTCACTTCATGCTAACTGATATCACTGATATCAATGTTATTTTCTGCACTCACTGGGAAATGAGGTAGGTGTGCTGTGAGAGATTCTTGTGAGACCTGTTTGGCACAAAAATAATCAAATAAATATCATACCAGCGTACAGAGCACCCATGAGGTTTCAGGGTCAATTATAGTAGATATACGAACACAGAGAGGCCTCACTGACCTAAAGAGTCATAGGCTCCTTGTGAGGTGAAGAAGCATGTCACACAAAAGACATTGAGTCATTTGTTTGAGACAACTCAAACATTCTCTGTCAGGGTTAAGGACCAACCTGATTTGTTGAGTCTATCCAATTCTACAGCTACTTTGCTATCCTTCAAGCCAGATAAGAAAGACACATTGCAAAGACACATCGAAATTAGAAGTCAGTATATACAAGTTTAAAATTGTATCCAAATCATTGGATGAGTTGGATTTTTGTTTACTTTTTGTTGCAATTGCTGTACTATAGTTGTGTTCTTATCAATGTGCATGACTGAATATATCATTTCTTGCAGGAAGCATAACTTGTCAGATGTTGAATAGACAAGTCACCTTTTAAGTAAAAGCCATGAACTTCCAAATACAAATTTGCCCCTTCTGAGCTAGTCAGAGTGAATTTTTGTGGTCAGATGAGAGGGACTGTTATGCATAAAGTTGTCTTCCATTGCAAGAAGTGATTGAGGCAAGAGCACAAAATGTGTTTTCCATTTTTGTAAAATCATGAGAATGTGATCTTTCCATTTTGTACAAAAGGCAGTGTTTTGTTTTGTTGTTTTCTTTTGTTTTGTCTTCTAGCTACATCTCTTCTGCCAATTTCTAGTGCAGCATTCAGTACCTCTGAAAGTTTCATAAGGGCTGTATTTGAAGAAGAGAAATAGTTTGATCTGCTAATACCCTGCTATCCTTCCAACAATGTCTAGCCTGCTTTCATGGATCCCTAGAAAGGTTATTGATTTACTGCAAGTGTGGTTTTCTCTAGTAAATGCTTTCTGCAAACTGCCACCTGAAAAAGGAAGGAGGAAATTTAGCTAATTTCATTCTGCTCCCATTTCTGTGGCAATTTTGAAATGATTTCAGAAGGAGCGGAATGGGTTATGTGACTGTGAGTTACTGCTGCCAGGAGCTGGAGGTGCTCTTCAGTATTGTGTTGGGTGGGTGCGTGGTGAACTGGGAGCTCTCAGAAAAATGCTGCTGATAAAAATTTACCATTATTAACACTAGTTTTCACAGATACATTCTGACTTTGCAGTACTTGCTAGGCTAGCAAGGTTAGAGTCAACCATACTATTTAAAGCTATTCCCAGCTAATTCTTGCCAACAAAACATGCATTCTAAGAAAATCTATCATAATTTGTCTTATCTAGGGGCAAAAATTCTACAAGTGTTTTAGTTAAGCAGTGTCAGCACTTTTGACTGTAGGTATTTATGGCTGTGCAAATAATGGATTTTTTGGTTTGGCCACTGAACTAAGAAACAGAAAGGAATTCTTGTTTTTAGTTGACCAGAAATTATTTCTTTTTTTTTTTTCTTTTTTTTTTTTTTTTTTCTTTCAGATGTACTGAAATGAAGCAATTTGCTTGGTTTCAGTTTCCTCAGTTCTTTTATACTCCCTGCTATAAAAACAGTTCAATTTTCCATTGAAAACGTGGTTTTGAAACAACTGTTCCAAATACTTCTGTTTTAAAAGTTCAGAAAACTTTACACTTTCCTGGTAGATTAGTAGATTTATTATTATTATTATTATTATTATTATTATTATTATTATTATTATTATTATTGTTGTTGTTGTTGTTGTTGTTGTTGTTGTTGTTACTATTATTATTATTATTATTATTATTATTATTTTTAGTCAGCACTGAGGACGATACAACATTTTAAAGATACTGCCCTTGCTTTGGAAAGGCTGTTGTGTTATGTCAGTAACTAAAATGACTAGACCAACATGGTTGGAGTCTGTGAGAGTTATAGCAGTGAGGGTAGCATTCGGGTAACAGAAATATAGTACCAGAGGAATAGGAAATCTTTTGTGATGGGACAATTTGAAAATACTGGATTAGGTGTAAATGAGATCCATTACCAATTAAGGGAAGGCGTTGAGAAAGAAATGCATATCCAAGGTAGGACATATCTGAGCTTTCTTGCCTTTTCAATGTATCTATTAATTGCAACTGCCAGAGACAGCACTAGAGCACAAGAATAAGAAGCTAATTAAAACCAATAGGTGCTCTGTGCTTTAGTTAAGCAAGATAGACAAGGTAACCTAACTGGTGGGAAATTCTTGTTCTCCTTAGGACGACTTATTTGGCTATCTATACCCAGTAGCACTAGCACAAGTGGAGTTGGGAGCCCAGTGTACTTAACTCGTGTACAAAAGATGTGTGTGTAAGCTGGGAAGGAGCATTGGCATCTTCCACGTGAATGTATGTATGGGTCAGCTGCAGCCTGGATTCTTAATAGGAACAGTTTAAGTTTAAGCTAAGATTTTCTGGTGTTTATGATGCAGTTGAGTGCTGGCAGGGAGTATGGGAAGAGATTATTCCATCATACAGGTAAACAGAGAAGGATCCAAACTACTATGACCTTGTTGCTACAGCTCATAAAACCTCTACTATGAAAAGTGAAGGGATCCAGTCATCATGAGATGTTAAACCCCTGCTGTGTGGGTCCACACAGCAAGGCCGTGATGCACAGGTCCATCTTGTGGGTCTCCTGTTATGGCAGTCCTGCTGGAGGAGGGCCTTCTGCTCACTGTGCTTCCTCCCTGCCTTTGTCCGATAGCTAAAGCACCATTGAAGTGATCTTTTTTAAATAGTAATCTCCAGGGTGAGGAGAACAAAGGAGAGAAGAGAACTTGAGTTTTAGGATATGTTACACTTAAAATTCTGAGACAGTTCCAGTGACAGGCAACATAAAGAATTAGGTTTACAATTTGAAGTAAGTTTCGTTGTAAAAATAATTGGACTGGTGAAGCAATCTTGCTCTCACTAAATTGCTTTCCTAGGATTCAATCCTGAATGGGGCTGTGCAGCTCTTTTTGATATTTGAACATCCTCGGTTCTCATTGACTTCACTGGGAATTGAACTCATTGAACTCCTCACTAGGTAATTAGTTCCATATAGGTCTGATTTTTCTGCAGCAGATCGGTAGCTGCCTTTACTTTCACTTAGCAGTCAGACCCAGCGCTCCTCAAGTCCCAGCCATTGCATCTATGCATCATTTAATGGCTCTTCTGTGAGACACATACATAAGCATTTGTGCTTATATTCTGTTGCTTACTGCTTACTGTGGACAGGATTCACAATAGTTTTGTTACAATAACTGCATCACATTGCCAAACAGAACATGCAAAATACTTGACGGAAAACCTTTCCAAAAAATAACCCTGTCAAAAACCTGCAAGATAGTTTTTAGTTTAGTTTAGGTTTGCTTTCTTTTTAAGTAGGATGAGTTTGTTTTGCCTTCAGGAAGGGAAGGATGCACTTCAAAACAAATATTAAGAGGACGACTTCATTCATGTGGAGTCTGAATGACATAATGACTGAGATAATAAAAATGATATTTTCTACCTTTCCTCTCCATGAGAGAAAACTTACTGAAATGCAGTATATTTACAGCCCCTCGTGTTGCTGGAACTCTAAATGTTTTTGCTTTCATGGTCTCTATTTGTGCTACTGTACATCTGGGGATGATGGATTGTGGAGCACTGGGTGCTGCGATGAAGAGAATCAATAGGATGATACAAAAGATGAAATAACTCTGATGGAACATCAATAAAGGCTAAAAGTTGCCACAGGGATTTGAATCTTAAAGAAGAGCTTGAGAAAGTATATTAAGAATTCACTTCTCCCTTTGCACTTGTACTGCCTTCATTCCATGAGTAGAAGTCACACAGGGTTTCTTGTCAAGGACAGGGATAAAGGAGGTGTTTTTCTTTTCTGTGTCAATATGGTGCTCAGTATGATACCTGCTGGGCATGATGTCTTCTGAGTACTGTCACTGTGTCATTCTTACCTCAGCCCACAGCTGGTGTGAATGAGTGGAAGAGTAGAGCTCTTAGTTACCTAATGTGCTATTAGGGGATTCAACACACAGAGACTGCAGGAGAAGTAGGAAAACTTGCATTGTTGCTAAGTTATTCAGTGTTTAAAAGAATGTGTGTCACAGGCCTGTATGCTGGTGAGCATAGCCTGGGGCATTCCCAACCAAGAGTCTTTCCTTCTGACTCAACCTACTGGCAAGTTGTGCAAAGTTGTGCAAGTTGTGCAAAAACAATTGCAGAACCCAGATTTTGCCACTGTACAGTGATGTATTTGGTGATAAGTTGGGGTTGCAGTTTGGAATATTTGATCTGAAATGGAAAGTAGTGTTTAGCAAGTAGCATACAATTCAGGGCAAAAAGGTTTGTCTCATGCCAAATAATTACCGTCTCTGTCCAAGCAGAACTGCGGTGTAGTTGTTGAATTGTTGTGTTTTGGTTTTTTTTTTCTTGTTTGTTTGTGTTTTGTGTTTGTTTTTTTCTGCTTGAGCATAGATTGAATGAGGTTAGTCTGATCTGATTCTTTTCGGTAAGTCCTGGCTATACTGGTGGATGTCAAGCTGGACATGAGCCAGCAATGGTGCCCTCACAGCCCAGAAAACCAACTGTATCCTGGGCTGCATCAGAAGAAGCATGGCCAGCAGGGTGAGGGAGGTGATCCTGCCCCTCTGCTCTGTGCTGGTGACGCCTCACCTGGAGTGCTGCATCCAGATGTGGAGTCTTCAGTGCAGGAGAAACATGGACCTGTTGAAGTGTGTCCAGAGGCGGGCCACAAAAATGGTCCAAGGGGTGGAACGCCTCCCCTACAAGGTCAGGCTGGGAGAGCTGGGGCCCTTCAGCCTGGAGAAGAGAAGGCTCCAGGGAGACCTGAGTGTGGCCTTTCAGTATCTGAAGGGGGGCTGTAAGAAAGAAAGGGACAGACTCTTTAGCAGGGACTGATGTGATAGGA
This sequence comes from Coturnix japonica, assembly GCF_054131305.1. Classification (NCBI taxonomy): domain Eukaryota; kingdom Metazoa; phylum Chordata; class Aves; order Galliformes; family Phasianidae; genus Coturnix; species Coturnix japonica. The sequence continues at coordinate 102,774,226 of NC_140664.1, forward strand.
CAAGGGGAAATGATATCAAGGTTAAAGAGAGTATGTTTGGGTTAGTTATAAGGAAAAAGTCTTTTACAGTGAGGGTGGTGAGGCACAGGTTGCCCAAAAACATGGTGGGTGCCCTGTCCTTGGATACGTTCAAGGTCAGGCTGGGCTGGATTCTGAGCAACCCGATCTAGCTGTAGGAGTCCCTGTTTATTGCAGGAGAGTTGGGCTAGATGACCTTTAAATGTCCCTTCCAACTCTAAGGATTTTATGATTATGAGATTCTGAGCTGCAAAACAAGAAAACAGAGGAATCCTTGAATCATTTTCCAGGCAGACAGATATCCAGGTGGGAGATGTTTTTCTTTCAGTGGTATATGGATAAATCTGATTAATTCTGTTTCTAAATGATGCACATGTTGCAGATATACAGTAGATTTTGTTGCTAGCTTTCACTAGGATCTTTATGCAGGAGGAGCACCCAGAGTCCCACGTTAGATTGTATGGTAAAGGTGCAATTGGATGAGAATGAAGGTATCACAGTACACATCTTTATGTTTCTGCTGAAATGCTGAATCTTTGTTCTCATTGTCTTCCTGTTTTCCAAATGTTTATCAGAACGGCTTTCATAATGTACTTCTTAATTTTTGCTTGCAGCATCATGCAAAAAACCAAACTTTTGGTTGCAGATTGCATTCTGAAAGGATATTCATTGCTCTCAGGTGCATAATTTATACCGATGTCACACTCTGGACTTTAATTAGAATTCCTAACTCCATCACTCTCAGGGTTTAAAAAACAAACACTAAATAAAACACGTCGCTTAGTCACAAAGATAAAGTTAATTCAGAGAGGTAAATTAAGTTAGAACACAAACATTCCCCCTCTGAATTCAATATACATTTTTAAACTGTGATAATATAGACATACCATTCAGCAAATATGGAAATTGGGGCTGTTGGTATTGAAAACTGGAGATGTGTCTATCTAAGCAAACTGTACGGGTGGTGCTCACTAAGACATGCCATGTGAAAACTGAGCTATTAAAGCATGGTTGGCACCATCATTTTTCTTTTGCAGATCTTGTGGTATTTTCCAGCACTGACTTTTAAGAGCTGAAATAAATTAATGCAGAAGCCAAGGCTAGGTCCTACACTTACTTGCTTAGTTCAAAGTCAAACTGTCACAAAAGGATGCAAAGGAATAAACTGTTCCAAATGCATTAGTGTTATTAGTAATATATTAAAATGCAGCACATTTTTAAATATATTACTTATGTCAATTCTGTCTTCCAAGGAATAGAGTACTTAATCGAGCAGTGCATTTAAGTTTATGACTTATTTCAAGCATGAGAACACAGAAGAACTACTCACATGCTTAAAGTTAAGCACAAGATTAATTGGACAAGGTTAATAGCCCTGCTGGGATGAGATCAAGTACTCAACTATAAAGACTTGACTCTTCCGATCTTCTTTATAGTTTGTTCTATGCTGAGACACCTATGAGGTTTCGTCCCATTGCATACAAGAGTGGTGTAGCCAAACGTTACTTGCATTGTAAATCTAAAGATGAAATCTTAACCTCTGGGAGGAGGACTTCTCCCTTAATAGTGCATTGCTCTGACTTCTCTGGCAGCTTAAGGTTCACATGAGTTTAATGGAGTGTGTTCTCTAGAGAGAGCTGCTTTGCACGTGTGGCAGCTGAAGAGCCCAGAAGTGAAAGCAATCAGTATTAGGCTAGTTAGCACAAGGAGATAAAGTGTACCTTTAACCAGATGCAGCTGATGTTCTAACTGACTTCAAGCCTTTTCTCTAAATCTAGGGCCTAGGGACTTTAACCTGAGCTTTCCCATGTGGCAGATGAGTGCTGCGAGCATTAGGCTTCAGAGGGGTTTAGATCTTGCTTTGATTCTCTCAGGAGTCCCAGAGCTTAAGGGTTTCAGTGAACAATCTGCCTCTAACTCTTATGGTTTGAACTGTAATATTTTTTTGTGGCAGCCAGCTGGGAGGCAGCAACGGGGTGCAAAACTCAGGCTCTTCAAAAAATCTTTGTAAGGCATAAAATAGTTCCTGTACAGATCTGCTGTATTTCTGAGGGTGACAACACTTGTGTTCCTCTGTTTTCAGGTTGCTCCCGTAGTTAAAGAAAGGATGATGAAGAAGGGCAGCATGATGCTTGGGTACCAGCCTAACCAAGGCAAAGTCAACTTCTTCCGCCAGGTGGTGATCAGCCCGCAAGTGAGTCGAGAGGACATGGACTTTCTGCTGGATGAGATAGAACTGCTTGCCAAGGACTTGTAGCTGTAGCTCTACAGCACCAGGCACTGCTTGTGTGTGATAATTATGGTGACAGAATGGCGGCAGTGTTCTGGTGCTATTTTGTGAACGGTAGTAAAAAGCTTGACGTATAGTTTGGAAACTATCATTTAACATTGTGACGTTCAGAGTTTTGCAGGTAGAATACCCCTCCACAGGAAAGTATTTGCTGATGGGGGCTGGGACAGAGCAATGCCTGCAGCACCACCGCCATTCTGGGAAGTGTTTCCTGGAACAGGGAGCACTTCTGAAAATGGTGTCTGTATCCCAGAAGTTTGCTGTTCATGGGGTGCCTGCGTAGCTCAGACTGATTGCTTATATAGGCAGGCAATACTCCTCTGAAGTTACTGTTAGTAGCAAATATAGCTCAGTGAGCTTTAAAACGCTCATTAGTACTCTGTCTACTCTGTCAATATTTTAGTTTGGTATGAGCTTAAGAGTAGAGACCTGGCTGATATTTACACTGACAAGACTGGAAATTGTGAACTTAAATGAAGAGCTCCTCAAGGCCTCTAATTAGGTGAGTTGCCCAGATTTTCCACTGTGATCACCATGAGGCAGTAGAACGAGGGCCTGGTGAGGCTGTGCTGTCACCGTCCTTAAAGTCTGAAGGACCTGGCTGGACAAAGCCCCCAGGAGTCAACAGTGACCTTGATTCTACCTTGAGACAGTAGAACTAGATGACCTTTTAAGGTCCCTTCCAAACTGAATGATTTGTGATTCTGTGAAATCAAATGTTTGGGTCTGGTCATTGTTTGCCAACATTGCCTACACTGCAATAGCAGAGCTGAGAATATTGGAAGTGTCTGAGAAATTCTTACCTCTTTGGTAACAGGAGTCATCTATAATTTCCAAACTATATTTAAAGCGTAAATATTTATTTAATGGATTAAGATGCACTTTAAAATTATAACAGATGAAAAAAGTATATTTACGTGAAAGAGATGTATTTTTAAATGTGGTGACTATATGTTAAAAGGATAGAAAAGTGTCAGTTTTCACTGTCAATCTATATTTGCCTACAGATTTGAGATGACTTGATTTCTCATTATCAGTGCATAATTTATACTTTGGCACTGAAATCAACATGGAGGTGATCAGTGAAAGCCGATCTGTCCTTATGATGGGAGCCATCCAAGTATTTTTTGTTAATCTTACGTTGCAAAGTTAAGTTCTAAACTTTGTATTTGTGTTGAGAATTATAGTATCCTTTTGATTTGTTGTCATTCTAGCTTTAAAAGGGGCAGTTTTCTAAAGCTAGAAATGTGTTTCTTGGGATGAAGAAGCAGAAGGTTAATGAGAATAACATCGTCTGATCAACACATGCTTACTTTATCATTTTGATGTTTGTTCTTTATTCTGTATTTGAGGTAGCACTGACCAATGCAAAGCTTTCTGCTGTGATGTATTGCTGAAAGTTGTCTTTAAACACAATGCTTTTATATTTTCATTTCCTACATTGTACTAGGATCCATCATCGCGTGACATTCCTACTTCTCACCTCCAGGATGATGGTACAGAAAGTTTAGCAGGGTCATGATAACCTAGGAGGTCACACTGCCAGAGCAGTAGATAGGAGGAAGAGTCAAAACTGCAGAACTTGACAGATGTCTTTCACAGTGTCCTGGAAGTGATTATTCTGTTGCTATTATAGTGAGTCACTGGATGTTAAGCTGAACTCCACATTGATATTAACATGAAAATAAATGGCACAACGTGGCCCCTTGATTCTGCACTGTAATAATTGCAGAATGCTTTATCATTTACTGCCTAGTGCTTCTGGGTATAATACCTGTTGTTATGGTTTTGTAATATACATAACTAAATTCAGGGCCCACAAAACTTATTTTGCTTCCCAGCCACTCTGGGTGGAATGCAGAGCATGGTAAGGGATGCCAGATGGATGCGATGACTTCTCTGTTGCTTCCTAAGGTGGATAGGACTGTTAACCCTTCACTTTTTCTTTTGTGTCCTTGAAGGGAAAGACAGGATATGGTGTCAGGATTCTTTTATTGTTATCCAGAGTCTTAGTGAGTACTTAATTTTTGACTCAGAGGAAGCGTGTCACTTGCCATCAGCTAAAAGTTTGACCTGGTGTTTTGTGACACCACTGCTATCAAAGAAGTGTTGTATCTTTCCGTGTTAGCACATTTTTCTTTTTCCAGATTCTGTGGTACTTCTGGCACGTGTTGGGCTGCAGTAGCAGTTTATCCTGTGTCAGCATTGGCTATAGTTCTTTTTGTAAATGAGGGGAAAATTGAACTTTCTCAGTGTTTGCAGAAAGCGTGTCTCAGATCAACATGTGCACCAGTGTCTTCAAAGGTATGGTTTAACCTTCCAGTGTGATGCATGTGCCTTATCTGATGTCTGTATATCTTCTCATGTTTCTGACCCTTTATCATGTCCATTGCGCTCAGTATAGTGGTCTCATTTCAGGACTAACACAATTTTTTTCATAGTTGCTTATTTAGGATTGGTATGTATGAAATGGCTATTTTGTAGCTGATGATTTTAATAAAAAGTGAAGTAAATTACACCCATATAAATGCAGGCTGTGTTTGTCATTTATCAATCTAGAACTGCAGAGATATGTACAAGAGAGGTACCAATGAGCTCTCCAGATGGAGAAACAGCAAGCTGCCTGCACAGCTTTAGAATGTAAAACCTAGCTTAACCATGCTTCAGGATGTGGTTTATCTGTGTGCTGTGCCCCTATCATCTTTAATAAACATCTTGGATGAAAATGTGTCACCATTTATCTTGCTGTTGCTTTCAAATGCAGAAGCTAAATTATTTTTGAAGAAATAGCTTTTTTTTTCTTTTTCTTTTTTTTCTTCTTTCTTTTCTTTGTTTAACTGCATGGGATTGGCCCATGAGCTCCCTCCCACTCGTAGTTACTGAGAAGTACCATTGCTCAGGATTCTAAGCCAATTGTGAAAGTAGAGGAGTGCAGATATAAATCAGTGTATGAACAGATCCTCTGGCTGATTTGGTGTTGGGTTTTTTTTTTTGTAATTTTATGTGTCCACTTTTAATAATATCTTTTTTCAATACGAAGCTTTAGGAAAGGAAGTAAATACTTAGTAGGGATGCTGAGGTAGTTATTTCTGTCAGTTATATGGATGCATCTTCTGAGAACTTTGGGCATTTTGTGCTGGATCTGTGTACAACGTCACTCACAAATCATCATGCCTAAAGTGAGCAGTCCTACTTTCAGGACTTCTAATACAATTTCCTGTGAAAGATTAATACTAATCAATAGAGTCTACTTCGTATTATTTTAGTGCCTCTTGCTCCAACTAATGTGACTGGAAACCCTTGCTGGACTGGGATGTTTCTTTTCAGTATCAGTATCAATATCAGTTTGGCACTTGGAACATCTCGGTTTATTTACTCAAGGCTCATGTTGAAGATCGGGTTTCTCTGTGTGTCTGTAAGACTGAATTGGAATGTGTTTTCATTTGTATCATTGAGTGATGTATGAAGATGCTTTCCAAATAACATTCGACCCTTAAACATCAAGAAATATCTTTCCTTTAAGAGAAGTGTAAAAAAAGAAGAAACTTGAATTTATAGAATGCCATGCAAGAGGTTATGCGTCCAAGATTTCTTCATGCACACATATTCCAGCATTCAATCATTCTCAAATTATTTTTATTATTGTTTTTATTTTTAAACCCTTGGGTAGCATGATCAGACTTAAAAAAACCCAAACAACCAACAAACTGATATGAAGTATTAAATACAGAGGAGGAGGAGAATTCAGCAATATTTAATGCTCAGCTTCCTGTCTCTTATTATATCACATACAAGCTCTGCGAAAAGCTGACACTACACTACAAAGTGTAGTTTTAATGCCCAGTTTTTAACTGCTCCAAATCTTCATGGCCTTTCTTCCAGGTTGGCTGCTGATGGGCCATCAACAGGACAGTGAAGTGTGTTCATCCAGGAGATCTGTTCTAAGTAAGGCCCGCTCACATGATGGCCCTTCTTCCTTTGCCAGAACTGCTAATTGCTGGTGCATTGTTTGAGTTTGTAGGTGCTGTATATAGTATAGTAGCTACTGTTGCATCTTGAAATAATGCATCTGTACACGCTAATTGCAGGTTAGATGCAATCGAAGCAACGATGCCTGGCAAGCGCACCGTGAAAACCATGAGAAACCCTGGCGGAGAGGTTTTCTTCCTTTAAATTGAACGTAGTCTCCCACAATTATATGTTTTTGCTTCAGACGTACAATTAGATGTTATTACTCTAATTCTGTAACTACACAATAATCATCTAAAAATTACGTTGAGAAACAAAACAAGGAAATTTGCACAGCGAGAGGTACAATGAAGAGAACGTCAAAGGTTTCAAGGCAAACCCACAATAGGAAACAATGGGTAATGGGAGCAATTAACCTTTGCTAAAATCTAATTTACATGAATGCGCTGCAAAGCGGTGCTGCAGGAGCAGCATGGTGAGATGATAGCGCCCATTATAGAATCACCTCAGAACTCTTGTATACCCTAACACTGCAGCTGTCTGCCCCAACATATCACAGTCCACCCGCGGATACCAGAGAAGACCTTAAAGAAAACCCCAGACGTTGTAACATGGTAATGGTTTTGTGTATAACAGGATAAAGAGAAACTGAAAGGGCCACGTTGAAAAAGTCCACCAGAGATGACCACTGTAAGCTCACATACATCCAAAGTACAATTGATCACGTAAGGGAAATAACAGAAAGTGACAGGCATGGCCCCTCCAAAGTCTGCTGAACACATGTTCTGTTTTGATGAAGTAATTTCTTTCTCGTAAGTAACTTGGAGAGCAATAGTTTCTACAGGGCTTCTTAAAAATGGAAACTGTGATGAAGGCAGTTGCCATGAAGGAGCAGAGGCCCACGGAACGGAGCATCTGCCTTTGGGATTGTGTGGTCTGTACTGTCCTTTGCACAGCACAAAGCTGCTCTTCCAAGAAGCTTTCACTCTGCCCATCATTCTGGGAAGTGACTCCCTGGAGCTGGCAGACACTGGCACTGGCAGCTACAGTTATCCAGCCTGTTCTTTTTGTTCCAGGTGGAAAGGATTTTTTGCTCTTCCTCTGATTCTGTACCCCTTTCTTGTGCTTGCAAACTACAGTTTATTTGCAGGGAGTTTTTCTGTATTTGGCATCGTGGGGAAAATGTCAGCATAGCAGAAGGGGGAAGATTGAAATCTGGACCAAAAGCAACATTCAGGGTGGTATGTTGGAGTGGTGTTTGCCTTCTCTGTCTCAGCCATGGGTTTTTCTCGATGCTGAGATGATTGTCACCCACTGCTGCTGTCACAACTATGTCAACACCATGATCAGAGCTTTGCTGTACTCTATACAACAGGGGAGACCAGCATGGCCTTGGGAAACTAAAACAAAGTGTGGCAGAGGGAAATGTTAGTTTCTCTGCTTTACTGATGAAAACTTGCACTGTGGATGTGGATGTGAAGGTTGCATGAACACTTTTTAAGCTAAGCCTAAAAGTGCCACATTAATAAAGTCAGCCAAAAAATGAGGTGCTAAACATCAAAGCAGAACGAGCCCTCCTATGGAACTCAGCAGCAGGAAAAATTGAGCTGGGCATGGGGTTGGCGGTGATTCCAGGCCTGCAGCCCCCAGGTCTGTTTTCACAAGCTGTGGGCACTGAAGAGCTATGACATCATTGATGGGTTTTACAGCACTGAAGAGCAGTGCTGCCTGGCATTGTGCTACATCTATTGGTTTTTATTCTGGTAATAAACTTCTGAAACCAAAAGGTGTCTCTTCCAATGAGCATATTTGGACATGCATATGTGGCAGATGACAGAAAATACTGCTTTGCTCCAGGCCAAGTTTTCTGTGAAAATTATTGGATTTCAATGGACACTAAGGAATACCTGCAGAGTGATAATGCAGTCTAATGGCAATCCTTTCATAATGCCTACATGGTGACAGGGACATGTTGCCATGGTGGATACCCCACGGTGACACTGTTGCATGTGGGCATCCAGGGTTTGGCTGAGCAATGGGGAGCTGAGGTGCCTTGAGTCCCACAGATCCCAGAGAGCCCTTCAGCTGAGCAATGAGTTCTAACATTACCTCTTCACCAAGACTGAAAGTGTTGTCAGCAGCATGCTGGCCACATTTAAATTGGATGGCCTCAGAACGCTGATTTCAGGCTTGATTTTATTCTGAAGCAATAAAAACGACTGTTTTAAAGAATACTTTCCTTTCCATGAGAAACACCACTGTTCTATGGTTATCAATGGAAGAGGACATCCTATTCTCATAGTCCCATACATTTTGAAATTCCCATAGAACAAATTTTCTGGCTTCTTGTCTTCCCTGGAGTCACACCCTTGGAGCCTGAGACAAAAGAGAGAACAGAGAACTGCAGCCCCTCTGGCAGGAAAGGAACCCAAGATGCCATCAAGATGCTGTGCTGTCCATCCTGATGTGGGATCAGTGATACCGGAGAGATGGTGTAGCCTATAACTCATTATCTCAAATTCTGGACACCCTGAAGTCTTCCTGTGAGGTTATCTTAATGGCTTACCTTTATTTTCCCTTCTGACCTGGGGATACAACCACTCTTGAGATGATGCATTTGTCCTCTTTGCAGCTTCTGTGTGTTCAAAGACCACTGCCAGAGCAGTCCTCTGTGACCTTACCAGGGATTCAAAGAGAGGCAAGGAAACTTGGTGTGTCTCTCAGCCACCACTGATGCTGATACATCGCAGTGTGATGCTTGCCTTCCTATGTAGCAGCAAGTCACTACTGACTCTTGCTAGATTTGGGTTTCACTCAGCCCACCACAGCACCGTGGCTAACTGCTTTGCATGGCTTTTCCCCATCAGATGGCTGTAGACGTAATTACTCCTGTTTAAGTGTTCTTGCTGAAGAGGATCAGGCTTTTTCAAAGCACTTATTCAATCTGTCAAGAGCAATTTGAATTGAAATTCCATCCTGCAGCATGCTTGCAGCCTCGTGCAGCACAATAATGCTTGCAAATTTAATAAGCACATGTTCCAGTCTATCACCTAGGCTACTATTTCAAATACTGAGTAGGGATAGACCCAGGTCACTGTGGAGCAGCGCTGAGAAGCTCGTAGGGATGTACATGATAATTATTATGTCTTTCAACCCAGATTTGCGCCCACTCCTTACTTGAATTTAGACAACACTTCCCTCGTTTGCTAACAAGAATGGCATTTGAGGCAATGTCGAAAGTCTTTCTGAGCTCAAGATGTTTACTGTATCTTCTCCATTTACAAGGGCTACTGCTCAGCAGGAAACCAAACCGTGACTACTCCATGCTGACTTTTACCCTGGACAAGTGCGAGGATAAGCACAAAGGGATCTAAAATTGCTTTTGCTAATCCTTTTTGGAAACCAGGGAGGAATTTCACCCAGCTCAGCAGGTTTGAAACAATGCAATACACGCAAAATTTTCTATGCTACTGTTACCCTGGTCTAGCTTAAAAAGTTATCTTTAATTGCTTGATTGTAGCTAGAGAGAGTCATAGAGTTGGAGAGATCTTTAGAGTTGGAAGGGACTTTCAAAGACCATCTAGTCCAACTCCCCTGCAGTGAACAGGGACATGCACAGCTCTACCAGGTTGCCCAGGGGCTGATCCAGCCTCAAAAGAAGGCTGATACAACCACACAAGTACCAAACATTTTGGCATTTTCAGCCACATTTCCTTGCCATTGTGAAGTTTTTTCCTGAAGGTTTTTCTTTTCTATTATGTTCTTAAGTTTTTCTTCCTCAAAACTCCAGAACTGGAAGAGAAAGCCATTGCTCTCATCCTGCAGTATTTAGCTTGATCAGACAATGCAGGAGTGCTATTTCCTCAGATATTTGCATAAGACATTTAAAAAAGAGGTCTTTTCTCTGCCTGTTTTAAGATCCCTTTGTGAGGTTCCCTGCTGGTTCCCTCTGCAGTCATGGAGAGAAAAGCCCACGGAAGAGCCTGTGCTGTTCTCAGTCTTCGGACCACTTTACTTATCCAGAGATGTTGGAGGGAATCTGCTGCATCTCTTTTGGGAGAATTTTCTTAAGAGAAATAGGAAAGTATTTTACATCCTAAAGTGAATCTTCTGCCAAAACATTTTTCTCTAAACCTAATAAAACCAAATTAGACTGTTCCCCAGCTCAGGAATGAATTTTGTCTGGTTGTGTGTTATGAATATAGTAAACAATTTACACAAGAGCAAAGGCTGTGTTTAAGTACAGCCGAATCCTGTTTGGTTTTCTGTGATTAACCTAAACAATTTATAAATGGATGAAGTAAGTTAATTTAAATCCTTTTTTTCCATTTCCTTTGGCTTGGTTTAGATTGGTTCCTTAAAAGCTACCATTCCAGAAGTGATTTCAAGACATATACATTCACAAATGTTAGCATTCCTGCAGTGAAATGAACTTGCCTTCTTCTTTTTTTTATTCAGTAAGACTTATATATCCTCTCCAGAAGTACTTGGGCTGAACAACCTGCTCTTGGTGGGAGATGCCATTAGTGCCTTGAAACAGGGGAGCACTTTGCTGTGCCATTCAGAGCATCCCAAAGAAGATGCCAATCTAATCCCATGCACGATGCTTTTGCAGACTCCTCCTCGCTGACAATGCTGAAGTGTTGGTGACATTGGAGTGTGGTGGAAGTGTTGCTCCTGGTCTTCAAAGGGGGGTTAGCTGCAGCAAAAGCACGAGTAAGGCTGCATGAAAAAGTGCAAGGATTAACAACAGGAAAATTAAAAGTCCTGGGGTGAGATTTATGTCCTGCTCAAAACCTTTTAGCTAATTAAGGCTATAAGTGGCCTCCTTCTGCCTCCAAGAACACGGTATGGTTAATGGACAGCAATCACCTTGGTTGAAGAGGATTGTTCCCTGGCTTCAATTTCACCCACAGAGGAAAGCTCACCCTTCAGAAACAGCACTGGCTGCAAATGTCAGCAATTACAGCTTCCACTGGCTGAGTGCCTTTGCTATGGATGGGATGTTTGGGATGCACTGTGTGAACCTGCATAGCCTTCTTGGGGCAGCACTTTGGGGCAGCATCACATAGTGCTTCCTCCTGGGGCTGGGAGTAGCTGCTTTCTGGGTTTTCTCACTGGAGCCCTTCCCTGGAAGCCTTCAGTTTAGTGTTGTTAGAGGAAAGAAAGATGAAACTGTTTCTGTTGTTGCCGGCATTCATACACCCTGCACAAAAGGCTTTGCTCTTTCAAAAATGGTGTGTTTCGCTTTAAACGATTTTCAAGTGATCATCACAGTGATTCACAGAAGCAGCCCAGAGCAGGCCTCGTATTTTCACAGCAATTGCTGAGTCTACAAGACTGGGAGGCATTCTTCATACACTGCCAGCGCATGCATTCCGATTTAATATTGATGTATTTATGATCTTATTTTACTGGATGGTCAGAGCAACCTGGATGGATCACTGCAGAAACCCTCTATGTCTTTGCATATGTTTACAGGAAAATCAGCATATAAAGACTAGCCTTTGCGTGCTTAATATTTGCAGACACAGACAGGCAGACAGACAGATGTTTATCCCAGAAGAGATTTATCCTGTCTACTATCTGAGAAACAGAAAGACACTAGACACTATTCACCACATCCAGGAAACACAGAGGGATGCTCCTGTGAGAGGAAGCCCAGTGGGCTGACTTCGGGGCAAAAAGTGAGCAGTGTGCATGGCCCCCATGGAGGTACCTGGTGTGTGATGCCCATGGTGGGCGCACAGCTGGGAGATGGTGGCCTGGGCTTCCTTGCTGGAAAATGAGAGATGAATTGGTCCCCGTTTCCTCTTCCAGATGAAACTGCTCTGGGCATTGGCTGGTGACCCTCCACATAGCAGGGGGGTTGAAACTTGATGATCATTGTGGTCCTTTTCAACCCAGGCCATTCTGTGATTCTAAGTCAGCCAAGGGATGGCTGAAGCTGGGCAGAAATATCAGGAAGCTTGGCTTTGCGGGTTTCAGTGGCAGCTTGTCTGAGGATCACTGTGTTCAACCCTGCCTCCTCAATCAGTTGACTGCTTTATTTTTTCAAAACTTTAGCTACATAAATGCAACTGTCCGAAGAGATTGGTTTGTCCTCATTAAAACCAAGAAAATACTCTGCAACAGATAATTTATGAGCTGGCTTTTGCCTTTGCCTCTTCATGAAGTGATTAGACAGCGCTCAGAGCATTCATTATTCAACAGATTTAAATCTATTTCCCGGGCTCTGCCCTCCCAGGAGCCTCTCAATTTGGCTGTGTTTCAACAAACCGCTGGCTTTGTCCTCAGCTTCCTGCCCAGGATTAAGGTCTCTCAGCTGCCTGAGGTCACAGCTGGGTGGAAGCTGGTATGGGCACTGTGAGCCAATGGGCTCAGGGCAGCTGGCAGGGCACACCACAGACTCAGGCCAAAGAAGCCTAGTGGGCCCTGGATGTTCCCAGGAGCACACATATAGCTGATAGCACACCAGCATCCTGCAACAAGGTGCATCACTTCTACCTATATTGAGCTCTGGGTTGAGACCAGAAGTTTTGGCACCCACCAGAGCCTTCTGACCGTGCACATGGTATGAACCCACTTGCAAGAATTTCTGCCAAGTAATAAGGGTGGTATGAACACAGCCAAATGACATTCAGGAGCCACAGGCAGATGGATTGAAGCAGGTTCTGTTCCACCTTCTTTGTGGCTGGAGGGAAAAATTGCCATGGGCATTTTATTACAAAAATATTACCAAAAAAAAAAAAAAAAAAGGAATAAAAAAAATAAGCAAGAGAAGGATTTGGGGCTCAGGAAATGCATTAATCAGCGTTCCTCTGAAAGCAAAGGGAGCCTTTGGGTCCCAGCACAGCTGGCGTGACAAGAGGACATTGTTGCAGGTGCGGGACACACAGCCCAGTTTGTTTCCAGGAACATTCAGAATAATGATACCTTAATGTCTCTCTTGCTGTTTTTTTTCCCCCTTAGGAGCTGGGGCGTGTTTTTTTTCCACTGTTTGTGGCTTTTCCATTAACAGCTGGAGATTGCTGAGCAGGAGTGAAATCCCTTCTGCACTGGGAGTTGTGCAATCAGGTTAACACAGAGCTAGGACACTTGGCTATCCTAGTTTAGACCTCTGCGTGGGTCAGTAATAACCCCAAGAACAGCTTTCTGCAGTGCAGTTTGTCTGTGTACCCTGGTGCTAAAATGCTGATTGACATGCATAGGGATTGGAACTGGATGATTTTTAAGGTCCCTTCCAACCTAAGCCATTCTGTGACTGTGATTGATTCTATGACTCTGTGATTGATTCTATGACTATGCTATTTAAGAGCTGCTCACAGAAAAGTATTGAATACCGTATTTAGGATAAGAAAGTGGGCAAATGACTTAACCAAAAATGAAAAATTGATGATAGATAGCATGCTTTATTTCACAGATATTGTGTATTTCAAGCCTGAAAGGTCTCTGTAGTTTGCCTGCTACATTTTTTAATGCAATTTGTATTTGTTTCCGCAACACTCTTTTGCCTTGTCACACCAAAAAGATGTTGACTTTAATCCAATGTAAACAGGATGTCAGGGCTTGAAGATCTTTGCACAATGCATGGCTAGCAGTGGGGAGCGGTGAGAGGTGAGTAGGACAAAGCCATAGCTGGGGCAGGACACTGTGACACTGGGCAGGGCACAGCTCAAAATAAATCATACAATCATAGAGTGATTTGGGTTGAAAGTGGTTCTTAAAGGCCATCCAGTCCAACCCCCCTGCAAGGATCTGGGATGTGTACAGCTACATCAGGTTCCTCAAAACATGACCTTGAGTGTCTCCAGGAATGGAGCACCCACTACCTCTCTGGACAACCTGTGCCAATGCTTCACTATCCTTATTGTGAAAAAATTCTCCCCTATATCCAATCTAAATCTCCCCTCTTTTAGTTGAAAACATTTCCCCTTGCCTTGTCACTACAGTCCCTGATAAAGAGACTGTCTCCTTACCTACACGTCCCTTTAGATACTGAAAGGCCACTCTCAGGTCTCCCAGCAGCGTTCTATTCTCCAGGCTGAACAGATCCAGCTCTCTCAGAAAAACAGTTTTTGGGGGGCTGTTGAGAGAGGTATCCAGCTCTTCTCATACTCATTGTTTTCTCATGCTCTGTGCATGCCCTGCACAGGAGGGGCAGCTGGTTGAGTGGTCTGAGCGCAGCGCAGAAGCCGTGCGGCACAAGCACATTAATCACACCCTTCCCTGTGACACAGATGTAGTGTGCTGTCTTCTGGCTCTCTTTTAATACCAGCACCAAAAGGACCGAGGTTTAACAAAGACCTCATCTGCACTTCGGATTGAGCTAACATTAGCAGAGAGTGAGCTGTGAGCCTGCTTTTCTCCCCTCCCTGCAACCAGAGAAGGTTTTACATGGCAAAGGAATGGTCACTCTGCATCCCTTTGCTGGTGCTCATCAGGAGGGCAGCAGAGGGACACGTGCAGTGGCAGCTGGACATCCTGGCATCTGGTGAAAAGGGATGAAAACACATCCTTTTAGGATAGGGATCATTTATAGCAAGAGCTCCCTCCTTGTTCTGGATGCTCCAGAGATGAAAGACAAATTTGAGTCGGTGTTATTTTATTTGCTGAAATAAACATTAGGTTTATACAAAACAACAAGGTCAAAAAGTCCCCCCCAACTCCCACCCCCCCAAACACTGTTTACAAAGCAAGTTAAGTGCTTGAAACGTTCGATAAAGAAGAGTATATAACGTTCACATTCCTATTTCATACATGATGTACAGGTGAAGTATTCCTTAAGAGAATTAAAAAAAAAATCCATTCCTTTACATGTAGTAGTAAAAAAAGAACCGACAAAACAACAAAAGGAAATAAATGTCAGTACTGTCAGTAACCTCTGGATGCCATTCCCTGACCTTCAATGTGGGTGGAGGGAGAGAAAGAGGCCGCGGCCACCCCCAGCCCGCCAGCCCTGCTGTGCAGCCCGCAGCAGTGCCTCACTAGATGGCAGTGGCCCCGCAGCTGCATCGCTTCCTTGCTTTTTTTTTCCCTTTTCTTGTTGGAAATGCAAGTCCCTCTCCCCTCAAATCTGACATGATGTCCTCTCAATCCTGCTGTACTTGCTGAGATTTTGCTCTTCTCTGTTTAAATATTTCGGAGCAGTCTGGTTAAAATGAAATGAAAGGGGATGGAATAACGTTTGAAATGAAGTATTTTTCACTGCTGGTCAGTCTAAGCTCCTATTTAAATGAGCATGATTCCTATTGACTTACTTGGCAATATCTTCTAAAGTGATATCAATGTTTATCTGTCAAAGGTGTTCAGTGAATTGCACCGGACACGGTCCTGTATGGGACTGCACTGTGCTCAGCTCTTGGTTACCACAGCCCACTTACAAGCCAACAGAAGAAAGAAGTGAAAAATGACTGCACATCTCCTGAAGACAAAATTGTTAGCATTATTAAATGCACTGCTGTCATTTGTATGAGTTTATATACGTCAACTGTCCTCCTAAACAATGTGGATAACTAAATTCCCACTACAGTGCAGAGAAGAGGGCAGGATATGCCATGAACCTGATGACATGGAGCCTTCCCTCCCCTCTAAGGTCCCTGTGCAAAAGCAAAGGCACTGGGCGTTGTCTCTCACTTTTCTCTAGAAAGCGTGGAGCAGAGTCAGGCTGCGGTATGTCAAGCAATTAGATATGCTGTACCAGGAAAAAGTCATTTGTTCTCACAGCAATGCAATCAAGGTAAAAGGGAAGGGGAAAAAATAAGTACAGTCTGTGTTCAGAATGCAGAGCAAATATAAAACATCTGCTTGGATTACTGCTGGATGCGTCCAGTTGTGTGCGGTTTGGGGGAGGGGAAGGGAGGAGGGGAAAATCTCATCCCGCTGCTATTTTGCAACCTGCTTGCAAGCAGCATGAACTCAAAGCAATAAACACGCAACGCTAATGACCTCTGCATAGAAACACAGGTGGGAGGGACCAAGCCTACTCACGCTCCCTCCCACTGTGGGAGGCTGTGAGGACCTTGGGGTTAAGGCAAGAGGGCAAAGACATCCCCGAATCTTCCGCAACACGCTGCAGGCAGGAGCACATAGTTAACAACTGCAAAGCCAGATCTGTCTCTTTGCCATGAGACTGCTGTTGCAATTGTCGTCTCCTGGGTCACAGCTGGCTGTGTACAGCACATGCTTCAAAGCCATCTTCTTATTGCTCACTGTTCCCATCTTTTTGGCAGAGTGCTTAGTGCACAATTGCTAGTGTCCTGATACACCAGCCTCCCCAGGAGCTTTCCCTACGGGGAGGGATCTCTAATGCACAGGTAATTTCCTGCAAGCATTTTTTAAACTCTTTTCTTCAGAGCATGGCTGTTTACAGATATATAGATAGATATATACATACACAGACATTTTTAATAGATATGTATATATATATATATATATAAAAATAGCAATTTCATAGTTATATACAGGCATTATTAAAGTGCATAATGTTATTGGCTATTCTCAAATCTCTTTTCCTGAGGAAGTGCTAACAGACTTAGCTCCTCCTATGACATGACACTGGCTGCCTATGCTGGGGTACGACACCCACTCCCTGGCTTATAACTCCCATGCATACATCTCCCTGCCCAGAACCACAGCTCAAAGGGAGTAGTGACAGCCTCAGTCCTCCAGGAAGCAAGTCAAGGCACTGATTGTGACTTCTTCCTCTGCCAAGGTAACGTGCCTAGGAGCGACCTCCCTCCATTTTGGAGCTCTTGGGTGCATGCTACTTGGCGGTGGTCACAGAGCCATCCTCGGGGATCTTCTCCTCTGAACAGCTTCTCCCTGAGAGCTTGTCGTGGTGCTTAAACTCACTGAAGCGCTCTGCCACACACTGTGCTGTGAGCCGAGCCTCGGGGTCGTGGTCCCAGCACTCGATAAGGGTCTCACACACCATCTGGATGCCCTGTGGAGAACACAGAGAGAGCACAGTGGTGAGGGACATGCACAGCTAGACCAGGTTGCTCAGGGCTTGATCCAGCTCAGCCTTGAAAGTCTCCAGGGATGGGGCATCCACCACATCCCTGGGCAACCTGTTCCAGTGCCTCACCCTCCTCACTATAAAAGACTTTTTTGTTTGGACCAATAGAATAAAGTAGTTTTTGGTCTAATAAATACAATCAGAATAGCTAGATAACAACTTCCCACTCAACCCATCCCTTTGCATGGCTGAATCCTATTTGTGCTGGTTTTTTTTGAACAGAATCCTGATTGCCAGCAATATCAGTCCTGACATCAGCCTTTATGAATTCTCCACAGACAAACTAAAACTGTGTGCAAATATGGGCCGCAGTCCCACAAACACTTAAACACATGTCACTCACAGATGTAACTATTTAACCTTCATTTCAATGCCGATGCACATGTTTACAGGAGCAAAAAAACAGTTGCATCTTTGTAATGCATTTTATAAACATGAGGTATTTGCCAGGAAATGGTGTGTTTTGCTTTATGACACTAAGAGCCCATTAAAAGGGATTTATCTTAAACTTCTTATTTAAAAAAATAACATTTCACAACACTACATTAATTGTATAATTTACCTAATTGTGATGTTGACTGATGTCAATGTTAATAGCAGAACATTACTGTCTGTATACAAATAACATTAGTTTTCTGATGGCATTGAAATTACAAGCAGTAAATTAAATTAAATATTAAACATTAACTTGAAATCAATAGTGCAACAAATCTCATTAAGGGGGAAAAAATGTAATATGTAAATCCATTCCAGAATTTTATCATGATGAATAATGAGTTCATTACAAAAATACGACTGCAGAGGAAGGAAATGAATATGGAAGAGCTATTACAGTAAGAGCAGCTTCTGAGGAGTTCAAAGCAGATCCTCAGCTGCTGCAAACTGTCACAGCCCCGCTGAAGCCCATGCGTCACCCAATTGTAGGTAGCGCAATGTAAAGCGCTGAAGGGATTCAGACAAAGGGAATTAAATCCACCTTCGCTAAATGTCCTGGGAGCATGTTATTGGACATTCACTTCCTGCCTTAGATTCTTAACTGAACCTTGCTGGAGCCAGCTGTGCCCACTCCAGTCACACACAAACACAGGCAATGCATCCCAGCTGGCAGGACATCCTGTGTTTTGCAATGTGGGTAGCACCAACTGCCCCCAGCACTGCTGGAACCCTGAGCCTAACATGTGCAAGGAGCTGCTGGTGCTCCCTCACCAAGGCACAACCAGCTGCGTCGCTGCTCCTACTGTCATGCCATGTGGAGTCTGCAGGAGTAGCTCAGCCCTGAATGCACACAAGTCTCTGGGCCACTTAACGATACCCATGACCTCTTCTAAGTGTCAGTGACTTCTGCTTCATTGGAGCCTTCATCATCTTCTACTACATGTATGTCATCTGACTCTTCCCAAATGCAGAACAGAAATATTTGCTGACAACTTCCACCTCTGCATTAGCATAAGCAGGACAGGCAGTGATGGATTGGTACGAAGCTAGATTTCCTTTTGTTCTTGAGAAAATGTACTGTCCTCAAGTCTACTGACTACAGATCTTCCTGTTGTTCTTCTATTTCCCTAATCAGTTCTCTACACTACTTCATTTCTTTTGACATGTTAAGACCAGGACTTTGGGATATTCTCAGAAATGTTCTCACATTGTTGCTAATCTTAAGCATTTTCTTCAATTTTCTTTTTCCTTCCCAGTGTCCTGGCTCAGGATTCTTTCCTGCTTTGTTAATTGGGCTCTTCTAAATTTCCACGTTTGCTGCTGGTTTGGACTTCTTTTTGCCTTAGTGGAAAACAAATAGCTGCAGTCAGCTCCTGATGACTTTTACCTGTTCATACTTAATTAAATATATATATATATATATATATATATATATAAAATTGCAGTCTTTTCTATTCTGTACTCCTGAGCATGAATGTAACCTTCCCAGTTCAACAGATCAGTTAGAAGACAGCTGTAGCTATAGATCATAGAAATGTCAAAGGCCTTTCAGTACTGGCAACATCAGGTATTCAGATGTCCCTCAAAACACAGCTCTCCTCCTCAGTGAGAGCATCCCTCCTCAGTAACCCTGCTCATTGCAGATGACAGGTCCAGGAATGGCGTGCACTCTGCTGCAGTCATTAGGGAGCAGATACGTTGCTCCTGGTTGGAGGAATGACTGATTACAGCCACTCACAGGACCTTTCCCAATTAAGTGTTAGACTACAATTTTAACATTTCAACTGGAATGAAAAAATACGGAGTGTTACTGCTCCTGATGGAAATACCAGCTGATCTTGTTTGCCTGGCTTTTATAAATGTTTGTGATGCTTTCCTTTTGTCTGTAAAGACCACTCAACATATTTCACTGATAAGTGGAATGACCAAGCCTCACTTCTCTGATATGGTTCTCATTTTATCTCTTCTGATAAAACCGCTCAGAGCAGAAGTTAAGGAATGCATGCTTTTGGCTCTTTTCCATTCAGCAACTGAGAAGTTGGGCTGCGAATATCACCTAGGAAGTGCCACCATGATGTGTAAGAACAGAGAAAGCTGACAGAGAGCTTCCCAACATGCCAATGACTGACACTACACTGCCCTGAATAAAAACAAACAGACTTGCTGACGACTCACTTCCTATTTTCTTAAACCTGCCAGCAGCTGGGATGCCAGTATTACTTTTCTCTGTGATAAAAAGTGCTGAGCTTTGTTTTCTCTGCTGATGGAACCCGTGTGTAAAGCTGCTCTCTTTGACCTTTCAGAGCCTGCACGCAGTATTCTTTAAGGCCCTAATTATTCTGTGGCTGTCTGGATGACTGTGGGGTCTCAGGTTTCTATTATTTTTTGTTTTAATTTGGTCACTTTCAAATTACACTGGTGGGCAGCAGAAATCCCAGTGATTTGGGAGCCGGCATGATGCAGAGCACTGTGGTGTCTGAACTATGGGCAGCACCAGTGTGACTATGTGATAGAGGAATGAGCGCAAAAAGAGACCCCTCCTGCTGAGCAGGACATAGAACTAAGGCTCAGGCTTTGGGCAGCACCTAGGTGGGCTCTGTAGTGCTCTTACCTGATGGTTAAGCCAGGAGCTGGGGATCTCGGGTCTCCCTCTGTCTCTCAGGACATTATCCTTCATGCTTTCCACGCAGGGATGTTCTCGCACTTTAGAGCCAAATGGGGGCTCATACTCTTTCACTTCTGCCAAGAGAAGAAGCAGACACAAGAGTATTCAGCTGGGCTGCATGTGTGCCAAGTGTGAAGGGAGCTGGCTGTTCTCTGGAGGAGTAGGAGCCACTGATTAGCTGCACAGTGCCACCGTTCTGCCTGACCAGCTCCAAACAAAGCAAAGCCAGTTGGCATTTTCAAATATGTTTCAAATGTGTTTCTCCCACACATCCCCTCCCTCCCTTTTTCCTTCCTAGCCAGCTAGACAATTTCCAATTAAACTCTTTAGCACATAATCATATTAGCAGCAGTCAGAGCATCAGAGTAACATTTGTGAGCCGTACAGTCTCCGCTGAGGCAAAGCACACAAGGACTTCAAGGTGAATTTTGTTTGAGCCACGTCTGCAAGAAATGGTTATGCTGGTCCCCCTTATGTCCCCTGGAGTCTCCACGTACTTATCAGGTGAAAAATAAACTGAAATCTAGGTCATAGATACTAACATGCCAGATTGCTAGGAGGAAACAGTTGCTTGAAAAAGACAAAGGTACAACAAGAAACAGTGCTGGAAGCTTCCATACTGACCTTGCTTATTACTGAGCCATTAGTAGTCTGCTCTTATTTTAGACCTATTTCCTAAAATAGGTCAGTTTCAACCAATGATGAAGGGGGGACAATTTCCTGTAGGGGCTGCTGCCATTCTAGGTTTTCTGTGCATGTTGCACATTTTCTTTGCTTTTCTTTGGGGAGAGAAAGGAAGAAGCAGACATACAGGATCTTTGGAGGAAACTCAAGAAATCTCCAAGAGCAGAAATATTACAGTAGATGCTGACACAGTGTAGAAAATGCCGTGGTTTCTTTGGGAACAGATGGAGTATTTACTCACGGGTCTAATGGCTTGCTAGTATTAGATAAAGATTTATGAAGTTGGCCTGTTCTGCTGCCTTTTATTTATTTCTAGGAATTAATTGAGGGCAAGAAAAACTGACGTGTAATCTACTAGGCAGGTTGAAGAATGTGAGTGTCTTGAAGATGTGTGAAGAAAGATGAACGAGATGGGAGACACAGTACTGTTGTATAATGTTGCAACCGAAGTTCAAATACAGTGTCCAGTACTGTTCTCTTCTCTCGAGGGGCATTTTATAGTAAATAGAACCTCTGAGAAGGGTGATAACAATGATTAAAGGCCCAGAAAGAAATGTCCTGTTAAGGGAAGAAGTGGTAACATTTGGCTTGCTTACTTTGGTACAAGATACAATATCAAAGTAATTAATGATGAAGATAACATAGAACAGATCATTCTGATTGCCTAGTCTCACGATGAAAACAAAACTAAAAGGTGGACTTCTCTCCAGAATTTCAGATACAGTCTGTAGATCTCATTACCAAATGATGGCCACAAGGTGAAGACTACACCAGGCTACAGAAAAAGAGAGGCAGCTAAAAGAATGGCCCAAGACACAGTAACAAATATTTTGGAAGGGATACTAAACTTCATGCATTAAAGTTTTCAAAGTTTAGCAATCCAACAATCGTGCATGCATTGTGACAAATTACCCCACAGATGTCTTCCTCCTTTCTTTTTGTGAACCATTTGGTGCTGGTCACTCTTCACACAATTTTGTGCTGACTGACTATAGTTCTGAAACACAAGTCCTATCTTCTCAAAAGTAGAATACTTTCTTTAAGGCCAAAGTCCACTTTGCTTTCTTCATATCAGTTTCACCCACATTATCTCAGTTAGAGATAACTCAGACAAAGTAAATTTACAGAACTTTAACTCTAGAAGTTACATGGGAAGCTGTCATCTTGCTGGTCGGCCCTGGAAGCACAATGGAAGCACAGTAGAAGCACAATGATTAAAAAGCTGATACCTTTGCATTCAAAGCTAACCAAGATTGTAGAGACTGCTGAAGAAAACTAAATAGCATGATCTGGGCACTTCCTACACACCTCCAGCAGGCATGGTTTGCTTGTGATAGTGGTTCTGGACACCCACTGTAGTCTCAGGGATCTCCTTGCAATATGCAGCACTAGCACAGAAGATGATTCCAGCCTCTAAGAGATGTTGGGACCAATCCAATAAAGGCTGCCAAAGAGCCCAGGTGAGACAAGAGCATGGGAGACATGTGGAGCAGTAGCACCTGTGTGGTGTGACACTAACAGATGTGAATGTTCCCAGCACTATTTAAGTTACTTCTTATATGAACAGGCCATCTTGAGCATGTATAGTTTTTATTTCAATGAGTCCCTGCAAGCCAGTTTTGCCCTACTGTGTTTGCCTCAAAGGAACATGAATGACAAATCAAGGGAAGCTGGTCCAGTGCTGCCTGTTCCCTCTCAGTGAACTTAATCTGAAGGCCACTGAGGTTTACAAGACTGTTCATTTCATAGAATCATATAATCAAAGAATCATGGAATCATACAATCATGGAATGGTTTAGGTTGGAAGGGACCTTTAAGATCATCTAGTTCCAACAGCCCTACTATAAGCAGGTACACCCAGACTTAAGTGCCCCAGCTCCCTCAGCCTGTCCTCATAATAGAAGTGCCCCAGCCCTGTGAGCACCTTTGTGGCCCTCCTCTGGATCCACTGCAACAACTCCAAGTCCTTCTTGTGTTGATGGCCCCAGAACTGGATGCTTCAGCTGGGGTCTCATGAGAGCAGAAGAGAGATACAGAATCATGACCCTCGACATGCTGGTCACACTTCTCTTGATGCAACCCAGGATATGGTTGGCCTTCTGGCTTGCAAACGCACATTGCTAGCTCATGCTGGGTCTTCCATCAACTGATACTCCCAAATCCTTTTCCTCAGAGCTGTTCTCAAGCCATTCTCTGCCCAACCTGTATTTGTGCTTGGAATTGCCTCTACTTGGTGAAAGGGAAAGCCTTCCTGGGGAACTGACAGGTTTCTAACACATTTCCCTCATTCAAGAAATTCCTTCTATGCTGCTTTTTTTTTTTTTTTTTTTTTTCCCTTTCTGTCAGATGTGCATTTTTGTTAAGAAGGAGAAATTGAGGCCAGATGCTAATTTTCTGTAATGACTTTATAATAACACAATTGTGCTTTTCCTCACTCTGCAAAAGCATGCAGCATCTTCTTGCTATTTATTATCTTGCTTCTCTCTCCCTCAAAAAGAAAAGCCCACTGAATCCTCCTGCAGTAAATCATCCATATGCTGTGGAATTTCAGGTGTCAGACACATTCTGGAGTAATAGCTGGGGTTATTCATGGATCATGTTGGCATGCTACAGCAGATGTAATAGGTGTCAATTTGAGGCAGGTTAAGATGCTTGTTGCTAGATACTTGTGCACAGCTATATACAGATGCTGAATCTATTTTTCATGACTTAAATGTTTCTTCTGATTGTTTTCAGACCATTCAGACACTAAAAATGACAACTGGGTGAAGTACCATAAATATCTCAGGTATTCTGGACCACAGCACTTTTAGCATTCAATAATGGACGAGTTTCCTCAACTTTAACCTCCAGCAATTAATCTTTATGGTTGTGAGCTACTTTGCACTAATAATCAGTGCACCTCTGCTTCCCTTTGACACTGACCTGGCCATAACTCTCAAAAAGGCTGGGACTTGATTTTTAGCCCTGCAGACATTACTGAAAATCTATTTATGCCTGATGAATGCTATAGAATATTTGGCAGTGGACTCCTCATGAAAAATACACCTCTTGCACGTGATCCTGTGCTTTAAGCTGTTTGTAGTGAAATTTTTTTCCTTTAAGTCAGAACTGCACACCTGCAAACCCCATCAGCACTCCCCCATGTGATATGTCTTTTTATGGATTTTTTTTAATTTTTATTTTATTTATTTATTTTTTTTGTGGCTCATCTTCTCCTGCTGGAAGATGAAGGTTTATTTGAAGAATTAAAGCAGGAATAAGGAGGAAGACAGCTAGCGAACATCAGCTGTGGAGCACAATCCATAGCAGTGATCTTATGTTTTGGAACTTCTGATCCTTTTGAAAAACCCCTTAATTTAGAGCATAGGAGGGAAAAGCCACAGAGGGGATAAATCAGTTGATGATGCAGTTAGTTACTGCGATAGCTTACATGAACAAACACACATCTGCATGTGCGTGCAGATTGTCTTTCCTCATGCTAGAAGAATCTGGGTGGTGGGTCTACATAGTTGTTGCACAAAGGGACTATGCAGAGGCTCAAAGCCATTTCAAGTTCAAGTTTAAGGAGTTGTCAGATGCTTACCTCACATTTTCCCTACATTTCCCAGATCCACTCCTTCAGAATATGAACACTAGCTGGGAAGTGTGAGGATGCCCTGGGATGAGTGAACTCACAATGCCGTTTTCCTTGCACAGACATGTTTTAAGTGATTTCACATCTGATGATCAAAGATACAGTCACCTTCTCAAAGGGTTAGGTGTGTACAAACTCTGCCATCAGAGTATGATTACAGGCTGCCTAGTCATCATATGCTGGATCCTTAAGTGGGAAAGTAGAGGAATACAACGTAAGAGTGTCCTGTGGGGAGATCTTACCTACTGCTACCTGGGCTTGTTGAAGGATGGCACTTAGTACTGTGGTGACACAGAGGATTTTTGGGATCCAAGCTACTGTTCCACAACAGTGGTGACGCTGCTCTTTGTGGGCGTACCAGATGTGGGATGCATGCCACCACATGCCACTGGTGCCATGCAGACACACCTCACTTGGGTTTCTCTTCACAAAGATGCTTAAGCCAGGGCCCTGCTGCAGAGGCCTCAGGCCTGATGCACAAGCACACACCTAACACACAGGCACAGCCCCACTGCACAGGCTATCAAAATGTTCATTGCCACCAGAAACTGTCACCTCTGTACACTCAATGTGATGAGTGCCGTGCTTTCCCTGAAGCACAAGATGCACAAATGCTTAGCTGCCAAACTGCACCTCTTGGCTGACTCTTTCCAAGCAAGCATAAGATTAACCAGCTCTTTTATTCACATTAAACAGAGCTCTGGTTAAACAAGGCTGCTATTTCAGACACAGCTATGCTGCTATACCAAAGCCAGCCACCCCTCCAGGCACTGCAACACCATATGAGCAACATTGCCATTTTCTGAGGGGCTTCTCTCCTTCCTCACCATCCCCATGCACCCTGAGGCTCTGTTCCTCTCCTTTACCCTTACTGCCCCCAGCAGTCCCCTGTCTGAAACAGCTCCGATACAAAGCAGATGGTTTCCTTTTCTTTCTAGGAGGCTGTCGTAGAAATTACACTTGCCTCAGTCGTCAAAGCTGTGTCGCTCTGAAAGCAAGAGGTTGAGATGAAAATTGTATTTCTCGCAACGTGCAGCATCTGGTGCACAGCTGTTGTGCTGAATGAAATACTGAGTTAACGGCAGCGTGGAGCAGCTGAAGTTCTCCCCAAAGTAGGATTGCTGAGTTTCTAAATATGCCTCTTAAATTATACTCCAGTGAAAAACCAGTCAAACTCGATATTTGCCTCTGTCTCCCTCTCCCCTGTGCCCCATTTCTGCTTCTCCATATTTAGCACAACAAAGTAACAGTGAACAGCACGGCCCTTCTAGAAAGCTGATCCCCACCTGCATATTTACTATGGCAGCTTCATATGGATTATGCTGCTGGGTATTTTTGCTTAAATGTCTGCTGACTGAAAAGGCCTGGCATTCTGCTGAGACTGTGCTCGACAAAGCTGCTGCAGTGAAAGGACCTACCTCCATCACCTCCCACACTCACTGAACACCTGCACACCAACTGACGAATCCTGAGAGCACCCTATGTAAAAGAAATAACTCACCCTACCTTTAGCAAGGCAATTAGCCCCTCCTCTCCCATGATTTATCCCCGTAGCATCAGGCTGGTCTTCGAACTTCCCCAGTCTTTCTCTAGTATAAGGGAGCCCACACTGCAGACAGGCTTGCACTGGGGAGACAGCACCTACATCTTTCAGGCTCTTTCAGAAAGGCTACAATTAGGTCAGTCTGCCCTGGTTTACATGTAAAGTCATTTCTCTCCACCAGGTCAGGAAATGGAGGGGTTTGCGTGAGTGGATGCAGGTCCTCTGAAGGGTGCAAGGAGGGGAGTCTCACCAGTGACAGATGGGGAGAGAAAGCAGAGAGGGAGCTGCAGACATGAGTCACTGTAAGGGCACTTCACCAGCTGGTTGCAAAGAGAGTCAGACTGCACAAACCAAGAGAAGATCAAAGAAGGAAATGAGAGAAACTGTGCAATGCTGCTGTAGCTCAGTATCACTGACATGATAAGGGAGCTGCATCCTAGGAGTTATATTTAGCTGCTCTGGGTGAAGACACTAAGCCCAAGTCCTACCGACCACAGATCTGCCCAAATACTTCTTCAGCTTCACTGGGGAGTTCAACCACCTGGAAAAATGACAGAAGTATGGAAACAAAATTCAAGAAATGTGTTTCTGGAGATGAGGATGACTGAGGGGTGGAACGAATAGGGAAAATCGAAAGCATGGGCTAAGGTCCAGCTTGAAAGCAAAGGAGATGATGGGCCAGAGAAACATCTCCTTTTCCTAAAATGATTTCAGCTCTTCTTCTCAAGGTTATAAGAGGTCAGCCTCTTCTGGCTAAACACACTGGTGACTTCCCTTCCTTATGAAACTCCCTTTATATCCTCTTTTAGGCAGTTGCCTTCTGAGAACAGCAGCAATAAGGTTTGCTCTTGCCACAAACTCCATTTTACTGTACTCAGCAAATATGAACAACAGACTCAGGCACCAGCAAAGATAAAAGACTTGACAGTGAACAGCTCATACTTATATTAATAAGGTGAGTTCCTAAGTGCAAGAAACAGAGAGAGCTCAAGAGACAGGGCAAAGATCCTTTTTCTCAGGTTTTAAATCTTCTCAGCTGCTCTTACAAAGTGCTAATGAAAGGCTGAGGTTTTGCCAATGCATTCAGAAACATACATGACCACAATTGTTAAATGTGGATAGGTTTGCCTTGGAATATGCAAGACTTCAAAAACTTGTAGTTTTTGGAGCACCATGTGTTTTTCCCCTCAAACATTTGACTAGAAAAAATATGTTTCATGTGTTTCTGCTAGCACTAGCTGTTTGCACACCCTGCTTTCCTGGCAGGGTGCAAACAGGGGCAAAACTGTTTGCCCACAGTGCAGCCCACCCACAAAGACCAAATGCTGGTCAGACAGAGGAAGAAACTGAGATGGAGGCATTTCTCCCTCCTGCACACAAACATCAACGATGCCAAGCTGCTACTGTGCAGACTGGCCTCAGAGACCTCCACGGATAGACAGCTTTGTGGTATCCCACGGATGTTAGCAGAGAAACAAGGAACAGCTATATTCACCTTCCAATAGGACACTGGTTTTCTCCTGTACACTACATTCCCCATACTGTAGTGCTCTACAGATTGTCTTGTCTCTGTTGCAGCCCTTTAAGACTCAGCTATGCCAAGTCCAATGAAAAGAGGACCTATGTGGTTTTAGTATAGAGATAACAAATCTATAGAGTCACATATCTACCATAATATCGACGTCAGCGTTATATGCAACAGCCCTGATACTTAGACTGCCTGTGAGAGTCCCGGACTAATATTAAAATGATTGCTAGACAATACAAGTAGACTGAAAAATTTTATATGTAACTTAGTCTCACTTTAGTCCCTGAAGTTAAGGTGAAAATCTTCAAACATGGCAAGACGTAATGCAGAATCTCAACAGCAACTTTTCAGATTTCAAGCACATACTTACTAGCACAGCATACTGGGAATTTTGGGTCAGCTTTAGGCAAAGTAGAAATAGAGATTTTGTTTCAAAGCCTGAATATGAGCAAGCACAGCAGCTCCTCTTGGAGCTATTTTGATACTCAGTTACATCTATTTTTGTTACTGCACTTTATACAACAAACATCCCTTGGTTTCTCATGTGGATAATCTCTTGCAACATCCCAAAAAAAGATGATCAGCAGTTACTGATTTCACAAAAGAAGAAAGATTTTTGTACACCTATGAGGGTTCTTACTGAAATGATAGTAAATGTGACACTTAACTGGCCTTCATTAGGTTTCAGAGTTAACATTCCATGAAGGCAAATGGGGGACAGTTACTGCTTCTTGGTCTAAATATTTCATGAATCATTTAGGTTGAAAAAGACCTCTAAGATCATCAGGTCCAAGTGTTTCAAATATTCTTATGTTAACAATTATTTTGGAAGAGGACAGGCAGACTGAGTCAATACATGGCTACTCAAGATGATGCAGTTTAAAGAAAAACAGGCATTAATTACCTTCAGAAGTGGCTTACCTAACTGCAAATTTATCTTTACAGCAACAGGGGAGCAATTTCTTCATGCTTTCAGGAACTTGCCCTTAAAGCCTGCTCATACACACGTGCATCTTATATTTCTGAAGGCCTGCTGACTTACAGCAGTCAGGCACACTAGAACAATAAAGACAACCACAAGAGCACTTCTATCCAAACATACTTTTATAGACAAGAAAACCAACGGTATTTACCTCCGACACCATTACAGCGAGATGTCATTTCCCAGAGGACCAAAGCCATGGAGTACACATCTGTTTGTTTAAAGGACTCCATGTTCTCAAGGTTCATCCTGGACTCCAGAACCTCAGGGGCCATGTACCTCGCTGTGCCAACCTGCAGGAGAGGAAATAGGGGAAAACACATGAGCTGCAACTGTAATTCATGTTTTGGATTCTGCTGTGATTTGACTTCAGCTTTCACAGAAATAGTGCCATTTGACACGTATCCAAAAATGCAAGCCATACTTGGCACAGGTCATGCTTTCTGCTGCCAAAAGAATCTGGCATTGTCTTGTCACCAACTTTACTTGCACCTCCCTTGGTAAAGAAAAAATGTTAAAAGCAAAGAAACAAACAACAACAGCAGCCCTTTGTAGATCCTTAAATGTTTTTAACGCTGACAAGCTTTCTCACTCTTTGGCTGTTCACTGAGATAAACTCTGTCCTCTGGGCCTGGAGCAGTTGCCATTGACCAAGAGTGTTTCAAATGAGCAAGAAACACACTGTATTCTTCTGCACTGCATATTACTAGAGAGAATAGTTTCTTTTCAAAGTGGTCTTAAAGTGGTAAATACAGGTTTGGCACAAGAAAGCTGATCAAGAAGTACTGAATGCATAAGCTCACATTTGAAGTGAAACCAAAAACTGGACCCTTTTTGTTTGAAAAGCTGTTCCCATAAAGTTTATGCATATTCAGTAATTTTCATCGAAGAGTTGAGCAGCTTTGCTGAGGTCTAGATTATGTCCTTACATTACTGATGGCAAAGTTTAAGTATCTGTTCTTATCACAAGAATAGATGTAAGAAATAACTACTGGATCACTGGGCAGTTGATTAAAAAAAAAAAAACTAAAAAATTGCTCTCCTTCTCTCTCCACTTGGAAAAAGACCAAAAATAATAAGATCAGGCAAGGACAGCTTCAGGTGGGAGATTGCTTAATCATAAGAAAAAAAAAGAAAAAGCAGAATTGGGTGATGCAGTAGGATTTGTGGTTTAAAAGGGCTATTTGTAGAGTGCACTACAGCTATTGGTCCAGAGCTCAGTGGCAAGCAGGACTACAAAAGAACATTTCAGTTATTGGGTCTGCAACTGAAGGCAGCTACATAGTAAATGCACAGCATGCAATCGGCATGCTTCTGGAAGCACACTTTATCATTCCAT
The DNA here is from genome assembly GCF_054131305.1 of Coturnix japonica. NCBI lineage: Eukaryota > Metazoa > Chordata > Aves > Galliformes > Phasianidae > Coturnix > Coturnix japonica. The sequence continues at coordinate 102,804,336 of NC_140664.1, forward strand.
GCTCTGGACAAATAGGAAAAAAGCACTACAAAAAGTGTGATGCCCCCTAAGAAGACAGCAGTACAGACCAAGGACATTGCTTTGTCATAGGACTGTGCAATGTCAGGGAATTTATTTGTTAAAGACACACAAATGGTTGCAGTACCAAGGTCTTTATTTAGAGGATAGCAAAAAAAAATCTGTGAAATCAGTCCACAAGTTAAATTCCCTGTTGTATGGAAACTCTGAAAATCAAGGGTAAATATGAGCAACACCAACACATTACAGAGGTTCTTGGGATAACCATGTCCCAGCATGAGTTCACCAGCACCTTCTGGCCCTATTGAAGATGAACACACAGGAACACTGCAGCAGAGGCTGCTCCTAGTCCCATCCCTTCCCAGACACACACAAAGTAGATTCCACCAAGGAATTAGGAAAGATTCTTGTATACTATGCCCCAAAGTCCCCCAGCCCCACATCCTGCTGTTTTCAGTAAGAGTTAATGCTGCCTAAATACAGATAATTAACATTGTCACAAAAGCAGTTCTAGTTTGGCAACATTTCATTCTCCTTGCAGCACTGAAAACGATTCTGCAGCTTTGCTGCACAATGGAGGCTTATGCTCTAAGAACTGCTGAAAATGCAGAGAAAATTTAAAATGATGGTAAGAATGATATCATGCCTACCCACTTTCCATCCTGCTTAGAATTCACCAGCTGTTCCACTCTGCCTCTGTCCTTTTATCTGAATTTAGATTATGAGATTTTTGGGTCTGAGATTCTTTTTCTACACCTTGCAAAACTTGAGTTCTGGGTCTCAAATACATTTCAGGCACTTTCTCATTGCAAACACTAGATTGTTTTCTGTTCTTCTCTTCCAAAATGAACATTTTTCTTCCTGCATTACCTTTTATAAAGCTTTTGACTTTTGGAACTTCTATAGTGGAGTTCTTACATTTTTTTTCAAGTTGTTTGGGATGTTTTGTGCCCTGAGGTGTGTCAGTCAGAGGAGTAGAGGCTATAACTATCTGTGTGATTAGGAAGACCATCTGTTATAAGGCTGCCGATGCTGCCGAGATGAGGCAAATAGCAGTCTCTTGCTGGCAAATAGCAGTCCTCTGAACACAATGGGACATGGATCCAGATTTACGTATTTACATTAAGTAATGCTTGCAAATGTTAGCTGTTGTGGATGGCCAAACAGGTACATGGAAAAGACTACAAAGTCTGGGGAAAAAATGTTTCCAGTCAGTCATAAAGGACACCGGTACTGTACAAAAAATAAAGGCAGCATTTGCATCATGTAGAAGGTAGCTGTGCAGATGGGAAAGAAGATAGTTTTGTAATACTAACAACTTGCTTTGAATATTGCAGTCCAAGGCTGATCAGTAAAACGGTAAAATACTTAGATTTTTCTATTCATTTCACAGGAAACCAGAGGCTTCCTAGAATTCAAATGTGTGTCAGCTCCTTTATATACCTTCAAAAAATGGACCTCCTGATGGAAAGTTTTGCTGAGAGTGTGAAGTTCAGAAATGATACAATTGGCAAATTCTTGTGCAAAATCTCATTGGTAAAAACTACAAACAGTGCTGAAGTTGGCATGTTGGCACATTTGAGTGGGTAGCTCTTGTATGCACAGAAGAAATGAAGTTTATGTGGAGCTGCTTCACATCATCTTACACTTTGCTATGGAGAAGAACAACATTAATTTGGTCATCCCAAAACTGATTTGGCCATGAGTGGTCTCGCCATGAGTACCAAAGGGTATCAATTCTAAAGAAGCAATGTGCTCCAGGTAGTGCTGTGCTATGTTGCCAGTGTTGGTGTGGAGTGTGGGAGCAGCAGTATTAATGCTGTCCTCCTACTTCCAACTGTCTGTGAGCAGTGGCAGAGAAATCAGATTGAAATATGGGTTGGCTTTAAGCAAGGTCTCTATGGGGTTAAATTTCAAAGCCTATGACTTACACTGCCAAATATTTTGCTTTCACTGTATTCCAACCAGTCTTGTAACTGTCAATGTGGAACGACTTTACTGGACTCCAAAAAGGTTTGGTACACTGAACTGAAATGATATTTGACAGCAAGTGGTGTTTGTATAATTTTAAATATGCTTTCCTTGGTTATCATTCACTCCCAACTCTTGTTAAGAAATCCTATCAAAATGAGATCAGGGCAGTTCCCTCATACTAATGAGCCTTCAAACATCTTAAGAAAAAGATCTTAATTTGATAAATAGCAGCAAAGTTCTCACAAACTCAACAGAACACTACTGTTTGATGAGTTGTCCTTGAATGTCCCTAGATCAAAATACTAGTTCCACGCTGAGTAAAGTCAGTGTAAACAGGCATGCTTTAGATACTCACATATATGTGGTACATAACTAGGAATATAACTTCAGAAAACGTCTCAACTTTCACTACAGGAGTTTACATCAGAAAAGATGGTATTTAGTTATATTTGAAAAACTTTGAAACATTCACAAATATCCTCATGGCATGACTGTGAAATAGACGAGCATTATCCATACTACTTAGTTCAAAAAGCAACAACAGGGCAGTTATTTTCATCTGACATTATTGCACTTGCTTGCATGTCGAGGAAGTCCCATAATTTTAAATAGGTTTATTTTTGGCCTTTTAATGTGATTATATCTCTCTCCAGTTGTCTGCTTACATGTGCTGAAAACAGAGAGGACTGCCTTTACATATGCTGGGGTATACTGACACAGTAGTTTTACTCACATAAATCTAGTGCTAACAGGACTGAAAACTGTGGCTTAACCTCAAAATATGAAACACACCCTTAGCCTGTGTGTGTACATTGCAGCAGTGTGACAAATAGTAGCTAACAAGCTTTTACATGCTTCGCTGTAGGGGTATAGAAAGGAAGGTGGTGTCATATAAGTAGGCAGCTCTTTGATCAGAACAAAATCTTAGTCACACTCACAATTCCCTCAGTGCTTTAATGTGAGGTTTAAAGCCTATTTGCTTATTTAAAAAGACAAAAACAAAAAACAGTCCTTTATTTTTGATGATTTTAAGTAAAAATTGCAGCACAGCTTTTTTATTTCTCCCCCTCCCCCCCCCCCTTCTTTTCTCCCCAGGAACTGACAAATGGACCAGTTCAATATATAACATACCACCTTAAACTTTTAACTTACCTGACCACTGTTGGCCAAGTCATCCACAGAGAGAGAAGGGTCCAGCCTCAGGGATAACCCAAAGTCACAGAGACAGCAAGTTAAATCATTTTTCACCAGGATGTTGGAACTCTTTAGGTCTCTGTGCACAATAGGGGTTTTAGGGCGACCACAGGGTGTGTGATCACTGTGCAGATGGGCAATCCCTCGGGCCAAGGATCCTCCCAGCTTCCAGAGGTCTTCCCAGCTGATAATGTGCCGTGTGAGGTATTCCTGCAAGTTTCCTCTAGCATGGAAGGCAGTGATCAACCAATATTGTTTACCAAGATCCGTCTTACGCTCCTCTGCAGTCAAAAATTGGAGGATGTTCTCATGCTTAAGATTTACATCTGAAAAAATGTCTTTCTCAGTTTTCCAGGAGGCATACTCTTCATAGGGGAAGATCTTTACTGCCACAGTTTCGTACTGCTCTGATGTGTTTTGCTTCAATTTGGCTTTATACACCTCAGCAAACCTTCCTTTACCCACAACAATGTCCAGCTCAATGGGCAGCAATTCTGTGTTGTGGTTGATGTTGTTGGCACAGGTGGAGCTGATGTCTGAGTGGTCATCATCCAACATAATGGCACAAACATCACTGCAGTCTTTATGTTTCCTGGGCTTAACATTCTTCTCCCAGGCCTTGTTGAGCTTCCTCTTCTTATGAGTACGGTAAGCATAAAAGATAACAATTACAGCAACAGAAATCACCAATAAGGGGACAAGACTTATGATTGTGACTTTGGAAATTTCATCTTTCTCCTCTGGCTTATGGGGATCTGTAAAAAACAGAAGGAATAAATTAAGTGAGAGCATAGCTTTATGTGTACAGGAAGTTGTCAGTAACCTATAACATTTATCCAGCGTGCCATACATGATTTCCTCCATTAACATGAAGCAATAAAAATGATCGCTATTCCCTTATCTCAGAATGTTGTTTTGTATATAGGCCTTCACTTACCAGGACTTCCCTGTCTGATTATTTTACAGGGAGTCAGACTAGAATGAGCAAGAAGCTAACATGATTTAATAGGTTTGTTTTTCTCTCAGGCTTTTAGTACTTTATGGACAAAATCTTCCCTTTCCTGAAGACAATAGCCAAAGTCTCCTGCGCTTACTTCAGTGATAAATTCTTGATGGATCTGCCCCTTTAACCAGTAACTATAACAAAACATTAATCTTTCTATGAAAAAACCTGGATGGACAAGTAAATAGACAATGTAGCATATGAATATCGAATTGTCCAATTACTGCTTCAGATTCAATATATTTCAGAAAGATCCATATAAAGATGTCAGGAAGCCTGCTCATACATATACTGCCAGCTAATATTCAAGCACAAAACACACGCCTGCATATAACTCTGAAAAACAGAACTCATTCTCTTACTTTGATATATGAGAAAGAGTATTGCTACAACAGATTCCAACACCTGCATTTGCACAGGTGTTTGAATCCTGCAGGCACAATTAGGCATGTATGGCATATCTGAGAACTGTCACTTGCCATGCACTTTCTGTATGGATTTATGTAACTGAAAACATCCTGTGTGTATCACTTGCTGGCTGTTTACCAGCCACCCTGTTGGAAAAAAGCAGACAACCCATTCCAAACACCTTAGCTGATGCAGCCTATACGTGAACATATTCTTAGGTGAAACACATATGGATAGGGAATAGAAGAACAACAGGGACATATTTTTGAATAGAGATACATTCTGAGAACAGTGAAGAACTTATTTTAGTGGTGAGAGATGCCTCTACAACCCTAGAAGTGATCCTTCTAATTCAAAGTGAGGTATGCCTTAGGGAAAATAAACATATTTAAAGAAATGAGTTTTTCCCTGAAAACACAGAAAAGGAGGGATGATACTTATCTGAACCTGATTTTACTGGACTCATGAAAATGCACTTTGTTAGCCTATTATTTGTATTTCTTCTAATGCATTAAATGTACTGCATTATCATTCTGCAGTGGAGGGGACTGAATGGAAGAAGCCCTGATACTTTAGCATGAATGGACTAAAACAATGGATGCTGCAACCAAAATTAAGCAAGTGCTGGCAGCACAACATTGGCAGATGCTTATGACCATGTCACTGGCTCAGGTTCTCTGTACAGAGCCAAATTAATCAATAAGAAAAAAAAAAGTCTAATAAGCTCTGAGGGGAAATTGCCACTAACTGTGTTAATCTCAAGTCTATGACTCCCTGAGCAGTGCATAAGAAAAGTTTCTCAAAATGAAGGCGAGCAGTGCTGAGAAGGGTGGGGATAAAGAGTTTCCAATTAGAATAAGTGATACCTCTGATCCTTCAGTTTCATTTATAATCCCTTTTACATTGGAAACACAGCTGGCAAGCAGCAGGAGCCTTCAGCTATTCAGAGGCAGGTGACAAGACATCTGAAGAGTACGTTCTTTTTTTGGAAGAAGGCCTGAATCTCATACCAGGATGTGCTTCCTCTGTTTGAAAGGTTCATCAATCAGTGGCAGAGTAAGTAACTCAATCCTAGGATCTCTCACAGGATTTCAAAGAAGAGGAGCACCAACATTTCTAGCACCAACATTCCCAGCTAGCACACATTAATGGCATTAATTAGCAGCACCCATGCTTCACCTACACAGATTTGAATTTATTTTGTTCTTGCAAATCAACTTACTTCTTAACCCTAATCCTTCTTCTACACCTATGCAAACCACAAATCCTTATTCTCAAGCAATTTCCTCCGGTAACAGAACATTAGTAACAAGTCTATACTCATACAATAATCGCAGATTACAGGCAGCCCTTCTGTCTCTCAGTGTTTTTTTTTAACAGCCTTTACTGAAGGAGTATATTTAGTAAGTCCAATGTCACTGTCAGTAATCAGAAGATTTACATTGCTTATTCTCACATGAGTTCTTCACTCTCAGGAAATCTACTTTTAAAAGCCCAAGGGAAACTCTGGACTCTGGAAGAAGATTGACAGTTGTGTTCTGCTTCCAAGTTCCGGCTGCAAGAAAGCCGTGGTTCTATAAATCAGATAAAGCACTTTTGATGAACATTTAGAGTTCTGCCTTTGTTTGTGTGTATTGTTGTTTTTCTCTCCCCTTGGCCACCGAAAAGAATGCTTAAAGTCTGGAATGTAACTAAGTTATATGTCATCTGCAATCTATACCATGTGTCCTACTTTTTAACAAAGATAAACATGCCTTTTTAGGGCCTTCTGCTTTGCCAGTAAGCTGCTCAGATATATGAAACACAGACATCTTTCTAAATAAGGGAGAAAAAAAGAGAGACGTATAAGACATCAGGCAGACTAAGGTAGTTGGGTACATGTGCAGGTCTAATGGAGTATCAATTCATGCAAGTCTCTATTCCTTTACTGCTATGGGTACACTGAGGGTCTCTGGTTATTCCTACAATGTCTGAGTGCAGGCTGTACTGCCTTGATCTACAGCTGAGATGTCTCTACCAGACTTCAGACTCTTTAGCTCTTCCTCTTTTTGCATAAGGGAAAGCTCTGCCAGCGGTGCAGGGGAATTTCTGGGTAGAAGATAGAAACTGTTGATGTTGCAAATGTCACTTGAAAAAGAATGAAAAAAAAAAAAAAAGATAATCAAAGCAGAAGCAGAGCACTTCCCCTGAGCGCTGTATCATCCTGCACCACTGCTGCAAAGTGACACATCCACTTTGGCAACGTCCTGTGAAGGAAGTAGAGGCAGGGGGTAAAAAACACATGGTTACACATCTTGCACATAGGGTGCAAGAAAGGTGTTGTGCTCATTATCTACTGTCTTAAGAGCTGAGAAGTTCCACTCTAGGCTTGGGAAGAGCAAGAATGACCACCAAACAGAGAGAGTTGGGTGCCAGGACTGGCCATGCATAACCCTGGGCTTAGAATGAAGGGATGGAGCTGCCTGTCAGCAGGATTAAAGGTGGCAGCAACAGTGAATAGTTGTTGGTGCTAAGGGTCAGCCCAAGCAAGGCACTTCTGGAACCTCCTCTGATTCTGACTTCTGATATGAGCAAAACAAAATCAGCCCCTCCAACACAGGCTATGTTTGGGGTATTTCTGAGTTGAATTTGCATACCAAGTCAGGGCAGGATCAAAATGAAGAGTGTATCTGTATGTTTGCATAGTGGCTAGCCAACATTTTCTGGCTTGACTGCAGGAATCTAAGAATAAACATGTTCATTGCTTATAAATAAATACCTATGACTCAAACCCCGTAATTTCAAAAATGGGAGCAGCTCCCTCTTTCTGGGCACTGTTCTGAGCAAAACCTGTCTGAACAAACAGGTAAGGAAATGGTTAAATAAAACAACCTTTCAGGTTTTGCCAACATACTAGTAAAAACTTTCCCCACCCAGAACTATCATTCAGGCAGATCAGTTCTTTCTCAAGCTTCAAAAGAACCTATTAATATAGCATAACAATAGAGAAGTCTAGCTAAAAGAAAGTTTCCTGTATGTGGTTTAAATTGAGCACAAGCCATCTGCACAACCCTCAGCACAATCTAAACCTTTAGGGAATAGGACTCAGGTGCCAAGGAGAACGGAAACTGCATTCTGTCACAAGCCTTGAAGGCACAACACTGGTTGCCTGTAAATCCTTTAGGTTTTAGACATCCTTGATGTCTACGACTGACCTCAGTGTCACTGAACTTTGGAAACAAGAAATAAAACAATGTCAATAAAACTGAGACCCATGCTCAAAGCACAAGCACGCAGCTGTTACTGACAGAACTACTTCAAAGCTGTTGCTGGTTGTGTTGTTTCTGAAGTTGCTGCCTATTCATCCATTAGTCAATGCCACACAGCAGGACAAAAATATATTCCACACCAGCAGCACTGAGGCTAGATCTATCAATACTGATGGATTACAAGCTTGTCTAGTGCTTCACAAATCTTCAGAAACACAGTCACAGAATCTGGGCCCAGAAGGTGGCCTGTGATCCAGTTATTTTGCAAGCTCCTGAGACACAAAGCAGCCCTTTGAGCTGAGTGAAGGACAGCTGCATTTTGCAGCAACTCTGAGGTTTCAGAGTTTGGTTTCAATTCTACACTGGAATGAAAACTAACACTTTCTGAATGTTTTGCACAAACAGAATTCTGTTCAAATGCTGCAATTTGGCAAGAGATGTGTTGAATCCTGATCAGTGAGGGGACCAGTCTGGGTTAGGGAGCTTCAAGTTCAAGTTCTGCTCTATTTGATTCAGAGAGGAACTTTCCATCTTCGATAATTCTGAATCAGCCAAAATGTGAATTTGAATCTTACGTGCTTACTGACTTCTAGGCAAAACTCTAGGTAATAAAACACAAAAAAAGGTCTGCCCATCTCTTTAGTGCCATTCCCTGGATGAAAACTAATTCCATAAAACTTTTTATTTCCAGTGAAACAAAGTTTCACAGACTCTGAGCAACTGCTTGCGGTAACTTATTTTACAGAGGAATCCTCAAGTGATAATAAAATTCAATAGCTTATTGTCTTATGTTTCTCCCTGATTTAGGTCTTTTCAGAATTAAGATGGCTTAGAAATCTTCAGCAAATCTTTTTTAGTTAGGAAATGTCGGTTATCAAAACAGAAAATTGATTAGACAAGACAGTCCTGCACTTTGCTCTGAAACGCGTGTCTTGTGAATGAAAGTGGTCTAAATGTTGATCCAACTTCTGTATTTAGGAACTTCTGCTAATTTTATGAGCACTGTTTATAAGCTTTGTGTAGTGGGGAGATGAGGTGGTGCTTTATTATTATTATTATTGGGAAGGGGGTGCTTTTTCCTCAGTAGAAAGTGGTTAATTCCAACACAAAACATATAGAAATAATAAAAATCAAATGCTGTGCTTCAAACTAACCTGCATTTATTTACTTAATTAATCTATTTATTTAAATCTTGACAGTTTCCTGGAAACACTTTAATTTTCCATCCCTGATGAAGATGAAGAAATTTTTTAAAACTTCATATATTTGTAGGGCAGGAAATCAGCCCCACCCCTCCCTCTCTATGCTGAGCCATTTGATGGCAGAAGATGTAGATTACTACATTTTAAAACCAAAGCAGATTCTGTGTTGCTATACAGAGTAAAATAAACCATGGCATTTCTTGTACACTTTCCTGAAAGTTAAATAGCTAAAGCCAGTTTCTGAATTCCCCCATACTAAGTAATTCAAGACTGTAAAGGCAAGTAGTTTGCATCTGAGATGTCCGTTTTCATATTTAGTCTAAAGAGGAAACTGTCAGGACATCTGAAAGCCCATTGTCAGGATCTGCTGAAGCAGCCTTCTGGAGAGGTATGAGCACTGGTAATTGGCAGGTATATTTGTCCTTCTGCATAAGCTCAGCAAGAGTGGAATTGACAGCGTAGAGCCATCTCTAGAGTCTACTTCTACAGTTGAGCTTCTGAAGCATCCTCATAGTTAAAATCTGGGTGCTAAGGATGTTTACTCAAAGGTGTGGGAACTCATTCCCTTGACCTTTCAGCTACTCACCAGTCTGAATGCCAATGCAGCACTCAACATTTGGCTGCTGAACTGGGCCCAGCCATCAGAGCACTTTATAGAATCATAGCATTATTAAAATTGGAATAAACCTCTCAGATGATCTAGCCCAACTGCCAACCTATCCTCAGCATGCACACAAACCACATCCTTTAGTGCCACATCCACATGCTTCTTGAACACCTCCAGGGACAGTGAATCCACCACCTCCCTTTTTCAAATACCTTACCAGTCTTTCTGAAAAGAAATTTTCCCTAATATCCAACCTGAACCCCCCTGGCACAGCATCTCTGCTATGGCTGAGGAGAACTTCCACTTAGACCATTCGGTTACATGTTGGAAGAGTCATGCACATGCATCTAACGACTGCATCTTAGTTATGTCATGGGGAACTTAGGTTACCTCTGGATGGCTACACTGAGTGTAAAGACTGGGTAGTGGTGATGATATGGATATTCTAGCTATTGTAAGCAAAACTTAATTTTTCAGCTGACTACCAAGTATACTATTCAGCACTCAGGAAAGTTTGAGAAGCTTTTAAGATCTAACACAGAACAAGCAGTTTCCCTCAATGCTGTCTAAAAAAAGTATAATTCCTTGGTATGCTTACACAGCACCCACTCAAGGATGCACTCTCTCATCTCTCCTCTTCTAACAGGTCACTTGACTGTGTGTACATGACATGTGTCATACAGTTTGACTTATGTAGCTGAGCTTTCCTACTCAGGAATATGAAAACTGACACGTCCTAACTTTACATGATGTGACCGTGTTTCTGTGACACACGCCTCTGTTACACAACGCTGTGTCTGCCTCTGTTTGCTGGTGGTTTTCTGGAACAAATCAATCTCTCCAGTTTCAATATGTTCCAACAGATGCCACACATTAACCACTATTTTTATTCTCAGCCTGAGTTTCACCCCTCCAACCTTTCCCAAAATATTATGTTGCCAGCGTTAGTTACAGTTTGTTTCTGTCTGTAATTATTAAAGTCTCTTCCATGACAACCTGATAAAAGGTTGGCCACATTCCCACACTTACTTATTAAGCTCTCAAGTGATGCAAATTGTAACAAATATTCCAACCAAGCTTGAGGAGCTCTGCTTAGTTTGTTGTTATGCAAATCTGTATCTGAGCTCTGCATGCTTATTTTTCTATGAAGCAAACAATGTAAATAAAACAGAGCCAAACAACATTTTGGCTTCTTCTGCCTCTTTCCGTTGTATTTCCTTTCTATTCCACTAAGAGAATCACACACTCAATCATTAGACAGCCTCTCCTTTGGTTGCATACAGCTGCAAGCTTTGGGTGGGACTCTGTGGCTGCAAATACCTAAGAGGAAACATTGTGAACAATGACAATATATGAGCAGCGAGGGGCTCTGTGCAATATTATGCAATGGTACTGACCTCTTTTATGGGGCTGCTGGAAGACAGTTACTTCTCAATATGTTAGTTGGATTACAGAAAAACAGATTAATGAAAGCCTTTGTTAAAATCCACTTGCAAGCAGTCCAGCTGTAACCATGTCCTTTCTGTTGTTCCTTGAAAACTGGACAATTCATCACATGAGTATTTATGGCCTGGTGTTTGTTTGTGCACAGGTCTTAAGTATGCTCTTAAGTCTGATATCCTCCTACGTGGCCAAGTAAAATCTAAAGCTCTGAGTCTAGTAGGGAGAAGAAAAGGAGAGAAAGAAAGGAAAAGACAGGGGCAACATGTTAGAGGCAAGCGAGAGAGATCAAGTAAAGGAAATTCTAAAACATCATCAAACATCACCTGCAACTGAGATGCTGGACGAGTAATATACAGGCATGCTTGCGATCATTCTGGTAGCAGAAACATCATGTCTCCAGGGGAACATCCATACACAGAGAGCAACTGCAACACTTTGCTTATCTAAATGCTGTAATTTGTTCAGGCAAATGACTCAGCTGCAGCTGATTAATCAAATACTTTTATCTCTTATATTTTTTATCAACAACTTAGGATAACTATGGTCAATATGAACACTGTTATCAGCACATCTTCCCCTCCTCTGCCACACCTCTCCAGTAGGCTTCATTATTGTTGTGAATTCTTGCTGACTCATAAGTCGTCTCTACCACTGAAGTTTTGCTGTTTCAGTGCAACTATTTGGATAATTCAGATAATCTTTAAAACTTGTATGCTGCTAGAAGTTTACTCCATATTCTAGCAGAGTGCAGTGAGAATGCCCAAATTAAAGACCTTGCTTGGCAGTACCTAAGGAACTAACAGAGTATACTGGAATGTTGGCTGCAAAGTGCAGGGATGTCTGTACAAAACAGCAAAACAGGCAAGGATGAAAAATGATCATGGAACAAATTATCAGATGGAAATATTTTTAAACCAGAGATGGGCTAAAGACCTGACGTGCCTTTCTAAATCTCTGCTTTTTTGCTTGGGTTTGAACTCGACGCCTGGGATAACCAACAGCATAAATAATGAAACAGTATACACAGTCCTATGATTTAAAGGATTCATTCTTCTGCCTTCAGTCTCCAGTGCTGGGGTCACCTTTTACATGCAGATGAATGAGTCTGCATGATAGGAAGATGCTACAATGGACACAAGCAGGTCATGCACTGCATAGCATGCAGGCATCTCAAATCCTTGGCTACAGAGAGAGTGCCTGGTTCTCTCCACCCATGTAGAATAGATCAGTCACGAGGTTGGGAGAACAGTATTATTCCTTAGGGTAGCCTTGACTTCAGACAAATAGTTTGCGACTGCTAATTAAGAAAAACTTAAAAGGATTTACCATGCTCACACTGGCTTGAAGTCTGCATGGTGAAGGGAATGCTGAGGAGCAAAGCTGACCAAACACCAAGGGATGCTTGAAAGTGTGCAAACAGCTGGAGACAGACCAGTGTAAGAAGCCAACACAAAATTTTTGCACAGGAGATCTGCCACACACACCCAGACGTCAGAGAGGAAAAAATCCCTTGTAGTCCAGTCCTGTGCTCATCTTTTCCAAGAGAGCATGACAAGGTCCCTGTCTTCACCTAGCCAATTTGTCAGCTTCTCCCTAGCCAACAGGGGCCTTTACTTCCCTTCTCTGGCTAATCTTTTCCAACATGTTTGCTCCTTGGCTTTGCCTTCTGGTAACACTGACATTAGACATTTGAATAAATAATAATTAAAACTGACTGGCGTGGAGTTCTACTGTGAGAAACATTTTTCCACCACGAGGGTGTAAGTTGTTTGCCATGCACTCACAATTTTGTTTGGCAAAACAGAGAAATTAAAAAATAAACACCAGGTAGTCAGATTTGCAGTGATTACCTGCTTCCCAAACATTATATCTCTTAGAACCACAGAATATTGTTTGGATTTATTCTGCACATAATATTATTTTGCACATAATATTTTCCACCAACTGCTTGTAGCCTGAAATGATCAGCATCAGGGCCAGAAGCCCTCTGACATGTTAAGGCACATGTCTGACTGTGCCTTGTTTATTTTGCAGATTGGTAGTTTAAACAAAAGTCCATACAAAAGACAGGCATTTGATTCAGATCTAACCACTTCAAACACTTATAAAGCCACACTTCAGTGAGTCACGATACCTCCCACTACCCAAAAGCTTTAAATGTTTGTGTCTAAAAACAGAGTCAGAAGGTTTACCCTTTGCAATCAAGACTGATACAAGCCAAGAGTGCCATAAATCATCTATTCTTTAAGCAATAGCAGCTCAGTGGTGAATCACAGGAATGTAGTGACTAACCTTTGGTGGAAACTAGAACTTGTTACCTTACTAGCAATTTTCTTTCTTACCTCATGAACACCAGGACCAAAATAAATCTGGTTTGTCTTAAGTGTATATCCAGGAAGAAGAGCTACAGTGCTGATCTTTTACAGGAATAGATTGAAAGGAAAGACTATGATTATCAGGTGAAAGAGTAAAATCCTTTTTTATTGTTCCAGTTTCTGCTAAGAAATACTCATTTACTACTTAGGTCAAGTATTTCAAGGGTTTCCTAGAGTAGCTTTCATCCACTCTTTAAAGCTATAATATGTACCAAAACAGTAAAAAAATTCTTGCTAGGATGTACAAGAAATATCGAGACAAAAGAATGCAAGAACAATGTACAGAACAGATCTGGATGACAGTCATTCCAAAGGCAAAATTATTACAGGCTATTATCTAGTTGTCTGGAGGAGCCACGGACCAGCTGGCTGTGATGTTCTGCTCAAAGTTAAACACAGACAGGAAACCGCATGTCTGATACTGTAAAAATCGTTTGTCTTCCTGCCATGGCTAACCAGGCAAGCAACCCAAAGGGGCTGTTTTCATTTAAAAGAAACACTAATCCACAACAATAAAAAAGGAATGACAAAGCCTCAATTCTCCCCACTCCCAAATGGAGCTAATGTTTGTGTTTGTGAATGAACTGGAAACATTACAAAATGAAATTCTGTACAACTTTAATTTTTATATGTAGTTATTCCCTTTATACATGTGAATGCAGGGTACAGCTTCCATGAGTTACCACACGTGACACAGAATGAAAACCTTCCTTATAAAAAGTAAAAGGAATTAGTATAAAAAAGGTAAGGTTTTCACTTACACTACAGAGCCTTTTAGGCTGACCTGGAAGTGTGTGAGGAAGCTTCAGAGTAGACTGAAATGAAGGCAGTTGGTGCTGAATTTACAGGATGGTTCTAATAAACACACACAAGATATGCATTTGTCAGAGTGATTACGTTCAGAGTATAAGGCTCCAGGAGAAGTAGGTATAGTATGACTAATTTTTGACGAATTAGCCAAAATCCACAAGGGTGAGGCAAGCTTTGTGCAAAAGCTCTAGACATTTTACACAAAGTAAGGTCTTTTCAGTGCAAACACATTCTCTTTAATGCAATCAAGGCGATCTGTTACAACTAGGTCCCAGGTCTACAAAATATAACCAAATCAGTATCAATATTTACCCCAAATCCTTCAAAATCCACCTGAGCAACACTTGATCAAAAGCTCAGGAATGAGCAGTCAGGCTGTCTAGCTTTTGGTTAAGCCTGGGGAAGAGATGAGATAAAGGAGAAAAGGTAGTACCAGACATTGACAGCCCGGGCCAACCAGGGCAAAGACCTTCTAGCTTGCTCTTGACACATTTGGCCTTAACTGTACAGCCTTCTTGAAAGGATAGGAAGAAGAGGGAAAAACAGCTCATGCATACATTAATTTGTGGTGCAGTAAGCATAAGGTAGCATATCCTCCAGTGAAGGAAGCAGCACCCTCTTCACAAAAGTCCACCAAAGAAAAACAAAGTGCAGAAAGGCAGTCACCAAAGAGGAGACATCTTTAACTTCACATCCTGAAGGGAACCTGAAGGGAACTTACTCCCAGGAGGGGAGTAAACTCTTTGAAAGGGCTGACAACAGCAGGACTAGGGGAAATGGTTTTAATTTAAAAGAGGGAAGATTTAGGTTGGATATTAGGGGGAAGTTCTTTACTAGGAGAGTGGTTAGGCCCTGGAACAGGCTGCCAAGGGAGGTTGTGGATGCCCCATCCTTGGAGGTGTTCAAGACCAGGTTGGACAGGGCCCTGGGCAACCTGATCTAGTAAATGTGTATGTTTGGTGGCTCTGCTAGGCAGGGAGGGTTGGAACTACATGATCCTTGAGGTCCCTTCCAACCCGGGTCATTCTGTGATTCTGTCATTCTGTGTGATCCTAACAAACTGGACAATACTACTTGTAAAGAAGGTGGTTACATCATGACAATGAAAATTCTAGAACAGGCTAGATGTTAAGTATTTTGTTTCTGTTCTATAACATGTTGCATATGGGTGTGTCACTGACAAAATCCTCAGCAGATTCTACATGCCATTCAAGTCACTTTCTACTGCCATGTATTGAGATGAATACCTGAACTGCTTCAAAAGGAAAATTGCCTGGCAGAAAAAAATATGTCCAGAAAGCACAAAGGACAGGATGAGATTTTGCAGTCTCAGAAGAGGCCAGAAAGCCTCCAGCCACCAGGAAGTTTTCTTCTGCAAAAGGCAGTTCCAAAGACCACTGCATTTAAGGTCACATTCAATATCACATGCAAGGCAGAGCCCATGAATGAAGAGCAAATTATTAAACTCAAACTCACCTTCAGAAAAAAAAAGAACATCGTTGCACTCTTCACCCGTACAGGAACACATGAACATCAGTCCCCCATCGTCCTTCTTTTCCTTCATCACACACCGCTCTGAGCTGGAGTCATCCAGTACGTGACCATACAGCCTTTTCTGGGGATCATGGCAGATGGTTTCTAGTGTCACATTTTCATCATTCCGTCTCCTAGGAAGGAGAAGGAAAAACTGAAATCAAAAGGGTACTTATAAAAGGAAGCAGAAAGGGTCATTCCTGACTGATGTTTGCCTCGTTTGAGAGCTCCAAGGTGATTTAAAGAACACTGTGAGTTTTCTCCTGCTCTCCTGAACTGGGAAAATTTTGGTTATGCCTGGGCTACTCCACGCTGGGGTATTTGCATCGTGGTACAGCTACTCCTATGTCATATTACCACTAAGCTCCAAGGACTACCTTTGAAAGTCTCCTCCAAATCTATCCAAGCTATGGCTCAATGAACTGCTGTGAACTTCAGAACATACTTTTGGGTTTTGTGGTCACTGTGCAGACAGTAAAAATCTGTGGGAAATTATGACAAAAACAGAATGATTTCCTCAAAATCTGAGGAATTTCTAATGAGTCAGGATTTTGGTTTTGCTCTTGAGGACTGAATTCAGCGCAGCTTCAGCACTGAAGGAGTTACTTACTTGCAGAATGTTGTTTGTGAAAAACAAAACAAAACAAAACAAAGCTGGTGCAAACCAGAATGACCTCTCTGTCAGGGAAATACTTACAGCTGATAATCTGGCCCAGATCCCTGCACTCTGTCTTGGTCCACAGGTTCTATTTCACTGACACAAGGCTTGGAGGCAAAGAGTACTTTAAGCACAGCTTTCAGTTCATGAACCTTTTGGCTAAACTGGCACAAAAAGGCCAAGAATATATTCTATGGCACTGGAGTCTCTTTGGATGGTAATAACTGACAACCAACATACAATCTAGGAGCCCCGGACAAATAAAAAAGCACGCCAGACTGATTCGGTATTTCAAGCATCTACTTCCAATTACACTCAACATCGCTTCAAGTCAATGGATATAACTACTACCTCAGTGAGTTGCACGACCATCTAAGTAGTTCAAATCATGCTTCTGCATCAGCAACGGTGTTGCAAATATTCATTTCTATTCCATTTGTCCACTCAGAAATACATCAAGATTGTTGCTATCTATCTTTGGCTTACCATTTATGGAAAGTTAAACACACAGATTTTAGAGAGGAGGGTATGTTCAGAGTCAACAACAAATAATTACAAGTCATTTCCACATGATCAGTCTTTCTCCGGCACATATACATGCCATATATAAAGCAAAAGGCACACTAAAAGCACATAGGTGATTTTCTTTTCAATTAAGAGAAGGCATTTTTACCCATACATGGTAAACAGGAATGGTATGATAAGTGTACAAAGAGTTCAGTGTGAAATCTGAGGGAGAACAGCGGCACTGGCTGAAGAGAAACATTCTCCTCTCAGCTTCAGACCTGTTTCTCACACTGAGTACTGTGGATAGGTGTAGTAAACTGTTTTGAGCAATACTATGCCTGCTTTGCGATAACAGAACACACTGGAACACAACTACTTTTAAAAATATATATATAAGATATCCCTAGAACATTTCATAACAGAATTCTTGTAAACTTCAACGAACTTTCAGTATGCTGAATAAAGATTCAAGCTGGAAGAGGTAAATATGAGCCTGGAGGAATAGAGTGGCTCAGAACATCTGAGCTATTCAGAAAAGTACTAAATAATAACAAATAAGTATGTACTCTTTCCCACCTGTAGGATGAAATAACTTACCATACTGCTGCACAGACTTCGTTATTCTTCTCACAGATAGAAGTGATGTTGCAGTTGCTCTTGCACTGATATTGGTTTGAGCACGTTGTTGCTTTAATGTCACAGAATTTGCATAGTCTGGGCAATTGCAGTCCATTTTCCCTAAATCTGTCTACATGTGACATATTTCCAGCAAAAAGGAAAAACAAAAGAATTGAACTCAGTAATGGTACATTATCAGATATCATCAATGCTCATTATGAAGACAAAGCTTTCAGCAGCATAAAAAATTTCCCATACCTTAAATTAAAAAATCTCAAATGTTCTGCAACTACCGATTTTCTTTGTAAGAGGATAAGTGCCACACTGTCAAGAATGGCGTGATCAAAGAGAATTGGAAATATCATGTCAATGTCTACAGACTTCAGAGGATGCAAAGGCTTCTGTAATTTGCAGAACGAAGCTTAATCTGAGGCTAGTTTGTTCCAAGAGAACTACTCTGCAGTCATGTACTTAAATTATTCACAGGCAGCGTATTGATCCCTTACGTGCAATAAATAGATTGCATCATTGTCTGTTTGCCAAAATAACTGGGGACACCATGGTGGGAATGCACATCAGGTGACTGTCATCATGATGACTTGGATCATGATGGATTTTGCAAGACTGTCTTCACTAACCTTAGGCATAGCCCAAGTGTCATTCCTAATCTCACTGCTGTTTGCAAAGAAACACAGAGCTGGAACTTGCCGTCAGCCTAAGTTAGATGGTATGTCAGATGTTATGGGTGAAACTCATGCTGGAAATGCAGCAGGGCATCTATGCAGCTCATGTGAGCTGCTGTTGGTGAGTTCCTGGGCTAACTCCGGGGGTCTTAACTGGAGCTAATATGCAAGGACAGGCTCTCTTGTAGAATTCTACATGATGTAACAGATATGTTTCTACACCCAGGCACTGAAGAGATAGTTGTACAAATACACTATATAGAATATACACAAAGTAAGGGCTTTTCAGTGCATACATTCTTTTTTGATACAATCAAGGTAATCTGTTACAAGTAGGTCCTCCGTCTACCAGATATGACCAAATCAATATCAGTATTTCCCCCATCTCTTGAAAGCCCGCCTGATCAGGTGTTGGGCAGACTGACAGGGATCAGCAGTCAAGATGTCTGGATTTTGCTTAAGCCTGGGGGAGAGATGAGGTAGAATTCAAGAGGTATAACCAAAAATGGACAGCCCATGTCCACTATAGCAAGGACCTTCTAGATTGCTCCTGGCACATCTGTTGCAGTTTTGCAGACTGAACTTGTTAGCTTTTTGGAAGGCTGCTAAAAAAGAGGCAGAAGTGTCTCACAAATTTATATGCTTTTGCCTTAGCACTTCCACGCACTGTGTTTGCTAAATTTGGTGATAGCATACCAACCCTTTCTTATCTCAGATACTATGGATTACATTAGACCTTTTTCTGAGGAACGTGCAGTTTATGAGGAGTGTGCAGTAGGCCATACTCATTAAGAAGTATGTTTGAAAAAATCCAAGGAGGCTGCTGTTGGCCTGAGAAAGACCTGATTCCGTTTAAGGAAAAATTACAACTCTGGGATGCAGATGTAAAAGGAAAATAAAATGAGGTGAGTGCATGAACACATGCATTTTATCAATGAGCAGCATGAGGAATGCTGGTACTGTGAGCATCTTCTCAGCCTTTACTACACTTGTGGCAGTCAATGTATATATTCGTTAAGCACTGTGGGGATAGTTCATGTACTTGCATCACTGTCTATACAAGGTTTTAAATGGTTTAATTGAACATACAAACATCTCTGTGTGCTGAAGTAACTAACAACTAAGGTGTAAATATCATATGCACAAGCAAATGTAACTTTGTGCAAATTCACAAAAGAAGCCCCCCCAAAAAACCAACAAGAAAATGCAGGTGAGCAGGAACCACAGAAATGATTATTTTCAATTCAGACACACAGGTTTGACATTAAATAACTCAGATTTGACTTTAAATACTGGTTTTGACTCTTGTCTGTGTTCTATAACATGTTGCATATGGGTGTGTCACCGACACAATCCTCAGCAGATTCTACATGCCATTCAAGTCACTTTCTACTGCCATGTATTGAGATGAATACCTGAACTGCTTCAAAAGGAAAATTGCCTGGCAGAAAAAAATATGTCCAGAAAGCACAAAGGACAGGATGAGATTTTGCAGTCTCAGAAGAGGCCAGAAAGTCTCCAGCCACCAGGAAGTTTTCCTCTGCAAAAGGCAGTTCCAAAGACCACTGTATTTAAGGTCACATTCAATATCACATGCAAGGCAGAGCCCATGAATGAAGAGCAAATTATTAAACTCAAACTCACCTTCAGAAAAAAAAAGAACATCGTTGCACTCTTCACCCGTACAGGAACACATGAACATCAGTCCCCCATCATCCTTCCTTTCCTTCATCACACACCGCTCTGAGCTGGAGTCGTCCAACATGTGACCATACAGCCTTTTCTGGGGATCATGGCAGATGGTTTCTAGTGTCACATTTTCATCATTCCGTCTCCTAGGAAGGAGAAGGAAAAACTGAAATCAAAAGGGTACTTATAAAAGGTAGCAGAAAGGGTCATTCCTGACTGATGTTTGCCTCGTTTGAGAGCTCCAAGGTGATTTAAAGAACACTGTGAGTTTTCTCCTGCTCTCCTGAACTGGGAAAATTTTGGTTATGCCTGGGCTACTCCACGCTGGGGTATTTGCATCGTGGTACAGCTACTCCTATGTCATATTACCACTAAGCTCCAAGGACTACCTTTGAAAGTCTCCTCCAAATCTATCCAAGCTATGGCTCAATGAACTGCTGTGAACTTCAGAACATACTTTTGGGTTTTGTGGTCACTGTGCAGACAGTAAAAATCTGTGGGAAATTATGACAAAAACAGAATGATTTCCTCAAAATCTGAGGAATTTCTAATGAGTCAGGATTTTGGTTTTGCTCTTGAGGACTGAATTCAGCGCAGCTTCAGCACTGAAGGAGTTACTTACTTGCAGAATGTTGTTTGTGAAAAACAAAACAAAACAAAACAAAGCTGGTGCAAACCAGAATGACCTCTCTGTCAGGGAAATACTTACAGCTGATAATCTGGCCCAGATCCCTGCACTCTGTCTTGGTCCACAGGTTCTATTTCACTGACACAAGGCTTGGAGGCAAAGAGTACTTTAAGCACAGCTTTCAGTTCATGAACCTTTTGGCTAAACTGGCATGAAAAGGCCAAGAATATCTTCTATGGCACTGGAGTCTCTTTGGATGGTAATAACTGACAACCAACATACAATCTAGGAGCCCTGGACAAATAAAAAAGCACGCTGGACCGATTCGGTATTTCAAGCATCTACTTCCAATTACACTCAACATCGCTTCAAGTCAATGGATGTAACTACTCCCTCAGTGAGTTGCGCGATCATCGAAGTGATTCAAATTGTGCTTCTGTATCAGCAGCAGCATTGCAAATATACAGTTCCATTCCATTTGTCCACTCAGGAACACATCAAGATTGTTGCTATCTATCTTTGGCTTACCATTTATGGAAAGGTAAAATCCCAGATTTTAGAGAGGAGGGTGAGTTTTAAGCTAACAACAAAGAAAGAGTCACAAGTCATTTTCACATGCTCAATCTTTCTGTAGGCAAATATCTCTGCTGTGCAAAAAGCAAAAGCCAGCAGACACACTGTATACACATAAGAATTTTTTTCCATGTAAGTGAATTTCCGCCTACACATAATAAACAAGGTTGACACGACTGGTGTAAATAATCCAGTTTACTGTGAAATCTGAGGGAGCTGGAACTGAACTGCTTCAAATAAACAAACAAGGAAACACACAAAATCATTAAGACATTCTGTATCAGAATTTTTAATGCAACACTCAATATGCAGAGTGAAAACAATAGCTAGAAGCGGTTTAGACGAGTCTATTGAAATAGCATAGATTCAGAATATCTGAGCTATTCGGGAAAGTACTAAGTTATGACAAATAAGTATGTACTCTCTTTCTCACCTGTAGGATGAAATAACTTACCATACTGCTGCACAGACTTCATTATTCTTCTCACAGATAGAAGTGATGTTGCAGTTGCTCTTGCACTGATATTGGTTTGAGCACGTTGTTGCTTTAATGTCACAGAATTTGCATAGTCTGGGCAATTGCAGTCCATTTTCCTTGCTTCTATCTACAGGTGACATATTTCCAGCAAAAGGGGAAAAAAAAAAAAAGAAAAAAGACAAAAAAGAAATGGAAACTCAGCAATGATACATTATCAGATTGCATCAATGCTCATTATGGAGATATTTTCACCAGCAGGAAAAATTCCCTCACACCTTAAATTAGAGAATCTCTAATACTGCACAACTACCAGTTTTCTTTGTAAGAGGATAAGAGCCACATTGTCAAGAATAGCATGATCAAAGAGAATTGGAAATATCATGTCAATGTCTACAGACTTCAGAGGATGCAAAGGCTTCTTTGTAATTTGCAGAACGAAGCTTAATCTGAGACTAGTTTGTTCTAAGAGAACTACTCTGCAGTCATGTACTTAAATTATTCACAGGCAGCGTATTGATCCCTTACATGCAATAAATAGATTGCATCATTGTCTGTTTGCCAAAATAACTGGGGACACCATGGTGGGAATGCACATCAGGTGACTGTCATCATGATGACTTGGATCATGATGGATTTTGCAAGACTGTCTTCACTAACCTTAGGCATAGCCCAAGTGTCATTCCTAATCTCACTGCTGTTTGCAAAGAAACACAGAGCTGGAACTTGCCGTCAGTCTAAGTTAGATGGTATGTCAGATGTTATGGGTGAAACTCATGCTGGAAATGCAGCAGGGCATCTATGCAGCTCATGTGAGCTGCTGTTGGTGAGTTTCTGGGCTAACTCCAGGGGTCTTAACCGAAGCTAATATGCAAGGACAGACTCTCTTGTAGGATTCTACATGATGTAACAGATATGTTTCTACACCCAGGCACTGAAGAAATACTTGCTTACTAGTTGCAGAAGGCATGGCACTATCCATCTACTTCAGTGTATAATCAGTAAAGGAGATGTTATTTATCCCAGTTTCATGAATTTCAGGAAGCATATTTTTAGTTCAAAAGATATTTTAAAAAGCTAGCATGAGTGTAAGGAACTGAAAATGCCAACTCAAATTGTTTTCTGAATCTAAAATGAATATGCAACTTTATCTGAAGTGTAGTAGATTATTTACAACAGTTTCATTCTGACTCGCTTTGTAATACATTTGGACAAGTAGGCGGAATCACTTTATGGTGATCCTAAGCTTCATGTAGCACAGTTCTTTTCTTTCAGACACCTGTGTGTTACAATCATGTTCATATTGCTCACTGTCAGCTTATGCTGCTAGTCAACCAACAATAGGCAATCAGAGATTTGTAATCTATCCCTCTATCCACTACTAGCAGAGAAATCATTTTTTCTTCTAGAACTTCACTCTTCACTACCATTAGAATTCTTTTTTTACAGGAATTAAATTCACACACTTTTTCTTGAAGGAAAAGAAGGCCTCTTGCTAGCATTTCAACAGATTTCTAAGCCATTGTGAGGGACAGGAAGAAAGGTCTTTCAACCTCACCCAAAGAATACATCCTTCTTTTCATCACTAGTATGTTCCTATACTGACCTCAGACTCAGATCTTATTTACCACTGCAACAAGTGATGAAATTCCTAATGATTTTAATCACCAAACTGCATGGGTTGGAAGAGACCTCAAGAGATCATTGAGTGCAAGCTCCCTGCTATAAGCAGGTTTCCTTAAGTAGGTTGAACGGGTAGTCATCCAGACAGATCTCGAATAATTTCACAGGAGACTCCACAACATCACTGGGCATGCTGTTTCTGTGCTTGGTCACCCTTACTGTAAAGAAGTTCTTCCACACATTTGTATGGAAATTCTTGTGTTTAAAGTTTAGGCCATTACTCCTTGTCCTATCACTATGCACCACTGAGAAGAGCCTGGCCTCATTCATTTGCCTCCCACCTCCCTTTATATATTCATAAACATTAATCAGATGTCCCCTCAGTCTTCTTTCTCCCAGGCTGAAGAGTCAAGTTACTCAACCTTCCCTCATAAGGAAGATGCTCCAGGCCCTTTAACATCTTTGTGGCCATCCACTGGACTCCTTCTAGGAGATTCCTGTCTTTAAAAATACTGGGCTCCCCAGTTCAAAAATGTGGCTTCACCAGGGCACAGTAGTGGGAGGGGATCACCTCCCTCAACCTGCTGGCCACATTCTTTTTAATGTACCTCAGGATACCATTGGCCTTCTTTACCACAAGGGCACACTGCTGGCTCATAGTCAACCTGCTGCCCACCAGAACACGCAGGTTCTTTTCTACAGAACTCCTCTCCAGGAGGACATTCTCTAACCTGTACTGATACATGCAGTTATTCCTCGTCACGTGCAGTCCTCTACACTCACGTTATACCTCATCAAGTTCCAGACAGTTTGTCTAACAGTATTAGAAGCTGCTACACAGAGGTGAGGGTTATGATGAGCTCAGTTGGGAGCACTCATTAGGGTGGAGAATGCTGGCAGTATCTTACAGGCTGGCTGAATTTTAAGCCTGAGGTAAACATTTCTTGTCCATGACCACTTGTGTTGCAACAACTCCCCGAAGCCATGTAGGTGTGGCAGGATCTTGAAAGGTCTGGTATCTAGTGCCCTTTAAAATACGTGCTAATATATTCAACCTTCTGGTAAACTGCTTCTCCTTTTGGGATGGTACCTCTTATTTGCCAAATGTAAAAAAGAAATTAATAGCTGTATGAATTTTTTTAGGCTACAGTGATGATCAAAGCACTGACAATGAGGGACTGTCCGTCCTCTGTCACTGGCACTACCCAGTCCTCCTCAGACTCCTCAAGGCTAGAGCCAAAGACTATGTGACAGAAATCTTCACCTAAACCAATTCAAGCACATTGTGTTTGCTGAGAGATAGGATCATTTCTGTGCTTTTCCCACCCATGCCAGGTCTGCCACTGGAACAAACAGATGCAGATATGTTCAGACCTCTTCCCAAGGAGAGATCTCCAAACCAGGCAGTTTGATTTTAACAAATAAATAAATAAAAAATATCCAGACTGGGAGTAGCAATCCCCTTCAAAGTCACAAACACTGAATTTCTAAGATAGAGCTTTGTAGGCTTTAATTCAACTACTAGCAAAAGGCTGGGTAGTTACAGTCAGTTTATTTCTAAACAGACTACATTCACGACAAAAGCTAATGGAGTTTTAGGACTTCCAGAGCAGAATGGACTTGAATTTTCTCCCAGAAGTTCTGGTAACTGACGTTGAAAATGCAGTGCTTCTGTTTTCACTCCCCTGACCATTCATGGTATTAGATAAACTGTTCAGGTACACAGACTTTCACACAAATAAATCAGATGCACTTCAGCATCTGGTTTGAAGTGGGACTATGGTTTACTTCCCAAATACTTTTCGCATTGCTGTTGCAGGTGTTGGTGTATTGTACACTGCTACAGCTTTGTCTTGCCCTTTCTGACGACTCATACAGTTCAAAACTAATTGGGTAAAAGACACATTTGACCATTTCCTATCAGATTGATGCTAAAATCAATCTCTGCAAATGTTCTGAGATGAAATGGAGCCATATGCAGACCTCAACATCACTCTCTTCGGATTACAAAAATGCTACCAGACTCTGACAACTCAGAGGAAATATTATTCTGCTTCCAAATCACACAAACTCAGACCTGCCTATAATCAATGCATCTTTCCCAGAGAATGGGAAGTTGCTATAGCTCTTATTTACTCAATAATTCCCCAGTGGTCCTACGAGCAATGAGTAGCTCATGACCAGCAATATTACTCCTGTTCAGCTAGCCCACTGGATGTTAATTCAGAAGTTAATCTGAATTTTTGAAACTGCTGGACTGCCCTGTTGCCTACTTTACATGACAGGAGCCAGGTCCTCATGACTTCCTCTTGTTCATAAAAGTAAAATTACATTAATGCTGCGGACAGAAGTCCTTCATTTTTCTGTTAAAAAAAAAAAACAAAAAAAACACAAAAAACAAAAAACACAACAAACTAAAACAACAACAACAACAACAACAACAAAAAGCCACAAAAATGTGTGGATATAATGGGAAAGTTGACAGAAAAAACACAGATTTGCACATCTGAAGGACAACATTATAAAATGTGTACTTGCCTCTTATGTGAGCCTTTTTCGTCTACTCTCTAATGTTAGTTTCCTTGTTTTTACTTCTTATTTTGACTTCTGCAGGAAGTGTAATTCTAGCTTTCATTGCTTCTTTGTTCATGAAGAGTGCTCAAAAAAGGCAGCAGTTTCTTGGCTATGAAGATTCCAGCTGATAACCATATATCAGTCACCATGGTTAAAACACATGGAACATGCAAGCCAAAACCTGGGCTGGACATTACGGAAGAGACACCAGAGCAGCCATAGAGGAAATACCAATACCATGGCTTCCAGTGGAGCCAGACTTCTGGGACAATACTTTTACTCCATGGTTCACTTCTTCCTTTTGACTTTTTGGGCTCTTACAAACTGTATGCCTCACCTCAAGTCTACTGACTGTCTCAAAGTTGTTTGCTTTGCATCTGTTGTTCACAGACCTTTAAATTCCATTGAGACCTCAGTCTACAGTTCACATTCCTCCTACTTTTATCGCTTTATTTCTTAATATCCTTACAGACCTCTCAAAAGTCAGTAATATTTAAATAAAACTCAAACCACCATGATGTCATTTTGGGAATATCAACATTGGAAATTTTTGTTTATGTATTATGACACCTTTCAGAAATATCTGCTGATTTCTCTCACTTCTGTCTTGTAAGACACAATTACTCCTACCTAGTGCCTTTCATACATGTATACATATTAAACAACATTTCTGAGTAGATAGATTTCATCTCTTTTATAAAACATTGCTGAGAGAGATGCTGGGATGAGAACTCATCCACTCTGAAATAATTCTAGCTAATAGCAGAGATTTCATTCAAGATTTCACTCCACTCTAGTGTGGAAATCTGCACGGAGAAGATGTCTTTATCAGAAAGAACAGAAGGAAGCTGTCCTTACTCCACTAAAGAGAACAACTCCATGGCCTTGTGTCTCAATAGCTCAATAGCACAGTAGTAGCTCCAAAGAAAATCTAAGATGTATTAACCTTCTCATCCAACATGTAAAGACTAAGTATTTCTAGGAACGATACAGCATTTTTACTGTTTTGCCTGCCACTTCCAGTACATAACCTATAACCTCAGCAAAACTTCAAAACAAGTGGGAACACCACCAGAATCACAAAAAATGAACTGCTGTTGCAAAACCATTCTCTGTATTCCAAACAGAAACTTCTACACTTAAATAATCAATACTTAGAAGGGAGAAGGTGTCAAGGAAAAAGAGTGATCTGAGCTTTGTTTTTCGTGCCTGGAAACATCCTGATGACTGCTCTTAATTATACTGGTTACGTTCAGTGCAGTAGTACAAGGAGGAAAAGAGAGTATCATAATTAATTCTAAAGATTCATAGAATCATAGACCATAGAATCACAGAATCACAGGGTCAGAAAGGACCTAGAAGATCATCTAGTCCAACCATCCTCCCATTACTATTGCTACCACAAGCCACGAAAGCATAAAATAAACAAAAATCATAAACAAAAATCATGAGTCACAAAATCACAGGGCAAGACAGAGAAATTACAGAAATAAGTTAGGAAGAAAAAAAAACACAAAACACCCAAAAGCAAATAAAGAGAAGAAAAACAAAGCTCCTGGGTTCTACTTTATTCACCACTGCTGCAGTCTTAGAGTGCATTTGAGTAATATTTAGAAACTTTGGCCACAAAGGGTTGGAAACTCACTAACTTACAAAATCAAAAGTTAAAAAAATAAAAAACAGTACATTCCACGATCCTGATCTTCAAGAAAAATATCAGCTATTGTATGACTCATGATAAAATCACAGGATTTGGCAACACTACAGATCATCAGGTAACTCCCATTGCAACACACAGGGGTAACCCATGAAGCAAGTGTTTACAGGTTTTCAGCTACAGTTGACACTTCTGGGTTTAATGCCAACATTAGTTGAAATGAGTATGAACTCATACAGTACACAGAGTCTTGGATCATGCTTTCAGGTATGATTCTTAATCTCAACTATAATTTAGGCCAGTGGGACTGCCATTGGAACAGGACTTTTGTACTGTTTCTATTCACAGCAACAATGATCAGCATGCTCAGTCAGATTCCTTAAAGGCAAACATGAACTATCTTTTATATGCAACTCAATTATCACAGCAAAACTGACTCCAGAAATGTTAAGTTCACCATATTTAACTGTCCCTGTGCTAGGACTCCAAAAAAACACATTCCTCTCTGCGTCATCCTGTATCACATACAGTCACAAATCACTGAAGTCAGCTTTGTCTGACCCTAACAAGCCAGCCCCTTTTCTTCCTCCAGGTTCTTCACCTTTTATGTTTCCTTTTGATCCTCAGTGTTCTAGCCTAGCACAGCAGCTCTCTTGGTTGATGTCTAAATATGTGCCTTTGTGTGATAAACACATGGCTGTTTGCAAAATGACTGGGACCGCTGTGCTGCTTCCCTGCCTGATCAAGCCTAATCGAAGCTCTGTGAAGAACAAAGACCAAAATAAGGTCCTTTCAGTGAATATCACTTCATGAATTAATTGGAGGAGATGCCCATCATAGGTTTTCACTATCAGGTAAAGGTTCCTGCCTGTCACATGGAAAAAAATATCCATGTCATGCCAATCGGACAGTAATAATACAACGGTTAATGCAAGGAGACACACGTTAATCCCACAGTCTCACAATCCATTCTATTATGAAGCAGCCACTCTGAGATGAGGGAAACAATCCAGCTAGGGCCCAAAGGTGTGCGATGCACATAGACTGCAGTCTCTGCTCTTCAGTCATACCTGAGAAGTCTGCTAGAAACTGTTCTGATGAGCTAAATCTAGCCAGAACAGAATTGAACCCCCAGTTCAAAAAAGAAAGGCCAAAGTAGAAGAACTGGTTCACTATAGGAAGGCCATTGGGTGGGCTGCACTTAAATTTGGAAACCACTCTTTCCAACCCACAGATTGGTAAGGAGCAAGAAGGGCATGCACAGAGGGAGAAGGCAAAAGGAAAAGGAACAGGAGTTAGAAAACTTCATTTAACTCATCTCTACAGTGGAAGTGCCTGGCTTTTAGCAGTATGTGGAACTGGCAAAACCTTGCTTTAGGGATTGCTGCAGGCACTGACACAGAAACAGAATCATATCTAGCAGGAGTGAGGGGGTGGGACATAACTAAAGTAAATAAGGCAGGGAACAGAACATTAAGCTGGAGATCTTGAGGATAAAAATCATTCTTGTATTTAAAGCATTAAAATAATATTATTTTTATCTACTACTTCCAAAATGAGCTAGCACTGGCAGTTTTAATCATGGGCTGCGCTCCCCACATTCATACAAGGAATGACAGTGAGCTGCCTGTCTCAAACACGTCTCAGAACTGAGCTAGCGGTCTTCACTGAAATTACTACTGACTCACATTAGTTCAGGTGAAGAGACTCTAGCTCAGCACGTACAATAAAATGTGATCATGCTCTGAAAACAGGCAACAAGAACAACACTGTTGTGATGCTTTGACTAATGACCCAGGCTTTTACCTGCAGATTTTAACTTGCTGTTCTCTTCCACATTTTCTGGCTACTGCCTAGCACTCCATGGTAGCCTACAATAGGCAGAACAAATGAATACTGTCTTCAGGCAAAAAGGCTGAAAAAATGATCTAAATGATGACTTCCCATAGGGCACTCACAGGGATGTTTCATCTTCTCCTGACTTTAACCTGCAGCCTCACTAACGCAGCCAGTAAGCAGCACGAAGCACTGGAAAATGGTACGTGATATAACATGAAGATCAATTTATTCAGCTATGACTATAGGGTCTAGTTTTCCTGCATAATGCATTAAGTTTGGAATTTACTGGAAGCTGTCTTTGTTGGTTAACTCCTTCTGTGACTTCAGATACATAGCAAGTATCAAGGAAAGCAATGCTTATCTGGTTCAGAAGACTGGGAAAAACAGCTTCTCTGCTTTGTTAAAACACGAATGATCCATGGTTCGGGACTGACCTTCTCATAGCTAATTTTGACCTAATGCTAATTCTGCATTTCCTGCAAATTCACCTCCTTTGAAACTCTGTTTGCAAAGTAAAAGCTGGCATTTCTTCACTTGAAACAGAGCTGAAAAAGTATAAACACTTTGGATTCATACAAATATTTTTCCAACGTAGATGCTCTGAAAATAGACAGTAGGCATTTAAGCATTAAATAGTTCTTTCTGTAATGCAGAAAAAAAGAAAATATTTTTAATGACAGAGGAGCTTGTGGGGCAAATCCCACAATATTTACACATACACAATTAAGAATACTTCTGGCTCAGAAAAACACAAACAAGCTTCCAAGCCCAACTACAGATCCTCACCACAACAAAAACATGCTACAGAACCTTCTACTAGCTTGAATGAAGTTTCTGAACCCATCCTACCTCTCTCTCCAACCAGTTAATTAATCTATTTATGGAAACATGCTTCTCTGCACTCTCTCCTGAACAGTCACACTGCCACCAATAAGCTACTTGAAAATATGACAGATTTTCATTGTTCATAACAGCTTTAGGGAAGGTGAATCATTTGTCTTGAAAAAGCGCATATTTCTTCCAAAAGCTTAGTTTCTATTTCCACTACCCCCCCCCCCCCCCTCCCCTTTCTTTTACTACAAGAGACATGAGGAATGTCCAACTGGAAGACATTCAAGACTATTTTCAAGCATTTATTTATTAAACTTCCAGTTTCCAACAGGGAAATTTGAGGGTTCACCTAGTACAGGTAGAACAGCATTTCAGAACCTTTTCTAATAACATTATCACTAAGATACCTCAACTGATCAAAGTATTCTGCAGAAACAGGTCTTGGTTCCTCAGTTCATTTGCAAACCTACTGAATGTACTCAGTGTCCCCATACAAAATGAAAAATCCATGAGGTTATTAAAAAGAAAAAAAGAAGAAAATAATTAAAGAATTGCATTCTTAAAGTATCAACATTGCTTATCTAAAGAAATTACTTCATTACTAGCAGTCATGAATGTCCGTCTTGTGATAGCTGCTTAGTGCAGTTACAAGCTTCCTTCTATATTACATTGCCAAATTCTGCCTTCATTCCCATGAGGAACTGCTGTTGTTGTACCTGTGGCTGCCACAGCAGGTAGACAGATGGGCACAGTCCTTCCTCTCCCTTGTAGATAACTTCCACGTCTGCTCCTTGCTGGAGCACTAAAGGAGGCAGCTCTCAGCTCCCACAGAACAATGCGGAACCAAAGCAGCACAGAAATCAAAAATAGTAACATATTTGTTCAGCCAAACACTCGGAACTGACACTCCTACAGGGCTTTAGTCATAGTTAGTATCTGGCCTTGTCACGTTTAACTTTACAAATGGCTTCAAACAACTAAGTGCTGGCCTGGCATCCTCACAGCACTACATCATATTAACTGATCAAATCAAAGGGGTTGAGGCTGAACAGTTTTGTGTGCCAATCTCTAAGTCCATTTAAAGCATGATTGATTTACCTCAGTTTAGCCAGTGTCAGAATTGAAAATTATCACTTGAGAAGTTGCTGTGGTTTCCTCAGTTTCTTTTAAATCAACTGGAAACTCAAGTCATGTGAATTCCATATGTAGAAAAGCTTTCATAACATACTTGATGACCACCTGCACCATTTTTAATGAGAATATGGAAGCTTTAAGTAGTTGACAGAAAATAGTCTCTTCCAAATGCAAGACTGACCCCTGTGTTGACAGCATACAGTGACTCTGGTTGCAAAAAAAGCCAAATAGCTCCTAAATAACATCCTAAAACTACAGCTAACTCTTGCTGAAGCTAAAATCTTGCTAAATATGCTAAATTAAGTTCTTTACTAGGAGAGTGGTGAGGTCCTGGAACAGGCTGCCCAGGGACGTTGTGGATGTCCCGTCCCTGGAGGTGTTCAAGGCCAGGTTGGATGGGGTCCTGGGCAACCTGATCTAGTAAACGTGGAAGTTTGGTGGCCCTGCCAGGCAGGGGGGTTGGAGCTTCATGATCCTTGAGGTCCCCTGTAACCCAGGTCATTCTGTGATTCTTTAAAGATGTGTTCATAGTGTATTCAAAAGAACACTAAGATACCAAAAATGCTCAGGAAATGGTAAGAAACATTTTTATATCAACTGCTATAGCTTATAAAGGGTTAAAACAGACCAGCATATGTTTATTAACACTGCTCATTCACTCAGGAGACTGACAGGCACATGCAAACCCTCTGTGGTTTGAGACAAAAACCTTTATGGAAGGTCACGAAATACGTTACTTTGGGGGAAGAGTTTTATTTGCTTTTTAAAGTTGAGAAAATGAAGCACAAACATTTAAGACTGACAAACCACACAGAAAGGAAATTCAAAGTTACTTCTCAGTCCCTCAGGCTCCCTTTCGTACAGCTAGGTTGCTTTGTGAATCATAAAAAACTATTGCTGTCATATTTGCCATTTCATATTTTCATTTTTCATTTTATTTGTTTTTGGCAATCTCCCCTTGAAATTACTGGCACACTTTCTGAACAGTTTTTTTGAAGGCATATAAGGCCATACCTATCTTTCCTCCACACGATTTGCTTTAAGGATAGGAAGCATGGTCACTGCAATGCGAGCCACATGCTCCATGGTAGTATCTGAGGGCCCACTGGGCTCCTGTCATGTGTAGCTTTCCACAGCCCTCAGCACATCACTCCTTTGGGATCCCAGTGCACAGCCTCCCAATTGCACACCATTACTGATGTCCTATTTTTAGTACCATTCTTTTTTTGTGTGCAAGGAAGCACATATTTTGAGAACAATTGTCTGCCTCTTGGAGAGGACCTCAGACTGTTTTAAGAAAAATGACTGATTTCTTTCTTAAGCATTTTGAACACAACAGATCTTCCCTTTTCCTCTCCTCTGTAGTGAGCCCATACTGAAAATAACTGCACAAATGGTCACAGTTTGCAAGAAAAAAAAACACCACCCAACAAAACACACAAAAACAACCTACCTCTTTTGGTTTCTGGCTCCCATCCCACACTGTACATTCTCTTTCCACATAGAGGAATCAGACTGGGGGTTTGATTTGCATTAATATTCAAATCACTGAGCGTCCCTCCACCTCCAAAAGGAGGGTCTGAACCCAGAACCATTCTCCAGTCTAGACAGCTACCTGACCATACAAATGCAACAAAGAACTTGGTGTGAGGAGCGAGAACCTATCATCATGTATTTCAGTAACAGCACCCAGGCTGGTCAGTTAAAAGGTCACATTCAAAAATACATGGTGCCCAAGTGACGTAAGTAAGTCATTAGAATATTTGAGGTATAACTGAATTGTTATTACAATTAAATGTTAGTACATTAATTGCAGTCCTGCTGTTCAGCATTGTCTTTTCACCATGGTAGAGGAATTCAAACTTGAGTTCCTAATATTTTCCCACACATGGCTCCATGTTAAGCCCAAGTAACTGGCCATCACAAGTGCATCTTCCTTGGTCAAATGCTGGAGCACATTCAAGTCATGGCTGCTTCGTGCAGGTCCCAGTCATTCTTAAAGCACTATCTGAACAGTCTACATAGCCAGGATTGGAAACAGCCAAGCAAACTGCCTTCAGCCACAGCACTGCAGGTCCAACTTAAGCAAGGATGTGCTCTGCAGAGAGAGCCTCTATCTCATACCACAGAAAATACTATGTGTATACACATACTGCCACTCAATCAGAAACAACTTCTGTAATATTTCATAACACAACAATAAGTGTGGGGAGAAACTGTGTACACAAGAAGACTCACAGCTGCTCACTCAAAATAAGCATTTAAATTGATTAACCAGACAGCTGTGCTTTTAAACTAGCAACCTTTACACAGTTACATGATTCAGAGGGATAAATATTTGTTTTTCCAGATTAAAGAAGGGCATTATCAGGACTTTTTTGAAAGTGCTTTTACTGCCACTTTTCCTCCTTTCCAGCCATAAACAAGTAAGGAAACAAAACAAAAATGTGCTTAGGGTGCAAAATTTGTCATGACAGCCTTGTCATGACAAGACTTGGGGATTTTGGTTTAAGATTAATATAAAATCTACTAATGTAGAGATCAAATGTAGCTACTAATGTAGCCTCATTTTGCTTAGCTTTTTTAATACCTCTGAACTTCAGGAATACTTGGGAGATCTGGAATTTAAGTTAAGGCATATCCTCCAATAAAAGGACACTCCTGCTATGGTCCGGCTTACAATAGCATCCATGTATTCTGACAAAAATGAATCCTGTGCTATTTCTGTCTCTAGATCTGAGCATAACCCATCCTTCCTAGTCTATTTGAAGTACAGTTTCCAAGCAGAATGCCTCATTTAACAAATCCACATCCTTTGCACACACAGAGACATCTCTGTCAGTGTTTATGCAAACGTATTTATGGAGAGGCTCTATTCAGGGCTCCTTTCTGCTGTTAGGAGGCATTTTCCTCCAAGAAAATAATGTTTATGAACCATTTTGTCCTCACACAGTAAGATTTGAATGACAGATTCAGGAAAATAGTATGAAAAAGAAATTACTCTCTTTCATAATCCATAAGCTCAACGAAAATCGTAAATCAGAGGAAAGTTAGACTCAAATGTAATCCCTTGGGAGTAGAATCATTTTGAATGGATTTGGGGAAAAACACAGACTATTCTCAAAGTCAGTAGCTCGGAAGATTATATTTGTCTCTGTCAAGTTACATGCAAAGAAGCAGAGTAACACAATTTAATACTCCAGGGATATGTTCTCTTGATAGATGTATCTAACTTCCAGAACACTTAATGGGAATTACATACTGAGCATTGAGAAAAGAGCACACACACAAGAATACACACTTTTAATGATATCCAACCTTAGGAAAACTTCTTTTTGTTGACTTCTTTTGTAGGAATCCTGCTGCTGTGGCATGCTGTTACAGGGTTATCAGATTGCTTGGTAAAGAAGCTGCTCTACCAGCAAAGCAGCATTTCCTTTATCTACTAAGGGTAAACTTGCAAGCATATCCCCAGGTATTAGCTGTTTCTTCTAATGCATTTGCAAATGACTCCCTGCAGCTACCTCTTGGACAGTGAATCAGCAACTGGCAATACTGTTCTGCTGAAATAAGGGAAAGTCAGCTCATTCATTTCTATCAGAGGCTGACATTTTACTGGGCTTGATGAAAAACAAAAATCATGGTTGAAGCTTGTCCACTGTGAAATGTGTTTCACCCATAAATGTTTCACCCTTGAAAATTCATTATTTCTAAACCAGAAGCGTGAGTAAATCACTCAGTTTACCATAAATTATTTCTACAACAGTCTCTACTGTGTGTGCGCGTGGTCCTGTAGGTAAGTTCTCACATATAAGAAGTTAGCACAGGGCGCTCAAAATGATCCCCAGAGGTCCCTTCCAACCTGATGATTCTGTGACTACCCACCACTTGCAGCAGTGAGATCTAGAAAATTTGACATTACAGCGTATGGTGAGGACGCTCCTCCATTAGACACAGCGCAGTGGGAAGGAACTTGCCAGTCTAAAATGTTTAGTCTACCTGCCCGAAGACGTGTGAGGGACTGCAGACTCTTCCACTTTGTTTATGATGACGCAGAATAAAATCGTAAATAAACTCAGAACGTGAAATATACACATGGAGTTGGATTTCTAGGGTTTTCCTCTCCTGGTTGCTATTGATAGGGCCATTGTTTGCAAGTTATAGCCAAAGTAATTCTCAAGATCATAATCTTTCAGCAGCACTCCAAGATAGCACACACGCTTGCAAGTTGCCTTACTTAGAAGAAACACTGCAGGGAAGAAAGAAACCTAAGTGTCTATAAATGTCCATAAAACAATTCCTTCTAATGTGTCCACTAATGAAGGAATTGTTTCAGGGAGAAAGCTAGGAAGAGAGAAGACAAACACAAGATCAAACACATCAAGCGGCAGCTCAGAAGCAGACCTTCTGTTGACTTTTAACTTTCATCCGAATGCTTCACAGTTTCATCCAATTACTTCAAAAATTTCTTCTAATAACTGAGGACTACAGAAAGCATGGGATGACATTTCTTAAAACTTTTAAATAGTGCAGTTCTGTTTTGAGAACGGAAGCAAACATTCCTTCTTCTACAACCTTGGGACAGCAAATGTCTCCTGCCACATGTCTGAGTTAA
The DNA here is from genome assembly GCF_054131305.1 of Coturnix japonica. NCBI lineage: Eukaryota > Metazoa > Chordata > Aves > Galliformes > Phasianidae > Coturnix > Coturnix japonica. The sequence continues at coordinate 102,840,255 of NC_140664.1, forward strand.
ATTTAATAAGATAAGAACTGCAACAGATGTTAATCTGTAACTTTTGAGTGCCGCTATGTGAAATTATACTAGCTAATGTTTAATGGCTTAGAGTTGCTGAGTGCTTCTAGATATTGGTGATAGCACATCTTCATCTTTTGTCTGATGGCCACTTATTCAACAGCAGAAATCAGTAATAGTCTGGAGGATGTCTAAGAGCTTCTAGGAAATGCCTGGATCATTTTCATCAAATGCCAAATGGATTATTAATTTTGTCATGAAAATACTATTTCAACAATCGCCATTCAGGAAGCTGTGCGTAACATGGCCCTAGTAGCTGAACTACTCAGCATCCGTTGAAACATCATGAGCCAGTTGCAGGCTTTGTTATGGTTTCTGGTGTAACCGTTCAGTGATACGGTCAGCTCATTCTCTAAAGTTGCCATTCTAGCAATTTGTTGGGGTTTTTTGTTTGTTTGGTTCCCCCCCCCCACACACACACACACAAATACTACACTCAAAACAACACAGAACAAAACACGTTTTCAAAAGTGCTCTCACAAAACAGAACAATTCCAAGCTTTCCAAACACAATAATATCTTAATTTATACCAGAAGGAAATGCTCTGTAGGAACGGAGACATTTTTTGAATTCCTTGGATGCAAAATTTTAGAACTGATGCATATTTGAAATATCCTTCCAGTGGGTAGTTAGCCATGTCCCTTAGCTGTTTGTTACCTCTGGAGATGCTAGTAGGAGCTCTGAAAGACACAAGTGAAGCCAGCCTGGTAGTAGTTACTGGCCGTATCACCGATTTCTAGTCAACAGAACCTCCACGTCAGGAAGTGCTGGAATGATTTTCCCAGTCTGACCTTCTGCAAGTGCAATCATTCCACCCAGCTATTTTTTGCATCAAGCTCTAATTTCCCTGTATATGCACAAAAAGCAAAATCCTGCCTTGATTCAGAGATTCACATTGGGAAGTTAATCACAACCCTTGATGGGGCTCTAATCATGAATTTATGCTCTTTGTGAAAAAAAAAAAAAAAAGTGCACCATTTCTAAAGCTCTTTAGTTTGTTCACAACTTTCACTTGTTGGGATGGGCACGTTCACCTTTCATAAACTTACACCACTTCTCCCTCCCTGCAGAATGAGGAAAAATTAAGTTAGTGCCGCTCACTGCTCTCCTACCCACAGCTTACCATTCTGGCAGAGCAAATTTAGCTAGGTTAAACCATCTTACATTTGCCTAAGGGCAAATGCTCCCAGTTCCTGATGTTTATGCAATGTTTTATTAAGGCATGGCAAACTGCCTGCATGTCTGACCAAATCCATACCCAACCACAGAATAGCAGCCCTACATACTGTTCCTAATTCTTTCATTTTTCTTATGTACAAAAACAGAAGTCTGTCATTTTCAAAAGCTAGGCAAGCATAATATTAAACTCGTGCTTGAAAATGCTAACAAAGCAATATGGGTCCCTAATCAAACAGTAATACCTCCTTCCTAATCCACTGCAGGCCTAAAGACAACAGAATGGAAACTATTGCTCTAGGTAGAGCTAACTACACATCAGACTACAAAGCACAAAATGGAAATTTAAAACAAACTCCAACTTTTAAAAGGAAGAGTGATGATTGCATTGGCAGCAAAACTATTCACACTAAGCAACAGCTTTAAAAGGCAGGTGTTAGTGTTTTCTATTTCTAGATTTGTGGTTATGATAGTGGTAAGTTTGCCTTGTCATTGACATTCAAGGGTAAGACATATCAAATAATTAGTGGTTTGTTTCTAACATTTGCTACCCACTTTCAACTATGAGAAGGCAAATACGTTTCTGACTTCAAACCACCAGTAGGAATGTGTTTGACAATCACACTACCTGGCACCAGAACAAAAGTTGATGAGTCCAGGCTGGATGTGGCTCTGGACAGCCTAGTCTGGTGGTTGGTGACCCTTCACAGAGCAGGGAGGTTGAAACTAGGTGATCATTGTGCTCCTTATCAACCCAGGCCATTCTTTGATTCTAAGTACAGATTCTAAGCCAGAGAAAGCATGAATTGGATGAATCACAAATAATATATGTGACCAATCAGGGGAAGAGTTGGGTCTCAGGTAGATGAACCCAACTTCGTGCCCTCACTGTTCCCTGGCATCTCCAAGCACACAGCCTCCTAAGCATGGAGAAACGGAGAGGGGGGAAGAGTGAATCACAGCTTGTTGATCTCAGCAGGAGGATCTGGGACTGACAGGGGTTCCTGGATGCTATGAGGGTTATCATCCAAAATTTCCATTGAGAAATAACAGCAGTTATGACTCTTTGAACTTAAATTTCCTATTCACAACAGACTACCTCTTTACATTTCCCACGAATTCTATAATTGCCTATAGAAACCATAATTAATTCAATTATTTTTTTTTAATTTTACATATATTAAGCAGAACTAATCCAAACTGTGGAAATTCTAGTACAAATGACCATTCTGAAGTTTAACAGCAGCCTAACAATCACAACAGGTAAAATTCTGAGAAGCTGGAGGTCTGGGTTTGGATCTCCTGAGATTAATGAGAGACTGAGCCCTGGTTTCTTACTTGTTAGCTCACTGCTTTGATTAAAGGTGAATATTCAAAAACTGTGTTCAGTTTCGAGTCACCATCAAGTCTTGTCTCCACCTCCCACATTAAACAAGGAGCCTCCTAACACACACAGGAAACAGCTTTCAGACCTAATTCATATAATTTGAAATTCTCCTTCTTGTTTTCAAGTACTTACCTTTTAAACAATGCAAAATATTCCTATGCCTCACTACTCATTCTAAATCTCACGCCCCTGGATCTCAGTGATTTAATTTGAATCACACTGATATCTTCTCTTATATACATTAAAAGAAGATGTACACATGGAAAGCTCTTCACGTTGCGCTAATATTCATAGTGCTAGAATGGCCTTAGGGAAAAGCTGGAACAGCAAAGCCCTCAGCCAGGCAGAAACTTCAAGGCAAAACTGTAAGATACGAGAGGTAAAGAATGTACAAAAAGGAGCTTAACATAGAAAAGAAAAAAAAAAAAAAAACAACGATGAAGAAACACTTCTTTGGTTGTGTTCTCATTTCCATAATTGTTACCCATCTTTTCTTCTGTGTCTTCCTGTTTCAATCATCCACAAGCAAGCAGAAAACAGATATGGCTTTAGTTACAACAAGACTATGTGGTATAGCTGCTTACATGCAAACTTGGGCTACACCAGCTTTGCAAGCCTGATGGCCTGACACTCTACGTAGCAGATGAGAATACTATACATGCAATAAAAGAATTGGCTTCCCAGATTTTTTACTTCAGGCATTCCTTTGTGGTAAATCTGGGTGAGGAAATGGAAGAACAGGCTGAGAGAAAGGGGATATTCAATAGTCCAGAAGTATGTATCTGGGGACCTAGTTACTTTTTGAAAGCTGCAATAAAGGGGCTTACAAAGTCATGACTATTACATGGTCTTCTGTGATCTTTTTATGAAGAAGAGAAATGGTTGTTTCCAATCTTTTTAAAAAAAAAAAAAAGAAAGAAAGAAAGAGATTATGTAAAGTCTCTCTTTGTTGTGCTGTGAACTCCCTGGGGAGAATCTCAGTCACCATGCAGGGGCTGGAATAGTGAATGAATCCATCAGGGAACAAGCTTTCTTCTCCTCTGACATGCTATGGGGGACCACCCGCACACACGTCAGCCCTTTCCCTGCAGAGTGCTGACTCTACAGCCCTGCCCAGCCTTAGCCAGTAAGCATCGTTCCTCCCCAGACAACTCACCGATGGAGTTTAGATACACCCACACTAAGTGTGGCAGGACTATGGGCCTCCCACACTTCAGGCAATAGCTCTAACCGCCGTAGGAACAGGAAGCAATGCAACAGTGAAAAAATCAGTAATGGGAATGGTGGAGAGGTGGAAGGTACACAGCAGGGCAGCTGGCTAGCTTCCACAGCACAGTCACTGCAGCATCGTAGATCCCCTTGTATGCTGGAGATAGATGAGAAGATAATTGTTGCATGCCTGCAGGCAGAACCAGCTAACGGAAATGGAGGACCAACAACCACCTGCACATGAACAGCTCTTCTCTTGAGATCTCTGTGGGCCCCTGATCATAGATGGACAGATTTGTACTGTTCAAAACCTCAGTAATTTCTTCTCATTAGTGAGGAACACATAGATTTATTTCTTTATTCCTGTATTCTTTCTATGAATTTGACAGGAAGAATGGGACACACTACCCAGAGAATGGAGTCATTGCCTGGTCCTGTTCAAGTCAGATGCAGAACAAGAAGTGTGTTCTGAGAGCAGAAGACCAACTACCACATGGGCTCTGGGAGCGGTTCAGTGCTGGTCAGATGCTGAACTCCTATATGATTTTATCACTATTCCATCTCATCACTTATACAGTGAAAAAGATAATTCTTAATCATGTGTATTCTTACAATGCAGCCTATTTTAGGATAAAATGTGAGTAAAATGCAGCCTATGCAACCTTGTGCTCAGAATAACAGAAGTGCTACTCTAGATTAATTAGCAGCTTTACACTGACTTGAAATGAAATAAACAGACATGTAGCTACAGTCCTCTTTAGCAGCAGCCTGAAAATTGCTTCATGGATACTGAATGTCTACTGATAGAATTTTTTAAGAGACAACAGAGCAGGAGAAACGAATGACTGCTAAAAGGGAAAAATGTAATTTCACCTATCGTATTTTCCCAAAACATGCATTTTAACAAACAGAATTTTCAGACACCGCTCTTCTGGCATGCTCTGGAAGTGCACAAGATATGTTAAGTCCTGACCTCCTAGGAAAGCAGATGGAAGTTAGTTAGGACAGACAGGCAATACTAAAAGCAGGGCAGCAGTTGCAAAAGAAAAAAGAATGTTTGGCTCCATTTGACCACTAAGTTTTCTTCAAGAGCTGAAGTACTATCGCCCGCTCCCATTCTGCAGCCTTATTTAGTGAGTTTAGTATCTGAGCTGCTGGTTGGACCTCGAGGATCAGAACAGACCAGCATCTCAAAACACACAAGAACTCTGGATGGCTTTCTGCTTCCTTCCCTGAAAATAACCAGAAGTCATAACCCATTAGTAATCATCTGTGGTCTGTTTCAAAGTTCATTCCCTTGTACAGCAACATTAAAAATGTTCTTATATTAGTTAGCGAGATGAAATCTACAAAATTACCGCATTAGCATTCAAAAGCCCCAGGCACAACCTATCCGTGCCAACAGGTGATGTATATGATGTGGTTACTTCCATTCTGTGCTGCAGAATCTCGAGCAGCATTAAAACCAGAGGGAAGCGATTCACCTACATCTCATGGCTGAAATACCTAGACTTGGGAGAACTTCAGGTTAGCTCCTGGAAGAACTGACTGAACCCCTTTTTCTTTCTGCCAATTAAATGAGTACCAGCTTATTCATGGCTCTTTGGGATGAGGACTTACAATTAAAACACACACCTACATTCTGAGGTGTTTGCCCCCTAATCCTTATTTCCACTTTGCTTCCTTATTAATTACAACTGATCAGCACTAAAATGAGGCTTCAGTTTTCATGCAGTTTGGGAAATGTACTCGACTGCTTTCAAATTAAAGGTCTGGTCTTGATGAAAAAAATCACCCCCCCCCTTGAACATTTCTCTTCTTTAGGAACACCTATCCCCAATCAATTAATCTTCATCCCCCCAAACTCTCTTACCATCATTATTCCTGGACAAAAATCCTTAATGATTAATTGTAAGAAGACTGGAAACACTTCCTTTCCCTTGACTGCCTGCAATCTCTGCTTCCTCAAGTTCTGAGGATGTCACAGTGCTGCACTCAAATTACTCTTTTGCTCCAAGAAAAAGAACCAGATCACTCTGGCTCTGGTATGATTGATATCACAAAAGCCCCCTCAAGGGAATTACAGCCTCATAACATAGAGTTGCCTATTATTTATTCCATGGCCAGATTCTCAGCTGGTATAAATCAGGGCAGGTTCCTTGCCTTCAACAGGGTAAAGCTGATTTATGCCAGCTGACAGTCTGGTCCTGCATGTGCTCCACTTGCACAATGCTAGTTTTTAAAAGAGGGCCATTAAAGTGCCCTAGGCACGTAAGAACCACACTTGGGTCTTTACTTAGAAAATGCTGCTCTGAGGAGTAACACTGTGAAGCCTTCCCACAGCTCTCTGAGTACGCACTGTTCAAATTCACTTGCTTTCCTAACAGGAGGAAGTCTTTACGCCCTGACAGAGCCGCTACAACCTTGGGAACACAAGATGGATTTTATAATGTCTTGGCATAGCCCAGGTTCATAACCAAGTTTAAATGCTGAATTAAATTAAGCCCACAGGCACACCAATGGAATAATTTGAAAGAACTGATCAAATGCACAGGGGGCAGAAGCTATCTTTCAAAAGTTGTATTACTGGTGACTAGGAAAAGACTGAAAGGAGGTGGTGTGACTTTCAAATCACTGGCTGAGCTTCAAGCTAAAGCTGCTTCAGAAGTCTTTCTTTTATTTCCTTAAAAACTCAAAAATCTCCTTAAGGAGAAGGGCAACTTCTGCAGTTATTTGCGGATTTGGGGCCAAAGCGCTTGGGTACAAAAAGATCATTTGTAGGACATGAAAGATGGTGTTCTGGTACCTCTGGCTCCAAATCACCTTTTCAAAATCAAAACATGAATCTAAAGAGTGTCATTGTTGTGATGTAACTGCTTGGCTCTAAGATGACAGATGTGAGGAAGAAGACTTCTTTATCCATTACCAAAATTCTTTAATTTAAGTGGAATTTCTCCTATCAGGATTGCTAGTAATAAACGCTGTTGTTCCCTGCCTGACACAAATTTCTGAATACAGCTTTCATTACCACAACATGAAACAAAGACTAGAATATGCCTTTCATTCTGTGCGATGCCATTCCTACCGAATGAGGCAAAGACAAACACATGGCCACAGATCAACCTAAATAATGCTGGCCAAAAGACACTTTTCCTGATCTACAAAATATCGTAACATTTCATATATTTTCATATTCATGACCAGAGTGAAACAAAAGTCTTTTGAAGTGGTGTGTGCTCATGAGTGCAAAATGACAGAAGAGACAGCCACCCAATGTCCTGGAGACAGAGGATAGGGGGAGCTCCAGATTCAGATGTTTGCTTTGAGCCAGAGCAAGCACTTGATCTTACTTTTATTCCATCTTCAAGTAGTAATTATTTTAATTATTGAGTAAAGATGATTTCTCTTTCTGTCTTTTCCATATCAGAAACTCTGCCTTGGACTAGGAGGAAAAAAAAAGGTTTCCTGATGCAAGTTTAGTGGAAACTGGTACATTTCCACAAATTGTTTCAGTTTTGACAAATCAGCATTTTCCCATGAAAAACAGTGTCAAAAGCTCTCAACCAGCTCTAATTCTAACCAGATTAACTCAGGGATGAATGCCAGCAGGAAGCCCTTGCTAAATACTAGTTGTTTGAGCAAAGGAAAACTACTCCTTCCCCAGATGATCTTCCCAGAGGTGAAAAGGCTTTAAAATCCATACAAGAAAAAGGACAGGTAGTTCAGCTGTAACAGCTACAATAGCATTCTGAGAAAGGGGAAAAAAAACAAACAATAACCAACTGTATTTCAAAAATTCACAAACACTGACAAATCAGCAATTTCTACTTCTCCTGCTGCTGTTCATGATATTGCTTCTTAACATCCGAAACAGTTGTTTAACTTTGCAGCAAGGCAAACAAATGGACAAAACAAATGGGAACAAAAGGAATCCATATGGACAGCAGGGCAGTCCCCATAATACATGTTCACATTCAAATGCTGCTTAAATCCCTAGAAGGGATGAGAGCATATCATGGAACAGAATTAAGTAGTGCCTGGTGAGATGAGCTAGTATTAATAATTAATTCAGATAAGTTTTCATCATTTGATGGTTTGTTCTCTTCTAACCTAGACATGTATCTTAACAATATCTGCATTGTTCCATGCAGCAGGATATAAATCACTGTACTCAACCAATGGCAGTTCTTCCAGTCTGACTTCATGCCAGAATCAAGCAATAATATGAAAAATTAACCACTGAAGATTTAGGTGTGCCATTTGGGAACCAGTTCTGTAAGTATATAGTACCAACTCACAGCTGACAATGGCACACAGGTCAATGTCATTTGCCTCAGCTACAGTATCCTGATATGCTGTTTATATCTTTGTTCATTTGACCAAGTCCGCAACACTCTTACAAAACAAGCTAATTTATGTCCCTAGGTTGTGACTATCAACAGTCTCCCATGAGTCCAAGAGCTTCTGTGCGGCAAAGGAGATTTGGCTGTACAGGTCCCACTACCTCAGGGCACACCAGATGCAGAGGGGATGTATGCACCTCCCTTTTGCTGAACCCGGTGCTACAAAAGTGGGTGAGAGCTTTGACCTCCACTGTGCCATTAGCACTGATCTGCCAGTGGGTAGAATGCACAGATCTCTAACAGTTCATTGTGCTAGTGATGCTATTTCTGGTCTATCTGACACAAATGTGCTTGGTTATGCAAAATCCAAGTCAGTAACCAGCTGGCCCCGACAAGCTGCTTTTGCTCATTCTTGCTACCATTAAGCAAGGCTCAGATCTGAGGCTGGAGTGACAGTGGCTCACCATGAACACCAGCAAAGCGTGCATGGCCCAGACATCAGTGTGAGAAAAAAAAGTCCCTATACCATGAATGCAAAAATACAAACTTAAAAATATCTTGCAGAGGAAGTCTAATCATGGGAAACTCCAGCAACTGGTGCTACAGTGAGTGCTTACTCTTCCCTCCCCCCATTGCAAGAGAACCTCCTTTCTAGAAGCCTAGTTCTGAGAAGAAGAAAAAAAGCATTTTTACCTTTGCGTGTCTGTCACTATCTTTGCTCCTAAGGTCACAATCAGATTTCTCACCATGACAATTTTACCAGCCAGCATTATGGCACACTGAACCTTTGAAATGGAACCAATTCTTCCCAGAAAGGAGTGTTTGATTTTGAAGCAATGCTACTTGGATAATTGTAGGTCATATAATGATAAGTGTTTATAAAATAGAAGGAAAAACTGAAAATATTGGAAAATGAACTATTCCATTGCCCCCTTCCTTTTTTTCAAATTGCCTTTTGAAACAGATGCAAGAAACCTATATGCTATGACACTACTGATGGTAATGGAACTATATTCATTTGCAGCAGCAGCTTAATATCTGGCTCATCATTTTTTGATAGAATCCATTCCCATATGGAATTCACCAGCTGGCTACTACAGAAGTATGAGCTAAAGAGCTCTGTACAGCAATTAAATAGAAGCGATTTTCAAAATCTCAGATACACCGTTCTCAGAACTCAGAGATACCTCAGAAGAAATTGCAGTAATATCTGTATTCTTCCAGTTATCTTCTGAAATAACTGGAAGTTTGCCAGAGCTTTGATGAGGGACAGGAATGCACTTTAGAGTCGATCATGCTACACACGTTCTGCCATGTTTTTCCTCATACTCACTCATGCAACTACCTGAAACTCTACGTTTGTTTTTATTTTATTACTACTAAACCAACAGACTACCACGTGGCTTCTACAAGATAAGGAGACAGTGATGCAAGTCAGCACCTGGATGAATGGCAAAACTTTATGCCAGATACAGAGAAATAAACAACTATCACACAGGTTATTCCAAAACACAAATTTTGGCTTTATGTAACCCAAATACAAATTACAGATTCACATCCTTTTGGACACAGAGGTGCTGTTTTCTTATATGACCAACTGCTGGTTTGCACAGCCATTTACTGATTAAACACTCAATGTAGCATTCATAACCATTCCATAACAAACACCCAAAAAACTAAAAAAACAAACCCAAATTCACATTCTACTCTTTGGGAAAAGCTTCAATAGCTTTTGTTTAGCACAGAACATTAGTACAACTCTTTCAAAGCAAACACTCACTATTGGATCTGCTCATGAATTTGTCATTTTCTCCATAACCCTTATGGGGATGTGCCACCCTTGTCTAGTATCTCGCTACAAAGAATGTTCAGATGAAGTTTTAGCTGGGGCTCTACTAAGCTGCTCACCACCAGGAAACAGGCTGTTAATAGGCACACCTGGGAAGTGCACCCTTCTGGGACTGGTATCTCTCCTGCCCCATCCTCACTGAGTTATTGATTATTACAAAGTCAGTTGCTCTTCTGTTTCGTTTCCCTCAAACAGCTAGCAGATATATTTCACATTTTGATGCCAATTAACAACCAATACTCCAATCTCTGTGCCCCCAGTAGCACCTGTACTTTCTGACCAGCTGGCTACACGAACAGAAACCTACAACCATTATTAAAACGTCATTTTCAACAAGTTTTGGAGCTACAGATTATCTGATCACAGGTGAACTCTGTTTCATAGACCACAAATCAAAGTCTCTAGTGGGTGAGTTAAAAAAACACAATGACAGGAGACTAACAAAAGCGGAACTTTTAAAGCTTTGCATAGCAGGAATAGGAACACACAACACATTTAGGGCTGGTATCTAAACAAAAGCAATCCTTAGCCAAGTATGATTTATATAAAGGAGAAATACAAATACATATCAAAATCAACAGGAAGCTGCACACCTCAAGTTTAAACCAATAACACGGCTGAGTGCTGGGACACCACCGAGTTTCATCTGCCCTACGCTTACATGAGTAACTTTGCAGGAATGTAAGACCTGTTGACTTTGACAGGATTATTAACAAAGCATGAAGTTATTCATAATGTACACAGCCACTGGCAGTGACTAAACAAGAGCTATTTGGTTTACGTTATTATGTTTTAGTGACCATGAATGGACCACAGAAGATAACTGGAGAGCTCAGAGCAAAGCTAGCAGAAGCTCAGGTGTCTGCACACCTCACTTGAAGGCTGAAATCAGAAATCTGGTATCACACAACACTTCAAAATGCACTTAATACTTCAAAACTGATTCAAGTGTGGTTTCTGTTTTTAAGGTTTGTCAGCTGTGCTGCAAAATGAGTTAGGGCCTAATCCTATAGGTACAGACAGTGCTGCACATCTGTGGGTTGGCATGGGTAGGAGTAGGACAAGTTGCTCTTCAGGTCAGGGACCTGGTTCTTGCAGCAGCACTTGAAACACTTCACAGTACCCTATGAAGAATCCTGCAAGCCACAGCCTTAAAAACCTAACTACGGATGACTTCATAAAGAAATGCCAGAGTAAAGGATGCAAAGTGCCATTAAAAGCGGATCTAATAAGCACTTTTAAAACACCGAGTGCTGCAGAAATGACTACTGTCCCCACTCCTGCTATCCACAACCACAGCTGACTCTTGCTACAGGCATTACCTCACAGGCTCACGTGTATCGTAACCCCCGGGCACCTAACACCGACCCCTCAGCTGCCAGCAGTGCCCGTGCAGGGGCCTCAGCTCGGAGAACAACGCCTCGGGCCCTGTGGCACCCACAGTCCTCTCCATCCCTGCATCTCTCTTTCTGTAAATCCGCCCCTGGGGCAGCACCCGGGCCCAATCCCCGGCTCCAGGTGCGGACGCTGCCCCGGGCCAGCAGTCAGCTCCCGCAAAATAGGATCCCGCGGAGTTTCCTGCTCAATTCTCACTTTTCTGCCCCCTTCCCCCTTCATTTTTTTTTTTTTGTCGCTAAGCCTCTCTCTCCGTCTTCACTTTCCAGGGGGGCGACAAACAAACGCTCTCCCCGCTCCAGCAGCTTCAAAACGTTCTTAGCAACTGAGCCTTCCTCCTCACCATCCTCCTCCTTCCCCGGCGGTGGGCGCTTGCCCTTCGGCCCCGGCAGCTGTCAAGCAGGAGCGCGGCGCCGGGGCCGGCCCGGCACTTACCGCGGAGCAGCGCGGGGCTCGAAGAGCCCACGAGGACCCATAGAGATACGCGCAGGAGCAGCGGCCGCAGGCGCGGAGGCATCGCGGAGCCGGAGCGGGGCGGCTGGGCCGGGCAGCGGGAGGCCGCGGCGGGGCTGGCGGGACGCGGGCTGCGCTGCTCGGGGCTGCGGGTGACTCACTGAAAACTTCACTTCGGCGCTGCAGGGGAAACAGGAAATCTTAAACTCCGCAAACAGCTGGGCAGGACTTTCTTACTCTTACAGTAGTTCCTTCCCCCCCCCCTTCCACATTAACCTCCCCCCCCCTACCCCCCCACTCTGCGCTGGCTCTTTTTCCTTCTTTCTTTCTTCTCTTTTTTTTCTTTCTTTTTTCTTTTTTTTTCTTTTTTTTTTTTCCTTTTTTTTTTTTTTTTTAAAGCACGAAACCTCACCCAGTTGGGTGTCAATCATCTGCCAGAGGCCAGCCCCTCGCAGGTCTGGCTCTCCCACCGCCAGCGGGGCCAGCCCCGACGTGCAGCCGGGCTCTCTGCGCCCGCCTCCCGAACGGGGACCGTATGCGAACACCGCCCACGCCGCCGAGCCGCGATTCGGGCTCCAGAGCACCGTCAGTCCGTCCTGCCTTCGGGCCGCCCGGAGTCCGGCAATCCCGCGGCTTGAGGCCGGCGGCTCCCCAGATGTCCTCCCTGCATCCCCGATGCCGTGCCTAGCGATGGTGCTGCAGCCCGCGCTCCCTTCTGCAGAAGCCTGAAAACCCCAGATGAAGTGAAGTGGGGCGGCAGGGGAGGTTGAAGTCAGGGCAATAACAGGAAATGTTCGCACAGACCTGCCTGGCATTCAGCTTGCAGATACTGAAGCAGATCGTGACAACTTGTCACCCGCCTCTTTTTAATATACATATTTGCATTTTGGTCCCAAATGGACTAGATGCACACCATTTGATGTGTGTGACACAGGTGATATTCATCTCCATTCCTCATTCCATCTCTGCTGAGTTTTTGACACAGATTTCTCCAAAAGGAATAAATCATGCAGGGTATTCACAGAGTGGAAGCACAACTGTGATGCCAACCTTGCACTTCTAGGAATGAGAAGGAAGCATCAGACCCTTCTCATGTTTAGGCTGAATAAAGCCCGAGCCTTGTGCCAATAGAAATTCAGCCATTGGGTAGCAAGCAATTGTCTTGATACCTGCTTTTGATGCCCAGAGCCTTCCTTCCTTTCCAAGTTCAGTGGTATTGATGGAAAAGTGAATTGATGCATATGGTGATAATTTGAGAGTGTCTGCTCTGTTGTTGGTGATCCAGTTCTGTCTCAATTACAGCTCTGTTTTGAGGTACAGAATTGCATACTTCAGAAAAAAAAAGGCTGAGCCCTCTGTGGGTGTATGTGTGATCATGCTCTGAATGTCCCAAATTAACTCTGTATGAATTTGGAAGTGTTTGTATAATGCATTTAATTGGCCTATAACAGACATAAAAATCTCATTGTGATTTTATGTAAATTTGGTTTTAAAGACTCCCTAAATGCAGATTTTCACAGTGCAGACCAAGTTTATTGTGCTAATTCTCATAAACCTCTCCATGAGCATTTTCCTTGTCCTCATCCCCTTTAAATACAGACAGGATTCACTCAGGGGCAGTCACCATCTTCCAGCCAAAGACTGGAGAACTACTGGACTTGCATTGAGCACAGATCGGCTCTGCCCTTCCACTCCCTGTGAGGAGTTGCAGGCTGCCATGGAGGCCTCCCCTCAGCTCCTCTGCTCTGGGCTGAGCAAACCAAGGGAGCTCAGCTTCTCCTCATATGAAGTGAGAGGTCTGCTACAAGTGATTTCAGAAAACTCATTTTTCTATTTGAGCATTTCTTTCATTTGCAGATGTGGCACACATGCAAGATTGTGCTACAGTCACCCTTTGAAAGTGGTGGGAGCCCATGAGAATGGTGGGTGTTACCAGAAAGTTTCTGTTGGAAGCAATATATCCTACCTGGATATCCTGGGTATGTCAGCCTGGAAGGTCAGCAGTAACCTGAGCTGCATGAAAAGAGGGGTGGTCAGCATAGAGAGAGAAGTGATCCTGCCCTTCTCCTCTGCTCTTGTGAGGCCCCATCTGGAGTAGCGTCCAGGTCTGGGGCTGCCAGCACAAGAAAGATATAGAACTGTTGGAGTAAATCCAGAAAAGGGCCATGAAGATGATCAGAGGGCTGGAGCACCTCTCTTATGAAGAAAGGCTGGGGGAGTTGGGCTTGTTTAGCTTGGAGAGTGAGAGACCTCACTGCAGCCTTTCAGTACCTGAAGGGAGCAAGGGAGCTTATAAGCAGGAGGGAGACCTACTTTTTACAAGGGTAGACAGTGATAGGTCGAGCAAGAATGGCTTTAAACTAAAAGAAGAGAGATTTAGGTTAGATGTTAAGTGGAAATTCTTCACTCAGAGGGCAGTAAGGCACAGCAGCACAGAGAAGCTGTGGTGCCCCATCCCTGGAGTGCTCAAGGCTGTGTTGGATAGGACTCTGAAAAGCCTGAGCTGGTGGGTGGCAGCCCTGTCCAGTGCGGGGGGTTGAAGCTGGGGAGGCTTTAAGGTCTATACTAACCCAAACCATTCTGTGATTCTATAATTCTATCCTCAGTAAAAGAATAACTCACACTAAAGTCCACACACAAGTCAATCCCAGTTTGGTTCAGAGATTTGTCTTAGGTGTGCCTATTAACATAAGCTGATGTCCTGCATTTTGATAGTATAAGCTTCCCTATTAGGGTCCAAATGCAACCTAATCAGGATTTCCTTGTCAACCAAAATATGTAAAACACAGCTAAACTGCTCTTTTCTTTCCATTTCCTCATTCATAGTTCCCAGTTCTCTATTTGCAGCCTGCAATTTATTACTGACTTCTAGATTGGAACTGTGAATATTTAACCTTAGCCCAACTGTGGTACAAAAGAACCAGCATCAAAGAGCCACAGACTGAGGCTGTAAATAATTAACACCACCTGACTGGGTGAGGAAGAACCAACTAATTTCAGTTCTCTAATCATATAGGCAAAATACGGAGGTACTGAAAACTGCTCTTTTTTCTTACTGAGCCTTCAAAAAAAGGTACCCAAAGCACAAACATGCTGTACATTTTGTGCCTCGGGGGCCTTCTAGTGAAGACAACACAAGTGCTTCATGCTGCAGTTTTAGGTACAACTTTTTATGACAGCCTGTAAAAAGTACTGAATACAAATAATTTCTCTCTACTATTCCAAACATTTCTCATCCTGCAGTATCATATTTCTGTCAATATTCCAAACAATCTACAATGTTATTCTTACACAAAGAACACTTTCAAGCTTTTACGAAACTTGCATTGTTAGTAAAAACCGTAGTTTCTCTGTACACTTCTAATCTAAGGTCATTCTTTCTGCCCACAGCCAGAAACTGCTGACATGACCAGTAAAGTCATTATTTTTACTAGTTTATTAGGTCCAGTCTTGCTTTGCTTAAAAAACCCACAACATGCTACTTCCCAGATCCACTAAGAACTAAATAAGGCTTATACAGCTGCACTAACACAAGGTAATGTTCATGCCGATATTAAGCTGAGAGATGTGGCTTACAGTGAAAACATCTCACTTTCAGCTGTCTAGAAGTAAACTTCAGAGTGAGGTTCAAATAGATGAATGAGACAATCTGATAGTGTTCGCAGCATCCAGAGGAGCGTTTTCCTTTATTTGACTGTAGTGAGTTAGTCCCAGGTCAAGTTCGAGGACCAAAGGCTTGAGGACAAAGGCTGGATGAACTGCACTACCCCTTATGTTGGCAGCAACTACCCTTATGTTGGCCATCTTCATATTTTGTTCTCTTGATTTCAAAAGAGAATGGGAAATCTTTTCTTTAAAAGCTGACATGTTTTGTATGGTACAGATCTCTGCTTGTTTTGAAATAATGAATTAATTTGGCATTTTTTGGTTGTTCTCTGTATTTTACATTTAAAAAACAAAATATGAGAGCAACATACAACATTTCAGTTTCACTGCAGTGAAGGAAGAGGCTTATTTTCAGGGAAATTTTGACATTTCAGTTCATATCAGAGTCAAACTTTGTAACCCTATATTGTCTGCAAACCAGAACTCATGTTCCCTGCAGCACTCCATTCACAAAGCTGACATTTGACTTCTCATTTTCATATTCAGGGTACTTGGCATAGCGTATTGGCCTTTCAGCATTCTTCATAAAAACTCTACCCAGTTTGTGCACTATTTGTTGAAGAACACACAGCGCTCTGCAGAGTAGTGTTACACTGTTGCGCATGTATCATTGCTTGCATCATATTGCTCTCTTCGCTTAAGTAGCGAAGTATCAGAGTATCAGAGATAGCTACTGTTAAATGCAGTTTTCTTCTTTGGCATAGACATCGGTTTGAACTTGTTGCTAATAATTTGCACTGTTACAGGAACACACACAGCCTCCAGCAAGGACATTTACAAAAGGTTACATTCATTGCAGAATGTTTTGAAAGACTAATAAAAAGTGTTTGGACTTAGCACAGCATTCTGCTTATCTCACAGATATAATCAAATTAAAACATCTGTTGTATGTAATCATCCGTCAGAAGGAGGCAATCAGCTTGTTATCGAGTCCTGCATACATCAGAGGAAACAAGAATAATGTTATCATCTAAATTTATCTTCCTAATGCTTTCTGTACAAATCTCGTGAATGACACTCAGCAAAATAAAGTTCTGCAGTATTATTCAAATTAGCACTAGACTCCCAGGGCGCTGCTGTTCACAGGATTTCTAACTAATATCTATCATGCAAATCAACCATTTTTAGGGTTCACTGAATTGGCTTGTTCTGTGTTTTTACTTTGTATGTATAAATATCTTCAGCAGTGAAAGCTGAAGTACAGAAGTGTGAAAAAAAAATATATTGTTCCTTCATTGCAGGACTAGAAGCAGGAAGTACCACAAATCTCACCATGCAGTATTTTACATGAGGAACTCAACTGCCATTTTCCAAAAGCTAAGGACATGTCATGAATTTTATACTGTTTCCTTCAGCGTCATGCACTGTTCATGAGGGGTATCTGAGCTGGGGAAAGACCTTGCATATTTTCATATGCATGTTTTTTCATCTCGACGCTTCTACATGTACTAAAGCTTGTAAAACTAAGTCTAGATAAACCGGCATTTTTAAAGTACACATAACAAAATCATTGCAGATTTGCTCAGGAGATAATGTAAAGCACTCAAAAATATTGTTACCCATGGAACTTGTCTCCATTACCACATAATTTGCGCTATTTATCTTCATCAAAGCTTATTATTTTAGGATCTTCATTAGAAAGAATTTGAAGATTGGATGCCAAGCCTCATAAAACATCTGAAGCTATCAAAGAACCTAAGTAGTGTAACACAGAGGCCTTTCTGTTTCTTTTTTCCCACTGGAATGAAAGGGAGTTGTGAATCTAAGAGTATATCCCTAAATCTAATCTGAAAGAATCCCAATACTTCAACCACAAAGCCCCAGAACCAAGGAAAGTATCCTCCCTCCCCAGAAGGCAGACGATCGTGCCTGTGTTATTAAAAAATGCAATACACTGATGATGTTAAACTGACTCATTTGACCAGGACCTTTAAATAAGTTTATTTGCAATAGCACAGCTGTTAGTCTCAGGAAGATTCCATAATTTTTATCTGCAAGGCAACTTTAAGATCTGTGGTCATAGGAGGTGGCTACTGTGCTTCAGAGGTCAGAAGCATGTAGTACAGGAGGATTCAGCATGCCTGGGAGCTGGATATTGTTGCAACACAGCTGACCCTGGAACTAATGGATTGACTGTGGCTTGCAAGTATCTCAGCTGCTATCATTCTGAAGCTGAGAAATCCAGCAGAGTAACTTGACATGCCAGTGGGTTATGTCAAACAGGTATTCCTTTATTACAGTGTTGGGTGCATGGGGAATCACTCCACTGAACACGCACACTGGGGGAAGCAGTGACTACGTATTCATAGGCATACTGTATACATATTCATTATATTTCCGAGAAAGTGGTTGCATATTGTCCCACCCTTCTGAGCATGAGTCATAAAATGTGGGAAGGGTCTCTGGGCCCCATTTGGTGGTCACTGGATGAAGGCTAGTAGTCATCCTCACAAAGGCTCAATGTCTTCCTCTCTGTGAACTTCTAACCTTTAATGGGGGAAGGGGGTGTAGCACAAACCAGCCTCAGCCAGTGTTGTGTTGAGATGAAGCATCTGTTTTGCTTCCTTATCTTTAACAATAAGACATCTGTCTTGCTTTCTTATCTTTACTTGACAGCAAGTTCTTGTGACCTCTGCATTCTGCTGTTGAGCTTACGTTTACACAAGCACTCAGAAAATCTGCACGAGTTACGTGAAAAGCTACTCAGTGTTCCTCTGACTTTCACTCTTCACCTCATTCAATTCACTTTTGCTGTTTTTCTGTTTCCCTGACTAGAGACCACTACCAAACTAGCTTGTGAGCCTGGTTCTCAGGCTGTGCAGTCTTCTGTGTCCTCCAGACGGGTGTGACATCCTCTCCCAGTCTTACCAGTCCCAAAAGCTGGTGGGTCTTCCTCTTTACAGTGCAGGCAACGCTAGCCAGGCCACCTTCAGTTGTTTCAGTTCTTGGGTAGAGATGGCTAATACTGAACAGTCCAAATTACACAGTGCTCACCTGAAACTCTCAATAGGATAGCAACTTTATCCTATTAAGAAAAGGACTGCAGTTCTGTCTGTTGGATGGGCACAGGCTGAGGGAATTAAGGACTTTGTGAAAGAATTCTTATAAAGACCTGGGAGAAAACCTTAATCTACAGCCTCAGTGATATTCAAGGCTGTCTGCCATTAGAGAAAGCTTTAGTGTAATTTACACCCATTTTATTACCCTTTTACAATGTTAAAGTGTTACAAATAGTCCTTAGCATAACTGAGAATTAGATGCTTTGCAGTTAATAAAAGAAGCATGATTGACTCTACTGTCTGTGGAGAAATAACATTACACATTTTCTGTCAATTTGGCATTTCTGGAGTGCCTCTAGGGACTACAACCAGATATATACTGCAAGTTGGGGACAAATGAATGGTGCTGGTTTAGATTTAGCCTTCCATACAGAGATGCACATCATTTCTTGCTCTACTTTGCTGGGTTTGTAGGAATATTTTCTTATCTCTGGTGACCTATAGTTGGAGAAAGCGGTTTGGTAATTCTCCTGCCAAGTACAAACTGAGGTGTAATTGAAACAGATGAGGGATGAAAGTGTGAGTGATATTTGTTGTATCTTCAAATGCTTCGAAATACAGATAAGAACAAATCTAAACCAGGACCTTCAGAGTCTGATCTCTGCATCAGGTAGATGTTGTAGTCTTCCTATCCTGAAGGACTGATGTTCAAATAGAGTAAAAATTGCTTAAGAATCTCAGGAGTTTTTGTAGGATTTTTGGTGAGTAAGCAAGGCAGCCAGACAAAGGAGTGGGATGTTGTATGGGAAAGTGTAGTGAAGTGTAGTAGGAAGTGAGGATATCTTATTGATGTTGAGATGAATTTTCTGGAGAGCTCTTACAGTACTTGCTGTTTTATGCATGTATTTTCTTGCTATAAATATTAGCTTTGTTTTCATTTCTGTCTTTTTCGGATGATTTTTTAAAATTGTGATTCAAAAACCTGACTCCAGCATTCTCCATCACAAATGAAAAGTCATTTACAGTTGTCTGCATAACATTAATCTTGTATGATTTTAATGCCTTTCCTTTAATGGTCATGCTGATCTCAATTAACTTATTTTTCTTTTTATGCTTGTTGTTGTTGTTGCCTGTTCGTTTTTTTCCCTGTGTGTGTGTACATGTACTTTCCTCTAGTTTCTTTCCCTATTTCCCCCCATTCTCTAATATTCCTTTCCTTCTTTTCTTCCAGTTTATTTCTTTGGTGTGTTTTATTCTCTCTGCACTGACTTTTCCATCAGGCATCAGTTACATACTGCCATTTTAAAAATAGACCATTATTTATCTTTTTTTTTTTTTCCTAATTATTACTGTCTCAAACTGTAGTACTCTTAGAAAGACTTAACAAGTTGCTTCTTCAAAAGTATGTCTGCCTGCATGTACATGTGTTCATGTTAACATCTCATCCAGAAAAAAATCCACGCTAGTAGTTTCACAACCAACAACAACCACATGCATGGTTAGTTAATGTGTTAACTTAGTTAATGTGACAGAACTTTTGGATCACATATAGCATCTTTTAGTCAAAGTGCAAAAAAATATGAAATAGGAGTAGCACTGTACGCTTAACATCTCTCTGCCCTTATATAAAGAAAGCTACAGGAAAGAACTGCAGCTCAGGCTGGTGTCTGCACCATTGCTTCCCTCGACAGTTTTTCTGGCTATTCACAAATCTACTGAGAAGCTATTATGTAAAGTCCTGCAAAAAGCTGTGGCACAGATCTTCTTTTTCTATCAGTGCAGTCTTCATACAGAAATGTGGTGTTTGCAGGGTGCAGCTGAATTGGGATTGGGGAGCTCTTCCACCATTTCCATGGGCCAAATCATTATGCCACTCAGTCACTTGACACACTCTTCCTAGAAGAACAAGAGAGAAAAAAATCTCAGCTAAGTCATTTTACACTCTCAGATCCAGGATGCCAGAGCTGACTTCAGTGAAGACCTATCTTCCATGAAAATAGATGGGAAACACCTGCGTACATTTGACATAACCTAGAGCTGTAGCACAATGTTTCAGTTTCATTTCTCTTGCTTTTCCTCCAGCAATCAGTGTAATCTCTCATCTGCTCCTTCCAGTCTCTAGGTCCTCTCTCTCAGTTTCTCTGCTGCTATTATTTCTAGCCTCTGTGATTTCTTGCCAGCTGCCTCTGCTTGCTTTACCTGCTCAGCTCACTGCATGCCATGCAGGGCAGCAGCGAAAAAACCACAAGCTATAACATAAATTAGGATTGCTGTTTAATTTCTTTTCTATTTAACTGTTGTGGGAAAAGTAATTAAAATAGTAAGCAATATTTTTAACACTGAATTTCTTTAATATACTGCAGTTAAAGATTTCTGGCCATATAATCATTAGCAGAAGGCTTTTCGTCACTGCTCTTCTTCACAGAACAACATGGAGTAAGTGCTGATGGACTTTTAAGAACTTGGATACCTACCTGCTGTTTATTGATTAGTTTTGATGGTTTTCATCCTCTTGAGTGGTGGAGAGAACCATAAGAATCTGACAAAGAATGGATTTACACAAACAGCTCAAGTATTTTTCCTTCCCTTTTTCATACCAATGCAGATACAGTTGTCAGTCTAATCACTTACCATACAGGCTCCAAAAGCCTTCAGTCACACAGAATGCTCTATGAAAGTCACAAAATTCCCTCCACATGCCTTGAGAATCTGTGCCCATTTCAGTCATGTTGAGTGACACAGATGGAAAGCAGAGCAAATCTCTCTATTGCCTTCCTGATTTCCCCTTACTGGTCACTCAGCTCATATCTCTTTAGTGAGCTTCACTGGCAACCAAAAGCAGGTAGCACAGTGAGGTGACGAAAGGAGCCAGGTGCCATTTGTCTGTTCTACATAGACACACAGGCTTTCACTTCACTGAATTATTTAAGAAGCAGTAACTCATTACTGGAGATAATGTCTGGAGGCAACAACTAGAGGGATTTGAGTTTTTTCTTCCCTGTAAATCTTTGGAGGATACATATACAAATACATATGCATATGCACTGGAATAAGCCACTCCAAGCTAAAAATTATCACTGTTGCACCATGTTTGCTGATAGCCTACATCTCTCTCCAGGGTGCCATACAAGATTCCTAAGAATCAAAGGGAACCCAATGATTCTCATAGTCTGGGAGGTAAACTACTCCCAGTGAAGTGCTCTAATTCCTCAGCCAGAAAACATGGTGAAAAGAGCCACACGAAGAATAAGTGAATTTCTTTTCTCATCAGCAAACGTTGTGACTAAAAATAAATAGCACCATTGCCTGTAGCATTGAGCAGATTATTAAATGAGGGTGTACTTCTATCTCATTTCTGTGGTTGACACAAAGGAACAAGATGGTGGATAACTCACACTTCTGTGGACATATCTTCTTCGACAGAAATAAGAATTGCTACCTGTATGTACTTTGTAAATGCAGTATGTTTTTCCTAAGTTGTCTGTTCGATGCAAACATCATTCTCTTTGCAGTGTTCATATTGATAATTCCTAAGAATATATCCACAGTATCAAACGTGAATCATCTGGGGCGTGCTAACATCACCACCTACTACTTGTAACTCAGTTGGTGCTGCTCACAATGAGGCAATGTGAGCTCTCAGGTGTGAAAGAAGTGGTGACAACTGAGAACTGGTAGGTGCTGAGAACATGTGTAAGCCAACATGCAAAAAGCAGGAAGCAGTGCGAACTTATCTCTCAAAGCTGTTACACATATTTTGCAGAAGCTGCATTTGCAACCATAGATAGGAATTTGAGGTTGTTTTGCAGCAGCCCCAGATTAACCTCATGCTATTGTGCTAAAGAGGATGCATAATGCTTTTAGCTTTTGCAAAACCAATTTACCACAGAGACTTCCTTGTGGGCTTACCCCTGCCTTGTTGATGCTGTTGCACCCCGTCAGTGAGCCTACACAGAGCACACAGCTGTGGGGGAATTTCTGTCTGCTGTACAACAGGCAGCCTTCACTGGCCTTCTTCTACACCATTTCAGGAGTTTGCCTCCACACTGTAAAGACTGAATCTGAATCCAAACACAGCTTTCTTTGATACTGACAGGAGATCTCATCCCAGGTTTGGGTTTGTTCCATTCAGAACAAAGCCCAGCTGCAAAGCTTGTCTTCCAAACAAAACTTCCTGAAAACTTTGGGGTCTGGGGCTGTATTTCTGCTGTAGCTCCATTTCTAGATGACTTTGAAAACTGTTACATATACAAAATTTAAGGTCAGATCTTTGTCCCATCAAAGACAACTTCCTGAAGGGAGGTTGTGATGAGGAGGGGCTTTGCCTCTTCTTCCAGGCAACAAACAGGACCCGAGGAAATGGCCACAAGTTGTACCAGAAGAGGTTTAGACTAGACGTAAGAAAAAACTTTTTCTCTCAGAGACTGGTCAGGCACTGGAATGGCTGCCCAGGGAGGTGGTGGAATCTCTGTCCCTGGCAGTGTTCAAGAGGTGTCTGGATGAGGAGCTACAATATATGGTTTAGTGGCTTGTGGTAGAAACGGTAATGGGAGGATGGTTGGACTTGAAAACCTTGTAGGCCCTTTCCAACCTTGTGATTCTATGATTCTAAGACACTGGAGTCTTGCTTTCTTGATACTGATTAACAGGGGGACTTAGATCATAGAGATAAGACCAATGCCAAATGGAATTTTCAGGCATTTTCCAACATGCCTAACTTTTAGTTGCCAATCAGACACTTGAAGTCTGTAGAAATTTCCATATTCTGATCACATTTTATTTCTTTAGATACATAGCCTTATCTAGTTAGTACTAACAAACATAAAAAAATATATATCCTGATTTGGTTTGGTTTCACCTCATGCATTCTAATAGCTGTTTCTGAAGTGGTGGGTTGCTTCCTCTGAAAGATTTAGTACTGGGATATGATAACAGATGGGACTGCACTGCTGAACCATCCCAAGGAAACAATTTCTGTGTTTCTGCCATTATGCAAAGCCAAGGTCTGATCTAAGCTCTCAGTTGCTGAACAGCTCTGAACACCAGTGGTCTGAAGGAAAGGACAGTAATGTATCTAGCACAGCACTCCCCAGGCTCTCACTGGAATTTTAAAAGAGTTTTTGCTCTTAGCTGTGTGTTGGAAAGGGTTCTGGAAAACATCTTGCTGTAGGAAAGGGAGTCATTCTGAAGGGCATGGGACTTGTTCTCCTTTTTGTTTGTTTATAACAAAATTCAATTGAATGGGCCGTGCTCACTGAGCAGGACAGAAACAGCATTTGGCTTGAAATGAAGTGAGCTCAGCTTGAACATGCTCAGTTTCAGATACATGTTAAGCAACTTCCTGGTAAAAGCGTGATAAAGATTATTTGTATCAACAGGTGTTTCTCCAGCCATGCAGAAATAAACACTATCAGAAGCTGGAGGTATTTGGGTCACTGTTAAGCAGCCCCAGTGAGCAGTGATTACTAACCTAGCACTCCTCCACAACACTGTGCAATGCTTCTGGATCTTCTCTAAAACACACTATTGGTTTCTGTTCAGAGTTTTTGTGACACTTCATCATGCTGGGTGAAGTAAATCTTCATGTATCTGAATTTCACTTCAGAAACCTGAAGCCTGATAAACACAGTTGGTTGTCTACATGCCTAGAAAAGCATCAAGAGCAAAACAATTCTACCAGATCTTGTAGATCAGGAAAGAGGCCTAGGAAATACTTGCAGTCATAGCAGCACTTGTCACATCAAGCTGTGATGTGTGTGGGTTATTTTTTATAAAGGAGGGAAGAGGAAGAAGCTCATGAGATTACTTGTGGTCACTTCTCAGATCTGATTCTGCTCTCATCATGTGATTATAGAAAAGACATTTAAGATTTCAAATCACACACACAATTCTCTGCAAGGAGCAAGCTGCTAACTGCCTATGTCTCGGGAAAAGAAGACACTTTGAATACTTTCACATTTGTGAAGGCGGCAGCCTCTCAATGCATCAGCACTTTGGGGCTTATTAGTAATGTGAGATTAAAATCAAAAGGAAAAAGAAAAGAGATTTTAAAGTTCTTGCTACAGCTGAGTATTTGGAAACAAACTGATGTTTAGTTCATTTTC
Organism: Coturnix japonica; assembly: GCF_054131305.1. Classification (NCBI taxonomy): domain Eukaryota; kingdom Metazoa; phylum Chordata; class Aves; order Galliformes; family Phasianidae; genus Coturnix; species Coturnix japonica. The sequence continues at coordinate 102,864,897 of NC_140664.1, forward strand.
CCATTCACAAACCACACCTTGCCTTGAATTTTACATCATATTTCTTTCCTGTTCTGAATGTGCTTTAAAACTCTTGGTATGTATAATTTCTCTCAGTTGAGTAAGTTCAGGCAAAATAATCTGTTCTGGGATTGCTTTAATTAGGGAGGGAGTTGTTGGAGATACAGCCAAAGGAAATAAGAGAAGTCCCACCCCTTTCTAGCTGGGTGGAAAGATGTTCTTGGAGAGTTATGTGCTGAGAATTCATTCATAGCATAACGTTTTGGCACTGCACAATATTTTGTTTGATTGCTGTGGCAGCAGACGTACCTATAATGGTTTCAAATAGAGATTAAAGCCAGAAAAGCAACTTTTGCTAGTGAGAACTAGAAAGAAGTAGCTTACTGGTTACAATAAGCAGTTCTGCAAGAACTACCAGTTTCACGTGGAGATGAGCAGCGTTAGCAAGAGTTTTTGCAACAGTGCCAGCTGGCAGTTTTTTGAAGAACAAGGCAATCATATGTGCTGTGCACATATGACTTGCTCAGGATGGAGCAGTGTACAAATGTGTTGTTTCAAACTGACTGATATTTGTAATGAGGTTACTGTTCAAGCTGGAGCTCTTTCCCTGTTTGACCAGTACAGTTAATTCCACCAGATACTTTGTCTCTCTTTGAGCTGTAGCAAAGAATGCAATATGGGCAAATTTAAAGATGTTCAGCCTCTTTATTCAAACAAAATATGTCTTTGAATGGCTACGCTTTTGAACTGTAACCTGAATTCTGTGTTATAAAAGAGTGATCTGTAAATTAACTTTACTAAAGTCAACCCTACATTGGTCACTTATGAGCCAATGTGAGTCTTTCTGAAAAGGGTGCAGCTGCTAGTGTTTCTTTAGTTCCACTAACTACTCACTACTTTAATACCAAAGTGAAAAGCAAAACCTTTTCCCAGAGACTGTAATTATTTTACTGTCCTTTTCCCTGGGTGGTTTTATAATTTCTAATGTCAGTGATCCTAAATTAACAAAGCCCTAACAGGTGATAGGAAAAATTATCATGACAGAGTGAGCAATTCATATTGATCAGCTGATCAGGACTGGTTTTTCCTTCACTGTAAGCTCTTTCCCTTGGATCCATGCTGTAATTAGCTGTGACACTCCTGAGAAATGACCCCTCTGCGATGCTTTTCTACAGAGGAAAACAAGCAAACAGGGAAGCAGCAAATACAGTTTGTTTCTTTAATCTGAGAAAGTTTCATGAAACATTTTTTATGTTTCTCTAAGAGAATCTATTGAATCAACCAACTTAGTTCCGTGTTTCTGCTGCCATTCCTCTTCCGTTTGCATACCTTATTTTGCCCCAGTAGTATGAAATGGACAGTCAGAAAAAAAAGTAAAGCTTAATTTCAAATTGTCCTATAGAATCTCCAGATCTGCGTGAAAAGATAGTATGATTTTCAAAATAATGCCTTTTCACTAAAGAAAATAGGCAATTCGCTTTTTTGATGTTTACGTTTTGAAAGTACTGGTAATAACTGTTGCCATGTTATCGCTATCCTCCTATGAGGAGCACAACAGATTTTGTGGCAGAGTTCAAAAAACTAATCAGAACAGCTGGAGATAGAAATAATGACTCAGGTAACTGTAAACGACTTTGCACATTAGCTTGTTCTCTTATTTATTTATTTATTTATTTTTCTTGATGTTCTCTGTATCCAATAAAAGCAATCATATGTAAATTGAAAAACACTGCCAGTGTTTGGATTTAAAGAGTTTACAAAGCCTTGCAATAATCACATATTTCCTCCTGCAGGAACTGAAGAACGGTGGCATTTCCTTGTTGTCATCTGAGCTTTCTTATCAATTATAAATGCTCACCAGGGTGGTTTAAATTGGACATTAGGAAGAATTTTAATATCCTTTGAGTATCAAATGGGGAGTATAAAAAATGACAGACTTTTTAGTAGTGTCTTTTGTGATAGTACAAGGAGAAATGGTTTCAAACTAAAAGAGAGGAGGTTTGGATTGCATATAAGGAAAAAGTTTTTTGCAATATGGGTTGTGAGGCACTGGGACAGACTGCCCAGAGAGGTAGTGAATGCCCCATCCCTGGAGACATTTGAGGTCAAGTTGAATGGGGCTCTGAGCATCTTTATGTGCTGTAGGTATCCCTGTTCACTGCAGGTGAGTTGGACTAGATGACTTTTATGGGCCCCTTCCAAGTCAAATTCTACGATTTCTAAGGGTTTCTTCAGAGAGGCTCTGCAGGGAAATGATGGAGTCCTATTCTGTGGACTTATTTAAGAGACATAAGGATGTGGCACTGAGGGACTTGGAACTCAGTAGGTTAGGTTGATGGTTGGACTTGATGGTCTTGAAGATCTTTTCCAATCTAGTTGATTCTGTAATTCAAATTGTAATTTCTGTGAATTTTATTAGTTAAACTTACACCAAATGTCATGTCTGAACTCTCTGGGCTGCCCATTGCCCCCAGCAATAATACCCATGAATAGTAAAATGACCCTCTTGAGTAATGCCTACGCTGGATGTGTCTGACTGCCCATCTTTTTTTTTTTTCTTCAATGATGGCAATGATTAACCCTATTTACCAACTGGCACTTCCCAACTGACTCTCAAGCATAACTGCAAAATCTGAACTTATCCCATAAAACCAGGTAAAACTTTTGGCCATGAGCCATTTGCTATGCATGGATTTTTTGGTCTTGGTCTCAGTACAGTAATAGTCTATGTACCTCATTTCCATCTAAGTCAATCCTTACAGCCCTGCTCTCCCAAAGAACCACAAGCAGTATTCCTTCCAGTTTAGATTACTTTTATCCACATTCTTTAATATCATATGAAAATCATCTTTGCTGCAGTGGTCTGAGCTGTGCTTCCTTGGATTTAGTTCTTGTCAAAATAACCTTATTAAAATATTTCACTTGTATCAAAGCAAGTTGCAAATATTGCCTTCTACCTTTTTGTATTTTCTTTATAAATGAAACAGTTGTCTTTCCTTGACTGATTCCAACATTTTTATTATCACATCAGAAATATAATATCTTAACAATCCTAAATACAGTTTGAAGTGGCATAGAATACCTCAGTATTTAAGCATTATTAAATGACTTGTGTTCCACAGATAGCCTAAGAGAAGGAAACACTTGAATTGATTATTGTCCTCAGGAGGCCTCATCCACAGAACTTCAGAATTATAATTGCTTCAAGACTCAGAGAACTTAAAAAGCTGTGACTTCCCTTGAAACAAAAGTAGTAGAAGCTAGAAAGATCCTACAGGTGAAAAAATGAGCTACTAAAACTTAAATCTTAATGAGAACAAGGTACTATCTGTGTGCCTTCCATGAGACATCAAAAGCAATAGTGAAAAGTCTTGGATGGGATTCTTTCCATCCACTCTGTGGTATCAACATTCATGAAATAAGTTTTTTGGTGGGAGGTGGGTAGAAGAAAGGAAGGGATTAAGAAACAAAACCAGCTGTTGGATTGTGTCACATATGGTAAAAAGCCCTCCTCCCAGCCTAACCACATAGGGAAAACTGCAGTGTTTCCTTAAAGATGATCAGGTTCCAGCAAAACATTCCATAGCAGGATTATCTTGACAAGAGGTGCAGACATAGCAAAGCAAAATCAGATTTGTAGTATGAGTATCTGTCACACATTTTTTTCTTGAACCTCCTGATCCAAAGCACATCAGAGGTAAGCAGCTATCCCTGAAATTTCTTTAGTTGCTTTGAAAATACTTACCAGCTCTGTAAACAGACACTGACATAGAATGGAAACACTTGCTGAGAGACTTGAATTCAGACATACTGCGTTAAAAGGACCTTACATCGTGGAAAAATCCAGCAGTCAACTTCTGAATACATTCACAGGTTTCAGATTCCACTCCAGTTATGGGAGTTCAAGCTGGAGGTGACAAATACACGAATCACTGGGGAGAGATGCCCATCTACAAGAGAAGGCCAGAATTTACTATTGAGCTGTAGGAGAGGGAAAATGTTTTTGAAAATTGCTGCAGTTTGACCATCCAAGTCTAGTGAGGAGTCAACCATAACATTGATGAATAAGGTCTGTATACCTTTAAGTCAGGGTGGTGACAGTGTTTTGGACAGCTCTTCAAAGTGTTTCCCATTTCATTCAGACACACGTTGGTCTTGTTTATGTCCAACCTGAACCGACTGTTCATCTAAGTTGTTACTAGTAGGCATTCTGACATAGTAGAAGAAGTGATGGTCCCATAGCTTGACAGTGGGTGCAAAGGAAAACAAACAAGATGAGGTAAGCTTCTGTGGACACACTTAGCAGTAACTGTTAGGTAATTTGCATTAGGGCGGAATATCTCACTAATGCCCTAGCAAAAGCTATAGCCATGCCATGTGCTCTGAACACTTAGCAAAAGGGGCCAACTCACTTCTCCTGTGTTGGAGCTCATCCGTAAGACTGATTTGAACAAAATAAATGGGAGAATGGGGACTGGCAGAGCCTCCTAGTGGGGACCTTCTGTATCTCCCTTTGTGACAGAAACCATGTCTTGGCACAGCTACGTCTACTCTTAGCTACTGGTAGGTTTTCAGCTGCTTTCTGAGAATTTTTTCTCCATTTCTATTGTTATGCAAAGAACTGAAGTATAAAATTCCCCTTCAGAAATGATGAACATTTCAAATGAAAGATCAGATTTTCAAAAACTTCAGCACTTACACAAGATCCTGAAGGATTCCTTCAGGTCTGAATAAAACAAAATCCTCTTTGGCATTCATGAGAGCAAAGGGAATCTTAGACAATCTTTAACCTGAGTGGCCCAAAGGAACTGATTCTGTCTCTGTATCAGGCTGCTAAGTCCTTCCAGAAATACATTCCTCGTTGTCTGAGGCCCCATACCTATGGCAAAATCTCTGCTAGATGGATTTAGTTATTTATACGGTATTGATGAAACCAGTTGATTCTTGGATTGTAAATCTGAAACTGCCATCTGTTTAGTGTTGCTGCTTTCTGTGTGCTTGCTGTTGACTCTGTGTTTAGCACACATTCTTGATGCCGTGGACATGAAGAGGAGTTTGCTGTTATACATGGTCATAGAGCTTGTACTTACAGGGTATGGTAAATTGAGCACTCATAGTGCAAAGTTGATTTGTGATGAATCAAAGAAGTAAAATCAAGCTTTGAGAAAAACAAGAAGTGTACTGGCCAGTATTCTTCTGTATTACACTTAGAAGTTGTATGCAAAATGAATACAACAGAATTCAAGAGTGCTAAAAAAAAATCCTCCTTTTGCTTTAGCTGAAGATTTTCCAACCAAAATTAGAGTCCCTTTTGTGTGAGGAAAAATGCTCTAGGCTTCAGTTGTGGAGGTTTCAGTTCTGTCTTTGTTTTACCACACTGCCTGGAATTTCTGGATTCAAACAGACATCCACCCTTTATGGGTCGTGAAAATACATAAACTGATATATCAGATATATCCAACCCCTCTACTTTTATTTATGACTAGATTTTGTTTTTTTTTCCAAATGTCAGATGATTAAAATTAGACTCCCTAACCAAACCATATCAGTAATTTCCTAGTGTTTGAGACAAATGGAGGTGAGAAAAAGACAAGGGGGTAGATGAGAAAGACTTAAAAATGTCTATCACATTTCCAGAATTCTTCTTGCAGCAAGATTTTGAAATCTCACAGCTGCTGCCTTTTTGTTTGTATGATTGCTTCTCCAGCTGTGTAGAAATGCTGCAAAACCATTTTGTGACCTGTCATATAAAATATTTTGACTCAGCCATCACTGACGTAGGAGTTTTGGCAGAGTGGTATTGCCAAATCCTAGAGCTGGAGTGGACAAAAAAATTATTGTTGATTGTAAGTTATTGTATTTGGAACTGCAATATTTAGGATGCCTTTTCCTAGCAAATTTGTATGCTTTATTTTTTCAAAAGTTTTGAAGCAGGTTCCTTGTATCTCCTCCATGCTTTCAAGGTCTAGATAAGAGAAGGGTTATTATGAAGTGAAAGAGAGCTCTTCCATTTAGCGGAGACTGGTTTCTTACCCCGTGCTATGTGCAAAGATAAATAATCTGTAAACAGAAATATTATTTTTGAGCAGTAGACATCAGGGTAGCTACCCAAGTACCTGAGAAAATAGAGACAGAGGAGAGGGAAAAGTAAGCTAGTCTGTGAGGTAGGAAACAGTCTGGAAAAGTACTACTGAGAAGCAATTCCAGTTGCTTTATGAAAGTTCCTCTTGGCAATTTTGTGTACTTCTGCAAAATGTCTCAGTTATCAGCTGCCCCCCTAAACACAGTTCAGCCCTTTCTCAGACAGGACTGGCTGACTGTTGGCCACCTGGCCAAGTGGGGAGATGCTCAGTGATGGTGAGTGACTGCTGAGCTTCCAAATAAGCCCAGTGGTCTGCAGTATGTTGGGGAACAGAAGCTGAGGCACCACAGCTCCCTGTGCTGCTGTGGGAAGGCACTGGAAGTCCTGCTAAATCTGTTTTTATTCAATTTGTTTTTCAGCAAAAATAGTCAACATCCCAGACTCTCTAGAAATAAACACGTATCTGAGGGTTTCACTTTGCTTGATAACAGTGATTAATCCTTCACAATTACAAAGAAAATGGGGGAAAAATGGAAGGAAGATTGAATACCCATCTCCATCGGCAAGTGTTTGTTTCTCGCTGTCTTGTGACAGTGCTCCATAAGATCAGGTTATAGCATAAGGAAGAGATCAAGAGAGTATCCTGTCATACAAGCAAGTACATTATATATCCAGCTAAGCACACATAAATGTTCATTATCTTAATTTATATCTCAAAATGTTGGTGTGTTTGAATTCAGGAAACTAGGCTAAATGAACTCTGTCAGGAAATTAGGCAAAACTACTTCTGGTAACAGCTGCCCACAGATTTCACAGGCTTCCTAAAGATGGATTTTAAGGGAGAAATACAAAATTTGGCAAAAGAAATGATTTTCTGAGTTGCTATTCCACCTCACTTAGGGCTGTCTTTAAGGAGCACTTCCAAAAAAAAAAAAAATTGCTTCCCATAAGAATGGACTCTCAAAGGTCACTTCTGACTGTTTCCAGTAATGTCTGAACATACAAGAAAATCCCAGGGTGATAGAGTCCAGACTGGTAGAACACATTCTCTGGTTATACTGGGTTCATTTCTTAGGAAAACATTACTTTTTGTGCAATTTATTTTGTAATTTGGCATTTGTGGTTAAATATCTGTGGAGAAGAGGAGAGGAGAGGAGAGGAGAGGAGAGGAGAGGAGAGGAGAGGAGAGGAGAGGAGAGGAGAGGAGAGGAGAGGAGAGGAGAGGAGAGGAGAGGAGAGGAGAGGAGAGGAGAGGAGAGGAGAGGAGAGGAGAGGAGAGGAGAGGAGAGGAGAGGAGAGGAGAGGAGAGGAGAGGAGAGGAGAGGAGGGAGGAAGGGATCTCGTGAGCAGACAAAGTGCTGAGAGATAAGTCCTACAGAAGAAAACAGAATACAGCCACAAGACTCCACAAGAAAATGCCCATAATTAAACAATTTATTACAGGATTGGAAACACAAGGAAATGGGAGCAGATTCAGAGGGGAAAAGAGTGGATCTGGAAAAAAAAAAGTCAAAAGAAGAAAGAAAAAAAAAAAAGCATTTGTTCAGAATATGAACAATATTTAAGAGTAAAAAAGGAGCTAGGGATGCATGTCCTGGAAGGGGGATGATATGCAGGATAAAAAGAAAGGAGAAGGTGTAGATCTAGTTTGGAAGAACATGCACAGTCCACCAAGTTCAACATAAAGTAATGTACATCATGCTATAAAATTACTTTCAAGCATATTCCAAATATATTTCCTTAACAATGAGAAATCACGCTTTCCTACAGTGATGCGAAGCATGCTTCTTCCATAATTCAGAAACACCTCACTCTGTCTTTGCCACTGTCACGCCACTGCTAGAATGTTCCCAGACAGTGGAATCAAAAGAGCATGATCACACCAGCCCTTAAGATAAAGCAAAAAACCACACAAGAAGGAAATAGGCAAAAATTAAGTTTTTCATTCTACCCTTCTGCCTCCAGCCCCCAACAATCATCTCATGGATAACATCCTTCTAGGAGTTCTCTTGCTGAGGTAAGGACTATTGCAATCCTTTTTACAGTTATTACAGCTATTACAGCTGTAATTAGGACAGAATGACTGTCAGTTGCATATAAGTTCATTTTGATTTCTACTATTCTTTTACAGTTCATTTTTCTTTGAAAGCTATTATTCACTGGAATGTGCTTGAACAGCTGTGAGCCTTTCTTGATGTTGTGGGTTAGGATACACTACCACTTGAACTGATTAAGTGTGCACATTCCACTTCTCTTTATCTCATTAAATTGTAACACAGAATAGGCTGCACACACTGGAAAGCTCACAGATCACATATGTACTAGAAGGAGACTAGCATTTGATAACTACAGACATCAGGCTTACCTCACAGTCACCTGGGATTAATTCCCACACTGCACAATATATATCTGTTTAACAGACCTCATAAATCTAGGATTAAGATTTCAACCCTTTATTAACGTACATGACATATTTTCAGCTTGGAACTGTTTTACAAATGAAAAAGAGATAGCAGAGAAAAAATATATTGGGAGAAAATGTGGGGCACTATTTACATTACAAAAACTTCCTTATCCAGGTAGTATGACATTTTGTCCAGTGCTCTATGTCAGGAAGCTGGAACCTATCTAAAAATAGTTTTCTTTTCCAAAAGAGAGCTTAATATTCTCAGTAAAAATATCCCAGAATCTAGGCCATGTTGGGCTCTAGGACAGAAGTGCTACTAACAGTGGCTTCTCACTTCTTTATGAAACAATACTCTATGTGCTCTTTTTAAACAGAAACAAGGAGTTGTTGACTTTTATAGATACTTCCAGTACAACGGTGTTCCCAGCTCTAGGCTGTGCAGCATTAAGAAATGCCTGTAGGTCATATTTGGATATCACGTCTTTCTTCTTTACCATGGACTACTGAAACTCATAGATCTACTCCTGGTAAATGCAATGACTCATAATAAATTTTTATTGTGCACTGTTTATTTCTTATTTGAATAACAGAAAAAGACAAACTCGTGATGTACTCTGTATCGCTTATGCTTGTTGTCCTGAAGCAATAGGGACTGATCAAATATTAACAATCTTTAGAACCTTTGCAAATGCCAAGCTTACTTTACATCAAGCTAGAAATTGTACAAAAACATTTTCTTAATGAAAATACTTAAAAAGCCCGATTTTCTACTGTGTATATGAAGGTCAGGCTATTCTCCGGTGAACTGCACTAAAAAATCTCAAAGCCTCATTTAGCAGTGTCCAGCCTGCCTCTATTAGTCTGAGTCAGTTGCCATGGCATCTGCATAGCTCTTTAGAAAGAACCAAAAGCCAACATAAGCTACATCCGAGACAGCTCAGTGCCTGACCTAGTAAAAATACTCTTTTCTGAAGCAGGGCGATCCTGGCTGCTTTTATATGAAACTCACTATTTTAAGACAGATTGATAATATTACCAAGGCCAGAAAGTGCATGTATCACTTATGAGTAATAAAAATCACTCCTTTAGTCTCTGATCTGGCCAAAGTTATGGATGTCTCTGTGTCATAACACCAGGTGTCTGAAGAACTGCCATCTAATGACTAAAAAAAACTAAAGCAATGATGCTCAAACTAGTAGCAAGAACACAGAGTAAATGCTCTCCCTTCTTTTTTTAGTGGACAAGGGCAGTCTTCACCTTTGCTCTGACATTTCAAAAAATGCACAGATAGATAGAAAGCATAGGCTTAATGGGAAGGAAGGGGGTGACAGAACCTGTGGTCACATCATTAGTGCTGATGTGGCACATTTGAGTGGTAAAGTGATGGGGTAATGCCTGGTTAGGAGAAAGCCATGTTCATCTCCAAAGGGACATATGAGGTCTCTCTAGCTGTTAATTTCTCAGCACATGTGGGATCTCACTCAGTGTCCAGGGTTGTCAATTTTGTGAGGGCAGGAAAAACAGCATGACAAAAGCTAACATTTTTGTGTACCTCCTGTCACCTCCTGTCAAACACATTTTCCGACCAATAAGAGCAAAAGAGTGTAGTGCTTGAGTGTGCAATAGTGGGAGCCAGAATTCATAAACAAATGGAGAAATTCCTCTTAAACTTTTAGGAGATAGTAAAGCTTTTGAACACCACCTTACGCTTCTATGCAAATTGCCATGTATTTCTTATTTTAGTGCAACATGCTGTCTCTTCTAAAGCAATCACTATTAAACCTTATTTGCTGTAGACAAAAAAGGAGTATTCTCCTGTAAACTTTCATTTTTTTTTAGAGCATCACAGGTGTTTAAGATGATATCTTCCATCATTCATAACTGCTTTCAAAAAAATATATATGGCCACTAAATGAAAGTAGTAGAGTGTCTCTGGGGCAATTCCTCAGGCTCCAGAGTCCAGTTATCAGTAAAAACAATTGGCCACATTATGCTGCTAATTCTACGTTCATTAGTATTTTGGGGTCTAGAGAGGTAGATCTGTGTGGTTGCATATGACTGGAAACACTCTTTTGCCTCCCAAGCCCTCCAGAGTACAGCAAACGCTCTCAGCCTTAGAGCCAGGGCACAAGAGGGCAAAATGTCTTGAATGCAATCTAACTTGTTCATTATCTAGGATGTAGATTCTCACAGAATCCGAACCAAGAAGTGCCCATTTGGTCCTGAGAAACCAATCCATCTGCACATCTGCTAATGGAAAGAGAGCACAGGCAGATGCACGCAAGTTCTTTTGGAACATTCTGCCCACTGTAAAAGAAGAAATCCGCCTTTCACATGAAGTCATTTTGCCAGTGTTTTGAATAGTATTTTCCGCATGTTTTTTCTATGAGATCAGCAGTCATGCCCTACTGTTCCACATTATCAGCCTTTTTTTTTTTTCCACCCTGTGTTTTACATTAGCAAATCAGCCAGCTCTGAGATCATATTACATAAGTTTCTTGTTTTCTTTTTTTTCAGTTTCTGTTGTTTTTCTAATTAATAGGAAGTGTCTCTCCATTATGGCCTAGCAATGATAAATGGCTTCCGTTCCCATTTGTGCATGGTCAGCTATGAGCCCATTGTTCCTTGAGCTGCCCTTTCCCACTGCAACTAGCCCCAAGGCTGCAGTGCGGCACAGGGCAAGAACCCCTCTCATGACAGAATAGCCATGTCATGAGCACCTTTAGCCCTCTCCAGCTGAAGGCCCAGGCAACAAAGTACTGTTTGCAGTAGGTAAACACACTTATTGCACTTGCAAGAAACTTTGACACATAGTTTTTCCCCTGATGGAAAGGGTGACCCTACTGTAAGTAGGATTCATCTCACTTACTTAACATTAACCTACTAAAGGGTAACTCTCTGGGCTACTGAGCTGGTTATTTCCTCTGTAATCACAGTGGAGGATGACTGAACTTGCCAGAAGTGTATGACTTCTCCGAAGGTGCCCACTTGCCACTAGCTACAGAGAGAACCTAGGCTGTTAAATAAAACATATCATTTCCAGATGACTGAGGTGATATGTTACAGTTTGTTGCACCAATTGAAGTCCGATCTGTGCGCACAAATCTCTTTGTAGCCTAAAACAATCAATATTACTTCTGTGTTGTACAACCTCCCTCTTCCTCTCACTAGTGAAAGAAGAGCAAATTGCTTTCTTCACTGAAACAAACACTTTAGTAAAAAATCTGTGAGCACTTTCTGATTTTCCTTAAAAACATATAACTACCAAAGTTTGGTGAATGCATTATTTGCAGGCAATTCATCATTTAAAATTTAAAGATTCTGAGTTAGTCTGGTTTGGATACATTGGCCAGAGAGTATTTTGCCTGTTGCAGGATAACCAGTAGAGGCTATCTGTTGTAATATGACATTACATTAGCATTGAATGTTGACCACACAACACTGGATTAAAAGCATAGCCATGGTCTGTTGCTGTGACTCAGTTGCATGAGCTGGGTAGAACTCTGGGCATATTTCATTTAGTGAGACAACTGAAGGAAATGGAATATGTCAGAACTGACACTTAGTTCTCTGGTGGCCAATGCTGTAGCATCACATGCTGATGTGGATGCTAGAGAGAGGATCTGTCCCATGGGAGTGCACTGGTAAGCTGATTTTGAAGTAATTCCTAGACTCAAATACAGCCTGGTGACCATTCAGATAGGCTTAGAATACACTATGTATGTTCTAAGGCTTTTAATGATTTCTAATTCCTACAGGAAAATGACCACTGAATTATTATCATGCATCTTGCACTCAACAGAGAAAAAGATGTGATTTCCTTGCAGTGAGAACAGTTGATTTAATCCTTGTTGGTAATTTGGCAGTGCTGCTGATAAACACCCACAAATTTTGGAAGTGACTATTCAAAGGTGACAGGCATTAGAGTGTGCAGAACAAAAAGCCCACACTGATTGCTCAGCACATTTTCCCCTGTTTTCCCTGTTGGGTTTCTCCAGAGGAAGCATGCTGTAACCACACTTACACTTAGAGAAATTCCATTTAGGTTGCAAGGCCTTTGCCCACTCCAGAGAAAACTATGCGAGCACTGGAATAAAGTTACATCAATAACAGTAAGGGAAGTAAAACATTCAAGTACATTCCACTTTCAAAAAATAACTGTACGAATGTCAGTCAATGTCCCGGAAGGTTTGAAAAATCTTTCAGATGCCTTTTTCCAAAATTTCTGTTGCAGGTTTCCAAAGCTCTACCTCTAAGACCTGTCTGACTGAACCAATACTTGTGACATCACATATGTTTAAATATTTTCCTTAACAATTATTACACCAAATGTCACCCTCCCAGACATGAGCACTTACAAGCTAAAAGAAAGTTTCTTAATGAATAATACTTTTCAGGAAATTCTAGGTTTGCCTGGCCTGAATTGTTAGGGTACCAAAAACTCCTCATTCTTTTGAACAGGAATCTCCATCTTCCTGACGACTGGTAAGATGCAACATATTCATCCTTTGGTTGAGGAATGCAGAGGTTTGCAGAATAAAGTAATTTTGGTGGCTTTTAGGTCACTAACCTCTATCTGGCCTACTTTAGATATGACTAGAAGGCATTATCACTGAAAATTATTTCATTCACACTGATGTCTATTGTGGTTTTATGCAACTTGAAGGGAAATAGGTATGTTTTATGGAAAACTGTGATCGTCTCACTCCATTATCTGGAGATTGCAGACAGTTCCGACGTGAAGAAATCAATTCAGACATAAATGTGAACATAGGTCAAAGTGGAAATCTCAGACATAAGGAATATCCATGATCTGTGGCAAAACAATGAATAATCTCAAGGTTGTCACTTTAGTATCCTTCATGAATATAGGAAAAGTCAAAAATAAAAAGGAAAAGGGGGTGGGAAATTTTCCACCCTTACTATTGTAAACTATGCATATTGCCTGGAAATGCTTAGGATTCCAATAATGACTTAAATACAGTTTTTTGGTTTTTTTTTTTTCCCTACCAGTGGCACTACCACTAGTATTTTTCACTTTTGTTATTCCAAATAATATAACCGTGCAAATACTATAAATATTTTGGGAGAATTTCACTCAAATTTTGCTTCACTCAGGCTTAAAGTATGTTTGTTTACTTTCTTGTGTGACTTTCTAGCCTAGGCAAAGAGCCAGCATCAGGAAGAATATCACCCTCTGAGAATATTAAGTGACCAATGTCTAGGTTGTGTCTACAGTGCAACAGAAAAGGCAGCTTAGTTAACATAGCTATAATGCTATGAGCAGGGATGCTCATACCACTCATGTCACCCTGTGCTGTATAGTTGTGTCCTCATGCTCTCCTGTTATTTCACAGCTTGCAGCTGGGCAAGGAGGTGTCTGATGTTTGGGTTGCCTGTGCTTGTGATGTGTTCTCTTAGTGGAGAGCCTGTCTCTAGCTCAGGCCAAGGAGAATTATGGGTGGGAAACAAAAGAGGCTCAATAAAATGAAAGCTGGCACTTAGGAAGGCCAATTGGGTTTGATAGCATCCTGAAAATTCTATGCCAGAAATTTTCAATAGAAACATGGAGATTTCTACAAAATGAAGCAGAAAAAATAATAATAATAAAATTGTCACTCACATTGTTTGTTTTCCTGTTTTCTTGTATTTACTCTATAAAATTATCATTTGTAGCTTACAGAGTGCTTCATGTCCCTGCACCAATGCCAAGCTGCAGAAGCTACAAATAGAAGACCTGAAGATGTTGTTTGCTTAATATATGGCAGGTGGGGTAGGTGAGTAAGGAGCTGAGGAGCTGATTCACATGCACAGAAGAGTCAAGTGACATAAATGTCAGTATGGAGCTTACACAGTCACTTCAGTGTTAAAAATTTGGAGGAGACTTGAAGTAGTTTACATCTGAAACTGCCTGTCTCCACCCACAGGAAAATGCAAGTTCATGGCTTGAACCAGGCCTTTTTCTTTGTAAGCAACAACTAGACCTGAGTTCTGGATGAAAACCCTTTATTTTGGTAACCAGTTTTGTGGTATAGAGCAATCTGTATGGCTTGTGCCAAGACTTAGTGCAGGTTACTTGCAGCTGAGTACTCATTCAACAACCCAACATGCTGTGACCACATCTTAGAAAAGGGCTTTATTCCGGTGTTACTTAACAGTTTAAATTTTAAAACAGCATATCCCTCTGTCAATGTTTCTCTTAGTCTTTGATCTCTGTTTACAGTTCTACATACCTGTTTCTATTTTCAGGCAGAGAGCGTTTGTATGTATCTAAGAGTACACGTATCTAGGAGACTGTTTCTCCACAGATACTGCAGAGGGTAGTTTTAGGTCTAGAACACATACTGAGAAGTGGACAAGCTGCCAGAAGGGTTATAAAACTAGTCATGTGTTTTGCAAATCCAAAGGACAGGTTTCAATTAAGCAAAGGCAGGTTCAGCTGTAAGAGAAATCAGTGCCAGGTAGACAAAGCTCTCTGATCCCTCTCCCACCTCACCCACCCTTCCCGTTTTGTTCTTTTGGCCAGCTATGAAGTGAACATTTGTTCTGAACTTGCAGAAGCCTCTGCAGCACGGCCATCTGTGGTAAGGAGTTTCTATATAGCTGAAAGAGCAGATCAATGCAAGAGGCTTGTCAGAGGCTGGCCTGTGGTCAGGAAGATAACCTACCAGTTGGTTTTCTGGACTTCACTTGCATTAAACAGACAGGAATATGCTGTGTATTTTACCATTGTGTAGGCCCTGACGCTGTGCCAAAATAAGCTCCTGAAATGGATGCACAGCGCAGCATCTAAAACACTGCACTGTCCCAACTGTGGTAAGAGGAAAAGACTTTTTTTCCTGTTGCTATGTACTTTGGCAGATATCCCATCCAAAGAATTGTGCTCAAAGTACTCTGGAAACACCTGCCAGGAGACTACTTGGGAATGTTGTTTAAACAAGCGTACCTGCCAACTTTCCAACACTGTTGACTCTTCAGTACCAAAAACGCGTCCTATTTTAAAACAGACTTGATGGATAACAGGAATCAGGCTACAAGGATGAAACACAGAATGTTCTTAAGAATTTGCTTCTAATTTTTGAAGCTGCTCAAAGTAAGTAACTGTTTAATGCACAGACATTTCAATATGTAGCAGAGCACGTGGTTGGACTCGGGACAGGAAAACATACGTAATACTGCTATGTGTTGATGTTGTGTGAAGAAAGGAAGCATATGTTTTTTCTATAGTAATTCAACCTAGAAAGGCTTCCAAATTATTTTATGCTGATAAGACATCTTTTTAAGTGTGTGTGTGTGTGTCTACTCATTTATTTTTATTTTAGTAAAGGCATGAAAATTTGCAGGGGAAAATCTTCAACACACATTGTTTGCCCTCAGGAGAGGTCATACAGAAGCAGAGGTAAAGGTAATAATCATCAGCCAGATTTGTTCATTGAAGAGAAAAAGTGAAGAATGATAGATAAAAATGACCTTTTTTGCATGAAAAGACTCAACATGCACACATACACCAGCAGGGCCAGAGTTAGCAGGCAATGATGAAAATATAGTCTGCTTCATTCATATATCTCAATGCATGGGACACACCAGATTTTCTGATGAGGAAACTGAATTTACCACCATTTCCACCATGCATGTACTTATTCAGTTTCCCTATTCATTGTGTTTATTTCCAGACATGGGTAGCGCAGTGTCCATTTACTTAAATCTCATCTAGTCCATCTGAGTATCTCAGAGCTCTATTCATGTCTTTGTTCTTGGCCCACTGCTAACATGCCTTTATGTTGGGGAACTTAAATCCCACAGCAGTTCTCTGACTCTGAAAATCTGTGAGGTTCTCTTATCCCTATTCACTAGTTCTAGAAGTAACCTCACTTCACATATTTAATCTCTCCAGGAAACTTGAGTAAACACAGAAAATGGCTCTCTAAAGGATCCACTTAGGCACAGGTAGGAGGCTTAGCCTTTCTGAATCATGCTGTACAAATTCAGTCATGTAGTAACTCAAGAAAGACTGCTTTAGACTTCTGTTGGCCCATGAATGTGCCAAAATGCGCAAATCCAAAGTTGCAGTTAACTTCCAAGAACATGTAGTCATTAATTGAATATCCATCAACATGGAACATGGCAAGTTCTCTCAGACTTTTCTACCTTCCAATGAAATGTTTTGTGTTGGCCCACAGCTATGTAACACATCTACAATTAGTAAAGCAGTATTTTGTGAATTTTAGCTCTGCTCTCACCAGCTAAAATCCAGAAGTTGGCTGAAATGCTCTTTGCTGCCAGGTAAAAATAAATGTCTGCTATGTCAGCAGAAGTAGAGAACCAACCTGAAATATCTTGCCACTGTTTTCTTTCCATCTGAAGCCAGTTTTGCCCATAGTAGGTAGACCTACTGACTTTGTAGGTCTATCGCTATTCAGCTTCTCTTGAATGTCAATAGAAGGAGTCTTGTTGACTTCAGTGGGAGCTGGATCAAATCTAAAGTCATGATTCATGAGACAAAATGTTCACAAGGCTTAGAGTTATTATTCCTGTAATAATCAACTATTGGTTTGGGTAGCATTGCTACTTTTCCAACAGGGATGAGCAGAGCCTCAGAGCAGGAAGTCTCAACCATTACTTCAAGACAATTTAGAAAACATTCACAAATATTGGACATCTTTTCTTCATGTAAAGGACTATGACTCCTTATTTCTATCTTTGTTTTTGAAAGTACATAGATATCTCTATGCGTAATTGCTAAAGCAGGACAAGTATCCAACCAGTTCCATGGGCAGCACTGAAAAAGAGTTCTAAGCTTGGCTTTAGGGTGTTTGATACTTCCTTCCACAAATAACTCACTTCCATATGCAGTATACCATAAAAGAGAAAGTTTATATCTGAAAAAAAAAAAAGCAACATAAACATGAAAATGTAAAAAAAAAAAAAAAAAAAAAAAAAAAATCCCTTGCAAATTCTAATCAATCATTTAAATCTGTAGGAATGTAGCAGCAACAGATAAATCTAACAAACTGCATGTGTATGTCTAGATTGTCTTTTTTATTCTCTGTAGTGGTACTGACTTAGCTTTAAATGTATTTTCCCTTTCCTAATGTAGCATATGTGATTCCCTTCAGTGCCATTAAAATCTTGATCAGGATTGCACAGTAAATCTCCCTCCATGTTTTTGTTTTTATTTTTATTTTTATTAATTAATTATTATTATTATTATTTTGGCTTGTTTGCTTTTCTATGAGAACACTACAACCGTTTGCTCTGCTTTCTGGCTTCTGCTCCAGCAGATTTTCTTGCCTTCTTTTGAACAATATAGAAACCAGAACCACAATTGTGTTTCCTAAGAATATTTTTAGGAGGAATAGTGCTCTAAGTAAGGTATTTATTTTTAAAAGCCTCTGAGGTATTTTAAAATATTTAGTTTAGTGCACAGAAAATATATGCACTACTTTGATATTTCAGCAAGGCTCAGATCTCTGCCTTCATGGGAGGAAATTTTGTTTTAGTTATTATGAGTCCTTTCATCCATTGTCTAATTTTCGTTTCCTGCATTTTTAAATATAGGATATTGAAGCACCAAGCTGATTAAAATCAGAAAATATGTTATAATAAACTGAACACCATTTCTGAGGTGAGCTACCCTATACATAATATTCACAGGCATGTGAATTTTGCAGCATTCTGACACTGAAATACTTTCTATTGTAAGATACTGTGTTCATAAAATCTGACAGATGCTTGAGATACTTATCTCAGATTTGTCTTCTGTGCATACGAAACTGTTTAGGCAACATGGTAATAGATACTCAATAACTTCAGCAAGTATGACTGAAAGGCAGAGGCTGTCTTCAGGGCTGTTTGTTATGTAGATCAGAAACTCATAATCCATATTGTGTCTATCAAGAACCAATTACTGTTATGCTTCTATCTAAATTTTGCTTAGAAGGTTACCTATGATGTCAGAACCTACAGAGTAGCAGTTTCATGCAGAGCCTTACTCCTTAAAAATAGTGCCTTCTGCTTCTCCCCTACATCTTCCACATGCTCCCCCCTCCATCCCCTGAAGAACACTTCGCAAGCAATCATTGAAAGCAGTTGTGATCTTTTTTTGGTGATTTGGTAAAGAAAACTATAATCTTTCACAGAACTCCACACTGAATTTTCTGAATAAAGAGCAGTAACTTCAGAACTGATGAGGGCATCTGAACAAAAAAACCTCTCTAACTTAACCAGGGGTTTAGTGAGAACAGTTAAACATGAAATGTTTCCTCCGTTTAGTTCTGCAGTGATACTTCTGCTAAATCACAAATGCTTTTATTTCCTTTCTCTCTTCTTTCTCTGTATACTTTTCATAGTTGAGATCTAGCTAACAAATATTTGGTCACTTACTTAATTTAAGCAGCCATCAGACCCTAGTGTTCCTTTCAGAACTCAATATGATTTCAGCCATGAGTCCTAAATCTGAGCAGCTTGCTAAGCTTGGCAACTTAACTTAAAAACCCTTATAACAGGAACAACAGATTCAGCTTGGAATTACAGAGTGAGTTGCTGGAATCTCCCCAAAAATGTCAGACATCTCTGTGCTGGGCAACTGTCACTGAGAGACTGTAGAGCCCCTTGGGGTAAATGGGTCAGAGTGGTGTTGCTGCCAGAGTAGTGAAAACATAGTTCTGCAAAGATTTGCTCAGCATGGCAAGAAGGAAAGAATACAGAGAGCAGGGTGAGAAAGTGTGACATATTGCTGATGCACTGGCTAAACAAAACCAAAACAAAAAACTTGTTGAGGTTGCTCCAGAGTACAGTCCTGGTCTCTGCTAATGTGTACCCTACATAATTTCAGGGCACAGCAAAAATAATGGTATCCTCCTACACTATCACTGACCTTATGTTGTTCTACTGAGTTCAAGAAGCAAAGTAAGAAAATCTCAGGCCCAAACCTGAGCAGGCAATAGCTCCTGACAAGCCAAATCAAGTGATAGGAGCACATAAATGGAGTGACCACCACTCAGCCCCCATACATTCCTTCCAATCACTTGCAGTGTCTACTGGTTTTGCCCACAGCAGGGCAGCTCTAAATGAGAGGAGGAAAGAGGAGTGGAGGCTGGAGGGGAGCACATGGCAGAACCAGAAGCAGAAACCTTGTGGGTCCATGACTCCCCAGACGGCATCTAGATTGGGCACCCCACCTGTGCTGCTGCTCTGATTGCAGCCCAGATGACATTTCAATGACTTTTTTACATGTTTGCTCATGTCAAAGAGTTTTCCTGAAGTTACATCCGTTTGTTCTGCTGCTGCAAATAGGTAACCAGATTATTTTCCAGCAGCTAATTCCAACAGTATCAGCAATTGCTTTTCCATTTATGGTCACTAAAGAGCTTTCTTAAAGTAAATTCCATTTAGCAACCTGCAATTTTGTAATGCTGTCAGTTCTATCCCAATACGGGCACAAATGCAAAATTTAACAGTTTTATTTACATTTACATTTTCCATCCTTACTAATTCCTCTATGTGCCGCACTCTGACAGGCAACATTATCATAGTTCACTGGACATAAAATACCAGCCTGAAACCAATTCTTCCTTTTTTAGAATGGATATATTAATGAACATGGAAAATGATGCATATTAATTGGCTCGTCTCAGAGGGCCTGGAATGGGAAAAGGAAATGGTAAAGGAAATAGGCGTAAAAATAAACCATTCTTGCACTGTAAAATTCCTGATCTGGAATTTTTCATAAAGTGAAGGAAAATCTTTGTATCTGCTGTTTGTGCGTTTAAGCATTTTAGAAACATACAAAGAAGAATATTCATGCTTTAAGATACCAACAGCATTTTTAACCAGCATTTTCTAATTGCGAATGGTATATGCTTTATGTATTTCTTGGCAGCTTCATTTGGGATAGACACAAGTACCTCAGAAAGTGTAGGATTTCAGAAGGAAAAAAAAAAGAAAGCTTCACAGACTGCTGTATATATTGAGAAGTCTGCCAAGGGTATGGGAAACCAGAGCAACAGATAGGCTGGCCTCCCTCCCCCAAGCTCCACTGCTACAAACTAAAACCAGGAACAGTTACTTGGGACAGGACTACTTTATTGAAGAAAGCTTTATGTGACTAGGTAAAAAAGAACAGTATGTGCTTAGGCTAAGCCAATAGCCCAAACTCATTTTCCATAAACAAGGCTCTGCTACAGAGACATAACTCTGTTTAATCCTGTCTGGATGACTTCATTTGCTAAGCACTCCAGAGCTTGCCATAGACCATGTGATTCACCCAGCTCCATTCACTCTGCAAAGTGGCTCGCTCTTTGACTCTGAGGAAGCAAAAATGGTCATTTGTCAAAGCATTAGCAATACTTGTCCCACTGGACCACAAATATCCTAAAAGGTAACTCTCTCATCCAGGAAATGTCTTTCCAAACCACTGTATTTCGCTGACTGGTGTTGTTTTCTTTTCTCTTTGTTTCAAAATAATGTCAAACACTTCCAACATGTATTTGCATTTATTTAGTGACTCTAGGTATCAGATTTCCACTTGTGAAAATTCTCATTATGAATATAAAATAAACATTCATTTTGATTTCTTACCAATATTATATTTTAGGTTCATATTATGTAAGTACTCCATGCAGAATATAATTTACATTAATTTTTATGTGTTTTTTTTTTAATTCATCCCTTTTCTGTGCCCCCTTGCTCATAGCATAAAATCCCTTTCCTTTCCATAGAAAAATTATTTAAACACTTTTGGAGTGAATGTAATACTTGCACATGGAGAAGTGCTGGCAGAACTGCACATCAAAGACCTTTTTCTGTATCAGTTGCTGAGTTCTGGGAGCACTGCAGCAAGTTTTCCTAACACTATTCCTCAAGCTC
Source organism: Coturnix japonica (assembly GCF_054131305.1). Classification (NCBI taxonomy): domain Eukaryota; kingdom Metazoa; phylum Chordata; class Aves; order Galliformes; family Phasianidae; genus Coturnix; species Coturnix japonica. Next base: position 102,886,253 of record NC_140664.1, read on the forward strand.
TCTTGGAGGTACGGCAGCTGAGGGCTAGAGCACGCAGGAAAGCTGAGGTGCAGTTGTCTGGGGATGCAGCAAGGCAGCCGTGGCTTCACATCCCCTCCCAGTGCAGTTCTTGTCTCATCTGCTACATGTCAAGTGGTTTACTTCAACTGCAAAGCAGAATAAGCTGGATTTCAAGTGCCTGTATGGTTCATGTCCAAACTCTCTTTAAGCTAGCTCTAGTGTGCAGGAAGCAAAACAATGGAACAGACAATCACAGAATCATAAAGGTTGGAAAAAAGACCACTGATATCATTATCTAGTCCAACTGTCAACCCACCCCACCGTGCCCACTGACCATGTCCCTCAACACCACACCTACATGCTTGAACTCCTCCAGGGATGCTGACTCCACCACCTCCCTGAGCAGCCCATTTCAGTGTCTGATCAGTTTCAGAGAAGAAATGTTTCCTAATATCCAACTGGGGCCCCTGGACAGTTCATGCTTTGGCCTTGAAGGTGAGGTTTTCAGAACTCGCTCTGATTGCCAGCCACCTCCTGGGCTTCTCAGGCTGAACATTTTTCTTGTCCTTGAGCTATAAAAGCCATACAAGTACTAAAAATCTCATGATTCTAGTGAAAGGATCCTGGCTTGCAGTGTGGGAAATGCCTCAGCTTTGTTTCATCAATAATAGCACTTCACTGCACTGAACAGTCTGTATCGAATCTGTTTTGCAGAATACAAAATGGATGTACTGACTTCAAATGGCAGATTTGTTTTTGATTTATTATTACTGAGGTGAGGAGTTTGGCCATGTGATTAAGAATGGGGTCTGGGCAAATGACTAGAAGTATTCAGAGTGGGATTCAGCAATAATCAGGGGGCAGTGATTATGAGTATAAGAAGAAATCTGATCTGCGACATCGCTGATGTGAAACTGCAAAATCAACAAAGCCTGATTTTGTCGCATCTCTGCTTTGCAACAGAGTGTCGTATAGGGAACTCAGAACTGGAACGGAAAGGAATAACTCAGAAAAATCCATCATGGTGCTTCACCAGTTATTGCTTTGGTTGGCCTGACTGTGTTTTACTGGTGTGAATTCATTCACATTTAGAATATACACCGATGGCCTTGACAAGTTTTCTGTTAGCTCCAGTCTGTTTTCTGACTTTTCAGGAAACCAACACAGATACCATGCCTTAAATTTGGGTCAATCTGTGATCTCATCCAAGATACTAAAACCCAGACTTAAGCTACAGTATTTATTATCAAAATTTGATCACAATTTCATGAACTGAAAGACATTTTCCAATTAAAGTTTTGTCAGGAGAAAGATGTTATTCTCAAAAAACTTAGTTTGAATTTTTTTTTTTTTTGTACCAAAAATAAAAGAAAAAAATCGAAAACGGTGGAAAATTCCAAACTACTTTCCTAAAAATTTCCTGTGAAAGAAGGCTCATCATGTACAGTGCTTTGCAAAATAGAAAAAGATGATTAGCCTATGCTAAGGAGGTCTTATAAAACACTGTGTGCTCATGGTAGATCTTTAAGGTGAAGGGGAGGGTCAGGTTTTTTTTTTTTGCAAGGTTCAAATATGCCCAAACTGACTCAGAGTTTTGCTCTTTCTGCTGTTGGCTTTGTATCAAAATGGCTTTTAGAATGGTTTTAAGTTCTTTATGATCCCAACTATTGTAAACCTTATTGTTTTTTGTTTGTTTGTTTATTGCTGCTCAGTTGAGCTGATCCCAAATTCTGGAACACTGCCGCTTGCAGAGAGATCAGTTACTCATTTCTGCATTGCCTCCATTTGTAGATTTGTCTTTTATTCCGTTTGCTAACCTCACTGAGATTGCCTGTAAATCATTCCCACTGGGGATGTTTTTCTCATTTTCTTTCTTGTTTCTAGGGTATTTCACTGGCTGCCTTCCTCAAGGAACAATCCCTGCAGCCAGGCCAAAGCACTCCTTCAAAAGTGACTTATTTCAGTGCCTCTAAGAATTGAAAGAAAGATGAAAAAATATTCAAACCTGAAACTGCCTTCTTCAACTTAGGAAGAATGAAATGGAGTAAGAAATGCTTTAGGAACTAGGCAGCACCATGACAGGGTCCTGCTAGGACTCAGTGCACAAGTCCTTCTGCCCTTATACAGGCTGGCATGCAAGGTACTTCACTATTCAGCTGCCATCTCTCTCTTGATGTCACAACAGTTTCATTTCAAATTTTACAAAGTAAACACCAGTTCCTTCAGATAGCACATATGATGTAAGTAACACAATAAAACACTGGAGTTACATGCATATACATACCTGTGGAAGCATGCATACACAATATACATATATTTGTTTTGATGAAAAATGTCTCAGGTGGTTTAGAAAATACTATAGCATGAAAAGGAAGACCACATACTGAAATGTCTCCTGTTATGCTAGGGTTCAGAAGTTCTCCCAACCCATATGGTTGCTGGTTAAACATACTCTGAGCAGAAAGACGTTTTTAGTCAGTTTCAGCAGGTGAAAAGAAAAAAACACAATAAAATCTTGGTCTTTTTCTTGCCTCAAAAAATAAAATCTGTTACACAAAGTAGAAACAGATGAAAAAAAAAAAAAAAAAAAAGAAGTCAAAGTCAACAATTCCCTGAATTGTTAATCCTGCATTCAGACTTGCCTAGGAATTTTGAAACTCCTAACCAGAAATGTTACAAAACAATCAAGCCATCATCTCAAAATGAATGATATTTCATTCAGATGAAATATTTAGATATCCCACTTCTCACTGGATACTGAGACAGGGATTCTTTGGACACAAGTAACCATCCTTCAGAACTACATAAATGGAGTTACTGGGCTGCACATATTTAAAAAAAAAACCAACAAAAAAAACCAACAAAAAGCAACAAAACTATTTGTAGTTTATCTCCCAGTTAACACTCCTTTGAATATGTTGTCCAAAAAACTTAGCCTACTTAGTAGACTACCTCATTTATCCTATCCAGCTTTTCTTACTACTTGCATAAGGGAAAGAAAGAAAAAGCCACTTTTTTTTTTTTTTTTTTTTTTTCCTAATGTTTTGTCTTTAGGACAAATCGGGAAAGAGAAGGACCTGCATCTTAGTTAAAATTTACTTGTCATTGGGGGTTGTCTCTCTGCAACTCTTGTGAGACAACCACAAATCAGCCTAGTTAAAACATCACACTATTCATCTTGCTCCTTGCTGCTTCGATGACATTTTGATCTTAATAAGAACAGTGTCATCCCATCTCAGCTGTGTTTGCTTGGTAATTTCTTTTTTGTTCCTTTTTGATCTGTGTCTCTCTCACTTTCCCAAAATAAATGAGAAAAGAATATACCGTAAATACCACATTCTTATTAAAATTACATGCCTGGGAAGAATTAAGAATATTCATATGAAAACTGAAACTGTCCCTGTCCCACAGCTGGAAGGAACATTGATGAGAAACAGAGCTATTATCAGCTGCTGGGGTAAGAGAAGGTACAGTCCCAGAGATTTTCCTAAATAGGATGGATAGTGTTTTAAATCAGAGGTACCCTCATGCTTCTGTCTTCAGTTTGCTTCTTTTATCCCATAGCACAGGGCTTTTATCAGAAAAACTGAGAAGAGGCAGGGTGGATATCCTCTTGATGGCAGGGTGGGGTTTTTCTGTAGTTGAAGGCTCATCCCTCCATTGTATTTACAGGAAAAGACAATCAATCTCTGGAGCATGTCCTCATCCTAATACAGTTACTGCACACACAGATAAGAATGAAATCCAAACTTCCCTCTGGCTTCATCTAATTTACTGTAATTCTCAAGATCTGCAGTGGTCTGTAACTTTGCCATACTACTTATAGTTTGGACGGACTACTTGAGAAAGTTAAGTCTTTGATTTGGATTTAACCCTTATTATACTAAATAACATAACAGGTTTCACACTGGACATTCACGATGGATAAAAACAGGTATCTGTTTAGCTCCTGTTTCTAATTAGAAAATAAAAAATAAATCACAGTAAGATCTGTTCTACAACTAAGCAGTCCTCATTAACAAGATAGTATACTCTCCAAAGCTGCTCTTCTCTCTCAGCTTTGATGCAGGACCTTTCCTGCTCCTGTCCTGCCCAGTTTCCTGCCATAGATGCAGAGGAAAAGCCTCACAGGATTCCAGTTCACACAGACTTAAAGAAAAACAGAAAACAGATAGATAAACACAGAAGTAATGGTATGACATCACATTAACAAAGCTGTAAGAATACAGGGCCCTTAGCCTGTCTGAGAACCACTGCAGCAAACAGGCCTTCAGACAAATTTTCCTGGTTTTAGGCCTGTTTTTTTCATTCTATCAAAATTAGTTTCAGTCCTGAAATAATAATAATTTTTAAAGTGTTTTTAGTTTGTTTTTAATACATAGAAATAACATTTAGCTTATTTACTCGAGATGGTGGAAGAATTACAGAGAAAGCTCATGTTTTATGAATTATGTATGTAACAGTAGGCATATCAGCACAGCTCTGGAATAAAGCTGATAGACATAACCATTTTTGACAGGACATCTTGACAAAAACTTGTCTTTTTTTCTTTGTGTGTTGTCAGTGACACTAAAATAAATGTCTTCTTGTATGCTTCCCTCCCCTTTTTCCTTGTCAAAATGAGTGATTTTGATGAAAATATACCTTTCCCATAAAAAAATTCCTTTGGTCCAAAATATGTTTTCAGAATTTTTGCTGAAAAAATACCTTCAGAATAGTCTTAGCTCAGAATTTGGTTTCACTGTCACAGTTACACTACCACATGATTTTTCCCTACAAGTTGTGAGTACAGCCTTCAAGAATATCATGACTTGTATTGAAGATACAGCTTCGTACAGTTTTACAGCAATATTCCTTACATCAAAACATCACTACCTGAAATATCCCAGACTAAGGCAAGATAAGGCAGACACGGCCATGTAAGTGCCACAGAGCTGCAAAGCAAAGTTGGGAGGACTTTTTTTTCCTGAGGTATTGCACAGATTGAGATGAGGCCACTTGCTTGGCAGAAATGTGGTGGTCCCATGTTTAGGAGTGTGGGAGGAACTGGAAGTGAAGGTACACACCCAAAACAGATGAGAAGATGGAGGGGGTTGTCCTGGGGACCAAACATGGCTGAAAACCTTTAGCAGCACTGCCTACTTGCAAACTCAGCAGCTCACTGTATAGCCCATCTGTAGTGCATCTATAATAGCACTGGTGCACACATCAGTGACAGCCCCTGGAATACACTCCACTTACTGCTAGGCCATCATGTTAAGCCACTGGATGGACATGTTTTTATACAAACATTAAAATATGGCGTTGAAAACATACAGTATTTATCTGCAACTGCCAGCTCTGTATTTCCTGCAGCCATTTTACTGCCTCACGTATACATATATTTACATCATTTTCTAAATGTGTGTTATTAAGCTGACTGTTAGGGCTCCTCTGGAGTGGTTACCAGCGGATTATGTAAACATATCGCTGCTACAATTTATAGCACTCTTGTTATTTACCCAACAGAACGTGTAACTGTTCCAAGTGAGCCATTACCGTCTGCCACGTGAAGTAAATCTATCTTCAGCTGCTTTTGCAAGCGTGAGTTATAACAACACTTAACATTTCAATAGTGCCATGCACATAGAAGGATCTCAGTGCGCCTTATAAACACTAATGAATGAATTTAGATTTAGAAGCAGTCCCATGTGGCAAGAATTAGAGGTAAGCCAATATTTCACAACCACGTCCCAATTCAGGAAGAGGTTTAATATGGGTACCAGCTTCAGTGTGGCTGCTCATGCTGGCTCATGCTGGGAGCTTCCCATGTGCCTGTGTTCCCAGGTGACTATGAACCTACAGGGCCTACAGCATTTGTTTTTCATCTCTTTCTGCTTGCAGAACATGATCAGCTTACAATTTTAACACAGGAGGTGTCTTTGCAAACCAGCCTCTTAATTCTGTGAGACATTTGGTTTGAATTTCATGCGCACGTACACACACATACCACATAGTGAGTTCATTCTTTCCTTCCATTCTGTGCAAGCTCTTTGCAGAAGAATGTTTCATCCATTAGTCATCCCACTGCCTCAAGCTCTTAGAAGCATCAGGGAGGCAGATACTAAAATCAACCAGAGTTTTCCTCATCTGAGCAACACGGACAGCGATGTGCAATTGGACCTTTCTGCTTGCTGGAGGTTTTGAGTCCTGAAAGCTGTTAGCAGAGAGAAGCTACAGCTATCCAGACCAGAATATTAAAAATCCGTAAGAAGTATCTACTGTGGAAGGACAGGAACATGACAGTGAGTAGAAAACAAAAAACTACCACCGTATGTTTTTTTAAAATTTCCATTTGAAATACAAACTTTTCCGTTTCTCAGGAATACCATGACCAAATGGCATTGTCCTGAACTTACCTTCTCACGACAACTCATATATGAAAAAGGGAACACAAAATGAATTTCTGTATTAATTTCATAAAGAACATAAATACAAAAACTCAAATTGTCCCCCATTTACAATGGCGGCTGGAATACTGAAAGCAATGGAACACGTGGAATGAGAAAATCATATCTTCTTATTTGATCCAACCAAAAGGTCCAAAATTGTCAGATAAAACATCTCAGTAAATACAGTGCCTATGATGAAGAGTAAACAATTCATTTAAAAGGGCTCATGGGAGGCATCAATTTTTAAGGATACTGCTGATGTATATCTATACATACTCCTGTAAGCTGATGTAGCATGACCTATGCATGATAGCATTTCTCCATGAGAGAAGGCCCACTGGAGTGAACCAAGTCTGCAATTCAAGAAGAGGATGAAGCATTAAAGCTCTAAAAATTAACCAGGTTTCTGATGCTGAGTCGTAGTGGATTACATTTTGTTCTGACAGTCTATTTCTGAACTGCATCAAGAACGTGAAAACGCTCTTCAGAGCTTATATATCACACCATTAGTCTTCTGAACACACACATTACACCTGGAACTCTGGTGCCAAAAATGTTTTCAGAACCAAATACCCTCACATTCCTGCATTCTGTGCCCAGATATCACAATTTGCCATGTTTACATAGGCAACAGAACACTGAATGACTATATTAATATATTCAGATCCATGCTTTTGCATGGATCAGGCTGCATTTATATACAAAATAAACTTTTGTTGAAGAATTGACAGACGTGTGTTTTGCAACAGCTTGACATTCTGTGAGCTGGCAAACCAACTGCAGGAGAAACCAGTGAATAGCAGGAGAACAACTCGTGGAAGTTCACAGTTGACCTCCCCTTGCTACTTCATCATATCCTCTTCTGTTATTTACTGCTTCCCATTCACCCTGCAGAGACACAGGAAAATGCAGTGTCTGGGAAATTGGTGGAAGTCACCCCCTTAGCACTTAATGAACCAAGTTCTCATCTTGCAGCTGATTAACATTGCTGTACCTCCATTTATATACATAAAGTTCAGTTTTGATTAACACTTGCATAACTAAGGTGAGTGTCATTTCCATAGCCTCCTATATTTGGTATTTAAAGCAGTGACAGAGCAGACGTTCCTATACAAGTAGCAGTCCTTGCACTAAAACCTAAATTCTGGGCTCTGGGATGCTGATGACAAAATACTCTCCATTTCTGATTTTTTTTTTAACCTGTCTTTTCAGAGATATCTAAGCAATTTAGAATGGACAGGACAACACACAGTCTTATTGTATAGGGAGACACTGAAATGACAGATGAAGATGAATGATACACTCATAAAAATAGAGAACTCTGGATTTTCCTTCTTCTGTAGATTTAATTTAAGTCAGATCCTTCAATATTGTATGGATGTGGTTTATACTAAAGAGCTTGCGAACAATCCCTAAGCAGTGAATTGAACACTTTATCATCCAAAAATGTAATACAAAACTGAATTAAAAATAGAAGATATGAAAGATCTGGGGAAAAAAAAAATGGCCCCATGCTCATGGTTCCTAATGATAAATGATGTCTCAAATGTAGATTGAAAGTCACTTTCCTTTTGCTTATGATGAGTCTTTCCATTCTAAATTACTGAAATAGAAAAAAAAAAAGAGGTCTTGAAATATTTCTAATTACAAGGAAATTCTGAGTTGGAAAGATATACCTCATTCCTTTACGAGCCTCTTATTGGTTTTCTAAGAGATACACCATGTGCCAATTTCAAATCCAGCAGATGTGGAAGGATTCCAACTCTGTCCAGATAGTAGAAGTTTGTATGCAGCTGGGATCTGTACATTAGCAAAAAATAAATGGTTATTTGAAACCTGAATGCATGGGTCTTTTATACTATTTCTTTGGGTACAGAGTAAGACATAAGAAAGGTTTACATTTGATCTTTCAGCATGAAAGGCATTGTAGGACTGGGTGAAGGAGCACAGGTTGTGGGAATGACCCTGTTCCAGCCCTTCTCTCAGCTCCCACTGTAATGACACTCCTCTATAATGGGAACAAAACACAGAGAGTAGGGAATGCTAAAACTGTATTTTCCTTCTCATAGTCCATTAACAAAACATACGTCAGTGAGGTTTCAATTTACACAGGGAGCCCTAAGAGCATAAAAATAGAGGAAAATCAATGAGGTAGTTTAAATTCTCTGTCTCTTCTCCCAGTCCCTACACTGGCCACTGTGACTGAAATCAAAGCACATATTTTATGCCACTATCAGATAAGATTTAGAAGTTAGAAATCTGGAACTTTTAAGTTAGCATCCCGTGAGCAGTAGTTTAGCTAATAGACCTTCAAGAGTTCTTTCTAAATTATTTTGTTCTATATTTCTATGATGAATATTTGAAAACAAGTCTACTAGTGAAAAGAACCAAGTAACAACAGCTTTTTTTGAGCTCTTGATCCATTTTCTGTTTAGGAAACTAAAGTCATTCTTTTCAGGAAGCAAAAGGGAAGTGAAGTACAAATGTGAAGGTACAAATCAAAATGTCCTTTGAACAATCAGGTCAGAAAGCTGACCTCCTCTTACGTGTGTTCCCATAGTAGTGAAGAGATTAAGAGTATTTTCCTTCCTATTGTAGTCATAAAACTTCAAACTTCACACTAAGGGACACTGAGTGATGCCTACCCACTGCATTTTTTTCTCCAAATGTATTTCAGGTCACACTGAAGTTCTGCCTCTTGTCTACAAATAATCAGGTTCAATATCTGCCTGAAAACACTATGGCAGGCATTATGTCTATCCAAATCCAGGCATTTAAGTGACAGTCCCAAATAAGGAGCATAGCCACTGCCTCTATTGAGTGAGCAGCCTCCTGGAAATCCTTAGTCATCTTTGCAGGGGCATGCAGGACTTAGTTAGGTGCAAAGTGTCTGACAGTAAGGAAGAATCACACAGGTGCAGCAAGTTTAAATTAGATTGTCCATTTGAGAAAAAAGCAATGGAGTTAATAATTTCATGAGATTACTCAGATGCTCGCAACTAGGCTTATTTACACAGGTTTCATGAGATCAGAGAGCCTGAAATTTCAGAAGACTCATATTGAACTTGTCAGGTAATAATATTAATTTTCCATTTCTGTCACCACATAACTACAGGGTGTAACAAATATCAATGTTTATTTCCCAGAGTTTTGTTTTCCTATTTCTGTTAATCATTCTCTGCCAGTATAAGGTGCAATTGCACGTACTGAACCATACAAACAACAGTTTACTAACTCACTTCCACACACTACTGATTTTTTGTTTTGCCAAGACACTGACTTTATCAGCATTCATCAAATCAACTTAATATGCTTTGCATCCGTTGCCTGTAGTCTTGTCTGAAAGCACAGGTTGAACACTCCTGTCAGTTCAATCAATCTCCTTCCACATCAAATGCATTAGAGTGCATAGAGTGGCGTGAGGTAATCAGAGAAGATAACATTTGGCCCCAAACTGGTAAATGATCCAGTCACTCTATCCAACTGCCCGGTATTTTATATAAAAGCTTGTTTATGGCTGAATTGAGATAGCTGTAAGAAGAAATGGCTTCCTGGTAAAGCTGAAAGCAAAAGCCAAAGAATAACGGTTTCATAATTGTACAAGTGCCTCCAGATAAATATATACTTAAAAACCTTCGTTTAATCACTGTAAGTACAGCCTTCTCTAAGGAAAAGAGAAATACAAAGGTAGAGAAGAATGATCTATGAGAAATAATAGCTTTATTTTGGGAAAAATACATCAGTTTCAGAATACTCAGATAAAAGTTTATCCAGAAATTACTTGTGCAGGTTTCGAGATTCCTAGAAAGTGGTTAGTTATCTGTGAGGTGCTGAAGTAGGCTGTGCTATAGATACTGAAATGAATCACTCCCCAGTTCTGATAAATGTTCAAAGGCAGGGTTTTTGCATGGGACCTGCAAGACTACATTGTTCACCAGTAAAGGTTGTTGTGTGTTCCCTAGGCACGTTCTCACAAAGACTCGTGGCTAAGTGGTAATGTAACCTGCATTGAAGAAAGTACCAGTGCCTGCACACAGGGCCACATGACAGCTTTGTACAGAGGTATGTGTGTCTCCATACAGTCTGAAGAGCTACTGCTCCCCTGGTCACTTAACAAACAGCCCATACCAGCAGCAGATAACCCTCGGGATCTTAAATGTCCCTCAGTGTGGATGTTTTGGTTGTATTTTCCTGGTCTTAAAAGGGGAAGTTTCTTCTACCACTTGCTTTATAAATGAAAACTGCAAATAAAGAGCTAATTCTGCAAAATATGTCTTGCTGTGCCCCACTGATGCTGTCTGCATGAAGAGAGCTCAGTGTCTTCTGGGACTTGAAGCAAACACAGATGACCCCAACTGTGCTGTCTTAACCACTATGATTTCCAGGACTAAACTACCTAAACCCCCACTCAGAATGATGATTTCCACTTTCCTCTCTTTATTAAAATTACCATAGAGATGGGGTGATCAGCCACTGAGTCTGTCTCTGCTTTACACCATGTCTCCTAGAATGCAGCTGTAGCAATATACAGTATTGCTTAGTGCAGCTCTAGGGCCCTTTGCAATATAGTGATAAATGCTTTGCATTTTATTTCTTCCAAATATGGATTGTATAATGTAACTGCAGCTCCCCATCATCCCCAAATAAAACAGAAAGGCACCAAACTGAAGGGATGCTGCCAACTGATCCTGTATACTGTGGAGGGTTTTTTTCCTCCTGTGCTTCTAGGAAAAAGAGATTACTTGATAGAAAGAAGGGACAAGGGAAATGTAGGAATTTCAGAAGATAGGGCTTATCTCACCTAACATCATCTATCTAGAAGAAGGGACAGGCCCATAGAACTAGTCATCCTCATCTTGAGGGAGGTAGTTTGGACTACAGCCTGCAGATTCCTGCTGCTGTTTCTGTCCCCTGAAAGAACTAAGATAATTCATGTAGATTAAAAGACACGCTTCAAGATGGCTGCAGTTAAGGTGTAATTAATATGACCCATGTATTGAAAATAAAATTTACAAAAAAGAAAAAATAAAAGTACATTCCAGTGAGTAGATGACAGGTTCTATTTTCCTTCTAATACAGGTTACAGTTTCAATCAGTTTTTTTTATACCCACTCTTTCTAATCTAGGATTTAAATGATGAGCAATTGCTTCTTTGCTGGCTGAAGAGATTTTGTCTTATTTACAAACTGAAAAGTCTCATGCGTGGTCCTAATTTTTTCTAAGTGTAAAGGCATAATTATATATATGAATAGGCACCAGAAAACAAGGCTTCAGGCTAGAAGGAAAATTAAGATCTGTAGGGCTAGGGGAATATGGCCTTGAAACTGCATTAAGAAGAAAGAGAGGAAGGGAATTTTAAAGATGCCTGCTGATAGATGCTTTTGTGGTCCTGTAAAACAGTTGTATTCACTCTGAAGCCAGATACGTGCAAGTAGAAATGTAGGAAAAATGCCAAATAAAATTATTTCAGTTTGGAGAACTTTTTCTTGGGCAGAATACTAAAAATGTAAAGTCCCCCTCTGCAGCTTTCTCCTTTCTGTTTCTCTGGTATTATCATAGAATGCATTACAGCACAATGGCAATGGCGTCTTTGTAGCAGAGCAGTATTAGCTTGTGTGAGCCTGCCTGCTGCTTCTCCCTCAGAACAGAAGAAAGGTTTGCATGCATGAAGAGCTGACTGTGTTCTCCAAAAGCTTCAGCTGCTCTAATGCAAACTATGGCCTCTACTTCTCAATCTTGCAGTTTCTACGAAAAGATCAGGCAGACACCTTTAGTGTCAGAGGTGAATGAACAAGAGCAGAATCAATGTTTCCCAGCAACAAAGGCCAAACAAGAATCAAATGAGTGCTTTAGACTAGCTAGCAAAAAGGAAGGAATAGTGCTGGGGTAAAGCAACAACAGGCAAGGAATGTAAAAGAGGACTTTGGGAATAACACCCGACACCTGCAGCCTCACTGGCAGGCAGCTCTCTGCAAAAATGACTCATACTAATTTGGAAGTGTAGAGGAAAAGCTTTGGCAGTGCGGTGAAGGAGGTAACTCTCATTCCATGGAACCAAAAGTCTGTTCCTTAGAATACAATTTATTCAATGTCATTTTAATCTCACCCAAGATCAGGAAAGGAAACAGTGGGTGAAGGGCTAATCAACATCCCCCTGCTAATAAGCATTATTGAAGAGGTATAGTGTCACTCACTGATGAACAGATAATTTCAGATTAAAAGGCTGTAATTATTCCAGCTCCTTTGTGGAAGGAAAAGATGACACTCAGGGTGCTGTGGAGGAAGAGGCAGATGACATTTCAAAAAATGCTCTGCTTTTTTTCCCAAAACTCCTTTTCTTAATCTCTGAGAGCAACGCTACTCCTTAATAGAAGTAACAGCTGAAAAATCCCAACACGAGGAAACAGCAACAGGTAGGCAACGTTTGGCAGTAGAGATGATGGTATCCAAAACTCACACCTACTATGATATGCAGAAAAGTCTCCATCCTACTTCCATTACAGCAGGAGCTCATTGTGACTTTGGCTCTCTGCTGTTCTTGGACAAAACCAAAATGACATCACAGAAAATGGACACTTCAGATGGCTGCCATCTGTTTTATTCAGCATCCATCATTCCTAAAGCTGCAGCACTGTGGCTTCAAGCAAGAATATTCCCAAGAACATATTAAGCTAGGATTATTACTACTTTTTTGTTACCACTTCATTTCTTGGAAATAATAATAATCAGAGAAATTTCAAGAGTTTTCCCTTGAAATAATAATAATAAAAAAATCCCCTATATACTTTTTTTCCCTGAATTACCAGAATGACTGACTACTCAAATACACTGAAGAAATTGAAAATGGAGTCCATCACAAACTCTTACATGATCCATAGCACTTGAAGTGTTAGGAATAGCAAAGTTCTGTGACTCCATGGATGGGGGAAGTAGACTGGAATGCTGGAATCAGCATTCCAGATCAGCAGCAAAGGTGTCCAGAATAGGGTTTTACACAGAGCAGTCTATTTAGATGGCTTATAGAAGTCCTAATATCAACATGAGCCATCATAAAACAACAAAAAAGAAAGAAACATACAAACTCTTCCAATCTTTATTTCTCCCAGATATGTAAGGAGGAAAGTTCTAGGTAATTTAGGTCAATTTTCAAAAGAAATATGTTGACTCTTTTTCACTCACAGTATCTGTAAATTACTTGTACAGATATAAATAGCCATTTTTTCAGGAAAAAAAAAAAAAAAAAAAAAGAGGAAACTTATCAGTTTATATATGGAATAATGTCAACAGTGTCTATACAAAGCCATGAGAGAGCCCCCAGCTGGAGCCCTCAGCTGCACAACAGAGGGACCAAATCGCAGGTGTACCAAGGACTCCTTGTATTTCTGGGCTCTGAGTGCTTTTGAGATTCTGGAAGCTGTAAAAACCCATACAAGTCCCCTGGTACTGAAGAAGTGACTGTTGCCGGGAACTACAAACTCCTGCCAGGCAAAGAAGTGTGAAACGACAAAAACCTAAGTATGGTTTGCTGTCAGTTTGCTAAAACAGATAGAGTTCCACAAATCGTTCCAGATGTGATGAGTCACCCATTTCTGACCAATAAGAAAAAAAGACTTAACTGGAGAACTGGAGAATTTCCAACCTATTCTATTCTTGGAATGCCTAGAAATTCCCTTGCACGAGACTTCCTCTTGTTCTTTGACCTACAACAAAGCACAACCACAGCTAATGGAGCTCTGAGCAGCATGCTTCAAGTTGGTCAAGCTTCAAAGCTCATTTCCCACGAGTATCTAATTCCAAGGAGCACCACTACTTTCAGGCTCAAAGCACCTTCAGCACTGTTGCACAAATGTGCTCTCTCCTTTTTGCTGCAATTGCTAAAAATCTTTGCCCTCAGAAATTGAGCTAAAAAGCAGAGGAAACAAATTCCATTCAATTAAGAAAATTCATCCAAATGCAGTATACTTTTCAGAATGACCAGTGTTTTAAACATCTCTAAATGTGTCCTGCAATTTAATTTTGGCAGTTGAGAAGTTATATATCAGATTTACAGTAAACTCAAAAAAAGTTAATGACTCCCTGATTTTACATGAATCATTATGTCCTTAAGTGCAAATTTTGACAAGCCCAGCTACAAGAAACACTGTTATCTGCCCTTGTTAGAAATGAACATTGCCTCATGTGACTGTGTGCTTGTTAAGTACTGTACCCATCTTTCCATCTAGTTGCCAATAATATGGCTAACCAAGCATGGCAGCGGAATGGTAGTCTCAGACACATTAAGTTCCTAGCAGCTCAGTAAAGGTAGACTCAGGCAGGCTATTAGTGTCTCCTGTGAGGAGAGGAAAAAGATGCAGTACTTATTAGATACCTGAAAGCCTGTGATATCAAAGTGTCTACAAATGACCCCCTGCTGGAAAGGCTGGAGCGGGACCTTGAATTCTAGACTGAAGTCAACCACCAAAGAAACAGATATGAAAGTATGTTTCCTTCCCTTGAATGCCTATGGAAAAACTGTATATATATATATATATTTAATAGCATAAAACAAGAGAATGTTTACTTTTATCACAATTTTCATTTTCTACTATTTCTTTATTACAATGGTCAGTGTAATTAGGAGGCTACCAGTGTCGGATACTCACAGTTTTGGTATCAATTTGACTATGATCGTTTGTGTGAGACAAGGTGAAAACAGCTTGCATGGGCAGCTATCTTCTAATAACTATCAGTCAGGTAAGATTATTTAATATCACCTTACAGGGAATGCTTGGTCTGACACAGGCATAGCTTGCAGGTATTCTGGTGAATGCTTTGTAAAAACAATCCATGGCAGAAGAACAGAGGAACAGCAATATTATCACCTGTGTTGACTCTCAATGTAGCAAAACCAGTAATTACACACACAAAAAAATAGTATTTTGTCTTTTCTGTGTTCATACATTACACAAAGTAGAAATGGGGAAACCTGGAACCTTCTGCATCAAGAAGAGAGTCAGAGAGGATATAAAAAAGACCCACTGCAATTGAAATCATTTTATCAAATCTTAAGAGCAGAATATTTGAATCACTAAAGGCTGAGAATGAATGCAAACCATCCGACATCCTTAAGGAAATAATTGACACATTGTTTAAAATCTGAAAGCACTCAACACAGGGTAAATTTACATTTCCATAGTCATGCCTGCTGAGATGATCTTAGATGAAACAGTGGGATTCACATATGTAATTTTGTGCAGGAACTATTTTTTATTTTAACAAGTTAACTTTATTTATTGTTAACTTATAATATAATAATATAATAATATTTATTGTTAACTTATTTTAACAAGTTTCCTCTAGTTAAATGTATAGTATATTCAATTATTTTTTTATGCCTCCTTATTTGCAAAATGCTAATGTCAATTAAAAAAAAAAAAATTGAACTAATTTAACTTTATTCCTGTCAGGAAATTAGAGTGAAATGGCAGCCAGCTTTTCAAGAAAAGTGTTGTCTTATCTGTTCTGATGTGCTTAGCAGGATGATGCAGTGCAACTGAGGTTGTTAGGGACAAAATGAAGAGAAGAAAAGTGATAAAATGGGAACTCTGACCTTATGGTCCTGTTTAAATTCCTTCTTATTTAGCAGAATGTTTAACACCTGCCTTGCTTATTTGAAGTCTGGCAGATATCCAGGGTACATCTAGTACTTGTTTACGCAACTGTCTTCTGAAATATCTAAGTGCTTTGTGAATTATTCCATCCACAACACTCATATGATACCAAAATATTGTTCTTTCAATCACTCTGGAACTGAAGTCTTACTAAGAGATCTAGAATAGTTCATGTTGCTACTGCTCTTGCCTAGCCACATAGAACCACATTCAGTCAATCTCAGTGCACAATTAATTTCACCTAATACAAATCTTGGATTCACAGCTGTCTCACAGACCTTCATTCTTTCCCATTCAAAGACATTTCCAGCATATGGCTCATGCCACACACAGTACTCATCTGCCCTGTGCTTAATGTGGCAGTTTCCTTCCTTAGAACTTAGTACAGATCACATTCATTTTCAGTCCTGTATTTAAATTCCTTTAGATGATCAACAACTGTTTCACGCAGGATAGAGGTGCAGCAACTCGTATTCCCACATAGAGGAACACTGGTATAAAGGTCCAAGTTCTCCTTCAGGCCCTACACAGCCTCTCTTTTGGGTCAAGAAATCTTATATGCATTTTAAAGGTTCTTTTATCAGTGGAATAATCTTTGTTCAAGCCCTACATAACCGTTGCCTTTGTTCAGGAAGAGATCCAGTTATTCCAGTCCAGAAAAAAACTCAGGATTAGTCTATCAGGCAGAAAGTGTGTAATCAGGGAAACAGGATACTGAAATAGATCCAAGAGTCAACCACAGTAGTTAATGTAGTGGAACAAAGCAGGTTGAAGAGTTCATACTGGGGATCCTGTGCAATTTCTGTGATTTTCTTCACACTTGAATTAGCCTGATTCCCTGGACTGGATGTTGCCACATTTCAAAGAGGCTTTCTTGAGGTAAGGTTCTTCCCAGGCCCAGATAAGCTCTCTAAGTCTGCACAAGATAGACACCACCAAAAAAGAACTAAGCACTGTGGTATTTAATGTACTTTGCTTGTAAATAGCAATACAGGATTTGTAGCTGGTCACCAGATGGATCCAGAGAAGAGCTTCTTATCAAATTCAGATTCCACTATAACCACTGGATTATCCTTTCACTGAGAGAGGGAGACTTAAATTTCAACCACCATATATGTAACAAATGGGAGAAGTGGTTATCTGGATACTTGGAACAAAGGTAGCTTAAAATGACACTGCTATTTCTGTGAAATGATCCATTACTAAATATACTTTTTCCTTTACACACCATATCTGAAAAAGGGTTATGTTCAAAATGTCATTTTTAATTGTGTATTCCACTCTTGACTTTGCAACATTCAGAATGAACTCCAGCTCTCTTCCTCTAAAATATGAGATTTTAGTCTTCACAGCATATAGCATAAAATGAATTATTTACAGTTCCAGGAGACAAACTTCTTTTTAATTAATGAACTCATAGCATCTGTTTCTATAATTGATCAATACTTTGTACTTTCATAGAAAAATGATTTGAACAGTAGCCATATAAAAGTGAGCAAAACAGAGCTATTTCAAAAGGCAAAGGCAGAACATAGAAGGAATGAGTACACAAACTTCTCCATTAGTTTATTTAGTGTTTGGTTCACATGCTCTCACATGGAGTTTACACACAAATAAGAAGCAATTTAAGTTGTTTCCTTTACCAGTGCACAAACCAACCACAGAGAGCACGAACAGGAAGAGATGTATATGCTTTACGTCAGAAAGAGAGAAACGGTGAATTCCAGAAAAATATTTAAAGGAAATGTGTCACTTTCTGCCATTCAAATGTGTTTATTTTAACTGTAGGAAACTTATAACTGCTGTAACTACATCAGATTTTTTCTTTTATTTGTAACCTGAAAACCAGAATCCCTAATTTAAGGGCAAATTTTACTGTAACTGAAGAGAATTAGACTCAGAAAGAGCAGAATGTTTTCATTTTCTGATCTAAGGATAGAAGCTGCAGTTCTTTCAAAAGTAGTAAAACTTTCACGTCTCTAATAAAGGACCATGCAGTAAAAGGTTAAAAACTCAAAATCTGAAATAACCATTAGCTGCACTTAGACTGGTTATATGTAAGACAGTTCCTGTTGCATTTATTTGTATTTTGGACTTCTTAAGCTCCAGACCATAAAATGTCAGAACATTTTGGGGCAGATTCCTTGTCCCAAAGAAGCTTGACCGAAAATGTCACTAAGGTTGCTAGCACTGCCTTCCTTTGCTGATAGCAGGAATTCTAGAGAAGTAAAGGAATTTTTCAAATTTTTCAATTATTTACACTTTTGTGAACAGGGAATGCCTCAAAACATTAGGGAGAAAGTGTTTCATGCAACAGCAAAGGCAATGTTTGAGGCAGAGAAGTGGCTATTACAAGACAACTTAGCCACTGCAGGGCATGCAACTGTCTGCAAGCATGGTGGCTTACTTGGTTTTATCATCTTACAGACACAGCTAAGCTAATAATGCCAGCAACAAGGAACCAGGTGTGAAAAGGTTTGCAGATAGGAAGAGAAGCAACAAACTTGCAAGTGTTCAGTCCTGGAGACTCCTTACTAAGGAGTGCAGAAATGACTAATTTTTTTCTGAGATAGTTTCTAATCTTCCACTCAGTTATAGGTATTTGAGGCCACCCTCCAAGTCATCAGACACTACCTGTTTACTAGTAGAGGATAAAGAACTTAGAGCTCCATCACATTCATTTTGGTTCTTTAGGTGCCATCTTCTGGTTTGATGTTTTTACATTATATTTATAGGCAAATTCTGTTCAGGATAGCATAGTTAAGGTAGTGCAAAAACAATATAATTATACCAAGACTGTACATTATTTTTAAATTTCTAGCTGGAGCTAGCAGCTCAGTCTATCAATTCCAAACATGAAAATATAGTGAAAATTACCTTTTATTTGTATAACTACCATTGAGATTGACTTGCACATCCAGAGAGAAGTGTCCCTTCTGATGTTACTTAAATTTTTATAGGATGTCGACCATGAATAAAGTACGAATGCTTACTGTTTTGACCATAATAGTCACATGCGGAATCAAGATCTAATTATCAAATCCCTTTGAGGTGGCTAAATGTTTGTACTATACAGAAGAGGTAGTGATTTGCATAAGCCAAGGGGCATCTCTTACATGTACAAGAATTCTCCGGTTGTAATGCAGTACGTCATTTTGCTCATTGTTTTACCTTGCTGTATATCAAATAGAAATTCTTAGACTCTGAGGACTTAAACTGGGTCCCAGTGGACAATCACTCTGTGAGGGCAAATTCCTTCTGGAGTTCTTTTCTCATTCCTCTCTCCCCCCCCCAAGTATCAACTAGTACCCTGTTTATTTTGTCTTGGTGCATAATTTTCTTTAAGAATTCATGTTTAGTTGCTGCCTTCCTTCACTTCCCCTCACATTTTTGGAAATCAAATTACAGGGAAAGAAAAAAACACACAAATGCTTTTTGGAAATGTTTGCACTTATGCAGTTTGATAACATCATGATCTACTTTCTCCTTTTCTCTACAAGGAACCTGAGAACATATGTTATGACCAACACAATCATGTCATGTTTTGGGATTTCACTGCCTGTCACAACACTGAATCCACCTTATCCCACTACTAACAGGCAGAGCTGAAGGCAACTGCACAGTTTTTGGTAATTTGAAGTGATTAATCAATTCCTTAAAATTAAGTTGCTATTTCTTATTGAAATATGGGTTTGCCAGAGTCTTCCAGCTAACCACAACATCACAACAACAAATATAACTTTTTAAATCTGATCTACATTCATTTCAACAACTCCATGCATTTCACCCATTCCAGTATTAAGACTATCTAAGAAGTTTCTATTGGAATAACTAGCCACTGATTAGAAGCTACCTTTTGTCCTGAAATATCCCCATGTTCTCTCCTTCCCTTGGCAACACAAATGCAGCCCTGGGTGCCTGCCCACACACTTTTCTTTCATCTGGAAAAATAAAACCAAAACCACAACACAAAAACCTGTTCCAACATCCCTTTTAAGAGAACTGTACCCTCTGGAGAAATGTGGCAGATAGTAACCTCAGTAAATTGTGCTTTGGATGCTGCAAAGCACATTTAGAGTTTCCTTTTCTTAATGCTTGCAGAGTTTTATCTTTGGAAGTTAGCACCTGTTTGCATATGTCAAACATTTGGTTGTTTCCACTGCTATGATCAGTTTGGTGTCAAATTAGATGCTGTCAAACCTTCTGTAGTTTGAATGCAGTAAGTGCTAAGAGATAGAATCTGTACTTTGAACTTGAGCCACAACAGTTCTCTAAACTTCAATTAACATTTCTGAGCTCACTGTCTAACACAGATTACCATCTAACCTTATGGGTCATATTTTGAACTTGTTCAACAAAGAAACTTAGTCGAATTTTCCATAATGCAATACTGATGCAAAACTGGTATGTGAAACCTCACTCTGCTCCCTTAGAAGACTCTAGCACAGCAGTGAGGTCAAAGAAGCACTAAAACTTCAATCACTTTGAGTTTCAGAGTTGTTTCTAAGCATCAAGTGAGATAATAGTGCAAGTTACTGTTCCCAGTAGGCTACTCTAACTTTCAGTGTTGTTAAGATTACCAGAAGGCTAGGCAAGAAACTTGTGTTTTAAGTCAGAACATCATTTTTAAAAAAAAAAAAAAAAAAAAAAAAGGAAAGTAAAGGTAGAAAGCGAATTTTTAAATAACCAGAAATGTATGCAAATGGGGAAAAAATATTAGATGCATTTAGTGAAGCGTAGCTCTTTTGAAGAAAATGTTTTCTTAAAACTTCTCTCATTTTAGATAACAAAACCTATCTTTCATACTTAAGCATATTTTGGACAACAATTCCTGGTACTTTTGTGCTCAAGTCAATATTTATTAAAAAAAAAAAAAAAAAGAGGAATTTTGACCAGCTACACGTAGAATATAGCTCTGTTCCCAAGAGGTCAAGCTGATAAGCATCTTACACTGATTTTTAGCCAGTGCACATCCTGTATCTTCCAGCATAATCAAACAAGAACAATTCACTGCTTAATCAGTGAACCCTTCACTCTGGACTACTCTTTAGAAATGGGCTTTTTTCAAAGGTGCTGAGAATCCTCAGTTTTTCTGGAAGTTAGTGAGGTAACATTTTTTTAGTTATTACTATTTCTTCTTTAAAAACTACTGCTGCAGAATGCTAACATTTTGTATACTTACTTCAACTGACTGAGTTTTCTTTTCTGATTTGAGCAGATAACAACACTCACATCAGGCTGATCTTTACAGCAACAGTTACTTATGTTTCTCCATTATTCCACTTCTACCAGCTGGTCTATTGTATTAGAACATATCACTAGGGACTGTATCAATTACGTGAGGTTATGCTACATCTGTGAGCATTATGTAAAACTGGGGTTGGGAAAATGGGATTTTCTCACAACTATGGGTAAGAGAAAAGGCAGCTTGACAAGCATGGGTAGTAAACAGTAAATTAGGAACACAGAAATCCCTAGATTTATGAATTACTGTTATTTAATTAAGTCATGTTGCCACAAACTTATACCAAGCAAACACACACATGGCTTGAGCAAGTCAAGGGCTCTCTTTGCTTATGTATTCAAAGACACTGGAAGATTATGATTTATGTATGAAACTTAATATCTATACGCATAAAATCCTGAAAAGTACTTCAAATACTCTATTGTGTAAACTGCACTACAAAGAAATCTACTTTTGAATGAGAGCACCCAGATGAGGTATGGGAAAAAACAGTTTTTCATTGACTTTGTAACACTGAAGAAATTGTCATGTTCTCCAGGCAGTTGAAACCTCAGCCAGAAGAGAATGTCTGTGCCAAAACATTTCCCTTAAACCATGTGGCAAAAGAAGAACATGACAGGAAAAACTTCAACAAAACCGAGTTAATTGACACCAGCTTGTAGTTTGCTCCAAAACACTTCTTTACTTCTGTTTTACAAATAGCAAAGCTGTACTCACTTTTTGTCAAGGTGCTCTTCATGCAGTAACATTTTTTTGCTCATGGATACTAGGAAACAATTTAAACTTGGTAAGAGAAACCAACACCTGCAACTTCCATGCCCATGGATGCAGAATAAAATGGTAGAACTCATAGAAATGTACTGTGGCATTTAGTCTGCCACAATTCAACTACTGCTATGAAGAGAGCTTTTGAGAAACTAAAACAATAATGTTATTATTGTTACCAAACAATACTGCTCAAAGAATTGGTGCTATATATAAACTCATAAGAATGTTTTCATCAAGTTGGGAAGCCAAGTCTTTGTGAGACTGAAGAGAAGTTTTAGTAACTGAACAAGTGTCCATTCTGCATTGCATTCCCCAAGGGTTAGAAAAACAGCAGAAGGCTACGTAGTTTAGCATTTTTTTCACATGCAGAACTAGAAAAATGAAAATATATCTTTGTTTTATATGGATTTTGTTCAGCCCTCAGTCTAGTGAGCTATTGTTCAAATGCCTTTCACTAACAAAGGCTTAACATTTAACAGAGGATCGGTCAAATTCCTCAGGCATTAGATGCATGGTTGATTCTATTTTTTTTTTATTTTTTTTCTTAAAGACTGTATTTAATAATTAAAACTAATCCACAACATGAAGTATTTTGGAGTCATATAATAGGGTGAATAACACAGCTGTCAAGTAAAGAAGAGCTTTACTCATCAAGGATCACTTCACAATATGAGCATTTCCAGATCCCCTCCAGCTGTAGCACACTTTTGCATAGTCAGAGAATATTTCTTAGCAGCCAATTTAAAATCACAAGATTTCATAACAGAACCAGATTTCCTAAGGATCATTTAACACTTGCAGCAAATTGCCACTCTATGTATTACCTTGCCAGTGTCTATATGTAAGCAATTTTCATTCAAGCAATGTAATGATGACAGGTTTAGTATCTCGCTGGTCATCCTTTTTTAAGATTTAAAATTCCATATACCAAGTGACTCAGGACTTTAGAATACAGTTATAATAGACATATTGAGAGGACTGTGAAACCTGCAAATTCATGAGAAACAAACCTCAGGGAGACAAATACTAAGAACTTGATAAAATCCCCTTTCCTTTTTTGTTATCCATATGAAGGACATGTCCTGCTTTCCTCGCATTAACACTGCATGATCAGAACATACAAGTCTCACAGAACATTTCTAGCAGGCTCAGTAAGAGTATCTGTCATTCTATGTGCCAGAACAGAGCCAAAGTGTTTCCTTATATTGATTTATACTCCCAGTTTTCAGTCAATAAAATAATAAGGTAATGTTATTCACAACATTCATTTTCCCCAAATTTGTGTTACTTCAGTAGATGAATATGCTCCTCTCATTCATTAATGGAGGAAAGAAGGTAATCTGCAGCACAGAAAAATAACAAGGGTACTTCTGTCTGGTACTTCAGAGAGCATGACTAGGAGGACACCATCATCTGACCATATCTGTTTCTCTTCACGGTCACTGACTTAGCTTCCAGCCCACAGTAAGCCAATCTTGACACCTTGGAGGAGGTGAATCTTAAGAAGCAGTCATTATTCCTAACTATAAGGGTTTAGGGAACTCAGTGCAACAATGATGGATCACAGAGGTGGCAAGTTTCTGTGTGCCATATTGACCAGCCAGTCGGTTCAGTACCAAGGTCTAGATCCTACTGTGTCAGGTCTTCTCTTCAAGAGACGTCAGTTTTCATAGCCCCTCAGTAACAACAGGAAAAAAGGACCTTAAGGTTCATTGTCTAGGACTGAATGAAAGAACAAATCACTCAATTATGAACTGGAAAATGAGTGCAGGGTAGTACGGGGACATTCTACTTCATTTTTAATGCCTAAAGATACTAAAATATGAGGGATTTCATTTGTATTGTTGCTGTACTATGTGTACTTATTTAATACATATAATAATATATGTTATCTGACATGGATGATAGCACCTTCCTGTTGAATCAGCCATTACAATTCCACAGTCTCTTTAAAAAGAGCACATAAGGTCTTAGCCCTTGCCTCCTACAAAAGCATCTCTGCAGATATTCTCAAATCACACAGGAATACATGTGCACATCATTAAATTGGATCACACTAAAACAATTTCTTTTGCATTGATTTAAAGGTGTGTCTGAGGTCTTCCAACATTTCTTCAAGCCTCTGAGAGAACTGAATGCTATTTCTCTGAAAAATTCTACCTACACCCCAACTTGTCTTTGTGGACTCGATGCGATCAAATGAGAAAAGTATAGCCAAAGAGATTATAAGATATCAAACTATAAGACTTTGTTTTTGGTCTGAAGCTGCTGATTATAAGTCATATTACTCAGTACACATTCTTTCACAGACAAAGAAACTGCCTCATAATGTGCCTGCATTCACTTCATTTGTGAAACTACACAGCTAGACACAGAGGTCAACATTTCTTTCTGCTCCAAATGGGTGGCAGAGGAGGAGGCTTTGTGGGCTTTTATCCACATAAAAAATGCCTGCCTTTAGTTGGCTAGTTGACTCTTCATTCTTAGTGACTTCATTAAAGACTTGGTCACTACACAACCCTTATGTTCTCTCTCTTGTCTTTTTGCAATATTTATTTCTTAAGCTGGGACCGAGTCCTTCATGTAGATGAAGTCACAGAATATTTTGCTTTTGGCTTTGATGGGAGAGGTATCCTGTGTGAACACGCAGTGAGCTCTGTCTCTCCTGAAACTACAGCTCATCAATGCATTTTTGCAGCTCTGTAGAAAGTACTGCAATCTTAATAGAGATACTTGTTGTAGATGAGCAGAGAATGGCATACTTTCTGCTGATTCTAAATAAAAACATTGTTACCCTTGCAAGGTATTAAAAGCACTTTGGTCTTCTTCAGTAGACAATAGCAGTATAAAGAATACTCTCTTGACAGCATGGAGAGCAGTAAGCTACTTTACTTCCTAAAGCTAATGTTACCTACAGCTCCAGTGCAATTGTGTTTGCAAAGCACAAGAGGGAATAACAGAAAACTGAAATTTCTCTAAATGTTTTTACTGAGTGCTTATTTTAACACATGAAAGCCACTGAGTAAACGAAGAGGACTTTGTTTTACTGGTTACCAGTTTGCTTTAAAAAAAAAACAAAACAAAAAAACAAAATAAAAGAAAAAAAAAAACCCAAAAACAGAAAACAAAATAGTCAGCAACATAAATCAAGACAATTCACTACCTCTTCACTTTGCATTCAGATCTAGTGGCAGCTTCCAATGCATTATTTTAATTAAGCTTCCAAATTTGTTCATATACTGTCCAAGTCACAAGGAGAATTAAAAGCAAATACTGGTAATTTATTTCTGCTTTTCTTCTACAGGCAACTACATCTGACTTGTATGAAGAAGAAAACCTTGCAGGATCCACATGGCTGGAAAGGGCATCAGTAATGTTTGACATTGTTTAAGCTTCTGGAAGCACTGATTTGAACTCTGCAGTGCCTCTGGGATTTGTATGAGACACAAGCTTAGTAACTGAAGCAACACACAGGTATTAGACACGAAAAGCTCAATCCTGAATTGCATGCATGATTTATGCAGTGATAGATATTGTAATTTCAAAACACGTAATAGATTTCTCATCCATATGTACCCCTAGAGACCATACATTAATAATAGCTCATCCACAATTTTCATGGTTATCAATTATTTTGCCCTCCTTTTAAAATTTGTTCCCCACTCCACTGCCTCAGTCTCTACATCTTTAGTTATGTAGAAAAGATAACTTTGTAACTATTACAATTTCCTATGCCTTTAAACAATTCAGATCACCAGTTTTCCAGTATTTTAGAGATAAAACATTAAAAAACCCCCAAACACATAATTCCCTCAATTTTTACTATTTCCTAGCAAAAAAATGACAAGAGAGACACTGTGATTTATTAGGTATGTCAATCACTGCTAACTGCATAGAACCAGAGTTTATTACTGATTAGTTCCCAACAATCTATCCTGACATTCTAATTTTAGCTCATCAGTAACTCAGAGAAAGAAGAGCCAGAAGCACACACAGACATTGATCCCTTTGTGATTTTCTGTGAAAGCCCAAATTCAGAGGCATCTTCAAATGTGTTGACTTCTAAAAGATTTTTTTAAAATGCTCAATCAAAAACACTACTACAACTTTGTACAATAAACAAATGTACAGTTAATAGAGTGGTGCAGTTACGATGATATTTTACAAGTTGCGTAATTAGGAAGAACACCATTTCTTTATGTTTTCAGGCCATTAAAATGATGGTGGAATTCCTGTATTTCCAAATTATATGTAGATATGTTCTTTCCTGTGGCACTGACTATGAAATAGTAAGAACCAGGCCCAGAAGTATTTCAAAAGTAGTCAGGTTCATCACTTTGGTACAGCTGAGCATTCCTGCATTGGCTTAATTGTCTGCATGGTTTCTCATATCCTACAGTGGTATTTCCTTTTGCAGTGAAATAATACTGCTATTATATTCTTACTGTAATCTAGAGAGCCATTTTACATAGAGCCCACTGAAACAATTCAGATCTTTATGTCCCCTTGTTAATGGATGTTCAGTAACTCCAAGTTCACTGGAATCATTCTCTGCATTTCAGTAATATTATCCACAAAGTCAGCTTTGTGAAGAGCTCAGAAACTTTTGTTTTGTTTTGTTTTATTTTGTTTGTATGATAAATTTCTCAGAGAAAGATGGTGATGAGGCATCTAAAAGTATTGCACTGTGCATATAATATTTGGCAAACACTTTTGGTTGAGTACTTGCAAAAGTGTCAAAGGTATTTAAAAGTTTCTTTCAAAACATTCTGTTGTAGATAGGGAAAAAAATGCCAAGTAAAAGGGCTTAAAGAGGATCAAGAAATGCTAAAAGACTTAAAGACGTACCCTATCAACTTGTGAAATGTTAATATAAGAATGCATCTGGAAAAAAAATTATATAAAAGGTAGCAATGCAAGCACTTCAAGGCTGCTACTTAGATACAACTAAGCAGAAAATGAATAACCTTGTTAAATATCAGAAACTGAATCTTTTGTATCTTACAACCCACAGCTATTAAGAAAAATATAACTCTATTTCTTTTTTTCTAAGTTACCAGAGGTATTTAGTTTTTCATCTTCTAAAAATGGTTTCCATTCTTTATTATTTTAGTATGAGACAAAAGGAATGACAGATAGCACTATAGCTGAAGGAGGTACAGGATTTTCATTTTTTTATCAGGCAAAAGATTTGTAGGAAGTAATACAGATTTGGAAATTCAGAAAAGGGAATGTGAAAGGTAAGGTTAATAATTTTTAGCACTAGTGCTATGAGGAAGAAATAAAAAAATAATGTTCATAAAACAGCATGTTGCCTTTCCATTCTGAGGTCTTATTCATTAGACTTTTAATCTTCATGATCTTTGAAAAATTAGTATAATAGCAGGAGTTGGAACAGAGCATTTAGATCAGCAGGGGCTTTGATAGTCACACCTTTCTGCTGTAAGATACTTTGATTGAAAGTGAATGAGATACGATTAAGCCTTAGCAGCACTGGCTGTTCCTGAGATACTCAGAGTTTGATGATCTTACTGTGTATCTAGGTGGGTATTAACTTACAAGGGCCACTAGGAGTTTCACATCTGCAATACTAAGTGTCTTAAAAATGACTCTTGTCCTTTCTACTTCTATGTTAGATGTCATAATACTGAAAAGAAAGTGGAAAGGAAAAGGTATGTTTTACTGCAGAAGCCTACAGGGAGATAGTTGCATATATTCCCTCTCAGCAGTGGCCAGATTGTAACATCTGCATAGAGCTCTGCTGCTGCAAAGAAACTGGTGCAAGAAAAGAAGGAAATACAGCAAAATCAACCTAAGCATGTGGTGGTGCTCATGTTTCTCCCCGATATAGGGAGTCCTCTGTGATAACACCTTTAGGGGTGGCAGTGGTGTGGATCATTTTGAGTGGCATGTTGTCCTTCCGTCAAGGCAGGCTTCAGCGTTGCAAAAGAACAGTGCAAGGCAGCCTGAAGAACCAGCAGACTGGGCTCAGACTTGCTCCTCTGTGATGCTGCATTGCTGCTGCAGGCATGCGCAACAGCAGGAGGAAACATCATCTAGAAACATAGGGAGAAAGGCAGCCATATGTACAGAATTCCCTCAAAATGACCTTCTGTTTCCCTTTGCAATAGCTGTACACAGAGTAAGTAAAATTCAATATCGGGAGCTTCAAACAGCTTTCCCACAATGTTATCTGTGGACAGTGTTGGAGGTGAAGTTTGAAGGAACAGGTGAAGCAAGATCCTTGAACAAGTGACAACTGTGGCTGCTGGAAAGATAAATTCCAGCCTATAGACCTTCTTTTTCCCAGTAGTAGCAAAAATAGCAGCTGGCACAATCAGGTCTGGGGAATCTAAACTGTTTAAAGTTCATTCAGTTTTACATGACTGGGCTTTGTAGGCTGATGAGCATCAGCAGTGATATTTAAATTGAGAAAGCACACGTAGGAAAAGTGTCAGATTACATAGAAGCAGTTAAATCTCAGGCCCAGAATGTCTTCTACCTCCACACAAATTAAACCAATACAATTGAAAAGTAATGTCAAATCATCTAGAAAGTAAAGTCCATTCACTTTGCTTATTTGAAAGCAACAAAGCAATCCATGCTGACCTGTAAAGGGCTTACTATAGCATAGGAGAAGCAAAGGCATGTTTTAAACACTCCTATGTAATTAATTATGAATACATTTGTTTTTCACATATGACTATGAAATATTTGCTCTCTTAACTTTTTAATATGCTTGACTATATGAACACTGATTTAATTGCTATCAGTTGTTTTCACATGCTGCTAATTAGTTTTGATTTGCTCTACAGCAAAGCATGCACTCTTTTAATAGTTGACCTTAGTCGCATTTTCCTCCTGAAAATTATTTCCATCACTTGTATCTGGACTATGCAGATAGTGTAATTTCAGTAAGTGCTTCAAATAGGAACCAACACGTGAATAAATGAAGATATTAAGCCAATGCTAAAACACCTACATTTAGGTCAAGAAGCAAGTTATATTTTTAAACTCTACCCATAAAAGTTCTGAACTGCGACTTACTCATCTCCTAGAGCTGCTGTTGACTCAAAATGAAATTCTTCTGAATGACTGGCTTTGTGTCATACCAAAGTAGAAGTCTTGACAGATTTAGGAATAAATCACCTAGCACTTTCAACTTCTGTGAAAGTTTGACTCCTTTGTATTTGTTGCCAGATACACATGCTTTGCATTGATAAGCTTGGTTGATATGTCACATAAGCAGGGGAGTATTATTTTCACAAGAAGTGAAAGAGAAAAAGTAAGTTTTTTCTGAAATCTCTCCTCTATTTTACTTTTGATTGTTAATGTACTATGTTCCTCTGTCAGAACCCGGAATCCCTACAGCAAGCCATGAAGGCTTGAGAAATCCAGCTTCCTGTAATTTCACTACTCATTCTTCATGGTGACTTGAGGATGCTTTGTGTGTAAGTACAGCTATCGTAACCTGCATGAGGATTTTATGCTTCTGTTTCAAGACATGATTCTAACCTGTCTGCCTGCAGCTAGGCAAACCAATTGAGGAAAATTGTAGTGCAAACTTAAAGGTTCTCCCAAGGCTGTAGGAAACCTTGTATGGCTTTTCCAGTTGACTGTGCAGTAGATTTGTAGGAATCCACCATACCAGAGGCCAAAAGCTGACACAAAATGTCTTCTGCAAGCTTTGATTTCTTTTTCGTTGTAATGACATCTTCCTTTATATTCTACTGAAACAAGTAACCCAGGATTTCCTCTCCCTTTGTTGGGCAGCTTCCTGTTGTGCAGCTGCCTTCTGTGATGTCAAAACATATGACTTAAGTGTAGCCCAAAGATTATGTTGCCCAAGTCCACCAAAATTAATCAGATTTGGATGTTTAATACTTTCAGCATCTCTGAATATTTCAGTTTGCACAGCAAAACTTCCTGTAATAATCCAGCCTTTCCTCTTCCTCAGGCAAGTACAGGTTCAGTATGACTTGAATATTACACAATGCAATTTATTGAAAGATTTCTGTTATCTTTTCTCCTTTAGTGCAGCAGAAAAAGACTTTACTGCATCAAAGTCTTGTGCAAGAGGGCTTCCTTGCATGTATAATTACATATAATTCTTGCCTTCCAATCTCAGCTAAATCAATTCTTCTGGTAGCAGACTCTGTACTCTGACTCTGCATTTGAATAAAGCATCATTTGTATTGAATGTGCTGGAATTGGCAGATGGTTGGTCAGTCATTCAGTTTGATATTAATTGCTTCACTGAGATCCCTTTCAGAGAACTGGGGACAAAATAGATAGTGTCTTATTACATTAAGAAAAAAAATCACATCTGAAATGCTTTGAGGGAAGATTCATCTTCTTGGCAGACAACAGACTTTCTCCCTAAGAGTTATATCTGACCAAAAAATTCCATGATTTGAAGATAATGCACTTTCCTTTCTGTTATTAGCCAAAATCATACATCTTTTTTTTTTTTTTTTTTCCCGGAGGGAAAAAAAAAAATTAGTTTAACTTTTTTTTCTGGAAAACAGGTATGTAGTTATTTTCATTATTATTATTACTATTGCTCAAATGTGTCACCACTCATTTATGAACCTGTTCACCTGCATTCATATGTGCCTCATAATGGTTCTTTCTGAAGGCAATTGCAGTCAGCTGAGGCAGAACAGGTAAAATCAAGAATATTCTGCACTTGGTTTTGATGTCTAGATGTCTATAATGTGAACTGGAATGAGGGCTATAGGTCTGCTTTTGATAAACTGTGGTGGGTCTGCTATTGGAGCATTTCAGGTATAATGAGCATTTCCAGGAGCAATCCAACATACCTGCATGCTTCACATCAGAAGCACTTTTTTTTTCCCCTCAGCACCTCAAAATCAATATGTATGATTTAATCTCAAATTCCTTACCTGACAGATATATAAAATGTCACATAATTTATTTGCTGGCCATTAAAAACATATCTAAAAATATTTCTAAAAAATATAGATAGACAGATATGGATTTAGATATTTACAAATAGATAAATAAGCTTTCTAAATGTGTAGCACCCTTTCTTCTGATAGTTATATGTTGCTATTTCCCTCATAGCAATTAGAAAAGGCCAAATGATGCCTATTTCTTTTTGATATCTTCTGCAATATTTAGGTATACAGTGTGTCTATTCACCCTAAGTATTTTTTAAGAAGGGGTAATCAGTTAAAACTGGAAGCTGTATACTTCTGCCAATGTAAAATTGTACTGGATAACTGAGTTAAATGTCTTATCTCCAGAGCAAGCCTCTTACAACAAAGGATGCAAAACTCCTATTCCCATGCTCTGCCTCCTGCACTTCTCCCTGAGTCCTCTTCACAGTAATTTTCCTTTCCGTGAGTAGGTAACAATACATCAGACACTTCAGTTTTCTCCTCCTGCTATCCTGCTTTTGCAGATACAGTGAGTAGCATCTGGACTTCACACTCAGCTGATTCCAGCCATCAGTGTCTTAACTTCTGGAGCTTATTTACAAACAACATGGAGGTAGAGCAATAACACACCTGGTGCTTTTAATTTGAGTAAAATTCCTTGCCCAGTCTCAGCGTCAGATCCTGAGCTAACAAGAGTCAATTTAGGTCTATTTGTCCTAAATGGATAATATACATTTACACCAGCCAACACTCTGCCTTCAGAATGTTACAAGGCTTGCTGGCAATGAATGTTTCACCTGGATAGATGGATACACTTGGGACCAACACAGAAAAAATCAGATTTTTCCTTTAAACTGAGCTTTCTTAAATAAGCAGTAAAAATGGCTTTGTCATAATTTTCTGCATTTTGCTTTATAACATTGAAATAGGCATTAACGTCAGACAATATTGACATTGGCTAAAATTCTTCACTGCAGTAAAACACTAAGTCCATGTGGAAGGACCAGCGGAACAGCACTGACAGCAACTTGGATCATATGGGCTCACAGTCTGTTGGCTCACATATCTGCGTGGGAGCTGGGCCAATTGGGTCCCAAGCATAAAAGGGCTTGTGGACACTGTCTGAATGCTATGACCTTGAGCTACCTCTGGACTGGTGGCTACCACTGTCACTTCTTTCCTCTCATCTAATTGTGTCCGGAGTTGTTTTACCAGATGAAACTATCTGGCACAAAACACTGCAATGGTAGTCTCCAAAGCAGTAAAACTAAGGCAGCAATAACAGTCATTTTTGCAGTTGGCTTTCAAATGTTTGCTGGACTCAGCCATTATTACTGTGTTAACTGACTAAGTATGCAAGATGAAAACTTTGTGATGGATCATCTTCATAGACATCCATTGTCACTGTCACGTGACATTTGATCAAATATCTTTGGGAAAGGTAGTTTCACCACTCCATGAGTAGTGGCTCTCAGTGTAGAAAGTAGTAAGCCTCACGTTGTTTCTATTCACATCTACAGACAACAGAGACGTTCTTGGTATGATTTTGACAATGCTTTTCAGTGTCTTGCTACCTAAGTCTGTACACTGAATCCAATAGCGAGGGAGGCACCAAAGGCAAAGTGGTTTTAAGAATGGAAATTTTTATTAAAATAGTCAGGAGGATGTTTCTTAGCTACCATCAACAGGGTCCCAAAAGGTCAATGACAGGAATGGTACTCAGACATCAAGAAACTGCATCGTGTATTTAGACAAAGAAAAACAAGGTGTGACCAAAGATGTTGAAAACTTTAGGTAATGCAGCAAAGTTCTCAGGGCTGCTAATTAGCCTTGGCTTCATGCTGGACTAGCACAGCTCTACTGCTTACATTTTTGTAGGTAGTGCTTGCTGATGCTGAGCTGTGTTATGTATACAGATTGAGTTATTCAGGATACCTAGGTATCTATAACATCACACATTATCCCACAGTATATAAGCCCAGAGAGTTGCACTGAAGCTGACAAACAGCTAACTAGGAGTAGTAGGAATAAAAAAAATTCTGCCCGAAGCTGTTAAGAAAACAAAAGCAATCAGGTCAGCTAACCTGTTAATCATGTAGATAAGAGGGCAGATGCAAAACTACAGAGGAGACAGGAGGAAGTATTCTTTTCTTAGCAAGCTTACCTTTCCTATCCTTTCAGCAAAAATCAAGCCAATAAATGAAAAAGAACTTAGTGTCAGATAGAAGTTCTGCAAGTAATATTCCTAAAACAGAAGAGAGCATGTTTAGCCACAGCAGTGAATGAGGAGGTCGACACACTCAGCAGAATCTCTTAGCTTATGAATAAAGATGACAGCCGAGTGAGAACAGAGCCAAAGCTTTGAGTAAAAGCTACATAGCAATATTCACACCTCTAATGAAGCCAAAGAATTTCTGGCACTGCATCTCTTGTCCTTCAAATATGACATTTTTGGCATGTTGCCTTTTTACGCATGTGTGTTTTGGTAGTGAAAAGAAATCCTACCTTTAAAGAATGTTTCACTTCACTGTTCCCAAAGAAATATCCCATTAACAAACTCCAGGGTCAGGGCCACGTGCACATCAAGAAGCACAAACAAAATTAGATCAGAGTGAATTGTATCTCCCTGAACAGTGTCCTGTTATACACACAACAAGTTTCGATATTTATGTCTCCAGTTCACTTTTGGGCATGCTAACACTCCTATATATTTCTTTCTGGATGTACTTCGGAACTAAGCTCTAACTGAAGTCTAAGTCACTTCTCATCAACCCCATAAATTTGTTGGATAGGAAAATGCTAAAGTAACATGAAAAATTACTCCGTCAATTCCCATTGCCTTATAAAATACCTTGGCAGCCCAATTTTGTTTTCTTTAAAGCATTGTGCAACAGATTTGCTGGAAACATCACGTTTAGTCAGATTTGTTCTTAAAAATATTTCCAATTCAATACTCAAACAATTTTAGCATTTAATAGAGTGGTGGAAATAAGTTTGTAACACATACAAAAGTTTGTAAATGGATACTGGTGCATTTCCTGTTGATGACCTGAGAGGATGGCATGCAGCTGATATGCTTAAGGGAAGGGTTACTTGTAGAAGGACCTAGACAGATGGATTGAGCTGACAGGAAACCCAGGGAATTCAGCTAGTATATATACTGTGCTTCATGCCTGCGTGCAGGCCTGGGGCCCAAGCACAAGAAGGATGTGGAGTTGTTGGAGCACAGAAGTAGGAGGGCCATGAAGATGATCTGAGATCTGGAGCCCCTCTATTGTATCCATGGAGGCATTCAAGGCCAAATTGAATAGGGTCCTGTGCAGCCTAATCTGGTGGGTGGCAACCCTACCTATAACAGGTGGGTTGGATCTCAGTAATCTTTGAAGTTCCTTCCAATCTAAGTCATTCATTTTGCCTGGAAATAATAACAACAACAACAACAAGAAAACACTCCAAAGACAATTAATCACAAGAGCAGGGACCTAGAGAAATCTTTATGTTCTTGGATGTTGATGTTGGTTACAATGTATTCTATTTCCCTAGCACTGTTGCTCGTAGTAGAATTATCCTACTGGCACAGCTTCTCCAGCTGTGCGTGAATTTCTTTTGAGGGGGTTCTGGCTGATGAAATATATTAGTTTAAATCAGAATTTATTAGTAGAAAGAATGAAAGAAGAAAGTTTGGGGAGGAAGCTACGGTGCTGAGGCAGCAAAAAATAACTGCTATATCCTATATAGTTAACAGCTGAAGTGATTTGTATTCTGTGGTAGTATTAATGGACAACAGCTTTGATGTATGTTTGGAATTTCATGTTCTAAAATTAAGTTTCATGAAAGAACGTATTTGCCCACTCTAAATTCAGCAGTGCTGACTCGCTTTTCCTTCAAAGGATGTTCTTTAGAGGCAATCTTCCCATTGACATGTGAGGAGGAGTTTGACCCACATTCCTTACTTTGGTACAGTCATCTAAATTACTGGTGTGAAGTCTGTAGTAATTTCTACCTTATGAATGGGTCATTAAGTTACAAAAATGTATGTCTTCCTATCATCATGTATTATTATAAACTATTTTCCAGACACCTTTTGAATCCTCTGAGTAGATAAGTTTTTACTATTAAAGGAAAAGAAGATGTTTAAAACATTTGGAAACTCATGTAATTATGTTATGATCAGAATGGTAAGGCAGACCACCTGTGGCAAAATACACCAAACATTCACATTATCAGTTTAAAATCCTATTTCTTTTGTGGTGCACATCTGGAAAATGCCAACATATGTGCTTGATACTCTGAAAAATATTGGTGTGCCATATTATCCCACAAAAACCCACTTCATTCACTGATCTTACAGATGTTTTCCATGTGGAACTTGAAGGCTAAGTTGCTGAATGTCATCTGCCAGCTCAGAAGGACCTTCTCTTTCTCCTTAAACTGAAGACAGCTTTGGGACTTTCCCATCTCATGGTACAGTGGGTGTAGGCTCCTGAGCTGCATGTGGGATGTGTGGTGTGTGTAGTGAACATGTTGGCTGCAGAGATGCTGCTACAACACATGCTGCTGAAGAGTTTCCTATTTGAGTCAGCCAGAATTCTCCCCCGGGCTTTTCCTGTGGTACGACTCCTCAACAAGCACAGAGTCACAGCTAGCCACAGTCGGATGTTATTCTTATCTCAGTGTAGGCTACAAAATGCAGTATCAATATGCAAATGGAAAATCCTTGTGGTAGGTACCAATACTTTCCAGACTAAAACTTGAACCACTGATGTTCAAACCATAAAGGACCCTATTTCAGTCCGAATTAGCTTTAGCGAATTAAACTGGCTTGCCTAGACAAAATTTTTCCCCCTAATCCTGAAAGCAGCTAATGAAAACTGCCACACAGAGTCTGCAGCTCATCAAATAATTGTAGCATATTTTGTATCTAGACTAACTTCTACTGAATTTAATGAGCGTTGATTCAATGTTACGGACTACTATTTCTTCAGTTGCCCTGAACCACATAAAAATCTCATAAGAGTTTTCTGTTTCCACATGGTAAAAAAAAAAAAAAGGTAGTGCAGAATCATACAGTTCTTGGGTTAGAAGGGGCATTAAATCCCACCTGGTTCCAACCCCTTACCATGGGCATGGCTGCCACCTACCAGATCAGGCAGCCCAGCCCCCATCTGACCCAGCCTTGAATGCCTTTGGGGATGGGGCGTCACAGCTTCTCTGGGCAGCTGTGCCAGTACCTCACTACCCTCTGAGTAAAGAATTTCCACCTAACATCTAACCTAAATTTCCTTTCTTTTGGTTTAAAGATATCACTATTAGACTGTCTCAAATGTTGATCCTCATCCTGCTTGTAAGCTCCCCTCAAATACTGGAAGCCACTACGATGACTCCCCGCAGCCTTCTCTTCTCCCAGGTTAAACAAGTCCAGTTCTCTCAACTTTTCTTCATTACAGCAGTATATCTCAGTATATCTTCATTCTACACCTGCTAGGTTTTTTGTTGTTTTTTTCTTTAGGATCATGTACTTTGTTGTGGTTTCGTAGGAAAAAATAAAGAAAAAAAAAAAAGGTCAAATACAACTTGATAGTTATGATTTAAGTAACAAAGAGTTTGTGGGCTTGGGTAGAGTAACCAGGACTGTCTATAAAAGTAGAGGTTTAGTATATACAGTGAAGCTGAGCATTCCAGTACTCAGAATTACTTAGTCTAACTTGGAATATCCAAGTATTATTTTCCTTATAGAAACCTAGTTATTACTAGAATGTACATAATAGGTGGACTGGACTGTTAGAGACTGTTGGCTACCAGTTTTTTCAATCTCCCAACACTCAGCAAAAGAATACTTTTTTTTTTTTTTTTTTTTTGGTGGTAAAATTAAGTAATTTTCTAAAACACTAGAGCTTCTACAGATTTCAGTTATAAGACAGAGAACAGGTAGAGCTGAAAAGAAAGATTCAACTGTTCTTCCCCATACAGATTTGTAATAAAGAATATAAAGTCTCTTTGTTTTCTCTCCCCAGTGAAAAAGACCTCTAGAATATAAGTCATGGATATTCAGTTATAAAGTTCAGAAGACTAAGTCAGAGGACAGCAATATGGTGTGGAAGGTAGACCCTGAACTGCCATATGGCACAGTGTACTTTAAGTAAAAAAAAAAAACAAACCAAAAAAACACAAAAACACTTAAAATTTGCCTTTTACAGTATAAAATTCCCTTTGTAATATGGCTGGAATGCCTATGCTAAATGAGATTCAATAAAAGATGAACTAGCACACAGAACACAATGAACGCTTCTTTGTTTAGTACAGCAATGCTGACAGTTGAGGAACTGAAAACTCTTTCCTTCTCAGTTTCCAAAGCCATATTGTTAATTGCAAACCAGGTAGAGCAATGCAACTAAATGAGATGTTACTTGAAAACTAAATAACCCACAGTTTTTGTTTGTTTGTTTGCTTGTTTGTTTGTTTTGTCTGAATGCATTCCCAGAGGCACTGTTATGTTCTACACTTGATCAGTTTGATCAAGCCTCTATGCTGTACCACTACAGTATACACAACTTTAGTGAGACCTACTTTGCAAAAAACAGAGGAGTTTCATTTGTAGCCAAGTAATTAAGAACAATGTTAAGATGCATTTGGTTCTGTCTGTATCTGCCTGAAATAACGTTTCAGAGCTGTACCTCTCTGACTGATTTAGTACTGAAACCTCTGCATTAGTCACTTTGCTGAACAGCACAGGCAGACTTTCAGGTACTGTGGTGATAAGCACGATATACTGAACAACCTTATTCACAACCATGCTTGCCTGATGTCTTTGTCCAGGTGCTGGTCTAAGCAATAAAGCATTTCATGACAACATCGGTAAGAAAGATCTGATCCTTAAGTTCCATTCCAAGTTCATCAGACAAAGATTTGACATTTTTGACAGAGAAATTATTAAAATAATTTATATCCTTCTTGTTACTTTTGCTGGAGTTAAGTTGTACCATTATCAGCTTTTTTTGGAGTCAAATAGATGTACCTTATTTTCTCACTAGCTGTGAAGTCAGTAAATGTTAGTTTCATTAAAAGATTATGATAAAATTAAGTTTTATCCAAATTTATATTAAAAAATAATAATAAATCAGGAAGTTCTGATGATGACTTCCTTTTCTGAAACACTTCATATCCCATGCATTTAACATCTACCTTCCATTTTCCTGCTGATAAGAATTACAACCTCTATTCTAAGCCATCCATCCCCTGCTTCATGGGGCTGGCAGGGCTGGCAGACCAGACAAATAGGACTGTCCTTAGGTAGGTTCCCAGCTAGAATTACAGTCCCGTATAAAGTTTTTTTCCTTCCTAAGAAAATGATAAAGAACAATGTAAGTTATAAAAATAACAGAATAATGGATTAAATAGGTTTGGGTTTTCCTTTTAATACAAAGGAGAGAGATTTGCGCAGCACTAAATTCAGTTAAAAAGCTGAGTCATCAGATAGAGGATAAATTTCTGGTGGGGCAGATTAATTATTTTCCAATCAATGCTTTATTGTTTGTTGAAGCTGTGTCCATCGCAGATGGGGTGCTTGATTGTAGAGTCATTACCAAGGAAATGTCCTCCCACTGATACCAGTGAAACTACTGAATGATTCATGGACTGAGGACTGATTGAAGTATTGGCCAGGAGTTTATTCACACCCTCCAGGAGGGTCTGATTCTGGTTTACAAGAGCAGCAAGACTTTTCTGAGTAACTTGGAGAAGCAAGATGGAACCCAAAATTGCCAGTGTGATTAGTATTCATATCACAGTGATGCTTGAGCACATTTCATTAAAATGTCATTGTAGCTATAGAATTACTGTTCCTTACTTCATCTCTGCACAGGCTCAGGCCTCCCAAAGAATTGGTAGCTGAAGAATGAAGCAGCAGCTCCTTTGCTGCTATACACTGCAGTAGCTCTGCTGAAGGGCATCAGAGCTTCTGCAGCTCACCCCAGCTGAAGCTCAGGACCTTTCAAATTGAGCCTTTTTAGCAAACTGAAAGGCAAGGCAGAGCCCACACTCTACAGAGCAGTACCCGAATCTTCAATATCTTTTGTACCTGTGGGGTGTACGCATGTTTAGGGGAAAGAGAGAACAAAGAAAAAAAAAATGGAAGCTAAATAATGATGATTGTGCAGAAGGAAGAAATAGCTGAGAAAATCTGAGTCATAAAGAACTATCAAATGGGGAAGCTGGGGTGAGGGGAAACCCATCATGTTTGGTGCCTCAGTAAGTTTTGTGAATTATGAAGAATGTGAAACAGGACACATAAAGCAGCACAGAATAAACTCCACTTATGGTCGTTTAGTGCATTTCCTATCAAAATTTGAACACACATATGAATAGAACACCAACTATCCATTTCAGAGCATGCAGTTGTTTGTAAATCTTGTTTTATGTCTACTGGAAATTACCAAAGGGCTTTTTGCATGAAAGAAACTTGATAGGTCAGCTTGAAAACACTCTGAAACCTGTTCGCTGAAGGCGAGGTGCAAGTTTCACATTGCTCCAAACTTCACTCACTGGGTTGTGGGTCTGTGAGCTGCTTTCATGTAGAGATCAGTGTCACTTTTATGGAGTGACCCAGAGAATTTCATTACTGTACAGTTTTGTTAGGATCCTGTGGTAATAGCATTTTTTGGGTGCCCCCGGGATTATTGGGAGCCCAGATTTCTTTGCTGTCTTTCATATCTGCAAGCAGCTATGCTGCTTAGGAACTATCCACAGATATTTTGTGAGTGTGTACTTGTGTGTGTTTGTGTGTTTGCCAATACACTTGGCACAGACAGAATGCATCTGGCTCAAAGAAACTACAGGATATCGACTCCGACAGCATTCCAGTATTAGTAATGACATTCAACTGAAGCAGACATATCTATGGAACAATCATGCATTTGTCTGTCTTTTGAATCAGATATGCTAACTTGAATTGGAAAGGGCAAGGCTCTTTCAGAGCACCCATGAAGCAGTTGGGAGCAGGAGATCTAGAAGGCTAAGTTTTTTTCCATCTTGCTCTTTGGAAACTAAATATGCAAGAATGGAACTTAGCCCGAGGGAGGCTTTGCTCATTCCTAAGCCTCTGACCTCAAAATAGAGAGCTGGGAGTCAGTTAAGTCCCCCTGACAATAGTAGGGGAAAGAAAATTGGTGTTTCAAATTATGTGTATTTTGGACTATAATTTCACACTCAAGTAGGAAATAAATTTAATCTATGATCAGTGATCATTAAATTATTTCTTGTCCACAGGAAAACAACAACAACAAACAAAAAATACATATAGCCAAAAACCTGTAAAACAAATCCTGCTTGGGCTTGGGGGCATGGCAAGTGTTGGGTGTGCCAGTGTAGGAAACAGCACTTATCCTGCAGCATTCTAGGGTCCTCTCTGAGCCAGGAAATGCCATCACAACCTGCAGCAGATAAGATAAAGAGCTCTAAAGATGGCTGCGGTCTTTATAGGAAATCAGTTGTTCAAATAACTGCTTATGTTCTGCATGCTTAGAGAAGCTAGTATCATTTTTCCCACTAAGTTCTTACATGCTCTTGACACTGCTGGCATTTTCTCACACCTCCCTCTAGCCCTCACAACTTTGTGGTATGGAAAATTAAAAAAAAAAATAAATTAAAAAAAGGAAGGTAAAAAAAATCCATGTTGTAAATGTAAGCTTTCACTCTCCCTCCTCTAGTGCTCTTTCACTACCTGGTAAAATGAAGAATTAAAGTGAAAGGAAATGGAGTGTGACATCAGACCTGTGGCCAAGTCCTTAATTTGTTTTCTTGCTAATGCTGAACTCAAGGAAATCAACTGGATCCTTGCCTGAGTAAGTACTGGGCAGAAATTAAGGAAGGGTTTGAAGACTGGGCCTTTGATGGTTAGGCCAATGCCTTCCGTGTAAGCCCAAGTTCTTAAAAGAACACAGAGAAAAAAAAAATACAAACTGAATTCCTTAATACTTCCTGTTTCCAACTCAGGCAGGAGGATCTCAATATTACTATGAGAAGCACTGCTGTTCTCATCAGAAGAATTCTACAACAGTACTGATGCAGCCCCACTAAAATGAGAGTATGACTGGATGTGGGCAGTTACAGCTAGGAGACAAAGAAACTCAAAAGGCAACCAATTACAGTTATGACTGACATACCTCTCTTCAAAATCACCATAGGGCTGTATGGATATTTCTCTACAGTACTGAGAACACATGCAGTTCTAAAAAGTCTGCACAGTAAATGTGGAACCAGATGATCTTTCAGGTCCTTTCCAACACAAGTCATTCTAAGATACTAAATGCCCAAGGATGCAATCCAAATGCCTATGCCATATACTTCAGTCACTTTTATTGCCTGAATCAGTAAGACAATACTGAACTCACCATACCTTCACTGAAAATAACGTGTATTCCATGCAAGATATACAGATACAATAAAATAAATGAACATTTTTACCTTTGCAGCAGGATATTTCTACTAATATGCAATACCATACCAAAGATGTCCTCCAAAGAAGTCATCAAAATTATTTAAAGAGAACAATAATAATAAATAACCAATAAGTGACTCTTCAGGCTCCGTAGGACTAATCATAGACTCATAGAATATCCTGGGTAGAATAGGACTAGAATGATCATCTAGTTTCAACCCCTCTACTACATGCAGGGTCACCAACCACCAGACCAGGCTGCCCAGATCCACATCCAGCCTGGTCTTGAATGCCTCCATGGATGGGGCATCCACAACCTCCTTGGGTAACCTCTTCCAGAGTGTCAACACCCTCTGTGTGAAAAACTTCCTCCTAATATCTCACCTAAACCTCCCCTGACTCAGTTTAAAACCATTCCCCCTTGTCCTATCATATCCACCCTTGTAAACAGTCATTCTTCCTCCTGTTTATATACTCCCTTCAAGTACTGGAAAGCCACAAATGAAAATATTTTTCTTAGAGCTAAATATTATAGCCAAGTTTTGAATTGATTCATCAACTAGAGAATCTTACTAATTCCAATATAGTTGTACCAATCCCAGACAAGCCTGTCTGTTCACTATCCTTCCTTTGATTCCTAATTTATCCCCTTTCAGCCATTTTTCTCCCCACTGCATCAAGCATGCCCTGAGCTAATTCAATGCCAGGAGTACAAATGCAGCACTGCAGAACTGACCAGGTTTATGTATTCATAGCCATAGGAGCCAGAGAGAGAGAGTAATCCTGGAATCAACTGATCGGACTGCACATAAAACCAAATTTAAACCAAATTTAATTCCTGCATCAGCAGTTGGGAAAGGAAAGCTGTTTGTAAACCCTTCTGTGTTGCTATCACTGTAAATATAGTTTTTCAGTGGATTACTCAAAGGTGTAAATTTCATATTTTAAAACTTCCATATTGCTGTATAAGCTATGAGTTTAAATTAAGCTGTAAGAAATAATGGAGATAGAACTAAGAGTGCTCAGTGTGTAAGTTCTGCTTCAAAGGGCTTGATTAAAGACTCAGATTATAGCATCAGTGAGCAGATTTATATTTAAACTGTCAGGTTGATCTGAAGCAAACAAGATTTTTCTAAACAAGAAAGGAACTTAAATGGATTAAATCAGCTATCCTTGCTTTGTACAAATACGCTAACAGTTCATCTTCACCCTATTTTCTCCCATGCACATCACTTGTTAGCATGATTTATTTATTATATTAATTCTAGGGATGTTATTCAGTTGCTCAGGAATAAACTCGTAAGAACAGAAGGTGCTGAGGCAGGTATCCAGTGGTTTGGCTTGCTTCGGGACTACTTGAGCAACTGGAGTACATCGCAGGCTTTGTCAGGAACTGGTATGCGACTCCACTAATGTGAAGGAGAACCTCACACCCACACCTCCTGGTGCTGAGAGACTTTGCATGCTGAGCATATCTGTCACTGAACTTTTCTCACCTTGAGGAAGATTGGAGCCAAGTGCTCTGGGGTACCTTTACTTGTCATAGTCTGATGCAGGTGAGCAAGCTGTAAGCCAAATGGGTCTAGTCTGGGAGCTCTGCCAGCAGGAAGAGAAGGCAGAGGAGAGCCTCTCTCTGATAACTGTAACTAAAGATGTTGTTCCTACAGGGCTCGTAAAGGATGGTTGGCATTACCACAGGGAACTGCTAACAGAAGGTGAGATTTCAGCCCTATCAGGTTTTCAACAACAAAAAAATGCTATTTCACTATGCAGCTGTTTGTGTTTGAACAAGACAAAGTACTCTGCAGGTATTTCTGTTTTCCCCTGCATCCCTCATGAGCATTTAGCAATATCTTTCCTTTTGCTCACATACATAAACATTTCCCAACAATTCCTCCCTGCACTGCTCTCAGGAGATGGCTTTGTGAATCGTTTTCTCAGTAACAATTTGCTCCTATCACACTGTAGCATATTCCAAAGCAGAAAAAGGACATGTGCCTAGAACGTAAGACCTCCCTTGGTGGCTGGCTGATAGTCATGAAGTCAATGCCATGTAAGAAAGGCAGGAAGATTCTGGGAACAGGAAAACTTGACCATTGTGCCTCTTGCAGT
Organism: Coturnix japonica; assembly: GCF_054131305.1. NCBI lineage: Eukaryota > Metazoa > Chordata > Aves > Galliformes > Phasianidae > Coturnix > Coturnix japonica. The sequence continues at coordinate 102,929,797 of NC_140664.1, forward strand.
TAATGGGTTTCCAGCAATGAGACAATAGCATTCATATGTTTAGCCTTGATGGACCCAGTCAAGTCAGCTGCTTTTATATGGTTATCCGGCTTTCCAATTTGGGCCATGCTGTGACTTGATGCAGAAATCAGTGCCTCTTTGCAGGAAAGCAGTATATATACATGTGTTGTCTATATGCGAAGTAGGGCTCTGTATTTTATGGCACCAGGTTCGTGATTAATCTGAGAACCATGTAAGCTGTAAGTAGTGATTTTGTCTTAGCGCGTGTATGTTCAGTTTTGTTTGTATTCCATACTAGACCTGAATAAAAAAAAAGCATCTGTTGCAAACATTTCAGGTTTAAAAATTCAAAAATCAATTTCTGAGATTACTGCCCCTTGCCGGTATGCAATTCGGTGGCAGACATGATTGCTGTTTTCACTTGTGTAGTCATTACTAATGTGAAAAGAGCAGGTCAAGGGCATACTAAAGAAGAAAGACAAAGGTATTTCTTAAAAGTAATTTGCTTGTAGATAAGGGAAAAGAGGTGTCTCTTGCTTAATGCAGGAACACAAATGCAAACCTAAATAAAAATGTACATTCTGATACCATATTCTCTATATTCACCTTGCACAAGGGAACATAATTCTGAGATTCTCTCATGGTGACACCTCTGTAGCTTCCAAACTTCAAGGGCAGACAGCAAAAGCTATTTGAAAGAGAATCTTCTACCTTCTGCTACACAGCAAAGTAGCTGTACTTAATTACAGAATTTCTGGTGTGAAAATCACCATATCCTAAGTGGAGTCTGAAAGCCTCAGGCAAGGAAAGCAAACTACAGTCAAGACACAATAAAGGAGTGTGATAAAAAAAACCCTTTAAAATAGTCTGTTACTGTATCCCACTCTTTTCTGAAGCCTCTGGATTAACTGTTGTAGTGCTCTGCAGCCTCCTGTCAATTATGGCAGCCCTTTACAACCGCACAGCATATCAACTGGAAGTCAAAACAAATCCAGTTGCAAAGCCCAGGGAAGGTTGAACTAGAGCAGGCACAAGGGATGGGCACAGCCTATCTGCTCCCACTTGATAGTCCATAGGTAACAAAAGTGACAATCTACAGGTCTCAGTAGCTGACCTGCAAAATTTTGTTATCCTTGTGTGCTACTAGGGGCTCTTAGGGAGGCAAACAGAAGTTGAAGTAATCCATAAATTGCTGCATTAAGATCTTGAGAGTTCAATAATGTAGTCATAAGTTGTGGATTCTATTCCAAGAGAGCATCAGATGCCTAAAGAGGGAGTTTCTAAAGTGGATATCTAAAGTGGATGGGGCCAGGCTTTTTTCAGTGGTGCCCAGTAACAAGGCAAGGGGCAACAGGCACAGACTGAAACATGGGAAGTTCCATCAGAACACAAGGTAAGACTTCTTTACTGTGAGAGTGACAGAACACTGGAACATGATGCCCAGAGAGGCCATGCAGACTTTCAGTACTCACCTGTTGCTTTTCTGTGTAACCTACTACAGGGAACCTACTTCAGCAGGGGGATTGTACTGGAGGCTCTCCAAAGGTCCCCTCCAATCCTCATGACTCTGTGCTAAACTCACACAAGAGCACAGCTCCTAACAATCTCAAGTTCCTGTAAAAGCAAACAAGCAGACAAACAAACATACAGAAGCTGTTTATACAGAAAAAGCAATTTTGCTTTAAAAAGATTCCCTCGCTTTTTTCACCCTTCCCTTTTCCTTTGAATATTATTCACATTTAAAAAGTTCTAAATCAGCCTCCTCATTCTGTGGAAACAAATTTCTTTTCTGCAGAGAAAATGGAATGCAGATTCAACAAAAATCATAAACTTGAGGAAGAGCAAAAATAGTTTATGTATTCCAAAAGGACATGCCCCTTATTCAATTGGAAGTGTGCAGCTGATAAAAAAATAAAATAAAATCCTACAATATTTTAACTTGAAAGCATTCAGACTGTTGGACAAAAATATCACTTGGTTGATGAAAAATCAAAGTTTATTGGCCAAATTCTGCTCTAAGAAATGAACAACTGAGATCAGAATCTCTCAAAATTGCTATCTGTTCTTCTGTTTTATAATTAAATCTTGCCATCTTTCCTCAGAAAAAATAATCCTCTGGGACTGCTGGCATTTCTGTATGACTTCAAAACTTGGCACTCTGTGTTCTCAAGAGGGAAATCTTTAAGAGTTAACAGAGTACAGCTGAATTGCAAAGAAGGAACCGGCCAGAAGTGGCACGACCTCATCCCCTAGCAACAGAAATCAATAACAACAAAGATAACATAATTACACTACAGAAAGGATCCAGAGGGCAGATTATGTCAGGTATTATGTTGTTAAGAAAGAATGACATGTGAAAGAGACAGCGTGCTTTAAACATGGAAGAAAACACAGAAAGTGTGGAAGGTAGATAGGAAAAAGTGAAATATGGATACAGAATAAATTAGCCTGTAGATTCTTAAAAAGGAAAGAAAATTATTCCTGTTCCTGCTTTCACTCTTTTATTTATTCAGTACACAGAATTAAATTCCCAAGGGAGCAGAGAAAGGCATTTTATTTCACAAGAAGCTCCGAGGCACAGGGAAAATAGAAGACCCTATGATGACAGACTTGTTCTGGGCCTCTGGAAACTCATCTAATTTCCTGCTTAGGTACAGATAGCCCATAGCGCTTAGGCAAATCAACAGGATTTCTGTGCCTCAGTCTCCCATCTAATTCTATAAATTATTCTATTTTCTATTGGAAAATAATGCTAATAGAAAAATGAGTATTCAGAAATGAGATGGATCAGATACTGCTCTAGTCTGAGAACTGCAGAGTTTTGCAGAGTTGTCCAAAACAGAGGGAGCCCCATATTGGCAGGGGTCATAAGTTTACCTCAAATAACACACTTCTTTTTTTGCTGCTTCAGTTTCTTGTATGCTTGAAAGAGGTTAGATGTTGTGATGGGGCTCTGCAACTCTGCAGTATTCAAACTTCCAGCACTACAGCTGCCGGCACAAAGATTATCTAAGAATGTGTTCACTGGTACAACACTGCTAATGTTGTCATATAACTTTGAAACACTTCTTAACATAGGTTAGTCTTTCAAGTAAGAACTCATTTTGAGCAGAGCAGAGCAGACCAGTACCAGTACCAGTACCAGTACCAGTACCAGTACCAGTACCAGTACCAGTACCAGTACCAATAAAAGGTATCTTTACATAAGACTGCCAGAAAACCCAATGCCCTCCTACTCTTTTGTAAGTTTCTTCCCCATAATCACTCAAGTTTACCATCACAGCTATTCTTGTCTCTCTACTGCACAGAGCAGTAAGATGCTCAAAAACCACCTCTTCATCATTCAGAATTTTCCTATGCATTACTTGATTGAAATAATCACAGAATCATCTGATTATGTCAGTAGCTGTTTCAGCCACTTGCATACAGTCAGACAAACCTAATGCATCTCTCCTTCTGACCCACCAGCCTACTGCAACAGTGGCTCGGCCACAAGGACAATCTGCTTCAGGGCCACTGGTCTTGACCTCTTGAGCTTAGCTTTCTGATGGATGTTATCCAGCCCTTTTCACCCACATAACAGATATTTACTGAAATAAAATTACTTAAACAATAGAAAAACTGAACAACAGCAAAAGCAATGGTGTAGGTTAATACTACTCTCTCATCATGATTTCTGTGTACAGATAAACCATCTTGGTTTCTAAGTACAAAGGAAACTGAAAGCTAGGTTCAAAGAGTGATGCTTGTAGTAGTTAATTCTCTAGGGTGAGGTGTAAACCTAGATTATGTTTCTCATGTATTTTTTTCTGGCATATACTCTACCTGTTTTTTGTTATCCTTGTAGCACTTGGGGTGATCAATATTTCTTGCCTCTTTGTCAAATTATAAATTGATTGGGTTCAAACGCCATGTGTGGAGGTCTCACAAGCACAGACATAGCTGGACACAGCTCTACCAGTAAACGAAGCACTCCAGGAAAGGACCTTATCTTGGTCACCTACCCTGTCACATAGTTGTAATTTTTCCATGCAGAGTTTCAGCCCAGGGCTCTCAGTTGCTTTGCAAACAGTTCTGGGCCCAGGTCAGGACCTGACTGTCCAGGAACCATTTCCAATAGAAATTAGAATGCAACCTCCCTGATCTGGAAAGTCAGAAAATTTAACACAATGGACGGACTCTCCCGTGCCATTTGGCCCCAAAGCCAGAAAACAATCTCAGGCATATTTAATTTAGCTCATATATATATAATTTGTAGCTACTTATTTCTCCTTGCCATAGGGAAAAACTCCCAAAACTGTTACCATTCTCAAAGCTTTCTAATTCTTCTGACTTTGAGCTAGTTTTTAGAGTACACTGCCTCATGCCTCCAATCTATGTGGATCAATTTTTGAATTTTTTGCAGCAGAGAGCCAGTACAGTCTGGGCACCCATCCAGGCCTGCTCTGCTGTGGTACCCATCTTCACATCTCTTTTATTAGTAGCAGGAGCTGATAAGAGGCCAATTATGGTCATTATTCCTGTCATAAGATGTAAAACTCAGCACAGATGGTATCTTATTCAACCTTAGCATGATGCAAACAAATGAATTATTTTAACATGCTGTACAAAGTCAGGGGAATTTCCACACTCTTTCCCAGGAGTGCTTGAGTGCTGATGATTTAGCTGTCTTGGCATCTATCCTAGACCCACCAGCCAAACCAGACGATTTTCCTTGAGAACAATACATTTTGCAGATATTACTAAATCCTGTTTTTTCCCTAGCTTCATATGGAATTGTGTTAATCAGAGCTCAGTGGGTGGGAGAATCAATGCAGTGGATGTAGCTTGATAAGTCCTTCTCAAAGCCTGCAAAGTCATTCTCCACCAGACTGGCTTTTATAGTTCTTCCATTTAAACTGCTGTTTAAGATAACTGCATCCTCTTTGTGTCATCCTAGACATCTCTTCTAGATCCTAAAAACCTTTGTGGAAGTTTAATCAAGAAACTGGTGGTGCCCCTAAATGACAAAGAAGAGTAAGACTTTTCAGCCAGGGGTGTCTAGTAATCTGAAGCAAAGGCATTCCCTGAATTTATTGGCAGTATTTGAGAAACATGTTTGAGGGACTGGATTTTAAAAAAATCAGGCTGGAAGGAGATAACACTCATTTTTGTTGTTGTTTGTTTGTTTGTTTCCTTGCATATGCATGGACAATGAACTTGTATTAGTTCAGTTAACAGATCTGTATTCACATGAAGTAAGAAGACTATGATGTTTCGTGAGAAATACTCTGTTTTCAGGTTCAGATGACTGTAGATTGTCTAGCACTGCCTCCCTCTGACTTCCTCTATTTCACAGTTAGTAAATAAGAGGTAATGTTATTGTTCATGTTTCCAAATTCCAATAACATGTTCAAGATCAGATGCATTTTTAAAGAAGCAAAGTGAAGTGTGATCTACTTTGGATGTAGGCCAAATTATTTTTGTGACAACATATGAGGCAGAAATCTGAGAGCTTTAGGAGATATGATTGAAAGAATGCTAGAAAACATAGCTGATTCGTTGTAAATAAAGTGCTTGTGTCTTGGAATGACTGGAATAGTGTTTGAGAAGGAGAAGAAAACACTCTCAAAACCAATGATTTGAATATTAACTCAACTCTTTACTTGAATATTAACCCAACCTCCACTAGGATTGGCCTAGTCTGAAGTAGAGGAGGCTGATCAGCAACATCATTGCTCCCTGCATCTCTTTGAGGTGAGGAACTGGAGGGGGAGATGATGGTCTCTTCTCTCCAGGGACAGGGCATGCAGGAATGGCACAAAGCTGTACCAGGGAGAATCAGACCGGACATTAGGAAAAATTTATTTCCTGTGAGGGTGGTCAGACACTGAAATAGGCTTCTTAGAAAAGTGGCTGATGCACCATGCCTATCAGTGCTCAAGAGGCATTTGGACAATGTCCTCAGGAATACACTTTAACTTTTAGTTAGTTCTGTTGTGGTCAGGTACTTTGAAGATCCTTTTCAATTGAATATTCTATTCTATTCTATGAAGAATCACAAATAGTTCAAAAGGAAAATCACCTTTAGCCTCGTGTGGAAAATGAGAACTGAAGACCTACTAGGAACTTGAAGCTAATAAATGTATGATCTTAGAATTGAGGGCTATATAAATACAATTATATTAACAATAGTATTACTTCAAATGAGACTATGATTTGCTAAAACTGATAATGCCACAACCTGATGATTTTCCTGAATTTGTTTCCTAGAGAGCATTCTGCTGTGATGGAAAATTTTCTGTGATGACATTCTCCTCTGCTGCTCAGGACCTTGCAGAGAGTAAGAAGAGTCACATAGAACTTCAGCTACTAGATGCTCTTGGCATGCATTTATCATCTGACCATTCCTAAGCCAAAATTGATACAAGGGACTAAAAGCAATAGTAACCAAAATGAAGGGGTGGTACTTGACCCTGTTGACCCAATTCTACTCCAAAATGCTTATTTTTGTTTCATTTAAGAAGTAACTATGTTTGAAAATTCACCTGTACTTTGTTACTACTGCTTCCTCTCTGGGAAGCTAAGCAGAACAGGCTTATACATTTTCTACCCACTGGCAGAATGGGCCTGTTTTACCTTTCCTCTGAAAAAATACAGGATGTGTCTCTTCCATCTGCAAATGAATAGCAGAAGTAACGAGTGAGTTTAGTCAAGCTAAACAGTAGGGAAAATGAGAGCTGCATCCTAAATGTCAGCACATTCCCCCTAGATTTTTAGTACTGCTTGGCACTTCAATAGCACTTTTCATAGGAGGACACAAAAGGCCAGTCCTTAGTTCAATCTTATAATACGCTTTTAAGTTTGGTAAAATGCCCAGATAAGGGAGCTCGAGTACAGAAAAGTTAAATGATTTACTAGCAGTCACACACAGTAGCAGAAACCAAAGGCGCAAATGCCCAGACCTGTGCTGTAAATATAACAAGCAATAAGCAAATTTTGGACACTGTTAGTAGATTTGTTTACTCATTCTTTAATAGAATTCATTGACTATGCATCCTTTGAGCTTTACATGATCAGTAAATCAGACCGAGTTAACACTTTGTTTTAAAGAGATGTTGATTTCTAAAACAAATAATAGCATTCACTCAGAAAAGTGGATCATAACTCATGGACAGGCTAGGCTGTTTATTTGGAGTGAATAACCAACACAACAAAAGAACTTTTAATGTGTTGTCTAGTAATAGTTATCTCTTCTATAGCATAATAGATATAATAGCGACCTCCCTGCTGAAAGTGCAATATCACAGTTCATAATGTTTCTTTCTGGAGTAAATTTAGTTTTCATATAGAGAAGCTGATACTCATTTGGAAATTAGAAAAGAATTGGGTTGAATTCAAAACAGTTTAAATACTGAATGTCTCAAATGATGATACCAGAAGGAAAATGGATCTAAGATGCTAACACATTTGAGAATCTTGTCATGCAGTACTTTCACCAAAAAATTATCAAACCAAAAGCGATATAAAATATGGACAAGTGGAGTTCTGGACTTCTAGACCAATATACAGCCAATATGAAATCCCTTTTAGAAGCATGTTCATGATTACTGAAATAAAGAAAAGTGAACTAATAAAAAAAAAAAAAAAAAAGAAGAAAGAAACAAAAGCAAAAAATCAAACCCAGATCATCAGTATTCATATGAATAGGTAAGTCAGCAATGATTTACAATTGCAGAATTTATTCAGTTTTTGTTTTTGGTGTTTTTTTCCTGTAGTACTAATAAGTATTATAGAAATGTTATTATCAGATTTGCAATTGTCACAGGTATAGTAAGAATTGTGACTTCCTGGCAGGGAAGAATTAGAATTTAAAATGATCTTATATTACTGTAGAAATGATCAGGGGAAAAAAAAAAAAAAAAAAAAAAGAAAAAAAGAAAGGATGTAACTCCATGAAAATAAATCTGAGGATCTGCAGTTAGGCAGGAATAATTAACAATATTATAACTGTACTATGAAGGACAACATTAGAAGGGGGTTCTTTAGCAATGATTTGGGGTCTGTAGTAGCTCAGGCAGCAATGCATTAACAATGTCATGTTAGGAAGAAAAAGGCAAATTCAGTACTTAGGTTCCTGTATAAATCAAATTTTAAAATATAGGAAGCTATCCTTCAGTTTCATTTGGATTATGCTATATGAATCCTGTGTAAAGTGAGCCCTGCATTCTAATTTTAATGCTATTCTTCAAGAATCACATACACAGACACATACACACACAATCTCATCGCAGCGAGTGAGGGAGATGAACAGAGATTTTGGAAATACAACCTTTAAGGAAAGATTAAAAGACCTTTGGTGGGGTGAAGGAGTTGATAAGCTTTTAAATAGAAAGTTGCTGCTGCAAACAAAGGCGAAATATTTATTATTCTGTGACCAGTGCAGCCTAAAGTGCAGTACAAATGACTCAGAATGAGCATCAGGAAGAGCTTTCCAACAAGAAAGTAAACCAGTGAGGTGACAAGAAACTACAGTATCCCCATCAGTTGTCAAACATACATCTACCAGGAATTAAACAGGCAAAACAAAATGGCTAGATGGTTGTGTTCTACTGAAATAACAGTTACATTTTTTTTTTTAATATTTTGAATAAAAATATGCATGATTTCCTGACACAGGGTGAAACATTGCTTGGTCACATAATTTGATTCAATTCTTCTTTCAGGCAAAGAGAGGTATGATTTACCTGACTCAAATGCCTAACACTCAAGCCAAGTAACTACCACATTTACAAGATTTGGGGTTGTTTGGTGTTTTTTTTTTTTGATAACATTAAAAAAAGCCACTTTACGGGCAGCGTTTCATCCCGAAACTCAGGTTTTAAAATACCCATCGAGGCCAATAGAATGAAGCCAGCAAAGGGATGAAGGCGCCTGGTCCAAAGGCACTGAGTGATCACAGCGGTCCTGAGTCAGAAGAGACAACAAGCCATTGGGAACCTGAAGCAGACATCACCCTCAGAAGGGCTGTAAGTTACAATTGTGGAAGCTACAAGGAAGAACTGTGAGAAAGAGTTTAAACTTGATCAAGATGGCACTTTGTTTTTCTCATACCTAAGAAGGGTTCTAAAAAGAAAACGATGACCTAGAGCCATCTCATATGCAAGTAGATCAAACATAAGTTGTGTTGATAGAATTGCTAAAATGCAGAGTCAAAGATGTTTTAACATAAATAATGCTTGGCTTTGATCATGTATATGATACATCAAAGATATTTTGATCAGAAAAAGCTGGCTAGATATACATGGTGTACAGCCAAGCCTATTTGCCTTCACAACTATTTTTGCTTTGCTGCTTCTTAAAATTTAATTTGACAGAGGTCTTTACACAGAGGGTTTGAACTAAGGTGAGATTTCAAATCATCTTCCAGATACTCCTCACCCTTTTGATAGCTTATAGGACCTAAGGTCTGTACTGAAAAAGACAAACATCAGCTGATCGTGACACCTATTACCCAGAATTATAGGAGACTTCTGAAAAGACATTCTCAACTACAAAGAAAAACTACTGTTTTGAAGAATCAAATTATGTTTACTACTTCAGAACAGCTTCTTATATATCTCTGCTTGTATGGACAAGAGAGAGAATAGCAGTGAGAGGTGAAAAAGAGAAAAAGAGAACAGATGTGGAGAAAGAGAGAGAAGAAAAAGGCATGGAACACTCCTAATCCCAGTACTGCTTCTTTGTTTTCAGGGGACTTTGAGTAATGTGTAATTGGCCTAAAAGGTTCCAATAAGCTGTAATTGAAAAAATCCACAGTCTTATAATTGTAGTTAATATTAATTCAGTAATTTTTTGTCATTCTTAATAAGAATTTTTTTATTTGTTTATTTGAATTTTCTTCTATTAAAGGGCTGAATATATAAATATATATATATATAAAATAATATATATAATTTATAATATATATATTATATTATATATATATTATATAAAATATATATATATATTTTATTAGACTTCTGCAGTACTTGCCATTTTAAAGAAGACACTGTCCTGCATTCTTCACAGTTTTCCTGAGTTAATTCTTACTAAAATCATATTTATTGTAGCCTGAGGGCTTGTAGAATTAGATGCTTAACAGCATAACATAGAAACTTGGGTCCCATATGTATGCTGAATGAGCCAAGGCCAGTGTGTACGTCTTCCATTGTGCAAAACTGAATGTGTAGTTAAATTAAGAACAATAGGTATTCATAAATCAGCATGAGTGCCCATGAGAAACAAGTCTTCTAATTAAATAAGAAGAGAATCAGTGTTTCTTCTTCCGGGAATTGTTGTTCAGTATTGAAGGAGAATATATTGATAGTAGAGAGACAGAATTTGTTAGAAAAAATATTGGGTTTATTTATAAAAAACAACTCCCTCCCTACACATTATTTATTTTCCGTTAGAAAAATAACTAATTTGGAAGGAAATCATGGTGGTTTTTTTTTTTTTGTTTTTGTTTTTTTTTTTAATAAGTCTTTTAATGTTTCTACTGAAAAATAAATTTTTGTAATTAGAAAAAAATAAATTAAAAGTAGTATTTGCATGGAAACTTGGTATTTTAATTTATTTTGCTTTTAAACTAGAAAGAAAGTAGAAAAGAAGCAAAGAAGGAAGAATATTCATGTTCTTCAACTGAGGAAATTCTTAGAGAAAATTCAGTAACAATTTGAAAAAGTATTGGGTAATTTCTTGTTTTGAGAATCCTTCAGAATTTGAGTGGTGCTATTCAAAGTATCCATTACTAAGAGACTAAATGTGGTTTTAAGTTGACTTTATAATTTCCTGATCCTAATGCTTGATACCTACAGTCTTATAAGTGCAGTGAGTTATAAGTTTTCCCATTATCTCATCAGGAGATAGAAAGAAGTGCATTGAAGTTTTCCAACTTGAGTCCTATTCTTTGTACTTGAGGAGTACAAAGAAAAGCGTGAGTAGGCTATGCTTGGCAATAAAGTCAAGAACATGTACATTTCAAATGTTGGGAACAATGAACAACAAAGGCTTTAACCCTTTCAAAAATTAAATACAAATTCTAAAGAAACTCAGAAATGCATCTAATCTCTGCTTAATGCAAGTTAAACAATTTAGCCATTATAGAAACAATTAATTTTTAGTATGTCAGATTGACTGAATGAATCATGTTGATCACAGACTGAAGGAATAAACTACATATTTCCTGTACAAAAAGAGAATTGAGATTAAGTCATTCACTCAGGACTGGTATTCTCACAACTACTCTGAATTCCATCTGAAGACACTAATTTGTTGTGTAGACACACACACAGAACTGAGCTAGCTTTAAAATTATGTGTCTTCATTTTATTTGAAGTGCTTGTACAAGCAAATACAGTTAACTTCCAGTCAGTTTTCCTCAGGGCTTTTCAGTGTACAAGTTCAGAGTAGGGAAATTTCACAAAGGCCTCAAATTGGATGAAGTTTAAACTGCATTTTGAGATTGTCTTTTGTAGTATTTCCATGTTAATGGACACTAATCTGCTGGAGCATTTTTTCTTGTCTAATCAAGAAAGTAAACCACACAAACTGAAATATATAATTTGTCTATGCAATACATCTGAAAGTTTCTGTATCTTCACAGAGGAACGCATTTTATCATGAGTAGAATTTCAAGTCTTAAAGGCACCTTTTTGCTCTATTTGGTTTGTCTTCTGTGTTTGTTAAGTGAGTTTTGAATCAGAATTTTTCTACCAGAGTAAACCAGCTTCTAGAAATACATTTGTCCTGTGAATTAGAGCCCAAAAGACACCAATTGGTTGGTATTTTATATTTTATAGTTCTCAACAGAAGTACTTGAATAGTCTGGATTGAAAAATCCCAAAAAAACAATGCTCTTCAATGTTTTGGGTTCCCACTGCTGTCCTCTAGTGAAGCTTTATATGCCCTAATAGACACATTGCATCCTTGTTTTTTGTCTTAGCAGTGTTTTTCAACTTTTGAGTAACTTGGGAATGACACCACTTGCATTTTATTAATCCTGTCATTCAATTAAAAATAATAATTAATAATAGTTAACAACTCCCTCCACTCTTGTCCAGGACATTTTGTTCCCCCTTGAACTTCCAGTAACCAGAGGATAGTAACAGACAACACAGTAGTGATCATTGAGGGCATTCTTGCCAATTGAAATCTTTGATTATCAGACTGATAACTATATTATTTTCTCTGCTTGCAGCATTTTCTACAGAATAAACTCATATCCCATGTGAGAATTAATGGAACAATTCGTATAGTATTTTGACACCATGTCACAAAGTATACATATTGTCAACTGCCATTGTACCCAACTCCAAACACAGGATGTTGGTCCCCTGAGTGTGCAGCACCAATGAACAACATTTAGAAGGAGAGAAAAGCAAAGACTAAAGAAACTGAATTTAACAACAACAAAAACAAAATGTCAACGATAAAAGTCTTCCCAGGCAAGCACTGCTAAACTGAAACCCATTAAAAAGAAAAGATTAGGACGACATGACTATTTTTTCCCCCAATTGTTAAATGTAAACTAAACTAATGGTCAAAAAGTCATGGAGGACGAGAGAGGGAAGTTGTGGATGATTGCTGCATTCTTTGTTATGTCCCCTCTCCATCCTGAGGAGCTGGAACATCAGTGCAGTTCTCATGCCAGTTTCCGAGTAAACAACACGTACTTCCTGACTATCTCTAATCTGGGCAGCAATGTGTGTGAAGGGAGAGTGCTAAGTGATCTGTGGTTTTGACCAGGTATCCTGTTTTGACAAGGGTGTTTGTCCTTCATCCAACATATTGCAGAAGTTATTCTTCAGATTTCTGTGTTCTGGGTTGCTGTTGCTTTCTGGGAAAGGCCTAATTAGGTCTTTTGGGAAAGATTTAATTTGGACTACTGAGAAGTTTATAGGGCCAGAGGTAACAATTAAAAAATAACCAAAAATGTTGTGCTGATTAAAATGTTGATGTTTGCTCTTTCCATCCAATATTTTAAACTGCAGTTAATTGAAAGAAAATGTTTCCCCTAATTGATTTTTTTGCTATAAATTATTTGACAGGATGTGGTTCAAAATCAAGTTTTAAAGTTGTCTCTAAAAGTTTTTGAGAAGCTTACTGAATTGCTTTAGCTGCTAGCATAACCTTCCATAGCATAAGCAGAGCTGTTCAAAACCTTTTTCAACAAAACTCTTCTATTTTGGAAAAAAAACCATTAAGTATGCACTATGCCCTTCCTGCAATAGTAAACAAACAAACAAAAAAAAAAAACCAAAAAAAAAAAAGCTTCCAGGATGGATTTTACTGGTAACAGCTCACAATTTCAGAATAAATAAATAAATAAATAAATAAAGGCAATTTCAGAAAAAAAAAAAAAATAAATTGAAACTCTCAGAGAGAGTTTTAAACATGGACTTATTCAAAAAAAAATGCTTCCAGGATGGATTTTACTGGTAACAGCTCACAATTTCAGAATAGATAAATAAATAAATAAATAAACAATTTCAGAAAAAGAAAATTAAAACTCTCAGAGAGAGTTTTAAACGTGGGCTTATTCCAATTATCAGTGACTTCCTTTAAATTCCAAGTGATTATACAAGATTTAGCTGGATATGAATTTATCTATTATTTCACCACTTTAGAGTTTTGTCTTACAATTGCCCTTGCATTTGAAATCACAGAAATTCAATAATCTGTGAAAATTATAGAAATGTTAGAACTCTGCTTTGAGGTGCAAGGTTTCTAATTTATATACATATATATATATCCATAGATAGGTAGTCCTAACAACAATGCTTATTTCCATGGAAACTAGAACAGGTATGATGAACACAGTAATTCTGCACGGTAGAGCAAATACTTAGCTACAAAACATTGTTTTTCAACACAGTCACCACCACTGAACATACATTTTCTCCAGCAATGAACAAGGGTCTGCATGCCATGTTCTCAACACTTTGAAACAGTGGAGACAATCCACTGTCACGGCTACCACCACCATCTCACTCTGCTCACATCTACTGTTTGGTCCTCATGAACATTCAGCAAGCACAGATGAAAGTTAAGGGGTGCTATTTTTTCTACATGGAGGAACTCAGTTCCACATCTTTGTTTCAGATGGACTTCTGTGTCAGGACACATTTTGTCAGACTGCCCCTCTGCTGCCATCTGTGGCATGGCAGAAAAATGCAACAAGATACTGGTGGGAAGGTTCAACCTCTACTGCCATACTGCCAACATATGCCTCTGATGTTGTGGGCCAATACAATATAATAGAAGGCATTTCTTTCAGAGCAACCTATTTCTATATATTATTTTGAAAATCAAATGCCTATAATATATCTATTTTGTATCAGTTAATTTTGTTATTCAAATAAAAGTAATCCACAGGCATGAGTCTTCATTATCTGATAACAAACAAGACTTTTCATGGAGGAATATGCAGTAAATATATGGACTGATAGTGCTCAAATGAGAACCACTGAAGGGAACTAGTTAAAAGGACTTACTTAGAAATTATCCACTATGAACTGAATATATTAGAAATAATGAATCATTACAAGCTGATGCCCTAGAATTCTAAATCCTCATTTTAGTTAAATATACTGGAGCTGCACAGGAATGATCTTGGAGGGTAATGAAAAGCAAAATAATGACAGTTTAGCCAGTTCACTAACTTCACTGATTAAAATATTTCTCCATAATGAGCAAGCCAAATTAAATGGAGGCACGAGGTAAAAATATAAAATATACTTTCCTCTTGAAGTTTTAAGTACTTCAGCTGATTTGTGAATGTATTTCAGATCCAAAGATCAGAGATCTTACTCAATCTCTCTATCTACATTTTACTCACAATATAAGAATGTTCCAGAGATAAAGGCTAAACAAGTTTGACAAGGAAAACTCAAAATACTGAATTTCTCAGACTGTGACTAGAAGTTAAGATCTATGTTTAATTTCATAGCTGTAAAAGATTAATAGAGACAGAGGAATTTTAACCTTTAGCCAGCTTGGGCTTCTGTGTGTTAACTTTGCAATATTCTGAAAAGAACAACTTGCAAATCTGGAAAGAAGAAATCAGTTGTTTTCTTTTTGCTTGTTTTTTGTTTTTGTTTTTAATTTCTATTTAGAACATCCAAATGCAGCTAATTAGATCACTTGGGGAAGTACCATTAACAACCAAATTCCCACTAGTGAAAAACTCGCCTTCCAAGAAAATGCAAAGAAATCCTAGATTTGCTTGGAAAACACTGAGGACCCAAACTGTTTTCTTAGAGCTCGTATGGTCTGTCTGCCTGTCTGCACAACTTACCTAGAACTGACTTTAAAGGCTACCAATCTGAAAATCCTTTTTTTACACCACATAAAAGAAATACAAATTCATTTATGTTACAATAAAACATTTTTTTTCTGTATTCTGCCAGACAAAAATAAATCAGAGACCAGAATCGTACTTCTAGTAAACAAATAAATACTAGAGGTGAATCAACCATGGCTTTGACTGGACCTGTTCATATAAAGTTTGTTATGGAAGTACACAGTGAAAGGAAATAATAAGAAAGATAAAGAACTGTAAAACAAAGTTAACATCACCATCAAGATCTTAGTTATCGATTTAATTTCTCAGTATGAAGTAGCTCAAAAAAGAAAGAAACCTCAATCAGTCTAAGAAGACTTATTCCGTAACACTGCAGGTTATGGTTATAAATGACTTAAAGGCAAAGTACAGAGGAAACAGAGTATGAGCTTCACAGCAACAGAGTAAGGATTAAGGGACAAGCAAATAAAGGATATACCACAGTGGGAGTCTGTGATAGGCCACTCAGCCAGGAGAACACAACACAGCAGATACAAACAGGTCCAGGAGATTTCTAAAGCACCTTGATGGTAGCTATCTAGTACAGGTATTGAACTGAGAACTGATGAGGAAAGGCATCCTTCTGGATATTTTGCCTGTGAACAGAGAAGGGTGAAATGGGTGAAATGGCAAGAAAACTGCCACCAAAACTTCAACCCTGGATGCAGAAAGAACATATTTTAGGGTACTTAGGGAGCTAGATAGTAAGATCCCCTGGGAAACTGCTTTTAAGGCTCTGGAGTCCATCAGTGATGGTAATTTTTTAAGTACTACCTCCTAAGAGCATAGAAACAGGCAGCTTCAAAACATCAAAAGTCAAACAGGTGGTACAGAAGGTTTACTTGGATGAACAGGGATCTTGTAAAGCTTAGGCTGAAAGAGAAAGCATATGACCGCTGAAAGTAAGGTCAGACAACATGTATGGTCAGGACTACAGCTACGCTGCTTGCCATTGTAGGGAGATAATGTTCTCCTTACAAATAGGGACATAGACAAATAAGAGACTTTTAATGCCTTCTTTGCCTCTGTCTTCAACTTGGATCTTGGACCCCAGGTGCCCCAACTTGTAGGACTGTGACAGCAGTAACAACCAACTCCCATCCAACCCTGAACTTGTGTACCTGAGTGCATATAAATCGATGGAGCCCAATGTTATACATCCCAGGGTACTCAGATTGTTGGCTGATGTTGTCACAAGACGTCACTCTACTGTTTTTCAAAATTCTGGGGAATTTGGAGAATACTCATTTGACTGGACGCTGGCAAAAGTTCAAACTTTCAAGATGGGCAAGAAAGAAGTCTTTGGTAATTACAGGCCTGTCAGTCTCACTTCAGTGCCTGGTAAAACTATGGAGAAAATCATGCTGGGAATTACTGAAAACCACCTTACGGACAATATGGCCATTGGTCACAGCTGACACAGGTTATTAAGTGGAATATCCTGTTTAACTAACATAATTTCCTTCTATGATAAGGTCACCCAACTAGCTGACCAGGGGATGCCAGTTGAAGTTATCTTTTTGGATTTCAGTAAAGCTTTCAATACTGTTTTTCACAGCATCCTTCTGGGCAAAATGTACAGCATATGGCTAGACAAAAATGCAATGCAATGGGTGGGTGACTGTCTGACAGGTTGGGCCCAAAGGACTGTAGTAAGTGGGGTTATATCAGGCCAGTGCCCAGTCATTAGTGGGACTCCCCCAGCTTTGCTTTAGGGCAAATTTTCTTAAACGTTTTCATAAATGACTTGGTTGTAGAATTAGAAGTTGTTTTGAGAAAGTTTGCTGATGATGCCAAATAGGAAGTAGCTGTTGACCCTGTCAAGGGTGGAGAGGACTTGCAGTGAGATTCAGAGGGCTGGGCAATCACTAATTGCATGATGTTTAACAAGAGTAAGTGCAAGATTCTGCACCTGGGAAGGGGCAACCCTATCTATATATACAGACTGAAGGATGAGATAGTAGAAAGCAGCCCTGCTGTAAGGAATTTGAAGATCTTGGACAGCAGTGAGTTGAAAATATGTCAACAGTGTGCACAGGCAGCTAGAATGGACAACCATATCCTGGGGTGCACCAAGCATATCACTGCTAGCTGGTTGAGGGGAATGATTTTTTCCCTCCACATTGTACTGCTGTGGTCGCACCATAAATACTATGAGTAGTTTTGGGCACCACAGTACAAAAAAAACATAAAACTGTTAAAGAGCATCCAGGGAAGGGCTACAGATATAGTGAAGGGTCAGGAGAGCAAGGTGTATGAGGAGTGGCTGAAGTCCCTTAATTTGTTGAGCCCAGAGCAGATGAGGCTTAGTGAAGGCCCTATGGCTGCCTCCAGCTTCTCAAAAATGGAGCAGAGAGGCGGTGCTGACCTCTGTTCTCTTGTAACAATGACAAAATCCAAGGGAATAACATAGAGCTACATCAGGAAAGGATCAGACTGGGAAAAGTTTCTTGAATGAGAGTGTCAGGAGCACTGGAGCAGGCTCCCCTGGGCAGTGGTCACGGCACTCTGCTGCTAGAATTTAAGAAGCATCTGGACAATGCACTCAGATCCAATTTTTGGGTGGTCCTGTGTAGAGCCAGTGTTTGGATTCAATGATCCTTATGGGTCCTCTTCAACTTGGAATATTCTGATTCCATAATTTCTTTTAATGTGGGAAATTGGTGCCTTCCTGTTACATTCCTATTTTTTCAACTTTTTACACACTTCTATTATTCACAAGTCTTTCTTTTCTCTTATACATTCCCCTTTATATGCACAGCTTGATGCATCACAGGTTATATTTTTATGCCAAATCTGCATACCTACAGAGAACAGTATATATCTTTGCTTTCTACTGGATAGCATGTGTGAAAACTGTTCAAGTGCCCTCTAGTGACTGAAACTTACAGTAAATTTTTTGCTCTGCAGTAATTGAGAAACCAAGTAACAGCAATGAAATAAACGTTAACATGTTGAGGTTATCAAGTTTTTCTATTTTAAGCTTTCGTTTTCCAATTGCCATGACAAATATTAGAATATCTCACAAGCAACAGACTGCCTGCAAGCACTGGAGTAGGGCCCATCAGCCTAACGTAGACTAGAAACTAGATGGTAAGTTGGCAGGAAACCATAAAAGGTTATTAGCTGGTCCACCTTAGAACTACATAATAACTGAAATAAAAACCAATAATATATTTACAGTTTCTTGCTTTCTTCATTAAGTCATTTAATCTACTTTCATTGCTTGATTTAATCAAACAGTGGTAGAAAATAAATGTAGTAGTTGTAGATGAAGCTTCCGCTTCACGACTCACTGTAGCAAATGAATTGTAAGAATTATGCCCTTTGAATCGGTTCAGATTTTGAATACTTGAATTATATAACTAACCCACAGGCCAACAGCTTATTTACAGAAATGTACTATTTACTTATCAATTTATAGGCTCATTAACCTGGAAGCCTAGTCACTGGAATTAGAGAAACACAGTACAATACACATAAGTTTAAAGTCAACACAGCTCGATAAAATGAATACAAATGTTGAACACCGAAGTGTGAAGATAAAAAGTTAGCTTTAGCTGTAAATTTCAACCATTTACAAGACAACAAAAAAAACCCCACAATGATACATAGGAACACATTTTCCCTTTTTAGGTCATAAGTAGCCTTTCTAATTCAAATAATCAACTAGATAAGGGCAACGAACAGCATCACGAAGACTTTAGGTTCATAAGAAAATAACCTAGTGTGTGGGCTAGCACAATAAAAACAAACTTACCGAGGAATAAAGACCTTCTACTATCTGTTTATGTACAAATCTCAGAGAAATAGTAAAAGATATTCAACATGTCTATTCTGGCATCAGCAAACCAATTGTCTCTCTCCTACTTCTCAGGTGTAAACACCATAATTCAAAATAAAAAGCCTTGCTGCACTGAATTAGATGAGAAAATTATACTTATTTATGTCTGTCTGGCAGCTGACTTACACCAGATTAAGTTTGATTAAGTCTTTTGTATCTGCAGTGACAAAAGCCGACTCATTCTTTGAGGACTGCAGAACAGAGAAAATAAGGAAAATTCAACAAAGAGGCAATTCTGGGTTTCTCATATTGATGAAGTATTCTTCCTTATATCCTTGGAGGGTCTAGTAATGTCATGAAGTAAGCACTGCTAATAAAGATTCAGTACTTCAACTGAAATATCCCACTTCTTGAAATCTTGCTTAAAGGAATTAGTTTGGGAGTAATTTCTGAGGCAGAATGAATTTTGACAATGTATTCTGGAAAACACCATCCTTCTTTACATACTTTAGATTTCATGAGTTACAGCAATAAACATCCATCTTCATGTGGATGACCTTGAAAATGTCTTTAGTGTATACTTCAGTAAACCAAAAAAGCTCATAAAAAAAAAATAAACAAAAAATGCAAGCTGCCACAGCTTTATGCTTAAAATTATAGTGAATGAGAAGTTATAATGTATGTTATGAGAAAACGAATCTGTTCAAAGCTGAAACACAACATGAAAACAAATCCTCTACAGGTGTGACAGTTCTGTGATTTACTGTTAGCTCTTTAAAATATTGTTACCTCTCCTGTTTTTACATCAAAATGTTTTACTCTACAAACCATTAATTTTATAACATTTCTATTCATATTAACCCCTTTAAAACATGTCCTATTTTTCCATCTTCAGTCTTTCCTTCAGATGCTACCTGCAACGCTACTTTTGCGTTTTTCCTCTTTTTGTCCTTTCTCTCAGCACGTACGACACAATGTTATACCACTGCCCTCTTACAGCCCCAGCATTCCTGAAAACAAATCAAAGCTTCAGAGTAAACCCTAAAAACACATGGAGTTTCCACTGGTGTCCAAAGATCTCCCCCTTTTCAAACAAACCCAAAACAGCAAAAACCACAGAACCAGGCTTTAATGTTTTTATTATTGCTGCAGTAGAGAAGGATTTTTTTTTTTATTGTGGTTTTGTTTTTCAAGTTCACCTTAGAGGAATTCTAAAATGCTTTCTATCCCACTTGAAGGTTTCTCAAAAGCAATCTTTTAGCACTACAAATTTCTCTTTAGCAGCAGGGCAAGTTTGCCTGCCAGCAAGCCAATTCTTTATGAGAATGAAGAGCTTCTCATCACTAAATGCAAAATCTTCAGCTCTGCATTCCAGTCTCTGCAGCAATAACATAGTCCTATCATGGACTTGAAAATAATTAGCCAGCAGCATTGTTGGTATTTTCTTCGTTGCCAGCACAGCTCTTCAAAACAATAATTTGTCTCTCCTCACGAGCATCAAGATCTACAATTGGATAATAATGGACTTGGGCAAATACCAGTCAGCAGTAAGATTCCTACTGTGGCAACCTGTAATCCAGTTTTCTTATGCAGTAATCCAGTGTTTTTAGAAGTACAATCAAACCCTCTGTAAAAGTGATATAATTGTGTATAACTAAAGCAAAGTAGTTGAGACCTAAGCATCTGAGCCCATTCTTTTTCCTTTCAACACACATTTAAAACTAGTCAGCAATTCCCAAGCTTGACCATGTTATCACACTCTGAAGATGACAGTTCACTCACCCTGAGCAAATTCAGCAGCTGTTTTGCTGGTGTTGCAGTAACAACTATCAACACTATCTCATTTGTATGAGCATGGCAGCCCTCTAACCATGCTCCTCTGATGAAGACCTCAGCCATCTGCGCAGCCCATCCCATCCTACCCCCACATGAAAGAACAGTGTTGAAGGATGACTTGTGTCCCCTTTCCAACACTTTGATTTGCTCTTTTTAAAACAAACAAATGAACAAAAAAGGATTCACACACACACACAATAAAATAAAATAAAAAGAAAGAAAGAAAAGCAACGTGAGTTCTGGGAATATTTAGATTTCATTCTCACCAGCTATTTATTTTTCTGCGCACACTCTTTTTACATTCAGGCATGGGACTGATATGTTATATTTGTAATTTAGCAGGAATAATCAAGGTGATATTCAGCTTTCTTCAAGTTTGCTACAATATTCTGATGATTTAGAAATTACTGGTAGTTAATAAAACCCATTTATTAAAGCCAAGACAAATCTGATTGAAAAATGATAGTGAAAAGTAACACCTGGAAAGGAACATCACAGGACTTTTCATAGCCATGGTCAGATTGTTCAGCTGGATGGATATCCTTCCCTGAGCAGCAGTAAATTCCAGACCTAGCAAAGGAAGTATCTGAGGGTCATGGAGGTAATGGATAAAACAAGCTTGAAAACAGGAACAGGTATCCAGTGAAAAAACAATTTGAGTGAAAGGTGAAAATGTAAGTTTTTCCTACATTTATTGGCACTATTGTTTGAAGGGTTTTTGGTTGGTTCTTTGGTTTTTGTGGGTTTTGTTTTGTTTGTTTGTTTGTTTGTTTGTTGTTTTGCTTTTGCAGAGTATCAGAACATTTAACTAGATATTTCCCTGCCATCTTTTTCAAAAAATCAATTAAGTCTGTGTGTTTGCGCTCGCAAATGTATTTAGAATATTAATTTCGTAGAAGAACAGTTGATTTCCCAGTTAAACTATCTGGCAGCAGCAATTAAGCTAGCAATTGGTAGAATGTAATGATGTATAAGAAGCTATCACTATTTTAACATTAAATAGACTTTGTTGTAGCCTTCTTGTAACTAAGCAAACTGTGGCTTCTTTCACTATAAGGTCTATTTCGATTTGATTTGAAAGTAAACTTTCTTCCCCTGTGCCAGTAGGAATGTCCTTTCAAGTTAGAAGTGAAAACACCAGACACTGCCTGAACCCTAATTATCAGAGTGTTCCTAAATGAGAACTGGCATACATGCCTCTAAATGCTGACCTCTCAGATGGGCCTCAAAGTACAGCCTTCCCATCTCATTATTTGTATGACTGAAAGCCATTTGCCCTCTCCCACCTGAACAGCTTACTTCAACTGCTGTCTAAGAGAAAGCACTAGCACACGCTGCCCAGAGAAGCTGAGGAATCCCCATCCCTGGAGGTGTTCTAGGTCAGGCTTGATGGGCTCCTGCACAGGGTAGTTGGATGGTAGTTAGATGATCTTTGAGGTCCCTTCCAACTCAAACTATTTTATGTTTCTATAATGATTGATTCTTCCCCTCCTTTCCTCCTAAGACTTCTATGCTCATTCTTTTATTCCTGCTCCAGTTCCTTACCATGTTCTTCTCTAGCTACCTTCCAGTTATTGCTACGAAGAACTAGCTGAAATCTGTCATTGTTAAATACCTGCATTGAACAAAAACAAACAAACAAACAAAAACAACCCACAACAGAATTTAGAATATTGTCCACATATTAACAAGTGTGGGCATTTTCTCCTTTTTTGAATCCTTGATGTACTAAGTTAGAGTACGTAACACAGAAAGAAACTTGATTAGAACAGGACTCATAAAGATTCATTTCAAACTAGTTTGCTTTGCTTCTTAATACATAGAGCTGGACAGAAGATTATTTTTTAAACAGCATGCACACCAACAACAATGCTGAATGAGAAGATCTATACCACTGAGGAGGCTGGCCTTGTAGAGGGCAAAGATTCATTCCTTGTTTCTCCAACACTTTACCAGAACTATAGTGCCTCTAACAGTACTGATTCATAATAGCATTGTTTCAATCTGAGATAATAAAGAGGTTACCACACTGTTCATTTCTTCTTATACTGGTACAGGGAAGTGGAAATTCTTGCGCACTGACTTCCATTAAGATGTTGTTTTTTGGAACTGAGACTGTTTCAGGAGTTTGTTCATAAATAGCATTGTTATCCATGGATTTAGGACTGACTAAGACTGTTAGCTATTCCCAGCTATATTCTCGTGCAGAATATGTAGCTAAGAAAGTCACTACTGCATGGAATGCAAGTAATTGCTCTTATACTTTTGCACTTCACAATATAGGCTGGTCTTTGCCTAATCTAAAACAAAGAGGAGAATTCTACATCTTGTGAAAGATTAAGTGAAACCATAGAGGAGTCCTTTTTTCTATCTGCCCTTAACTTCTGCCAAAGTACACAAATCCCGTAATGTAATTAAATCTTCAAAGGGCTTCAGAATAGTTCTTAAACATACTAAAAATGGAAAAGCTTCACAAATAAATTTGCAAACAAATCAAAACTTCAGGACTATCCACAACTGAGTCAGGCAAAAAAAACCAAAACAAACAACCCCCCCACCCCCCCAACCCCCGCCAAAACAAAAACAAAAACAAAAACAAAAACAAAAAAACAAAAACAAAACAGGTACAACAACAGGAAAATATGATGAAAATGTCTCCAAACACCACAAGCTGAACATTTTGATAGAAGCCATTCTACTTACAACTCAACAGAATCCATGTTAAATAAATATAGAAATGGCAGGTCCACTTTATCGGAAGTCACTTGATGATTCAAGTGACTTGATTCAAGACTGCTCTTGGACTAGATGATGGTTAAAGATCCCTTCCAAATGAACTTCTCTATTCTAGTTTTTTATTAAAATTCAAAATTCAGCCAAGTGAGGCAATAAAAGCCAACACAACAAACCATGGGATAAGCTCAACCGCACAGGGCACATAACCAGTCTTTCTCATTTGCTCAAAGATTACTTTCCACTTGAGCAATCTATTATTTGTTCCCCAACATGTTCTCAACAGCCTCAATACTCTCTCCCTCTACTACTTTTCCAATCTGTTTGTTGGAGTTTGGGGTTGTTGTTGTTTTTTCTTTTTTTCTTTTTTTTCTTTTTTTTTTTTTTTCTTTTTCCTCTGCAACTATTCAATTTTGTCCCAATTAGAATTTAATATAATTATTTGTAAAACTAATGTAGAATGATCAATATTATATCTAAACTTTATGTTATAAATACAGGATGGTTTATGTGACAGTGTTTCAGGTTAGGCCAAATGGAAGGTTTTTATCTATAACTCTTTCCCAAGCCAAGAATTGAATTAAAATGAGTGGAAGATTTGCCAGTAAAATTTACAGTCCCATTTTGTTTCAACTGTGTGGATTAAATTTTATTCAAAAATCTTCTCACAGCACAGATAGTAGAAACTACAGAAAAGAACAATGGAAATGAGACTCATTAGCCTGAAAATAATGGGGCTACTCTAGACAAAATTAGAGTATCTGGGAAGCATGAAGAATTAATCTCCCCCCCTACTTTCATTGAGCTGTCCTGGACATGGTGGGAAAATTAAGCAAAGTTGCAGGAAGATGTTAAGTCTAAAAGACACTGCAGAATAGGAAAAACTGAACAGTTAATATCATTACCATTAAGACAGCAAAACAGCATAACTACTTAATTTTAGATAGTGGTATTATGATTTCATTTATATTTCATTTTTTTTATGAGACAGGGTAGAATAAAGGAACATAACTGGAAAGAAAGCAGTAAAATTCAGTGTAACTTCTACACAAATTCCAGAGAGTATGTACTGCAAATGCTTCATTTCCACAGATAAACCAAAATTAATGCCTGAGTGAAAGAACAAAGCGATATTTTTCAAGATGAGTTGACTGAGTCTCAGTTGTAATGTGTGATACAGTCATATCTATCTGATTCACATTAAGGTGGATCACAGAAAAGCTTATTAAAAGGTTGCGCAAATGAATGACTCATTCGGCACTGTAAATCTTGATGCTTATCAGGAGAACAACCACAAAAGTTCTGTAAAAGACTCTGATGTTACAGTTAGTCAGAAAAAGGTGAAAACAAAATCTTGACAGCTTTTCCCTGGAACACTGCTGAGGTTATCGCCAGTGGTGCATCACCAGCTCTTTAAAGCTATGACTGCAGAGAAAGTGCAGCAGCTGGACTGAGTCTCTACATAAAATGACAAGTAATCAGAGTGGCACCGAGTCTGCAGTGCTGTGCTGCATCTGTAAACATGAACCAGAACAGGGACAAGAGCCTTCTTAAAGCTGCTGGTGACAAGAAATTCCAGCTATTTCTTGGTCAACACCTATTTTTGGGGACTGATTACTATCATAGAAAATGACTTGGTTCCTCCAAAAAACAATACTTTCAGTCCCTCAAAAAGAAAATTTTAAAGGCAAATGACCTGAACTCCAGCAACCTTTTTGGCCTTATCCAATGCCTGTGGAAAATTAGCTTTGATACTAGTTATAGATTTGAGAACAGAACTTCACTGTGTGTTAAACATATGACAAGCAGAAAATATGATCTCTATCTAAAGCAGCTTGCAATCCAAACTGAAAAATTTGAGATGGAAGCCGGGCATGATAAACAGCAGGGTATCCAAGAAAACAGATGGTAGGCTGAGATACTGAATGGATTTAGGTCACATGTTCTAAAAGTCACACATGAAATCCCTGGGCAAAAGTCCCATCCTTGACTTAGGTCACTAAATACATATACATAAAGATACCTATGATAGATTAAATAAGGGATATGGTGGCATCTTAGTAAAAAGAACAGTACTCCATGTTTAGATGCCTGCCAAACTCAACTCATGCTTGAGTACTGAGTACCCTTTAGAAGACCAGAAGTCAGAATAACAAGATGCTACGAGAAGCAAGAGGAGCATTCTAGAGGCGCATTCTAGAGGCAGCCAGCAGGGAGAACTAAACTCAGGATCCATTTGAAAGCTTTCATCTCTTTGAGACATAAAGCATCAGAGCCTGGGCAGATGCCTACACTCATTCAGGATTAAGTACTCTCCTGGGAGTAGATGCTTACATAGTATTTTCAAACCTGTGAGCAGGGCTCACTTGTAAGGATGCAGCTGCTGAAGAAAATAAATAACATCAGCTCTCCTATTTCAAGTGGTGGCCTAATTTAGTTACTCACACAAAACTTCTGGGCTCTTAGAAGAGCACACAACAAGGCAAAGCATGTGTGAAATGGGATGCATCCTTCACCGTTTTAGTAGATAGAACTTGCTTGTGCATAGAGGTGTGTGAGAACCCCAGGGTCAGGAGAAAAGCAGAAAAGTGTGAGAGGTTCTTGCTCTGCCTCCCAAGGCTGTATGCATGTTTAAAATGTAGCAAAAAGTGTTTCTACAGGTATAATCCAAAACTCGGGACTGACAGTCTATGCCCAGCTGAACGCTGTAGCCACAGGCACATAGCTTCAAACATCTCCTTGTGCAGTTCAGTGACTGTTTTACTGTAGCACTGCTTCCAAGGTTGACAAGAGCTCTTCATCACTGTATTCAGTGTACAAAGTAGAAGTTGAGGTAGATTTAGAGAAAACAAATCAAACTCTATTTCCTACATGTTCCTCTGGTTTCTCTCACCCCAGCACGGGCTGTGAGTATCAAGTAAAAACAGCCTTTTTCTCTGTCTCAAATGTTATAATTAAATTCATCAAATGGGTCCAACAATGGGGACACTGCAAAATCACGCTAGAGCTCCAGATCCAAGTCAGGGCTCTAAAATCAGAGCAGGAGGTTAAATCCTAATGATTCTTGTTTCAGATTGATCTACGAATATTAATTCATTTTCCTTTGGGAATAGCTGCTAGCTTCATTTCCTAGCACTCCCTCAGCAAACAAACAAATAAAAACAAACTAACAAAAAAAAATTAAAACAAAAAATAAAGAAAAACAACACACAAAAAGGAGAGGGGGATGGAGAGATTCTTGAGCAGCAGATTAGCATTCCCTGTTGAGCTGTTCCTTAGCTGCCGATTAATGCTAATGGCATATTCTGGGAAAGCACAGAGAGGACTCAATTTGTACCTGGAACTGTGAGATTTGTTTCCTGAGATTCTTTTCTGCTGCAGGAAACAGTTTGACTCAGTAAGAAAATCTGAGTCAGTACTGAATCACTGTTCAATGTTATGTGAGGGGGCAGAAGAGCATATGCAAGTTTTTCTTTTTTTTTTTTTCTTTTTTAAAAAAAATTTTAGTTTTAAAATCTTTTGAATACAGGTACTAAATTAAGACCACGACCTTTTTAACCATCAGGTGATTCACATACAAATACCTATGACAGCTGCATTTCTAAGGTCATTTCAAATGGATACAATGTTTTGTCTTCTACATTGCTTTGTCTTAGCAGCTAAGACATGGACATGGCTTAGTGGGAGCTATTGGTAATAGGTGAATGGTTGGACTGGATGGTCTTTAAGGTCTTTTCCAACCTTGGTGATTCTGTGAAGAAGCTACATATCTGCTGGGGAGATAACATTTCTGGAATAGATAGGATCAGTTGGAGAGACTGTTTCAGTCCTAGTCACAGGCTTGAAAGACCTGGAACCAAGCTCCAAAGCAAGATCAGACTTCCTTGGTGAAGTTGGATCAGTTACTTAGAAACACATTCAAAGGGTACATTTCATAAAGCCAGACCCAAAAACCACGATCTCTATCAGGACCATCTGCCAGGCTTCCTGGAAAAGCTTATTCTCAGAAGACCTGATGTAAGTAACATACTGCAAAGAATGCTGATTTTGATGCTGCCTTTGGAAGAGAAGTAGATAATTTTGTTTCTTTAACTAATAGCTAGAGCAAATATGAAATATGGAAATATGAAGTTCCAAATTCCTGGTCTTGCCCCAAAACCAAGACAGGTAATTTGTCCAATTGTTGTTTTTTGGTTTTTTTTTTTTGGTTTTTTTTTGTTTTTTGTAAAATGCAAACCTTCTCCAAGGCAGTAACTCACACCCACTCTTCTCCTTTTCCCTGATAAGCATCCAAATAATTACACCAAGAGTCATGTAGCCGCTCACTTGGTCAGTGAATTTGCAACAGATTCCTGTAAATTGAACAGCTTCAACAAAATGAAGGAGAGTGCAACCAACAGCCAAAGTGAGTCCTTGCTTTTGGAAGATGTGGCTGTGTTCATCAGTCAAATGAAAATGAGAACCAGCTTGGATCAGTGTTCCCTCTACTGAGATTGCCCTACTGAAAGTCTTGCTTCCCCACACTGAAAACAACTCTTTTATTTATTTATTTATTTGATTGACAGTTTGCAGGCTGTCTAATTTAAGAAAAGGGTATTAAGGAATACATTTCCTAAGAGGGGAGTATTTTTTCTTTGTAAAGTTGAATGGATGGGAAGAGTAGGATTTAGGACTTGACAAAGCAGTAGTGCTTTTCATTGTGCTGTTACATAGAGCATATAGCTTCCTGCTAACTGGTTCCTGAAAGTCTGTTGAGGCATCCAGTGCCTAAACATCAGTTTGTAGCTTTCAGGCTGCTTTATGTTAGAAAAGAAACGCAATGAGCTGTAACTTTACTGGGGTCTCTAGCAAAATTATGACTAAATACACAATTTGTAAAGTCCTCAAAGGCCATTAGAGTACGAGACATTATAGAAAACACAGGATACTGCTGGACTGATTTCAACACCAGAATGGAAGCAAAATATGTCCTATTGGTGCTTCTGGCAAAATTCTTTCTGTGACAACAGGAAGAGGTTCTAGATTGCTAGAAAGCAAGTGCAATGAGCCAGGGTAAACAGCGTTAATCTAAGTAGATTTTCATCATGACTTCTTACTCTATTTGCACTTCATGCTAAAGGCTTTTCCCATTCAGTTGCCCATGGTCTAGAGAGCTGAGGGTGTGCAGTGCCCAGGGATGGGCTCAGTATCTGTCCCTCAGTACCTCTTCTAGCTGGGTGCAACTGCCCTGGTGAATCCACTGGTGCAAGAAACCTAGATGGAAATCTGGGCATAGAAATTATAGAAACAAAGGGAGAGAAAAAAAAGAAATGCCCCAGATTTTGCAGTGGTCAAATACTAGTTCTTTTTAGAAGTGAAGAATTTCACTCCTCTGCCAGTCTTGTTTCTTCCAGAGGTTTCAAAAACAAAGCCTCCACTAACACAGATTGTCTGCCCTAACTAAGAATGATTACTAAGTGGGCCCTGGACATCACTTTTCATGCCCAGAACATATATCATTGTATCTTTTTGTAGGAAACATATCCAAAGCTTTTGGATATAAAGAAACTCTAAAGCTGTGCTTTGAACAATGGCCTGTGCACTGAGCTAAAAATGGCTTGGACAATCTGTGCCACCATCAGAACAGATAATTCCTCTTCCCCCCTAGCAGTGGGATATCTAAAATAGGAAGTGTTATTTCCAAGACAAAAAGTACTTTCTGAATCCCCTAAAAAATTAGTCACAAGCAGTAATATATTAGGAATACACTGCATACAATTAAAACACTAGAACATACACTCAAATAGGAATTGAAAGAATAACATTGATGACAGAAATTCCTGAGAGACCCCTAAATGATATTCTCAAATCTTAATGACTTCATGCATTAATGTAGATAATAAAAATTACTATACACTGTAAATATGCACATGTCTGCAGTAAATTATTCTCACATTAGTGCTATTCTATGAAAACAACTTGAATTGTTGAGGAAAGCAGAGAGATTTCAACACCTCAGTTAAACAAGAAAACCCTAAGTAAAATAAACCTAGAATGAAAATTCACGCAAATTTTTCACCTTCAAAAGTGACTGCATCCATCAATATAGTAAAAAAACTTATTAAAACAAAGACCTATTTTTGACAAATTTGCTTTTTCTATCTAGGATGAATGCAGACTCTAAATCTTCAGGGCTGGCTGAACCTAAGAGGCTTTGTGAACAAATTATGTGATCAGCAGCAGGACAGCACAAAGCCAAAAGATCAGACACTTAGAGTCAAGTTTTAGACTGATGTGAGTTCTTCCACAGATGAACTACAAAGCTCTGGAAACAGAATTTATAAGGCTTATGTTGACAGCCTGTATCTACAAAGGAGTTGCTACCGTAAAAACATATTCTGAAAGAAAGAAAGCCAAAACAGATAAAGAAGACCTAAGTGAGGTCTTGTCCACTGGTTAGAAACTAGATGAAATGTTTAGGGTTTTGAGTAGGATATCTGGCTTAGGACAATTCTATCCTAATAAAAGGAGGCTTTCCCATTAACAAATTATATGTACTTTGCCACAGGATAGATTATGCCATTTTTTAAAGAAGCTTGGCATGAGTATTCTGGGTTTGAAGTACGTGTTGAACTAAAGATGACAGTAAAAGGCATATTAAATGTTGGAGAGATATGTTCATTACTTCTCTCCATTTCAGTGCTCTTGTGGGATTCTAGCCATTCTCTGTTTGTTTTTTTCCTTAACAGTTTTGAATTAAAACATTTTCTTCATGAGTTCAGATATGCAGAATAGAGGTCTGATACATGACTTGGATGTGCCATGGAGGAGAAATCTGACCCTTCTCATGACATTTTATTTATTTACTAATATTTTACTCTCACTATCATCTTGTTTTGCTTAAGAATAGGCCGGCAGTGACATTCCTTCGCATTCATTCTTGGCTCTATTTTCCTGGCCCTTTAATTAAACTGCAGTTTTCTCTCTCAGTAAGCACTGAAGTTACTTGTGAAATCAGTTTTGCCCACTCTGCAAAATTAGAGTGGTTGGTTAATCTGTTCCACCTAATTCACAAAGTGCTTTTGACAGTTTTAGGTGGTTACAGCAATAATTCGCAGATTCTGCTACAACTCTAAGATAAGGGTCTTACTTTATACGCTACAGGATGGGTGTACAGCACCATCTACATTTTCTGCAGGACCTGTTACTTCAAAAGACACCACAGCCAGATACAGCAAAAAGCTCTGGGAGCTGCAACACTTGTACTTCCAGGACCATAGATCATAATTGTCTGCTCTACGGTCTTCAAAGCAATGTGCCCAAGAGTTACTTAAACTAGCCCTCCAAAATGTAACCATCGCAAAACATGTAAAATGTGCAGTGTGTATAGGTCCCTTTGATCCCCTGGATTTAAAGAAAGATAAAGAAATTAATTTAATAAGAAGGAAAAGAAACACTGCTCTTCAGACAAGGAGTTATTACCCAGAGGAGAATCCCTAAACTTCCTTTCCTTCATTCTGTCCCCTGTGGTCTACCATGTTAGACTTGGAGCTGCATTAGCATGTGGTGTTATCTGAGATTTCTTCCAATGGCTTAATTAAGGTGTTAAACAGAAGCCACCAATCACAGGAAGCATGATGCTGGTGTTTATAATATGGCTCACATCCCAGCCTTTTAAAAAGTTTTAGTTTGCTTCTGGAAAACATTTAGTTCCTTGTGAGATATCAGAAACCTAACATTTATAGAGAAAGTGGAGAATTTCTTCCCTGAAGCTGGTATTACAGTTCCAATTATCACAGATCGCCATGCCATCTGTGAGCAATTACCGTTCACTTTAAAACATAAAGTTTTCCTTTTCGCTTTAAAACATAGTCAAATTTCTAAGAGATACCTTGGTTCTTTCTTGAGGTTTGGATTCATTAGCAAGGACATTTAATATGAAATGAAGTTCTGCCCCAGCCTTCTCCTCCACTTTGGCTCTGTCAAGAGATATTACTCAAAATTCCTCATTCGGCACTCTAAATTCTCCCTGCTTTTCTGTCTTTACTTCAGACAAGCCTTAAATCTTCACAAGAAGAACAGCAACTCTGGATGGTACTTCTCTCTTTTTATGAGCCATATAAAAGATTGTTTCCTTAGGGGAATGAACACTGCAAATCTAGAGTGATTTCTGTCCCTTTTTCTAGGGCAGACTATTCACTTCTCAATCTTTATATGTTACCAAGTTTGTTCTTACACCATCCCATTAGTGAGAATAGTAACACCAGGGGCCTGACTGGCATTGCAAATTGGAAGAGAAGAAAGAATACATTGCTGTTTTTGTGGCAGCTTAACTACATCTTATAAAAAAATTAAAAGTGACTGTCAAGACATGGTCAGTGATGTCCAGTTTCTGCTGTATGAAGAATAACAAAACCAGCATCATATCATTGCATAAGAAAGCTTCTTTTTGAAGTTTTTATTTATTTTTCAATCCACCCAATCATTTTTTATTTTTTTTTTTTGTATTTTCAAGTGTTCAGAGGATTGATTTTTTATTAGCATTTACAGTAAGGACCAGCAGAGATGCAAACCATTATAACCCATGCTATCTACCTGTATTCCATGAATACAAGTCACTCAGAAAGATTACTGAACATATCCAACCAACCTGAACGTGAGCAGCAAAATAAAGCTTTGAACTCTTATCAGAAGCTCACCCAAGTACACATTTTCTAAAATTTCCCACCCCCCCATAACATCTAACACATATGTCAGTACTCCCTTATTTTTAATCATCAACAGTTAACATTATTAACAGCATTAGCACTGTCAAGTGGAAGCATTCTCCACAGAGATGTCTGATTCCTGATCAGGATCACTGAAATCTCCAAATGGAACTTAGTTACATTGGTGGATGAGTAACTGTTGTTCATCTCTGTTTTTGTTGCTCTTTGGAGAAATTTTATCTTTTATTTCTGTTGTCTTCAGCCCAGCACATTTAGGAAAAGCAAATACATGATAGGGAAACTTGAAAGATATTATTATGGCAGTGATACCACCATTTGCCTTTGGAACAACGCAAACTGCTAACATTGTATTTCCAAAATGGCCTCACATAGTCTGTTGAAAGTTTTCAAACAGACTATTAGAAATGTTTCTCTCCCCTCACCAAGCTACTATACTGACAGTATGCCTCATCATTTTCTAGATGCACGCTGTATTTCTTCTACTAATGCATGCTAGAGGCTTACTCTGAAACTTAGGGTTATGAGAACAGATGATATAAGCCTCCCAGTCAAAGCAGACACTTACCATTGTCAGGGGAAGAGCAGTTATCATAACTAAATTAGGAAGATAGTAGGTGACTTACTTATGGCCTTACAAGCCTTGTTTAATTCAAATGTATATATGATAGAGCTTCTGCTGTTCACAGTAATTGTTAAAGAAAAAGCATTATCAACATTCAACTGTAAAGGAAGACAAATTCTCAGCCTCAAGGTATATATAAAGGCTAATCATTATTGCTTCAATAAAACTCTAATTGACACAATAAAAACTTCTTAAAAAAAAAAATGAAATCATTATCTCAGCTGTGATGATGGAGTCTCCCATAGAGTCAGTGTATGTACTGATAAGATACAAGTGGCATAAATACACAGGAGAATGGTATAAAAAATAAAACAAACAAACAACACCAACAAAAAAAAAAAACCAACAAAAAAATAACCACCAACAACAAAACCAAACAAAACCAAAAACCAGTAAAATTCAGTCATGCTACTATGCATCCTCTCAAAACTAAGCATCCACAGAACTCGCACAATCATTGAATCATTCCGGCTGGAAAAGGCTATCAAGTCCACCACTAAACCATGTCCCTCAGTGCTACATCCGCACATCTATCAATTAACTTTATGGACAGTGGCCCGATCAATTTAATAGAAAGCCTGTTCCAATAACTGAGAGCGAAATAAAAAGTACTATGTATTTCTTGCAAATTCTCACTCTCCTGTTCACACACAGGAACTTCCCACTTCAATTCCACATAAATTATTCCAGCAGTCTCTGCCTTCTGAGACATATATTTGCGCTCTCATTTCTCAACTTTTACAATCAGTTTCAGCTGCATATGAAGGCTACTCTAAAATTTCAACATGCTTTTTTGTTAGGTATTTCTTCTTGCCTCAATAAAAGAAGATCTGTCTGAAGATCTGGAAAGTAGCGAGGCTGTAGTTTTGGAAACTACTTAGTTAAGTGTTTGAAAATGTAAAGCAAAAAACAAACAAACAAACCCAAGTAACTGACTTGCTGTGTCAATTCCATCAACAAAGATTTATAAATTTAACACAGACTGCTGCATTTCTAACTGGAATCTTTGACTGCAAAAGATGAAGTGCTTTGTTGTACTTCCTAAACAAACTGTTTTGTTCCCCTCTGATACTTGTAATTCCCATACAGTCTTTAACACCAGTATGAGTTTTCAAGGATTTTATATTTAGCCTTAGGCAACAAACACACTAGATTCCATAACAAATTTCCTGTTGTTTCTTCTTTGCAATTCCCAGTGCAGTTTCACTTGTTGGTCTTTGTACAACCAATTTGTTCACAAATCCCTTTTCTACTGTGCATGACATTTTTTCAGCAGGTCTTTAGAGCTTCCTCAGAAACTAAGATGCCACATTTTCACTTAAGTTTCAAAGTTATTTTAAACTCCTGTCAAGACACCAAGATGCAAAGAGGCAGTTCTGCCAGTCAGCAGAATTAAGCATCTGTCAGCGTCAGTACTAAGTCACTAGAAAGCTGTATTCATGGGTAGGGGTTTGAAGAAGCTTGAGTTGCTCCTTTACTAAAACTGACATACTGGACATTAATAATAATAGTAAATGACACAATCAGAACTAGAGCATGGCTATGAAATGAGACTTCTCAAAAGTCAGAAATGAGAAAATAAGAAGGATCTTTCTATATTCAAAGTGTAAAGGTAAAGAAAAGCTCCAGCTTGTACACTGAAGTGCAGTGGCATGTCAGGAACGACATATGGCTGCAAAAGCATTTTGTTCAGCACCAGTGCTTGTACTCATAAGGAGGACTGATCACCTGTCCTTGATTTCTGCAAGTGAAGGGAACACCACTGGGACTCCAAGCTAAGAACTACCAATCAAGCATTTTTTAGCATCCAGTAATCCAATAATGTGAAAAGAACAGAGATAATTTATATCCAACTAGCAACAACTAAGAGGTTATCCTGCCACTTGCCCTTAATTGCCCTCTG
This sequence comes from Coturnix japonica, assembly GCF_054131305.1. NCBI lineage: Eukaryota > Metazoa > Chordata > Aves > Galliformes > Phasianidae > Coturnix > Coturnix japonica. The sequence continues at coordinate 102,964,747 of NC_140664.1, forward strand.
AGCCACCTGAGTGCAGTTATGCTCCTGAACTTTTACTTCAGCTTTTAACCCTAAGTCTTCCGTTTTAGAACTTTGGCTTGTTCTGAATCTAAATTTCTTGGTTCTTGACAAAGCCTCCTCTGACTTTCAAGTTTGTAAGGTCCAGAACTAACCATGGAGGTGTACTTTCCAACTCACAGTCTAACACAGATATTGTATAGTATATGTGCAGATTGCATAGATGAAGAAATATTACATTCTTCCCAGTAAAGAAGCAACTTCTGAGGTCTTAAGACCAGCAGTGCATGGTAACACTATGCATAAGATAGCTGGTAAAACAATGCTGACATGCCTAAACTCTCAGATTCTTTTAAGTTCCATCAGTAATAATAGGGAACTCATTTCCTCATTCAAAGTCTGGGCATGGTGAAACAAGTGCAGGCTATCCCCAAGATTTCATCAGATTAATATAAAGCTTCCACCTGCATGGAGCAACTCCTGTAAGAGATAAGAGAGGCTTCTCTGTATTTTATCTAATCTGGCTGAACTGAGTGAAGCTGACAACCAACCTGGGCTTCCTATGCCTGTAGCACTTCTTTTGCAGTCTGGGCTATAGGCACCTATAGATTCAACTGGTCCTTCAAGCAAATGATATCTGGGCCCTTTGAGGGAGGTCTTTGACCATACTGTTTGCCCGAGGTTTCTTTCATGCTATTTTTGATTGGGGAAATTGAGACCTAGGCCTATCACAGTGCACTCAATACGCAAGCTCGGAATGAAAATGAGTGTCATAAGACAAGCTTTATTCAGAATTTTCTGATGTCAACTAACATAGAACCAAAGCAGATACATGAAATAGACAGAGCTACTGCTCTTGCATGGAACAACTTTTCTCTGTATCTATTTGAGGTATGTGCAGAGCTGATGGCCTCACAGTGGCCTCAGTACCAGACTTCACATTAAACGTAGCCCTACTTAAAAGTTCTCAGAACAGTCAAAAGTTATACAGTATCTAATGGAGGTAAATAGTTTTGCTTGAATTAATTTTACTGATAATGTTCATTCTTTATTCTCACATTATTTCATAATTCTTATCCTGATAGCCATCAATGCTCTTACTCATTCTTCCTCTCCTCATCCTTATGAAGAAATTTAGAATAAACGTACAGGTACACAACAACCACCAAAACACAAAACTTGTGTAATTCATTTTAAAAATGTGCACAATAAACATTTCAAGTAGGTGCACAGAGGGTATTAATCCACTGAATATGTAATGTCAGAGAAAATATCCAATTTTACTTTCTGTGAGATGCAGCAATTTTCCACATTTAGTTTTATCACCAATGCCTTATTTGTATTGGCAACATCTCTAAAAGAGTTCCCTTTACCCATCAAGATAAAAAAAAACAAAATCCAAAACCCATGAAGCAAAACACACACACAGAGAAAGTATGCAAAATTTGTTTCTTAATAGATCTCTTTATTTACTTTAATTTATTTTTATCCAGTGAATGACTAAATTTTGGGTAGGAGTAAATAACATTTCAAGCTCAACTTATTACATGAACCAAAAGAGAGAGCTTATTTTCATAGTGAAATACATGTACTAAATACATCAGTAATTTTAAGATCTCTTCTCAATTTCACATTGTGTTAGAGAGAGACTTTGGCTGTCTTGCTGTTCTATGTGAGAGTATATAATACTCCCTTACTTGCAGGGAGTCAGATGTTTTTCTTAATTCTCTCTATACACTGGTATATAAATGTCTCCTCCTGAGTTAACTATGGATGGGGCACAGATTCTCTTGCTTAGAGCACTATGCATTTGCAATCCAAATCCTCTGATATGATTCTGGGAAGGGAAGAGTTGAATACAAACAACATGAAACACTATGGGACTAAATTACAGCTGAAGCTTTGTACCCAGAGTTATATCCCACTATCCCTCTTCTCGCAAAGATACAGTTATATCCTTGATACTGTTTGCTTCTGACTCTCTGAGATTTCCGTCACAGAGAATATGAGACACAGCAGTTTAGTTACTTTGCCCTGTAATCTAATCAAGAGGTATTTTGTTTCTGTTGGGTACCATTAATCGCTGCTTTGCAAGATAACAGCTTTGAAGAACTTCAGAGAGAAATTACCAAGAATTTACTTAAAGCAATGATGTTTTGATAGGCTTTGGTAGCAATCAACTTTCCATTTTTAATCAAATAATACCAAAGTTATTAAAGAACACTGAAGAAAGTACTAAAAAAATTATCAGTTTCTTGAAAAGAGTCAGTAGGCACTAGCTAATTAGACTTGTTTTGAAAATGAGTAGTTGGCTGACAAGCAAAGCAACAGTTAAAAAATGGGAGGTTTTTCTAAGCAGAGAGAAAACACACCAAAGAACAAATCTACTAAGATAATAGAAGAGCTAATCAGAAATAAATATTGATTAAGTAAATCTCTCAAATGATTCAAGCTAGAGTAGTGAGAGTGAAAAAAGCAGTGAACTTTCCCTATATAAAATGCAAACCTGAATGCACTCAAGTGGATGAGGGGGACTTGAGAGCTGATCTACATGACAAAAAGTTAGCAGACTTTTTGAAAAAGCAAATAATAATGTTTTCTCATGAGATAGTAACACAAGACTATTAAAAGAGTGCTAAATCATCAAAAATGTATTATCATCTGGCAAACACAAACGCATGCATCTTCTGTGCATTCACAGAAACCTAACTGCACCATGCAGATACTTTCTAGTCTAATATCAGCAAATATTCCTGCCCCTTTCGCAGAGTTTTTTCCTCAACTGTTGCTAAACAGTCAAGGTTTTCACAAACAAAGCTCACCGCTGTTTTTACTGTAATGTCTGTAGAAGAGATAATGACTGCATCACAGCAACAAATATTCTTGAAGATAGTATTTGTGTCTTATGAAGCAATGATATGTTCAGTGGAAGGGAACCAGTATATCTCATAGAACACAATTTTTTTTCAGATAAAGTCTTATGGACATTGGGTTATGTGATTATGTCCAAAAAGAAAAGTGTTATCTTCCTTCCTTGAGGTACAGAAAAACATCCACGTGGAAACACCTACTAGTTAAAATAAAACATCAGTGTGAGAGTACAGAATATACAATCATATTTTTTTGCCAACACTTCATTCCTTTCACGTATGTGCTTTTTGGAACACTGGATTAGAAACAACTCTGACTCACAAGGAATTTTAATTGGAGAACTTTAAAACAGAGTGACACTATCAGAATGGCAATGCAATGCTAAAAGTTAATAATCTAACTGTGCCTCTTCCCAAGACAATGAAATAAAAGAATTTAGTGTCCTCTTTGAATCACAGATTTGCAATCCATCTGTTAGGACTTACATATTAAAAACACAGAAACCCCAAATGCCCATTTTATTTTAAAGGCCTCAAAACTGTTATTATGTTCCTTACTTTCACTAACAAAAGACTGTTGACACAAAGTTAGTTATGTCATTCCATGAAATGATGTAAAATGCAGCTGTAGATATGTTCTAAACAAATCACACAGCTATTCTACTTTCCTCTTTACCTTTCCATCCCAGCTCTACTATTTACTCTGACCTAATAAGAAAGAACAATTAAAGATTTTGGTAACAGGAGGCACATCTGGTTAGTAATGAGTTCCAAGATTACTGTCTGGTATAACTCTTTGTGACCTGTAGGAGGAAAAAGGTGTACAGTCTCAAAGGAGAGATGCCAGAAGTGTCTGGCCAACAGTTTTCACAACAATGTAAGTTGAAATTAGTCTCTCCAGTCTCCAACACACTCCTCCCTTCCCCATCCCTCCTCCTCAGAGTTTTGCAACTGTTAAACTGAAGTAGCTTTTAAGTTTCTAGGAAAAATGACAGCAAGCAACACCCCTGAAAGAATTACTCTTAGTTTCCCCCAAACTGGAACCAATAAAGAAATTTCTATTGATATCAGAGGACAAAATGTTCTCAGAACAAAGCCACCCTACCACCAACTGTGTCAAATAGTAGCATAAGTTTATTTTCCAAGGGAGGACATTCAAGACAAGGCTCTTTTCCTAGGAAAAAATTAATCCCTCTAACTTGCGTCAAACAAGGAAAAATAATAAGCAAACTCCTGAACCCTGAATACCAGGGCATAAACTCAAAGAAGGAGAATACTTTCCCCAAATCCAGCAGAAAATGCATCAGAATTTCCAGACTTTCTGTAGTGGGAGCTTGTGTGTACAAAGCTTGCTTGTACAATATGGGAAAGAAGCATAAATAAGAAAGGGGAAGTGATGACTCAAGGGAAACTATTGTAGAAAATGTCTGCCTTCTTCAAAGATCAACAAGGGACTCTATGCTTTAGGAGAGCTGTGACAAGGATCTGCAGCAGCACTGGATCTTACAGAAAAAAAAAGCTTACACACCTGAGCATTCAGACATGCTCTGTGTGTTTTTCTGCATACCAATTCATTTAAATGTACAGTTCAAGACTAAAGAAACTTCAGTATCTCATCCCAGCACATTTCAGTGCAGTATGTAAACACAAGTGGAGTGTTTTAATTGGCAGCCTCCAGTGACCTGTGCTATGACAGTACAGGATGCAGGTGGACGTGCCATGAATACAGAGCAACAAATCCAACACACATGCCATTGTGCAGGGATCACACGCACTAACACAAAAATTGAAAATATCCTTGGATGGTTTGAAATCAGGCAGAACAAAATCTGGTCTTTGCTTACACAAGTGAACTTAGTTGAGAATGAGCAGAATATGCTTTCCCCCTCTATTCCTAACCTAGGAACTACCAAATAGGATTCCAGCTTGATATTCCCTGCGTGCCAACAGTTTTCTGACCAGGAAATTACTTTTGGAAGTCTGTAAGGCTCCTAATCCTGTTTCCAATGCAGTGGATGTATTCTAAGAAATACATAATAGCCTACTATTTGTTGTGAAAGATGGAGAACCCTTTATTTTCCATGTTGGCTATCAAATCTGCATTGCACCATTCTACCACTCCTACACCTTCAAGCATCAAGGAACTGAAAGATTCTGTAAATACTTCTAATTGTTTGTTTCCCTTTAATCATATCCACCTCCTGTACTTAATAGCAATCCACCACAATAATTTGTCTGCAAGAACAGTATATTATATTCAAAACTAAAGGAAAAATAAACATTAACCCAAAAAGGCACAGACTGGTTTGAACAAGTCTACTCAAGGGTACAATTACGCATCAATGTTCAAAAACATACTCTTGCTACTTGAAAAGCATTCATGTTTACATTGTGCTTTATTTAGCATGCTGTAAAAAAAGCAAAGAATAAAGGTGTGAAAGCAGCAACAGTTACATGCTCCTTCCTCAGCTTACTGAATTTACAGAGAATATTTTTAAAACACAAGATCTTTCCTCCCCTTCTCATAGTAGTTTTACGTAGCACCTCCCAAGGCATCAGGAACACTAACTGGAAAACAAGAACTTACTTGCTTTTGGATTTGGATGGTAGGAAAAGCTGAAGTTTTATTTGTACAAATTTTTTTTATTTTTAATTTTTTTTTCCCCACTTTTTGAATAAAAAACATGAAGAAAATAAGCACATTTTATTGAACAGTCAGTTCTTAAAATTTAAATATCTAATTATAGAAGAAAACAGAATTTCAGAATGAATAATTTCACGGAAGGTTTTTTTATATTACTATAAATGTATACATATTACTATATATGCTCACATATTTGTGAACGAATGTAATTAAATTTTTAAAATGTACTGAACAAGACCATATGCAACCTGAAGTCATCCTTGCTTTGAGCAACACATTTGAATTTCATTACAAACCAAAATTTTACAGAATTTCTAAGTAGTAGAGACATTTCTATTAGGTTTTATATTTGAATTAATTGGTTAAAAGCATTCAGTCAGGCCAGATTCAGAGTAAGGCTGAAACGGTCACTTAGTTCCAGTATGAGTACAACTGTTAACAACCACCACATGACGCTATACCACATGCTGTAGTCATATCCTTGTTTTCTTTCTTGCTTCACCTTTCTGTCCTAAATTACCACCTATTTAATTCAAACTCTTGGCAAGACCCAGTAGAAAATATTTCTTTGTGAAATGTTTGTTATTCAAATCATCTCAGCCAAAGACTGAAAAATGATCAATGTAAGCTTTATTATTCTTTCAACAAATTATAATGACCAACTACATTAACAACTGCAATAGCTAATCCTGATTACTTTTATAAGATTAGTGTTTGCTTCCACGTTCTGTATTGATTTATTGGACTAAGACTTTTCTTCCTGATTTTGAAGTATCTAATCTGTAGGAAACACTAGCATCTTAAAAGTAGGAACATAGATTTAACACAAAGCTAATTAAAGCATTGCATTTTGGACTTACAAATCTGATGACTAGAATGTGCTTATGCTTTTACTGGCATACAATGGATAAATGCCAGTACAGCCTTTTTTTTTTTTTTTTTTTTTTCCTCATAAACACAGCTGTTCGTACTGAATCAGTTCTCGTAATTTCCCAATTGACCCGTAATGAAAGAGAACAGCCAGCTTTAAAGCACCAGTTAATATTCACTCTTAACCCAGGCCTTTTCAATAAGCATAGTCTGTGAAGGTGAAACTGGAGATGAACATGTGCATGCACAAAATATATACACATTTTCTTTCTACAGAGAAAAAGGAAATGTATAATGCCATTAAAATGGGATGGCAAATACATGAAAATTACCAGATGGACAGCTCAGAGAACGAGGTCCTGCCTTCATCACTGAATCACAGCCACCCAATCAATGGTATGGTGAACATGTCATTGCGCTATGCTGCCTGAGCCATGATCTGGAGATAATTCAGATTCCAGAGTTTTAAAGACTTTTTGAATATTTCATTAAATAATGATTCTACAGGTGAAAAAAAAAAAAAAGAAAAAAAAAAAAGAAAGATAGATGATAGAAAGAAAGAAATAAAGAAAGAAAGAAAGAAAGAAAGAAAGAAAGAAAGAAAGAAAGAAAGAAAGAAAGAAAGAAAGAAAGAAAGAAAGAAAAAAAGAGAGAGAGAAAGAAAAAACTAAAATAACAAACAAAAAAAATCTCTTCACCTTATCTCTCAGTCATAACAACTGGGAAACTCCAGATGCCATGAACATGGACAGCAACAGTACTGTTTTGTTGTCTGGGAAAAAAAAATGCTGGGATAGTCCACAGTTACTTGTCAGACCCTACTTGTGAGTGTATTTGCATTCTCTAAGATTCCACTGACCATTATGGAAGTTGAGCATTCAGGCACCAAAGAAAAGAGCATCTGGATCTCAATTTCACCACTCTTAGACGTTTATTGAAGACGGTCGATACACAAACAGGAGTATTCAGATGCAGATCACTACTCTGACAGCTTTTTCTGCTTCCAGAAGTGAAGGTACAGACAATTCTGCCACATTTAACATATAAAGCCAAAGGTGGAGACTTCTGAGTAGATTAAGAAACAGTAATGATAAAATTTTTGCTGATGATTAATATTTTTGCTATGGAACTGTCCAGTCTTTGACTAATCTTGCCTGTTTTCTGTGGATGACAGGAGACTGTTTCCTGAAATCCAACATAGTCATTCATTTAAGAAACTGTGTAACCATTGTTGCACTGAAGCATCCATAATTCCTCTGAAATTCTCTCTTCTGACAAAGTTTGAGTGCCCATCAAGCAGTTGCTTTGGTGTGCAGTGGAACAGAGATCAGGTAGGCAAAAGGTACTGAGAAAAACATGCCATCAGCAGCTATCAGACTCAGTACACACTTCCAACCCAGATCACAGCATGTAATGAATCTCAATAATAGATAGTTAATAACTTTCTTGGTCCATTCCAATTGGGTAACTGTGCTGGAAACAAGGACAACTGGTTTTGAAATGATTATCTTTTGAAAGTCTAGGTAAGAAGAGTTGGTAATGCCAAGAGTTAAGTGCACTGTATTTTTATAAGAAAAGTCATATTTTTAACTGCCTCAGGAAAGGAAATTAATTGGTAGCATAAGAGGTACTATAAAGAGGGATGATACAGTCAGGGTTTGAATATATTTAGCTAATAACAATTTTTAATATATTTTTTCATTTAGCTCTGTGAGAATCTGATGTGTGTTTTCCAAGGATGGGTGAAATACCTCAAATGGGAAGCATGCCTCTCTAATGGGAAGGATTTACTGACAACACTGGTTTTGTTTTTATCTGCAAGAGCTGGAACACAATAATGAAATATAGCTCAGAAGACCTATAAGTGTGCTTGGCTCTACCTGAAGAAGTAACAAACCTTGATGAAAGCCGAAATATTTCAGGTACACACAAAGAAAACTATGTGAGCTGTTACAGTTTGCTTATGGAAATATTATTTTGTTCAGTGGCTCTCAAGTATGTGAAGATGTGTAAGATGCTTTATTTGGTAAGGCATTCACAGACAGTTTGGAATGGGAAGGAAATAGTACTAGTCACAGGCACATCTCTCAGAATCATTTTGACAAAACTCAGTAGTAAAAGTTACATCATTAGCTTCATATATTTGAAGTCAAAGGTAATTTAGGCAACAGCCCATTAGCAGGTGACTTGAGCTGCAGCAAAAGTAATATATCAATTATCAAAATAAAAGAAAGCCCATTCCGTTATTTCTTTTTTTGACAGTATAATCTAACTGTGCTATGCAGGGCCCAGAAAGTTGAAAAGCAACCTAGAAGTAAAAGGTGGTTTTTTCCACAGGCAATAATATCTAATTATCTCAATGTTGCGACAATATATATTCACACAGGAAATGACATACTCCTTCATATGAAAATATAACCTTACAAACACTGAGGTCTTCGTTCAAGGTGTTATTCAGAGAGGGCAAGTGGTAGCGGTCACAGGCATAAAACAGTTAAACAGAAACAGATTTATCCATAGATACTTGCTTGCATTAGATTTGCTTTCTGATTTTATTATTATTATTTTAACATGGGCTATCAGGAGGACTGTAGATGGAAAGGGAGGGAAAAGATAACTTGAAAATTATGTGTAACTTATCCTTTACCTCAAAGGGAAAATGTGCATGAAAGGGCGTGTCAGATAAAGAAAAGCCACTATTCTCAATGCAACACAAATCAATTAATTGTGGATTATAATTGTTTGTTGGTTATCAGATGCTATATCTGCTGTATTATATATGGTTTCCTCCTCTCTCCTAGTAGGGACTACATTAGAGGGGGAAAAGAAGGGAGGAGCAAAAGCTTTCTGGTGTACGGGACTTTGGAAATGCAAGGGCAAGACCTAATTTCAGCAGGACTATCTTCCTATGAGCTTGTGGAAGAACATAAGCTCAGAAAACTGGCATCTCCAAAGAAAGTATAAACTATTCATTTCAGGGCTGCAGGATTCCATTTAACTTGCCTTTCTGAACATATAAATGAGTGACTGAATGAATGATAATTTAATTCAGTTCTCAGCAGTCACGCAGTGACAGAAACAGTCAAAAACACACTTAGTAATACTTTATATAAGCAATATCATGGCCACTTAAAGGGGATGAGTTTTTCATGGTGATTTGATCTGCCTCACTCACACGCTGTGCCATGAGGAGCTGCAGGCGTCTTCTGCCAGCAGGTGGGTTTTTAAGTCCTGCTTTCAAGAGCATTTCCACGGCTGGCACTTTCAAGCCTGCTACAAGGGCAGATTGAGCTACACAAGCACGGCTATGCTCTCAAAACTCCTGCTGGATTTGCTGACAAAGAGTTTTGGTGCTTGAAAAGCTATATCACCTCATACATCAAGAACTTTGCCATCAGCACACCTCTGTAGCCGCAGGTGTATCCATGATTTTTTTTCCCATTATCCTGGTTGTACCTGGGACAGAGTTGATTTTCTTCAATAGAGGCTGATGTGATTCTGTGTTTTACCTTCAGGAGAAAAACAAAGTTCATAACACAGTGACATTTTACTTGTTTCTGAGCAGTGCTCTACAGAGCAAAAGACACTTTAGCCTCTTTTGTTTTGTAAACATACATGTATATATAAGCAGAAGAGAAACAATAGACTTCTATCTTTATTTTCTGACACTTTAAAGGGCTTCAGCCTTGCTGTGAGCATCTCATAGGCTTCCATATACTTCCAGCATAAATGGAATTATCTCTACATTTCCACCAGAAACAGGTGGATGCAAAGAATAAGACTGAAAACTAGGTGAAACTAAATCAGAGCAAAGCATTTATGAACCAGCTTTACATAAGGTAGTCTGAATCCATGTTATGCTTATGTTAATCTGAAGCCTTACACTGGAGCAACTCTCCTATATAGAAAAGTTGAGGGAATTGGGATGGTTTAGCATGGAAAAGAGAAGGCTCCAGGGATACCTCATTGTGGTCTTTCAGTACTACAAGAGAGTATATAAACAGGAGGGGGAGTGGCTGTTTACAAGGGTAGATAGCAATAAGACAAGGGGGAATGGTTTTTAACTGAGACAGGGGAGGTTTAAGGTTAGATAATAGGAGGAAGTTTTTTACCCAAAGGGTGGTGATGCACTGGAACAGGTTGCCCAAGGAGGTTGTGGATGACTCTTCCCTGGAGGCCTTCAGGGCCAGGCTGGACGTGACTCTGGGAAGCCTGGTCTGGTGGTTGGTGACCCTGCACATAGCAGGGGGGTTGAAACTAGATTAGATTTATGGTCCTATTCAACCCAGGCCATTCTATGATTCTTCCCACTTAGTGGAAGATCTTGGTAAGAAATTTTAGTAGACCAAAATATGGTTTGTAAGAGAAAATTATGAAGCATTCTTTTTGGAGGTTTATTATAACAGCAGTCATAAGTTCATAAGGAGTAGCAGAATTTCAATAGGTCTGACTTTAAAGTACTATATTGTGTGTAAATTACAGTGATTTATGAGACAAACCCACACATTAAAAGCTATAGCTCTACCAAACAATTACTTTTCTAACTAAATTCATAATTCTAACCATGTAACCAGATGTTCCAGACTATTCTGATCTAGTTGTTTCAGGCATTCCTAAGCCAGACTATATGTAAGGAAATGAACACACAAAAACAGACAAGCACAAGAAACTTGAAGGTAATCACTTTGCAAGCCTTATTTATTTTCTTATAAAGTCATGCTTTTGGAAAGCTTTCAAGACAAAGCTTACTCTTGAATAAATGCCACTGCAAACTTCACAAACATATAGGACAAGCAAGCCAATCTCTGAAGACACAATGAACAAGCATCCAGCTGAACAAACCACAGCACTCCACTCCCTCACTCACATCCCTTGGCCCACACAAAAATTGGAAAACAGAATTATTCTGGATAAAGTGAGTGCTGACTGATTGCCTTGCCTATCCTTTGCTTTTTTTAAATAAAATTAAAATCTAAAAACAAACAAACGTCAACAAAAATAAACACTACCTTTACAAAATCCACACTTTTTTTGTATTCTTCCATACAGTCAGGTCTGTTTTTTAGAAATGCTTTCGAATTGCACTTACTGACAGGATAACTGAATGCTTGGTCTATTAGTCTCAAATCCCCATAGCCATGACATTATACAAATACTGCTGATACAATGGTCTCACATACAGCTGCTTCTACTAACACATGCCAGGAAGAATTTTATTGTGACAGCTTATGAAGAAATTTACATAATCAAAGGAAATGTGGTAACACTTTAAGTGTCCAGTAACCAGTGCTTCATCACAGCACAACACCTACAGGAAGTGTATATGACATCCACATGAGTACTAAATGAGTCCATTAGGATTAGTGCTATTAAAATGAATACCAGATGCATCAACAAGGGACTGCGTAAAACAAAATGCTGCACAAATGTTTGCATCCTTATCCCAGCTTTCAAATAACATCAGCATATTACCCTAAAATCATTACTTCGCCATTCTAGCTCCTTTCCTAGGGAGCTCTAATGATAGTTCTTGCCCTACAGTGAATTAATATTGCATCTGGCACAGGAAATTTGGCATCTCAATTTACATAACTGTTTTCAATTGCACAAATTTGCTGTTCCCTAATTCTCAGCGTACTTTGGACAACGGTTTTCAATGCTTGACTGAGAAAGAGCAAAATTCTGAGCCAAACAACTTTTCTTTCCCTTCCTCCTCTTCTGTTGAGGAGATCTCATGCTGTTTCAAATGGAGATAAAAGCAGGTTAAATGTCAGATTTCAGAGAATGCAGGTTGTCCATCATTTTGCCTAGTTTAATTTGGATAGCTGTGACTGATTGACAGAGACTGAATTGTGTATTACAAGTGAGAACTGTAGTCTGGGTGAAAATCCAGACACCAAGACGTATGACATTTCCCAGGAAATAGCATTCTCATTTAAGTCAGATCAAAAGAGACAAAGATAAAGGACAGAACTTCCATGAGACCAAGCAAAATCTGTACAGCTTTATTATTAACTTCCACTATGGAAGTCAGATACACTTCTCTAGAATGTGTACAACTCCAGGGTGCAGATTTATGAATGCTAAAGGAATAAACTATGGAAAAACAGTGATATACACCACACACAATCTGTGTGAAGTGTCAGTGTAGGATTCAGAATGATGGCAAGGAACAAGATACACAGATGAACAGGAAAGCAGGCAATGAGTCACAAAAATAGATTGAAACAAGTTCCAATAGGCTATAGACCCTCCAGGTTAATCAACGGTAAGAAAAGTTCTAGGAGTTCTTGTAAATCTTGAGAAATGTCATTGTAGTCTGACCAAGGGTACGGTACAAGGGAATCTGCTAACAGGAAAAATATAGCCACAGAGAATTGTTCCTGTTAGCAGCCCTCAGAGAGACATGCTGCTCTCCTTGATGGGACAAGAACAGAAAACTGATAAACAACAGATCTTAAGGGAAGCTCAGTGTCTCAGTGGGGAGCAGCATCCAGTGCTTGCAGGCTTTCTTGGAAACAGTAATGGCAGTCACAAGGAGGTGAAGTGACAAGGAGTCAGAAATCCCAAGTACAGAAGAGAGGTGAAATGAATTGGACTGGCTCAGGGAATTGAAACAATACCAAATTTCTGAAGTAGATCTCAACCACAGAAAAGATGGGAAAGATTGGTCTATGCAAATATCTTCTGTAGCGCTAAAGCCTTCTTGTCAACCTGGATTTTTATTTGTTTTCTTTCTAATGTTTCCATTAATTGCTGCCACCTTTCCACCCACCACATCTGTTCATCTATTTCCATACCACACTGGTGTGCCCCGTACTTTCATTTTCATGGCCTTTTTATCTATTTCCACCTCCTCAGAAAGAAAATATGCCAGCCTTGGCATTAGCAGGCTAGACTTAACTTCTTGGCCAAACAATCTCTGTGACAGAACTAAACAGAGCCACAGAAACACAAACTGTAATATACGTAACCTAGTTATTGCTTTCACAGATTTTCCCATTTGACTTCTTGTATACAAATTCACTTCACAGAATAAGTGATCACTGGCATATAGAATGCCAACTAAATTGAACAGCCTTAAAAGATCTTGGGGCAGCAATTTTGAAGAAGTTGTTGTTTCATTTAGGACAAAGTATAAACGTGTACAAGATTCTCAACTTACTAATAATTGAAGGAATAAAGAGCACTCTGAAATACATATATAATCATACCTGTGTTTCTAGATGTGCATGGAGAGCTGTGGACTAGCTGCACTCTCTTAAATACATACAAGTTTCAGTTTACATCAGAGAAGCCTTTCAATTATGAAGCAAGAGATTCCACCATTAAAGCAGAAATCAACAGAAGGTAAATGAATTGAAACCATATTACTTGCCTTAATGTCATAGATAAAAATCAAGAAAAATGGATCTAAACCCTACAATCTGTGTCGACTCTACTAATATCACTGCCAGTAAGAGTTAAAACATCAGTTCTTATGTTAGTCTTCTCTGGATGCAGTTCAGATTATTTTTATAATACATGCACCAGCAGGGAGGTATGAAAGATGAACTGCTAAACTCCTCTTACCCCACATTCACAAAACCATGAATAATTAACGCTTCCTCAACTCTCCCACTTTTTTGACATTATGGAAACAAACAAGAAAAATAGCAGTAAAGAGCAATATGATAAAAAGAAATAGTTTCCTAGTGCCAGCTTTTTCAGTTTAAATGGCTGCAATTGTTTAAGGTACAGATATGGAAAAGAAATTCTGTTCCAAGGGCTTCTACAACATCGGTGAAGTCAATAGGATTTGGATTAATTTGATTAAATAGATTTGTAAAACCTATGGGAAATGATATTGCTAATTACTGTCTTAAAGCTTATATATATATATAAAGATATTTGAGCTTGTAAAACTGTGAAAATATTATTTATGCTTTTGTTAATTAACAAATGCCATGCTCATTGGGATTATGTAACTTCTGATCATTCTTTACCAAGTAAACATTTAGACACTTGATCAAACCCCTATTCAGAAACAGAATAGGGAGAATCCACTTTTAAGTTCTTGGAATCCCAATAAAAATGTATTATGTCAAAGACAGCTTGATGAAATAACCTACTGTTTACAGCAATATTTCAGGGAAAAAGAGATAAGATTAAATAACCCATCATTTTGTAGACTAAAGAGACTGTGTATTTGAATTACATAATGTGGTTATAAAAGGCCTATTTAAATTCACATCCAAAGGCAGAGTATTTCAGATCAGCTTCAGTGCAAGCTGTGTACAGGCACTCAGGCAGAATCACAAGGGAGAATGGTCCATTTTCCTTTTTATGACTCCTGAAGAGCAGGTACAAATGACAAAAAAGCATTTGAGTTTTTACACGAGTCTCACTGAGATCTAAAAGCTGAATGTCAAGAAGAATATCTTACAAATCTCTATGGCAGTGCCTCTTGCTTTCTTTGTAGAAAACAGCTGTCAGTATTTGCTCCATTTTGGTAGTATTATGTTGGGATTTTTTCTGCAACTGTCTTAAAGGCAACATTTTCAAAATGTTTAAATAAATTGCTGTTTTTTAGTAAAGACGGTACGGTTTGAAGGGCACTGAATGAGTACCATCATGCCAGTAACAGACTGCTTTCTGATCTTGTCTAAAGCAGACACTGTCAAATTTTCCTGGTTTCTGGTTTTGTTACAAAGAATAATTATGGCTTGAACTCCTCTAAATGGGAACAGTATCAAACATTTAACTCTGCCTTTAGAAGGTTTTCATACTGCCTAGAAAAGCCACTGCATTATGTACACCTCAGTAGAGCATCATAAATGAAGTTAAAGAAATAAAAATAAATTCCACATTACTCTGTAATGTTACCCACTTTACTTCTGAGTGTTTCTTCTAACACTGTAGCTATTAGTGGTTTTTTCCTCATTTCTCATGGAAGAATTATCTTCCTCTAATTCTGGCCTTAAAAATTGTTACAATAAAGCATTGGCTAAAAGCTGGGAGATTTCCAGAATTGACAGACATCAATACATTACTCTAGAAAACCTTTTCAGCAGGCATGCTCAAAACATCTCAGTAAGGTCATAATCAAAAGGAAATTTTGCCTGACCTTACCTAGACAGAATTAGAGGGTTTTGATGAAAAAAAAAGATCTTCAACTGAGGAATTGTGGAACCCTGAAGGTTTACACACAAGTGAGAGCTCTTGCTCTAATCTATATTCATTTCAATCTAGGCATTTCGTTAAAGCAGTGTTGAAAGAGAAGTTTCCATTCAAATGGGAGCAAAACAACTAGCCACTTGGGGAAGTTTTATGGATGAGAAGATCATGGACAGTTGCAGAGCTGTTCATGAAATAAAAAGAAAGGAGTAGAGCCGGAGAGGTTTGAGAGACTAGCTTGGGCAAATACAGAAACAACCAAGCTATGCAATACATAGTACCTGGCCAGGGGAACACATCAACATGTCTGAGGCACATCCATTATTGGACACACTACTGATTATCAGTAAACACTAAAACCATACTATACTCAAGACCATTTGAAGTTTGAGATAGCTGGTTGCAGAAAAGAGAGATCTTCCAGTTATCACAGCGTAAGGACCAGTTTCAGCCTTGATGTACCTAACGGAACATGCCATCCTGGTCAGTATCACTGAAGTACAAGTGCTAAAACTGTCAGAACTAAAACAATTAATCTACCAGTACTGAATCACTATCTAGATGCCACATACACTCTCAATGTGATGATCTTTTGCTTTTCTACTCTGCACTGTCCTCAACTTCCAGTTCTCAAGAAATTTCAAAGGCATAGAAAAAGGAATGTAATAGCTCATTTCATGGCAACAACCAGTACTTACCAGATCAGAATCAAGTGTGATTCCCGCTCATTACCTTAAATACTTTCTTGGTTGTAAACAGGGCTTGACTTCTCAGCCTATGCTGTTTAGAACTGACTCTACAGGCTATTACTGTGCAACAAATAAATTCCATTCATTAGGGTCAGACTCATCATTATTTGCTGATTGACTGTATCCTCAGCAACAAGAACCAGTGCTCCACTATGGAGAACACCTTTACAATTCATCTGTGGTTCCTATTAAGCTCTGTATTTTGAAGGATTGTCAATGTATTTTGCAACAGTAAGCCACAACTGCCTCAACATTTGCACAGTGGTATTAATTAATGCCGATTCTGGATACTCTGGTTTGCTAAGAACAGTCTGGAACTCATCCAATTCCTCACATTTCCAAATCTTGTTAAATGTTAAAAGCATCTTTACCATTTTTCTAAATGTTTTTTGTATGAACTCATGTTCATATATTGAATATCCTTCTGAGATACTTTCTTTTCCTATTTTGTCACATGTTGTTTTCTACTCTGCCTTGTGAACAGTTTTGCAGATGGTTTTCATTTGGAAGCTTAAGTGAAGTGATCTTTTACATTATTGTTCATGCTTGTTCATGACTGGCCTTCTTTCAACAAAATGTAGTATTTGCTCTGGTTCTCTAGCACATAACATGCAGGAAATTTTCTTCAAAAGAATTAGGAATCCTGGCCAATTCCAATCTCTGTGTAAACATTTGTCTGCACTACTCTATTGTTTATCCCACTTAAGGAGAGATGAGGTGCAAATGAGTGGTGGGGGAATGTAAATAGCAGCATAGATAATTGCACATAAGTTAACGAATCTAAACAGACAGGAATGGGTCAAGGGCGGGTGATAGTCAAGTGACACATCTTTTCACAGAGATGCTGAAAAGCCCATCTGTTCAACGTAGATTGCTTAGACTAGGAAGGTATATATGCAATATCATATATTAGCTTTTAAAAGTTTGTAGTGGTACATCTAAAATCGGCACCAGACACTGAACTGTATTCAAATTCAGAACAAGCCTAAAAAAAGTAAAAACAACCACCAAGTCTTAAACTACAGCTGTAGTCAAATGTAAGTCTGCTTGCTGAGGAGACATTAGTATCATCTGGGAATACTTAGGACTATAGAGTCTGAAAGACCTCATTGCTACAGAGGTCATTCAATGGCATAGGCCACTCCTTTCCATGAGTCACCCCCCTAGACAGCACAAAATGAACCGGGCACATTAGCTGGAAAAGGACACTAAACACACAACAATGTAATTAAGTTATTTTAGATTTTGTCTCCTTCTGTCTCCAACCTCAGGATACTACTGTAACCAACAAGATCAGCAATGTTAAAGAACACCAAGCAGTTTTGTTGCTGTTCATGATCAGCCTTCAACTACCAAGAAACACTTGGCCTATGAAAATGATGTGAAGCCTCTCTGATGACCTCAACACAGAAAAGTCTAGCCAAAAATCTGTCAATAGCTATTTTTCTATTTATTATCCCCCCACTTTTTCGGTTAGAGATGAAAGTGCCAGTAGACAACACCTTCATACTACAAGCCAACTCTTGTGCTCCACCTCAGGTAACAGGAAAATCATGCTGGAAGTATCTACATGAAAAACAAGTTTAAACACCCAACAAAGCACTATTATTCAGAAATAGCAACTAATATACTAAGAAGAACAGAATATTAAGTTTCTATTAAAGCTCCTGAATCTGTAGGTTTTCTTGTGTAGATGCACTCAGATCAATGTCCTGTCAGCAAAACAAATTAGATTTCTGTACTTAACCTCTTTTTTTTTTTTTTTAAATTTCTATTTTTATACTAAGCCTTCATTAATACAAGCATAAGAATGCCAAAAAAGAAAAACAAACAAACAAAAACAGTAAGAAAATCTAATAGAAGAGTTTAAATTCAGGCTCTAAATGCTCATTTGTTGGGTCATACCAAAACAGATTCTTTTAAGTATCTTTGAAAAAGGTGCTGATAGATGCTAGGAATCATAGGCAAGTACAATGCTAAGTAATCAGTGTATCAGTTCAGTATACTTTCAGTGATGGTGGAAAGTGCAAGGGCATGCTCTGTTCATTTAATTTTATTTATTTTTATTGTTTTTGAGAAAGATATAGAATACTTTTTTGGAATTCTAGATTTTGTAGTCATTTAATGTATGCCTTATCATACACTTGATGTCTCACATTTCATTACCTTGATCGTGACTCTCCACAGCCATCAGCCCTGTTCATCAGAGAGTTGTTCTGTGAAGGGGACTGTCTAACGTGATTGTACCCAAGAGACAAGAGGCAATTCATGATATTACAGACATCACTGTTGATGTCAACAGAATGAGTTACTGCTAAGATAAAGCTGGCAGATGGAACCCAGACAAATCAAAAATTGGAAAACACTACAGTTGGCTGCCAGTGTGAATTACTTTCAGGTGGTCAGGTTTATCTCTAATTAAGATTGCACCCTCAGCATGCAATCCTAATGAACCCTCAGCAAATGCATAATGAGTCCTAATTCTCAGCTTGTATAGTTACATTTCTCAAAGAGGGTCGGTTTCTATGCAACAAGTGAGCCATGTCAAGTATCTTGCCTTTGCTAAAGTGAAGTATGAGTCAGAAGAGATTAAAAATGTGTCCAGTTTGTATGTGTATATGCCTGTTTTTAAAAAGTACTGGAGGAAAAAGAGAAAAAAGAAAATTTGTAATTTACCCTATCAGTAAGCTGGGGGAATTTTGATTTGTTGTTTTTGAGAAGAAATCTGGAATATGGAAGTTTATCTTAATAGCATTTGAGTAAGTATACAGTAATACATGATACAAGATTCTTCCTTGAAAACTTTAGTTTCTTCGAAAGCAGACCTCAAAGCCCTGAAAAATAATAAACTTCCAGTACGGTTGTCTTGTGGTTAAGTGAGCTTTGCAATAAAGCTCTGGTACAGAAAATTGGCAAAGTAGTGTAAAGGTTAGGTATTTCGTAGGGATGCATACTGAAAAGGTTATAAGGCTAGCAAGCAGAAGACATTGGCTTTATTCCTGGCTCAACCATAAAGCTGTTCTATTGTTTTTAGAAAAGCTATTTTTTTCTACTGCAAAGAGAACAAAAAAATGCAAAAATAAATATGCAGTCTAAGTACCTGTTTTCCATCTGTAACACCAAGATACAATTCTCATGGCACTTAATGACAGCTGTTGTTTACAGCATCCTTGAGCCTAGACATCAAATATGTTAGTTAATGTGATATGGTTAACCTCAGACAATTGTAAGGCACAAATGTTTGTCCAAAACCTACTTAAGCTATTATTTTTAAAACAAGGAGCAATTTTGACTCAGAAATATATTTGAGATGTGTATATTTTAATGTATACAAATAAAGAATGAAATTAATATCTTTGAAATCTTTGGGTAAAATGACTTACAGAAAACTTATTTCCTTGAGAGCATCATGGTAGATCCATCGTGTGGCTTACCTAGTTTATCATGTAACAACGGTGATACTAAGCTAAATGTCTCTCAAATTTAGTGTCCCCTAAAATGATTACTCATAAGGCAATAAGTAGTTCTAATATGTATCTAGATTATTATCAACACAAATCACCTTATTTACAAGTACTCAGATTAAAAGTATAAGTAAGGCTCTGCATGGTCTTCATGCTACACTGTTAGTCAAATGTACATTTTGCTGAAAAGTCTTGCCCACTTCTGGTTTTCACTTAATATTCTCTTACAGGTACCCATACTTGGAGCATTTGGGAGAAATCTGACTCAGGTTTGTGAAAAACATGAAGTGCCAGATGTTCAGCTAATGTGATTCAATGTTCAAGAAAATTAGTTTGGCAAGGAAATATTTAATGCTATGTACATGCTGGTGTGCGCAAAGGTACTGAACCCAGCATAACAGGGCATCAAGTTCCATGGCAACAAGGACTGAAAATAAACTGGTTGTTTTACAAGAAAAGGCTTCTCCATTTTCCCCCTATATCAGTACCTCAAAAAGATATGAATGTGAGATGCCAATAACAAAGAGAATTCCTGGGGTTTTGATCTAACATGGATTCACTAAATACTGATTTAAGAAACTCAGATCTTCTTGAGAAACTGATTTGTCTCAGCACAGATGAATCTGACAACAATTACTTTCTCATCTCTCCCTAGCTATGAGAATCTACATTTACATTCTTTTTCCTTGAAGTTAGGCATTGCCAGATATTAACATAGACACTAATAATTTGTCACTGTTAGAACTGGTTGGGAATCTTCTGATTTTATCATTAGGAAATTCCAAACAAAATTAGATAACAGGAAAGTCAGTGTTACAATGAAAGAGTAGGGATAATACATGTTACACAGTTTCAGAAATCATCTTATTTTTGATATTTTCAATAAGAAACACTTCGTTCCTTGATAATAAAATAATAATATTGGTTTTGAAATTCAGTCAGTAGATGAAGATCTCTAATGAAGATTTACTGAAAACATTTACAACACTGTAAATAAATGAACTCTCTCAATTTGTTCTGAAGTATCAAAATTTAATGTGTGATTTGTTTGTTTATTTTCTTTCTCTTGATAAACTTTGGAATATGGCTTGCAATACAGAAGAACACTTTCTCGTGGTTGCCAGAAAGTACTGGGATAGAACTACTCAGACTTTGTTCAGTTTACAAAAAAAATCCCCAGACAGGAAAAATGATGCCAAAGTGATTAGAAAAGTTTTGTATGACATTCAGCCAAGAACTCAGAATCTTGTGAGGCTCCAGCTAGAGCTGAAAGTCTTCTCACAGTCATCATATCCTGAAGATTAGATCAAGTGCCCTTAACTAGGCCTGAGAGAAGTTCCTGTTCCTAAGAACTGTCAACAAATGGCAATTCTTCAGTGATTCTCTTCTAGATTTCAAATGTCTCCAGCTGTACAGATACAGCTGCCAGTAGAACCACATCTTTGCCAGGCCTTGACCTTAAGAATTAGCTTTGGAAACAGAGAAGGTCTGAGAATTCATGTCTGATATCCATTGAAACTGTACTCAAGCCTTGTACTATGGAAGTCTTCAGAGCCACAAAATAGCTCCCAGAACAGGTCATGGATTGTTTTAGAACTTGTTAAATGAACTATAACAAACAGGTTTTATTTGTTGCTGATCATAACAGGTATTCTTTGGGTGAATTAAACTAATGGAAAATAGCAGTGGAATAAGATGACACATGACATTACCTCTCAGTTACAAATAATTTCTGATGGAGGGATTACTGTCTTGTTAGGACTGCAATGTTAGCCCTTTTATCAAAATCCTATTTTGCCTGCCTATTTTCCTTATGGAAAACATAATCAACTAAGCAGTAGATCTAAGCAGCCTTGCTACCCAGTGAGGCTGGGGAAGGGCTGAAAGGATTAGGTTAGAATATAGAAGTAGAATAATGGAAGGAAAAAAAAAGACCTTGCCCTCTCTTTTCCTAGGGAGGATCATAAAAAGCAGGCTGGTAATTTTACCAGAAGTTTTTAGGGTAAATCTGGTAGCAGCTATTAAAGGGAGATGATATCCCATTCCAGTAGCAGCAACTGTAACTTATGAGACTTCCTTAACAACAGCTGGGACAACAATTTTTCTTTTTTTTTCCCCAAAACTATCCGTAATTCAAATTGATCTTATCCTCTGTCCCTAGCTATGACTGGATGAACTTTGCCCTTCATCTTTAGGGTAACTTAAGTTCAATTTTGCCTATGCTGATGAAAGGCTCTGAGAAAGTTCTGTTTTCAGAGTAAAGAAAAAATGTGGTCGGGGTAAATAACATTAGACAATCTCCTTTTTTTCCCTACCAGTTTCAAATAAACTTAAAAGACAAGCTGTAACAACAACACTCTTCACAAACAAATAGGTCATCGAATCACATTTCATAAAATTAGAATGATGTGAATAATTACACAGATTGCTCAGATAGATTCTTCTAGCTATACATATTAGAGATTTTGCTGAACATAATTATATATGTTTCATAGCTGTGAAGGACAGAACTATTTTTCTTATTTGTCTCAAAGCTTGCTTCATGAATGATAAGACTCTGACTGGCAACTGCTAACTATCCAGGAGAGTGAATGATGGGTGTCATCGTGACGCAGCACCTCTGCTTACGATTGCAAAGATAAGCAGAAGCAGGACAGGCAGTCTTTCTCAGGGGTGCGGCTTGGAGGAGCTGACCACTGCGAAAGGTGATAATGCTTGTGCCTGGCAACAAAGGCACCACTCCCTTCTGGCTTATCTGTTGGGCCAGGTATGTCACACCAAACTAAGGAGAAAAACAACCCCACAGAAATGGAGGATACAAGTCCCTTGCTAAACTGGGAACTTTGGAGACAAACTCCCAAAGACACCTTTGACGGAGTATTCCCTGAGGGGAAAACCTCATCGGAAGAACCTCCGGGACCGGCTTGCTGCAGAGCTCCCTGGCTGTCTCCCATCCCCTGCGGTGATCAGACGAGTTCCTGAGATCAACGGACCTACTGTGTACCTCGCTGGACCCACGGTGGTGACTATATCTCTTTTGCTCTCTGCAACGACTCCTTGCTTATATTTCCTACTTTTCCTATCGCCTACCTTCCCTTCCCCATCTCCTTAAAAACGGCTAGGACTTCAATAAACTGGTTGGACCAACATTTGAACCGTTGCTTCTTAATCTCACGCCGGGTATACACATATCAAAGAACCTTGCCTCCCTCCTACAAATTGGAGTGAGACAATAGCTTAGCATGTTTTGCCTTGGATAAGGTTCTAGTCCAATATAGAGCTGAATTTCACGAAATGACTAAGGATGCTGTAGAAAAACCTTCAGCATTCTTGGAATCCCAAAGTTCATAATAGAAAAAAAATTATTAGCATCCCCAAAATTGCTTTCTCCCAGCTGCCGGTTATAAAACCAGTTTGTGAGTCACATAATTGTAATCTCAGTTATTTACTGTAATTAACTGCTTGGTTAAAAGGTTGTTTACTGTTAGAGTTATAGGACTTAGTGTCAGCTGACAACATACTTATTTACTGTGAGAAGGGAGGAAAGGCATGGGGGATTTCACTGTTAAAACTGTACGGTTGTTCTTGGTTTTGCCATCACAGACCTTGGACTACTAAGGAACACATTAAAAAAAACACCAGAATTCTACTGGTTCCAAGTTTTGCTTTCTGATCTGTAAGTATCCTTCCCCTGTTAAAGGCACTGTGCTTTTTTTTTTTTTTTTTTTTTTTTCCCTACTTTTAGGACTCAGATGAGAAGTTCTAAAATTCCAGCCCTTGCATTATAGCAATGCATGTTAGAGGACTCAGAATGAGGATTCAGAAAAAAACAAAAAACAAAAACTGACTGTGTTGCAGAAACGTACATACAGAGGATGGTGTGAGTTTTCATACTGCATATGGCAAATACACTCATCTTTATTTCCTTGGTTCCAGACCTGCAAAAATCAAGCAAGAGATGATTCCAGTATATGATAAAACTATTAATTGCACACAGGATCCAGTGTCCTACTGCAACTCCTAAGTATATATGAAACTGATTGGACTAGTTATTCACTTCATAAAGCTGAAGGGAGTTAAAGCAGATGTTGAACTCTCTGCTGAGGCTCATGACCATCCTTCTCATTCTCCCACAGAAGTGGCTGAGGGAGAACAGATGCCTGCTTATACAGCATGCAGGCACTAAGAGCTCTTACCAGTCAGCAGGGGAAACAGCGCTAAACATCATCTGAGGTTTGGTCTACAAACCAACCAGTCCTGAGCAGCAGTGCATGGAGAGTAACAACCTGTTGTTCCTCCAACTCTCTGGCCCTGCAATGAATATAGTTTAATGGCTGGGAAAGGGCACAGCAACAACTACAGCTGGATCTTCCCTATCCAACCACATCCCTGCAGTAAAGCAAAGTGGACTGGAAGTGTGGTATTGGTCATGCTGGAAGAATGCATAACACCCAGTATAATTACAATTGGATGCTGCTTTGTATTTCACTTTAGGAAAGCATTCAGGATATTTGTTTTTACCCAACCTTAAACAGTCTGAAAATGAACCTATGCATCTACATAAATGATTCACCCAGAAACTCTCATCAACACATTCACCTAGCAGCAACCCTGATAGAAATGAAGTTTCAGATGTAGCTTGTCCTCAGGATGAGCAAACTTCCAAAGTTGTTGCAGCAAGAGAGATCAAAGGCCTTGTAGCATGTGTTGCAGCAGCTGTTTCTGTCCAGTTTCTACCCAGACACACAGGTGGCTATGAAAGGCCACAAAGAGGTAGTTCTAGGACCTACTCAGAATAAAGTCTTTTTTTTATTTGATTCAGGCACTTGGTGTGCTATGGAGGAAGTAGATTATTGCTACATGGCATTTTCAATGTAACAGAAAGTGTTCAGCACTTGGTTGTCTAAGAACTGACTTTGTCTGAAAAACTGCACTGAATCCTTCTGTCTAGCTAAAATGCATGGGAACACTTACCTCTCATGCAATGGAGGTAAGCATAAGAGCAGCAAAAAGAGCATAAAGACTAAACCCTTTACACAGTGCCAGGCACTGCAGCTCACTTGAAATCAAGAGAGATCCATTCACCTCCTGAAGCTCTTCTGATGGGGTGCTATAGCAATAAGTAAACATACACTGCATACAAAATTCTGCCTGCTGCTTGTTAATGTCTGTTAGCAAATTGGAAATGCTCCAGAAAGCAGCCACACAGAACAGAAAATAAACTGTACAATCAAAAAAGGAAAGAAAAAAAAAAGGAAAGAAAAAAAAAAAGAAATGAAACTCAGCTTTTCTGAGCAAAGAGTTGTATGTAACCATGGTTAAAAAACATAAAACTAAGCCTAAGGAAGAAGACACTCAAAATCCGAAGTGTGAACACTGAAGCCATACAGTTTGTGTTGGAAGTATTACTGTCACTGCAAGGATGTGTGCATCTAACAAATGAAAAGAAAAGCAAAACATTACTCTAACAAGGTGAATCTTCCATTGTCTGGTGTCCTTAGATAAATTTGAGAAGTGATGTGCTCCTGCTTCACTAGAAAGTTTGTGAAGGTGGAAAAAATTATTGGGCTACATTATCTCATGTTGTGTAAACATTTTATTATGTGGGTGTACTGCTTGGTCTCATTTTTGAGAACTGTTTATATTGTCATAAAAGCACTATGTAACTGAAAGGTATGTGGAATGTCACAACCACTATTGGTGGACTACCTCTATTCTCTGTGGCAGGCATAACAGCATTGTGCTGCAGTAATTGGCAATATGCTCAGTTGTCAGTGCACATCAAAGTGATTAACATCTTTAGAAACATATAACTTTATTAAACAAACAAACAAACAAATATCCATCCCAAACCAATACAGCAACGACAACACAAACACCATAATTTCCATTACAGAAAAAAATAAAAAACATTGTTTGAAATGAAGTGCTGACCAAGGGTTTCTTTCTTATTTAGAACATTTCCTTTTGGCATGAACTTTGAAATTACATTAAAAACTGAAACACAGATTTGAAATGAAATATTAGATTGCTTCATTCACAGCAATGTCAGCACTGCTGAAAGTGCTACACAGAGATTTTGCAAAAGGAAGTGTCATTAAAAGCTTTGACAGAAGGTTCCGATTTGACAAAGTTGCTTTTTTCCAACAGCAGACAAGTGTTAGAAAAAAGATTAACGCCCCTTTGTGACCTCTGGATTTGAGTGGTGTTGCATAGACTTTGACTGCAACTGCGGAAATTAAATACAGTCTACACTATTTAAAAGGCAGCAATTTTATAAGTACATTTATTTTTTTCCCCTTCAACTTTTATTTAAGCAAGTTTAGTGCACCTGCAATGAGTCAAGGGGCTGTCCTAGAAGTTGACCTCTTTTCCCTAGAGAGCAGTTTGAAAGCAAGGAAGAGCAGAGTTTACTTCCTTTTTATTGCCTTACCAGAGCAAAGAAGCCCTCACACCTGGGTATTCCATCTTTGCTAAAAGATAGCTCAGTTCTCAACCCCTTTCAGCTTCTTGGTATAACTCGTGAGATTCACAGTTACACTTGCTAACCTAAGCAAGACTAAATTCATCATAAATAGCAGGCAATTCACCACAAACCAGGGGATACCATCCCAAACAGCATGATTTTCTAACCATGTTACCATAGCATTCCACTTAAACTCTGTTATTGAAATAATTTAATTACTTTTAAAATACTGAGACTTATAGGTTAAAGTAACTCCTTGTGTTATATTTTACTACTATAAACAAAATTCAGATATTACCTTAAGGTTGGAATGACATTGCAATACTTGTATTACATGGCACCTACTGCATTAGTAAGTAACCAGCCACAG
Organism: Coturnix japonica; assembly: GCF_054131305.1. Lineage (NCBI taxonomy): Eukaryota > Metazoa > Chordata > Aves > Galliformes > Phasianidae > Coturnix > Coturnix japonica. The sequence continues at coordinate 102,991,333 of NC_140664.1, forward strand.
GTGAACAATTTCAGGGAATTCACTCTATGATGAAGTGTTCCAAAATGCCATTCTCCTGACTGGTTAAAAAAAAGAATTAAAGACCAAATGAAAAATCTGCAACCGAGCTGTAGATCAGAAAAATAATGGTGATTCCTACTTCACACATTGTAGAAAATTACTTTTGGACTTAAGCCACCAGTGCAAGAAATTTATATAAGAGCACATATATTTATATATGTTCCTGGGATATTTCTGTATTTGGATGAGCTCATGAGGTTTTACTGTTACATACCTATACAGCAAAGAATGTCTGAAGGGTTATTCTGTGCTTTGAAAACAAGACAATAATCACCCTAGAATTATTCTGTGAGCCACAATCATTTCAAAAGTTAAAATACACTACATTAATGAGAGTCTGGAATAAGTTGATTTACAGGCATACAGCAACTTTCCAGATTAAAAAAGGGAATGATAGACTCTGCTCCTGCATTTCCAGTTAGCATTACTGAGTGTAACATGTAGTATATGGCACTGAATAGAACTAAAAAATAATAATAAAAGAATCCAGCCTCATATTGCTCTGTGTTTTAACTCTAGCTTCACCATCATAATTAGCCCTTCTCTAAGTGGTGCAGAATTCTTCCATTTTGGATATAGACAGAACTAAAATGGGTCTGTAACTGCTAACCACATCCTCATGATGAAGATAATATCAGACAGAGGCAACACTTAGTTCAGTGACAGAGCTGTACACTCCTCACCTCAGCAGTTAGTGTAAATGAGTTTCTCTTTTATCTTTGTTTTCCTGCAGGACTTTACCCATCTCATACTTAACAAGCTACTCATAGCCAACAAGCTATTTAATTAATATTTTAAAAGCATTTTCTCCACCTTTTCTCTCAAATCAATTCACCCCATTCTTTAAATTAATTCTTCTAAATTGGCTTCATGGCTAAAGAGTAATGTCAGGAATAAACGCAGCTAAATTATGAGGACGTACATGTGGATTGAGGCTGTCATTCTGCCTGTGGCTCTTCTGGTCTTGGCCAACAAGTCATACTACACGCAACACCAAGTCAGCTGTTAGAACAAGTCAGTACACACCAATTCTGTTTTCCATTGGACTAAAAAAAAAATAAAAAAATCCCCAAACCCATACACATTATTTTGTATCATAAGCCCAAGGATCTGCAGCATTCTGGGTCTTATCTATAAACTCAAGGCCTCACAGTGTGAGGAGACTCAACACAAGTTTATAAAGCCCTCTGAGATCCTTAGAGAAATGACCAATAGCTATGACAGTATCAGTACTGTTACAAATATTACAGTTAGACAGTGTTGTGCCTATTAGAGAGAAGATTCATCTACTAAGTAACTTCATCTTGACCTGAAGGCAAGGTTTGCATTACTAATTTCAGTCCCTCTGGATTTTCATCCTATGGATACTCTTCCCCAACCAACCCAGCTCTGCTTGCTACTTCCCTGCCAGTAAGCTGATGGACTTCAACCAGATTTCACTAATCAAAGAAAAGAGTAAGGTGAAGCGATGAAAGCAGGGCAGTGGTTTTAGTGTCCATAAGGATACTGCAGGTCTTCTGTCAGTGAACCTCAAGACAAGATCATCAAGCAGGAGACTACTGGGTAGAAGATGTGATGAGCACAGTGATGATTTGCCTCTTTTGCAGAACTCCATGTTACCACCCATGCTGAAACAGGAGCATATTATATGTATAGTCTTACAGTCAACATTCCTGTCCATTCACTCTATCATACTGACTTCTCATTTTCTTTATATCCTTATTCTTTACGTAATACAGAGACATTTAATTTGGACCCACGTATGCTTGGGTGATACGATCCAGAATCCAGCTCTACATGTCAGAATCAAGCAGTTCCTCCATAGTGACCATGATGCTTTCTGTGGCCCCAGAGTAACTGCTGCACTCCTATAAGCCTAGAGAACTTATAATTTTTCCTGATCTACAAATACTGTCCTTGTTCTAAACCATTGTTTTATATCATTCCCTACAAGGAAACCTTCCCCAGACTTTTTTTCCCCCTCATACTCAATACTTTAATGTCATCATCTGCTGCTTCTAGAGTAACAGCAAAAGGAAAGATGGGGACAGAATTACAAGCTTCCATTTTACTGCATCTGGATCTTAAAACACCATGCAAGATTATTAATTGCCTCCCCTGCCCATTTTCTTCATTTATTTTTCTCAGGCAAGCAGGACTTGCAAACCTGAAGGTGAGTAGCCTCGGAAGCATCAAATGGTCAATGATTTATTAAGTCAAGGTGTAGGTGCAGTAATGCTTAATGCTTACCAGGTGGTGAATGAATAGGCTTTGTGAAATAAAACTGAGGAAGAAAAAACATCCACTTTTTTTCCTTTTTTTTTTTTTTTTTTTTTAAATTAGTTTGACGTGGGCATTGAATATTGAACAGACATAAAATTGGTATTTTCTAAGTCAGTATAACTCTGCAGTGAAGAAATGGAACATTTACTGTAGAAATAGTCTCCCTTCTGTGTGCAACAGAGTTTAAATCCATAGTGAGATGGTCTTACATGATGAATTGCAAACATAATCTGAAGGACAAAGAGGGCTTTGATCATGCTTCAGTGGAATTCCCAAGCTACAGTGACACAAGGTAACTGTGAGGCTGAATAATACTACATCCCATACAATGAGAGAAGTTGAATCAAAGATATATGTCTTCTTATTTTCTGCGCTAACCATCATAGAAATTACTACAAAACCACACTCCAAGATCTTTAAAACTGTGGAACAGGAGTAAAGGTAAGAAAGTGTGCTCTAGAGTGAATAAAATCTGTCTTATTTTAACAAGTAGAAAGTAGCCTCTTCAGACAGATTGCCTATCTTGGGCATATAAAATACTTAGACAAGGTAGTCCTCAAAGCTTGGCAAGAACATTGCAGACACAAAATGTCTAAATATTCATGTTCAAATATGTTTTTTTTCTATGAGACTTATATTTTTCCAGAGCAACAAAACATGAAATCTTGCATTAATGTTCTTCTGTTTCCCATCAGCTGTAAATTTCAGGGGAAAAAATATTTTAGAAATTGTCTACTAATTTCAGGAATCATAAATAAAGAGAAAGAAAAGCCATCAAAGAACAAAGGAATGTACTGACAATAGTCATTGAAAACTAATGCAGCTTTTGATTCCAGAAATCCATTTGAATGCAAACACTCAATAAAGAAGCAAGAGAATTTGTTTTCACTTGTATTACTTTTTCCTTTTCTGTACGTCTACAGTTCAGCAATACTGTGCATCCATTGTCACTCAAGTTAGCTGATAGTCAAGCTGACACAGATCAGTTCCTAATAATGCATCTGAGAACAGACAGCACCCTCTTTAGATGGCATTTGGTGTTACAGTCTTGCCTTTGGCCACAGGAGAGGCTCTTCATCATGTTGTGAAACTCCAGAGTTCATTTGTACAAATAACAAGAAGACTACTTCAGTGTGTTCAGCCACAGCATATTTCTGTTATCAGCTCTGCACCTTTCCTTTTTTTAAACATTGCTGCTAATCAGTACTGAGAGAAAAGAAAGAGCATTCTGTGATCATGCATGTATTACACATCATACAATGTGTACAACGCATTTCCTATGGAATAGGACCCCTAACGGCATCTCAAACACAAGTATTTTTGATTACAGTCAGAGAATACCTTTCCCTAAGTCTACAAGTAGATCACCGTGTTTTCCAGACTGAAATAGGCAAGAACTGCATTAAAAAATTAAGGATTTTGGATCCACCATCGTCTTGCTAGGCCACGCATATGCTGCCATACTACAACATGCTTATTACCTCTCCAGCACAGAAACTCCTGCTTTTCTTCTGCTACTGGATTTAATTCACTGAACTTCTCCCAGTTTTAAAGTTCCTTAACAAAGCCTGAGGAATTTGAGCAAAGAAACAAAATCTCTGGTCCAAAAAGCCTTCGGTCTAAAGATCTAGACCAGGAACATATGCTTAGTCATACCAATGTTGAGGAAAGTACTTAAGCATATGCAATTAGATTTAGACATATTTAAATGGAATCAGGAAGAACTCCAAGTGCATCTCATAACCTGCTGGGAGACCTACCTATTTCAGAGAAGACTCACAGACATGCTGGATTTAATTCTCTTACAAAAAAGTACCTGGGAGAAATCTTGTCTTCAACTTCCCTTTTGTTTTAAGTAGTAGCACCAAAGCCATATTAGTTGCTGTGAATACATTACAAAAGGTGACATGAACACATTTGTAATAGGAGCAAGTCTTCAGCAAAGATTTCTCAAGATAGTAGTCAATCTGTGAGTAGGCCAGTGGTATAAACTACAATGAGGAGAGATTAATAAAGTGAAATAAATATAAATAAAAGCAACAACCACATCAGAGCAACTTTCTTTCCTGCCCCCCACCATCATTTGTCAAAGGAATGACAGCGCTGATGTACAAAACAATGACCCCCTCCCCACACAACTTTCAAATAAGGAATGTTATCATGTAACTTGTTTATCTTTTCAAATTTATGATGCACTGTGAAACAGTACTGCCTTCTTCCTCTACTAGTCAAATTCCACAGAAATGGGTTGTCACAGCTGACTAAATTTGTTTTGAGAAATGGTCTCTTTTCCACTGAAACACCCAAATTGCCAGTCCCAGTGGAGACTACAGCATCACCCCAGAGATGTGAGACTATCAGGATAAATAACTAAACAGAAGGACACTCATCTTAATTCACAGGCAGTGCTCTGTCATCTTCTCAAGTTTGCTAGTCCTGGGAGATTTAAAGTACTAACTAGATAAACTATAAAAGATGGCAAAGAATGATCTACAGTGACTTGTGCATCTTTCCCTAACCATAAATAACTTTATATTTCATTTCTGGCAGCATGACAAAGCAAGGAGGTAATGAGCCATTATGGAAAACCCATCTGTTGCTCATAAGGGGAAAGGCTTTGTGCTGGTAGATTTATAGATAAAAATTTTCAGCGCAAGTCCCAATACTGTTAATGAGAATTGCACAACTAATTGTCCATGCTGAAAGTGTACCCCATTATCTTCGTTCACTGTCTAGATGGCCATTGTGTGCTTAAACAACATGAAAAAAAATATTAACAAAAGAAAACCCAGTGCTCAAGTGACAGTGACATTCAGATAATAGGAAAAGAAACTTGAAGGAGAGAAGGAAACTGAGTGAAGTGTGAACATACTACTTAAGATTTTTAATAATACATCAAAAATTAGATATTTTTTGACATGAAAATAGGGAAAATATTTAAAAACATAAAACAAACCAGGGAAGAGTAATTCACTTGAATTACTCAAAAATCCAAGCTTCTTCTGTTCTTGTCAATATTTACATATTAACTCCCAAGTTAGAATGCCATTTTTTTTGTATTGCTTTACTGGATCACTCTTGAGAACTGCTCTAGAGAGGGTGCTCCAGGCAAAAACATCCTGTCTATGTCTAATTACAATTTTCAGACTTTTCTATGATACTTGAGGCTATCTGTGGGATTTGAATACCTTGGCAGTGCCTTTAGCTTTCATTTTAGGGTCCTGAAAAATCTTGAAAAGTGGGAATATATGAGATTTATATTAGATATTAGGAGGAATTTTTTCACTCAAAGGGTGGTGAGGCTGCTAAGAAGCTGCAGATGCCCCATCTCTAAGATGTTTACAGCCTTGTTGGACAAAGCCCTGGGCAGCAGCCTGATCTACTGGGTGGCAACTCTGCCCACAGTGTGTTTGGAGGGCGTGGGAGGGTGGAACTAGATAAGGTCCATTTCAATCCAAGCCATTATACAATTATGTGATTTTGACCAGGATTGGGCCCATGCACACACAGGACCTCAATTATGAGTTCTGCATAGAGCATCTCCCTGACATGAAGATTAACAGCTTTGGAAGTGCTGACATGTCCTGCAGTTTCCTTCCATCATCTTTCTGATATTGTCAGCTCAGGGAGGTAGAAATGACTTTCTACATGCTATCCCTGAAACAGTCAAGTCATGAATGAATAAAACAGCGTGTAAAGCAATTTTCCTTAATCTAACAAACTGCAGAAGAATTGTAAGTAATCAGAATACAGTCAGAGTTTGGGTAGGGGACTGCACCTGATATGAAGAACACTATGGATCTGCAGAATACTGTTAGTGGCAATACTACCTACATTAACTTTCTTACTAGGAGCCATTATAGAAATAGTGAGTTCTGGAGGAGAGCTATTTATTGATTCAGTGCTAGTTTGGATGGATGATGACTGCTGCACCATCTTTGAAGGTCCTCTGTGTGAATACTAATTCAGACTACTGTTTTGAGAGATGGCGATAACAGTTCAGTATGACATACCACAACCAGTGATTTAGGATTAGCTGCTTTTATCTAGATGAGGAGAGAATGAAGTCATCAAAGGAGGACTCTTTGAGTTAAGGATTCTCAGTTAAAGGAACATACTCTTCATTAGCCTGTGAAGACAAACATCAAAGATCAGAAGACTATCTTCATTCAACCTGTTGTTCTGTGTCAAAATTTTGAAGGATACACCACAAAGAATAAGAAATTATTCTACTTTAATATATCAGCCTGTAAGTATGAATTCATATGTGCAAGTACGTACAAGCTCTAAATTTGTAGAAATTGGATTAATTGGTAATAACCTAGCCGCGGAGTAACATCATGAAGGTAAAGGGCAATGGTTGTACTTCAAATGACCAGTATAAAAAGCTGTGTGAAATTTTCCTTTTCCTTCTGAGTCTATGTATCTGCCCAACATGTTCATTCTGCCTGGTCCTACAAAAGATGGTAGGAAGAAGAAGTTTGCCTGGAAAATTCTTAATGTACATTCATTTCCTTACTTTTTTAGGTTTTCACCACATCTAAATTTATGTTGCAGCATAACTACACGACTCAGCATTTTGTATACAGTTAAAGGAACACAGTACAGATCATTCTATTTAAGAACCACCCTAATGATTCCTACTAATATAAGCCATAATGCCAGTAGCAAGATGTGCTGTTGCAGTTATACCAGCGTAAGAGTACTAGCAAACTCCTTCAATTTAAACAAGAACTTGCTCCATCAGTGGAAGCCCTGCAATTGTTTTTCCTCAAAGACCTCCTCTCTTTCATCGCACATTTCTGAATAGGTTCAATTGCTGTCTCCCTAGGGACTTGCCATGTGCACAGAAGTTTTTTTTTGATCTCTACAGCAGTGTGATCAAATGGATGATTGAGGAGACTTGACAAGTAAGCAGCTGTGGGCTGCAGCTTCGCTGCCCCCTGACTTCTGAGCTCATCTGTCTCTTGTCTCACAGCACAGAGACAGGAGGGAACAGGAGATTAAAGCCACATTACAGGTTACTAAATTACATAGGAAAGAAAGCAGATATCAGCAGAGTGTAGAGATAACGCTCCAAGTAATAAAGTAGAAAAATTATTTAAGTCCCCTTTCTCTGATTGAAGGGAAGCTTCCATTTCATTATCCTCTGACCTGTTTGGATATTATTGTTCAGGTTTTGGCACATTTTGGATCCTCAGGACCAAAAAAATAAGTTTCTTATTGAAAAAAAAAAAAATTACTAATGGCACTTTCACAAAATATACTGTCTATTTACAAATAGAAATAACCAACTGAAAGAAAAAGAATAAATAAATATATGTATATAAAAGATTTATTTTCCTGAAAAAGCTACTTAATTTCTAATGATGTTGAGACAGTGTAAGCTAAAAAATATTCCTCATGGATTTAAACTGGCTTACTCAATATCAGATGCAATCTAGCCATATCAGCATAAAGTGCAACAGGGGCTAACTTACTACGAAGGAAAGTCCACTCAGGCCCATTATAAATATCAAGCTGTTTTCTTCAAACCATTTTGAGAAGACAGTGAAGCTCTCTGGCTGTATGAAGAGGAGTAATAATGAATTTAACATCAGGAGATTTACATGATGTTAATATACAATGCAGTTTTAAGCCCAGGTGTGCACCTCCAGAGCAATATGTTGTATATCAGCTTCTATTTCTGAATGGTATCCCTGCAGGATCAAACACTGCCTTGGACTTACAACAGCTAGATTGTGAAACTGAATGTACAAAGGTGAAGATGGACATCTGTACCATGAGAGGGATTCTAAAAAATATAGATTTCCCAAGGAAACAGAGAAATTAACAGGAATTTTTATTTTTTTTTATTTATTTATTTATTTATTTTTTTAATTGATATGGTTCAGCATAACATGCATGGTGCGGTTGTGCCAGTATGGATGTCTGGAGGGCTATACAGAAGGTAAGGCCACACACACCTGGCTAGCTATAATTTGGATCTGAGTGCAAAAACACAGTTACTGTACTGTACACTCCAGTAATGGAGAACACCCTTTAGCATGCACTTGTTCCCAGTTGCTTGGTTAAACTAAGCATTCTAAAGGCCAACACCAGTCAACTTACATAGCACTGGCTTATATGTCATGCAGTTGTACCTACCAGCTTGAAAGAAACTTCATTAGACCTTCCTGCTTTTGATACTCAAGATTTTAATTAAGCAGTGTCACAACAGGGTATGCATTAACAGACTATTGGCGCATGGCTTCAGTGCATTGTGAAGCACTGGACCAGAGACCAATTACCTTCTACCACCCAAGCAGCACAACAGCAGCCCATTAATGCACACCCTAGTGTGGCCTGTTTCAATTAAAGTATATTTGTGAAACTATGAAAGGGCGGGCAGTGTCGAACCACTGAGGAAATCAGATGCTTTTAGGCTGGGACCCTGCTGATTATTCAAACTTTTACAAACACACACTGGAATTCAGTAAACAAATTGCCCAGCTTACTTTGTTACACTGCATAGTAAGGCGATTAAGGCTACAGAATGTTATTTCTATCTGAACTTAGAGAATGTGAGAAGGAAGATGTGGTGTCAGCAGTTCTGCTGTCTCCATTCCCCCAAGGGAGGTTCAGTTTCAAGTATTTGGCAAGAGAGAACACTGAGGAGAAATGGGTTTCGCTCATCCCTCTGCAGGGTTTATCCATTAGAGCAATGGATTGAGTTCATCCAATTATGTAGCACAGTTAAATTCACTAGGAACTGAATAACTTTTTTGTTTGTTTGTTTGATTCAGTTCAGCTGTTTCTTGTTTGTTTTTTAATTTTGCTTTGTTTTTCTAAAAATCAGTTTTTTCACTTACATGAAATCTACATGCAAGACTTCAGAAAAGGTTATATACAAAACATTCACACTTGGTAAAATGCATTTTAAATACAACTTCAAATCCCAGCCTGCACATCAGGCAAGTCACATTTCCTCAACAGATTTGATTTCCCAACTTCCTTCCCACATTTATATCAATAGGGAAAGTATGATCCCTCTGAACTGTTCATACAGCCCCAAATGGAACACCTCCCACTTTTAATGGGGTGCTTCCAGGAACTCTGGAAACATAGATCTGTTGTCAACCAGCAGAGTATAAATGTATGTTACAGAAGAGTGCAAAGCTGCATTTTATGACCGCTTCCCTTGTCATGGTTTTGTAATTTTGTAATTTTGCTATCAGTATTCCACATCATAACATCATGTCAAGTATGGATACTTCTGTTGAATGTGCAGTCCACAGAAGAAGACTACATATCCCAGAGAACAACAGGAGTAACAATAAGTCACGGGACCAGGACTCTATATAATCTCGTTCCCAGGCTGGAGTGCCCTCCTTCTTCTCTCGAACTTCTCGGAGAGTGGGAAGCGTTCCAGCCGTGTCGCCTAGAGTTCACAGTAGGCCTCTCGGTTTTCGGAGACTCTCTCTCTCTGTTTCGTTCGATTTTGTTAGCCTTAATTATATTATATTGTGTTATCTTGTATTTCGATATCATATTTAGTAAAATAAGTTTTTCCTCCTTAGATTGTCGCTGTTTTATCCCACTCCCCTTTTCCCCCTCCTTTCCGGGCCCCGGGGGGGGGGCGTGGGGTGGCTTCCCCTGTCACGAGCATAGGTAAATCTAAGTAACCCGTGACAGATTTTTTGGTGGAGAATGCGGGCATAGAGCTTTTTAGCTTTTAGAACAACTCTCTCTTTGCTCTTAAAGAGCTTCGTTACGGGAGTGTTGGGAGTGTTATCTTTCCGTAGCTGCTCACGGAGAACGTGACCTTGAAATACCAGACAAATTGTCAACATTAAGGGCTGCTGCACATTCTCAGCATTGCTATCTAACTTTTGTGTAGAAAACAAAGGGATTTCTTTCTCCCTTAGAGCAAAGCTAGCTAGCTCTGACTTTTACAGAGCCTGCCAGCTATGAATCCACTCTTCATCCCAGTTGCTCTGTTTAAGGGATTGAAAGCAATTATGATCTTCTTAAAGTATTGGTCAACTATTAACACCATAATTTGGTGTTGTGGAATTGTGCAGATATATAGCCTAGTAAGGTGGATACTGATGGAGACACCTGCCTGGTACTTTTACGAGATGTGGTATGGTCAGAATTTTGGCATCTACACCTCAGATGCAATTGTGAATCTTACTAACACTTGCATCCCAGATGGAACAGGCAATTTTACAAATACTTGCATCCCAGATGGAACAGGCAATTTTACAAACACCACCATGTTTAATTCATTGTACAGGCTAAAAAAACCCTTTTTATTTAGGTTGTACTCTCAGATTTCCACACGCTTTTCAATAACTGAGATAGGGTTCATACTTGCATTCATGTTATCACTATCAATGCATGCATATATGTTCCTATGCATTCGTTCTATGCGGAAGTCTCCTCCAGAACCAGAGAATGATGACTGGCAGGGAATATGGAAAGGTTTAGGAAAAGTCTTAGAAGCATGGGGACCCGCAGTGTCATGGGATTTCACTCTTGAACACCTAAGGGACCCTAAGAAATTAAGTGAGTATTTGGGTCAGAGATCTAAGGAGGTAAACCTTATGTGGGGTTTGGCTTATGCATACCGTGCTTTGTATCATACTATTCTGGAGAGAGAGAGTTTCCGATCTGAGATTCAAGCCCAAGTTAATTCTGATCAGTCACAGGAGGCATCAGTAGCAATATCAGTTGCCCCTGTGGAAGGCAAGAAATGGAAACGGGTGTCCACGCGTCTAGAACGAAAAGAAGGAGAAGCACAGGGGGGGGCAGCAGAAGACCCAGGTGCCGGGCATGGAGCAGTACCGAAAAAAGCAAAGGCAAAAACCAAGAGGCATGAAGAAGAGACTGATGATGAGGAGGAAATCACCTATTGTCGACCTCTGAAGCTGACTGAAATCCAAGGCTCAAGAAAGGAGTTTACACGGCGTCAAGATGAAGGTATCCTTGCTTGGTTGCTTCGCTGCTGGGACAACGGGGCCAACAGCTTGTCTCTAGATGGTAATGAAGCTCGCCAACTAGGAAGCATTGCCCAAGATGCAGGTATCGACAGAGGGATTAGCAGATGTTCGGATGGAGCTGCTACTCTCTGGTTGCGGCTGTTAGAAGCCGTGAGAGAAAGGTACCCCTATAAGGATGCTTTGAAGCCTAAATTTGATAGTTGGAATACCGTCCAAAAAGGTATTCAGCGCCTGAGGGAATTGGCCATGGCGAAAATGTTGTACAGCCCTGATCCAAGCGAACTTGACCCTGAGAGAGTGAGGGCCGATCCTGACATGTGGCAGAAAATCACAAGTACAGCACCAGAGAGAATTGCACAGTCATTGGTATCAGGATCTAAAGGATTCGTGGACAGATGGCCCCGAGTTGTTGAGCTGATTATAATGCTTCAAACCATCGATCAGCAGCTCCCCCAACTGCATGCCGCAGTTTCTGCCATCTCACGGCTAGAAAACCGAGTAGATGAAATGTGCAAGAAATTGTTTCCATCAACTAATTGTAATGATCCCGTAATAGTATCAGAAACAACTGATGAAGGTCAATCCTCGTACGGGCCACCAGGTCTAATGAAGGATCTGATCAAACTAGTCCAGTCCTACTCCCCACCTGCATCATCAAAAGTCTCAGCTGTTAAACGCACACGCTTCCCAGCTCGAGCAAAGAACAACAGTACGATTGCACCGCGTGTTTCCATGTGGCGCTACCTACGTGACCGTGGAGAAGACATGAGGAAGTGGCATGATCAGCCCACGTCTGCACTACGAGCACGGGTGAAAGAACTACTAGACATACCAACCACCAGTGGAGTTGCTCCAGTCATCACAGGTAACCAATAGAGGGGCCCTGCCCTCAGTCAGGGGAGGGAAAGGGATAATAGAGTTTATTGGACTGTGTGGATTCGATGGCCTGGCACATCAGAACCACAGGAATATAAGGCGCTGGTGGATACCGGTGCACAGTGCACCCTAATGCCCTCCAGTCATGAAGGGACAGAATCAATCCATATTTCTGGAGTGACTGGGGGCTCTCAAGAATTGACTGTGCTGGAGGCTGAAATAAGCCTCACTGGCAAAGACTGGCAAAAACATCCTATTGTGACTGGCCCAGGGGCTCCATGTATACTGGGTATTGATTACCTCAGAAGGGGGCATTTCAAGGATCCTAAGGGGTATCGATGGGCCTTTGGGATAGCTGCTGTAGACATGGACAACATTAAGCAGCTGTCTGTTTTGCCTGGCCTGTCAGAGGACCCGTCTGTTGTGGGGCTGCTACGAGTAAAAGAGCAGCAGGTACCGATTGCTACAAAGACAGTGCACAGACGGCAGTATCGCACCAACAGGGATTCCTTGCTCCCCATTCATGATTTGATTCGCCAGTTGGAGAATCAGGGAGTGATCAGTAAAACTCACTCACCTTTTAACAGCCCCATATGGCCAGTGCGTAAAGCCAGTGGAGAATGGAGGCTGACAGTAGACTACCGTGGCCTGAATGAGGTCACACCCCCATTGAGCGCTGCTGTGCCGGACATGTTGGAACTCCAGTACGAGCTGGAGTCAAAAGCAGCCAAATGGTATGCCACCATTGACATTGCCAATGCCTTCTTTTCTATTCCTTTGGCCGCAGAATGCAAGCCACAGTTTGCCTTCACCTGGAGGGGCATTCAGTATACTTGGAACCGTTTGCCCCAGGGGTGGAAACACAGCCCAACCATTTGCCATGGGTTGGTTCAAACTGTACTGGAACAGGGTGGTGCTCCTGAACACCTGCAGTACATTGATGACATTGTTGTGTGGGGTGATACAGCAGAAGAAGTTTTCACAAAAGGAGAGCAGATAATCCGGATTCTTCTACAAGCTGGCTTTGCTATTAAGAGAAGCAAAGTAAAAGGACCTGCCCAGGAAATTCAGTTCTTAGGTATAAAGTGGCAGGATGGACGTCGTCACATCCCAGCAGATGTGATCGACAAAATCACTGCCATGTCTCCACCAACTAGCAAGAAAGAGACACAATCTTTCCTGGGTGCAGTGGGCTTTTGGAGGATGCACATTCCAAACTACAGCCTCATTGTAAGCCCCCTTTATCAGGTAACGCGGAAGAAGAATGATTTTGCATGGGGCCCTGAGCAGCAGCAGGCTTTTGAACAGATTAAATAAGAGATAGCCCGTGCTGTAGCCCTGGGGCCAGTACGGACTGGACAGGATGTAAAGAACATCCTCTATACTGCTGCTGGAGAGAAAGGCCCCACTTGGAGTTTGTGGCAAAGAGCCTCAGGAGAGACCCGAGGCCGACCCCTGGGATTCTGGAGTCGATCATATAAGGGGTCTGAAGAGTGCTACACTCCAACTGAGAAGGAGATCTTAGCTGCGTATGAGGGGGTTCGGGCTGCTTCCGAAGTAGTCGGGACTGAAACACAGCTCCTTTTGGCACCTCGACTGCCAGTGCTGAACTGGATGTTCAAAGGACAGGTTCCCTCCACCCATCATGCTACCGATGTCACCTGGAGCAAGTGGATTACGCTGATTACACAGCGAGCGCGAATGGGAAACCTCAATCGTCCAGGAATCCTAGAGGTAATCATGGACTGGCCTGAAGATAAAAAGTTTGGAACATCACCAGCAGAAGAGGTATCACGTGCTAAAGAGGCCCCACCATACAACGAATTACCAGAAAATGAAAAGAAATATGCCCTATTCACTGACGGATCATGTCGCATTGTAGGGAAGCATCGCAAATGGAAAGCTGCTGTGTGGAGCCCCACACGACAGGTTGCAGAGGCCACTGAAGGTAAGGGAGAATCAAGTCAGTTTGCAGAGGTAAAAGCTGTCCAGCTGGCCTTAGATGTTGCTGAACGGGAGAGGTGGCCAATGCTGTATCTTTATACTGACTCATGGATGGTGGCAAATGCCTTATGGGGGTGGTTACAGCGGTGGGAACAAAATAACTGGCAACGGAGGGGAAAATCTGTTTGGGCCGCTGAACTATGGAAGGACATTGCTTCCCGAACAAAGAATATGGTTGTAAAGGTGCGTCATGTGGATGCACATGTGCCCAAAAGTCGGGCTACTGAAGAACAACAAAACAACCATCAGGTAGATAAAGCTGCCAAAATTGAGGTGGCTCAAATTGACTTGGACTGGCAGAATAAGGGTGAATTATTTCTAGCTCGATGGGCTCATGAGACCTCAGGCCATCAAGGAAGAGACGCAACATATAAGTGGGCCAGAGACCGAGGGGTGGACTTAACCATGGACGCTATTGCGCAGATTATTCATGATTGTGAAACATGTGCCATAATTAAACAAGCCAGAAGGATGAAACCTCTCTGGGAGGAAGGGCGATGGCAAAAGTATAAATATGGGGAGGCGTGGCAGGTTGATTATATCACCTTGCCACGATCTCGCAGTGGTAAGTGTTATGTACTCACTATGGTAGAGGCAACCACTGGGTGGCTTGAAACATACGCAGTACCCCATGCAACTGCTCGAAACACCATATTAGGTCTTGAGAAACAAGTCTTGTGGCGACATGGCACCCCAGAAAGAATTGAATCTGATAATGGGACACATTTCAAAAATTCTCTTATAAATACTTGGGCCAAAGATCATGGCATTGAGTGGATTTATCATATTCCCTACCATGCACCAGCTTCTGGTAAAATTGAACGATATAATGGGTTGTTGAAAACTATGTTGAAAGCAATGGGTGGTGGAACATTTAAGCACTGGGAGAAGAATCTGGCAGAAGCCACTTGGTTGGTCAATACTAGAGGATCTGTCAATCGTGATGGTCCTAGTCAATCTAGCCCCCTACACACTGTAGAAGGAGATAAGGTCCCTGTTATACATGTAAAGAACATGTTGGGAAAAGCTGTTTGGGTCCTTCCAGCTTCTGGAAAGGGCAAACCTATCCGTGGAACTGTCTTTGCCCAGGGACCTGGGTGCACTTGGTGGGTAATGCAGAAGGATGGGGATGTTCAGTGTGTGCCACAAGGGAATTTGATGCTGGGGGAGTGCAGTCAATAATTTTATGTATCTATATATATATATATATGTTTGCATGTGTAGTGTAGTTTAGTTATTATAGTTGTACATTTAGTTATGTTACATGCAATTCTACTATTTAGCTATCACAATTTTACATACGTGTATATATATGTATATATATGTATATATTAACCATGATGTAATAATGTAGAATAAGGGGTGGAATGTCATGGTTTTGTAATTTTGTAATTTTGCTATCAGTATTCCACATCATAACATCATGTCAAGTATGGATACTTCTGTTGAATGTGCAGTCCACAGAAGAAGACTACATATCCCAGAGAACAACAGGAGTAACAATAAGTCACGGGACCAGGACTCTATATAATCTCGTTCCCAGGCTGGAGTGCCCTCCTTCTTCTCTCGAACTTCTCGGAGAGTGGGAAGCGTTCCAGCCGTGTCGCCTAGAGTTCACAGTAGGCCTCTCGGTTTTCGGAGACTCTCTCTCTCTGTTTCGTTCGATTTTGTTAGCCTTAATTATATTATATTGTGTTATCTTGTATTTCGATATCATATTTAGTAAAATAAGTTTTTCCTCCTTAGATTGTCGCTGTTTTATCCCACTCCCCTTTTCCCCCTCCTTTCCGGGCCCCGGGGGGGGGGCGTGGGGTGGCTTCCCCTGTCACGAGCATAGGTAAATCTAAGTAACCCGTGACATCCCTTCAGACTAATGCAGCTGAGTAACAATGTCAACAGGACCATGAAAGTCTGAGTTGCAGAGAGCAAAAAATAAGATGGTAAAACTTCACTGGGATTCAGTGGCCACAGAAGTCAATTAATCCTAACAGATTAAGATCAAAAACTTTATAACTACAATGAAATCAGTCGCAAAATACAGGGCTGAGCAGGAAAATTAAATGCTAGCTAAGCCACATGCTACTTTACTGTTTACCTACCAGTACCTACCAGGGTAGGTTAAGAAATGAGGGACTGGATGGTAGCCTAAAAATACTTGACAACTAGAAGCAGTAGAAAAACAATAAGTTAATGAGCAAAAGGGTGTTGTATTTTAAGACTGATGCAAAGCAGAGTAACATTCTAGCTGAGTATGAAACGTTTATAAAGAGAAACGTGGAGATTGACTCTTTAGGAAGTTATGGTTGTTTTAATAGCCAGAGCACTGAAACTAGACAAAACTCCAAGTAATGTTCTGTAGTGGGAAGCTTGCATTTACAGAAGTATGAAGTGGATGGCACACAGATTCTTTTCCATCTCCATTTTGCTGTTTCTGAATGACTCATAGCCCAGACAAATAATGAAATGAAGCCATATACATCAGCTATTTTTTCTGAGTCTCAAAGGTGTAGCTCGATCAATCTGCGGTACAGCTAGTTAGTTACACAGGCAGCACCATCACCTCTAGAGATTTAACTGCATTATTGCTTATAGCAATTGAATTTGCCTCCACAATTCAAGATCTGCCTGATCCAAGTTCAAAATGAAAAATGAGCAGTGTGATGAAGTCACGTAAGTCATGTGGCAAAATAATGATGTTCTCTTTTTTTTTATTTCCCCTTTGGGTATGGTCTAATAAGTCTAAAAGCAGATGTCATCTTGTGTCAAATGCTCTTCTTTCTCTCTTGCTGTAACTATAGATTTTGCTAGTTAAAATTTCAAAGAAATTGTGACGTCCTCTAGTTTTGAGTCACTATTTAAGTAGGAAGTACAAAATTTTCTGCTGCAGTTACCTTTTGGGATGAACACCGTGCATGTTCTCAGCTTTTGCTCAGAGATGTTGTGGACTTCCCCATCTCTGGGGACTTTCAAGGCAAGGCTGGATCAGGTCTGGGGCAACCTGATCCAGCTGTGCATGTTCCTGTTCCCACCAAGGGAGTTGGACTAGATGACCTTTAAAGGTTCCTTCCAACTCCAAGGATTCTATGATGCTGTGAATTCTGTATTTACAAACTCCCAATTGAGACCATATATCACATTATATATAATGAGTCATCACGTGGCTGAAATATTAAAATCTGCAATTCTACTCAGAAAAGTAGAATTCATAAAAATGAATTTCAAACATGTTTGAACTAATGCTGCTATTTCCTATTTCTCCAGCTTTCAGTTCTCCTGATCTATTATCTGGTTTTGAGCCCATCAATCCCAGAACAGATTTCCAGTAGGACCTTCAGGATCACTTACAATTTAAGTTCCATTCCTTCTCCTTTATAGATGAAATGGTCCTACCACCTGCATTTTCTCTCCAATATAAAAATCCCTTTAAATAAAGCATGCAGATATAAAAATAAAAGTGCAAGGTATAAATACATTTACTATGTTTATGTGTGTAAATAATCAATAGCAACAAAAAATAATATTCATATTTAATACATACATAAGCTACTGGAGTTTCCTAAATCAGTATATTTCTAAAGATGAGGCTTATTAAGAACATGTTATTTCAGAAATGGAAAACAGATTTTCTGAAGAAATACTGTAAACCACCTCACTCTGAAAGATTTCCTAGAAGTTCTGTACAAGAGCAGATCTGATCCGAGAAATCTGTATGCAATCTTGCCTCAGCATATGCAATAATCCAGATTTCTAATTCAGATTTTACCATTGTAGAAGTGTTTGTTCTTCTAGAGATGGAAAAAAGAGGAGAAGCATCATTGATTCTGCACTTACTTCAGCTAGGTCCTAAACGTAAATGCAAGAATCTCCCTATTGATTTTAATCACACTGAGGTTCAGAATGAGACCTCTTGTTTGTAAGTCTCACTGTTACAGATATATTTAACAATGTTATTTCTTTATTGCTGTTGCCTGTTTGTCCTATCTTTACATAGAGCTTGGAGTGAAAAGGACAGATCTTCCCTCATGAAAGCAAATCAGATTGGTATGTGAATGCTCCCAATAACACAAAACTTGGTAGATTTGCACTGATTTGCATTATCCTTGCCCAGGAAATCAGAGATTTACATGAAGTGATTTTTCCTCCCTCTTTGGATTAGGGGGAAATGCTCAAATGTCACTTCCTTGTTTCAGTTCTGAAGAATCAAGCTGTTCAGTGTTTCTGAACACAAGCATCTACTGACAAAGCATTAGTGTGGGCTTGACTTAAATTAATACCTAGACAAAAAAAAAAAAAAAAAAAGTTTCAAGTTTAATAACATCATATCCCTTATCTACCTTCAAAAATCCTTTGAGTAAATTTGCTTGTTCCCATAAAAGGTTTCCGTTTGGGATGAAGCTAAACATTAGCATGCAGTTTACAGTAAACATATCTGATTGAGCACCACATGTACAACTTTCCACGAATATTTAGTAGAACATTTGAGGATAAAGGCTTCATTTTGTCTGCTGTTTTCCCTGTGGAAATTTTCATATGATCAAGAGTCATTACCCTAGGGAAAGCAAGAAACATATTCACATGAAGAGAACTAAATGTGCTTTCCATATGCATTTGTGTGAATAATATGAAGAAAAGATACTAACATTTGCATCAAGTCATACCATGATTAAAATATTGCAGTTATTTTACAGATGGAAAGACTGTTGGAGTGATTCAGTTTGTAATATTTCCTAAAACTTTCAAAATGAGACCAGAGATAAAAGCATACATCAGTCTCTTAAAGACATTTTCCAATATGACCTAGGTTAGCCTCCTGAATATATTATAACAAAGTTCAATTGTTAACACCCAAAGTGATTAGATCTTAATCTTTCTTGCTAATAACCTTTTTCCAAGACAATGCAAGATAAAAGTTGAATTAGTTCTTCAAGGTTCAAAGTCTACCTGATAAAATGTAATATATCACAGAGTGATATAATGTCTTCCTGGCAGGAAAGGAACAGGAGGGTCTCATTGGTTTAAGGGTATTACTTTACTGGACCAACAGAAGAAAATTATTCTTCCACCATGAGTGTCTTTTCTCAGCTGCTAATATCTGATTACTAACTTTAAGTCAGCAGCTTGCTGTTATACTGTAGCCACACATTGCTGAAACTATTATGCCAACAAATATAGGAAGTTATTTTTTTTAAGTTCAAGCATTACTTACTGTTAAAAGTTTATTAAAGTATAAGGAAAAATAAAGAATTCCTCTATGATGTTCCATGTATTATGTTGACAGCACTGTTGCGGCTCATGAAATATTTGTAGGCTTCAGTTACTAGCTCGTGAATTTATGTTGCCCTAATACTTCACTATTTTTTGCACATCCTTCTAAAAAGGCAGGGAGCGCTAGGTTTCCATGTGTGTTTTTAAACAGCAGCTCATGGGGCTGATCACCATTTGGATTGATTTATGTTTTAATTTTATGGATGATATCACACAATTATCTCCAGATGGAATAATCGGGATGAAACATTGCCAAAGAACATTAGACACTAAAAAAAATCAGCCAGTGCAATCCATTCAGTACTGTAATTATTTTTGTTTTGGCTTTAGACATTGGTACAGAGGCACAATCACATTCTGCTAAGGCCTCATTCAGTATCTGTTTAACACAATGGAAAGGCTTCCATAGATTTCAGAAGGCACTGGCTCAATTCCCCATCAACATTCCATTCCTTCCACACTTTCTCCTATGGAATATCTCACACACTGAGGCAATCTCTTCACTGTATTTCCCTTCTCTTTTGGTCTCTACTCCTGTTCCCTACCTGCTTCTCCCCGTTCATTTATTTTTCTCCCCTTTCCAAGCACTTTGCAGCTGCTATGTGGTCCCATCTTTGGTGGCTTATTAAACACAAACAGATGAAATTAAAGTAGTTTCGCATAGGTAAATAGTAAACTACAGTCTCTATAGTTCTAATTTGTATTCATTTATTGGATACATCGATGATAACAAGATAGTTCTATTCAGGTTTCTCAGTGATGAACTCAAAGGGACATTTATTCTTCAGTTAAATCTGACGAGTCCACTAGATAAACAAATTTATCTTTTTTTTTTGGGGGGGGGGAGGGGAGGCGGGGGGGGGGGGGGAAGCGCAAAGGGGGGTGGGAAGTGCGGGGAAGAGACATGCATTACATTCCAGAGTAGGCCTAACTTTAGTGAGTATCCAACATTTCAAGGCATACAATTAGATTTCCAGAAGTGGATTTTCAAAAGGCCTCAATCAAGAGCACAGACCCTATTCAAAGTCCTCAAACTACATTTTGAAATTTAAGTAAAAGCTAAGAATTGATTTTGAAGTTTCTGTTGTCTTCAGGTTGTGACTCTTCTGGCTGTAGTTCTTACAGTGTAACCCAAACAAGCAGCATGGAGAAACACAGCAGATGGTTCTCTTTAGACATGCCTACAATGCTAAATGCAGTGCCATCAAGCCAATCCACTAACATGAGACTTGGAAGCAGTTTCATGACACCAGTGCAGCTTGTTGAAAGATAGAGATCATTACTGTGGACTCAGAAATGGATCAGTGTGTTTATAACGCTTTCAGGACACAACTGTTTCAGAATGGGTCTGTAACTTTTCACACAGACCCAGTCAATCAAATATCTTCACAAAGATATGTGAACAACCCATAGAGAAAAAAAGAGCCACTTTCTTTTCGTTGTTTACTCATGACATATTAAGGATTTTTTCTTTATTATTACTTATTTATATCTCACTGAACTGGTCTTGACAAACTACACATTGAGATAAACTGTGGAGTTCTACTTCTGTTCTGGAGTTGATGAACGAAGCTCTTAGGCTTTAAGACTCTGAGCCAGAATTTTGAGTTTCACAGCATTCTACCGGGCGTTTGAATCAGCTGTGTAGATTATAATTAACAATCACTAATATATGTAGGAAGAAAGCAAACATGCCAACACAGAGGTTTTATAGTGGAATAGCAAGCTTGCTTATTTCAATTAATTCTTGAAAACAACAACAATAAAAAAAAACCACAAATGTAATACCATTGTGATAGTCTTGTGGCAGGTCTGGAAGTCCTTAATATCATTTCACTAAGATCCATTCCTTCCCAGTTTTATTTCTGGGAGATTCTGTGTATAATATCATTAACCAAGATACAATTAAGAAGCATGGTGTCAAGTGAATGGGCCAGGTTGGATGGGGCTTTGAGAAGCCTGATCTTGTGGGTGAGAAATTTGCCCATAGAAGGAGGTTGGAACTGAATGTTTTAAGGTCCCCTACAACTGCAGCCATTCTGTGGTTCTGTGACCAATGCGTTTTAGAGAAGCTGTTATGTTCTTTCCCTTCCTACCAAGCATTCAAAACATTCAGTTCAGAAAGCTACATAATTCTCCAGATTTTCTGGCAGCAGTACAATGTCATTTTCTCCCATTTCATACAAAATACGTTTATGTATATATATATATGTATGTATAATTTGGCCATAAATACCCAAGATAGAAAATTACAGCTTATTAGCTACTCCGTGACAAGTGCACGTCTATGATCTACAGCAAACAGGATGTTTACCCTTTAACACAAAAGCACTAAGTTATCTCAGTGGGTATAACTATTCTCTAAAGTTGTTCCCACAGATTTACCAAAGCTTTGTAAAACCTGAGCTCATGCCAAACAAGCTACATCCAGATGTAGTTCTTGGTAGCTTGTTCCATTTCACCATATCACATGGGTAGGTTCTCAGCCTCTACAAGTAACTTGGCAGAATAAATCCCATTTAAGAGTCTGTTGTACACAGTTACAGTACAGAGTGTAAAGCATGAAACCAAGAAGCTGGGAACTGAATCAGAGTTGGGGTACCTTTGTCACCAGAAACTACATGGCAAGTTCAGAAAGCACTTGCTGAATCAACTGCTCTAGCCAGAGTACTGGCAGGCATGCCAATAAGAAGATAAGTATATGCATTAAAATGATATTGAATCTGAGCTAATGAATCTTGGAGTGTCCTATGTGGCAAAGAGATGTTCAGGTGGCACTTAATGAGCTTGGCTGGCTCTGCACTGCCCCTGTACCATCTCAGCCATCCTGTAAAACAGGAATGCAGTATTGAAGCCATCCTAGTGACTCCATAAAATAAGCCTGGGTCTTTAGAGCTATTAGCTTGTGTTCTGCAGGCACAGCGTGGCTAAACTGCTCACAGATCCAAGCTGGCTGGCAAGGCAGTACAGCTGTCTTTTTCTGGCACTGGGCCTAAACTAATAAGCCTGGATGGCCCAGTGCTGGCTTAGTATGGGGAAAACTCAAGTACCTTTGCTTCTGTGGTATGATTAAAACTCAAATTGGATAAAGCACCCACAGATAACTGAGTGTTGATTGCACATAAGTTCAAAACCTCACAGAAAATGTATGGCAAAGCCAACAGATGTACATTGCTTTTCTGCATCTTAAGTCTGTGCCTACAAGAAACAGTATGCTGGTCTGTTTCCCCTGACCAAAAAGAGGTATGTTTTCAGAAATATCAGATACAAAAGATTATTTCTCGTTCCAGATTAGTTAGTGGATAATAAAACAATTATTAACAGAAGACATCTATGATTCCAAGTTGTTATATAAATTCTAAAATAAAAATAATTTTAATAAACAGATATGGGGACTATTCCTTGCATCATTCACTGTCAACAGCAATCCTGATTATGGATGGTCTCCCTGTAATAAACTTCTCATGAACAGACTACGTAACATTTCTCTCCACATCCCCTCTATTGGGGGGGAATATATGGTCAATAGACATAACTGCAAGCAATCGGTTTCATTTGAGACTCTTCAAACTGGTCAATGTATTGTAAGCTATTGGAGTTCATGGCATAAAGCTGAGCATGTACATTCCATAAGTACATTATAAGGGTACTTGGAGGGCTAAAGCCTAATAGGATCACACTGACAGAAAAGGCAGCCTTATCCACAGAGCTTTCAGGAGGAGATCACTTGAGTAGTTTCTCATAGAGCTATAAGTCATGGAGTAGAGCAGAGAACCAGCTTCTGCCATCCAGGTCAGAGCTGGGTGGTGAGATAGGTGTAGGGAGTGTGCTAATGATAACCAAATGCTAGATTGGGATCTAGTGCTTGAGCATCCTGTGCTTCCCTTTAATGGAGTAGTATGTATGCACTCTAATGTTTCCAAGCTTACTTGGTTTCAAAACAGATACTCATATTTAGAAGCTATTTACTTATTCTAGGATATGTTTAAAAAACAAAACAAATAAAACAACAAAAACAAAATACTTGTGCATAATGTCCACTCAATACTCTTTTTTTTTTTTTTTTTGTGCCACGCAAATAAAATTGCCTTTCATTGAAAATCTTGCTAGGATGAAATCATTTCCTTTTCTAGGAGTATGCCTACTGCTAAGAGTGCACACTGCACTTTTTTAACCCTGCCAGGAAGAGATCACAAATATTCCTTTCTTCCTGCCCCTTCCTACTCAACTATTAATCAAAATACAACGGTTTATGGTCAGGAAAAGAATCTGAGAGAAAAAAAAAACAACAAAAACTCACCAAAACATGTATATTGCTGGAGAAAAATTTAAAAAGAAAAAAACAGAAAAAAAAACACCCAAGCACACTACCATGTAACAACCATTCAGAACCCACAGTATTTCAGTATTTGACACACACAGTGAGTTTCTACAGTACAGCAATAGAGAGTGAGAGGAGTCACCTTTGATTCCTCATAATACTCCCCAAAAGCTGTGCAGTGAGGATGAAACCTTCCATTACTGACTTAGGATTTTAGTAATTACAGAAAAAAGTAAGTACTAATAGAGGGGGGAAAAGGTAAAGAAAATGTGTAAACATTCAGCATGCATGCACAACAAGACTGGAGACCAAAATGCAGTACCAGAGGTAACAACAGGTTACAAAAGTCCTGCCTCACCTCTCAGTGAAGGCTAGTGAATTTTTTCCTCTGTATTCACAGACATTCATTTCATAGAAACTTAGCTATAGAGGGAATGTATATGCAGCAGAAATAAGATTACAAAAAATTCAGCTATGACCTTTGATTCCCAGACAGAGGAAGAATTATCTACACTGACTCATTCTAGGAATTTTGAGTTCAGTCTTATGCTATAGTTGATGGAAGACCAGACATACTCTTAAGCATTAAAGAAATGATAAAATTAGTGGTAAGAATATCTGTAGCAAAAAACTAGAGTCCACTTGTCTAGTACTTAGGGAACGGAGTACTGATGATGGCTAAAATTGATTTATTGCCAATGTTTTACTCTATTACCTAAAGCAATTTGTCACTTTTCCTCTTTATGAAGTTACAATGTATAACACAGCTTGCTGATTAGTTCATAACAAACAGTAAGAATCTTCTGTATGTAACACTTCCACTGGTGTTTTGTTTTCTCTTTCTGTTAAAGTCAGTAACTAAGACAGTACAACTGGATATAAATCCAGTCTGAAAATGTACTTCAAAGTGCTCTTGGAACTAAAATCTGCAGCAGATCCAAAGGTGCAGTGAAGTACTCACCATTAAAGGACTTAAAGCTGATGCTGTTGGTTTAATTATTGGCAACATACACCCCTCTAAGGTACCAATCTGCTAAATATGGACCACAGAAAACAAAATCTCATGAACTAGGGCAGAAACCTCATAGACTCGCAGAGGTTTCTGGTGAAATTCACCTGCATAAATATATTCAAAGTTGAACAGCCCTACACCCACTCTCTTAAGTTTGTGCTAGGACTCCATCTGGATACAGTGCATAAGCACTTCTGCTTCACATCAAACGATTTTACACTCCAGAGCAAACTCACCATAGGCCTAACAGAGTTTAACAAAATACATTAAGAAAGCCATGCTTCATTTTTGAATGAAAACAAAACCAAACAAAATCCTATACAATAGTTACTTATAAAAAGTCTTTTGGTAGAATGTTTGTGTATCATAAGGAACATGCATAAGCCAATCTGACACCACTTTAGTGTGACTGGTCAAATCACTACTTAGACTTCTTCTAGGAAACCTCCCATAGAACAATGAAAAGAAAAGGTAGCTAGAGAGAAGTGAAAATGGCATTTGTTGTGTACTACTTCACCATGTCTTGAACTTTACAGATATCAAGTCATTCTTCAATGCCTAAGCATGAACAGCATACAGATGTGATTTCCTGGAAAGTCTTTCTGCACATCACATAAGACCAGACAAAGCCAGCTGCATGGTTAATTTTGCTGCTCCCTTAAAGAGATGGTAGTTGTATTTCACTGACTTGTCAGGAACTGCTTGTGGACTTGTGTTACTCTTTCCTGCCATGACTAGATCCCTTCTGAGAAACAGTGCTGTTAAGTAGCATATATAGCAACCTCTGAGTTAACGAAGCTACTTTTGATTTTTCAAGTTTATTAATGACAGCACTTCTCTTAAATGTAAAACTTGAAGCTTTGCTGAATCGAGGCTTGCTTTTATAAATTTTAAAGAGGCCTGCAAAGGGGTGGTTTGCAAATTCTTTCTGGTGTTGTATATTAAAGGAAAAAATGCCACCCAAAAGGATGTGGACAAGCTTGAAAAGTGGGGCCATGAGAACGTAATGAGGTTCAAAAAGGACAAGTGCAAAGTATTGTACTTGTGTCACAACAGTCCCAGGTATGTACACAGACTTGGAGAAAAACAAATCAAGAACAGCCTTGCAGAGTAGAACATGGAGTTCTGGTGGATGGGAGTTCTGGTGGATGAAAAGCTGATCATGAGCCACCAGTATGCTCTTGCAGTCAGTAAGGTCACCTGTATCCTGGGCTGCACCAAAAGAGGGGTGGTCAGAAGGGTAAGAGAGGTGATTGTCCCACTCTGCTAGAACTTTACACCCCTCCATCAGGAATAAAGCCTGGCCTGCTCTGCACTGGCATCGCCCCAGTTACTGTAGTAGTACAAAACATACAGCTCTCTACCCTTGTTCACACTGATGATGCATGCAGAATAGGAAATGCTTGCAAGGGTAATTTAATCTATCTGGCCTGTGTAAGGCTCTCTTGATAATCTTGGATGCCATGCCATGTTTCTGAATAAATGAGAAGTATGCCTCTGTGTTTTTTAATTGAAACAGATTTCAGTGTGCAGACTTCCATTAGCAGGCCATCCCCCTGAGATTGAGCAGAATCCAGGTGATGACAGCATTGCCAGTGCTGAAGTTTATTTCCATGCAATCTTGCATAAAGTTGTCCTGTTGGGAAAGAGCCCCCTGAAAGGGCTTGAAAAAGTAGTCAGTATGAATAAAGACAGAAAGCAGGTTTCAAAATCTGAATTCTGTCTGCCTGTTGCCAGCCAGTCCTAAACACTGCCTGATTGTCCAGGGAAGCCTGCAATCGTGTGGGAATACAAAGCTACACTTGTAATCTAGACAAGTGAATTGGCTGCTATTTCCCACACAACGATACAGATTTAGCTAGAATGCTCTCCACTGCATGTACAACCGAGGTAGAAATCCTTAACACTATTAGTCAGTAGCCTAGATTTTGGTTTTGCTTTGTCTGTTTCAATGGACAAGCATCAAAAGCGTGAACTGAAAGTACAGACATTTAAAATTAGGCACGTGCCTATTAATATTCAAAGTACATCTGTCCAAACCTCATTTTGAAAAGGATGACCAATAATGAGCTTCTCTGCAGGATCTAAGATGTGGTAGTCCCTGTTCTGATCACCTACTTAAAATGCCAGCCAAGTTTCTCTCGTGTACCATCACACTTTCAGAAACAAGTCTTTCTCCAGCCTCAATAAATACAATCTGGACCTCCACTTACGCATGCAAGGATCATATTCTTAGCTCATCCTTCTGTTCATCTCATGGTCTGTATCTACTTTAGAGAACAGAATAAAGCAAGACAGATAGAATAAAATGAAATCATTTATGATTCACAAAGAAAAAGGTAACTTGACTTAAAGTGCTTAAATTGAGTGACATCCCAGTTGTTTGTGATCATTCTCTGATTTATAAAATAATAATAATATTAATAATAATAAAAGATAAAACGTGGAAACCAAAAGTCAGACATGGACAGGGTATCTGGAGAAAGAAAAGCTGAACTGAGCTTTAACCTTGATCATGCACAATAAATAAAAAGATGAGGTTTTGATTTTATTTAACTGTACAGAGGCCAATTAAAATTTAAAAAAAAAAATGTGTCGAAATAAATTTAATGAAAGTCAATTGAAAGTGATAATGAACGAAAACTGAAGCTAAAAATTTCATAGACACCATTTGGTGGGACACATGAATGAATAAGATCCTTGCAATTTATATGTTTTTATTCAACAATGTAACAGAAAGATTTAATTGGGATGGAATCGAGGAAACAATTACAATGATCAATGAAACTGACATCTAAAGATGATTTTTTTCTTAGCTTTAAAGCTGTTTGTAAACATAGCACCAGTGAATTTATTTTACTCTCTTTATATCACATTGCTTTAATGCTGTCTTTCACCTGCAGGAAATCATCACCACATGCTGTGAAATGAGTTACCCATGTCTCATCTTAGACAGTAAAATTATCTCCTTTCATCCACAGTGCAAGATCAAAGGAGAAGGAAAGATTGTAAATGACTTGGAAAAATACTTTGAGTGCTACTTCACTGGTCATATCATATCACTCATGAGTTTGGATTAGGAGAACTTCTAGGAAGTACATGGGACAGAGTTACTCTTTAGAAATCAGTTGTAGTTATTGTTGAGCCTAGTCCAGAATGAAATTCAAGTATATTTTTGTGATTCAAGGTAAAATGTGCTGTAGCAAAAGCTACAGTTAGAAAGCCGGCTGGCCAGAGATATTACCTGCAGAAGCCAATACAAACCACTGTGCTAGCTTGTTATGAGAACAGAGACATCAAAAAAATAGTTCATGATAATTAAGAAAAACAACATCCAAAGTCCCTTCCTGTGGAGTAGGTGACACGGTGAAACAGTCAAATCATTTCCCAAATTGGGCAGCATGACTGTGATGCTATTAGCAGAGAAGGCACTGATTTATTACATTATTACAGTGGCTCTAGTTCTGTCAGTCCTCCAGTACAAAAAAAAAAAAACAACAAAAAACAACAACACATCCTGCTCCCCAGAGGAGGATTACAGGAAGTTCAGTAGCAGGAATGGCTATTTCTCCTTAAATGGGAATTCATGCTGCCCCATGAACACTCAAAGTACATTCATAATTAGACAAAGGGAAGACTCTGCAGTAGAGGAAAATAAAACAGTTTACATATAACTAGTATAGCAGAACAGATTGGAAGGATTATTAGCATATTCAAATAGAATTCTGGACCATACATACAGAGGTATGAATGCTGCAGCGATTCCTTTTGAAAACTGCAAATGAAAAATATTCTGATTTCCTTAGACCTGATTCACAATAGGATGTAGTGCCATCATCCTTCTTAAACACATGTACAGAAGACAAGAAACTGCACTGAAAAGAAATGGAATCAACTCCTACCCATGCTATCTTGGTGCATGGACTCAAGCCTCTGCTCACTGCACTTTCAACTCTCCGAGCTGAAACTGTACGCATGTCCACAGATGTGTTGAAATATCTCATCCCCAAGCAGGAAAATGACATCACAAACTATGTGTAGACATCTGCTCCCTTTATTTTTTTTCCATCCTGATAACGATGTCATAGATGATAGAAAGAAAGGTAAGGATTGTCAGGACAGGTATCCGAAAGGAAGGTTGCCCAGTGTTTACAACCTTTACACAGTGACAGGCCATCTCCTTGCTTTTTAGTAAGGCAGGCATCAGGAACAACACTGATTGGAATTACAGCTCAGAGCACCAATTGAATCTGGCTGTGGTGCACTTGCCTTTAAACATAAAGCTAATCTTCTATTGTATTTTCTTCAAATGCATTCCAGGAAGGTTTCAGCTAGCCACTCATCGCTGCAACTCTACTCTTCGAAATACTTCAGGAAAGAAGGAACTTTTCTACTCCAAAATATCTATGGAATTTAGGTCAGAGTAGCATTCTACTACAGCGGCTATTAAATTACAGTAGAAGGCTCGCTTTCTCCACCTAGTGGCTAAAATGCAAAGTTAATAACCTATGCCATAGAGGTACCCTACTGAAAAGCGTGAAATCCACCAGAAGAAAGAAAAGGAGTCACCCCAGTTTCCTAATACTTATTGGGCTTCATTATTTTTGAAAGTGTGACAAGTTTTTTCTCCTCCCTTGACCTTAATAAAAACAATTTTGCCTTCTGAGGTAAATTAAGGGACACAGATTTTGCCCTCATTGAAAGCTCTGGCTCCTAGAAATCCAAATAATTTGTTTGTTCACAACAGAGACACAACACAAACAAATCAGCCTGCTACTACAATGCTGAGATTTGCCCAGACACCTGCTGAGTACCAGAAGAGGAGGAAATGCAGAGGTGCTGTTTCTCTTACAGTTGTGCTCTTAAATTCACTGTTTATAAGGTTAGCTGATTGGTATGAAGCAGAGAAGCCTAAGCTCACACTGTGCTTGGCTGCAACTCCCTTGTCCTGGACAGGCAGACTGGAGGTTTCAAGGGTAAATGGTTTTAAGCTGAAGGAGGGAAGATTTTGGTTGGATATCATGGGAAGTTCTTTACTATGACAGTGGTGAGGCGCTGGAACAGTCTGCCTAGAGAGGTTGACAGATGCCCTGTCCCTAGGTATTCAAGGTCAGGTTGGATGAAGCCCTGGGCAGCCTGGTCTAGTTTTAGATATGGAGGTTGATGGCCCTGCATGCAGCAGGGGGTTAGAGCTTAATGATCCCTGAGTTCCCTTCCAACCCAAGCCATACTATATGAGTCACAGGAAGGCCACAGCTATGTACTTTTCCACTTGTGTCCTTCAGCCTTACAGAAAGGGGAATAAGATCTACAGCTGCATTTGGCAAGTATCTCCAACAGGATAGCCCTTCAGTGATACAATTCTCCTGCTTCAACTGGCTTTATGGGGACATTAAATGCTTGATCTGGTCCACAGGATTCAAATGGTTTGTTTCATGATTGTAGCCAAAGTTTACTGCGTGTGCAATTATTTTCCAAGGCCAAATGAAATTGATACAAGGAAACAAGAATGCTGATGGGTCCCTATCTAGATCATAAAGCAATCAGGAGAAGTAACTAAGCTGCTACTCTGAAAAGCTCCACTCACTGGCCTGCCTCTCCGTCAAGCAGCAATTCATGCCAGTATCACCTGGAAGATGCTCTATTTGTATTTACCTCCTTCTCTCAGCCACTCATCTAACCTAATTGGCTCCAAGTTCCACAAAAAAATGAGGTAGGCAAGAGACTGATGAAGTACCAAAACATAAGTTTTTCCCACTTTCTAATCTTCCAGTCCAAAAATTTCTCAGGTAAAACAGAAGGAGCTTGGCTGAGGAGCAACAGCTTAGCTGTATATGCAGGTGTGGATGGAGATCCATAAACACATTGCCTACTGGGTCATAAGGATCATGGTGTGGAAGAAGCATCTTTATCATATCGTAGGCAGTAAGATATGATAGGAAAAGTTTTCTTGGCTCAGACTTCCTGACAAACCCAGTTCCATCCAAAGGTATCTCTGCTTATTCTTAAAATCCAGAGAATTCAACACACTGAAGCTCATGAGGAAAAGAATCAGATGAATCTCAAATTCTCCAAAATGAACTTTGCAGAATAACTGCATTTATTACAACTGCATTTTTTAAAAGCATGGTTTTTGTTGCTCAAAATTCATAAAACCGGTTTGAGATAAAAGGGACCTAAACATGTGACAAGAAAAAATGTTAAGAGCCTTCCTGAATCAAGTTTGATTTAAAACGTATTTAAATGTTTTACAAGCCTGGACCATTGATGACAGTCACAAGCAGCTCTTGAAAGAAATGTTCTTATTTCAAAGATTTTCAGCATTGTAGGAGAGTTGCAAACAAAAGCAAACACAAAGCATACAGGGGAAAACATGTATTAACTTTGGTTTATAAAGGTATTATATACAGTGGGAGGAAAGGGGGATTACTTTTACAAAATTTACATTCAGAACTCCCTATCTATGTCTTAATCAATAAGTCATTTGCATCTTAAACTATGAAGAGATGAACTATACCATGCTTAGGAAGAGATTATAATTTATATTATGTACAGCATGTCTAAGATATATTGCATGTTAATTGGCAGTATGTCCTTTCAGAGCTACAATACTATATCTCCCAATGTCAAAAGGAGGTGCTTCCTTAACAGCATATTTTAAGAAGAGATACTGCTGACCTACTTCCACTCTTCTCTTCAGGCAGAGTAAAGTATTGAACAGATGCTTGCACTGTTATGAAACACTGCAATGTTCATTGCAACTTAGTAAGCAGAATCACTCTAAGTCTTAGAATTTAGGTTCAAAGTGGTAGTTTCATCTGTGTTTCTAATAGGTAATGTCAGTAACATATATTACTGTATGCCTCAGTAGCATATAGTCCACATTAGTAATTTGTCTTCTGCACTCAGAGAGATTGTGGCTTAGATTTGTTTTCATTATAAATTGAAGTGAGAATGTATCGTACATGTTTCTATAAACCAGGACAGATTTACAACCCTCTCTTCAGACCAATCAGGTCAAGTTATCTCTTCACTTCTTACCAGAGTCATACCTGCTGGGAAGTACAGCACCAAGTCAAGATCCCAGAACTAGAACAAAAAACCCAGTGGACCTGCACTGTCAGGCACACGACAGTGCAAATCCATTAGCTTGGTAATGTTTGATGTAGAGATAAAAGAAGGAATCTGACTATGTTTGTGCAGAACTAAATATTTTATTTTATCAAAGTTGGGAAACAAATTCATTGCAGTTTAACTACAGCATTTCTCAGAATAAACAACACGGATAAATAGTCCCTGTACACAAGTGACTGAATGAAGTAAATTACCTCAGAATCTTTGCTACCAAAAAAAAAAAAACAACCAAAAAAACCAAAACCCCAAAACAACCTGTGTCTTTGTTGACACAGTATATTCAAAGACTCAAAAATTTGAGCATTGCCTTTATGACAATGCATTTCTACAAGATGAGTAAGATCACTATGACTTGCTAAATGCAGTTAAGTTTCTAGTCACACTGCCTATTCCTCTATAATCTAGCTTGGCATCTGCCTCTTCAGGGAAGGATAACACCAACCAAACAATGTATAATAGATGACACTGCTGAGCTTAATCTCCTTCTCTATTCTACCAAAACCCACAGTGGAAATTTTGCAGTAGCTCTTCTGTTAATCTGTTACTAGCAATCTCTAATTTAAGTTCCCTCTATCTGACCAAAGGGATAGAAACACAGATCAATAGCACAGAGAGACAGAGCAGGATGGCTCTTCCAAGAAATTCATAGAAACAAAAGAAGAATTTGAACTTTAAAGGACATCTAGAAATAAGTGCTCTTAACACACTTGTCAAGCAAATGGGTGAAAGGTGGGGACTGGGGGAGTAATGTGCCCCTCCCACTGTAAACAGATCAAGTTCACAACCAACTGAAAGAACTGAACATCCATAAGCATACGACTTCTGATGAGATGCATCCCATAATCCTGAGGGAACTGGCCATCATAATTGCCAAGACACTCTCAATGACCTTTGAA
This sequence comes from Coturnix japonica, assembly GCF_054131305.1. Taxonomy (NCBI): domain Eukaryota; kingdom Metazoa; phylum Chordata; class Aves; order Galliformes; family Phasianidae; genus Coturnix; species Coturnix japonica. The sequence continues at coordinate 103,024,168 of NC_140664.1, forward strand.
TAGGTGGTCACGTAAAGTCCCCTGTGACTAGAGAAAAGGCAGTGTCACACTCATTTTTATGAAGAATAGTAAGGATGACAAAGGGGACTACCAATCTGTCAGCTTCAGCTCTGTGCCGGAGAAGATCATGGAACTGATCCTCCTGGAAGATATGCTAAGGCACAGAGAAGAACAGGTAGTGGTATAGGATAACCAGCATGGCTTCATCAAGTGCAGGTCCTGCCTGAACAACACAGTGGCCTTCCATGATAGTGGAACTACATCTGTGGACAAGGGAAGAACCAGTTATGTCACCTATCTGGACTTCACATGATCACCCATTACACCCTTCCCTCAAAAGTGGAAAAATGAAGCTGACTGTGAGGTTGTACTAAGAGAGAAGTGACCAAGGGCTAAATGTCCAGGTGGAAATCTGGGATTAATGGTGTCCTTCAGGGGTCAGTACTCTGGTGCTCTTTAATATCTTCACCAGTGACACTGACAGTGGGATTGAGTGCACCCTCAGCAAGTTTCCAGATAACATGAAGATGGGTGCAATCAACATGCTCAAGGGAGAGGGCACCATTGAGAGAGACCTAGACTTGTTCAAGCAGGAGAACTGCATGAGGGTCAACAAATCCAAGTGCAAAGTCTTGCACCTGGGTGACTACAAATCCCACCTTCAGTACAAGCTGGAGAATGAAAGAACTGAATGCAGCCCAGCTGAAAAGGTCCTGGGGGTACTAATGGATGGGAAGCAGGACAAGAGCCAGCAGTGTGCCCTCACAGCCCTGAAAGCCAAACATATCCTGGGCTGCATCTAAAGAACTGTGTCCAGGAGGTGGAGGGAGGTAATCCTGCCCTTCTACTTTGCACTGCTGAAGCCTCACATAGAGTACTGTGTCCTGATGTGGGGTCCCTCAGTACGGAAGAGACATGAACCTGTTGGAGTGTACCCAGAGAAGGGCCACAAAAACAATCCCAGGAGTGGAACACCTCCCCTATTGAGACAGTCTGAGAGAGCTGGAGCTGTTCAGCCTGGAGAAGAAAAAGATCCAGTGAGTCTTGAGAGTGATCTTTAAATATCTAAATGGGTGCTATAAGAAAGAAGGGGACAGACTGCAGTGAGGTCTGTGGTGACAGGTTAAGGGAAATTGTTTCAAATTGAAAGAGGAAAGATTTAGAGTGGATATAAGGAAAATTTAAGGCACTGGCACAGGTTACTCAGGGATGTGTTGGATGCTTGGATGCACCATCCCTGGAGACATTCAAGGTCGGGCTGTTCAGGGCTCTGAGCACCTGACGTAGCTGTAGGTGTCCCTGCTCATTGCAGGGGAGTTGGACTAGATGACCTTTAAAAAGTCTCTTCCAACTCAAACAATTCTGTGAAATGCCTGTACCCCGCTTCTTCTTTGTGAATTGCCTTAATAGCTTCATCTCGGAAGAAAATGGATTCTCTTTCCTTTCACTTTGAACACTTTTGTTTTGAACCAAATACATTTTATTGGACCCTGGGCCACTGCTGCCCCCACAAAATGATGCACTAAATAATATAAGGAAGGGTATTCACACTTTCATCTGAGGAATTACCCAAGCATCTGGAATCTAATACAGGGTGACAGAAGTCTCACACACAGGCTGCAAGAACAGAGCTGTATGCATTTTCTACTCAGACACAGGCTATTTTTAGATGATATTGGCTCACTAGCCAACCAAGATTTACTGCTATCCTAAAGGTGAGATGGAAGGGCAATACAACTCATCACTAACTCAGTAGAAGTGAATGTTACTGTTGCAAACATCCATGAGGTTTTTACCTTGGCTTTTTTTTTTTTATATATATATATATCTTCTTAGAAAATGTTATTAATACTCCCCTAGTTATTTAAAGGAGAAGAGGCATTTTTCTGGGTTTTTTTTTCTTTTTTTTCTTTTTGCAACAATTGCTTAATATCCTACTCAGATATGCAAGTTATAGCTGTATGTACATTACAGCCAGCAAAAGCAATCATGCGTTCATATCCCAGATTTCCACCATGAAAGACAGTATGTTGCTGGTATAAATGACAGCTATTTGCACTACTTAGTCTCCAGATGCAGCAAAGGTTATTAATAATCAATATGAAATAGAGAATTCTTTTTTTTTTTTTTTTTTTTTTTTTCCTGTGCTCTTCTGCAGTACTTAAGGGATTGAAATAATGAAGCTGTCGGCAATGCCTTTTTAAAAAGGTAGCTGCAGTTAAAAATATATCCAGAAATGCAAAGTATGGAAAAAGCATGCCCAAAAATCAATGCATTACTCTGGGGGAGGGGAGAGAAGCTTCCACCACAGGCTCTGATCCCCAGTATCTCTACTCCCTCCCACACTGTCCTAATCTACTGCATTCTGCTGAACCAGTTTCACATAGAGAACTGATACCTGAATGTCTCTATCACCTCAATCACTACCTACCTTGTATTTTTGCACTAACAAAAGGTAAACAGGGTAATTTCATTATCTGCTTCAGCAGACATTTAAAACATAGTAACACATTAAGCTTAGAGTCCACCACCCACTAAAAGGAAACTCTGAAGATGAAAGATGTACTTCAAATAAGAGCTGCTGCAAACCAGGAAGAGTTTGCGCAAGCAGGAGCTTGGGACAGAAGCAAAGCAGTTTGTGGAAACTTGGCTTTAATCCCCAGAAATACATCTTCCAGCCTTCTGAACCTCCAAAAGATTAGGAAGTCTGATTTGAATGAGTACAAGACTGAAGCTATACTTCAGTTTCAATATGGTCTTACAAACCCATTTCAGATTGCCTCACTATTCATATCCTGAAAACAACACACACTTGGAGCATTTTACTAGCCTTGGTCTTAATGCAATCCAAACAGATCCTCTCTACCACATCTCCTTTTTCAGTGATGTTTGGGATAGTATGAACTGTTAACTCTTTACCCATGAAAACAACTTCTTCTCCAACTCCTGCCTAGCCTGATGTTCATTGTAATTTCCAGTTAAATTCTGGGAAACAAACTGACAGCTGAAAGAAAGGAGCCTGCAATACATGCCTAGCTCTCATCTATGAACCACTCCTAGGAATGGCTCAGAGTTGTAACAAAAACTAACCTGATGTAAGGCTTTGGTTTTATTTTAAATCATGCCCCCAGAGCCAGGTTAGCTGTAATTGACTTGTGTTTTACACAACACTACAACGTGTTTCCCTTACGAGTATTATTCATTCATCATGCCTCAGTCTGACACATTGCTGCTTTTTAGCCTGTTTCAGTGTTCTTGTTTTGGGTGCAGCACTGCAACATTATTCAAGAACTGCTTTCCAAGCCCTGACTTGCTTCAACATTACTTCAAATTCCACAAGTTTCTGCCTTAGCTACTTCCTCGTCTAATAACTACCCATTACCCCAAGTTGAGCCGTGCACGGCTTACACTTCAATGATGGTCAAAGTATACTGTGGATGCTTAACAGTCCCACTCACCACTGAGCTGCCTCAGGGACCAATCAAGCATCCATTACACTTCAGTTCAAGTCATGTTCTCAGGAACATTGAGGAGATGCTTCTCTGAGTTACACTGTAAACAGCCATAGTTAATTAAAAGGATGTCACAGATTTACCTCCAGTATTCCTCACTACTTCTCTAGTAGCAACTGAGTTGCTGAAATAAGGCCAGTAGCTTTGGGTTAACATTTCAGAGGTACAGATACCTGCCTTCTTCCATGACCTAAGAGCAGAGTTGAGGCATGTGTGCTGATGCAACATCTTCATGCTCATCTGTTGTACCAGAGAGCACAATTCTAGCATCTTTGCCCCAAGAATAACAGTCTCCTCAGAGTGACAGGGTGCCATCTCCTATCAAGATACTGAGATACACTGTGCCCTCATAAGAACTGTTTTAGGGTTTTACTCAGCCTTTAAGAACAGATGAGCTCAATTGGAAAGAGGTTTTACAAGTGGGCAATAGAAGTGAGGAAAGAAGACATGTAAGCACCGCAACAGAAGACTCGCAGGGAGGTGGGAAAATGCAGAAGGTGCAGGATCTATAGCCACAGGAACTGTTGACTCAGACACAGCTAACTTATTGTTACAAACTGTACAACTGTATTGTTAGACTTACAAAATACAGCTTCATTTTTCTGGGTTTGCTTACTATTTCCATGGGAAAGAGTTGCAAAAAAGTTAGCAAAGTAAGTTTTTCACAATTATACACATAGCTTACGTCCCTCTTCTGTTTTCTCCCATGCTGTAATCTCAGAAATGCACACTATGAGAAATGGATGGGCAGAGAGTTAATGTTTATAACATATTGCACATTAGTCTGTAAAAATGAGATATCTACATAAGCATTCAAATTCTGATTCCACAGTCTTGTGTGGTTGCACACATAAAAAAACTAAGAAAGGCTGAAAATTAATCTTCGTGAGAAATATGCTAGGTGCTGGTTAAGAAGATGACCCTGTTAATATGTTCCTCTTCCTTAACAGCTCTAAAGCAGACAGGCAATTGAGCACCATTTCTACTGTATAGAAATTGATTCCATATTAAAATGGTAGTCCTATGAAAATACTGCAGCACCCTTGGGAGTCATAGGCAGCCATATGTCTTAATTTTGCCTCAGAAGACGTACTGACAGTGTATTACCACTTGTTCTATTTCTAGGAGCCATAGCCTGTTGAATATGTTGACAAATGGAATATGTATATTAAGTAAACGTGGATAATTATTTGTTCTCAGACATGGGTGTGCAGCTTCCTCTCACTCCAGTGCATACGTAAGTATGGTCATGGAACCCTATTTGCACTGTAAATTCACATGAAGTGTTAAGGGCCTACAGAGGGAAAGAAAAAAAAAAATAAAAAAAAAATGACAACAGTCTGAAAAAAATAAAGAGAGGAAATAATGGTATATCTGTATATAGTTATCAGTTCATCCATTACAAAATATTCAAGTATAATCACACAGCTATTAGTTCATCTAATTATAGGCTAGATTCTCAGCTGACCATTTGGCTACTGACACCATTGTTAATGACATTATTGCAGTTTCTACCAGTTGAAGGTATTTTTTCTGTTCTTTCAGAACAACCACCAGCCTTACTCTATACACTCACAGAACAACTTGTGGTGACACTCATCAGATTTGATTATGAATTAATTCTGAGAAAGTTCTGATGGAAGTTGAATTTTGTAGGTGATAAGAGGAAATTCCAGGACTTCAGTCACAATTCAGAAGTTTCCTTTATTTGATTTAAAGTTTTTGGTGTAGAAGAGGGGTGGTGGTTTTTCCTCCACATTTTTGTAATGCTACAGGAAGTTATATGTGGGGTTGAAATACACTGCTTTAATATGATTTTGTTTCCAGATTGGAGAAAATACCCGGAAAAAAAAGGCAAAACAACATATTATTTTAGCCCCAGAAATTGTTCCCTCAGGTACTGAAAAAATGTAAATATTAATCCAGTAATACTACATTTTACAGTAACTCACTACCTCCATTTTGACTTCATTCAAACTCAAGTCACATGCTGTATAGTCATCTTTAACACATTCACCTGCCAAAGCAAACTTTTTATTATACCCTCCCCCAAAACTGCAATAACAAACAGAACATAAAAGAAATTACTAAATCTTGTATCATTGGCTGTCAGTGTGGAATTACATAACCAGGAGATTTTTATTTCCATAGTTTTGTTTGCTTTGGCAATTGATACCTCTTCCTCTTGTGTTTTAAAGGCTGGCTTTAACAAAATGACAACTTAAAAGCCCTCCTTATTCACAGCTTGATGTTGAAATGGAATCAAGCCAGAGCTGGAACGACTTTCCAAATTAGCAAGGGAACCTACTGTTGAAGTAGACTATTACCCTGCATGTGTTTGTGCATACAGGCTTATTTCTTCACACCCACAACTGTGCTAGCTATCATTTACTCACCTCACAAAGCTGCCTTCTTCCTGTTTTTCTTCTTAGAGAATTTAGTTAAAAACAAAGGAAAAATCAAAATCAAGTATTATTGCGCTTAAAAGCACTTAGCCACTTCAAATACCCAAGCATCATCATATCATTTCAGAAACAACAACGAAAGTGTCTTGAATCACTCAAGGAAAGCACAGCAGTCTACATTTTCAAAGAGGATGAGCATAAACTCTGAACGTCACACGTCTAGCAAGTGTTTATATGACATGCAAAAAGCCAGGGCTGCAATCACACCAAGGAAACATACTGTGCAAATTGTTGGCTTCCAGCACAGCTAAGGAAGCTCTTTATATTCTTACAAAGTCAAAGCTTTTTTTTTACTCTCTGTACCCCAAAACATACCACTGAGGGAAACCAACAAACACAACCACTTAATAAGCTGGTATTTTAAGTCACAGAAAATCACAGAAACATAACAAGGAGTGCCACAAGCAGTTAATGACAAAGACAAAAGACACACTTTCTGTCCTAAATTTCAGTGCTTTGTAGAGAAGGATCCTGAATTGTAATGCAGATTAAGAAAAATTACTTAGTTATGGGGCTGACTTGCTTGCAGGCATTCATGAAGCAGCCTGGATGCAAAGATGTCGGGCAGTGATTTGCCAGACGTCTCCTGAATATTTTCTCACTGATTTCAGTTCACACTAAAATCCAAATCTGTCATGGCTCCTTATAGAGAGGCCCCAGAACTCAGGAACAATGAGGAAGGTCACTGAAGAAAAGTCATGCAACCCTACATCTCCCATGAGATGAAGGAAAAATATCACATGCTATAAACTATGTATGTCCACAGGCTAAAGTCATGGTGTGATCGAACCTTGCAACTCAGGATCTCAGTAATAACAAAGTTATTATCTCTCTTTTAGAGAGCAACCTAAAAGTAGGAATTTCATAACAGAGCAAATGGCATACAGGGCCTAAAATGACTAGCAAAGTTGCAGAGACAGCAGCCATGAAACTACATGTCAAGGACACTAAAGAAACTGCTGACTGATAATGAACTACATTTGAAAATACATAGCTTATTCCAGCCTGCAAAATAAACTACCTCACAGACTAACTCCCCAGAACAGCCGTTACCACTCACATTTTCTTCTTCAAGCCACCTTGCTGCACTCCTCAGGCACAAATGATGACCCTGGGATGGAGCACTGAATAGCCCAGCTCACCTACATGAAGGAAACCCTTTACATGCCTTACAGCCTTCCTCATCAGTTGCAAGCACCTCTAATTAGAGTGCTGGAAATAGCATTCAACTGAGGCCAACTAAGCTTTTCCATCTATAAGAACTAATCCCCAAAACTTGAAGAAATTCAGTGTAGACCAGGAGATTACTTTAATCATAGAATTACAAAACAAACAGGACATCAACTCACATACATCAGGTGCCTGGAGCCCTGACCAGCCTGACCTTGAATGTCTCCAGGGATGGTGCATCCAACACATCTCGGAGCATCCTACGCCATTGCCTTACTGCCCTCACTGCATTAAAAAAATAAAAATAAAAAATATCTTCCTGATATCCAGTCTAAATCTTTCCTCTTTCAATTTGAAACAATTTCCCTTGACCTGTCACCACAGACCCCACTACAGAATCTGTCCCCTTCTTTCTTATAGCACCCCTTTAGATATTGAAAGGCCATTCTCAAGACTCATTGGAGCCTTTTCTTCTCCAGACTGAACAGCTCCAGCTCTCTCAGACTGTCTTAATAGGGGAGGTGTTTCACTCCTGGGATCATTTCTGTGGCCCTTCTCTGGATGCGCTCCAACAGGTTCATGTCTCTTCTGTACTGAGGGACTCCACATCAGGACACATTATTCCAGGTGAGGTCCCACCACTGCAGAGTAGAAAGGCAGGATCACCTCCCTTCACCTCCTGACCACACTCTTTCTGATGCAGCCCAGGATATGTTTGGCTTTCAGGGCTGTGAGAGCACACTGCTGGCTCTTGTCCAGCTTCCCATCCATCAGTACCCCCTGGACCTTTTCAGCTGGGCTGTGCAAGACCTTGCACTTCCCCACTTCTTCTTCTCATCCTGTTTCCAGCTTCTTTCTCTTGTACTTCCACTCCTGCCTTTTGTTCTTCTCATGCATATCACACCTCTGTTACCAGAGAGTTTGTCCTCTGCTGCACAGAGCTGCAGCGGCTCCATTCAGGAAGGGACTGCTCACGACTCACAGGAAGCGACTCACACGTGGAGAGGAGCATCAATTCAGCACAGCAGGAGAAATTGCAGAGCACAGCCTGGAGGGGAGGTCGGTGCGACAGAGCACTGTTCTGGAGCATTCTGTCTTCATTTAACTTCCTAATAAAAGTAGGTTAGAGCATCCTGATATTAAAGAATTGTGTGAAAAGAAAAACAAGGAAAACATTGCAAGAGAGGGGAGGAGGAGTGTGGCGTCCTTGTGTAAGAAACATGCTTGCAGGTAATGCACAAAGAAATTATCTCTGATGCATGTATATGGGATGGTATTGTCATTCTCTGCTTAGCAGTTTGCAGCTATGTATGTTTTTGTCAGTGGCAAGGCTGGGCAGTCATACCTCTACACCTCCATCTGGGGCAGAGACTGAAAGGAGACCTCAAAGTTGGGCTTTTTTGTTTTTATTTTCCCCAGAAGCCAAGTCCCTGAAGATCTAAAGTACTTTGCAAATACCACCTATTATTTTCTTCACACAGATGTGAGAAAAGACTCTTATTCCCATTTTTTCCAGACGTGGAAACTATTGATCGCTTCCCAAAAGTTAGTTCAAGATGGACACCTGGACTAACCTGACACAGGAGAAGGGGTGGGGTGATTCAGACTGCTGAACTGAATGAAATAATGGATGTTAAAAGAAAATACCCAGAGAACTACGAGGAACCTAGTGCTATAACTTCATAATACTTATTAATGTAGACTGATAAGAAAGGAAAAAAAATAGACCATCAAATCAAGAGTTTCTACCTGTGTTATGATGGATAGCTGTGATCCAATAGAGACATTTGAGTGGGATTTCATAATACACTATCTCTGTTTTAATCAGGCATTATGAAGCTGAACCAGGACTTATATACTTCACAGCCACTTTGGATTATTGAACGCTCACAGTAGGCTAAAGGAGCACTTACAGCTCATCAAATTAAGCAAAAATGTACAAATTAAGTACCATCAAGCCTACAAGCCATTGCATTTACAGGGAGAGAAGAAGAGGAAACAGTATAGTGTTAAAGGATGAGACATTAAAATGCACTTTGCAGTATGCTTTTAAGAAATGACATTCATGACTGAAGAAAACAATTAGCGAGCATCTCAGTTCATCCCTCATAGCAAGCTAAGATCCATTTTCACACACCTCCACGGACAGCTATCTATCTTTCCTGGTCATTGATTATTACATTATTTCCAAACAGCTTGATTTGTTTTCTTGCATGTATGCTGCAGCTTATACATCACACCCATCATTTAAGGGAGGCTTAGACTGTAGCATAACTGCTGCTTCATGCATACCAAGCACTAGCATCTAGAGCTCGTTCTGAAGGATACAATGAGGACCAGAGGCACTACTATGATATGTGCCAAAACTGCAGCATTCTGGATGCTGAGCTACTTTTCCATACCATAAAAGTTTAGTGATCCTAGGAATTATAATTCTTCTTCTTGCTAGATGACCATTGAGGGTACACAGAGCCTCTCAGCTTGCTGTTCGGCACAATGAGCTTGCCAGTAACTCAAACACTAATCCTCTGCTGTGCTGCTGGTTCCTGGAATCCACACCCATCATAAAACATGAAGGAATTTTTACTGCTGGTGGCTCCCATGCAAGTCTGTGATATGTTCAGGACTGCTCAGGTTCCAGGCTAGGACAGATAAGATGTTTAGAGCAGGAAATAAAGGGCGTCAGGTGCCTGGCCATTTTGGAAAGGGTTGGAAATAAAGGCTTTGAAAGATTAGGGGGAAAAGAGGACAGTTTTGCTATTTCAACACCTAATCAGAAGAGAGGGAAGGAACAGCTGGAAACTGACAGATAAAGAAAAAAAATGGAACAAGATCTTTTTTCCCTTCCACTACCTACCACTGTAACATTTGTGTTGCACCTCTTATTGTGAGAGCTAGCGGGAAATGCCATAAAGCAGTGATAACAACAGAAGGTAAAATATCTTCCAAAAGCAAGGAAAGATTGACATTAGGAATTATGAAGGAATTATAATGGCTGATAAACTGTTTGCAGTAGGACAGCCATATAACTTCAACCCATACTGCAGTCTTTCCAACAAGATCCTTAACAATTAGCACTGTCTTCAAAAATTGCACTATTTTGCGTGTCTGTGCATGCCAGACCTAAGACATTAAGCAGTCTGCTGACAAATCTCACTGAAGACTCTTCAGTTCAAAGTGGTGTCTTGCATCTAAAACAAATGAGGGAAACAAATGAGAATTAATTAAGAAAAACAAAGGTGATGCCAAGTGTCAATGAGACTGGTTGTTTTTTTTTCCTAAATATATGGCTTATGATGCAGTAAACGTTAGATGAGTACTATTTTCCAGCTTCTTTTAAAATGATTTTTCTGCATGCATGTCAGAATTCATTGCTACACAGTTCTTCCTTTTAAGGTTTCTGATCAAAGTACCAAAGAGGCAAATTAAGACAAAGAAGGCAACCAGCTCAGATAGAAAGAGCATTTCCTTTCCATTTCCTATTAAAGCATTTGGTAAGTAGTCCTTATTGCAATGTGGAATGGTTGGGCTGAAAGAATTTCAAATTTGTCTTCCAAGGAATAATCCTTTGATGACAGAACTGCAGTCTCGAAGGAAGACGTGGCAAGAACTGAAGTTTAGAAAAAAGGGGTTAACATCGGTTGTATTGGAAAGTAAAAGCTCATAACATGCATTGTGTGTTTAGTCATGTTTATTTTGAATAGTACCGACTGCTGGTAGTATGAATATCCCAGATATGGAAGAACTATTTCTAGCATGGTCACAACGAAAAGCACTGGTTGGTTGGTCTTCCTATTCCTTCTGTGATAGGCTCAGAGACAAACAAAGTTGGTGAGATTTGTAGGTGTCACTCATACATTCTCACCAGCAAATACACACCTATTCCTATGTGCATTTGTACATACGTTTGTACGAGTAATATATATACACACACACATATAGATTGAGGCTATGGATTACAGTCTGTGGTGCCATCTGGTGGAAAGAAGTCAGCAGCAGCTTTACTGCTGTGGGAAAGTTTACAAGTGTAGGTATCCTTAAAACAAGGAAAGAAAGAATACCATCCCAAAAGAAGGTGGCACTCAGGAATATGATTTACAGGAGATATGGTGTTCATAAAAAATATTCAGTTCCAGGCTGCCTTAAACACTAAAGCTGTTCACTTTGACTGTCCTGCTCTGTCAAACTCACTGATGTTGATCAGTAGACACTGATGTGCCACTAAAATCACAAAAAGCTTAAGTAAGTTATGGAAAAAGGTAAAGTTTTAAAGTTTTCCTAGTGCCTCTAACAGCTGTTCTCATCCTAACTTGGTCTGAGATAGATGGGTTTAAGTCTTGTAAGTTTATCAAAGAGCCAAAATCTTTAACTGTAATGCATCCTATGGTGAGCCATTCTACAGCAGCAAGTATTTAATTGAATACAAGCTTTTATTTTCTTTTTATTTTCTTTCTTTATTTTTTTTTTTTTTTTGTTATTTATTTATTTACTTTTTTGGGATGCCCTGCCAACTTAATCTGGCATGAAATTTCTCTATTTCTCTCAGTAGATGAAATTTGTGGGAGAGGGATGTGTAAAAACAATCTGTTTGTAGGAATATTAAAGAGTAATATTTGCCATGCAGACAGGGAGGGCCAGTCTCCATGTTTTATTTGGAGATTTTGGGTTGGCTTTCTCAAAATTCCATTTAGTTCCTGAAGGAATAATAACAAAGAAAAGGACTAGTTACTTTCTAAGAGTAAGCTGTTGACTTCAAGGACGACACTCACATCCAACTAAACTAAGCCCGAGGGAGTCTGCCTTAGAGGAATAAGGTCTAGTTCTGTATAAGGTTATATAAAACTGGGTCATTTGGTAAAATTTATTTCATAAAGAATTATTATGTGTATTTACAGTTATACCGAAGATTATGAATCAGATATAACACCATTACGGTTTCCATGGCAGAAATTAAATCAGTAAAGCCAGGGATTGCTGTACAGAAACAAAGAAACAGTTGAGATCTTCATTAGTGAGGATAGCTACGTTATCTCTTGCTCATATTCTTTTAAAGGTTGCTTAGCCTACCTTAGCTTTCTTATCTTCAGATGAAGACCTTGAAATGAGTCAGGAATCTGACATCAGTTAAATGATGATACAAGATGTTTCAGAAAAGGCTGGAAAGCGTGTCAATGATTCTATGTGTCACAAAGAAAATACTCCAGAAGATGAGACTGTAAGCACACAGGTGAACAAGCACATATGTGCGTCCATGTGCCAGCTGATAATTACCTTCCACTGGTGAGCCACATGTGCCATCTATGCTTGTTTTTCATTCCTTTTCATTGCCCATGTTCTCCCTATCCATTTTCTATTTAGCACTTATCTATCACATCCCTCCTTTCTTCTCTCAGAAGACCCTGTCCACCTTTCTGAGGGCCAGCAAGCTCTCTCAGTGAAGCAGATGGAAAGGCAGTGCAGAAGAAAGGTGATATGACTAAGCAATAATCCCATCCCTGTTGAGATAACATCCTAATCCAATGGCAGTTTTTCTTGAAAAGCATTTTGGATAAGATGTTATGACTTGAGCCGTGGCTAAACCATCTTTATCATCAGCAAATTAAATTTACTGCTTGCCCTCCAACAGCCAGCATTGTCAAAATATTCTCAAAGCTCAGCCAAATAAATAAATAAAAAAATATAAAAGGCTAAAAGGTAAGATTTCTGTTTCTACCACTGCCTCATTTCTGCTAGTCTTGTTTTTCACTTGTGTTCCTTTGCTTCTCATTGCTTATATTACGATGTCTGAATCACTGACTTCTCCTCGTGAAGTCAGCCAGTAAATTCAGCAGAAAAACTCTTATTGAATTAATTGGGAATAGAACTGGATTTACTGTCCATTGCTCTAATCTGTTAGATTACTTTCCTGCTGCTATTTCTTTCTTTTATATAAATAAACTAAGAATGTTGAGATGTTGTGCTTATTGGCCAATGCAGTTATTGGAAGAATTGAAACTTGACAAAAGCAGTGGTTATCTTTGAAAACAATCTTTGTATATTTTTAGCAAAGTTTGTTGCCTCTAGTTTCAACTCACTACGAGTTGATCAAAAAAGAGACTTTCATTTTCTGCATAAATGAAATCATTTTTCAAAAACTATGTTTCCCTTTTTTGCTGTCTTGTAACTGAGCTCCTCCCCGCTCACCACCACCATCAGTACAGTCCATTAGCAGAAACTTTTCCCCCAGTTTCTCTATCTGAATTCAGAAATAGAAGCTGTGGATGCCCCACAGCTAGGCTGGATGTGGCTTTGGACAGCCTGGTCTGGTGGTTGGCAGCCCTGCCCACAGCAGGAGTGTTGAAACTGGGTGATCTTTGAGGACCTTTTCAACCCAGGTCATTGTATGATTTCATGAAATAACAAATGGCAGAGGGGTATTCATTTGTAGGACAGCTGAGCAAGTTCAGCAGTGAATGCCTGGAAGACTCCGTGATGTGCATTGTTATTGTGATTAATGACTTACTACTGATGCAGAACCATAAATTCATACAGGATGTTTCAAGAGTAGGTAAGAAAGCAATAGGTTCTGCTGTGCAAAGTTACACCAGGTTACAAGGTGGTGGCAAGGATTTATACAGCTAAATCTTAACAGATAAACAAGTGCTTTACAAAACTATATGTTTATATATGAATATGTTTCTGTTCTCTTTGTAGTTCTGGAAGCACTGTCTTTTCATTATTTGTGGGAGGGAGACTGGGTCTGTAGTGGCTGAGAATTCCAGAATATAAATAGAACTAGCATTTAACAAGGTAGCTGATTCATTTCTGCATAAAACCTTAAAAAAGGTCATTTGAAGACAATTTGTTTATGAACACTCACCTGAATTGAAGTCCTGCCGAGGAAGCCAGCCATAAATGGGAAAGTGTCACAGTTCTGGGAGCAGGGCAGGGGGTTGCTTTTAGCCTCAGTGGTTTCATTGCGGGTTCACAAAAGAGCATTATCCTGTGCAGCTCCAGTGTGATCTTTTAACTGAGGTGCTGCCACGCATCCTCACTCAGCAATAAACTCTTCTAAAAGGTTGTGGCACAAACTTACAGTGTAGAAAGTAGAGGTCAGTAGCTTTTGTTAACCTAGAAAGTATTTCAGCAATCAATGGCAAAGCAAGTACAGCTGGGGATGTATCATCTGCCGTGCTAGTTTAGATATCCCTTTCTGCCTGGAAAGGCTAGCAGAGCAAACTTGGGGCCTGAAGGACAATCGAGGATGTGAGTGCTCCTTATTAACAATTGTGCTTATCCTATGGATCAAGCTGACTCCTCTTTCTTCGGCTGTTGCAAATCTGCAGGAATGTCGTATGATTTTGTGCATAGCGGATGGTACCTTTGATGTAATTGCAAAATATGGAGAAAGGAAGAAAAACTCTAAAAAACCTCCAGCTGGTGTAGGTGGATATATAAGTGAAATCTAATATCATGAGAGAGTATAAAATTAGAAAAAAAACCTATCCTTATATATGAATGCTGTGTTAGCTAACACGGAAAGAAGTGGTGGGATCAGAAGTGTTTCAAACTGAGGCAAGAGGGCACACACAGCACCTCAAAGCCATAAGGATACCTTTTATACACACTTCCACATATATCACACTTCTACTGAGACCATGATTGTATTTATGGGATCCATGCACTTTATTCAAAGGTGCAAACAAGTCTCCTCCATAACTGATCCTTCTGGGCTGCTGTTTCCCTATTCCCTCTGCAGTTCCACAAGGTTTCCCATTACGTGTAGCCTCTAGTGTAGGGAGTGTTTCAGCTGGCACCTCTCACAGGTTGCTTCTGGCTCCATTCTTAACACACCTCGTAGGTATTTCCATTGCTTTTTCTGAGCTTTAATTACTGAAAATGTGCCTGTGCAGTATCAACTGACACTAAACTGATTTCCTCTTTAATGTCAATTGAAAAATGAGTTCCGTTTCTTGCTCCAAACACCGCTTTCATGTCAGTTATTTCATGAGCCCAGGAGACTTTTACTAGAGCAGCCAGCTGCCATGACTGGAATTGGGCCTCTTTCCACCAAGCTCTCGTTGCACAGCCTCAGCTATTACTTATTAAGTTCTGTGCTTACAGCGACAGTGCTCAAAACCTATGGGACCAGCCACTGTACAATGCTCTGCATGTGGTGGGAGGTGGAGTCATGGCTGCAGGGTGCTACTGTGCAGACAAAAGGAATAATGAGGTCTGTTGAAAGAAAAGGAGGTTCAGACGTTTCTTAAGTGAAGTATGGGAAAGGGTGAAGGTGCTTTTGTGTTGCTCATTATGGTGAAAAGATTCCCCAACTGAGAAGAAGGTGGGAATAGGGTAATGCTTAGGTCTTTCTCTGACCTCTGCACACAGGTCATTTTTCCAGTCTAGAGACTTGAATTCAGATTTTTTTTTCTCCATAGACCATATCTCTGCTGTGTCTGTTGTGCTGCATGGCATCTACAGCCATTAAGAACCAGGGCAACAAAAGCCCAAGTTTACATGGGCAAATTTGAGGTGGCTCAAAAGTACTAGCACGTGTTACTCGTGTGCATTTCTACCAAGAGGCTTTATTACTAAAAGTTTTGTAGGAAGAAGGCTGTTGGCTCTATAGTTGGCTTTTTTTTGTTGAAGCTTTGAGGAAAGAGATCCTGCTGATTGTTGTCAGGAGGAGCTGATGACATTTGTTGCAGAGATCTCAGCTGACATCTTGACAGTTATTTAAAGCTTGGGGTAGGTCAGACCCAGATAATTCAGAGGATCAGGCTTCAAAGAGTCATGGTCAACAGCTTGTTGTCCATGAGACCGGAGATGAGTGGCATTCCACAAGGGTTGGTGTTGGGACTGGCACTATTTAACATCTTTGTCAAGGACACAAACAGTCAGATTGAGAGCAGTTTCATCAAGACTGTTACACCAGGTCAAATGGTGTGGTTGACATGCAGCAAGGGAAAGGATGCTATCCAGAGGAACCTGGATGGGTTTGAGAAGTTCTCAAACCTCAAGAGGATCTCATGAAGATCAACAAGATGAAGTACTAGGTCCTATATCTGAGTCAGGGCAATCCCAAGAACAAATACAGGCTGGCTGATGAGTGAATAGAGAGAAGTCCTGGGGAGAAAACCTGGGGGTGTTTGATTGATGGTTCCTAAATTGCTCTTCAGCCTGAGCCAGCAATGTGTGTTTGCAGCCCAGAAGGCCAGCTGTATCCTGGAAAGCAGCATGACCAAGAGAGTGAGGGAAGTGATTGTCTCACTCCAATCTGCTTTCATGAGATCTGCAATACTGCAATCAGCTTTAGGGCTTCCAGCATAAGAGCAATATGAATATGTTTGAGCACATCCAGAGGAGGGCCATGAGAATACTCAGAGGGCTAGAACACACCTCCTGTGAAGACAGAATGAGGGAGATGGACTTCTTCATCCTAGGGAAGAGAAAGCTCCTAGGAGGCATTATAGTGGCTTTCCTACAGGAGGCATACAGGAAACCTGGGGAGAGACATTTTGTCAGGGAGTGTAGTGAGAGGAGAAGGAGTAATAGCTATAAACTAAAAGGGGAAAATTAGATTAAATATTAGGAAGAAATTCTTCTCTGTGAAGATGATGAGGCACTGGAACAGATTGCTGGATGGGACTTCAGGCAGCCTGATCCAGTGGGAAGTGTCCCTGCCTATGGCAAGCAGGTTGGAACTGGGTGGTCTTTAAGGTTCCTCTCGGGACAAACCCTTCTATGATTCTATGATTTTATAGATGTGTATACACTGATTTACACAGTAAAATGATTGTTTTAAATGGATTTTTATAAATAAGCAAAATCAAGAGAAACTTCACAGAGGACAAAAGCCACCATCTTTCTTCCCTCAGGTCATGACCTTAGCCTGCAAACAAACATAGCATACATGTGAAGTTCTATTTAAGCATGCATATTTTTTTGTATTATTTTTTAATTTAGGAAGTAAGCCATCTCAAGGTGTAGTTCTACCTTACCAGCTTTGAGAATTCAGTTTATTTATTCATTTATTCATTGATCATAATCGTTATCTTAATCAAGATACCCATATGCGGTCTTTTCTGGAAAAGAAAAACAACAATTTGAAATATGAACAATATCAAGAAAGTAAAGAAACAAGAAGTCTAATAGACTTAGAGCTGCAATACTAATTTGCATTGCATTGCCACTGATAACTCCAGTGAGGTAAAATTGTGCTGATTAATGTTTAGCTCTGTGTGCAGAAGGGAGACAGGTGAGAACT
Source organism: Coturnix japonica (assembly GCF_054131305.1). Lineage (NCBI taxonomy): Eukaryota > Metazoa > Chordata > Aves > Galliformes > Phasianidae > Coturnix > Coturnix japonica. The sequence continues at coordinate 103,041,564 of NC_140664.1, forward strand.
GCAGAGCGAGGAAAGGGACCGGGGCTTTATTTTGTAAACTATCACTGCCAGAAAATCCTGGTGTAAAATTTATCATCCAGTGTTTCTGAGTCTTTCTTACTGATAGTGAATGCTTTTCTGTGCTATAGTGGGGAGGAGACAATTTCCTGGAATGGGTGTAGATCCCCTGCTTTGCAACATTTAAGTTTCCTCACTGCCTGCATGCACCTCAGCCATCGAACCAGATTCAGTTCTCTACCTTTTATCCATACATAATCAAGATAATTTGCTAATTCACTCACCAGTGTAGTTCAGGTTCAGTCTGCCTCACTCTTCCTAAACTGCAGCTGCATATCAAATGAAGTAAAATGAGGCAGAGCCTCACTAGCCTGGAAAGTTTCACCCTTCCAAATCATTTCCTGTCTCTTCTTTAGGAAGTCTGCCTGTTTTTCCCCTCTTTTTGTCCAGTTAGAAACAACCCTTAATATTCCTACCTACATTGTCTTTCAGGTAAGCACTCTAAACTACCACAGAGAACTTTGATGCTGAAATTCCTATTTTTTAAAATTTATTTATGAGAATTCTTTCCATGCCTAATAAAAAATAATGTATTTGGGGAAGAAGTAACCATCCCAGCAGAGAATATGATGTGGTTATTACCTATATTTTGAAGGCTTTTCCTAGGTGCTGTATAGGCAAATGTTAGAAACTGCCTCAAAAACCTCACATGACACATGCCAGACAGGATGCAGTGTGTGAGTGGGACAGATACCAGCTCTACTTACCAGAGCTGAAACACATTATTATAGTACACATATTTTACACAGATGCATTGACTACTGCTGCAGCCCAGGGAGGTCCTGGATATGGAAGTATTCTTTGTCCAGGAGTAGGGTTCTTGCAGAGGCAGATTCCTCATTAGGACCACAGACTCTGTTTCTAGCATATAGTGAACACAGAACAACAGAACCACAGAACTGTTCACTGCAGTGAACACAGAATCACAGAACTGTAAGGTTTGGAAGGAACCTCTGGAGACCATTGAGTCCAATACGCTGCTGAAGCGGATTCCTTGTAGCAAGTTGCCCAGGTAGGTGGCAATCCTGTTCCAATGCTCCATCACTCTGACAATGAAGAAGTTCCTCCTTGTGTTAGTGTAAAACTTCCTGTATTTCAAATTCTGCCTGTTGCCCCTTGTTTTATTGCTGTAAATACGTTGTGTTCAAAGGGAAAGCAAAGAAAAATGGGAATTGTAATAATCTCCAGCCTCTTCAATGCACATGTAAGACCAAAGAAGAGACAGCTTTATGGCTAGTTCTCTGAACAAATAAATAATTGCAAACAGTTCCTGTTTAGGTGAGGCCCTCTTCCACAAAGGCAATTCGATTGTCCCGTGCAGTAGAAACAACCTTGTCATAGGCATCTTATCTCAGTCCTTGCTATAAATAACATTCAGTTATTCACCAGTATTCATACAAATCTTTAGCATTGTTTAAAAGTCATTTGGGTTTCCAGCATAATCTTTTTTGGATTGGAGAAATATCTCAACTAAACCATACCGTTCTGCACAAGATACCTCAAGATAATTTTAGTAGCAGTTATTCTGTCAGCTGAAACTATTGAGTAACTAACAGTATCTTCTCAACAGCAGGAGATGCTACCCATAAGCTTCTCCTGGACCACATTTTTTTCCCGGGAGAAAAAAGGAACTGGATATTCTCCAAGAACTGTCATTTCCAAACAGCTGTTTACATTCCAGAGCCCTCATAGTAGAATCAATATGTGAAAAGGGAAATGTTTTGGAAAGCAGTCCTTGATCTCTGTACTACAGCCAACTAATGCTGTGAAAAGTAACCAGTAATGCTGAAACCCGTCATATTCAGCTGCATCTGAGGGTCCAATAGAAATATAAATCTCTTACTAGATTAAGTGGATAATTTTTCCTTCACTTCATAAGATTTGCAGAGCGTGACTTTTTTTCTCTGGGGCCCCTGCATGTTACCCTAATAAATATTTATTTGCTCATTTGGAAGTATACATAGGACATAATACCTAAGAGATACAGTTAAGAAACCACTGGGAGATGCTGTAAAAAATGAAACTTTTTTTTAAAAGAAATTGTAGCTTTTTGGGCCTCTTGGAGACTTACCTCTAAAGCAAGAAAACCAGGTTGCTGGGGTGCTTGTTAAGAAAATAACAACTGATCACTGCTTGAAGTTGCAGCAAACTGAGAAAGACAGCACTTTGCTGTGGATATTGGAATATCCACTTTTCTCCTGATGGCATGTTCAGTTCTATTCATTGTTGAGGCACAGGTGCACGAGTGGTTCGCATCAGGAAGACACACATGTATTTAGCTATACCAAAGGACTCGCACTGCACCTGAGAATGAATATACATAATTTGAATTCTGTTGGATAGGTGTACATGTCTAACAAGAAGGAGAGAGAGAGAGAAAGAAGCTTAAAAGGACTAATTTCCTTATTGCTTTACCTTCCTTAAAGCCCCTTCCTGCTTTTCTCCAGTTAGTGATTACTGTGCCTTGGTATCAGTAAGATCTATCTGTTCTGCTTCTCCCTACTCTTCTATATAAAAAGAGCTTTAAAAGTGGCCAAGCCCTTCTTTTCATGACTCCAAGATGGCTGAATTCTACAAAAGACGGAGAACATATTATCTGGTAACAAATGATGAAGTAGTTAAATAATAGGTGCAAATCATACTTTCCATCTTTTCTTGGATGTTTCAACTTTTTCAGAAGTATTTCAGTGCAGTAGAACTTATGTCCTCAGCCAGACACACTATGAACTCAAGCTTGCTCAGATTTAAATAGCTGCATCACTTTAAACAGCTCAACTTTCAGTTTCTCCATTTAAAGCGGTGTACACAACTAGAAGTTTATTTAGTTGCCATTTATGTCCCTCCAAATAAGTTCAGCAATGTATTACTAGATACCTGCCAGACAGGCTTAATATTTGCCTGCCAAAATACTCTTGAGTTCTGTGCAGCCCCAGGACCACTTCTGCCAGCAATGAGTTATCACAGTGTATTGTGCTCTGCTAAGTCAGATGAAGCCTTTTGCACAAAACAGTCTTCTGAAGACAAGACTGGCAGCAGTGATACAAGGAGCAGAGGCACAGGAACTGAAGGGAATGAGCAGCTCACTATCATGGGACAGAAGGAATGTGTGGGGAAGGGTACAGACAAAACCACAAACCACATGGAGTGCTGAAGGAGAAAGCCACACTCTTGCTAGGCTGAGAGAAGAGCATGCTACAGTTCCCAACATGGAATAAAGCTCCTTGGCAGAAGGAAGAGTAACTGGAAACTTCCTGTCTGCCTTTGCCTTCTTCACAGGAATGACTCTCATGGGAAGACATTTATGCATGGCAATGTGAGAGCCACTGATGGAGGCAGCCATGGGGAAGCGTGCCAAGTGGCTTTCTTCTTCCCCATGAGATGTGGCCAAAGAGGCAATTTATTTCCAGTTCCCTTTCAAGATGAAGTATGGCTTGCACTACCACTGCCTGGGCTGCACTTATTCTGTAAATAAAGATTTTCAGTCTTCCATGTGGCAACATTTGCCCTGAAGTCACTCTTCAAAGAAAGAGTGTCACTCCTCAGAGAATTCCTCTGGCAGGTGAGCACAGCGGAGGGCCCAGACAGCAGGTACCCACTAGTGTTAAACGTTCTCGGTGCAAGAGTATTTCTCATATTTCACCTCCTAACATATGGGTGGTAGTGCTGCTGTCAGGGTGGCAGGGCCGTCCCATCTCTCTGATGTTCTCCTTGCTCTTGGTGAAGATGCAGAGCAGGCATAAGTTGCTGTGAAGCCATCACTGCTCCCTTTATGCTCTGCATATGTGCCTTGGCCTCGGGAAACCTCTGCCCAATGGTTCCACAAGAACACAGTCACCCAGCTCTTTTCTTTATTTTTTTATTGAAAGCTTCATCAAAGAAAACAGAAGTTTAAACCTAACATCCACTGATCTACAGAAAGCCCCAGGAGTGGGAAAATGGCAGCTATTAGGACTGTGGTACAAATGGAAAACATAAAAAAAACAAAAACAAAAACAAAACAAAACCATAGCAGTACAGATCTTTCAAAGACATTCTGAGACATCAGCACACAGATGCCCGTATAAATAAGGTTCATAATTTAATGGATAACGGAGGTTCTGTATTCTACATTTTGGCTACAGTGAGGTCTGTAAGGGCTTTAAAGAACCTCTGTCCCATTTCTGTGATGCACATTTCTTGATAGGAAGTTCATCTGCTTTCAAAGCTGCTTTGATTTTCCTTATAGACAGAACCTGCTCATTCTCCTTTAAAAAGGAAACAATACGATGTTCCTATATGAATTCTGTATGCTTCCTGGCTTTTACATAAAAATGTTTTGCCTCTGAAAGATAGAATTTTCCTCCACTCTGGAATACAGCATATTTCATAATACTTTAGTTACATAAACATCACGTTCTCTTCTCTAGGCTGCATTTTTGGGCTTTTAAAAATATAACTGCCTGCAAATTCCACCAAATTCATAACATTATTATCCAAGAGAGAGACACTTAAAGGCAGAAATTATCATTGGGCAGATACTCTCTTGGGATAACAGTTCCAGATCTTGGAAGGTGCTTACATCTTGCAGAGTCTGGCTCTACAAGGAAACATGGATTTGTGAACCTGTCAAAGGCTGATATTTTTTTTACTTATCACAAGTGAAAGAACACAACTGTCACTGTTGGAGAATGAAATCTTGAGCGACTGAAATGAAGACAAGCATTTTTGTCATCATGGAAAGCTAAAGCAACTGTTTTTCTTTCTTTCCACTTTTTGGACAATTTTTTTTTTTTTCCTTTCTTTTTTTTTTCTTCTTTTTTTTTTCTTTTTTTTTCTTTTTTCTCAATTTACTGCTAATTTTAACACAGAACAGTAATAAAGGGGAGAAGAAAAGGTCTCTTCTTCTGCCTTCTTTGAGGCACAAAGGTGAATAAATTTCTGGGGTATATACAGAGTCCTGATGTATGTGGGTGACAGGAGCAGTATAGAAAAAGCTGGTGCTTTTTTTTTGCAGGTAAACAACTCTCCTTCCACTGTATCTTTGCTGCGTGCTAAGATTCCAGAAATCTGCTCCAGTGAGGGAGAGGAGAAGTTTGCCAGTCACTCAGCCCTCCTTCTGAGAATGCGTGCGTGCATGATTGTGTATATGAATATCAGAATTGAAAAGAATCATTATTACTAAAGCCAATTGTCAACTAACAGAAAAGACCACTGCACCAAATGCCAGTGTTTTTCTTATTTTCTGTTTTGCACTTCCATCACACCGTGACTATTTCCTCAGCTCACATGGGCTACCTAGAAAGATCTGTAAAATCCCTTACCCTAGGACACTTCTTTTGTTTTGGGGCCAATTTCATGTTAAATAAAGTTTTGAAAGGAAACGTTGACCATGTGTGCATCAAAAATTACTATCTTCAACTACCACATTTGGTCTCACCACGAAAAATGGATTGATTCATTACTTTAAGCACGCTATCACTCTTTAGCATGACTCTTACTGTACGTGGAGTTCAGTGAATCTGCCTAAACCTTGTTTTGCTCATGTCAACCTCAGCATTAAAATGAAGTGGCATGAGGAGCACCATCAAGCTTAAAATCATGAAGCACAGCAATTTGTTCAACACTTTGCATCAGTATCATCCTTCAGTACCATAAACAACATAATATAGATCCAAATACTATGACATATTAAAAATAAACTTTATTACAATGCAGGCTTCCTCAAATTTGCTGAGTTTTGCTACACATACATACATAAATAATACCCTTTGTTTGATTTTTACCTGTGTAAAAATCCATTTGAGTGCTTCAGCCCATTGCCCACTGAAAGTTTAAGCCCTCAGTTTCTCTAATAACCAGCCTTTATCTTCCACAGTTGGGCATGCATCCATAGCAGAAGATAATAGAATGTGATGCAATTGCTCTCAGATATGCCTCATTCTGTATTACGGTGGATTTCTTGACCAACACAACCAAGGCAGTCTCTTGGTAAACAGAACTATACACGTAAGCACAAGCTAAGGACATTTCAAGAGTCTGTTTCACTGGAAGGCAATAGGAGGACATTCACAATTTGAGGCCTGACTGTCACAGGTGAAAAGTGCTTACAAAACCAGCAGTAGAGCCAGATAGGAAGAGTCCCTCAGCAATCTCACTGGGAACAGCAAGAATTTTCAGTGCCCCGATCTACACTGCACCTGCAAATATAATACTCTCTTTAGTTGCACTGTATCCATTTTTTTTTTTTCTCAATCTTAACCGACGAGCCCAGGTATTCAGATTTTCTAGCCATATTTTGTATTTCTCTGACACCCCTCCTGTATTTATCTTTTAAAGTAAAAACAAAAATACCAAACCTGAACATTCAGATTCGACTATTTACAAGAATTTAGGTGTGATGGAAAGTACATACGCAGTTCAGCTTATGGATTTGATGTTGCTTCTAGACCGCTGGGACAGGCACCATTGCCTTAGACTTCTAGAGTTGTTTCTGCAACCTTTCAGGAACCCTCATGATATTTAAAGCTAAATTGGCAAGACAGACATTGACTCTACAAATTCTGATCTTAAAAAAACAAACAAACAAAACAACAAAACAAACCAAAACAAAAAACTCCCAAATACCAACAACCAAAAAACCAGCCAACCAACAACTGAAAGAGATAACTATAACAAACTTTCTGATAAATCTTATTAGCCTGAACATGAAGAACACCAGTTTTAGAGTTCAGAAGCCACCAAGTGTTCTAATGCTATGACAACAACCATGCAGCGTATTGCTTTTCAACTGCTCTCTTTTATCTCAACTTGTAACTTTTACAAATAAGTTACCAATTTCCATACAATTTGTATGTTCCCGATATTTTTTTTCTTACCTTAATATTTATGACTGTTTTATACTCAAATCTCACATTTTTTATAATTCGTAGTCTTTCAAGTACCAGCTCACTGTTTTTGGGGAAAAGTAAGACAATCAATCGTATTTAGGGAATCCATTTTCTTTCCTCTTCTTCCTCTATTTCTTTGCTCTTTTTCTTTTGATTTCATACACTAATAAACATTGCAGCATGGAAAAAAAAAGGAACATTTCTAACACAGAATGCACTTGAAACACTTTAAAGTGACAGGCATCGTTATACCATGTTGCCTGCCTGGCTTAATAAAAAACACCGAGATTGCTTAAATTTGTTTGCTGAAAAAAATAACAAAAATGTTTCTGAATGTATAAATAAAGCAGCAGAGTTCTGAATAGAAATAAGAAGGTACCTCAGCATATTCATCAGCCACATGGTAGCTACCTTGTAGCCTCATTGTTGATAGTAAATGAGACTTTTTGTATGTCACATTAGAACTAACACAGAAACAAATATGTTTATTTCATATCGAACTGAATTGTGCCTGGGGTTATCTCTATTTGTACAAAGAATTCAGAGACAGAAAGAGAGTACGTGTAGAAAGGAAGAAAATAAGGCTAGATTGATTTCTCCCCCGTATGCCCTCCAAATAAAGAGGGAACCTTTATCCAAGGCCAAAAGTCAAGTGCCACTCTCAAAAAGCAACAAGTAATGAGACAGCATGTGGAACAGAAAGAGATGTTTGAGTTTCTTTATATGTATATGTGTTTTTGTTTGTTTGTTAGTTTTGTGTTGTTTCTTTTTCTTTTTCTTTCTTTCTTTTTTTTTTTTTTCTGAATTAAAAACAGGTTCTGGGTATTGTTCTTTTACTTTGGCATAATCTGGTTTTCAGAAGTGCTGAATATCAACAGCTACTCTGGAGAAAGCATAAGTTTTACCACTTCTGAAAATCAGGCCTTCTTCCTATGGTGAAGAACCACATGAACTCCCATTCCCATCTTTTATACGTTGCATATCTAGCAGCCATTTACTTGGGAAACCCCCTCCCCCCCATACTACATTAAAAAATATGATCTCGTTTTATCAATTTAAAAAAATAACTGTGTACTTTCTCCCCTAAAAGTCAGTTTAGGGAAACAGATCTCTTTTCAGAATGGTGTGACTGAATCAGATTGAACCAATATATACGTTTTAATTTAATTATTTTTAATGGATACCCTGTCTCTAATGCACCACAATAAATGTGATGAAGCTTCCCCTCTCTTCTGGATGGAGAGAAGTTTAAAGATGTTTGGTTTAATTTCTACTTAAAGACATACGTGTATGTGTGTACATATTTAAATGCTGCTTCTCTTCTGCCTCCTTGAGGAAAAAATCCCCTTTTGACTTGCTTTTCACTTTTTTTGGTTGCTTGGAAAAATCAAGAGCTGTAATCCAAACTTCTCTATGGAAAATATCTGTCATTCTTAAAACAGGTTTCAGTGGATTCAATTTAGTTAGTGTCTTTTCTGCCTAATCATACTAATTAGTGATTGTCAGCCAACATATTAAGACAACGGAAATCATAGCAGAGAAGAATAATTAACTTCCTGCCTGGATGACAACACTAGCATAAGTCATTTTCAACATTTCTGCTTGCACGGGAGAGCTAAAATGAGAACAAAGATCAAGTTTGCTTTCTGTTGCATTTAACTGGCAATTAAAATGCATCAGTGAAAAATGAACACAGAATTAAGGTGGCTATGCATGCTGGACGATGACAAAGACTGAGGAGAAGAAATGAATCTGTGGTATGTTGGAATTCAGAAGGAAGACTGTTGTTTCAATAGAAATACCAAAGATCAGGCAATTTAACAGAAAAACTCATCAAAATTAAAGCCCACCTGGACAGATTAGTTGGTAACTCACTCCACTTGCTTTGCAATGCTCTCCAAAGCACACCATCAACAAACTTAAAATACCAACTATTCTGAAATTTCCACTAAAAACATATGCAGTATGTAAAACACCAGTGGAAGATAGTTTAAACAAACAAGAAAGTAAGAACTGGTCCGGCCATGTAGGTCAAATAAAAATTAAAAAAAAAAAAAAAAAGAAAGAAAAAACAAAACCTCTATCTTCTGGACTGCGTTAGGGTGTCACTTCATCTTTGGTATAAAATAGGCCATCCATAGGCTGCATTTGTTCACAACTAGGAAAGACTACAGAAATTGTCAACAATTTCTTCTATCTATTGCTTTTTTTTGCACTTTTTTGACCATAAGCTCCTATCTACTTAAGTTTTTTTAATGCTCTTAAGCTAGGTTTTTGCAATGTGACAAGCAAAGCAGACTAAAAACTTCTTAAAGCTCATAAAAAAGACTGCAGATAAAAAGCACTAATGCTTTCGCTAGCGATCACGCTTTGTAAATAAAAAAATCTGCATTCTGCAAGAAAAAACCCCTGCATTCCCTATAATGCAGCAAGTTTTTTTCTCAATTCAATAACTTTACTGTAAAATGCTTTAGCCTTCTAGATTTTTTTCTGTCAACACTTAAGACAAAGTTCATAAAAGTCCCAGCATTTTTCCAATCCTTTCAGTTGCCACAGTTCCTTTATCATCAACTTTTCTTCAAAAGAAGAAAATCATTTTCTTTTAAACTGTACAGTTTATTTTTTGTTCACCCCAAAAACTCAGTCTATTAAACTTCTTCTGCACCAGCACCGGTGTGAGCAGTTTCAATTCATTCTCGGGTTTTCTAACAAGACGTTGACAGCTTGCCTTGAGAGCCTTTGACGTCCTTAAAATTAAGGCAATTAAGATTCAAGATAAACCTTACCTAAACATTTCTTTTTTAAAAAAAACAAACAAAAATAAAACAAAAGAACCAAAAACCACTCTAGATTTAAAACAAGAAGAAAAAGAAAAAGAGAGAAAAAGAGTAGCTTAATTGTTGAGGAAGACAATTGGTTTTCATCTCAACTTGCTCCCTCTTGACATCATCAGTTTTTCTGTGTTAAAAAAAAATATCTAGCTACACCTCCGGGTAAATTCGGAATTCAGATGTTCATCCAGATGAAATGTCAACCCAGCATTTTTCCTTCGGGTTTTTTCTTTAGTTATCAACAACAACAACGAAAAAAAAATAGCAAAAATAAAGTTGTCAGACTACATGACGGAACCATTTGCACAGCACATAAAAACACTGTTTTGTTTTCGTTGGGAAAGGTAGAAAAAAAAAAAAAAAAGAAAGCATTCATTTGACGCCTGTGCAAACTGGAAGCCAACTTCTTGTTCAGTGAAGTTTCTCCATTCAAGGCAATGATTTCAGACCGACATTCTTCAGTCCTGTTTATTGTCTGTAAAAACAATTGAATTAAAGTGGTCATTAAGTCAAAGCAACTTTGAAATAGGCTCCTCTCTTTTTTTTTCCCACCCAATTCTCTTTAAAAGTTATCCAAGCTAAACTAACTTTGCAGCTGTTTAAATATGATACAGCCACTAAGCTGAGAATAGTCAGGGAGAAGCAGGGAACTCCTGCTTTGGGGACGTTAACACATCCTAAGCAGATGACTTCAGTTCTGTTAATGCTATGCTTAATGGGCAGTTTAACTTCACTGAAATGAGATGAATGTGTGGCTTAGCACTGTGTAAATATTTCAAGAGTAATACAATAAGATAGTGGATATTTTCATAATATTAAGTGGCACTATTTGTTTTGGATACTAATGATAAAGTGAAGGATAAAATTACAATAAAAGGAAACATCCAATTTACTAACAAGAACACGTTTTCTGATGGCAAGAGCACTGACTATGAAACAGCCTGCTTAATGAGCCAGTTACGGCTAACTAAGAAACATTTGAGATAACATTAATTAATATTATTATTATTATTTTTAATGGATAGTGTCATGTCTTTCTAAATTTAGCACAGAGAACAGGTTAAACAATCAAAATTATTTCATTAAGACGATAGCACTCATTTTGTGTTTTGGAGGTTTCACAACACTTAATGATACATCTAACAAAACTTACGCTGGCAAGACAACATGAGATCCTTGGAGAGATATACATCCTACTTATAAACACTGTTAAATGTATCAGTGAGCTATCAGTAAGAACTAGTTACTGGATCTCCTACCATTCCCAAAACTTGCACGGAAATAAACCTTTTTCAATTCAAGTTCAACACAAGGCAAGCTAGCACCTTTACCTTTGCAAGCACTAAATCATTTGCCTTGCTTCATTTTAAAATAATTACACTCTTACTAGGAGTTAAATTGCAAAGGATGCTGACAATCTAACATTTGCCACAGAACAACTACTTCTCCAGGATGGTAAACATAAAATAAATATTGATTTTAAACATGAAATTTGCTAAAGAACATTTTTATTGCACGAAGCCTTAAAATTAGCATTTTGAATGTAATAACTAATTGATATGGAAAGAAAAAAATAATGAATGAAATATTTCCTTCAGGGCTTTTGAAGCAGTTCTCAATGTCTAACTTTGCTTGACTCCTAAGATTTTACTGCACCTCTGAGTAGGGTGGACACCACATGCCTGAAAGGTTGACTGCGTCAGAGGGTCACAGCACATTCTCTAACATAACCTGGCTTGGAGCTTGCCCACAAAGGGCCCCTGCATTCTTCCTACATTTAAAATAAGAGTGCTTTATGCAGAAGACAGTTTTGTTTAGGAGTAAGAGAGTACAATTTCCAGAAGGAAGAATCTCCATTTAAAGCCACTTCATAGATTTCACACTCTTTTATGTGGAAAATTAAAGATTTATGAGGAAAAGAGGCACTGTGGGTCTAAAATAATTAAGGTGATTTCCTCACAGAGTTCAGTTCTCTGCTCAGAAACAGAGGGCTGCTTCTCCTATATTGCTCCACTGCTAGAAGTCGGGTTTTTGACATGAAGTTATCATTTCTGAACATCACCGGGATGCTCTAATTGAGCATCCAGAATATTAAATGAAACAGTGCATCTGCTGATGAAAAGAGAGGATCTTAAATTTTGTCTTTGGTTCATTTCTTGCACACAAATATAGCACAGGATCCTGTATTTTCCCTCCTTTGTGGCCTGCAATGTTATGATAGTTGCAGAGAAAATAAAAATAAATAAATATACTGTTAGAACTATTCTCTTAACTGATAAGCTCCTATGAAAACATTTTTTTAGTGTCTGCCTTTTTCTTTACATATATACATGGCAAAACCATTATCTGGTGAAGTTAATAACTTCTCCATTGCTTTGCAAACAGCTGTTGTACATTAGACATAGTGCTTGCTATTAAAAAATGTGCCCTTCAAAGAGAAGATGAATAATATTTTATTTTAGTTGAAAACAAACAAACAAACAAACAACTATTTTGTTGTAAATTAAAGATTACTACTGAAATACTCTGCCAGAATATTTTTACTTTTATTTTTCAAGACAGATTGTCTATCATTTTCTTTCTACAGCTTCCCCCATTTTCCTGCCCACAACCGGCAGACACAAATAGAGGGCACATTTCAGTTAAAAAATAATAAAATAATCATAATAAAAAATCTGTAATGGATCAGCCTTCATGATTAAAAAAGAAGTTCCTCTGAATACAAATGCTTGTGCCACTAGAACTGAGACAAGGCAGTAGCTGACAAGGAACGAAGAGGGATCTCATTCTCAAGAGAAGTGAGAATTCACCTCTTGAGCAGGAATACCGTACTCATTTCAATAATGAATTGTAATGTAGCTTTCTTCTGCATAGGAAAAAATGGCAGAAGCAGCTGATCGCATTCACCTTAGGAGACTTGAGTGAAAGGGAACTGGAAAATGGGAATGGTCAGATCATAATCCCTTCAGAACACAGTCATCAAAACCAGTGAACAGGATGTCACTGTCACATTCATTTATCTCTTTGACTGCTATATTCTGTTAGATTTTGACATCATTTATTTACAGGTACTAGAGAAGCTTATGTCAGAGGAGGTACACATGAATAGACTGTGTCTCCAAAATATAGCACTGGATGCATAAGTATAAAGCTGGTGATCAACTACTTTTGCGATATATACATATAAAAAATATGGCAGTGACATATGAAACAGTGACAGCTTGTGTTTCATGGCAGCCAAAAAGGACCATTGTATGATTTGACACATTTCTCATTCATGTGTTAGACAAATAAATCTTCCATTTCCAGAGGTCATAAATGAAGTAAAGCAACTGACAGATTGGTGTAATTCTAATTGTTTCTATATTGTAGCATATGCCTCCTAGCACTCATAGCATGAGAAGTACAATGTCGTGATGCATTAACTGACATACCACATGATTTTCTTGTCTTTTTGTCTACTTTCTTCAACAAAATAAAAATTAATTCCTCTTTTTACAGTGAAGTGATGTTTAATGTACATGCGTTAATAAATGATTGCTTTTGGAGCACACTGAAATTCCTACAGTCCATCCAAATTCCTATATCTGTGTGTGACTAAGTTCTTGACTAAGCAACCTTGTCTTTTTGAGGATCAATTCTATAATGGCAAAAGGAAAGACACTTGATGATTACTCTAAATTTGAAAGTGTTCAAAGTACAGCCATCAGCGTGTAGTTCTTAAATTTTCCAAGGTATTCCATGGGAAGCAAATAAAGTGAGCAGAGGATAGGAGAAATATAGAACAGTCTTCTCCACATCGTAATTGTTTCCCTTGTGTTTCCAGTTTCTGCCCACTTGGTGTCTGCATGGCTCTGGTTTTGCATTCTCAAAAATACCATCTTGGGGCAATTTATGCTGCTTTACTAACCATATTTTCAGAAATGAACTTTTACATGTGTACTATAATAATTTCACCACTGCAAAATCTAAGCTTTCTGTATTACCTTCGATGCCAAATACTGGTTTAGCCCAGCATGATCATTGCTAATACAGTTGTTGAGATCCTTCCAAGTCCACAATAAGCAGAGAACAGATAGAGTGTAGTTTGGCAGGCACAAACTCAAAGACAATCTGCTAAGATGTGGCCATCTACTGATGCTACATCAGTACACAGCAGTGTTCCCCATATACTACTATATATGTAGAATTCATTTGAACTCAATGAAGCACCTGCTGAATTTGTACGGCTGAAATAGGAAGGAGATTTGGCCTACTATTCTGAAGAGGTAAAACCTTTAGGCTACAAAGGATATGCTTACTTACTTAGACTGTTGGTAAGAATATGCAGGTGCATGTTCACTGGATGTTTCCACTGTCATCTGTTGCTGTTGACCACTGGCTTCCTGTGATGAAGATGCTACTGTCTGTGGAGAAGTATCAGCAACAACACCCTAAGGAGTCAAATAAGAACATGAAAGGTTACCATTTTTACTCCAGTTAATTACATAAAGGAACTCAGTATGAGATCACCATTCCTATATTTCTCTTGGATTACTGTGTGGTTAAAAGAGTTGGGGAAAGCAGAACCATATGCTAACACAATAAATTCTGTAAGTTCACAAAGAGATAATCCAGCAATGAGAATCTTCCTTAGGGTACCAACCTCTCAAGTATGTCACTCTCACAAGCTGAACTGGGAAACACCTATGCATTTTGGAGCATTTCTCTGTCTACTTAAAACCAAAGACAAAAACTCTGCTTACTTCAGTTAAATGTGAATTTTACTTTTTGTGTTTCTTATAATGAAAGTATGGCTCTCTGATGTTCATTTATTTAGTCCAACTACATAGTGGAATCACTTTAATTTCCCTTGAAACGTGATAAAGGCAAAAATTAAGTCCACCACCTTCCACCATTGCATGTCCAATGGAATTCTAGCTGCCCTAGAAAAACCCTGCACTCTTGTACACAGTGTGTTTATGCATGTTCTCCTTCAAGGATAAATTTACTCCACTCTAAGGATTTTACTAGTTAAGTCAAAGCTCCAGTAAAGTTTTGTTTTAATTGTAAATTTGAGAAGAAAAAAAAAAAGTGATTAGATATACAAATTTGATGTGCATGGTTTTAACATTATGTTCTATTTCTTAACCTGTCTGGACAGCCTGAATAATATTAATTCTAATAATACAGCATGCTTTCAAAGCGATCTGTATTTTCTTGCCTTTACTCTCACATTTGATGTATTGGACACAAAAATAGCACTATCAGATCTCTTCAGGAAACAAGCTTTATTATCGTATCACATACAACAGAGCCAGAAGAGGGAGCACAAACCACTTGATTTGTTTTCATTTGAGTCCTATGTAAACAAGAGGTAGTTTATTTCATATTATCTGTGAAAAAGTGTAAGTTTCATTTCTCCATTTCTCAGAAATTTGTCATGTCTGTTGAGACTGTATTATCTTTTTTTCTGTGTACTTCCTTGTCTTTATGATTCTGCTATTGTCCATCTTGAGAATGTAAGCTCTCTGGGGTAGAGACCATAAACAATAGCAATAATAAACATCATTAGGTCAGATCAAGACTGGCTATATATTCAGATAATATTTGATTACTATAAGATGTTACTTCATTGAGCATGAATATAACAACGGGTGACGATGAGAAGAGCTCAGGAAGAATTAATCTCTTATTAGCACTGGTCAGTACTGATGGATGAGTCTGTCTTGACTCCACCCCACTATCTCCTTTAGATTTGGATTTGTATCTGCCTCATTTAATACCTAAGAATAGCTACTAAAAGAGGCACTCATGCCCCATTTGCAACAAAACACAGCTTAGAGGAATCTTATCTTCTAGTGAAAAAAAAAGACTGAAGATTTGACTGGCACAGCGTGACAAAGAAGTAGAAGCCTTTTCTGAGGGCTCTCATTTGGAAATTTCAGTAATCACAGAGAACTGGGAAAAAAACAAGATGAGTCCACTTGACTGTTGTTGGTGGAGCCATGCCAAAAGTATCACTAACACAGAAACTTCAAAGTACACAGCAGGAACAGCACCAACTCCGTACAACTGAAGTATGGAGACCCTAGAAACCTCATATTACTCTACAGAAGGGAAGAAATTATTAATAAAAAGGAGTAGCATCAAGGAAAGGCACACACTGAAGAGGATGACAAGTCACCCCTCTCTCACTGTTCTTGGTGGCCCTTATAACGCTGCACAGAAGTGGAGGCCGAGCTGAGTCTCCTGGCACCTTGTGGTCTACAGGGTTGAGTAAATACTTACTCATTAGACTGTCATCAGCATGACTCAGCCCCAAGGAGGGAGGGAGCGAATCCTTCCTCAAGGATGAAAAAGCACTCAGTCAGTGCAGCAATCTCCACGTCTGTATATACAAGAGGAAGGTTTCCATTGCTCAATCACTTTTTCTGGTTGCTAAATATTTCAGCAATTACCTATACTTATTAAGGACCACATCAAACCTTCTTGCAATCTTCTTTTCTTGGAATCTCTTTTACATTTGTGGTCTGCCTGCTGGGATTGTTTTCCTGTCGCTTCCCATCTCCCCTCCCATGTATGTGGGGAAAAAGACAGTCTGATGTTTTATTCCACGTCCTGCTGTACAGCAAAACAAATGCAAAAAAAGAGCCCTTGCAAATAATAATAAGTAAATTAAAAGGGAAAATAATGAAGAAGAATGTCAAAACTTAATTTTAAAAAAGCTGGAAGATGTGCCATTCCACAAAGTGATTTTAGGCCTATCTCAAACAGCAGGTACAATGAGGCATCATAAATATAAGTGTTCTGTTACCCCTTCATTCTACTTTCATGGAGGGAGGTAAACTTACTTCAATAGGGACAGCTGTTGGAGGCACAGGAGTGTACTGGGGAATGTAGGTCCCTTGCATAGGTGCAGCAGCAGTCATGTACTAAAACAAACCAAAGACAAACTGACATTAGAAAACTACAGTCAAGTTGCAAAAATAATCATATTGGAAGCATGACACTGTTTCTATTTCCTGTATGGAAATACCTGATTAATGTACAGTCTTATTTACTTTGATTGAGGATTTTAGAGAATTGTAAGATCACCTTCTAGGTTTTAAAAATCATAATCTTGAACTTCAAAGACAGGTCACACTTGATTACAGGCAATATCGTATTCAATATCTTGCTGATATATTCAGATTGTATTACTTTTCATTTGCTTATTCAAATTGAAAGACTCTTATTTGTTTTTATAAACAAAACAGTGAACAGGCATGATAACATATATATACACAATATATATCGTATTTACAGAGACAAACAGTCTAAAACAATCTTTTAGAATCTTATTTGTCTTATCTTAATGACACCTTCAAAATATGAAGCTTGAAATTTGACAGATTTATCACTGTTTATATTTAGCCCTATCATCAAGAACATTTGTGTTTACAGTTGTTTGTGATCCAAGACAGTAGAAACAATGGAAGAGGTAGACATGTTTGGGAACACCTGCTTTTGAAAATGGTAGTATTAACTAGATTCTTATGGATCATTCTTAATATCCAAAGATCTCTTATATAGATTTTGAAGCTGCTTCCAATTGTTATTACAGCAACACATGCTATTTAGCTTCTCTAAAACATTTTCTCTCACCAGTACTACAGAAGAGTATTTTTTTCTATTTTTTTTTTCTCATTTGTAAGTGCATATGGATTTTGCCATCGGTATGACACTAATCTCTCTACATACAGCAGTTCTTAAAAAGCTCTTGAACTGAACGCAGCAGATTGTTCAAATTTTCAAATAAAGTATCAATATTAAGCTATTGAATCCATACATACTTTTCTTTCTACAACCCAGTCTCAACTGCATGTCTTCACTGACAAGAATCTCAGGATGTGCCCAATCACACAACGGACTGCATGACACTGTCTGGCACTTCCACTACATGTTATCTTCAAAGACATGCTGAAGATCTGAATCACTCCAGAATATATTTGATGAATTTCAAAATGAGTTAAATATAGCTTTGCTTCCTGGCGGGGCTGGGAAGTGTTTGAAAGATTTTATTCTGCTGTTTACAGTAAAATTTGCATTTAAAGAACTCACCTCAATTCTAAACTAACTGTCTGGTTTGATATGCCTGTCACAAACAGGTATTATATAATTACAAAGAGGGGTACAGACTCTGAAGCAGTGCTGGAGAATGGCAAATTGGGAATCTAAGAGCACAATTCTCTAATCTTCATTTGAATAAAAAGAAAAACAAGCATTTAAGTGAAATTGGTTTCTCCTAGAAAAGGCAGTGAGAAATATAGGTGACATAAAATGTACACTTGCAATATAAGCAGCATGTTGTTGTGCTGAAAATCATTACAATATTTGTGAATACAAATCCATAGCATTTTCCTTCCCTTCAGGCAGAGGGAAAGGACCATTTCCCCAGTGCATGTGTGTCTGTATCAGGACATGATTTTCTGCAGCTCCTTTTTCTTCTTTTTCAAAATGAGAAATTAATAGTTTTCTTTTTTTTTTTTTTTTTTTTTTTTTTTTTAATGAATACTAACCCATCAAAGACATTAGGCCAGTGATCCCTATTGTACTCAGTGCAGTTGGGTTATTAACCTGCCTTAAGGAACTGCAGCAAGGTGTTTCAGAGCGGCTTCATTCTGCTTTGTAATGCTGGGATTACATTTGCTGTGCAGTATTGTTATAAATGTGTCAATATTTAAGAATAACCAGAAGCACTCTTACAGTTCTGCAAAGACCTACAAGTATTTTAAATACCTGCCTAGCCTTGCTTCACTCGAATTTATAAATATTTTAATAACAAGTATTAATGTAAAGACTAAACCGGCCTTATTCATCTTAAACTTCCTCGCATTTCTTCGCTGAACCCAGCAGATCAATGCAAGACTCAAGAGGTGCAGTTATCTGCTATTCCCTTACCTTGCACATAAACATACACAATTTTTAATGCACAGATCTCAAATTATTCAGCGGCATTTTAATTTAGGCGTCTCCACCTTTTACAAAATCCTCTGACATTGAGTTATGTAGTACAACAGCTGAAACTGTCCAGGAATTACTTGATGTCTTTGCTCTCGAAGCCCTGTGCTTGGTAGTGCAAAGGAAAGGAACATTCCAGTTGTGCCAGACTCTATAAGAAACTGCAGGAATGTGACTTTTCCCTGTATATGATATATTCTTCTTGTATTTATGTTCACTGGTAGTGATTCAACCTTTTGATTAAATCCCTCGTAGTTCTGCAATTAAAACAAGTTATGTGGGCAAAATTATTTGTACCAATGGCATAAAAGGTATAATTGTTTGGCAAATTATTTGATCATCATAAAAGTTAGTCAAAGCTTAATCCAGCAGGGGTGTTCTGCTGCTTAACAACTGGCCCTTGACCACAGCAGTAGACTGATCTGTATTACAGGTAAACACATTATGTATGTCACGCAAATGGAATTTCAGAATATTCCCAATATAATTACCAATATGAATTCAAAAAGACCCACCTCATTTCAGAGAAAATGTATAAGGGTCAACAGTTAAACTTGTTAGCAGGGCTTGGAACTGATTCTCTATCTCCATACTCTTGCATAAGGATCTATGAAGGCTTTTGTAAAAGACTTCACAGAACTACAAAGGACAACTGGGACTTAATTCCCAGAGATACATAATTGGTCTTAAGTATTTAAAGTCTGCTTAGGTACAAAGGGAATCCCAAATGAGAGCACATGAATTCAGGAGTGCTTGTTCTGGTGGATCTATTTTCACCAAGGGAAGCCTAACACCGAGAAACTGCTCTAAGCTGGTCTGTTTATTTAAAGTATTATGAAAATGGAAGACAGATTCATTTTCATTAAAATTCACATTAGCTCAATCAAATTCACATGCATTTATTCTGTTTATGGGCAACATAACTCTAATCCTTTATCTCACAAGTTGAATACCTTAAAGAATACCTAGTGCTGAGGTACAGTATCAGTGGACTCTAATTAATACTTTAATAGCTTTGGCTAATGCAAGAGATGAATTTCTCTTGATGAATATTCATGGTTAATGGTTAGCTGAAAAGTCACCATGAAACAGGACAACGAAGTTTCCTGAACACTGTGTTTCAGTTGCTTCCACACTCAGCACAGACTGAGCCCCCTGCTGTCTATGTCTCTCCCTCGGTCCCCTTGTCACTTTACCTAACTATTCTGTAAAACACTGTGCACTGGATGCACTGGAGTGACATCTGCCCATGTTGGGAGGTGGAAAAATGACTTTGGAAACTGGTGAGATTCAGAAGGAAAGTTAAACAATTGATGTCTACCCTGCACAGTACCACCCAGGATGAAAATTCTGCTTTATGGACATCCCCTAGTTCATATGGCTTCCCACCTATCTCAAGAAATTAACATAACCTGGATGTAGACCAATGGCAGAAAAGAAGACATTTCTGTCACAAAACTGTCACTGAAATTTATCTTCATAGACCTATAAACTCCACAAACATCACTTAAGTTCTTTGTCCATATGTATATGTTATAGAGAGACTGCATGTCTCACATGATCCTCTTAGCAGTACCCTGTTAATTCCACTAAGTATTAGTATTGAAAGCACTGAAATAGGAGATATGAAAAATCCAAGCCCATTATTTCTTTGTCATACTTTTCTATCAGGATTAAAGATTCTTGAGCAAAAAAATGATCAGTCATTCAACAAAGTATGCGCAAAGCAGAAGAAAATATTGCTCATTCTTCCTCAACTGTACAGGCTTTGTGGTCTAACAAGAGAAGCTGATCCTTTCTGACAGTAAAATGTATAATGACTCTACAGGCAGAGATGATGGATCTGGAGAGCACAGGGGAGTTTCTTTGGCATTTTGATCCTTTAAAAGCTGATAATTTCTACTACAAAAATGAAAGAAAAAAAAAAAAAAAAGGAACATTACTGATGATACTCTTAATTTGTTTGTAAATGATTAATCTCACAGAGAATACAGAGCCCACGTTCTTCACACTGAAGCTGCACGGTATTATAGTGTAATGCATGCTTTGCAGTACCTCACTGCTTCACCCAGATTGCACTTACCAGGGCACCAGTTTAGCCCATATGTGACATCAGAAATTCTGCTCACACCTTGTTCTAATGAGATTTTTGTTTTTACCTCCTTGAAATTGCTTGCGTGAAAAAATACACAGGTAGAAAATAAAGAGAGCAGTGATACACCTGTTCTCCTTTTAGCTATTACCCTGCACAACTACAAGGAGTTAAATGAAGACAGGTAACAGATGAGGCGGGATGAAAGGACAAAATGAAATTGTGGAAAGGATCATCATTAATTCAGAGGGCAACATCAGATCTTACAGATCTGAAAACAGTGTGGTATCCCTGCCTGGCTCCAGCAAGGCTCTTTGAGCCTGCAGCAAACGCTAAACCCATAAAGGTGGAAAAAGAGAAGAAAAAAACAGGATTAAGCAGCTGCCTGCAACAGGCAGAGCAAGGGAGCATGTTGAGGGGAGGACAACTGTTCCACCCATCAAAGGTGGAATTGAGTGACATGCAGGGAATTTGCAAGGGATTTTATACCAAGAGTAAGGCGCAGATAATGTCCACTTATTCATTTATCACAGCCAGGCTTCCTTGGGCCCATGCTAGCAGAGTCTGGTAAATGCCTAGCAAGTGAGATACACTGCAAATGCTTCTTATGCTAGCTATTAATTGCTAAGCTTCATCTGAAACAGTGCCTGAAAGAGTGACTATTGCAAGACTTCATTTATATCCCCAGAAGAATTTGGACACACACAGTTTAAATTCTGAAGGTCACCTTTATCAGTAACATAAGAAACCACCCTAAAGTACAAGTCCGTGTATAAGCCTAGCTGCCTGTGAAATAGCACAGCTGTGATTGCAAGAAGGCTACTAATTATATGCTAACTCTTGGCCTCTATGAGAATTGTGAGCAGCAACAGTGGATAACTTGATGACCACTGAACGTGTCTCCAGGAACAAAGAAAATCAGAATTCACAAAATGTGGTGTAAACATATAAGCTTGTAGTAGATTCTGAAACTGAAAACAATGCTTACTCGGGATTAATACACTTATTAAGGACTAGGAACAACAAGCAAGTAATAAGCATAGAAGAAGAGGCTTTTACAAAATCCATGTGAAAATGCTGCTTTCCACTGTTTGTTTTGTTTTTCTAGAAGCATCTATCTACCTCTTGCAAGAATCAAAGATTGCTTTCCTGATTTCACCATCCTACGTGCTCCTGAAAAGGCAGGTTAGAGACAAACTGCAGAATCCCCGCACCAGCATCTGGTGAGCATTTGCCCCCACAGCAGCCTGATGAAAGGAGATTAAATGGGTCTTCTTATATGAGTAAATGCTAACCCATGTTTCTAAAATGAACAGAGATTCCAGAAACTGGTCTTTGGTAACTATTTGTGGTTCCATATCACTGCATGGGCTACAGTACATTGACAATGACTTAGCTTTTAGGATTCTGAGAATTACTGACAGGGTTTGTTTGTATTTTTTTATTTTATTTTATTTTTTTAAACCATCTGAGAAGTCTAGACGCTGCATCACTAACAGAATTATTGGAAAACATTTGCATTGCTGGAAAACTGAAGAAAATGAGACTGTTGGCTGGATTTATTTTCACCACTTTTTCCTCATGAAGGAAACCTGCCCTCTCACTTTTAAATCTCTTTCCCTGCAAAGAAAAACTGCATCTCTCATAGATCCCTAGGAGGTGGTTATAACTTTAATGAATCATAGAATAAAACAGCTGCATTTTGCTTTCACTGGTTCCACCTTCTCATTTGAAAATAGCCTGTTCTCCAGCAGAAAAGAATATTGTCCTGCTGTGTCCTCTGATCCCACAGTCCGGCACGGAGATGCAGGAACTCAGGAAAAAGCCCATCTACTTCATCAATGCCAGCAGCGTCTCAATGAAATACAATACCCAGCAGCCATGGTTTTTACTTTACACTTCAAATATCTTTTGCTACCCAGAAGCATTCTCATCTTCCAGCTCAATCCTGTAATTATTCAATAGCTGTTATTAATCTTAGCTTTTCCCAATTAAAGAGTATGAGAAGAAAGGCTATGGAGATTTTGCATATATTACAATATTTTTGCTAATAATTATCAGCCTGGTCTAAAATTTAATGCTATTTTACCACACAATTACCGAAGTCCTATCAAGAACAGCGCTGTCATTCAACGGAATCCCATCACTGGGCCACTGCACTCATTGTTCAGGCAGAGAATAGAAATCTTTACAAGATTTAACCTTCCTTCCCTGCTGCTCAGTAATACGAATGTATTTAGGAACACTGGCTATCACTTCTCTTTCAACCTTCCTAATGAGTTGTTACCTAATTCTCGGAGCAAGTTAAATGAAGGTAGAGAAAATAATAACTTCAAGAGCTATATTTACAAACTAATCTCCTTTTCTCTTCAGGAGTTCTAAGTGTCCTCCACAAATCCCTACCTTTGGAAATCAGAGTAATGCAAAGGTATTGAAGAAAGGAGCAGACAAGCTAAACCCTCCACAGTTAATGGTCTTTTCTTTTATTTCTGAATTCAGGCCTGCAACCAAAGCAGAGTGATCAGGATTAATCAGATAAAGACTATTTAGAATAAACAAATGTGAGAACAGTCAGATCACCGCATACAGCTGTGTACTAGCATACAAAATAGTATGTTTGTAGAAACTGTAGGTAATACAAACAGCAATCTAGGAATGTCTACAGATAAATCAAAAACCCGCACATTCATCCTAAGCAGATTTTAGAGTCCGATGGCTGGTATTACAGTGAGAGCTAGTGAAAATCCCAGATTGTATTCAGATATCTCACTTGTGTCTGAAAAGACAGAAAATGGAAGTAAAACCATCAGAATCTGCAAATTAAGTTCCCAATTTGATATCTTTCACTAAAGGCAAGTGAAACTCCTTTTAAGATAAATTCTTTATAGGAAGTTGTTCACGTTATGTTTATCAGTTTGTAGGTGGCTATGGAAGTTAACCTCAGATAGACAGAGATGCTGGTAGTAGCTGTCAGCGTACATCATTATGGGATACTGTCACCCTTCTCATCATTGTGCCAAAGTCTCCAATGTTAGAAGGGATCTATGGGGACTGTACACTGACCCTCTATATGTGACTGCACATATGAAAAGCCTCAAGATGCAAAAACTGCTTTTTTGCATAATTCTTAGTATCTGATGGATGCATTTGCAAGAGAACAAGAATACTCCTGTGTTTAAAAAGGAAGAAGACTCTGGTATTGCATTTTCAGTTCACAATTCTTCAATTCTTAATCATTTCTCTATAAAATGAGAATTTTTTTATTTTTTTTCTTATTTTTTTTTTTTACTAATACCATTTGTACCTATTCTGTCAATGTACGTTATGAGATCTCTTGGGTAAGTATTCTGGCATGGGTTAAAGCATGACTTATTATGACTGCCTTGACTGCAGCGCCCTAAATAAAAACAGGGTACAGCGACTGTATCATAACAAACAAGTATACTGCACCAATCTTGGGCACTCAGGGTCAGTAATCATAGAAATTTTGTCACATTTAAATATTAAAAATTTATATATTTTCAGATGCTGCGTACTGAAAGACAAAGGTGTGATGCAGCAGAATTATAGCTACTACTTCCGAAATAGAAATTCCCTATACAAACTACCGGTTAGAAACTCCTATGGATTTCCATCCGAATGCAATTCCATCAATTAATCCTTGATGAACGCCTGCTAGCAAGAACAAGGAAGCCTGATCTTTATATTATATTTTCAATCCAAGAAAACAAATAACCATGTCAGAGAAACTTGCAACACATGAGCATGTTAAGCTATTATTAATAACACATTCATTTATACGAACAAATAATTACTTTGTAGAGGTAAATGTATCTTTCAGAGGCTATGCTATTACATCTTCATGAATCTGAGGAGTTAAAGAGGAGACTAGTGCCTGCAAACACCCACATAGTATGGATGAATCTGTTAATAAAACAACATGAGATCTGCTTAGATTTATTAAACTATAGTTGTTCATTAATCACATACATTTTCCATTTGCTCTTTCAGATTAGGCTTAAAAGTGGACCAATTCTCCACGAAACAGAAAAAAAAAATAGTAAAAGCACATTAAAAAGGCCCCTGTATTAGAATTTCTAATTAACATTAGAAATTTAGTATTTCTAATTTTCCAATTTCCTGTCAACTGGACAAATTTCTTTGCCTCTTGACTGATAGATGCATCAGATAATAGCAGTACACCAACAAACTACACCTTGGCTATTCTTAAAAGCAGCTGATACAGCATTACTTTCTCTCTAAAAGATCGCTAGAATCTAAAATATTTCGATAAGCTGTAACGAAGGGTATCACCAGATGTAAAAAAAACCAACAATAAACTATCTCAAAGCTTCATAGAAAACAGCTGTCTGCAAGCTCTATTTAGAAATGGAGGAGAATTTGCCAATCTAATGAACACAAAATACCTTGCAGGTATAGCCTCTGTTTCCTTCTGGGGTTCATGTCGGAAGCTAACAGTGGCAGCAGGGATACATTAAAAGTGAGCCTTCCTGTATTTATGGTGGACATGAAAGAACAGGGCTAGGCAGGGTGAAATGCATTCCCTGTCCTCTATGGGAAATGCTGGGCCCTCACTCCTTAGTACACAATCAAAAGCATGCTTCTATTAGGCATGTTTAGTCAAATCTCCTGTCAGACATGCACTCAGGCCTTCCACACTGCTCAACATGGCACTGGGATGGTTTAGTATGTAGTCTGCAAGACCCAAGAGCTCTATTCTATCTGGAACTTGGGAGAAGCTCTGAAAGATTTTTGTCTCCTCAAGCACACCTGGGAACCAGCAGTTCCTGTGTAGGCATTGAGTTGGTTTTCTTCCAGGAAATCCCACCATGCTACCTACCCAAAGCAACATTTCTAGTGGGGCTGCTCTGGAACACAAAATCGTGGCGGTGCTCTGCAGCTGCTGCCAATAAGCTGACCTGGAGCAGGACAGTAACTGAGAAGGATGTTTATACCAGTTGGCAGCTGTTAGGATCTTGGGTTGTATATTTGGTGTTGCAAACAACATGAGTCATCGTCTCCAAAATTTAATTTTTGCTTGGAATTTCTGGTACGTGGGAGAATCTTTCTGTTTTGAGTTGTTAGAAGATGAATCAGAATGAAACCAAATTTTGTACTATGATTTTCCCACAAACTGGAAATCCTGAATGTTATTCAGCTAGCTCCTCTTGTGTCTGTAACTTAGTCAAAAGTATCAGCCATGGTCACAATTGCTCAGGATGGGAAAAATACACAATTTTAACCTTTAAGGGCTGATGGCAACTTCAGCACATCTAAAGTACTGCATTTAAAAACAACGCAGTACAAAACACTGTTTCTCATTAGCCTATGAACCTGTCTGCTCAAATCTTTAGATGTATATACATGGTCATGAGCTTCATTAGATGGCAGGGCTGTAAAAGCTGGCTGCAGCATTTTGTGAGGACTTCATTTTCCCGCCATCCACCAAATTCTGATATTATCCTGGCATAAAGGTCCCCTTAAAATTAATAAAAATACCCTATGGATACAGTGTGACAGTGTTAAAGTATTACAGAGGTTGTCCTTAAGTCTCCTAATTAGTAACTCTGGGAGGACCCCTGAAACATCAGCACCATCAGCTCTTGGACTGCATAATCCAAGCAGAAACACTGCCTATTAACAGGGTGCTGGCTAAGTGGGCTGAACCACATCACATGGACATGTCACAAGCTTGTCTACAATGGAATCAGCGAGTTACAGTGTTGAACTCCTAAACTTATTTTGTGGTAAAAGTTATACAGAACCTCTTCAAGTTTGTCACTGTTTCATCCAAATGACAAAGAAGGGAAGGAGGGGGGAGAGAAATACAAAAAACAAACAAACAAACAAACAAACAAAAACAACCAACAAAATGGAAAATGAAAGAAGGGAAAAAATGCCTGATTAGTCTAAAGGCAAAGTCATCTTACTTTATCTTAAGCTTTCTTGTTCTGTCACCTAACTACTAATTCCCCCCCTAAGGTGCCTTGAAGAGGTCCCTTCAGAATATATATCATCTTTAAGAACTGCTTGTCTTTCTTGCTATTTCTATGTACTGTTTCCTTTTCCTGGTACTGAGATGCTTAATTTTGTTGAGAAAATGTGATCAGCACAGCTGATGAGCCACAAATGAAGCAATTACTTGATGCTTCAGATCTGAATCCCACTCTCTATATAAACCGAAGTCCTAGGAAACCTGAGTGTTTTTTTGTTTTGTTTTTTTTTTAAGAATAAGTAAGCACCTTTTCACCATAACACATAATTTAATACAGCTTTATGGGTGTGCTTAGTACTTTTTTTCTCTGGGATCACATTAACTGTGCTTGAAGGGGCCAATAAAACAGATGTGTCTCAGAACAGAGATGCTGGTAATGCTGGTAGAACAGCAGCATTCCAAGGCTGTTTCTTTAATTCCTTCAGTGGTGGCTTTCCAAAGGAGACAGAGTCAACTCATATACATTCAAATTATATACAATTACCAATTTGTACAAATCTGTGTTTAAACAACCTCTAACAGTTCTGAATAACAGAAGCATGAATGCCAGGGTAAGAATTTAAACAGTATGGGTTTTTTTTTCCCCTTTGGTTTTCAGTCCAAGTAAAAAACAATCTATTTCATTGGTAAAAAACTCTTAATCGGTCTTGTCGTCAGTTCTTGGTGTACTGATTGTGAATAGTTTAAGGTACAGCTAAAAATGCATAGCAGTACTTTTAGGCAAATGCCTGAAAGATGAGGAAGCTGTTATGGTTGTTCTCATTGCTGCATTCACAGAATATGAAAACAAAAAGAAAAAAAAAGCACAACAAAATCTCTCCAAGTTTTTTCCCCACCTCAAATTCTGATAGGAGATGGAATATGAGAAAGATAACCCTCAAAGAGAACCAACACAGGGGAAGACATTAATGCACATATAAACACCTCTATTTCCTCTTTATAAAGTGCCCTTTGTATGACAAAGGTGTCCAAACAGCACTTAAGGAGCAACAGCAAAATGCCTGACAGACAGGTGTGATAAGTTATGGCTCAAAATATTTGCTTGCCAGACAGAAAGGGTGACTTCTTTTTATATTTTCTTTTTCTGAAAATCCTTTAAGGTAAACTCACTCCATGTCTGCTGGCATGCAGCCATTTTTCTATAAGCTCATATTACAATGCTGCATTTCTAATGGATTGGGTATGGTGCTTTTTCCATTCTGCTAATGAGAAAAGCTAAAGGCCATTACTTGTGATTAAGATCCCGAGGGAAGAAATGTGATGTGTATATTACCAGGCCATACGTAAAGGAAGCATGTGGCATTTCTAATCAATCAGATGAAGGATAGACAGAAAAAGTCTTATCCTGTGACTGCAGAGAAAGAAGATATAGGGGGAAAGAAACCATAGAAAGTGTCTTTAAAAGGTGACTTACGGGAATCAGTTATAATGATATTAGTATGATCAATGACTACGGCTACTATCTGGGAAGGATGTAATTACCAAAATGAAAACTTTCAAATGGGAAGCCTGATCAAGGGCAGAGGTACTGTCATATTTCTTGGAGTGCTGTCAGCTCCCACCCAGGCAATGCATTACCTTGTCCCTCACAAGCATAACAGCACTGCCCGGCTGAGCCTGGAGAGCGCATTCAGGGACAGAAGGAGGGAAGGGGTCTCAAGACGTGCACCCAGACCAACAGAACAGAGAATTTTGTACCAAATGCAAATTCACAATAAGAAAATGAAAAACTGGGAGAAGGGAAAAGGGAAAAAAGCTTCATTATGATTGGCTTGATAGAAAGTTTTGCAGACCTGCATGTTTTAAAAAACATTTCAACTGAAAGGAAATACTGCAGACCAGAAAGCTATTTGTTGTGGAGGGGATCAAACTAAAAAACATACTAAGAGAGGAGCTCAAGAATCTACAGAAGGATACTCTGGAATATCTACAAAGATGTTTGAGCGTGCAGTTTCTACATGTTTAATCTCAAATGCATACTACATTATTTTCCCCAAATTTTACCTAGATTAAATGCAAACTCTAGAGGATTTTTCCATCATTTTTAATTGGCTGTGTAGTTACAGCTTGAAGATGCTTCAAGACACATGTGCCAAATGGCAAATGAAATGAATAGAGTTTGGAGACAGGTGATCTGTGAGAGGACGAGATCCTCTGAATGTGTCATAACACATAGAGCTGCAGAGATAGTATTTATAATAAATTAATTTCATTTAATACTATAGATCATTGCTGAGTATTAAAACTGACAGAAATTCTTACAAACGACATCCTCTCAAATGGAATGCGATGTGGCAGATCAATGAAGCATTACTGTTTATAGTGGCAAAACTGTTACAAGTGGTAAGGTCAATGGAGAGATAGTCTAATATATTACCCCAACAAAAAGTCCGTAATTCTGCTTCATCATTAATACAATAGTCACAAGAAATGTTTGCTACCTTTCCTTGCATCAGGACGCAATGCTGAGAAATTGTCTTAAATGTTGTCAATGACAAGGCATGTAAAAAATAAGCATCATAGCTGAGAAAGTCCATCTATGGCTATTTAACTGAAAATAATCAATCTTTAGCTTTCCTTAATGGCACTTATTAAAAACAAACAAACAAAAATGTTGGAGGCCCTAATGAGTTATCAGTAAAATTGTCTGATCTGCTCCATTCCTGTGAAAAGGAACAAGTGCTGCACCATGGCACCTCAGCCTGCAGAGGCAAGTAAGCACAACTGGTGAAAACAGCCTGCCTTCTTCAACAAGCCACAGCCCATTTGCAAAACTGTTCTTCCCAGGAGGAGCTTGTAGCATCTATTTCTAAGCAAGGTTGTCCTTTCTGGTACTTTGATACACTTCTGGCTTTGGCATGTGAACTGACAGAAAGCCCAAAGCTTCATTTTGCATTGGCTTTCTCGGATCTGCAAAATGTTCCCTTTCTGTTCTCCTTTTACATTAGAAATAAATAAATAAATAAATACGTAAATAAAAGTACTGTGCTAATATTTGCAATGGAGAATGTCCTAACTGCATGGCAGATTTTCTTTTCCAATAATATGACAAAGATGAAAAAGTGGCAATTTTTCCATCAAATAAATTTATACCACCACCTTTAAAACTGCAGGACTCTGCATGACTTACCTTACAGAAAAGGATCACTGCTGACATATATGTGTTACACTGAGATCCCAAGGCTCAATTTAGAATACCAATTAGCACTGTTAACATTTAAAAAATGCAAAATTGGCTATTCATGAAACTGCAGCAAGGCACATGCAGATTCCTCTCACTTAGTGGTTGATTTCAGGGATGATGAATTTAATCTCAGGATGGGGTGGGGGTAGATGGGATGCATCCAGTCTGTCCAGTAGTAATATCCCCCAATAGCCTCAAAGGAATTGTCATTGTGAGCTGAAGCAGCATCTGCTTAACTGTTATCCTAGCCTCAGGACTGGAACTTTTTGCTTGTTGTGAGGGATCGTGAGAAAGACTACACAGAGCATGAAGATGAAAACAGAGCAAGATTAAAGCCATAAAACACAACCACCAAGACTCAGCTGTCCATACTGTGACAGAACTCAAGGAAATAAAAATGCCAAAATATATCTGACATCCATGATGCACTTTGGCACAGGAATTTGGAACACTGACTTGACAGCAAGCCTTCAGTTTATGTTCTTTTTCATTATTATTATAGACAATTTGCTAACATTATGAGTTAATGACTTAAATCTCAAACGAGATTATTTGTCGAAAAGCAATGAGTCCCAATGCTAGGCACGTTGAAGAGGTGAGAAGTAAACCCAAATTTAACCCAAACTGGCAGAATGTATCCTTTTCATAAAAGGAAAAAGGCAGCAGTTAGTTCAGTTGTTATAACCAAAACAGCTTAGAGCTCATCGTGAGCACAGCACAGGCTTGCCCCAAATGTCCTGCCTGCATCAGCAGCACTGCTGAGCCATCCAAGAAACGTTTGGCTGAAGTCCCTCCAATGTGTGCAGATGGAGTTAAAATGTTTCCACAGAAACTCCACAGCGACATAGGCTAAACTGGTTGCAAAGGCAGTGCTTCAAATTAACAGCAAGTGTTGCAGTTTCTTAATTCACAATGGGCCTAACTGTTTGCAAGAACCTCTGCGGTGTAATTACAGTCCAGAGGCACTAATCCTTTACACTTCTGAGCCAGGCTTGTAACTGCAATAATCTATTTCCATTCCCTGGAACACACATCCAGGAATGTGTGCAAGAATATAAAAGCCCTAATATAAAAAATAAACACAGGACAATGTCGTGATGCATAAGCCATCCTTTTCTCTTTTGAAACATCTGAAAATACAGTGCTGATCACAACACTTGTATGAAAATTAATAAAAAGAAAAAGTGGATTAATAAGCCTGAAATGTATCATACTTTTCTTTGCCTTCTGTTCCAGGTTAATTATTTCACACTATTCCATCAATCATTTTTGATTTCCAACTCTTTAACTCCCATTTTGAAACAAAGGATAGAAATTTCAGGAAGGTCAGTGGTTTTCTGCTCTAAACAGTTCAGGCACAAGCTATATAAATAACAAAAGGAACTCTCCTTGTTCAACCCATACCACACGCTGAATGGAATGTGTTTCTATTAACCGTTATTTCTCCATGTCCTGTAACAAAGCGAGGAAGTTTAGAAGTTGTGGCCAATTGTGCTATTTACTAGTTATTAATAAACTACACAAATGAGCCATGTGATGAATCTTCTGGACAGTCTAAATGAAAAAAAAAAAGGTATTTTTATACCACATGAGAAAACCTCAATTAAATAAATTATTGCCAACTTGGCAATGCAGCCATTTTTTACCAGAAGCATATATATAAATTCTTGTGAAAAGTGTGCTGTCTTCACAGGAAATCAGCCTTACTAATAGCTAGTTAGGAGGAACTGCACATTCAAAGAGCAGCAAGAGCTTTTGCTATAAAATTACACTCGGTTAGTAAAATTCTGAGCACCAATTTGTACTTCATGCCTAGACCAGGTGATAGCATCTGTGGGAGTGCCATCATAGCCAAAAACTCAATTTACCTCATTATTATACTTTTGTCACTCTCATTAACACTGTCAAGAATGATAATGGGAGGAAGAGCAAATATACTCATTTTTCAGTCAGATGCAGGTGTTCAGGTGGGAAGGGTTGGTGGCTGAGCAGAATCATGGAAAACAACAGGAGAACACAGGAATAGTTTGGAACTTATTGGCTGAAAAAGTATCGGTTGAAAAATCAATTGGGAAATTACAACATTTCTGGTCTACACCACAAACACTGCACACAGTGTTTGTTAGGAGGCAAGAAGACACAAACAGGATAAAATTTTTGCATCGGTGAAATCAGTTTACATCTCAGAAGCATTACACTGATTTGAGGGAAATCCTCAAGAGAAACTTGTTCAGCATAGGAAAACAGGGAATTGAGATTGGTTGATAAGTAATAATTTGGGCATTTAGCTAATAGGCTTTTAGGAAGCTGGGCACTGCTATGTTAAAATAGCTAAAAATAAGAAAGCAAAATTGAGTGTGCAAGGGCATGCCTACCACATTCAAAAGCTATAACAAATCCCAAAGGATAGAACAGTTCTCCATGGGACTGGAAAAGCATTGTGACTCTTTGAGATACAATTACTCCCTGGACTCATCCCAGCATGGAGCAGCTCTCATCTGCCACACAGCAGAAATCTGCCATGCTCAACAGTTCATTTACCTTGCTAGAAAAACAACTAAATTCAGCAAACTCCCGAATTCACTCGATGCAGCTGCTCTCAAACCCCTTGTTACAGCTTAATGAAATGTGCTGACTGAGCTGTTTCATAGTAAATATTAGTTATAGCAGAACTCACCTCCCAAATTGAGTCTTTCAGGAGCAAGAGGATTCTGCATTGCCGTAGCACTGACACAGAGTCACCCATAACTCACAAATAATAAAATACCATCTGAGGGCAGAGAGGTTATTGCCATCAGCAGCTCCCTAGAGAATTGTAAATCATTTGAACAAAGCTTACCCTTTTTTTGAGAACTTCAGGCTATATATACAGGACACCAGTGTCTAACACAGGTAGAGTCAAGACTGCACCCTTAGCTACTTCATTTAACCTTGCTTCAGAAATGAGTGAACCCTGAACAGGTTGCTCTTACCAGCTGAAAATAAGTAAAGTTCCCTCAAAACACTGGCAATTTGTCTTAGAGGAAGTTTAAACCTTTGGACAATCAGCTTGCCAAGCATCTGACAAGTCAAGTGGATTAACTGTGAAATACACTGTGCACTGAAGTTCAGTGGGGCACAACAAAGGAAAAGCCACTGAGATTCAATGGGATATTATTTTGTGATCATCTGCAGATCCAGACCTTCACCCAATATATAAACGATGTTACTTTCACTACTGTCACTACATTTTAAAAAACACTGAATATCATTCAAATTAAATTCACTTCCAGCTCCGTTGTACATGTTTTCATTAATGTGGCATTGTGTCACCTTTTGAAACACGGCAGCACTTACAATCTAATGTTTCCATCCAGTCTTAGTGCCCCTGGAACTGAAGCTCTCCATATTTAAAAAAAAAAAAAAAAAAAAAAAGGAATGTAATTCAAAGGTTGTTGCTCAAAGCAAAAACATTTTGCTTTACAAAATACATCCACTCTACTGAATGAAAAACAATTAAAAGCAAGCAGTACTAATCTACATATGTTGAAATAAACCAATTGTAAGTCTTGATCCCATTTTATTTTTTTTTAATTAATTGAATACTGTGAATAGCCAACTTGCAGAATATGCTACTTCTCCAGTGTGTGAACTTGAGGTGGTGAAAATAAAGTGTTACCTTGATTCACAGCTCATCTGAGTCTTGTTACATCATGCTTGGTAAACATTTTCTAAAGTTTTCATAATTTCCTGATTTCTCCACAGTTAAGTGAATAGAAAATAAGAATTAATAATTTTTACCACTTATTTTGAAGTAAGAATGTTTCTTTACAAATAAATTCAGAGCTTAGAGATGAAAACAGGCTGTTTTGAGTCAATGCCAGAAAATCTCACTTGGAATTGTATGGCCCAACTGAGTTCTGATGTCCCATTTAACCATTCCCAATTCTTTTCAAAGGCTAGCCAAGCTCTAGACATATCACAGAGTTCTGCAGAACATTTATACTTTCTCTATTTTGCCCTTCATTTAACTATATTCTGTTGTATGCAGCTGCTGTTGTCTATCGCCTTCACGCTCTTTTCTTCTGCCTAGAGTTTACAACCTCCATGATTGAAGTTGCTATAACCCAAATACATCACCTTTAACAAAGCTGATACTGTATAAAGGACTTCAATAGTGCTAAGCAGACACTAGTTACTCTTCCACATAATTTGTCATATTTTTCTTTCCCGCTGAGGACATGACCCCTTTAGGAATTTAGAACTTGTTGCTGTGCTTATGGCTCAGTTATCAGGTGCCTTTAATTTACAGAGACACGACCACAGGATTGTTTCCCATCTCCTGGCAGAGCAGAACTGTGGACCCACCAGCTCTAGAAGACACTCCTTGCTTTTCACAAATCACAGTTTGCCAAGACAAACCTCACCTCCATAAAATCTCAGACTTGCCTTGGATGATGGAGGCCTCTCAGACTTTGCTTGAGCCAACGGTAATTTGGATTCTTTACTTCTTCAGAAAGCCATATTCATCATTTCTATCATCTGAGTCTACTTTCAGTGCAGGCAGGAAAATAAAAACAAGTTTCATCCAAATAAAGCAGAGAGTTATGTATTTGCTTACATAACTCAAAACACATTAACAACAGAGACACACATCAAGAAAACACAGATGACAGACCCGACTTTCAGAGCAATTTTGTTTTCTGATTTTTGTTGAATTTGTCAGTCACAGTTCTAGCAGGGTGTTACAAACCCAGAATTCTTCTTTTATTTGTTCCTCTTTTCTACCTCTTTGTTTGTTAAAATCTTATCCAATTTAAAACCAAATCAAGTTGATCTAAACCAATCTTCTCTCCCCCAGAGCAAAACCTCCCACGCTATCTGTGGCATCAACATAATTTCACATGAACATGCATGCTTTGTACACTTTTCTTTCCTCTTCATATTCAAAGCATTTAGGAGATGGTCTATCAGAAGCTAACAAAATTTTGAGAAGACATATGAACAAGTTCTGGGAGTAGGACTAAAAGTGAATCTTCTAGGGATATGCTGCAGACCACTCTCGATAATACTACAGGCTTTATGACTTTCACTTTTTCTTCACTATGGCAGAATAAAAGCATTCACTTTATAAACAGTGCACTGCTACCAGGAAATAACAAACTGCTTTAGAAAATGTAGTTTTGAGCTACATACTTGTTGCCTTTACAGAGTTTCACCAGGTGGAACTTCTAGAAATCACAGACCAGAACTGCAACTGCCATAAATAAGAAAATACCAGTGAAACCAGACTCTAAATATTCTAGTTCATGGACTCAAAGTCAAGCTGCAAAATAGTCATCATTTTTAAGATCTGCATTTGTCTGATGACAAAAATTGATACTTTTTGCTTTGCTGTTTCATTATTCTTGTCTTGTTTAACTTTTTCTCACAACAGTCAGGAAGTCCTTCTCTGAGAGGGAATGTGGGCTAACATTGTTTTGAGTCTGTAGCTGACACCTCACAGAGAGGTGTGAAGTTCCCAGCAAAAGCATTTGTTCATTTCTGGAAGTCTTACACGAAGGTAAACCTTAACACAAAACAAAACCTACTAACATGCTGGGCTCATGTAAAGGGAAGACTGAACAGAAAACAGAATTCCCTCTGTGTTTATTCTGCTTTTACCTTTTTCTTCTCTGGCATACTTACACTTAAAGGCAAGCAGTAAGCTGCTACTAACACGGTAGAAAATAAAGCTGAGCTAAGAAGGGTAGGGAAAATGTTAGTAAAAAAAGAGATAAAATAAAATCCGTATATTGAAAAATGCTGTCTAGTTTATTCTAACTATGGTGAATACTGTGAAACTCATGTGAAACTACTGTGAAACTCATGCTGAGACAACTGATAAAAAAGATTCTCATCTACACGAGGGCTGATCAGCCCAGTTCTTACAAGAGTCAATGGGACTTGAAGATGGTGCAAAGGGTAAAAGAACACATCCTCCTTGCTCACTCTATTTGATCTATACTGTCAAATTAAGTTCTACACTGCTGTTTGACCTCAAAATATTTGCTTACAGAAAGACTGAATCTATTCTTAAGACTGATTGATAACTTCTTTGTCTTAATACTATTTACTGCAATAAAGTCCACAAACTGATTAAATGCTTCATCAGAAAGTTATTTGTACCTTGATGACTGCTTGAAACTTGATGCTTTTGAGTTGCACAGAGCAAACCTTCAGTGAATAAATGGACATGAGGATGATCTTCTCACTTTCTACTTGAACTATTCTAATTTAATTTGTAATTGGTTCAGTCCTATATTTTTTGCAAAACAGTAAGTGAAACAATCAGTCAATAGGTACAATAAAAGAGCTCAAAGATTTACACCCGATAATGTGAAAAGCAGAAGTCTACAAAGAAACTTTCTTCCTGTAGATCTCTGGGGACCCTGGAACAGAGAGAATAACAGCCTGGTGGTATTTTTTTTTCTCTCTGTAATAAGGCTCTTAATAACAGGAGAATGTGATGATGTTTCTGCTCCACGTAGCTGTAGTATGTGCAAATAGAATTGCAGATTAAATAAATAAATAAATAAATAAATAAATAAAAGCACACAACCCTATCTAAAAAAGCAGTTATTCAGTTGGGGCCATTAGGTGACATTTCAAACCACTAGTGGCCATGGAGAATCCAAAGGAAATAGAAGATAAAAAGCTTATAACAAGATTGTTGTTCCATAGAAGGGTTCTGTAGATACCATCAGGCTCTATTGGCAACAAAAAGAGCTAACAAAGTGAAAGATAAGACTGATGTACCAGCGTAACAAGCCTGTTATTCCATGGAGAGATACTCTTTCAGGTTATACTCTAGATCAGGAAAGACGAGCTAGGGTGGTTTGCAGTTTCAGCAGAATCCCACGTTGCATCAGTACAGCTTTTCCACCTGTCTGCATTTTTAATACAGAGGTATACAGAACAATTAAGCAATTTTTGTTGCTGTTGTTGCTTTAGAAGTTCAATGGAGAGTTTATTTTATAAGTTGCTTATTACGTTTCTAAATTAGAAATTTAAAACTGAGTGAACTGTCTGCAAGCATGAAGAATAAATAAACAGCATATTTGATCCAGCAGTTTTAGTAAAAAACCTGGCTTCTATCCATCCTTCCATTTGTGTGGGCCTCAATGGTTTAAGATAAAACATGATTACATTGAGAAAGTTTTGAAACAGAGAGAAAAAAGTTGTCAAGGAGGACTAATAAAGGCTGTGCCAGTCTAATGAAGGAAACTGGAACTTGAGAAGTAAGTGAACTGAATGCTAATAGCAAGAAGGAGAGAGAAACCCAGACTGGGAAATAGCAGAACAGAAAACTTCCTTCAGGAATGCGCAGCAAAGGAGAAATAGAGTATAGCAAATCTTTCTACTGAAACATCTCAGTTACTGCTGCTGAAGGCCAAACTTATAAGTGCTGCAGTGAAAATGAGCCAAGCAAGAGGGACTGAGAGCAGCAATCAAACTGTTCAGCTTTTATATTTCTAAAGGTTTTTGTATTATACCCATTCAGTCCATCAATCACAACTTTATTAAGCCACGAAAGAGATGTTAGATCAATGGCTGTATTGGAAACACTCTGATTGACAGGTTGATGATGGAACAATTCCAACCTCCATACATTATTAAACACGCACTAATGCTGCTCTTTTAAAGCCACCCATACTCTCTTCTCTCTGTATAGTACCTTACCCAATAGTAGACCTAATTGTAGATGAATATTACATAGGAAAAGTGAGACTTACAGTAATAAATAATAATAAACTAGTAAACAAAAGAAAAATTTCAAGGTTAAAACAGGTTATATTATGCCCCTGGGCATTACATTTTCATTTTAGTACAATTGCAGGAGCTATGGTTGGATTGTCAGCCTTAATCAGAATATTCAGTTATCACCTTTTTTGCTATAATCTCGACATAATTTAAGTTTAGCTATTCTTTACATATTTGCCCAGAGCCAGTCCACCAGTATAAGTCTGCACTTTTTAGTGAAGAGGTATGCATGAAAAATGCATATAAATAAGGCAGAAATTGCCTCCTGACAGTTTCTGTGCTTAACTCCAGATTTCAAGCAGATATCAATAGGTGATAAGAGCAGTATGCAAACTGTATTTCACTAGCGGAAATTAATCTGATTTTCATAAAGGTAGAAAAAAATTATGTTCTTGGTGGATAGAGCATAAAGCACAGTAACTGGGAGATGCTGTATGGAATTCTCTCATGGCATCTGAATAGGGAGTGGAGTTGCCATGAACTGCAGTCCATTATTTTCCCTTCCCCCTCTGCCCTATACCATTCTTTGGGCTGGTACACCTGTGTGTGTACCAGCAGATGTGTGTTTTTATGATGTGGTAGTGAGACCAGGTAGAGATGACCTGCTGTTTTTCACTTGGTCTGACAACTTGATAGCTGAATGCATCCACCTGGTTGTGCTTGGTACAGGAGCAAGATCTGATTTTACTTAGACAGTATGATAAAAGATAAAAATAGATGGGATAAAAATGTTAAAACAGATAATAAAATAAATTTGTAATCTTTGGGGATTTAGAGAGGAAAAAAACTTTAATATTCCTCTTCAAGGCAAATGGTTTCCTAACAAAATTACTTGTGAGTTTTGGGGCCAGTGAGAGAAGCTTCCCATAGCACAGGGCTATGAGTGAGGTTGTAGGAAAACTATTCTGTTTTAGCTGATTAAATGATTGTTCCCTTCTTTAAGTTAGCAGCTCCATCAGCATTTAGAAATATCTACAGTGGCTGATGTCAAAAAAATCAAGGGAAGGAGGAACAAAGGTGAACGCTCTATGGATTCCTACAGGGTTCAAAACTGGAATCCAGTTTTTGGTGTCATGGTTGGAAGTGGCAGAGGCTGCTCTTACTCAGGTTATCTCCTATCCAAAGGGATAAAGAGTGCTCCACTGCGAAGGGCTCTGCAATGGCTCCAAGCTCCAGCCAACTTTAATCTTTCAGAGAACAGCAAAGGCCAGAATAATTCCCAGAAAGCATGAAGCATGCAAAGGCTGTTACAATATTTCTCTTGCTTACTCATCAGAGAATAGATTTTCTGTTGAAACAATGTTTTAGAAACCCAGCATTCATCCTGAAACAGGCAAGTCTGGAACTGGGTTTGAAGACAATCCTCACTTGAGTGACCACGGAGGCTTGTTTTGGCTGCAAAATATTATATGTTAATAAGCAAAATGTATTTTCTAAGGAAGTAAATGAATTAAAACCTTTTAATAAAAACTGCTTTGCATACTATAGGCTTTTCAATTAAATTGAGACAGAGTTAAAGCCGACAATGAGCAAAACTGTTTCTGACTTTTGGGCTTGTTAGAAAAAAACCTGGATTGTTTCTTGAAAGATAGCTGGTGGGTCTTTATGGTGCCCTATAGAACACTTTTAAAGGATAAAATTCAGAAGTATGTTCATAACAGAAATGTATAGTTTATGCCTTATAGCTTCCATAAAACATAGTCCTGCTGAGGTACAGTGGATTTTTTTGGACTTGGCTCATATTTTCATGGCTCCATGCTCTCACCGTTCCTCTCTCTGGACTGCAATGAAGTGAAAATATCTCTAAATAAATCATATCTCTAAGTAGGTTGCCTTTCTTCCTTTCTTTTTCTTTTGACTGGGCCATGTTAATAAGATACAATTTCAAGTCAGGATGAATACATTCAACAAAACTACCATTTGTAGCCCAAATCCTGAAGTTATCCTTTTCATTCCACTCAGGAAGAATTCCTGAAGAGCTTTGTGATTATCTTGCTTGTATGAGATGTTTAAATGAATGTGGTGCTGTTGGTGTTTATACCAAAGAGAAATCCTCTATGCAATAAAATGGTGTGTCATTTGAGATTTATGAATAACCTGTGGATATTTTAACACCTATCAATCATTTACTCTTTCCTGAAGTTTCCCATAAAAAGGTTAGAAGTTTTAAAGACAGTAAACATAAACCTATACGGTATCCTTTCACATGTATTTCAAGAAGTTAAAAGGGAATGCTGTGACCTTGAAAGACAGAACTGTGTAAAGAGCAGGAAACAAAGATTTTATTTATGTTTAGTTGCAGTAAAATATCTGTAGGATCTCTTTATCAACCATGAAACTACCTGTGTTTTTCAGAGTCCCTTCCCTCTCTTTCCAAATATGAAACATCAACATGTGCAATAGATTTGTTACTATGAATATAGTAACAGTGTTTTCAAGTCTGAAGGGAACATTAACTTGGAATTCCCTAGTTTGCATTAACAGTGTGAGAAAACAATCAGGAGACTTAATGTCTGTAAGAGTCGTAGAAATGAAAATAACAAAGGAAAAATTCATAGCATCTGCCCAGCAGCACTATTGGACTTTGTTTTCCATTTCCTTACCATGGTAATTACACATGCAGAAATTCTCACTAGTCAAAGTATTTCCTACAATTTCACCTGTTCATAGGGGAAAAATGTTGATAATAACTTTTAGATGTAATTCTCTCCTCTTTAGACTACTGAATGAAATATTTTGAATAATAGGAATAAAAAGTGATCCATCGTATTCAAGATTCCTCAGAAGTAAATACAGAAGTCTCAGATCTCAACAGAGATTTTTTTTTTAAAAAAGGGAAAACATACTGGAGTTAGAATTTAATTCCAACAGATAAGACAAAGGAAGAAAGGGAGAGAGAGCAGGAAGAGCTGGAAGGGAAATGGAAGATAAAACTTAATACTACAGTGAGGTAAGCATCTTTGTTAGGATGTAGCTTAATTCTGTACCTTCAATTAAACATACAACAAAAAACAAACAAACCATGAAAACACTTGGAAAACTGTTCCTGCAAATTAGCATCGGGTAGAATAAAACAGAATATGATAGGGGATGGGATGGAATGGTACAGGATGGAACAGCACAGGATAGGACAGAACAGCTGGAGAGGACCTCCAAACACCATCTAGTCCAACCACCTGACCTCTTCAAGGCTAATCAAAAGCTAAAGCATTGTTCAAATGACTCTTAGCACAGACAGGCACAATACACCTTCAGGAAAACTGTTCCAAAGTCTGACCACCCTCATAGTAAAGACATTTTATCTAATGTTCAACGTGACTCTCTGCTAATGAAGCTTTGTGCTGTTCCCGCTTGCTGTTCCCAGGTAGCAGAGTTCTGCACCTCCCTCTGCCTTTCCTCTCTAGGGAGCTACAGAAAGCAATGAGGTTGGCCCTCAGTCTCCTCTCTGTTCCAGGCTAGGCAACTCAAGTGTCTTCCCTCAGCCTCACCCCATAGAACACACCTTCCAGCCTGGCTCCCAGCTTTGTTTCTCTCGTCTGGACACTTTCAGGGATCTTAAAGTTCTTCTTCTAGTGTGGAGCCCAGAACTGCACACCACACCAGTGCCATACATAGAGAGATGTATACCTCTTTACTACCATACACACTGCTGGCTCATGCTGAGACTGATGTCACCAGCACCTCAAGGTCTCTTTCTGCTGTGCTTCTCTCCAGCAACTCACCTCTCAGACTGCACCCGTGCCTGGTGTTACCCCCTTTGATGTGCAGCACCTGGCATTTTCCTTTGTTGAACAGTGTGCTGTTGCCAATTACCCAAAGAATCAGCCTATCTAGATTCCTCTGGAAGGCTCCATATCCATAAGAGAAGTCAAGAGCACCTCTCAATTTAGTATTGCCAGCAAATTTGCTGGGGGTGCCTTCAACTCCTGCATCCGGATCTATGATTAAAATGTTGAAAAGGACTGGCCCTTGAATTGAGCCATGGGGAATGCCACTAGTGACTGTCTGCCAGACAGATGTAGCCCTTTGACTAGAAATGTATTGAAACAGAAGTAACAATTGTGAAGTACAAAATAAATCTTTCACATAGTTATAACACACAGATTGTGCTTACAGACACATAATGTTTATGCCTGTGTTTTTGTGAAATATATATACACATGCAATGTGCACACATTCACACAGCAAATCACAATAGGCTCTGAGTAGACTGTCAGTATTACTAAAATACTTCAGCAAACTTTCAGAGTTTTAATAATTTTTATTAGGACCAATTTTTGCTTTTCTATGACTCTGGGGGAGTTAATTGAATCTGACTTAGGCAGCTTAAAGACTAAATAACCATTGAAATATTCATGTTTAAATATAATTTACTGGAAACATAGCTGACCTTGACCCAAAATCACATTTCAGAGCCTGAAGCAAACTATGTATTGCTGTCTACTATGGGTTAAGAGTGAGCTCTGGATCCTATCACAAAGCCAAAACTTCCATTTTCCAGCTATATAAAATCTAGAAGTGCAAGCAAACAATTCTGCATTAAATAACAAATTGTTAGAGGAATGCTTTTTATATTCACATAAGAATTAATATGGATGACTCCTGCTAACTAGAGAAAGCTTTGTTGACATACTCTTTTACTACATGTACTACTTTGTCCACTCTGTTCCCTATGACTGTGACTGTGTAATAGATGTAGAACAGTATCTTTAGACATGTGTTACAATTAGGTAGCAATATGAGATATTGTTTGTGTAGAACACCACATCTGGATCATGATGAAAGGAACACTGACATGCTCAAACAAATAGAGCCTGACATTTCTGGGCATAGAGAAAAAAAAACAAAAAACAAACAACACAACAAAAAGAATACACAAAAGAAAGCACAACAATATTAAACTGCTAAAAGTTAAAGTACTGAAAAGCCAGGAACAAGAAAAGATCTTGAGAGATTCAGTAATCAATAAACATT
Organism: Coturnix japonica; assembly: GCF_054131305.1. Classification (NCBI taxonomy): domain Eukaryota; kingdom Metazoa; phylum Chordata; class Aves; order Galliformes; family Phasianidae; genus Coturnix; species Coturnix japonica. The sequence continues at coordinate 103,084,348 of NC_140664.1, forward strand.
TTGCAAACAGAAAGTAAATATTATAAACTATGATCTTACCGTTCCTGTTGTGCCCAAGGAAAGGTGGTTCATCTGTTGGGTCAGTGGGCCCATCATGCTTGCTGGCTGCATTGACATAGTGTGGTCCATTGTTGGTGTTATCACAGCACCCTAAAAATAAATATTATTTACACTTCAACATTTCCAATTATTTAAAAAAAAAAAAAAAAAGCATTGTCTTAGTATGTAAATCTGGATGAGAACTTGACATGAATCTTAAAAGAGACTAATATATCTGTCAGAGGAAATATGTTTTGTTTCTATTGACAGCCAAGCTACATACATATATTATTTGCACTACTAATGAGGCCATTTTATGTCAGTTCCAATTACATGTCATTTTTTACTTCATTACTTCTGACAAAAAAATGCATATGTTCTTTCTATGATGAATGCTACTGTACATTGCAAAATGCCTGTCATTTATATATTTCCACATCCTATTCAGAACAATCTCACAGACAGAATACATATGTCCCCAATTTTCTCTGACTTCTAAAACCTCCAGTCTCTGAGATCTTCAACCTATTATGGTAATTGTCTTGGATTTTCCAGTCTCAATTAAGAACCCTTACTCATGACATTTCATAGCTGATTAAGTAAGACTAGCTATTGACAATGAGTGTGGCAGTGACACCCACTTAAAACACACATGCAGCACTGAAAAGCATTTTTCTTCTCTGCATGAAAAACAAACACATTAATAACAAACAGCACATACACTAAAGCAAGAATAAGACTTCAAACAAAAATGAAACAAAAGGCATGCCAGAGCTTTGGAGAGAGTGTTATTTTTATTCCTCATTTTTTGCTCTCCCGCTCCAAATATTGGTGAACTCATGCCTTAGTGAAGAGATGATATTCTTCTGTGCAACAGTATAGAATGCTATTTCCTGTGTTAGTTAGAAAAAATCCATCAGAAACAGTCATTTGCACTCTCTTTTCCAGATAGAGAAACACAGAGGTATTTATAGTGATTTCTTCACATTTAATTGCTCTACTTTGTGCATATTTTTTTGTGAACACAAAGATTCACAATATTTTATCTGGTAAAAAGCTTGGGAAAAGGTGAATTAATCTGTTTTTCACAAGAAGGAAAGTTGAGTTGTTGTTGTCGTTGTTGTTTCAGATTACTGATAAAATCCGCCTTTAATTTGGAATCCAAAGTAGCCTAGTTCCAAAAAACCACAGTATACTTGTTGAATACATATCTCACATTTATGTAGACCCACCTGACTGCCATGACAAGGACCAGACTTGAACATAAAACTTTCAAATTTTCAGTTACAAATAAGAAATAAACAAAAAGAAAAAATGCTGGGGAAGTGACAACTGCTGTTTTTTTTCTCATCTTCCAATGATATTTTGTCTGCACACATCCTAGCAGAATTTTGCAGTTTATGGAAACTCATTACGTGCATTCAATGATGAAGTGGAGGTCAGGAACTTGGTCGTTCCTCTTTGTAATACATTGGTGTACAAAATGCATACACACTTGTCTCATGTCACATACTAAATTACACTTCTTGTACTGACAACAGTCACTAGATAAATTTGGCAAATTACTGAAAACAGTCTCCATGGAATATCTGTCATGATTCCAAATAAATACTTCCAGAACAAACCAGTTGGTGTGTGAGCATCAAACCTGCAGCACTTACAAGCACTTTCGTGCCTTTTTTGGCCATAGTAACTTGTACTAGATTACAGTAATTGCAGTAAACTAACCTATGGATTAACTTACATTAATGAGCTACCAGAGTGATAATCCCTGTTACCATGGACCCTTGAAAATCTAGACAATCAAAGTAGGGTTATTAAATAATTTTAAATACTCTTCTTTCTTACTTACACATCACTCTTCTTTTTCATGCTGCTCCTCTCTTTTTGTTGAAAAATCTACTCATTTTCCTGAAAGTCTGAAATCTGCTCTGTAGGACATACACTTACTTAGCCCATTCTGCACTCACTGCATTGTGCATTCAGTGCACAAGTCTACTTAAAGTAGCATCATGCCCAAGGAAAGACATGAGCAAAATTCAGCAGTCTGGGATACCAGAGATGCACTTGTAGAGGAACACAGATCCAGACTCTGTCCTGGGGATTTGAACATTCACCTGCTCTTTGATTACAGTAAGAAATCATGAACACTGCTCAGAATGACTCACATCACAAAACAACATTTTTCACTGTACCAAACTGTAAACACACAAACCAAATTTGTCAGCTGTAAACTAGTTCTTAGTTCCCTTTACAGACAGTTTTCTTCTGCTACTTAGAGATGGACAATTGCCTCAGAGGTTTCAGCACAGATCACGTTGTGAAGTGTAATGGGATAAGCAGAAAGTCACACCACACCCTCCTGCAGCCCAATACTGCAATTTAGGATGTCCAAAACCTTAATATACCTAGAATTCTTCTTAGAGACGTTTATTGCAAAGGAATGTTTGGAGAAACTATCTGTGATTACAGATGTGACTGAGTGATAGCTATTTCTGTGTATAAATTCAAAAACCTACAGCTGAAGAAAGGGCGGTGAAGAAAGTCTTGTGATTTAGTGCAGCAAATGCAAGGGCCAGACACATAGTGGAAAAATCTGATACCAAATGTCTTTCTTTGAGCAAGCAAGACAGTTTTGCAAACAAATTCTTCACAGAAATATGGATTGGAGAGAAAATATGTTAAGGAGAAAAAACTACTCATGTAAACTATACATATTATGTTAAATAGAGAATGCATATATTCTGATCTCTAAATATACACAATTTAATATGTTAGGAAAAGATGCTGAGAAAAAAAAATAAACAATGCAGCTTTCATGAACCAGCTTAATGTGTTTGAAGCTGACAGTTACCTAGAGCAGAGAATTATATGCATTTGCTAGTCCATTAATTCAACAGAGTTTGTAGAATCCTCTTGTGATCATGTAGGGAAAAAATTATACTTCATTAAGGAAATATCGTCTGGTTGTTAGGGTGACCGTCAGTCTCCAGACCATTTTGTAATACATGCTGTCACGTCCATCCATATTCAGCTTATTTATCTGAGGAAGACAATGATGTCTTGCAACAGACATTACCCTCACATTAAAAATAATTTGGTTCTTTTCAGTTCATAACCAGCATTTGCTGATAAAAGTCCATTTGGCTACTGGCAAAGGTTGCAGCAACATCTTCATCTGCTTGTATGTCTGGGTTTACTGATGTTGTAAGCTTTATAGAGAGACATATTAGCATGGCATGATGCTACTGAAGGCCATGCTTAATTGAAAAAGCAGTAGAAGAAATTATGATGAAGTTTTTGCCACTGTCTTTGCCAAAACAAGTTATTGGCATGCCAGCCAGTTACTGAAGTCTGCCCTTCTGCATCAAAATTATTCAGTTTTTCACAATTCCTGCAAGAAACTGGTTGCTATAATGCCAGTCAAATTTGGCAAGATAATCTTGGCATATGAATCATCAGACAATTCTGTCAGTGTTATCCTGACTTTAAAAGAAATGAACAGGTCAACGTGCAAAGAACCAATGACACAGAAGAAAATCTATGATTTTTTTCAGTACTGCAATAAACCAAAGATAATTTCATTGATATTTAGACCTAATTGAAAGACTTTGCTGTTTTAAAATGCTCTGAGCTCTGTGGACATAACTTTCATAAAAGAAAGTCAATATATTTGTTTCGAGGTATCACCCGGTTTATCATTTGTAGAGAAAGATTCCCAGTTTTAACAACTACAAACACTACTTTTTATGGCAACAAACTGAAACCATGGGAAGAAAACTAAATATAACATGTTTATTAAATTAAATAAACAATCCTCAAGTAATTGCCAATATCAAACTAGATATTGGCAATGAACAATTAGAAATGAAGTTTATGTTGGTACAATGACACATGCCACTTTATGAGCCTTGAAGGGTGGGAAACTGACATCAGACATAAAAAGTATATTAGCAGGCTTTAGGAAGATAGAGTTCACTAGTTGAGTGATGCACTTGGGGGCCAGTGGGAGGAAGGATTATAGTCCCAGCTTTTTAGATAATGAACTGTATTAAAGGCTTCCCTTTTATTCTTCTGTTCTCGTACTGATATTGGATTTAAGGCACAAATACCAGCCAGCTGAATAAATAGTTTTTAAAGCTTGTGATAAGCATCTGCCTATTTTAAAACTTACTTTTTTTTTTTTTTTAAATTTTTTTTAGGAAGTTTTAACAAATTAAACACTTAAAAATTTTACCTTGTAAATACTGGAGAACTTGAAGCCAAAAAACATTACAGCAGAAAATCTACTTTTCAGAGTTTTTTTAGAGACACAGTGTGCAGTCATATAAGCACCAGGTCATTCCATCTGAATCTTATTACCATACCACCATGTGAATGTCTTTATGTTATCAAGAACATGCTGTTTCTTGGGGTTTTATTAAACTGAGTGAAAGGATGATTTTCTTCATACTTATCAGGCAAGACTTGTCTATCAAGAATTAATATGAAACATACTTTTTTTTTTTATTTTCCTCCACATAAACATACTCCCTCTGCATACAGAATAAATGGCAGACATATCTCTATTGGTTTACTGTTCTGTCTAGACTGACTTCTCTCATCTCCTTTGGCTGCATCTTGTAGACAGCAGGAAAGAGTCCCCTTGTCAGGGCACTGATCTTGGTGAAATGATCTGAGCTGACCGTTCACTGGTCAGGCTTTCATGGCAATAGCTGAGAGACTAAAGGTAGCTGTAAAAAACCACTCTGCCCATAATTGTAACCTTTGCAAGGGATACTTGCTGATATCTCACAAATACCTACCACGCTTTAAGATCAAAGAAAACATATTTCTACACTTTCCTCTCTTTCTCAATGGAAAGTTACCAAATGCCTTGGCATTTCTTGCCTAATCTGAGATTAAATAGTTATATGAATATGGTGAGGAAGATCAGCTAATAATCTCTCTTCTGCAAATCTTAAGATTTCATTTCATTTCATTTCATTACTCTGTTGAATTTAAAATCTCACTAAAAGTGGGGAAAAACAACCAGGAAGCCCAAATACTGCACTGAGTTCAAAACAACTTGAACTTTGCAATGGGCAAACACTGGTGCAGACCTTTAACTCTGAGTCCTGTTTCTGTAGCAAGTATTAAACCACAACCTTGTACTACAATAATTCTGATTTCGGGTATATATTCAAATTCTCATCTGATATCATCATCGTATCTTATTTAAAGCTCTAGAAAACATACAAGCGAGCTTTCTCATCCTCATTTTCCCTGCATGTTTGAGGACTTTCTTCTTATGTTCAGAAGGTTCAGAAGATTTACTTTCCAGAAGTAACATAATCTAGTGCAGTAAATAAAGAGCAACAGTAACCCTTTTATACATTCTACCTTTCCTACAACAACAGCCAATATTCTCTATTGTTTTTTCCCCACTCTTTTCCTGTGGTTAACTATATGTCCCATCTCTTAGCTTGAAACGTAGTTTTTCAGAATATACAGATATTAACCTCTGTATACAGACACAGGAAAAAAGATGGCAAAAACCAGAAATGAAAGAAGCATTTGATGCAATAGATTTTTTTTATTTTTTTATTTTTTTTTTTACTCAAAAGCTATGTGCACAAATAAAGCAATAGCAACTGTATTGGTATTGGAAGTGCATCAAGGAATATCCCTGTAATATTATGTCAGTAGTCAATTCTTCTGCCCAAGTAGAAAGAATGAAACTTTCACACAATATAGCTGTCTGTTATTCCAAAAGGACTTCAAAATATAAAGTAGAAATAGTGTTTATGTTGTAAACAAACAGTTCCCCATTTCATTTCAGGCCTAAAGTGACTTTTACAGGGAGACTTCAATTTTTCCACCCAAAATAAGATCTCAGGAGGAAAGGTCATTTTACAAAAGGACAATGAAGATAATTCCCATAATTCCCTTAATGTTTATGAAAGAAAAATATACTTCATTGTCTCTGGAGCACACTTTGATAGCCCTGTGCTGTACCTTTCCTCGTATCATCTGCACATACAGACTAGACCACAAGCCCATATGCTCCATTTAGACTGCAAAGGAAACAGTTGTTTTTCATCCTCTTCTCCAACTTGCCACAGTAACAAAATAAAGCAACCAGTAGTATTTGCCTGCAAAAATGTGTGCAGTTTCCCTGGGGTCTGCTAACTTGAAGGGGCTGCTGCAGTAAGAATATGACCTGTCACAGTGGGCATTTGAGACCACATAAAGACAGCTTTTGCCTCCTCTTCCAATCCACTCTAGGGGGGACCAAGAAATCACATTTCTTTTGTTTTATTTCTACCCTTCAGTTTACAAGTACACTTGGATGTGCTCTGGCTTCATATGTCCATGCAATAGTGCTTTTGCTCTTTCAAGAACAGCCATAGCTAACAAAAACATCCTCACAACACTCACATGAGGCTTAGCTTCTCCAGCTGACAGAGGAAGCACAGTGGCTGCGATTTACCCTAACCACTGAAACATACAGAACAAATCTTCTCCATTCCCTCCCTCTATCAGATTTCACAAAAATAACCATCATTTTATTCCATGTCAAAATAAGTACAGATTTCAAAACCTCAACATTATTAGTGGAAACAAATCTTTATTTCCTGTACAAAATTCTTGATGTATATCTCATTTGTGTGTGACACATGCTAAAACGTTATGCTTGGCAATTCCATTCTGTTTATGCTGCTAAGCATATTTTCTGATGTAGACTAATTCCTTCATCCACTGTTTTCCAGAAGCTGACATAAAATCCTAATAAAGGGAATCAGGAGTCTCTGCTTTAAACTAGATTTTCTCAGGATCAGAATGGAGTTTCTACTGCTGATGTGAAAAGTAAATAATATTTCTTCTGCAAAACATTCTGCTCAGTTCTATTCCTTCATGACTACAGCCATATGTGAAAATTGACTTGATGGCAGCTCCTAGTTCTATCAAGGTACAAAGTGAAATTTAAAGAACTGCACAATTAAAACATGAGTGAGCATCAACATCCTAAATTTTCACTTTCCTGCCCTACTGGATTCAAATCAAACTTTCAAAAAGGATTCTATATTTGCACCCTCAATAGTCTAATCTTTTATCTTTACATAATAATAATAGCATATGGGAATAAAAAAGGATATTGCTATTTCTATTACACTCACTAAGGCTATTGGGCTAGTTTGACACTTTTTCTTTCAACAAGCAGATAATTTTTTGAATGTGGTAACACCTTGGCCTTCTCTGGGACTCAAGCCTTCTGGGCAAGGTGAGGCAGCCCTGCCTGTCTGTGTGTCTTCATGAAGTCATGACAATGGACATTTGATCGCCCCAAATGTCTGTGGTACTGGATATCTGCTTTTCCAGGCAAGATTTAGTACACAGGTCATTTGCCAGGCACCGAGACTGGCTAACTAGGTTTGCAGAGGAAATATCTGTGATATTTCTTCTACATGCACTTCTAGCCTCACTACTGCAATGGCCAGTGACAGAACAGCAACTGTGATCTCCAACAGATGTGCTGTGTTTCATATCCTGCCTGAAACCAGGAGGGATTTGCTCCACGTGAACTGCAATTCAGCTGCTGCGCCAGAAGATTCACTTATTTGAAGGACAAACACTGACACTGGGAACAACAGAAAATCTGAGGAACTGGCTAATAACACAAGATTAAAAAAAAAACAACATTGTTTATTACCATGTTGGTAATACAGCCCCATGTATCCATCAGAGGTAAGATGGCAAAATGACATCCTACGCAACCAGAAACAGAGGAAAATAGCATGGCTGTGTAGAGTGTCAGGTCCATAGCACTAGAAGGACCTGATTAGAATCACAATCACTCTTACATGAAAATGTCTGAAATGTCTTCAGCTTTCAGAAGAACAAGGAAGTAGTACTTGATGAAGCACTGAGAAGGTATGCCACTGTGGCTGACAGCAGAGTGCTCCTCTATGAGCTCCCTGATTCCTGAGAAGATAATAGTCAAGGGAGAAGTAGGTATCAGGGTGTCTCCCTGAAACTCCAAGAACAGACGGGTTCTTGCAATTCAAAATTTACTATTGATGGTCAAAACAAATGAGAATGAGCTCATGGTTCTCACACAGTTGTTCATGGATTGTATGGCGGTCCTTGTAATGTTGAGCCTGAGATGATTCTTGACCAGTTCAGAGCTAACTCTCAAGCTAGGCCCAAATCTGTACCCTCATTGACATGCTGTTGCAGGGGTCACCAGGTTTCCCAAGAATCCAGCAGCAGGGGAGGAGAGACTCATACTGCTGCATCACTCTGAAGTCCAGATAAAAACCCAACCTCCACCCTCCATAAGACTATGGTGAATAATAATAATACTTTTCAGACTTCAGCTGATACATGGAAATCCAGTACTAAGCCACAGATCACGTTATGTAACAATTAGTTCCATTCTGAACTTGTAATGGAGAAATGCTGCCTTACTAGAGAGGACATATACAGAAATTGGTACCTCCGTCATGTTCTGTTTGATTTGTAATGCCATATGTTAAATTTCAACAGAACACTTTCTAGCACAGTTACCAAAATAAAATTATCCCACCCCCGCCTTTCCTCTCATTAAAAAATAAAACAACAACTTTTCAAACTATAAACACTCTGCCATAGGTCCCAAGCTATGTTTCCTTTTCTGGATTCTTTGCTATAGTTACCTCTAAAGGAAGGGTATGGGTGAAAGGCACTCCATTCTGCATTGAGATTTGCATTTTGAGTTCTTAAATTTGGGTAACTAGCAGTGCCAGCTTGGGGAGAGAACTCAAACAGAAGACTGAGGCATAAACCTTCAATAGTGACTTTTTACTTCATATTCCATCATAGCAAGCGATGTGACCCTATGCCTCACTCATGCCTTTACAAATTTTAACCATGATTTCTCTGCCAACAGACCACTTGCTGTTTGCACTCAGCTGTACAAGTCTCCAACATGTGACTTTTGCCTCACCGGTTTAACTCCACCATTTTCAGTGACTCCTGTGCAGATTTCTACTCTTTTAAACAACCAACCAGCCCAACAGGCACAATCAGAAGAAGACAATGCTGCAAAAATGTCCTTAGCTTAAAAATTTTTCCCTAATGCATGGAACCAAAAGAAGCCAGTAAAGCTGATGGCACCAGGCACAGGGAGCAAGCAATTCAAAAGTAACCTCATTTAAATCAGTGTGGTATGACTTACGCAAATGAAATCAAACTCAAGTCCTCACTTTTGTGTCAACAGTCTGAAAACAGAAGTATACAGGAGCTGAACAGGTTTTCTAAGTAAAAATGTGATACTTCAAGTCCTCATTTGCTTTAAAGTACTTCCAGTGAGATCAGCTTGTATACTACAATAAATTTTGAAATTTATAAGTCTCCCTTCTACAAAAGCAGAAGGGAGCATCTCTACATGCTTTACAAACTAAGTGACATATAGAGGCCTTGAGTGCTAGCTTATTATTAAGGCCCTGGAATGGGTCTGGGTCAGCATCTGAACTTTCCCAGGTTCATGATTGTTCAGACTTGGGATGCAGCTCGGGTCATTGCAGTTCCAGGCCCTAAGGGAACAGGAGGTTTTGATCACATCCTCAGTTTAAATTAATTAATAAGAGAAATCATTTAATCTCATTAAATCTCCCAATTCATAGTGTACAGATAATTAATCGAAAATGGTTAGCTTAAATCTACCTTGCTCTAAACTTCAGTTATTTTCTTTTCAAGTAATAACAGAAAATATTGACGGAATGCACTTCAACCCTCATGAGTTAATGCTTCATAGTGTAAAATGGTCCAGCCAGGTTAAAAAAAAAAATGGACAAGAAGAATAGATTTTAGCTATTTCCTTTTTTGTTTTTGTTTTTTTCTTGGTTCAGATAAAGTCACTCTTGGGCCGAGATCTTCCTTATAAAGTTTCAGCCTCAAGCACATTTTTACAGCTGAATTATTATCCTTAAAGTATGAGTTCATACTGGAAATGCTGGCAGCCCTTTTAACTATTGTATAGCATTGAGCGCAGCTGTAACATGTTAAATATGCTGGAAGTACATGGAGGGAACAGAGTGGCTCAGAGGACTGGTAATAGAACAGGGAGTCTCAATGCTGGGTCACTGGGTTGGGTTGTTGCTGAAGTTTGCTGGGACTGAAAGTCATTATCAAGCTACAGCTGTTCAGTTTTGTCTGTGCATCAGCTACTCACAGAGAGACACTCTTCATCAGAAAAAGATCTCACTGCAACTTGTGATAAAACATTCCCAAGACCAATGAAGGGTGGGGGTGCAGGTTAGCATGCATTGCAATGCTTAGAATTACTGAAAGCTTTTTTACTCTCTCTCCACTGTGGTAATACCTTGCTTGTTATTTGCCTCACATCACAATTCATTTAAATCTACTTCAAAACAGTCATCAATTTTGGCAAATGAATGTCAAGACTTCTACATATCCCAGGTTTGGACTACTTGCTTAAAAGCCATTTTCTGTCCATCAATGAAAGAGGCCATCAAAGCAACATGGACAAATTAAGTCTGGGTTTCCTGCTTCAGTTTTCTAATATGTATGGGTTTATTGGAGCAAATTAGGCAAATCTCTTCAGCATACATTTATTTACACTTCCAATTTATTATTCTTTTCAGGTGAACCACCATTTTCTACTAGTCAATGACACAATGACAAAAAAATCACAGGTCTTAAGGATTACCAAAGAAAAAACAGGTCAAGAACTGTCAAGGTTTTTTTCTAAACCCTTCTTTCATCCAACGTAAGTCAACTCTTCAGGCAAGCAGGCAGCTGACTGGAAACAGTCTACTACCAAACATTGTTTGCTCAGACAGTGCTGAACAACCTGCTCCACTGCCAAAGAAAAATAAGATTGTTGCCCACTACTGTGGTGAATGCACCAGAGCAAGTCTTTGACCCAAGCTGAATGATCAGCCTTTTGAAGCACAGACTGGGCAGCCACAAACTCAGGAAGACATCTGTTACACAAAGGTAAAAGTGCTTTGGAGTTCAAAAACAAAGTATAGGCTGGAGGAAAAAAGGGCTAGCCGGACAGTACACAACCACTGCTGAGATGAACAGTAAATTATTCTGAAAGAGCACTTTGAGGTAGCATAGAATATCCTGTGAATTCAGGTCACACTTGCCACATAATTGTGACCAAAGGAATGAAAAAAAATTGGCACTGTCAAAATGCAGTGTTTCTACCATATTTCAAAATGACATGTCATTTCAGAATTTATCTAAATTCGAAGGAAAAAAAATCTAAAATTAGTTCAATAGACCAGAAATGAAAACAAAGATTATAGACATTTTGTCTTTGTTCTTCTCTCCCTTTTCCCAATCCCAAGCTGTCTCCTGGAGTTGAGTCAAAACAACATTTTCTCAACTTTTTCCATGTCACTACCCTCTCCCTCTGCAGATTTTCACTTCAGGACAAGTTTTAGCATTATTATTTGATTCAACCCACAAAGCCAAATTTTATTATTCACAAAGTACTATATATGTAATAGCCTTGTCAGTCCTAGCCAGAGGCAAAGGGTAGCCTCAGAGGAAAAGGAAACAAGAAACATCTAAAGGAAGATAAATAGGAGCAAGATGATAGGCAAGTGGGTAATACTCCCATCTTTTCTTGAGAGCTTTGTGGATAGAAAAAAGAGGTCTGTAATTAATTCCAGAGTGATGGAGACTAGAGGGCTGGACTCTTTGCACTGCATGGTTGTGAATCTTCATTCCGTTTGAACCCCCTTCCACCAAAAACCGAACAAGCCCTTGTTTTTTCTTTGACATCAAAAGACACAACATAACTAACAGCAGATGTTCCGATAAACACCAATAGAGACCAACATCTTGGCAGCCATACTTTTGTTCTGCAGTGGGTTTTCCAAGCACACAGAAAATCCATTTGTGGAACAAAAAAGTACATGAAATGGTTTGTGTGTAGTATTTTCTTTGTGGTATCTTCTTGTACTATTTCTACTATCTAGGAACGGCAGTATCATGAAAGATTCTGTTTTGTGGTGTTTCAGCCTTGTGTGACTGTGAGTGAACAGAAACACAGAAAAGAAGTGAATGCACATCCTTGAAACTAGACGAAGACAAAATTTTGGCTATTTACAATATCAGCAGCTAAAACCTCCATAATCCAACAGTAACAGCGAAGTACAGATTTTAGCTTCATGAATTTGAAAAATTTGGCCTGAAATCCTGTCCCCACCGAAATCAATTAGAGTTCTGTCACTGACTTGAATGCTACCAGAGTTTCACACTGTTTTAATCCTCAGAGATGGAAGCCAAACTCTGCATCACTATGCAGGTATCTAATAGATTTTTATACCACATACAGAATGCAATTAATGAATTATACCAGGCAAGAATGATTCTGCTCTTGCCTTCAGATTTAGATCGCGATTCAGTGATTTTTATTTTTATTTTTAAAAAATCCAATTCTAAATTTTCTGTTAGTTTTATTTTCAGCAGTGACTACTATATAGGCAACTGATGGCTGCCTGCAGACTTGCTTAATCAAGAAATAAAATCTTATTCTGTGGCAAGACAGTCATCTTGTCTAGAAGCTGAAGTAATTAATAAAGATAAGGACAACCAACCTGGGAGCAGGAAAGCAGCAAGTCTAATAACAACTTCCAGTATGAAACCGTTTAATAAATTCTTGTTATGCACACTGAGAACAATCCTTAGGCTGAAATGTTGCTATAAATTATTCATACAACAGTTTTGGACAGTAAACAAATTTATGAAGATAATGATCTCTTTGCAATTCATGAACAAAAAAAAAGGGGGGGAGGGGTCAATCCTCAGAATAAATCTCAGTGTATAAATGCACCAGTTGTAGGCATAAAGTACAAATGCAGAGATTCACTGCAGAAACTGTAAAATAATTGCTGTGTGTTTTCTCCTTTCAGAAAGCCAACTTTGAAGAGCAACTATGATTCAAATGATTTAGCACATAGTCATTTACTCTTCTTGACCAGAGCACTAATCACAAGTTAGGAATCAAAGCCTTTGGATTATAATGGTTGAATTAAACCAGAACTGTGCACAGCATTAGCCTTGGTCTGCACAAAACTAACAGCAAGCAAGCGTGAAGCCTTTGTCAATACAGACCACAAGGGGGTTGTTGCAAATTTGGGAAACACTGATGTATGTTTTTGTTTCATGTACTAAACAACCTTGTCTCAATTGAGGATCCATACCAAATGGCTGAGTGGTTTAAAAAGCTGAATGAATTTCACAGTGGCAAAGTTTACTTCCAGTACATTTATGTAATGGTCAATGCAATGGATGAAAGAGAAATAAGAATCTGATGAGGAGAAAAAAAAAATTTAGACTGGAACCTAGACTCCCCTAGGACAGTTTCTTGTGCTTGTATCCTCCGTGCTGACAGACAACACATTTGCTTTCTAGCTAATTACCAACAAGACTAAAATTTTACATCTTTGATGTGCATGAGATCAAAGAATATTAGGAAATAAAAGTAAAATTAACATAATTGTCTTGTACAGCTATAATAAACTATGACGATGTCTACAATGACACTCTGCTCATGAGGAAAGCATAAACTACAATCAATTGAACCGAACAAAAATCTTCACTTTGCTTCCTCAGCAACTTCCGGCCTCTCCAGACACCTACCACTTGATCACAGATGTACATCCAGAGAAAGATGCATTCTCCCAACAGGCTCATCTGACACCAAGACCCTTGGGTGCACCTGTTCTATTTGTTGAGCCTCCACAAAAATGTACTGCCTTCTGCAGACACAGCAGGCCAGCAGCTGGGGGAGAAGTAAAGGACTTCCAGGTCCAAAATCACATATCTCTACTACTTGATATAAAAAATTTATTTCTATTTATTGATTCGACTTCCACAACCCACCTTATGTGCACAGAGACGTGGCAAAAACCCTCTTTGGGAACATACTTTGGTAGTGCTCCTATTGTGCATATAGGATTTGTTCTCCATCTATCAAATCTGTGTCCTAGTTTGTATGTTTGCTTCAGGAAAAAAAAAGAAATTAAAAAAAAAAAAAAAAAAAAAAAGAAGGAAATGGTATTTTAGTATATATTTGCCTCCAATTCATGGCTAAAATACCATGTTAGCAACACTACATTTTCTCTGAACTGTCTACAAGAGCAATACTGACCTGTATCAACAAACACCTTTCCCGATTGATCCGTCTGACATTTATGCATCTATCATGCACGTTTAGTCCAAAAAATATCTAGAATTTCGACTCTCTTATCAGATCAGACATGAGAAAAAAACAAAAGGCAGCCAAAAGTAACTGCCTCATAAGGGTAAAATGGAGTGGGAATGTTTGGATCAGTTTTGCTCATTAAGGTGACATGAAAGGTTTGCTTCTGTTTAGAAGCTGTGAGCTACTCCTCTGAGCAAAAACATTTTGAAGGTTTTATTTGTCATCAGGTGGCAGTGACAATGAAAAATGTCTATTGCACTTCAAGACAGCTGGTAATAAACCAGTGTGGGGAACGACTGACAGAATAACAGTTATTGTACCAATGTAGCTTCTAAGTTTTTATAGCCACTCAGCTGGAATTGTACCATTGTATTAAAAGTGGTTTAGGGTATAAAAAACATTTGGTACAGAAAGACTCTCTCCCAACCCATTGCTGTATTAGGGATTGGTCTAACAGCATTTGGGAAAAGAAGACCTTTTGCTTGATTGAACATAGGTATTTTTACTGTGTAGTTTTGCTGTAGTTCATGCAAGGGCAAGCCTGAAAACGTTTCCTTGCTGACAACTGCTTCATTCAGCACCCTTGCAATCAGTTCCCAACAAATCGCTGTCTTCAAAGGCACATTGTTTTTGTTTGTTCTCATTGTAACAGATGTTTTGTATCATGTACTTCAACGAACTAATTCATCTACAGAAGACCGCCTACTCTGGCTGGTGTGCATCCAGCTGTGGAAATAGTTCAAGTGTCATCTGTGGCCACTTTCATTCCATACTTCTGATCTCACAGGATCTCAGTGACCGCATCCAAACCCATAAAAAATAAACAGACCTGAGAACATCCTTTTAAAAAATTTCCAGCGGAGGAGTAATGCTACTCCAGGCAGGAAGCCTTTCTGGAAAGAATGCAACTGATGCTGAAGGAAGATTCACTCAGCTCTGGAAATCTCCTCCACAACATGCTGTTTTTGTTGTATGAACTACCCAGTCAATATTAAGAAGCGCTGGAGCACTGTCATGTGCGATTTTGATGGAGCTGAGAGCTTCTAACTCAGTGCCGTATCAATTAGCCCAAGCACCAGGCAATCAATCACCACTTCCCTAAATGTACTGAGCTCCCATTAAGAGCTGCATATACCACAGGGCCAGTTCATCTCAACACACTGAGCACTTTTATATACTGCGGGTCTACTATAATACATTTCTGAAGTAGAAACAAAATCAATCTGAATTGCTCTGGAGCGGAAGCATATCCCATTTATAGCTGTGCCCCAAGATTAAAATGTATTAGTGGATTAAAAAAAAAGTCTGCGCCTGTGAGAAGTCAATTACTGTTTCCTTTAAAGTGACCAAATAAAACATCCAGTACTAATAAAGAATAGACTTTCTGAAAATGCCCTTAGAATCAGCTGGGATCACTTTACCACAAGTCAAAACATGTCTGGGATGGTGCAACTATTCCTTGATTAGCTTCCTTAGAAGAAGGAACAAGTTGTGCTCTGTATTTGTAGAGAAGTTGACCACAGCTTCCCACAGGAAAAGAATAGTTCCTGATAAGATGCTGATCGTACACTTCAAGATCAGATCTACTGGGTTTGCTAATTACTTTCAAACCACTTAGTCAAGTCACCCATTAAGAGGAAATGATTCAATTGCAGACCTACTGAACTGAGAAACTAGGTGACCAAAACTCATTGCGGAACTTGAATTATCCACCTGTATAAGAGGGCTCGCAATACGTCAAACCAAGGAGTTAATTTCAGTTCAGAGAAGCAACTATGGTTGCATTTAATTAAGTACCGTGGCAGGATTTTTAATATTGTACAACACTAATTATTGGATTATTTCAGAGTCATTTCAAAAACCTTTGAAAACCTTCAGGAAAATTAGAGCCCATCACCAATCCTCAGAACTGATTCATCAGTTTTAGGAAGTTGCATTCCAACTCTGTAGAATAGAACTTGCTGGCAACTGTCCCATATTTTAAAGATGATGATTCATCTTTTCACTTCTTATCAAGCATACTAGCTTCAGACTTGACATGCAGATTATAACCATGGGTCAGCTGCTCGAAGGTCTAACCAGATCACAGCAAAAGCTCACTGCCTGAAAAGCTCACTGACACACATGGAATTTGCTATAGTTACTAAGTCAGAGGTTGGCAAAATGGATTCCCTCACAGTTAAGCCAAACAGTTTCACAATAAAGCACACTGACCTATCAGTACTAACTAACCAATGAACTAGGGTAAAAATGGGTGCCAGCCAGAAAACTCATTTGGGATTTCTTAATCTTCCTCTGCCACACATTCTAGCTTTCTGATTGTTCTTCTCTTGCTTGGCTTGGGTCCTCGTTTTGGAACATGTCATATTGACAGATAGCAACCTTTGAAATAGAGAAGACACTTCTAAGAGGGAAACTTCCACATTTGAGCAAAACTATTGTCCTTTAGAACATATAAAAGCAATGCTTATGATGTGCCTAGGACATATACTAGATAGTGGAATTGTTAACTTCAAAGAGTTTAATGACTTCTATGTACCCACAAGAATTTCACCATCACAAAAGAGTTAACATAGCCTTTCCTTGAAGTGAAAAAAAGAATGAATTACTGTGGCATAATAATGGCTTACACATTGCCCAGCTAGGTCAAAAAGATGAAAGAGCAAGGCACTGTCACACACTACTTGACACAACTATGCTCACAACACAGTCTTACTTACTCCTTTATGTTGAGCAAAATGATGAAAGTAGGTTTAAAGCTGATTTGAGTACATTGGTATATTGGGTAGACAAGCATGTATAATCATCGAAGAGGTAGGAGCTACAGAGGTGTGTTTTCTCTTTTGTTTCTCTCAGTCTGGTGACAGTTTTGTTCATTTTACCTATGGAGCATGGCTAAGCATCGGAGCTCATACTCTCAAAGCCATGACTTACACCACTAATAGCTACCTAGAAAAGAGATTTGAATGGCATGTAAAATGCTGGGAAGACAGACAAATGATAACATCTTAGTTCCTGTAATACTGAGTTTGCTCTGGTTATATTATGCCCAAATTCTCCAAGATCTCTTGTTAAATCTTTACAATAAGTTCATTTGGCTTACAGCAAAATAATCACCAGTATTCTGAATGGGTAACAGTTATATACAATATTTTATTTATATTATCGTAGGGGAAACATCTGTGGTTACTATTCACTGAAGTACAAAGCCCAGAAGCTCAAAGCTATGCACAACACCTACAAAGTCCCTGCGAAAGGCTTCTCAATGTTAGAGTCAAAGCTGAATTCTCACCAGTGGATAAATAGGTCTTGATTTACAACCTTGAAAAGTGGAGACAAGAGGGTAAAAATAATACAGAGGGACTGTACTAAAACTGTACTTAGACTGTAATAAGAGAGTTGCACCTGCCTCTACAATGAACACTGGTATAGATTGGAAGTTTGCTGTTGCTTCAAAACTGGGCACTAAGCCCAAAATTAATCTTCGTAGCATCAACAGTACCAGACTACCTTTTCAGGATCATGCTGCAGAAGGCAGCATGAGAGCAGGGGTAACTGCACAACTCTTTCTCTTCAAAGTCTTGTCAGTTCTCCGCTGTCTCTGGGGGAAGAAGTGGCCTGCTGCAGCTTCGGCTATTGTGATGGGTGGCTTTCATTGCTGACTCACATAAAAAATCACAGAATCATATGGCTTGGAAGGGACCTTTGGAGATCTTCCAGTCCAGCCCCTCTGCTGTAACAGTTTCCTAGAGCAGATTACATAGGAAAGCATCCAGATGCACTTTGAATATCATCAGAGTAAGAAACTCCACAATCTCTCTGGGCTGCCTGTTCCAGTCCTCTGCAATCCTCAAAATAATGAATATTTTCCTCATGATCATATGGAATGTCATATATTCTGGTCTGTGTGCATTCCCCATTGTGCTGTTGCTGGGCACTACTGAAAAGAGCCTGGCCCTACCCATTTGACTCCTGCCCTTTAGATATTTATAAGCATTGATAATTCACCCTTCTCAGTCTTTGTTAGACTGAACAGTCCTCTCAGTCCTTCCTCATGAGGGAGATGCTCCAGGGATCGAATCATCTTTGTGGAGTCTCTCCAGAAATTCCCTGTCTTTTTTGAACTGTCAAGTCCATGAGTGTACACAGTACTCCAGATGTGGCCTCACCAGACCAAAGTAGAGGGGGGGATCACCTCCGTCAAACTGCTTGCCATGCTCTTTTTAACTCCCCCCGGGATACTATTGGTATTTTTGGCCTCAAGGGCACACATGGCCAACCTGTGGGCCACTAAGACATCCATGTGTTTGTTTGAAAAGCTCCTTTCCAGCAGGTCAGCATCTAACCCATACTGATGTGTGCAGTGAACTTAGAGTGAGAGTTAATGAGGGAACTACAGCTTTGCTACTTTTGCAGAGATGAATCAGAGAAAAAGGCTGCTGCATTGATAGGATGAGAGGGAATTGCCTCATGTTGCACAAGGGGAGGTTCAGGTTGGATAGTAAGAAAAACAAGTATTCTCTGGAAGAGTGGTTAGGTACTGGAATGGACTGCCCTGGAGGTGTTTAAGAACATGTACGTGTGGTAATAAGGAACATGGGTTAGTGGGCAACACTGGTAGTACATTGAAGGTTAGACTAGATGAACTTAGAGGTTTTTTCCAAATTTAATGATTCTGTGATATGACTCTCCATCAGAATAAACTCCTGGCAAATGTCCACCCTCTCTTCTTCCTGAACTAAGACCTGTGACAAGCACCAGGAAACCCTCATTGCCTCAAACTCTTAATTCCCATTCAAAATAAGTACACCAAGAACAAGCCTCTCCTTTCCACAGATGTGACATGGCCTTCCAGCAAGAAGGCATGCCAGTGATGGAGCTCATATAACCATGCTCTTCCTGAAACATTGTCAGCAATCTCAGCTCACTGCGGCAGGCAAGCCAGCATAGATGGACCAGCTTTACCACAGCATGACTCTCCAACTACCTGCCACCAGGAAATATGCTTCTAGTCTCAATCCTGTCAGATGCGGGACATCTGCAAAAGTGACGCCCACACTCTTGGCGAGCAGCAGGCCATAGACTAGTAATTTCCAAAGCTGCAAGCAGGAGCTTTTATTGATCGCACTAAAGAGGAAGGCTATCAAGCTGGGAGCTGACACAGCCTCACATCCTGTGTGGATTGGGCAAAGAGGGGTGCATAATGATTTACAGATTGTCATACTGGAAAAGTACAAAGGCTGTTTGAAAGCAAGACATTTGCTGTGTGAATCATATGCAACCCTCTTGTCCCACCACAGAGATCAGTAGTGGGGTGTCAACCCTGTGATCCTCAGCTTTGAGCTGAAGAAATGTTCCAAGTTATTCTGGACCAAGTCCTGGGTGAAAACTCTGCACATGTGTTTGGTTTTTTTTTTGTTTTTTTGTTTTTTGTTTTTTGTTTTTTGTTTTTTTTTTTAATGTTATAGCTTTTCAAGAGGCAGAAGTAGACATCTGATAATTAAGAAATCAATTTTTTCCCCCTTCTTTGGGATGTGTGTGTTATGTGTAGAAGAAAGGGATATCTTCCACTCAGTTGCTTCCTATAAATGTGCTACAGCTGGGATTTAGGATGTGAAAGACAGGGCTTCTTCTGAGCAACAAGGCCTGCAGTGATTTAACAAAGGCTCCCAGGTAACTTATTCAAAAGACAGGGACTGGGAAGACTCTGCAGACGTCCTTTAACTAGGTATATTCAAGGCTGTTGTCAGTAATAAAAAATAACAAATTGCATTGAAACCACAGTTAGAAGAAGTGAAATTTCAACCTCCGATTTTCCCTTTCGTTTTAACAATAGACCTTTTGATAAGAAAGCCTACTCTGTTGGAACTGCATCTCTCTTTGGCAGGTAGTCCAAAAAATAATCCTTCAGTGGTTTCACTAAATAATAACTCAGCACTCTTTCAAAATTCCTCTGTCTTTGTTGATATATCACTGTTTTACACAACTCATTTTCATCAATCTACTATGAAACAGTCAAGGAATGTTCAGTGTTTATAGTATTATATTTCTCTATTTGTTTTTGCAATCATGTAAGAAAAAGAAGTTGAAATCATACTCTCAGCAATGCTGCAGATACCACTGACTCTGAACAAGAAGCTTTTTGACACATACACTTGAATGCATGGACTTAGAACAGACTTATTCTTAATTCACACCAATTTGAGAAGAAAACATGGACATTCCTAATTTGCAACAGTTTGAGAAGAAAACAAGGGCATGAGGTTACAGCCTAAGAAGTGTAATTAAGTGATCAGTCTGCTTAACTTCAGTAGGACTGAAATCAGTTTAGCAAAGATACACATGATTTTATCTTGAGCTGTCTCTGCACTGCAAAGCTTAGGTCAATATTACATTCTTTATAAAGACATTTGATCTGAAAAGAAAGCATTTCATTTAATAGAATAAAAAATGAATGGCAAATACTGTTAGACTATATTCAGTAATGAGCTATTACTTTTGATATCTTGGGAGTTTCTAACTTCCAATAGGTCAAATCACACTGTACATTTATACATTTGATATTAAAAAAAAAGTTAGCACTTCATCTGCAAAAATAATTATGCTATTAAGATGCTCCACCAGCCACAGTGGAGGAGGCGTTAATTAGTCAACCACTTACTCAGACACCCAGTTAAGAATATCAGGAATGAACACAGAATGAAAAATAAAAAGACAAAAAAGCTACATCTTACAAACCAGAAGTAAATCTGTGTGAGAGCTTGCAAACGACATTCAAACACCAAACAAAAGACTTTTCAAACAGATAAGTGAAAAACCCAGAGGCAGGCTCCCCGTTTGCTGAGGATAGAGTGCAGATTAAAGGTAATTCAGAAGAAACCCAAACAGGATAAGGACACTGTCTCCATTTCCTGTATGAATTACCACACAGCAGAGGCAAAAACACCTTTCTGAGAGTGAAAGTTTGGGCAGAGTGATGAATACAGTCAAAGAAGATGAAAGAGACAAAGAAATGAGTGAGCTCAAGGTGTGGGTACAAGTGATACAAGGAACCAGCACTGGATTTTCTCTACGTTAAAATAATGGAAGAACTAGCGTATGTAATCATTCCAGAGGCCAGAACTAGAGGATATTAATTAAGACAGAACACAGATAAACCAAAGATAGAGCTAGATAACCTAATTATTATTTAATAACATGACCTACTTTCTAGACAAAGACGCAGCAGATCTGAGCTCTCTGAAGGTCAATAAAGTATTTCAGGTAGTGCTATGCCAGCAATTACTAAAATCTGGGGAAGATAAGGAATTAAGTGAAGAAATTACAACAGGTTGCACTGAATGAGAGGCTACAGAGGTTTGGTGGAAGGGTCACTAAAATCTCCATAAAGATTGTTCTCCGACAATATTTTTAATAATGTCCTTGAACAACAACAACAAGATTTGAGGAAATGATGAGGTTAAGAGGCACTGACAGTAAACTGGTAGATCAAACTACCGTACAGGAAATACTGGATTAAGCAGATGCAAGATTCATGAAGATAATTACACTACTAAAAGGTTTCCTTCATAACACAGAAGCAATTGATGGAAAAGAGCAAGAGGAAAATCTAGGTATAACAGCAAATTGCTGGATGACTACATTAGCAGGGTCACATGCAGCAGAGTACTCCCCAAGAAAAGACACATGAGTATTAATGTTGTTCTAAAAAAGTTTAGAATACTGTGTGCATTGGCTGTCCTAGAAAAATGAATTCAAAGTGAAACAGATCCAAGGAACGGCCAATGCAACAGCCAGAGGTACAAAACTGCGAAGTGACTGCAAATGTATTGTGATGTTGGTATAATGAGCGCAGCAAACAAAAATGCAGGTAAAATTTCTGCCTATAGATTAATGCAGAAAACACCTAGAAAAGAGCTTTTCTGAAGAGAGAGGGGAATGTTTTTCCAGGAGCAGACAGATGTAAAATAAGCAGGAGCACCTTTATGTTGGAAATTAAAAATGCAGTTCTAAGCCTCAGAGCAAAGGTGTTCTGAAATAAGACTTCAGACAGGATTAGTAAGAAGCAAAAAAATCTAACTATTTAATCAGGTTTTGGAAGGGATTATATAGCATGGTTCTTAGGTATAGCTGGAATCCTGAGTCTTGTAAACCAGCCACGAGCTCCCTAAAGGACTATTTTAAAAATTTTTTTTCGCAATTCTTCTGCCGGATAATCATGATGTAATCACTAGTAATATATACATTAGCTAATTTCTCCTACTTAGATAAATTGGTCCTTAAATGCACTTGCATAACCTAATGGTAATTTATGATAGTGCTTTTGTTCTAAGAATTATGTGGGTGCCAGAGTCTCCTTCATCAGCTTTTTGCTGCAGGCACGATTCTCTTCTCATTCTTACCACTTCACATCTTTGTAACTCAATTTTCTAAAGTCAGGTTAACTCCTGATTTATACAAGCAAAATTGGACCCAACATTTCGCCTTGTAGCCAAGACAGGTTTATTTTAATATTTAACAAGACAGCTCTAAATGTTAATAATATAATCGTGAAGTTGTGCTTAAAGGTCCTTGTTGCACCAGACATTTCACAAGCAGCCAGTAAAAGTGACTCAGTGGTGTGACAGTTCTGTAGCCTAAATAGATGGTGGTAAGAAAACAAAAGACAAATGACAAACTGAGGCTGAGAAGAAAGACGTTTTCCCTAAGGTCATGCACAAGATCAGTGGCAGAAGAAAAGCATTTATCATTAACTGCTCTAAGTGTGTGCGTCCTCTGAAACCAGTGTGAGGAAAAGAGGGTTTGGGTCAGAAAGGAGCACCAGCAAGAATGAATATTGCCATACATTAGACATATACATGTATATAACGACATTTTGCCAAAAGACTCCAACTTAACTTGTCCCTTCACTAGCAGGAACTCACATTTACGACTTTGAGAGGTTGTGTCAGTCTTCATATCTCTCATGCTGGAATCATCACAGTTAAAGTGCTGCCCCAGCATTTCTCTGGTTGTATAATAATACTGTTCCTTAATACTACTTTTTTGGGTTCACAGGGCTGCCCTGTTCCCCAAGGCTGCCCAGTGCCTCATCTCTAATGGAAATGTCATTTTTCTGCAACACACAGATGGGGGTTGTAAAGCCCAAAGAAAATACAGCTCCCTTTCTGCTGGAGAACTGTTCTGCAGCAACAACCTCCATCCTTATCTGCATTATGGAAATGAGAACCATGTCTTCATCATGGGAAAGAGACCCACCACCGTGTGCAGCAGGCAACAGCAGTAGATAACTCCCAGCCTTGTCACTAATAGTGCGAATCCTCAGTGCTGCCGGAGCACAGAGCTTTTTCAAAGCTTTTCGCTGCTGGTGGCGGATGAAAATTGCTGCCTTTCCAACCTCACAGAATATGCACATTTGGCAATTGCAGTATACAACCATCTGTGTTTCAAGGGGGACCGTGTCCTGCTTACTACAAGAATATCAGACAGAAACCTACATTCACTTAAGCCAGTATAGCAAAGCTCTCACTGCAGAGGTTGAAGTATTAGCATCCTCTGCAAAACAATGGACTGAAAAAAAACCAAACCAAAACAAAAGAAACCCAACAACCAAGAGATGGCTCATGATAGAGGATAATTCTGACAAGACTGTAATATAGCTGTACCACAGGCCTTGCTTGTTCACAGTACACAGCATGGAAAACCACAGCGCAATACACACGGAAAAATATTTGATGGTGAATTAAACTGAAAAATCATTTGTCAGAATTATATCAGATGCTTACCTAATTCACCCTTCTGCCAAGCTTGTTACTTTATGCACAATCATCAATCTAACTCTTGGACTACAGTTAATACCACGTGCTTATGCAGTCCATTACCTCTTACTTATCCTATTACTTTCTCTCTACTTATTTATCTAAAATCTGGACAATAACTAAAATGATGAATACTCACCAAATGAGGAATTTTTTGCTCAAAATGGCAAACACTACACATGAAACAAATGTGCGGAAGAACTTCTTTACAGTGAGGGTGACGGAGCACTGGAACAGGCTGCCCAGGGAGGTGGTGGAGTCTCCTTCTCTGGAGATATTTAAGACCCGCCTGGACGCCTTCCTGTGTGACATGGTGTAGGGAGCCTGCTTTGGCAGGGGGGTTGGACTCGATGATCTCTAGAGGTCCCTTCCAACCCCTACAATTCTGTGATTCTGTGTTATTCTGTGATTCTGTGTGAACCTTACAGTCTGTGCTCAAGATTTTGACTCTGAAAATATAAAAACCTTGCGTATATGCAAATCTACATGCAACCCAAAACATACATGGCACATATGTTATATGAAATACAGTATTAGTGATTTTCACTCTTAGTGAATGTACATGAAACTGGAAAACTTAAAACAGACTGCAGGCTTTGTACAAAATTAGACATTGATTTTTTTTATTTTTTTTTTTTTAATACACTACATTCTTCCACAGAAAGTACTCTAATGTCTATTGATTAATAACTATATTTTAAAAAATAGCCCCCTTTGATAAACCTTACTGCTTTTAAACAGTTGTCATGTCAAGATTTTTCTTGACAATGAAAGCTGACAGTTAAGGTTACATCTTTTCTGTTAAAGGGAAATCAATATTCCATAACCACTATATCTCTCAACCAGAAATTCCTGTCTTCAGAGTCTCTGGAGTATCTCTAAGATTTAGTGCCAGGCTTTTTTTCCAAATATCTTTTCCTTTTCCATTTATAGATTCACACTAAATATATATGTATATCTTTTCCAGTAATTTTAAATTTTTAGTCTGTTGGTTTATCCATTTAGTATTCATATTATCTGTAGAATACATAAAAATAAAATTTACTAGAACTGTTACGTCTTTTTAAGATTAAAGAGCAACACACAAGTTCCTCAAATGCAATGGATTGTCTGCTGGAAAGGCTTGTGGTTCTCCTGTCCATATTTTCTAACTGAATCCATATGTGGTGTGTTTTTCTGCCATCACAAAAACACCCATATTTCACTAGGGGGCTCTAGCAGAGTGTCAAAAAGGGGTTGGAAATCCAACTTGAATAAGGCTTTTTCTGCCATTCAGATTAATTCATACTAATTTCTACAACAGCAGAACAGTTGTCTGCATCAGTACTTTGATACGATTCCGGAAGAACTGAATAATCAGAAATACAAACCTCTATTCTATGCTTGAGCATGATGTGTGACTTGGGTAAACTGTTTACATCTATTTCCTTTTACAGAGGTGTGAGCCTGAGTGACGGGCACTGCTTTTCCAGCCTCCTCAGGCAGACAGCCCAGTACTCTCCTTACACCACTGTAGCTGGCACTAGAGAGGGTCAGTCAGAGCATGCCCAGCTGAGGTTGAAATTACCCAATTAGTTAAAGAGGCAACTTCTAAAAAAGGCCAGTGCTGGGCAAGAGGCAGTCAGGAGTGACCTCATGCATGCCTGCTTGTCCCAAAGGAGCGCTGCCAATTACCGTCTTGATTATCAGAGTTATAGAATTGGCAGTCCTTGATTTTCTGCCTCGGGAAACACTGAAATTAAAATTGTTCAGCAAAACTTTGGCACTGGTATTCGGTTAGTTATTTCAACCTCTAAACTCTTTAGCTTTAAAAGTTCAAGTAAGTTCACGTTCAAAGGATCTCTTAAAAACACACATCTAAAAGTTAAAAGAATAGCTGGAGATTCCAATTTCCAAGGATTATTTCCTGTTTACTTTTCATACCATCTAGCTGAACTCTCACATTTCATCTTGGATGCAGGACTCAGCTGTCTGTAAAGGACATACTTTGTTCCCTTACACTTATACATCCAAATGTAAGATCGATTTCTGGCTCTGTTTGCTAAA
Organism: Coturnix japonica; assembly: GCF_054131305.1. Lineage (NCBI taxonomy): Eukaryota > Metazoa > Chordata > Aves > Galliformes > Phasianidae > Coturnix > Coturnix japonica. Next base: position 103,110,460 of record NC_140664.1, read on the forward strand.
AAGGTAGAGCAACAAAGGTGAGGTAAAGAAAGCAGCCTTGGGAGAGGGACACAGAAGGGAGCACAAGGAACTTCTTTGTTTAAGAGCGTAGGAATCAAAACACTGAAACTGCTGTGGTATTTTGGGAAATGTCCAAAGCAACAGAGTTGCTAGTGAGAAAATGAAAACTGATATATTTCAGTTGGACAGTTTGTACTTTTTATGCTGTATTCATGCACAACAACCAAAAGGCGAGATTCTAGAGTCGTTACACAGCCTCGCGTCACACCAAAACCAAGGAGTTTCATGCTGCTTATGAAATAATAAATGTTTTTGTTGTCAATGTTAAAGACAATAATAAGGACACTTGTTAAGACATCAACCTTTATAAAAGGGCTCTATGGGCTTGAGAAATGTGCAAAAGAGCATTTCTCCCCAATGCATTTTATCAATAGCAGATTTTTTCCATATGCTGATCTGCTTGCCCCCTTTGTGCTGACACTGGCATATTCCTTCTGAAGAAAATGCTCAAGATTGAGATGAACACCTGTTTGTGTACGTAAGTTAATTGCTGTGGGGGCACAGTTTCATTAGGAAATAAAAGCCAGTGTGTACACACAGTACTAATGTAAGGAATTTCTGTTAGTTCACTAAAAAAAAAAATTGCCCTTAGAGGCAAGAGTATACACATGATGTGTAATGAAGATCTGAATTTAAAAAAAGCTTTACACAAATGTCATCGTTAATAAAAAAAGATTATCTATATGTGAACTGAGCTTAGATCATGTTTTTCAGTGTTTTCCCCAAACCATCACGTGGCCTTTAGGGACTGCAGGAAAAACACATTAATACAGCAAATATTATAAATCTCTAGAATAACCCTTACCCCTTAAACATTTTGATTCTCTCATTGTTATCGATCTACCCTTATCCTAAAGCAGTAAAGAAACACAAGAATCCTTTCAAGAAGGGATGAGTTTGAACTGTACTTTGGAAGTACTAAATGGAGCCTAGACTGAGATTAGTGGATTACATACTGCGCAAATACGAGTCCAACTCCACATGGCCATAACTCTTTGGGAGCTTGTCTTCCATTAGAGCTGGTATGAGGGACCATGGCACATGGAATAACAACAGAATTGGTCAAAGTGAGGCATTCTTACTTGCACACAGTGTAATTGATATGGACATAAAATGGTGAAGGCTCTATTGACATCACATTTTCAACTGTTTGATTCACACATGAGCATAAAGGCATGTTCATGTGAATCTGGGATCCTATTTCCCAAAACTCTGAAGGTTGTGAATGCACAAAGATTTGGGAGTTATGGTCCTTATATTTCAGCATGTTACTGGTTATTCTGAAACATCAGTACTTCCTCAACACATCTGATATTACTTTTCCATGACTCTGCATAAAGCTAGTAAAATTCAAAGCTAAATAAAGCCCCACTATTTAAAAATGCTATCGCTCTTTGCCATCAACCCTCTATATTAAGGTTAAAAGTTACGGGGAAAATCAAGAGTAAATTATGCTATAAGTGAGGAGCCCTTGGCTGCCCCATTTGACTCAAGAAAAAAAAATCCCAGTATTTCTGACTCTTTTCTTCTCACAGAAAGTCGTTTCAGTTATTGATTGTAATGAGATCTCAAAAGTAAGACAAACAAGGCTGGGGAAGGGAAAGCAATATCTGCATGGATTTTCCAGGTAATATAAATGCGTTGCAGCTATCTATTAGATTCGTAGTTAAAAAGTTATAGAAAGCAACAGAGATACAGTGCTTTATATTTACCACTGTATTCATCATGTAAACAAAAACAGAAGGCGTACATCAGGAAGATGTGGCTGAACTTGATATACAAAGGGAAATAAGTTAGCAAAACCTCCACCAGGCCAACCTACAGAAGAGGGATATCAGTGAAAACTGTGCATGGTGTTTAAATGACAGTGGACAGAGAGGCGACACAGAAGCAGAGACGGGCATGCAAAGACTAGGCCAGCAGAGGCAGGGTGGTGATGCTGCACAGCGCAGCTCTTTCCTCCTGTCAGCAAGCTTGCCAGTCTGGGAGCAAGCTGTCCTGTCTGTGCACGGCATGCTGAATGAAAACCCCCTTTGTCTCCTCTACAGTATGGGCCTGATTCTTTTTCTGTCACGAGGGACACTAGGTGGTATTAAATTATACATAAGTATAAAGTAGGAGCTTCCTTCTGAAATGAAAAACTAATCATCCAGTAACATAATTTAGTGGATATTTATAATAAAAACAAAGAACTAACCGTTGGCATTTGAGCAATTCAAACTGTGCTTTCTGTAAGTGTTCATCTTTATTCAGAAAGAATAATACAGGCTTAACAAAATGTTCTCCTTCCTGGGGCAAGGGGAATGTAATATTTATTCGCACTGGTTTCCAATGGGATATCATGCACTGCAATCAATCATCTCATAAAATACTGTGAAGTAAAGTGGTAGCAATTTAGATAATAACATGGCAAACTAAGTTACAGAAGAAACAAAAAGCTAAGTGAATTAGAAAGTTCCCAGTTTCATCAGCTCATTGGGTCTCACATTCTGCAAGCCTTGTCATAATCTTTTCTTCATACTTTTTTAAGCTACAGAGTTGCCTAGAATAGACTCTATACTTAGACATGAAACTAAAGCAAACTTACTATGGACACAAATTCTTTATTTTCTTTCAAAATAGGCCATCAGTTCTCTTACTTTGCTCTGTAGTAATTCTCTGGTAGTTTTTCAGACATTTCTAATAAAGAATTCATCTCTGAATGAAATCTGGGGAATGGTAATTCTGCCTTCTTGCCTTCAGTACTAAAGGCCTCCTGTACGTTTATTTAAGAATCTTGGGAAACGAATAGCAAAAATCTTTCAGTGAAAAGACCTGAATTGCTACAGACAACACATAGAGACAATCCACAATGGCAGTGACACTGAAACTGAAATGTTAAACCTCTTATCCACTCTCCCTCTGCTTTTCCACATAAAAGTACACATTCTTTCATTGACACAACTCTCTGGTTAGCAATGAACACAAATATAACTTGGTATATTTAGGATGCTACTCACTATAAAAACTATTTTTCTTTTCCAAGCCCTTTACCAAGGGGTTAACACATCCAATCAGTATGCCAAAATACTCACTGCTTCTGGTAGTGCAGAAAAATGCTTTGCTGAACATGGTCAAATACAACTCAAACACACTCAAACTCAAATTCAAACAAAGACCGGAATTGGTAAAGTGCTTATGTTCATTCCTTTCAAAATGGAATATTTCCACAAAGATCAGAGATCCTTTGGTTTCCACAAGTCTGATAGTCCCTCATATCCACATTTGTCACATTTCTTCTCGTATGCAAGTAAACCCAAATACCAGAATACAGAATTGATTGTTCAGTAAAGTTTGGCTTCTTACAACAAACAGCTAAACAAGCTTTATTCCACTGAGATGGAAACCTCTGCCAGGACCTGGAGTGGTGCAGCACCACAAAGGTGGGAATTGGTCTTCCTGGAGACAGTCTGTTACACTATACATCAATGCCTGTTTACACAAAACCAAGAAACTTGTCTCCAAAGAAGATACAGATATGGAAAGGAAATTGAAAGTGGGATGAGAATCCTGCACTACTAACAAGGTATGTAGGGTAATTGTATCCGGATTTTTGCATAGCTAAATCTAACCAGAAAACAATAGGAGATGTAAATCTATTGTGAGGTCAAAATATTTGAACACAAATTAACATAATAAATATCCTAATGTACACATAACAAACAGAAGTTCATATTTTTTCCTTCCTCACTTGAATGGATATATCAGTACTCAGGTGGAATACACATTTAAATTTTGATTAATGACACTAAAGCAGATCCATGCCTGAGACACTGATCAAACAGAGGAAACAAAACTAAAAAAATCTGTAGGTAGCACTCTGCAATATGTTCTTTCCATCTGATACATGCCTAATATTGAGGCAAAGTGCATCAAAACAGGCAAACAAAAATTCAGCTGCATTGTTTCTAACAAATGGTACTAGAAGTTTAATGGAGATAAAATAATAGTGATAAACCAATGAAAGATAGAAATTTACTCAGAAATAAAAAGAAGTGGATGGTCAAATCATAAAAGAGATTTGGATTTAGCCGAGATTCTCTAAGACAGCTGTGTTTCACTCTCTTTCATTACTTGAAATGCAGTATTAAGGCACTGAGGATTCTTTCAAGTATATACAACTACAAAGGACTTTTTTGATGGATAAGCATATAAGAGAGGGCTAACATGTGTTGATCCTGGCAATTCAAAGTATGCAGGAATGTAGCTGTCTTGCAGTCCGTGAAGCAAAGCTTCAGAAGCTGTACTTTAGATCTAGTTATTCTCTTATAGTCAATGCTAGATAACATATCACCCATCCTCCCCTTTTCACCAAATCAAATGGTGTTCTTTAAAGAAGCAAAACCTTTGCAGCAGAGGGCTCTTGTCAAAAGAACAGCTGGCTGCTCTTACATGACCTAGGAGAGAACTGATTGTTCAATACAGTTTGGCTGTGGCTGAAAAGCAGAGTAAGGCTACAGTGCAAGCATTTTTAGTTGAATATTAGCTCGCATCTACTTACTGTTGGTTGCATAACATATGGCGGATGAGGCATCCATGAAGTACTCTGGACCTGCATATCAAATACTTTCTATTAGCACAGAAGAGTATGAAATGGAACTCCAATATTTTACTTGAAAATATTATTTTTACTGCAACTACAGAGCTAATTTTAGAAAGACTTAAGGCATGTAGCTCAATGTAAACATCATTTATGCATCATGAAGTTATTGACAAAGGAAAAAGCTTTCAAATTGCATTTGATGTTTCCACCAAATTCAGAAGTCTTAAAGACTGTACCACCTCTGTGAACCACATTATTTAATCTCATAAAGCATTATTTGATATCCCATGTTGTCTTGATTCTTCATTTGTATTGTTTGCTTTCATCCACCAATGTAATCATAAACATGCCATACAAATGACAGTGCAGCAGACATAAAATGTTCAAAGTTTATTTCTGAAGTACCCATATAAACTTTGAAAGGTATAATATTTTCAGAGATTCTAGAATGATTTATCCTGTTTTCTGGAAGAACTGAAGATCTAATTCAGAACTTTTGAAGCTTACAGTGATTGAAAGCTTTCACAGCATAGTTAACTTAAGATGTCCTTGCCCATAGAAGCAGCTCCTACCTTAGTGTCCATTCTCACCAGAACTCAGTATGCCTCATTGAACCCTTTTTTGGTTGTTTTGTCTTCCTACTGACATGTAACAGGTTCCATAGATAAACCCATTTTAGTAACAATTAAGTGCATTACAAAGTTCTTGTTTATTTCTGGTGGCATCTCTGAGCCATAACTACCTTTTCTCTTAAGCTTTAATGGCCCACATTTTATTGTAACTCAGAGTCAGTCTCAAGGATTGGGTATTCTTGATTCTTTCTGCATCAGTTTGGAGACCACAACACATCACAAGTACATGAAAACATATCTGTGCTATAGCAGTGGGCAGTCACTGGCTATCTCCACACTCACAGAGACGGGCATGTGATATGTCAGGTTGAACATGCACAAGGATATGTAGGAGAAAGCCATAAAGGTCCGGATTCTCCATACGCCCTGTGATTTTGTTCACGAAGCAAGTGAGAATTGTGTAGTTTTGTGCTGCAGCATTTTTTGAAGTTGGCTAATGCAGAGTTTTTGTTGAAAAACAAGTTCACTGTAACATTTTTAGAACCAAAACCAGCACACACACATGCAAATACACACCTACTACAAAATTTTCTATTGTGAATCTGCAGTAGCTAAAAAGATCAGTGTTCTAATGAGCTTGATGCTATTCAATGCTCGCCTCCTTGTAGTTCCTCCTCTGTGCCAAGGCAAATGTCTTTGGGCTTCTACTATAAACTACCAAGTAAGAATGATCTGGGTTTTAGAAAACAAAACAAAACAAAACAAGCAACAAAATGTTTTTTGACTTAAATGCATCAAACCATGAACTGATGCAAATTTACTGAATTCATCTCACCAAAGCAACTTTTTGTTACATAGCTACCTAAAATTAAACAACACAGAAGTCAAAGAAAATTACAAGAATTCTTTATCTTTGAAGATCGGGTTTAAAATACAGTTAATGTACACCGTTGCCTCTAGATGAATAAAATATTATCTCAAAAAACAAACAAACAAACAAACAAAAAGACAAAAAACAAAAAACAACAACAACAAAAAAAACAACAGAAAAAACTACCAAAAAAACCCAACCCCCTAAAAAAAAAAACCAAAGAAACCCCAAAACCTACACCTAACCAACAAATCAATCTCAACAGTAAGAACAGATTCTCAGCTAAAACTCAAGATGGGAAGAGTGTTGATGGCACATAACAGCAATAACAAGGGCAGTCCTGGATATATGTCCACACTGGGGGGTGAGAGGATAGATCAGCCCTGCATAATGTTATCTGGGGGTTCTAGGCAAAGGAAAGTTGAATCTGAGTGAGCAGTGTGGCCAGGCAACCCAAAGGGCCAACTGCACCCTGGGGTGCATCAGGCCCACACTGCCTGCCAGGTGAGGGAAGGGATTGTCTCACTGTGCTATGTGGCCTCACGTCAAGCACTGCATGCATCTTTGGGTGCAGCAGTATAAAAAAGACTTAAAACTATGAGAGAGCATAAAGAAGAGGGTTACAAAAGGGTTTGGAGGGCAAGATGTACAAGGAGGCCCTCATGGCAGCTCCTCGCAGGGAGCAGAACTCTGCTCTCTGTGACAGGGAAAGTAGCCAAGGGAAAAGCATGGTGCTGAGTCAGGGGAGAGTCTACTTGGAGGTTAGAGAAAGATTCTGCACTAGTGGGTGGTGAGCATGGAACAAGCTCCCCAAGGAAGTGAGTATGGCCCAAGCTGCTGGAGTTCAAGGAGCACCTTGATAGTCCTCTCAGACATAACGTTTGAATTTCAGGTAGTACTATGTAAATCAGGAGTTGGGTTATTTGATCCTTGTGGGTTCCTACCAACTCAGGATATTCTATGATTCTGATTGAAATGGTAAAATGTATGACGAATGACCAGTTTTACATACGCTCCCAGAAAAAAAAAAAAAAAAAAAAAAAAGGCTAATAACAAAATTATTCAATCCAGTTTTGACTTCCCTCTCACAAAACTAGAACATGGCAATATTTTCCCAACAGAGTGCTGGTTGGAATATCCCGAAAAGTGGAATTCTGAAAGACAAAATGTGTTGGAGACTGAAGAAGCTCATGAGGAGATTTACCCTAAATAATCTTGCTCTGTCAGGATTACTGGAAAACAGAGTGCTGTTAAAGGATGCTGTTACTGAAGCAAATACAGCTGAGGTCAGAAGGTCAAAATATGATGCAGACAACATAAGTTATGAAAAAAGAATGTTTAAAACACTTGGCTGATGAAATGGAGTCAAAATGACAAAACATTTCAGTAAGAATGACAAGCATCTGCTATTGTTGAATGGAAATGAAGCAAAATGCTGTTTGCTGGTGAAGCTGATTGAAATAAGAAAAAAATTACAGTAGCTTTCATTGCTAGTGTTAAGAATGCAGGAAACACTCAAAACCCCACACCAAACAATACCTGAAGACTTCCAGAAAGCCTTTTGTTTGAAGCATGACTTAAGAGCACAAGTGCTCATGTAGTTTTCTGTGGTATCCACTCTGCCTTCATCCACATCCAAAACATAATTAAGTGGGAAACATAGTAGACAAGCACAAATCTGACATACCTGATATGTAGAGACAGGGGAAGCAGCAATGAATGGCGTGATTGATGTCTGTGGAATCATGCGGTTTGTTGGAATACTGTACGGTGAGGAATAAAATCTGCAAACAAAGAACAAAAGCAAGTTTTTTGAACCTTTTGACTGCTAGGATCTGAATGACTAATTCACTGCCTCCCAGGCAAAGACAAAAAGAGTCTACACAGGTAATTATGTCTATCTATTTCCAAAACCACAATAAGGAAGATGTGATGGCTGCCCTGAGTAGATTTTGAAAATGGAAAGGAGGAGGAATATTTACACAAAGCATATTTTTTTCACTTCAACTAGCACAAATATAGAACTTCACAACACAAGAAGTAATTATATGAAATGCAAAGACAGCTGATTTTCCAGAGTGCTATCTAGTGAAAGGAAATTTCTTATGCGATACTGAAGACAATGATAACTGATTTCATTTTTATATGCAGCACTGTTTTCTTTTCAGATCTTAATGCTTCAGTGCTGAGAATAACACATTCCACATATACGCCTGATTTATTTTATTAAGGGATGGGTACAGAATCTCTGGCTGAAATTTTCATACTCATCTACATGGAGAGCTAAAAACTTACCTTCTGGTGAAATTTATCAAAAATTATAAGTCTAAATGCCCCAGGCAGTAATGAAAATCCCAGAGCTAGTTGTTTTTATTTCCATTATTGCATGCTATGAGCAAAAGTTTCACTGTACCTTGCTCGACGATAATAAATGTTATATTCATTCTATTTCCCTGTGGGTAAATGATTATTGATAATATCATCATGTGGAAAACATCACTACTGATGCATTGTGTAAGTACTTAATACCCATGTACTCATCAAGATTGTTGTGTTTGTTGTTCTGTCAGTTTTAACTGTAAACAAAACCAAACCAAAACAAAAACAGCAAACAATGCTGCTTAAAAATAGAACATTTGTGGTCTTACAGCTGTCAAAATGCTAATATTTTGGAATCCTTAAGTGAGAGAAACATAATCCTGCGCAGTGTCCTCTGGTCTGATTCAAATCCCACGTATATTGTTCTTATATTGCACATTTCAGCCCTATGAATAATAGTAGAATTTGCATATATGTCCCTGTACCAGTGAAGTGGATTGCACTCCCTGACTTTTTGTGTTCTTTCTCCCTGTGCTGAGGCAATTATCAGTAGCTTACCATGAGAGCCCTGCAACAACAACAAAAAAATCATTACTGGTGTTTAAACAAGTGCTCTATTTTCTGATCACCCTGGCATCCCAGATTTAGTACTAATCATTCTAGTTCAGACTGGATGCATTCATTTTGGATGCAGGCTCAAGTAATCACTGAATTTCTCCAAACAATAGGCTTGGAAATATAGGCCATCATCTCTGAAAGTTGGGTGGAAATATTCAAAGTTAGAAGGGGAGAGTGAGACAGAGAAGCAATCAGTTCTCTCTACTCCAAACAAGATTTTAAGATGCCAAAAGCAGCAGGTGGCGTCTGAGTGATTTTTTGTTTAATAGAAATATACGGCTATTTTAGGAACATTTATCTGCTCTTACAATGCTCGCACAGAGACTATTTTAAAACTGTGCCTTTGCCCAACTATCTGTATATCCTATTATGAGAACTTAGAAATATTTATATCCCTCTGCTTGAATCAAGCACACCATATTACGCTTGTACAAATCTGGAGCTGGGGGGAAAGGATTTTTACAGCGCTAGCCAGGTTTATCTATGGCTTTAGGTTGATGTGTACGTTAGCTTAGTCCTGTTATAGGGATCTTCTTCCCAGACAAAGGTTAACCAGAATTCACTTTGGCAATGTAGTTGCTAAGTGACTGAACTAAGAAATGCTTTGTGCTGCAAATGTAAACAGTCCACAGAAGACTGGCAGAACTTTCTGCACGGGTTAAATGTATAACAGAAATACGTAGAAACCTCTTCAACCAAAGGACAGTATAAAAACAAAACTCCTTAGAGAAACAGTACATTTTTCTTCTGTCAGTTCTAATTCTATCTGTCCTGGAACTGAAGCTGTGCTCTCACCGTGTATGAATCACCTGGACAAAGGAGATTGCACAGGACAAAATTTTTCCACTTGTAACACTGACTCTTTGGAATAAACTCTCCAATAAATCCAAGTAAATACTACCAAATTTATAGGAAACGTGTGCTAAGAACTTGAAAGACAGCTAACCATTTCATTTTCAGCTTAGAGATGCTGTTATCTGAATAGTAGATATGTTTCTAGAATATACACTCTGGAACTGTGAAAAATACAGTACCCTTGCCAATACCATTTATCTGACGCAGTTTGGATGCTTTCAAATAGGCATCAAATACAACATACTATAAGGACACTCAGTTATATTGTGAAAATGCATGAACCAGTGTGTTAAAGAAGAGGAGGAAATTTGACACAGAAAATGGCAATGTGAGAAAAGGCAATTCATAAATTTCAGCTTAAATAATAATAAATTGAGTTTAACAATCTGAGTCACTGAGAGGCTGTAGGTCAGACATTTTGCAATCGTGAATTCTCTGTACCTGGAGACAAAGGTTTTCCTTTCTGCCACAGCATTATTTGTGCTGGAAGGGCTATAAAAAAAAAGCATTTGTATATTGCCCAAGGAAATTCAACAGAGCAAGAACTGGGCAAGTATATTCTGAAACTGTCTCTGTCACACACAGAGTACAGTGGAACGACGAGGAAAAGGTCAAGAGAAGCATCTCCCAGCTTCAAGATGCTCAACAGTGCTGCAACTACAGACAAATCCCCAGTGGCTCTTGCTCAAAAAGAGGGCTTGCCATGCTTCTGCCCATGGGATGTGGAGTCATTTACATGCAAACAGGCTAATGTCCTAGTATGTAGTTGGCTTAAGTAACATACTGTGGACCTCAAAAAAAAAAACACAAGAGGATCAAAAATGCAATAGTGGCCTGTTCTGATATAAACATCTCAAGTACCCCAAGAAGATCCACAGCTGCCGACCTAATCAAAATTCCTTCAGGCTCAGGGAAAAGTGAAACGATGTGGAAGAAGGATGTTGTAAGTAAGTCCAAAGGGATGTAGGATTCCCACTTGTTGGAATACACACATTAGAAAAAGGAGTGAAAAGAGATATGAATTATACTAGTTCTGACCCATTTTAGATATACATTTCAATTATGGCCCCGTGTTTTCTTGCATTGAAATGAACAGTATTAGTTTCTGGTACTATATTTGAGAGCTATAAACCTCATGGTAGTTGATGTGGAGGAGGAGAGTTCTCCAAAAGGCCCTACTGCATTCTGCGCAATTGCAGCTTACATCCTTACAGTGGCCCATGCAGGTCTTGTTTGTTTTTTGTTGCTGTTGTTTGTTTTTTGGCAGGTGTGCACCAGCATTCCTGTTCCTCGTCTGCAATTGTTTGGCTAGAAGCAAAAGTGTAGAGAGGTAGGTGGGAGGGAAGAAGCAAAACAGACATTGCCCTTGCATTTCAAATAGTCTTTTTAAGCATGCCTGGATTCTATAAGAATAAGAAAAACCATAGACTAGGAGACAAAAAGATTTCCAGAATGTTCATGAGGAAGGGCTTATAAAGGACTCAAAAGAAAATATTTTTATGAGATGTTAAAAGAACCACATTCCCTAGTACATCATCAGCACACATAGGCAAGGCTTTAAGAACGATATCTGCTGCTTAACAGAAAAAGTACACATTCTGCTCCTACATCAACCCTCCCTTTGCATTTGGGGACTACATTATCTGGAGCGTCTGGTCGCTATTTCCCTGCCAAAAAATAGGAAAAAAAAGAAAAATCCATATGGTTCCCATCCTGTGGGAGAATGTGCAAGCTTCCACACAGAATCTGTACAAGAGCAAGACCCTATTTGCACTGCAATAAACACCATTTGCTCATGCCTCGTGCCTGCAGGCAATACTGAAAAAGTTACATTCATAAATAGTATCCTGGGGCTCACATAATGTAAGAGTATTACCAAGCGTTATCAGAGCAGCAATTTTCTGTTGCAATAAGCCACAGAGTCAGATGTTTGAGATGAAAAAGACCTATCCAAATATTGAGCCCACTGGCCTGCAAATGCGCAGTACAGTCCCCCAGATATCAGATATTAAACTGATACAGTACATCGCGATCTTAGTCAAATAGCCAGGAGAACTCAAGCCTCAGCAACATTTTAAATGAGCATCTTTACAGTGCAAGTACAAGAGCTCTATTTTGTTCTTTGAATGAGTGCATTAAACCACTAAAACAATATTAATATCACAAATTGAAAAATCAGTAGCATATTACAAAAGGCACGCTGCTCCCCAGAATAAGGCTTGAGTTCTTTTGTAAATGCAATTCAGAAAAGGATGATTATAAAAGAAAAAAGAACATGGAACAATTGGCAGGGGAAAAGAGCTTATCCACTGAAATGTATGACTACCACATCTTCAGTAACACATACTGCAGTGTTATGGTATATGTCAGACCAGATTCTCCTCTCCATTACACCATTTTTATGCTGATACAACTCCACTGGATGCTGAAACAGAGTTACATGGGCATAAAAGCAATATAATGAAATGGGGAGCCATGCCTTTCAATGCAATAGACTCAATAATAATAATAATAATAATCTATTCCTTTGTGAGGAAAAAGCCTTTGCTATTTTTAGTGAATGTCTCCATCTCTCTCTTTTGTTTTATTCCTGTCATAGATCTTCTAGGCAAATAAGCAGTTACACTATAATAAAAGTGATAGTACTACTCTGAGAGCAACAAGAACCTGCATTTTCATCTGGAGAGCATTTAAGAATCCAAATTCTTCCCTGAGGCTTGGTTATGCCCCAAAACAAACCAGTATAATCCAAATCTCTTAAAGAGTTGGAAATTTTAAATACCTCTTAATGACACATGCAGTGATACATTTTACTAGTAGACTACCATTCATAATATATCCTGCACAGACTTAGCAACTTACATGCATCAAAATGTATGAAATACATCTACCAATCTTACACAGGATTCTAATAAATGGAGTCATTCTTGAGTTTCATTAGTAACTCATACTTAATCATAATCTTCACCTTGGCTCACATGTCTTGATGTTTCTCATCTCTAGCCTTGGTCTACTTTGTGCAGGCAGGCACCTGAAGGATTGAGTGACTCCTGCTTATCACAGCCTACCAACCAATCCTGAGCTGCATGCAGGGACAACACCCACTTGCTCCAAATAGACCAATTACAAGGAGGTCACCTTTGTTTTATAGATTCCCCATGCAAAACTTATCTACTTGCTCCACTTTACTGCAGAGCATTAAGCAGCATTTCGCCCATACAGTATGAGCATGCTATCAACACAAGCAGATTGCAAGCATCAGCTTTGCGTTCACTTCCAGACCGTCCTCACTGAGAAGAGCAATATGTTTTCCTAACATACCTTCACTGGATGTTTAAGTTGACCTGTTTCACTTCACAGTTTATAAAAGCCTTTAAATTAATTCTCTTTTAACATGGCCACACATCTATTGTGTTGAGAACAACAAATCGCATTTGCACATTTTACAAGGAATGCACCAAGTTGCTCTCAGACTCAGCTAAAATAAAACCCATGAACTTGTGAGTAATGAGCTTATGAAAAATAGTACAAAAATTATAACTACAGGATACATAGTGACTGCTAAGTGGATGTCTTGAGAGTTAAAAAAAAAAATAATAATACATGTAAACAAAGGGTCCTGGTGATCCTCAGGAGACAGTATTTTGAAAATGCAACCAGAGAATAGAATAGCAGCTATGTTACTTTTGGAGGACAAATCACTGTTGCACATATAGTAAGAGCTTTTCCTCTTGACAGCGCATGTGGTCAGAAAAAATCTCAGTGGAAGAACCCTTGAATAAGATTTTGTCCTAGAAATAGAAAATATTTCATGCTCCAGAACTAAGAGGTATGTCAAAGCAGAAATTAACTGTCACTCTTAGACCAATATGTAATGCTGTAGTTTTTCAAGCTTTATGAATAAAAGTATGTTTGTAAACTTATGAGCTAAAATCCTCCATTGTTTACTATTTCTTTTTCAAAAGATCTTTGACAATGTGTTCACACAACTGAGTGACCAAACTCCTAAGTATCCTAAACACCTGAGAATGCATGAATCTAAATTAAGTTCCATAATTAAAAAATACATTATTGAAGTAAAATGATATTAATCTCAGAGGATTATTCAAATTACAGTTTCCAAATATTTAATGCAACCAACATACAAGAAATCCTTTGAAATAAAAGCCATTTGTCTGGATGAAATGCTGGTGGATTACAAACTGGTGATGGTTTCATTTACAGCCTACAATATGTTACGAGCTGAAAAATAAGATGATAGAGCAGAAAGACTTGTTTAGGGGGGTCAGAACAGAGAAGCAAAACCAGAGGATTATGAAATCACAGCTGCGTGAAAAAGAAATAAATCTTTTTTCTGAGCTGCTCTGTCGTGGCTGCTTCATCCACAAAATGAGAATATCACAAGGCCTACAAAGATACTGCTTGCGAAAGGCAACTAAGTAAAATATGCAAACTATTACTGTTGATTTTTTTAAAGCTCCTCTCACAGTTCGGGATTCTTATATGTTTCAACTAGCAGCGCCCTAAACAGCATTTAACAAATAAATCCACTCTGCTCAATATCAATACATTCAATCCTTCCACTGGAAAGTGCAGATGGGAGTATGCATAGAGTAATCATATCAAACATCATTCTGATCAGAGTGACTGTCAAAGAGTTCAGCGCTGAGCCTCCTGCTTCTCTTCAAATTATTGTTAATCTATCTGAAAGGGTAGCTGGATCTCAAGGATCTGTTTTTCTACTTCATGAAATAATTGGCAATGTAATCATGCACATAAATTATATGGTGATGTAACTTGTTCGCAAATTTGAAAAAGTTTCAGTTCTTCAGCAGGCTGAAGTACTGGGGAATGAAAAGGAGTGTTGTTCTGCATTCCACTCCTGAATCCCATCCGCTTGCACACAGATATAAAGCTTTTGCACTGTTTGGCATTTCTGCTCAGACAATGCCATGGAAGCCATCCAGGCAGCAGAGAGGACCCAGATGAAGTAACAGCTCTAATATCCAAAATATGCTGGAATCTTCAATGATCATTTTAACAAAAGCAAAGTCAGTAAAGGGAAACTTTACTGGTTTTCATTTCTTGAGAGAGAGGGAGATTAAAAAAACAACCACTAGCATTTGCCAAATAAAGATGGAAACTATTAGGAAAAACAACTTCCCATTCAAATGGATATTACAAACAAAAGGGCATAAAAACAAAAGGGAAACTAAAAGAAGAATCTGACAGTATAGCAACACATGCTTCAGACAAAATATGACTGAGTGAATTTGCTTCTGAATGAGTTTTACCACAGGAAGAGAAAACAGAATATGGTATTCAAAATACTTTTCAAAAAAGCACAAGAAAACATGCATTTCTTACCCATTCTGTATAGCAGCTGTTGGATCATAAGTCAAAGCCATGCCAGCCTGCACATAGTTAGGGAAGAAAAACAGATTTTTACTATTATTGCAGAAAAAAAAAAAAAAAAGAAAAAAAAAAAAAAAGAAAAAAAAATTAAACATAGTCTGTGCCAATGAGAATAAAAACTGAATGTAACCTATAAATATTTTTTTTTTTTTTCCAGGGAAGCTCGGATGGTCCAAAGAAGCACAGACACTTTGTCTTCCTCCTTAGCTTGACAGGTCCCCAAGAAACAGATCTGCTTGATGAACACTTCCCCATAATATTCAGGCCAAATGGTATTTTTGTTGCCCCAGTATCACTCAGTGTCTCCACCCAGATCAGTGCATTTACAGTATAACGTGACAGGGACAAATCTTGTTCTTCCAGGTCTAACAGGTAGTTTGCAAATAACCAACTTCACAAAAACTTCTAGGCAGGAATCTCATTTTTCCTACCAAGACCAGACCCTGTGTGACTCCAGGCCTTTGCCATTTCCCTGGGTGATCAGTCATGCTTACAGTTGATTCATCAGCTTTGGACAAGAGACAACAAGTGGGCTGTGAAGCACAAAAGACCAACCAAAACAAGAAAGTGACTGAGCTTTAAAAGTACTTTAGCAGTCTAGACAGACCAATAATTTATTTATTGCCTACACAGGGCCTTTCAACTGCTGTTCACCACAGTGACCTGTGCAAAAAGATTTGTAGATGTCAAAACAGCATCCAGTTAACCAGTGTCACCATCACCACCGTTAGCAAACATATGTACAGAAACAGCAGGAAAGGTGGGGACTGAGCAGAGCTGGAGCCCTAATTTCTCATTCCATTTTGGACTCAAAGATGGCAATCAGAGCTGGGTGGGAAGAGAGAGGAGAGGGCCCCTAATCCTTAGGGTGCTCTGCTCTCATTAGGAGCAGCTGAAAAATGGCCAGGGCACCCTCTCACCCCAAGGCACTCTATTCCTGTCCACTTGTCATGCAGACCGTGCACTGCTGGAGACAAGAGGCAGAAGCATTCACTTCAAGGACAGGTGCCTCACTAACTGCGTGACAGGGATTGCACTCCTGGTGGGAGCTTTTAACACCCCTGTAGCCATACACCAAAGTACTTTTGGATAACAGCATCTGCCCCCTTCCAGATGGCTGCTCAGTCAGGTCAGGGAAGTGTCTGCACTTGGCTGGCTCCCATGCAGACAACTGAGCTGCAAGGGCAATACGACTGGTGAGGGACAGGCAGTGGGCCGGCAGAGCTCATGGAAAAGCTATGTTAGCCTGGCAGCTGCTCACCAGTCTACGAGGAGATGGCCCCAGTTTCCAAAGGCCAAAAATCATTTCTGATCTGAAAGCACAGGCTTCATTGTACCTGACATAGGCAAAAAAACCCACAAATAAACAAAAAGTTTGGATCATTATGAAATGTATTTTTCTCATTATTCTTTCAAGACGCTAGGACAAATGCTTTACTTACTCAAAATGCCATTGTTTTAATAAAATATGCACAAGCTCCCATGCAAAAGATTCAGAAGACTAATGGCTAAGACATGCAGCTTGGTTTTATAAGTACATCGAGTACTTATACATAGAAAAAAAAATAGCTGTTTCTGCAAGCTTAAAATGTCAAATGATCAGATTCAGGGTGAACACAACCATTGCTAACTTTGATCTAAAAAATGAAATAGCCAAGAAAATCATCAGTGTTGTCAAATTAAAGTTCTTTCTTACATCCTAAACATTCTCATTAATATTGTATCGTTTAAGAATAAAAAGGTATACAGTTCATCCCAAAAGCCAGCCAATAAAACTTAAAAATCACAAACAACTTTTTTTTCTGTAATCCATTTTCTCAAACAACAACAACAACAACAACAAAAAAAAAAACCACCCCAAACACTCCTACTTTCCTTTCTCCTTTCAGCACTTGTAAAATTTATTACTACTGTCTTTTTATATTCTGGTGCTGGTAAAGACAACTTGAATATTACATACAAGCCCTACAGAAAAAAAATAGTTTAACAAAATTAAGAAAAAAACGACACAACAACCACAAAGAATAAACTTAAGACGTTGTTTCTAAATCAAGGTGTTGACATTTTAACACTTCATCTACTCAGAACTGATGAAAAAAAGAAAGCAAATTATAAACCCCTCAGAAAGGAAGGATTCAAGCTTTCCAATTAAGGAAGTTTCTAGACCTAACGGTCCTCAGGATAGCTTGGATCAGAGCTCACTCTATCCATCCCACAGTCTGGATGAGTGTGAACTAGGTACAAAGGCACAGCAAGGAAGAGAGGGCTAGAAGGAAAGGGAAACACAGACAGCTGCTTTTAATTTCTTTGATGGACATAAATACGAAGATGCAGAAAGGATAAACTAAGCATTTCTTTCACTGAATTTTCACAGGAGCTCCAACCAGGATCAGCGTGTACATGTGTAAGCTACTTTCAGCCACATTTCTCATGAACACTCATTAGAGCACACATTAATGATGAAGACCCTCAGCTTGCCTTCCAACATCGTAATGCTTTACATTTGCATGCGAATTCAAACTGCATATGCTCTGTTCACCCCATATTAGCATCACATTCTTACATACCACTGGTTTTTGGAACAAGGAACACAAGTGACTGTTGTGGGCTTGATGAGTCCAAAATATTCAAGTCTAGCCTCTCATCTCCTCATCCAGACTTCATACTACGGGTTACCAGAATCTGACCAAATAATTTGCAGTGACCAAAGTAAACATGATTAACATGTTTGACAGTGAGAGTTTTGCATTAGACAAGTACAGCAATACATGCATATGGTACACCATCTACAGATTCTGGAATAATACTGCAAATATCTACCATTGCAGAGCAGCCTTAAACAGTTGCTATTTCAAATAGCTGCTAACAGAGGACTATTTACTTCTTTCTCATCAAGTTGCGTAATTTCTCCCTAAAAGAAATTATTCTGGCAAAAAGCACAGAAGAGGCAACAGTTAGTCTGGACCAGTAAAAGATTTATGCTTTGAAGCATCCTCATACATGACTAATAAAAACTGATGAGCAATAGTAACTTACTGGAAAATTGTCTGCACTTTATTCCATAACACACAAGCAGGAATTCCAAAACTACCAAATACACAATATTAGGGTTGGCCTCAGAGTTCCATTCTACAGACATCCAAATTATACTCTCAGAAACACAGGAGTGAATGCAGCTGTCACAGTGCTTGATAAGGTATTAACTGTATTGAGGTGCTGGCTGATGCCCCTGTGGCAGTCTTCTTCATGCTGAAGTATATTTTCTTCCAGGTCTTTTCATCCACTGCTTTGCTTATGTTTCCGTAAAAGAACAGGGATTTATCCTGCTTCTGAAAGTGACACTTCCTGACAAAATGCCGCCTGAGTGTGGCACTGATGATGAAGTGTTGCTTCAGGAATATATTTGTCAGATGAATCTTCTATTAAGGAATGACTGAGCCACAAAACGTTTATGCCACATAACAGGCACATACCTCCTGAACGAAAATTCTGCATCCCAACATTTCAATACTCAATGCCTTAAAGCATAAATTAAAAGGAATATCTGCTACCAGTTCTGCACAAGTTAATAAGGAACATTCTCAGTATTTACTCAATTATGTTCAGAATATCAGAGGTGGCAAAAGTAAAAATAATAATTTTAACCAATATGGCTTTAAAAAGATTACTTAAATCATGCTTATTTATTTACTGCTTATTTTTACTGAAGTGTTCAAATGTAGGACAGAGGAATGAAAAAATCTGCTATTCTGTTACTGCAGTTTTCTAATTATTGACACCACTGAACAAACAAAAAGAAGCCAACACACTGAAAAGAGGTGAAATCTGCTAATATGGTGGGTTTTCCAAGCAATATGGTCTCTGTGTTTCTCCTCAAGGGGAGATGTGGAATAGCATTATTGTACCCTAGGGCTCAAGAGATTTCTCTGGTAAGCTGATGTGGAAGTTAGAGGAGAAGACAATCCACTGTCCCATCTCCTCTGACTCAGTCCCTCATCCTATCATACCAGAAGTGTGCAAGCTGCTGTCCCAGGGCAATGGATTTGCTCTTGGGTACTACAGAGGAATCAATTCAATTTTCAACACTGAATTTCCTGTGCTTGTCTTGTTACCACTGCTAATATCTGCCAGGCATCATAGCACAAGGATCTCTTGTGCCCTGACAGTAGAAACTCCAACTCAAACACTTTGAAGAAGTAAAAGAGAGGAGAGGGAAAGAACCAAAAGACAAATGAGATTTGTGTAAAATACTGATTTAATAAATAAGTTCAGTCATCAGGAAAGTTAACTTGGCAGAGTTCCTTCCTTTGATTATTTAGAATAGTTCTTTCAGAAATATTCAACATTATTAGAAAGATTTCTGAATTTTATGCTGAATAAAAAACACCATTTCTTTATTAGAGGAGGAGAAATCTAAAGATGTAAATTTGACACTTTTTAAAAATATAGGTGAATATGAAAAAAAATGGGTAATTTCCCAGTGTTGTGTGTTGAGAAATGCTTGGTTTTACATGCACGTGTTCCTTAAGCAGCTGCAGCTTCTGAGAAGAAAGTAGTTATGGAAAGGAAAAATACATTATACTGAGGTCAAGATGGGCAAGTGATTCATGAACCCCAGAAGGTCAAAGGTTGAGTTTCTAGACACAATGAGAAATTTAGAAAACCAAATGAATAACCAGAAACATCTTGTACTACATAACTGGACTGGAAGTCTGATCTACGTAGCTTCTGTTCTTGCTGTTAAATCAGTTTGTTCCCACTACAATTTATCTGATAAATAAAGAGGTGCTGAAGTTTGCAAATTTCTTATCAAGCCTGCTAATTTTTCCTCACCAAAATAATAACTACATTGTCTTGGTAAAAAATAGATTAGTCCTAGAATTGTGGATTGTGGAGAACACTGAAGTACTGCCTATTTCCTTGGAAACATAAAGGAAATCTAAGTTACCTCTCAAATTACCTGTTCCATGTTTTTCTCTCCAAGTAACTGTTTGCTTTCGAAAAAATTATAGTAAGAAACAGTGAAAAAGCGAAACTGTTAACAAAATCAATATTCACAAACAACTATGTCTTCTTATTGTTTCTAGAAACAAGCAAAACCAGGTGATAACTGAAAAGAGGAACAGAGGATGAAGGGGAAGTGGAAGAAACAGGTGTTAATTTACTGGCTGGAGAGAAACAAGTAACAGAAGAAGAAAACAATCAATACAGGAATTATTTTTTGCAAATTATTAAATATCCCTGTAGACATTAGACCAAATTAAATGACAAAAGGGTCATATTCAGTTGTGTGTGTCATTGTTGTGATATATGCACCAAGACTTGGATGACAATATTCCCCTGGCAAGAGAGATGACAAAAATATGTAAATGGTCTGAATTTTAAAGAAGATTGCAACTGAAGTGCTAAAGTGTTTCATAATAATGTGATTGTAAAACTCTTTGGGTTGATTAGATATAGAAAGGCTATCATTACTAGAATTGTTCTTTCTAGAAGAACCTACGATTTATTAGTTAACCTTGGACTGATTCAAAGCATTTCATTTATTATCAAATTATGTGATATTTCTTCCTTTCTATCAGATAAATTTCAATCACTTGAATGCACATATCAAAAGATTTTATTTTCAAACAATCAAAGTTTCAAAAAATCTGCAATAAAAGATTAAGCCACAACATTTAAATTGCAGTTCTCAATCCAATCTGATCCCAATTTGGAATTACTTTTGATTCCCCAGATGCATTTTGACCTAATGAACTTTTGTGGAGAAATGCCATACACCTCCAGACATGTCAATTACAATTTTGAGGCAAATTAGATCAAATATTTTACAGACAGATTTTGAATATGATTACTTTCCATCACCATTTCCCAAACATGATCTTGTCAGGGACAATTTCAAGACAGAGTGCTGAACTAAACTAGCGTGACTCAGAAAATTCTGTCCTGAAATCAAGGAATTTAAACTTTGAACAGAAATAGAGTTAGTAATTAGTTTAGAATTTCACTGCAAATATTTCCAATGCATACAGGCATTGTATATTTACTGCACCTATATATTAGATAGTTTGACAGCCTTTTTTTCAATCTGCTGAATGTTTCCTGACGCTTCAACCAAGAGAGGAAGGGTAAGGACTAAAAACGTTCAAGGTCAAGCGTTCTTCCCTCATTACAACTGGCTTTTGGTTAGAAACTTACAGCAAAAACCAAAAGAACAACAACAAAAAAAAAAACTCAAAAAAAACCAAAACAAACAAAAAAAACCCACAAAAAACACACCAACCAACCGACCAAACAACAACCAAAAACTTGAAAAGCCCTAGAGAAATCCAGTATATTTTTAAAGACTTGACTTTAAAAGGTAGAGATCTATCTGCACTCAAATGCCAATATAGAATTAGGTGATAGCTAACAACTCTCAGTTCTTTTTTACCACTTCCTCTTTTGCTTTTTCCAGAGTGTTGGGGCTATAAGCTTTATGCAGTGATGCACACCCTACAGGCAGCCAGATCCCACCGCTGCCTTTCTAACAGTTGCATAAACCACACATAGGATAAGAAATTTGTTTCTCTCTACCCCGCCCTCACAGAAGAACATTTCTACAATGAAGTGAACATTTCAAGCCAAATTATACTGCTGCTGGGATTTCAGTGGGTGTGTTGTGCAAGTGGAGCAGCCTGATAGAATTTAACAGCCAATTAAAGCAATTTCTATACAGTTACGAAACAATCTACAAAAACGTATGGTAGGAATAAGATTTTCTATTACATTCTGCAGTGTGGCCTGAAAACTTTACCAATATTTCTCTTTTTATATTCCACAGAAGATCGCTGTACAGGAGAGCAAAACCTCTGAGAATAGAATAGCCAGAAGTATCACTGCAGCAATCTGTTTCTCCCCACTAAGTCTCCTGCCTTTACCCCCTTTGACAAAGTACTCTACACAGCTGTCTGTCTCTACTTGGCATAATTTGTGTGACCAAACTGTTATTGTCATTTCTCTGGAGCCTGCCTTTCTGAGCAATAACCCTCACACGAATTTAGTATTAACACTAGTCAAACCTCAGAAGTTTTAGAAATGCCCTTCATGTAAGTATTTAAGAATGCAAATGCTTATCTGACCAATAGCCAAATACACATTGGTCTAGATATCATGGGATTTAAGCTGGGTGGAAATACCAAGGCAGTAACAGTAACCAATTGGATGGTATTCCTTTGTTTTTTCCTTTGGGTTAGAAACTGAGAAAGCACAAAGGTGCAGGAAATATTTTCGGATTCCATTTGTAATCAGAACAAGACATTTGTCATATACTAGTAAGTTCTCACTACTCACTACCTATTCTTTCTTAGATAAATTAAAGTTGACAGGAATAATTGTAGGAAAGTTACCTGAGCACTGCTACACACTGAAAAACTTAATGGTACATCTTGCTTAGAGTAAGACCATTAATGCTCATAAAATAGAAGATTAATTTCACAAAAAGATTTCACATAGGGAATAAGAAAATTATATGATAATCTGGAGGAAATCCGGAAGCATGCATTATCATTGATGTTTTGCGCAGTAAATGTCCAATGTGCAGAGAGGTATTAACCACAAGTCAGTAAATCTGAGAGCCAGTTTCTACAGAGCAGATTCCTAGCCTGAAATACTGCGAGTTTAAATCTTGACTAGCTTTGAACATTTGTAGATTATACCATGACAACAGCTGTGTAGCATGATAGTTGACTGCAAACAAGAAGATGAAATTATGACTCCCATCACTGAAAAAATAGCATTAGAATATTGATGTCATTAACACATTAGCCACACCATGCCTATAGGTATCAGAGATATTGTTGTCCTTAGTATGAGCCACTCCATTAGCAGCAAATGAACTACATATGATGGAAGGAGTTGATGCCCTGAGGCTACAGGCATAAAGGTGGCTTGCTGGCTTTGACTTTAAATTCTTTTCTTAATGGATTTGAACTGAAGGAAGTATAGAACAGTGGAGATAATAGCTGCAATGGCATTTACTATTTAAACAGGGATTTAGAGGTCCTTAAAATACGGATTGTTGACCTTATTCAGGGATTGTTATTGCCTCCTATATATATACGCCTTTGCTTTTAGAGCCCTGCACACAAAGGCCTGAGTCTACTACTTGAAGAAATTCCTGAGTACTTGTTCCTTGCACACAAGATACTGCAACAAAACTTGGAAGTTTCTGCAATCTCTTGTAGCAAATGTGTCTGTCTTTTGGTATTTTAAGCCCAAAAGGCTAAAAATATTTTGGAGCATTTTTGTTGAAACTGTGTACAGCAAGCACCTTTCAGGACGGAGACATTTCTGTGCTTTAAAGAGGACCTTACATTTCTTTTAAGAGTTCACCAATTGCACAAACATTTATATGCCATAAGCGAGTGATTCAAAAAGAATCAACTAGCAAAAGTAAGAAGTTAAAACAAAGCAGAAATCCTCTTGAAACACCTATCTTAGAAATACCAAAGAGTTTTCTTATTTTTTTGTAGGGTAAAATTGAAGTAGACATAAAAGGAATCCCACAAAGAGGAGAAGGAGGAAGGGAAGGGAGGGGAAGGAGAGAGGGAGGGGACGTGAAGGACTTTGGTTTTGAGGACTCTGGTTTTAGTACGTTACAGTTGATCAAAATACTTTTTCTTTGAATTCTCACTCATAAACACAAAGAATAGGTGTTTAGAATGGAAATACTTGTAAGTTCTTATGCCTTTGCAGTTATAATTTTATTTTTTTTTTTTTTGGAAGGTACTATAACCAGTTTCACTTCACCTCATTTATTCAAGTGCCTTTATCCTTTAACAGCATTCAAGGAGAATAAACAAATTCTTGAGGAGTCAAAGATATTTCTCTTATTTCACCCACATTTGGAGTCACTTCATGTACAAGTACATAGAAAGGAAATTCCAGTAACAAACTATTTACACCAGAGCAAAAAGCAACGGACAGATATTTTTTTTTAAGAAGAAAACACCACTTTGTATACGTGATAGTTCTAAGGCTGCTGTAAACAGTGTTATCTTGGACAGAATGAATATGCCAGCTCAGAGAAGCTTTTGGGAAACTTTTACATGGATTATGTGTTTGAATGCATGCAAGCATATCTTTCCTTTTTGTAGATGTCCTCCCAGTTCCTTCGACAATGAAGAAACAAAATAACATCGTTGAATTGCTTAGATGCAAACTGATGCTGGGTTTTCAAGAGGTACACCACAGGTGCTGACTGCACACCAGTACAAAAATACCGGGCTCGAGGTTGGCAGCAGACAGCCCTTGGAATAGGACAAGGCTGTGCAGAGCACCACATCCAGCTCTGAAATTCTTTTGTCCAGTAACTTTATACCCCACAGGCTATTATGTACCTTCCTCTTTCCCCCACATATATGCTACTGGTCATTTTTTTGTCTGGTGTCTATTGTATTTTTTTTGTGCAATCTTGTTTCTTCATAGCCCTGAAAGGCAGACCTTCAGATCTGCAGCTGACTTCTCCCAAATCCCTGGAAAGTAACTGCCACGTGGCACTTACCTCTCCTTCTCTGGGCCACGGCCTTCCATTCTGTGTGTATTTGCTTTGATTCTGGCGCTTCTTTTGCCCTCCATCAGCAAATTTGCACAGTAAAGGCTCAGTGGGGGCTGTGAAGACAAGAAACCCAGTCTCTATTAGCAACCCCCCAAAGAAAGTGATTATACCAGCAACAGTAGTGCTTTGTAATACAGATCTTTTGAAGTAAAATCTTGCCTTCTGCAGATATTTTTTGCCTCTTTCAGCCTTGACTCTACTGGCAGCTGTTCTTACTAACTAAGCTTCAAAAAATATATACTGGCAGCCCTTAAAAGAATTTAGCAAATATTGTTGAAAAAATAATCAGCCTACGCAGAATGTTAAGTTGCTGAAGTGAAATAGTAGAGTCAGGCATTAGTTCCAGCTAAGTTAGACACGTATTCATGACCAGCATTACTGAAGGATAAACACAGTTTTACTAACGCAGCTTTCTGTTTTTATTGTAAAAACTTCGCAAGAATCTGTTTAAAGAATAAGTGTTCTCACTATTTTTGTGTTTCTCAGCACTCAATATGTTAAATTCTGAATAAACAGAACAAAATAGACAGTTTTGCCAAGCACAGACCAATTAGTTTTCTTTTCCTCTTAACTTTTCCTTTAAGCAAGTTGGCAGCTGAGAAAACTCTTTTCCTCTCCAGCTGGGCTCTGATGTGGGAGAGTACAATAATGAGGGTGGCTGGAACCCCAGGAATGATGGACATTCCCAGAGCTGAACACTCAAAACCCCAGCACACATTAGGGTGCCACAAGTTGTAACTTTGTGTCTTGGGATCTTCTCCCACCAACCAGCTTTTATTAGTCTGTTCTAATGTATTTTTTCAGACCAAGCTGTACGTGGCTTGGTAGTGGGAGCTTGCCTTGGCTGACTCCATCTAAATGAGGCGCCACAGTCTACCCACTTTGTTAGGTGAACATCAGGATTGTCTTTTATTGCTTATATCAACTGGTTAGTAAATCAGTTAATCAGTAAATCAGTAAATCATGGTTGAAAGAAATCTGAAAATGATGTTTCACATCTGAAACTTTTTGGAAATTTTTGGATTTCCAGGCATTACATCTTGAGGCTCTAATTAATTAACAAAGGGAGTTGACAGGAAAAGGCAAGAAAAAGTTTTTCTCTTCATTTTTTGTTTCAGGAAGGCTAGAAATGTTGGAAGAGTAAGAAGGAAAGGATAAGGAAATACTGCAGTAAAGGGTTAGTCAAGTTGCTGAGGTTTATTTGTAATAAAAATCATTTGCTGGGAGGATTAAATAAGATCGTATAATATTAAAACAAGCTCTCCTCCTTCAACCTCTTAGTTATAGCCAGCTCAAAATGGGTCAGTAAGCATAAATTAAAAATGCAATCACTTAAAAAAAAGACAAAACACACACACAAGAAAAAACCAAACACAAAAAACAACAACCAACAAGCAAAGTACACAGAGAATCTCACACTGATACCACAATTTCTCATTGGGACTGCATCATTTTTGGCTACTTTCAAATCTCTAACAGCTTTGTTTTTTCATTACCATTTTACTAGGCTAGTAATTTCCAAGGTCACTTGAAACTGAACTGCAGGGAACAATCCATTATTGGCAGAAAGCTCGACTGTGTGACCCCAGAGGTCTTTCCCCACCTCTGACATCAGTTACCGTATCAGATTTTGGTAGAAGCAATGTTCAGCCAACCATTTTAAATTTTAAATAATGAAGGTTTAAAAGCATCCAGGTGGCTGCGGAGATTCTTTCTGCAGACGGAGAGATTTTATGGGGCTGACTGCCCTCCACTACTACCAGTTTTAGTCCACATTGCGATGCAGCATAATTTCAGAGCAGTTACTTACAATTCACTTTGATGTGACTGTGAGGGAGGAGCAGGTGCTAAGCCAGCATTAAAGAAAGTCCTATTAAATGTCACATTTGATGCTTCAAAAGCTTTTTATTTCAAGTGTTGAACAACTATCAATCAACATATGGTACTAGGAGTATCAGAAGTATGCAAAAACAATCTGAATGTTGCATATTTTCATGTGCCGTGATCATCTGCTATTGTACACACATGCTGTTAGTCTATATGCTATGATGTGGTACAGCAATCAAGTAAATCATATGGCTTACTACATATCCTTCCTATAAATTAGCCAACCACAAATGGGAAGCCGTTGCCATTTCTGAGCTTCCCATTATTGAGCACTACCATATGAAAACCTTTCATTGTTAAGTTGGGCCTTCCTAAATTTAACTAAGATTGCCAAACATCATTGAACAGATGTGCCAAACAACTTCACACCACACCTAAAAAAGCATGGAAAAAGAAACTGCACCAACTTTTTGGGGTTAGGGAAGAGGATGGAAAAGGACAAATGAACCACGCTCTGCACAGGCAAGTTTCTTCAACAGGAAACTTTTTTCCTCTAAAAATAAATAAATAAATAAATAAAATCTAACAGGAATTCTGGGAAAAAGATCAGCACATGCCAATCAATATTAACACAAATAGAAAGATGGGAATAAAATGTTCTGGTAGGAAGATAGAGCCTAGTTCAGATTTTCTTTATTAGTAGACATTCTTTCTTTTTTTAAAACAAAACAAAACAGTGGGATGTAGCAGATTACATCTAATAACATAAAAAATGATTTGAAGAGATTTAGATCTTAAAGGTTTACACCTGGGAACAACTCTGGTAATAACCTCAAAATATAAAGAATTCAACCTTTGTTATTTCAGAAGTAAGACAGAATGTAAAAGAATCTTAAGAGTTCAAATGTTGCTCTAAATACACAAAAGAACTCAAGTCTGATTTATTTCAGCCCTTTTGAAATCCCTTGTAAGACTCTTAACCTTTGTAAGCTCAGATGCACAGGAATATTTGACATTACTACAATCATTCTTACTAAACAAATACATAATAATAGAGGATTCTGGAAAGAACATATCCTATTCCATATATCAGAAAAACTATTTTTAAGTAGAACTCTTTTTGAATGGCTTCAAGAAATGTCAAAAGTGCTTTGAAAAAAAGCAAATTTACTTCCAACAAAGAAGTAAAAAAATAAAATAAAATACAATCATAAGTAATAAGGTTGTCAATTCAAAAAGAAACTGTTCAAACTATACTAGCATTATGTGATTAAGATCAAAGGATTGGGATATTTTACTCCTAAGTACTTCTGAATGGGAAGAAGAAAAAAATGGGAATGTTTCACACTGCCCCTGTTTTTGCTGCCTTCCATTCCAGCCAAATGCTTCTGAATAAGCAGACTGATTTTTTACCTCTTTTTCTTATGTATCTATACAATGACTGGAAATAAATGAGCCTCTTCTCTCACCTTTTGCACTGCTGACTTAATAGAAAATGTAATTTAGGTATCTTTATATGGTCATATTTTGAACTGATAAGCACATATTTTTTTTGCATGGCTCTTGACAACCTCGAAGTTTTCAGCATGCATGGCATTTTGAAGCATATCTGGAAAATCTGCTGTTGGTATTTTCCTGTCAGAAAAGTGAGAATTGATTCACTCAAGATAAATTTCAATCTATTCCATTCTGATAAACTCTTCAAGATACAAAGCACTGCTCTTTCTTTGACTTCTACCTGACAGTAACAAATAAAAATATCAAGAATAAATAACAGCTTTAACCTGAACAAGGTTCATTAAACCATTACCCATTTTTCAAGGAAAAGATTTAAATGCTTGCTGCACTTCCCATCCAGAGCCTGCTTGAGTTAATAAGACATAAATAGCTCTGAACTTGGCTTTCAGTCCTGAGAAGGAAATGCGATCAAATTGATAGTGCTTCTAAACAGCATCTGCCAAGATATTCAGGGCTGCTTTAGGAGAGGGCAGTTTCTGTAAGTATTCAAATTCTGTTCCCATGGAACAAAATGGCTAAAGCCCTATCTCTCTTCAATCAGACCCTGAATTTACTCTGAGAGTTCAGTGAAGGTGAAAGAGAGACTGGTTTTATGTCAATCAAGGCTGTCAATATTGTTGGAGCTCCCTTAGGAGCTCAACTTCTCATGCTCTGGTACTTTAGGTGGATTGACTGCACAGACAGACAGCATCACACTGACAAATGCCGCTATACCTCCAAAGGCAACACTGCTATTTAAAATAGGACAAAACCTTCAGATGGAAGGAGATTGGGATAATAATGTTCCCTTCCCACACTTGGCAGCCTCTCAACAGATCTTCCAGGACAGGAAAGCAACTTCAACTAAATTGGAAAATTCATCAAAAAAAAAAACCAAACACCTAACTAGTTCTGAATACACGATTTCCTTTTTCTTTCATTCATCAGAAGGCTGAAACACTCAAGCTCCTACATACACAAAAATGTATATATTCACAAACATATGCTTCATAAAGGACTGGGGAAATGAAAGCTGTCATTTGCTTTCAGCAAATCTGTTTCATTATTTCAGGTGCTCAAGTTTGCAGACTGAGAAAAGATTGTCCCCCACCACTTCCAATTCACAGTCACATCACATCATCCGTCCAGCAGTCGCAACAATTACATATACAGCAAAGTAATAACAAGAACATATTTATGTATTTTAACTTCTTTCACCATGAATATTTTTTGAGGACAATATTTTTCAGCATGTCAGGACGAAAGCAATCTCATCTTGTTCAAAAATGAAGATAACGTTTCTAGCAGAGACCTTAGCAATAAGTGTGATATGAACATTCATATGGATCTCTAAACTCCTTCATTTTGTTAATGTGATGAAAAATGATGAAAAAGTTGGTGCCATTAACAAAGAATGGTCAATGAACAGGCAATGATTTTTTTCAAAGCATGTTTTCAAGAGAAGGTTGGATTAATTTATTTTTCAGCCCTGGCAAATCTTCATCCACAACAACAACAACAAAAAAAAAGAAACAGAACAATAATTGCGTTCCCAGTGACACGAAGCATTTAAACCGATCAACTGTTTTTCTTCACTCACTTTCAAATTTTAAGAATTCCGGCAGCACTTTCACGTACAAACCATGCTGAGTACTGGACTGA
The DNA here is from genome assembly GCF_054131305.1 of Coturnix japonica. Lineage (NCBI taxonomy): Eukaryota > Metazoa > Chordata > Aves > Galliformes > Phasianidae > Coturnix > Coturnix japonica. Next base: position 103,140,336 of record NC_140664.1, read on the forward strand.
AACAACCATGCAAGCAGCACCACATTTGTCCACCACAGATCAAACATTAGTTCTACAGTAACACCAAAGCCACTCTGCAGATAGACCTGTTAACTCATACAGGTCTTCAGATGAGAGATGCTAGAGAAATAAAAACTCTACAAGGAGGGCATGACCAAGCAAGTTAAGGCGCTGATATGGATGTACCCACCAAGACTACAGACTTTTCAGAACCTTCAAAGTTAACTTACAAAATGAATTCTGCAGTTTTAAGATTTGAAACTGTAGTACTTTCCTGATCCCATCAATAGAGCAGCTCATTGCGCTAGTGAGTCTACTGATTTCTAAGAAAGTTCTGACATGCGGTACTTATTCACCCCTATGAAACAAACAAACAAAACTCTAAATTCAAAGAAAGTTTATAGAACACAATCATAGCTATTCTGCTCTTGGAGAATGAAGAGGAAAAATTACAAAAGATGGTGTGTGACACAGAAGGACAAAAGTAAAGGTAAGGGCAAAGCATTAGCTGAGTAAGGAAACAGTATGTAATGAAGCAAATAAATACATCATCCTGTTCCATATGAAGTGCTTTGCTTGTTGAAGGACAGAGTTGATCATTTTGAGGGGTAATAAATGTTGTCCCACACATCCAAAAAACTGGATATGAGATCACAGAATAAACATATGTACATAAAAGCAGAATGAAAGTAAAAGCAGAATGAAAGTGCTCTATTACATGTTCAGATAATTTCTTGCTGCTCAATGTTTTTGATTGAGCCAGTGATTCTACACACACAGACATCCATAAATAAGTGCAAAATGGAAGCTGACATCTTCAGAATTATAGAAATAAACTCAACCAATGTAATATATATTTGTCCCCACTTCCAGTAGGTTTATTGTCACACTGAACTAGATGATATTCAGTGGACTTGCACAGCTGATTATGAAAGAAAAACAAGGAGTTAATATTACATTTTGTTTTTAGAACGTATCATTTTCACAATATAATTGTGAAAATTGAGGAAACAATTTTGTATAACAGAAAAGTACCCCAAAGCAAAAGTTAAAAGACAAACACCTGCTTGGCTAGAAATAAAAAAACCTAGTGGTTTACTTTTTCTAAACTGTATTATTGCTGAGGTAATTATCTCTAGTTCACCTTTTTGTCTTAAGAAATGGGAAGCAATCCTTTCATCTTTCTGCCAAATAATTATTTCTGAAAAGCAGGAGTATATTAGAAAAGGAAAATAAATCCTAGGGGAGAAATAGTTCATCAAGAATAAAGTTAGCATTTCTATTACGTGAAACACAAATTATATAGAAGAGGCAGAACAGATAATTCTGTGCATACGGTGGAGAAACAGCATGCTGACTGTGAAGTGCAATCCAGGTCTTATTGCAATCAATGGATCACTCTATGTACTACATAAAAAACTGTACTTAATCATATAATTACAGAAGCCCCAACACAGGTTTGTTGGAGATGATCAGAAACGACAGTCTGCTTTTGATGAGAAATTGCACCATTTATTTTACAATTTGTTTCTGTTTAAAAATCTATTTTAGTTTTCAAATTTTCTACAGAACAGCAGATTGAGAGCATCTGGTTCAGGCCTATTAAAACATTCCTTTCTAATGCTGCTGATAAGGGGAAACCTTTGTAACAGAGAGCATTAACTAGATACGTACATTATTTTATGGAGATAACATACAGAAACAGATGCTTTAATACAGCATTAGAACTTAAAAATAAAAATCAATCCAAATAGCTTAGGTGAAATATTAAAGTAATGCTGAAATATAGTAACAAAATTGGATAGTTTTATTTTCACAAACTCCTTACTCAGCCAACTTTAGTGCTGTCTTCTGTAGAAGGCCATGGATAAGTGAGCAGTAAACCCAGTATAGCATTAAGAAGCTTATTAATGATATTCATTAACTAGTAACTGATTCATTAATATGACATACTTTAATGCTGCATTTTCTCTTTATTTTAAACAAAAAGCCTGAATCAGAGCTCACAGAAGCTGGGGAGAAACTCTCAACAACTTCAGTGAAATTTGGAGTGCAAATGTAATGAGCTCAACGTAAAAAATCTTTACTGCTAAGTACTTGTATTGAAAGTACTTGTATAGATTTTGGCATCAGCCTCAGTGCCATCTGACCATAGAGAATTCTGAGCATGGCAGCTCTTTTTTAGTCACTCTGTTTCTGTGCTTGATGTAATTCTCAAGTTAACAGTACATTCAGTGGATTAACATCCTCATATCCACCAGGTTAAATTCCCATTTTTAGAGTCTAGCAGCTCAGCTAAAACTACTGTGAGTCTGAATCCAAAGTTACTCTAATGAATCCAAATGAAAATTCAAGGTAACTGTGAGGAAGAGCAGATTCATGCCTGTGATTTTTGTCAGAGAACGCAGCTCCCTCAGACTTGATAGCACAGGAAACTTTAACCTTATATGAGGTTACCTGGCAGAGGTTCCCTGGCATAAAGCTGAACATATCATTCATCGTCCATACTTTTCACCCAGTGCTATTTGCAACCTTGCGCAACTGGATGAAATGGATGTGGGAATCCTTGAGAAGTGATTTGGCTTTATAATGTTCTGGAGGAGACTTCACAACAAGAGAAGATGTTATTTTGCAAAAGCAATCAAAATAACTATGTGCATCAGTTTGCAGATTTTTTTTTTCATGTTCCTGTGCATAGACCTCTAATTTCTATTATTTTTAGAAAGTTCCCACAACCAACTGAAATTCTGCACATATTTTTGATTACAAATCCTAGAATTTGGAATAATACTTCCAGTAAAAACACTATGATACATCCCCTTGGATTCATGCCACACTGGAAGAACCACGCACCAAAAATTTCAACATTATCATAATTTGGAGAAGAATATTGTAAACAAGCCATTAAAAGCACTTCACACATTATCTTTCAGACAGATAATAATTAAATATTGAAACAATTAGCTATAAAGTGCTTTTGGTTAAACTGGAAAAGGCTCATGGTGCTCAAAAGAACTGTTAAATGTGGAACCTTAAGAATCCAACTCACTTCTCCATGTTGGATACACTTCTGTGTGGAATTTATGTGTCACAGCTCCTCTCTGTTTCTCTCACTTGAGACTAAGAAAGGCACTGAACTAAGCCAATCCTACACAGGCCTTTTGTAAGTTATGCAAATGATCAGTAGAATATAAGGATATGCTATTGCAGTAGTAGCCCATCATCCTTTTCCCCACTGACAAGAGTCAGCAGGTGTGAAAGATTCTAAAGAACAATAATTAAAAACAATAACAACAAAAAACAGAACAGTTTTTCTCTATATTTGCATATATGACAACGTTCTGCTGCCTTACTGTGTTTACTATTGTCCCAGATAGCATCATAGGTACAAGATTATACGTTCCAATACTGAAGCAGAGGACAGGTTTGAGTTGGCTGACCTTATTAAGCTAATAGTGCCCCAACTATAGCACATTCCCTTTGCACTGGTAACACTTGAATGCTTCTGTACGAAGGCAGACAAGCTTTGCATATTATCCCAGAATTACAATCTACACTAAGTGAACCCCAAATCATTCTTTAAATTTCTTTTTGCCCTCTCCCACAGTCTCAGAAGTTACTTTGTTTGGATGAAAATGGAGATCTTGTATTTCTTCCTGTTCAATTATTAAGGAACAGCAACAAAGTCAGCTTCATTTGAAAGGCTCAGCGATTTTTAAATGATCTCATGTACCGTAATTTATAATGGAAAATCAGGTACAAATAGTGTGAGATGCTTTCTGGTTCCCCTCTAATGGAAATAAAATGAATCCCTGGTAATGGGTGACCCTACTTGCTTCTGTGGTCACCCATTTTAGTTTTTAGTATTCTCTTTAGTACTCCCAGGAGAAAAGAGCAAATGCAAAGCTTTTATCTATTGCTTTTTCTCAAAACAACAGGTCTGCGTTTCTGCTATAAAATCTATTTTTACTATTCACATAAACTAACGTTATTGATCACAGAGACTTTGCTATTATCCCACTAAGAAAAACCTACTTGTACTGACAGTCCAGAGACAAAATCATTTGAACCTAATGCAGTAAAAAGAATTAATTCCAGCTTCGCTAATACAAAATTATTTCACGTACCTGTTTAAGTATTTATTATTTCTCATTGAATCTATTTACAATTTTAAGTCATTACATTATTTATTAAATTTTATTTAGCATTTATTTATATAAACCATTAAATTATCATCCCATTATTCCTTGCTTGTGTGACATTTCTAGAACTAACACCACAAGTAAAAAAACAGTAATTTCAAACATATGTTTTCAATATAAACAAGGAAACCTGGCCAAATGTCTTATGTCAATACAATGACTTTTTTTCCACCAGCATTATTATAATTGCTGTATACAGACATTTATTTTTGACTAATTAAGGTTGAGTCTTGGCATTCTCTGCTCACACTCCAACATATGCATACCATTAATGTTCAGAACAGCTTATTCAACCCAGTGTTAAACTGCATGAGGATGTCTCAGTTACAATCATTAGCTTATTTAATTCAGATGTGCATGTTTCAATACTACACTGTGTTTACAGGTTGTGGGGAAAGAAACATCTGTTTTGTCCTTGTGAATGGTCCTTACAATAAAGAAGAGAACATACATACATATAATGTCTTCATTATTTGCAGCTCTAGGCATATCTTGATTAAAAGTAGCAATGGGAAATTCTTAATACAGGAAAAAAAAGGTTTGGTTTGCATAGAGATGCTGTGCATGGTCGAAGCAGTGACACCTTGACAGAATCAGAGCTCAAACAGCATATTCCTCAAAGCATTGATTCATGTCAACACATGAAATATTCCTGTGCAAACGAAACATCAATCCCAATTTTTAATCTGTTCAACAGCTTAAAAATATTAAGAAATAATGTGGTGCTTTTTTTTTTTCTTTTCAGAATGCCTAATGAAAATCCTTTTATTTAAATCAGTTCTAATTAACACACATTCCAGCAATGACTGCTGGGTGCAGAAGCAAAAACTCCAGTCACTTAGAATTTAAAACATAGCCAAGCAATATCATTTTGCTACTACTGTGAGAAAGAAGGAAAAGCTGAAGGGAAGATTCCTTTTATTGTTATTACCCTTCTTTCATTTTATTTTCTGCATTCACTGAAAGATATAACGTGAGCGCTTTAAAATTAGCTAGTTTGCTAGAAGTTAACACACAGCATTGCCAGCTTCCTTGCTTAAATGTGGGATCACCTCTAAAAAGTGGATTTGACCCTGACTGTGGCAGAAGTGTGGGCAGGCATAGGTTACACAGCAGAAAGCATTTATCAGACGGGTGACTGATTCTTAGAGGCAGGAGTTCATTTTGCTGTGATGGAGAATACCCAAATCACACTAAGCACCTTGGACAGTCTAATTACTGTGTGCTACAAAACCTCCCTGAGCACCCCACCATCTTTCTCCTATAAACTGGCCCAGGGGAAGGGAGAGATTACTTTGGAAACTGCCATTAAGTAAGGACAATGATGCCCTTTCTGATGCTCTTTCTCATGGCAGAAGAGGTGAGCAGTTAGGACTGCTGGCTGTGCAGAGCCATGGGACATGCTGTTCCTAAGGCCAATACGCAAGCTCCAAGGCCACAAGGCAGGCTTTTCTGGGTACTACCAAATTAAATCTCACTGCTCACTCCACCAAACACCTGTGGGTTGGAAGCAAATGGGTCATTGGCATGTACTTGCTCAGAGAGGAGGGAAGGGCCATGGAAAAAAATCACTCAGCAGCTCCATTTCCTGAAAGGGCAAAGTGACAATGTGTCCCTGAAGCCTACAACCACCTGCAGCTCCTTGCCAGGATGTGGGAGCTTTGCTCCAGCTTACAGTGGTTGTCTGCCTTCAAGGTGTAACTGGTCCTGTGATTTCTAAGACAGAAAGCTGCACAGTAGAGTCACTGGGAATTTTCCAGTTAGTTATTTTATATAACCTATTTTTAATGATACTTTATGCAAAGGAAAGACAAAGAAATGAAATTACAATCTTTTCCCAAGGTAATGTAAGATCTAACTCATATTTCTTAGCTCTTTTCAAAATGTGTTGATACCAGTGCTAAATCTAACGTGCTACAACAAAAGTCAATTTCTAACCCTTACAGCTTAAAAAAACATTTGTTGCCATCTGAGTTGATAACCTAGAATATTAAATATATAATACTAAACCCTTCCACACTTTTCAAGCACAGAGCTCTCAGCTGAGCTTAGACAAGGAGGCAAGCTGACATATTAGAGACTGCATAAGTCTCACCTCCTTTAACTCTGTACTGTTCATGTCTTGGGGTTGTAGGAAGGTCATGCTACATCCTGCTCTGCCATGGGTTGAAAAATGAGGAAAGAAACGTGATCTCAGTACTAAGACAGGAAAATTAAAAAAAATAATAAAATAAATCCTCTACTTTTCAGTTAAAAATACAGGAAAAATAAAAACAGGGGTGAGCCAAAGACAACAATGAAGAATAGGGGAAAATAAGGTACAGAAATAGGCAAAGAAAAACACATTAAGGAAATGAAAAGATAAACAGGAAAGAAGGAAGAGTAATACTTCTGAAATGCCTTTGAAAATGTTCTAGCTTCACACAAAAGTGAATGTAATTGATATAATTTCTGGATGACAACAGGGCTGTGATGACTGTCTGAGTCTTCACTTGTACAAACACCAAACGAAAAAAAAAATTACAACTGAACAAGTAAATGAATGGGCTAAATGTTACTGCCTGTAGAACAGAAGTCTATAAAATGTGTGTTTTTATTTAGAAATCAGACTGAAGACCAGTTCTGTAGCACTATTAAGAACCCACTAAGACCATGGATGTTCTCACAGTAACCATTTGGGATTAAAACATAATGGAAATATAAAAGACTGTAGAGTATCCCCTACACAGAAGTACTAAGATCCTATTATCAAAGTCAGTTGAAAGTTTATCTCAAAACCCTATAGATGATTCAAGACTTCTATGCTACAGAGATAAAATTAGAGATGACTACATGAGAGAGAAAAAATTACAGACATTGCATACAGATGAATTAAGTCAGGTATATTAAAAAAAAAAAAAAAAAAAAAAAAAAAATAGGAGCCTCTAACACTAGTGTTCATGATTTCTTAAGGTTCCAGCACCCATCTGGATGGGATCTTCCCTTGGTTTAAAGGCCCAGGGACACAGCCATGACAGCAGGATATGAGTACTGTGTGCACCTCCACTCAAAGCACAATTGCAGCCAAACAGCATTACCAGAATTAGGTCTGACAAAAGCTGTCTCCAGCTGATGTGAAGTTTTCTTCAGAGAAAATGATTTCATGAATCAGCCAGCAGGGAGTGACAACATTCTGCTGCCATTAAGTGTATGACTTCTGGGTTGCAATTTCCAGCAATTTAATAAGAGTCCATTGCAAACATGATCATATTTTTCACTCTGCTGTTAATAGAAATGCTAATACAACTTCAGTTTCTTTTTTATTTATTTTTGCCAGCCTTATTTTTTGTTATGTAGTATTTCAGAGGCAGAAAGCAAAGTCTACGCCATGATGCTAGTAAAACTTGTAGACAACACAGTAGAGTAAGAATTAAAGATCAATAACTCTTCTATTTTGAGGAATGTGGTAGGCATAGCATGGACTTCCTAGCTTTCTTCTGCCATGAGAAGGCCAGCTCAGTACAGTTCCTGCTGAACTTTGCAGCCTGATGAGAGAGACAAGTGAGAGAGAGAAAGAACTTCTCTTTCCAGAGCATCTTCTGGTACAGGTCCAGAGCTGGCAAAATAATCCCACAGTTTTGAGGATGGTCAGAAAGAGAAGAATGAAGTTCAAAGCAGAGATAATGTAAAGACTGAATAACAAAAGCATGAATACTTCTAAATTTTGAAGTATTCTCCAAATACTACAGCTGGGGTTTGTGTACAACAAGAAAAAAACTACAGATAACAAACAGCAATGCACTGTGGTCAGTATTAACGCTATACTGGTAAATACTAGTAAACACAATGGTAAAACACCAAACTTCTTTAAGACTTCACTGAAATTCTAACACATACTAGAAGTCAACTCTTAATAGCTTTAATAGCAGAGGGGAGAAATAATGGAAACCTAAGTTTTATTCAGCATCAAGATTCGAGCTGATTTTTGCTCCTAGAAGAAACTCCAAGAAATGGTAGAAATGTTACTGTTAAACCATATTTCTTACTCTGAGGGACTCACAGTCCCAGCTCTTAGGCTTTTATCAATGGACAGGATGGAACCTCAAGCTCTACAACTCAGCTATGAACTGAGGAGGAGGAACTACTAGTACTGGAGCGTTTGCATACCATACAAAATGAACAAGAGTTCTTCCAGGATTAATTAGTATCTCTTATTCCTGCTTTATCATTCCTCTATGATACAATTATATATATATTATATATATGTCTATGATACAATTTGATCTATTCATATTTATACCACACATCTTACTAGCTTTGCAGTACTGGTGTATAAGCATGCTCATACAGTTCTCAAGCTTTTATGCTATGCTCCTTCAAGCTAAGTTCTGCTGACACTTTTTTTATACTTCATGAGGTGAAACTTATTTTTCAGTCCCTATTACAGACTTTGCAGACATTGCGAAGACCTCAGAAACAATAATGAATCTATTCTCCCAGTACACAGTATTCTCTTGCTTCACATAAAGATCATCTGCAAAACAGAGAGACTGAAAATTGTCCAGCATCACACAGGCTCTAAGTACAAACCTCTTGAGTTCTTGGCAGTATTTAGACTAATCCTCCTCAATGAGCTCTAGGTGCTTTACTTTCAGTCTCCTTTCCCACTCCACTCTGAGCAAAGGTTTCTTTCACCAAACTAAGCTTGCCATACCACAACCAACTCACCAAAAGCTTCATCAGGAGACAGCTCTGTTGTACAGTGCCTGCGAAAATCCAACTTGAAAGGATAATTTGGACTAGCTGTTATTAAAGGTGTGGTTTTTTTTCTGAGCACATACCATATACACACCTATATAAGCATATGGTACTAGGCATCTATGGAAAGTTATCAACCACAGAACATCAGAACAGAAAGTAATTCTAAACCTGCAAACAGACCCATGCTATTTACTGTAACATTTAGCAATTCCTAGCTCACACTCCTATAGATCCCTAGAGGGCAATGTCACCTAATAGGTTGCACTTATGTCCCCGCTGTCCTCATATAAAGATGAAAACAATTCTACCAGAAGTCAGGGATAAGTCTGTACTTTATAAAATTTAATTTTGCTAAATACAGATTTGTTTCTATTTACTTTCAAGAAGTTTTTCGGCCTGATTACAAGAGCAGCAAAGTACAGCTGATTTCCAAAAATCTACCCATCCTTGCAAACCTCTGGGATTTTCCCATCATATTTGTATGTCAAATACTCTTAGGTAACAAGTGAAGAGAGATTTCAAGACACTGAAGCCTTTGAGAATAGCATACACAAAACCAAATACATGCGTAAGAAGAACTTGAAGGTCAAACAAGATGATCATTTTCTTCCCCACACTTACTGCCTCGCAGCTTTGCGATCAATATCCACTTTTGTGAAGCTCTGTCTCCTGTTATAAAGGCCCACTGCCAGCACCAGATCTCCCTCTACATTTATTCTCAGCATTGCTCAGCTGGTATGCAATGGCTCCAGCAGCTCTACTGAATGCCATTTCAGTGTTCTTCTCAAAACCCCTCCCATTAACAGCAGCATGCTACTTCTAAACAGAAAAACAAGTTTGGGGAGTTAAGTTACAAAGCTGCCGACCATAATGGAAGCTGTGACTGTTCAACGTCTTTCAGAATCAAGTAATGTCAAGTAATTGCTTTATTGATGGATTTATCAGCCAGGATTTAGACCTTGAAATATAAAGATGTAGGCTTCTGTTTGTTTTTTGTTTGTTTGTTTGTTTGTTTTTTGCTTCCTCTTTGTTTTAAATGATTGATAATTATTTCACAAATGTTTTCCCCTGGCATTTGATTTGCTAGATAATGCATAAACACAGAGTTTCTAATAGGTTTCCTGGCTTTTTAACCTAATTTCTTTCCTCATTACTTTTCATTTCATTTCCAATTCTGCTATAAAAAAAATCTATTTTTCCTGAAGTTCTATTGTGTAATCTGAAGCAGCCCCACTTTTACAACATAAGGAATATTTTAATATAACAACAAAATTGAAAACATTGATTGAAGAGAAGCTAAAGTGTTCCATACTTTAATTTTTTTATTTCATGTTGAAGCAAATAACACACATTCTAAGATGATTCCAAAATTATGGTGAAACTAACAAATATTTTGCATGCATGACCCTTTAAAATACGTTCCACGTAAAAGCAGTTGGATTGGGCAAAAAAATGACAGTTCAGCATAAGAATATGTCTTTTTCTGTCAAACACTGACTTGCAGATGTTACTCTATTGCAAGAATGTATTAGATAACTAATGATGAGACAGAAGGTAGATTATGGAGTTAATTGTCAAGGAGTGCAAATTATAACCTTCACATTTTTCTAACATGGAGAAAGGAAACAATGACTAGAAGTTGGGGGATATATAAGAGTTTCAAGAAAACAATGAAAAAAATATTTAATTTAAGGCATGAGAAGTAGTAAGTTTTCCAATTACCGTCATTAGTTTCAGAGGAAGTGAATAACAAAGTCTAGTAATTCATTTTTCAACTGAGCATTTATACTCTTCGGAGTTGCACTATCAGTTGTTCTGTGAGCATTCTTGGATTTATATGCCTTACTCAAATTTCCTCTGAATGAAGAGCTGAACTGTTTGGCTTTTCTCCTTTTTCTTCTTGTCTTAACCAGCATAAATCTACTGAAGTCAGTGAGATCATGAGATTATTTGCCTTACGGGGTTCATGTCCAATCACTATTCTGTTTATAAATGCATGAATGTACAGGTCAGCTTTCTCAAGAAAATGACTTAAGGTCTAAAGAACCATCATCATCCCCCCTCCCCCCTCCTTTTTCATTTCTTTGACAAAAGCTTTCTGGACTAAGAGCAAGACATGTTTTTTTGTTTTTTTATCCAGTGAAGGTTCTCAATATGCTATCATTCTTTCCACAAAGATCCAATGAGATTCTCTAGCACTACGTTAAAAAAATTAAGTGTGTATTTTGTGTTACTACATTATTCAAAGTACTGGTCCATGCACTGTGACTCAGGACAGAGGAAGTCTTCTGAAAAAGAAGTCTAAAGAGAACACTTCCAATCTGCTATTCAGCCTATTTATTCTTTCTAGTCTCTCTGTTCTTTTCTTTTCTTTTTTTTTTTTTTTTTTTGGAAGGTGTGGCTCAGGTAGAAAGGATAACACAATAATGACCTTCAAGCAACAATACCTGTATTGTAAAATTGCAATTTATTCAGATGTCCTTTCCAGTGTAGCCTAAAGAAATAACCTGACATGCTAACAGACAGATTTCTATTTAAACAAAAAAGAAAAAAAAGAAAAGTCCTTAAGAAATAGGCTCCAAAAAACATGTTTTTGACTTTCCTCCTTGAATTCCCCTGACAAAAGTAATGAGTGAGGTGACAGGAAACCTGATATTAATTCTGCAAGTTCTAACTAGATGTGCAGGGGATCTAAGCCTGAGGAATAGAGCTGGAATGCAGAGCAAATAGGCAATTATTCTGAGCAGAAGAATTCTGTGCCTGATGATGACTTGCCTGTCTCCTTTCTCCAGTTGCAGTTCTACAGAGACTGTAATCTTCTGCGTTGATGCCTATATTCAATCTTAATGCCTGATATTGAGTGATGGGAAGCTGTAGGAATTCCTGCAAGATTCATCGTTAATGGGTTTAACACAAATGGCATGTCTGTCTGGGATATTTCATAAATACATAACCTACACTATGTGATCGGAATAATTACTTAGAAACATCTAAAGCACCCAACTCAATATACAACATTTTGTTCTTCAACTTTTGTTACTTTCTGCTTTACCTTTATCTATTAATTTATCTGTTAAAAATAATAAATATTAGTAGAAGGATATGCCATATTTTTTTAATGCACTTACTCACGCATGCTTTCCTGTCTTTGTGGTCTGAAGGAATCCATTTAGCAATTTTTGCCAGAAGCTGGGGATTGTACTGGCCATTGGACTATGCCATAGCAACTGCACACTAGTAAGCAGTTCTGATGCACTGGAAATGCAGATCTATCAACTGTTCTAAATTTAGGCGAGGAACATCCAGAAAAATAAAACTGTTAGACAAAAAACTAAAGATAATGTATGAGAAAAAAGCCCACCAACTTATTTCAGGATGAGAAAAAAGATCTTGCTTCAAATATGCTTTTCAAATAGGTCAAATTAAAAAATGTATTTATTATTAATTTTTCTGTCTCCTGGTCCATCCTTTTACAGGCCCAACATCTGCTAACTTTGTTAGAATATGACATGCAGAGGATTTATTTGTCCACAAGGCCTCTCTGTATGAAACAAAATTGCTATGGTTTCTGATCCATCTGAACACTGTCATTTGCAGCAGACTGCATTCATTTATAAGAACAGACTATCCTGACAAGGATCTCAATGACCCACTAGCAGAAAGATTCTTGGTACTTGTGCTCTTACATTAGTGTAATAAAAAAAAAAGAAAAAAAAAAGAAGGAAATGATATAGGGTCCACCCCACAGGAATTCATTCCATATTCCACTGTGTCCTGCCTCTGACAGATGATTCAGGCACGGCGATACCATGCAAGGCTCCTACTGCTGTGCCTACCTTTTGTTTTCCTTTTGTCCTCCCAGACACCTCATAATTAAAGAAGCATACTGAATAAAATATATGTTCAGATCTAAAAAACTATCACATGATGCAAAGTGTTCCTCCTCAGACTATACAAAGTATTCCCATATAGATATAGATATATAGATATATTTTAATAGCCAAGTGTGCTGCAAAATAACTACAATACAGTCTTCACTTCCAATTCCATCTTAACACGTGGACAAAAATTATTTTCTGAAAGTGAAATCTCATTAGATCTTCGCATCAGAGTTTGCAAGGCTTTTCCAGAGAGCAATACGTACATTCAAGCTTTGGCCTCAGGGACCAAACAAGGCAAGGCTGACAAGTGAGAAGCTAGAAAAGTTAAACAAGAGAAATCATATTTCAGTTTTAATATCACATTGATATTGGGTTGTATTTGTTCTCAGTAGTCATGCCTAGTTAATCCCCTTCAATTAGTAACTGCAGGAACTTTAGTTTGAATTAAAAAAAAAATCACAAAGTAATTTAACAACAGTTAATACTACTTATGTCTTTCAGACATGCAATTATGCAAATCCACCAAGCACAGTTCTGACTTTATTTTCTTGGTTGAAACCACTATTGGAATAATGAATCTATACAGTGGCATCTGCTACTCCTGTTATAATTAGTATTTTTAAAATGAAGAGAAAGGTAACCTGCAACAGTTTCACTATTCCCTGATATCAACTAGTTGCTATTTCAGTTTCTTCCCCGCTGTTTAGTAAAGATGTAAATGCAGAACTGAAAGTGAGTAAGGAATCAAGAATACAGACTAGGACATTTGCCAGTACTGATCTAATTTCCAAAACATACAATCTCTGAAACACGTATACTTCATTTTAGATCTAGCAGACCTGAACATAACAGAAGTTCCAGTTTTATAGTAACATGAAAATATGTATATGTTACAAAATTCAAAGCATAAAAACAAAGTATTCAGCTCAAAACTCTCCATACTAAATCCTCCAGTTCACCTGAAATGGCTATCTGAAGATTCTGGGCCCTTCAGTAGTATATTGCATGGCAAGTTAACAAAATAGTCCTTTATACATACAGTCCTGTGCTCTAGCACATTTCAGCAATGTTCTTCTGATATAATTTACACCGATACAGTCTTCCTCCACTGAATGACTAAATATTTAGTAACATCTTGTTTTTCATTACTCTTAGCCACTTTGTAATTGGTCGACTTGAGTCTAGCAGCACTCACTAAATTGAAAGTAAAAATATTGACTAAAAATAGTTTGATGTTTCAATAACCTTATGATTTCACTTACAGAATGCAAATTAAAACCTAAGAACAGCAACAAATTAAGGCATAAATGGCAAAAAGGGCCAAACATCCTATCATCAGCCTCACCATTATAATGGCTTTGAATTACTGTAACACAAGGGAGTAATTTGTGTTAAGTTCCCTACAACAAAACGTGATTACTGCTAAAGTACGAAACAAGGTACAACAGAAATATCAGACAGTATATGGCATCATTCTTTGCACATTAATATAACTCACGCCAATTTCTGTCAATGTTATTCCCAGAAGTTTCAAATGTGGACCAGGAGAACCATGATGGTGACTTAGAGATGCCTATAGGTATTCCAGATACAAACACCACAGAAAAAAAAAGACTGTATATTTTAAATTAGGAATAGATCAAGAAAAACATTACACCTCACATGAATGTTAGCTCAGACTTATGTTCAGGAACATTGAAATTTCTGACATTTCACTGAATGGTCGTAATGAAGGAAATAATAGTAGCTCATGGAAAAAAAAAAAAAAAGCTACAAAAATCATATCACTTTAGAAAAGAAAAATGCTCTGTAATAAAATATTGTACTTTTGTCTTACAATTCTTGGTTGTTTATTGCTGTTGCTTACTTATTTGCTTTAAATTTCTCTGTCATTGTTCTCAGTTTTTTATGTCACTTCCACTAAAAAGTTTCTTCCTCAGTTTTAAATGAGAAAAATTCAACACTACTTTTACAAGTTGTCAACTTCTGAGTTCTGGAACCGGTGCCCTTGTCTTGAGATACCTGTCTTTGTCTACAACTTCTCCTGCTTTGAGTAAGAAAACAAAATTAGATGAAAGCAACTAAACTTCAGTGTTGCTATTGTTGTTGACATCATCCTTGTGAATCCTTGTTCACATCATTTTAATCTAAGTCCCTTATTCTATCTACAGTGTTTTCATTAGAACATATCATTACTATTTATCTGTCATATATTGTTCTTTAGAGGCTTTTTGTTTGTTTGTTTTGGATATGAAAACACTGAAATTATGTTTTAACCCACCTTATGAAACAAAATTCTTAAGTTATGAAACATTTCATGGAACGTTGTTTCCATATTTTCAGAATTTTTTACATCTAACATTAAGCCCCAACAAAGAAATGTCTGCCATTCACCAGGTTTCTTTCTAAACAGCAAAACAAAGTAATTCATGCACATTCAAGGACTTTATTTCCACATCCATTTATTCTAACACTACAAGCATTCAGAATGATTCAAAAGTCAGTTACTAATTGTTATACATCTGTATGGTATGAATCATATATGAAATACCAAAAGACTTGGAAGGTATTTATGTAATTATGACTAGAAGAAGTGGTAGTGCAATACTGCTCTGGAAATTAACTCTAGATAGATAATAGATAATACCTATTGAGGAGGTAACATAATGAGAAGTGCAAACAGCCTTGAATAGCACATTTGCAAATAAATGAATTG
Source organism: Coturnix japonica (assembly GCF_054131305.1). Classification (NCBI taxonomy): domain Eukaryota; kingdom Metazoa; phylum Chordata; class Aves; order Galliformes; family Phasianidae; genus Coturnix; species Coturnix japonica. The sequence goes on from NC_140664.1 coordinate 103,155,875, forward strand.
AAAATAACACATACTTCATATAAACATTTCTTGCTCTCTTTTTGTTAGCTCTTCTAAATTGACACATCCTACCATGTTGCAGCAAGACTGCTGATTTTGTGAATACGTCAAGAACAAGAAATTCTACCTAGGTGTTTATTTCTGCTCATAGCACGTGCTGGAAGCTGTGAGAGAACAACGAAGCTATGTTAGGATCAGATTTCCTTAAGCCCACAGAGTTCATATTTTGTTTTATCTGTAAATAGTTCAAAAATCAGTTAATTAAAAATGTGAATGATTACTAATATGCTACCTCGTCTTTTGTAGTTTTTATTGCTGTTGTTATCATTTAAAAAGAGAAAACTTGCACATGTACTATAACACTGGTTGTTCTTTACTGTTTATTCCACTTTCTCTAAGTGTTCTATACTGGTATTTATTGATTTGATAATGGCAACAGGCACTACCTAAAGTATGACATCTGGTGAATCAATCACTATTACCATAGCATTACATTACAACTCAGTCCAAGGTTATTGTGTTCACTGTACAAAGTAAATAATGTTTATTACTGAAAAACTACCAACCTCAAGCCAAGCATGCTGTGTTATCACATATTTTATTATAACTTGTGATAGTAAACTATGCTTAGAGTGCTCATCTGCACACTGGCTTTCTGAAGGAGGATGGAGGAGTCTCATCTCTCTGCCAAAATGAACTGTATGAGATAGTCAATACAGCTAAGTCCATAATAAAACACTGTGATGTTCCACCCCCAGTTCAAGTAATTTCTTTTGTACTATTCTATTGTACTCAATATTTAACCTTAATAGTGAACTAGTTACTTTTCGCTCTTACTGGCAGGTTCGCACCTTTCCAAACCATTTTTTAAGAGACCTGGTAAAAATAATGCTGCTGTTCCCTTTGCTCTGTGCAGTCATAATCATTTTTCTGGTGAAGAGAAACGCTCTTTGAACACCAGTCCAATATTTGCTGTAGGTTAAATCAATGGGTTCCTTTTCTGTAGAGTGCCTGAGGGAGGCCTCACAGGCTGATTTCTCTAAGCAGTGTTCAGTGCGGTGGAGATGATGGCCACCTTCTTCTGCCCAAATCTGCAGATTAGAGTAAGCAGGTTTCACTACGGACAACTGCTGAAGTTAAACGGCAGCTGGGCTTCTGATCTTAGAACAGATAGTACCTCATTATATTGTGCAACTAGTTATATCATGTTTCCTATAAAGTTTATACGGACACTTGCTGGGTTAACACCCCACTTACTGTAGGCACCCTCTCACTAGAGGCAGTGAAAATGCAACAGAAAGGATGAAACACAAGAAGCAGTTGGTGGAGTCACAAGAAGAACAAAGATGCCCTTTAACACAAATTCTGTGTTTACTAAACAGGACCACCTTATTCTACTGAGCACCTACTTTTGTATGTACAGACATACGCAATATAGGCCTCTATATCTGAGCTTGTCTTCATGAGATTCCTCTATATACAACTGAGAAATATAAGAGCGGTCTGCTCTGTGACAAGATGAAACACCACTCGGTGCTTCCTTCTGTTAACTACAAGAAGAGACCAGAAGATGTAGTGGGATGCAGGCTTCTACATTCAGCCTGGTTATCAAATTTGGCTTCTAGAACTTGAGGATTCAAATTGTTTCTTACAGAGCTGCTCACCAAAATGGAGTGAGATTTATTATTTTCTCAGCTGTCTGTCAGCAATGCTACATAAGCAATATTCTTAATATGATGAACACATTAAAAACATGTAGAAGAGAAAAGAGGACAGTTAAATCATAGCATCAACTATGGAAGCAGGAAATTGCACTTCACATGTGGGATTTAGTGATACTGATTAAGAAAAACAGTTTGTTGGCTGCTTGCTGATGACCTGGCAGTAGCTGATGTCATCATATTATACAAACACTAAGGGTACATTGCTATGCTGTTATTATGTTATGTGATCATACTGTAAACAGGATTCATTTTCCAAAACCAAATTAAAATTTGATCTCATATATTAAAAATATGTACATATTAAAAATACCTGTATGTACACATGGGCATCTCTGTGTGGATGAGAACATTCCCTTCGTTGTTTGGGTTGTGCTACTGTTAGATTAATTTATCCTTTAGTTTAACAGCTCTTATTTCTGACAGAGTGATGGATGAATGCGAATGAGAGCTGAGGGTGAAAGATTCATTTCAGCCTCTTTTTCTGTGCAAAACAGTGAATGGAACCTGACTGAAAAAAACCCAACTCTTTAGTACCATGTAAACAATCCTCACCATACAAGTAATGTGGTGCACATAGCAGGGGGGTTGAAACTAAATGATCATTGTGGCCCTTTTCAACCCAGGCCATTCTATGATTCTACGAGTAGGTGAAAAAAATAATAGTATAAATTGTTATTGTTGAATTTTCTCAGCCTACAGAAGACATTCATATTTGATTCACATCCTGAACTCTTCTCCTGTCCTCCTCAGAATAGTCAATCCCTTGCTTCCCTTGGTCATTCACTTCTTATACTTTCACATCAGTCCAGCACAGCAGTTACTTTCTATGAAAATGCTGAGAAATGGAGATGACTGCTGGCCTTGCCTGGAATTTGGAAAGAAACTCAATTTAAAATCAAAATAGATTTAAATGTCCCTGGATCTAGCAGTGGTGAAAGAAACATCAGCTGAAGCTTTCAATTTTTTTCCCCACCAAGAATTTTCAGAATAATATATATTACTGTACTTTCAGTATTTGATTTGTCTCTCCTAGAAGCAATTCATGTTTAAATTCCAGGGCTGTAGAGGTTTGAAGAATGTTTAGGTTAACTTTATCATGCTAAACCAACATGCACAAGGATTAAAAGCAAAAGGCCACAGCCTATATGCAGTAGATTTAGTGAAGTAGCCACACGGTAGTGTTAAGGTGGGACTGAAATAAAACAAACTTCTAAAACTTCCAAACAGATTTTTAGACCCAGCAGACTTGCTCCTTGTGTCTAACAAAGGTAACTAATTACATTCAGCACAAGAGCTCGTTTGAAAGCTTGTTTGAAGCTCCTGATGCATTCAGAAGCCTACTCTGACCCCTTTTTAATTGAAACAGATGCCAGGGAGGAAGCTGCAGCAAGAAATTTAGCTGCCATGGGCAAAGGTTTTGAGCAAACTGCCCTCCTCCATGGATGACTGGTGTATTTATCCTATTTCCATGAAGTCTGAACTAGCAGTGCTCATTGGGACTGCAATAATGGGTAACTGGCAAACAGCCAGCAGAATAGGAGAGGGAAAGTGTAGCTACTGGACCGAAAGGAGATGCTCAGCCAGACAACTACTGGTAACAAACACCATACAGAGAGCACCCAACCAAGGAGTGCTCCTCAGGAAAAGCAGCAAAAAAAACCCAACACAAAACAAAAAAACAAACCACACTGGAGTGGGACTGGCTTTTTAGAGGTTCAATTTAAGACTCCTTTTTATGATGATGTAAGAGGATTGGGTCACCTTCTCTGACCACAAGGGAACCCTCTGCTCAGTTCTGTTATATCGAGTCTCTTTATTTTCATGCAGCTGCCTCTGACCATGATGACCACTGATTTCATGGTAGTTCAGACATCTATGCACAACAGACAGCAAAGTGTTAACAGTGGAAAGTGGCGGGTTTCTAAGTGGTCTATTTTTGTTCCTGCATTTTTATTTTTTTTTTCCCCTCTGGAAAAGCTAAAAATCCTATTAAAATAATTTGGCTGGCTTTCACTCTCTTCCCTAATCAGACCGTCTAGCAAGTAACTTCTTGGTAGCTGAGAAATACTTCTCTTCCAAACTTTACTAGTAACACCAATTAACACAGCAGGAAATATAAATATTTCTACCATGCAAAAAGTCACTGCAAGGCAACAACAGTCTCTGTTGATCAGGGTGAATAATGACTCGCAATACCTGTGCAAGTTTCTGAGGGAAAAAAAATAATAGCAGAAATATATTTTTAACCTTTTCCAAGCAACAATAGCTGAATTTTTGATAGAGGGAAAAAAATCCAAAAACTATATTTATTAGAATGTGAAAATGCATGTGAGATGTAATGTCTATTAGCTTTTATTTAGTGTCTTCCTCACACTAGGGAGCTTCATAATAAGAAGCAGCTGCAGAGAAATCAATGTTGGCTTCCATAGATGTTCTGTATTCATAGGGATGGCTTCTGATTGATTTGTTGGCAATGTGAGATAAAAACAATTTAAATTAAAAAAAAAAAAAAGAAAAAAAAGAGCCCAACGAGAGCTAAGGTCTGTATAAGAACAGAGTGGAAGAATAACACCAAAACAAAGGAAGAGATCCCTAACAGTTCCTCTGACCTTGCTTTATTAAAAGTTTTGTCTACATGGACAAGGGCAATGGAAAGAGAATGGCGTCTTCCTTAACTCTGACCCTCCTGAAGGTAAAATGAACAGATCAGTCAGCACAGAGTATGACAGGGATTAGTTGGCTGAGATAACAACAGAGAGACATTTATTCTTCTCCAGTTTACAGACTAAACAGAACTATTCTTACTTCTTGGTGTTTATAATAATGACTCCCTACTTGCACTGTGAAAAGCTAATCCTAACAGCTCCCACATGGCAGTATGGGGACAGTTCAAGAGTGAGTACGTAGCAGCTGCCAGTCAATCCAACACCCAGTACTGCCTTCAGAATACAGTGCCTCCTGGAAAAGAAATGTTTCCCATAAATACTAGAGCACTATCAGAATGTCCCTTTCTCCTCCACATCATTTTCAATGCACTGCAGTACATACAGGTATGATCCACAGCCACAGATATCCATCTCAGAAAATACTGAACACATTAAGGAAGCAGAAGGGACCTGGACTACTCACAGAGGCACAGATGAATGAAGCTTGAAAATGTTATGAAACAAATTTCCCTTCACATAAATTCAGCTCAGCGCCACTCTCCATGTAAAAAGCTAACTACATGTTCTTGGTGGGAAACCTTTGGATGGATATTTTCTCTCCAACAGGCACTGTGCATCTTTTAGCTGCACCACAGGTCTCCTCTGAATATACTGATGGTGCCTAGCACACGGAAATCCTGTTGAGATCAATGAAACTTCTATGCATAGAAGGGGCAGGGAATGAGCAACTGAGACCCCCAGGGTAGATAAAAGTCTTAAAAATCAAGTTCAGGGAAGGTGAGTTTGCACTGCGTGACTGGTAGAAGATTTATTTGTGGCTATATACAACTCACTGAAAGCCTGCAGTGTTACTTGTCATTGCTTTCTAAAGGAACACCAAATTAATTGCATTTAGAGCCAGATCATACAGCTCTGTACGCTGCCCAGAAAACAGCAACAACAGTTGCCTTCCTGCACAAATCCACAGTCAGCATATAGACACACTGGGATGTAAAAATTCCAAATCAAGTAGGATTGTCATGCCTAATGTACAGATGTTCACTTAGTCTGAAGCACTCTTGGCAGAAAAAAAAATGAAGACATAACACTTAAGCTTGTCTATTGTCTGCTGGTGGTGGTGAAGTGGCAGAACAGAGCTGGTTATAAAGGAGAGTGCTTTCATCCATGCAGGATTATGTCCCTCGCTCTTCTACACTAGTTTTCATTTGCAAGCTCTCCAGGATAAAGTATATTTTTCCTATACATGACATAGTGATGGGGGAAACCGAGCACACAGAAGGGCTCATACCTTATTTTTGCTGAACTTATCTTAGTATTTCACGCAGACTTCGCTAGATTATATCTGTTACAAAACACAGCAAACTGAAAGACATCAGCTGAAAACAACTCCAGAACACGGTTTCTTTATGGATTATCTTTTTAAGTGATTCACTGTCTCAAAACTTAGTAGTTAGATAAATGCTTTTACTCCATCTAAGTTAGTGTATTCCAGTGTAGCATCAGTCTCTGCAACTCATCCTCTGTAACTCACCACTGTAATCAAAATGTTAACATGAATGACCCAGAAAGCATGCAATCACTCAGCGCTGACACAAAACTACCTCTGTCAGGCCACATGGGCTTACAAGGTACAAAAGAGCTTTTTGCTGTGAATGACAGCAACTGTAGCAAATACACTCTACTGAACAGCCACCTACAAAAGACAGAGCTATTCATCACACAGTTCTGATCAAGCAAGTATTCCCAAACTGAATATATATATATATATATATATGCGCCCTTGAGTTTCATGCTCTGCAGCGTGCTTCCACATACTGTTAATCAACCCCATTGAAAATGGAAACATCTCAGGAAATTTTTCAAGCTTCAAATCCTTTTTCAATTATTTACATAGAAAAAGGTGCTGCTGTATATGGAGGAGAGACAGCTTTTGTCACTCAGTGATGACTGCCTTGGATGATGTATACTCAGGAGTGCTACTGGAGGATTTCAGAACTGGTTGTATCTTCCTTAAGTGTTAACTCTCTGTACTGCATGGAGAGTGTGAAGTCATTCTTGATTTATTCAACACACCTGATGATACATCTGGTCATAACTGCTGAGCAAACCTTGGGAGTTTGCTTCCCAAGATTAGTGGTGCAATTTATTTACATAAACATGATGAAAAAACAGCTCAAAAGTTTAATACAAAACAATAAATCATATATCCAGACATAGCTGTCTGCCACAAATAAAAACACTCCGGTAAAAATCAGCAAAATACATTTTTTACAGAAATGTTCCAAAAAGCACAGCACTCAATCACTTCAACTAAAGGCAGTTCTTACAGTACTGAGACACATACTCTATTTTAGGAGCCAATTGGTAGAGATTAAGAAAACGACAAATATTTATTCTAGTCTCAATATTAAGGGCTAGGTTTAGGAACCTGGAGATTTGGGTTCTGTTTCTGTCTGAGCCTTTAACAATCACTCTGGGAGGTTGTCACTTGATGTGGAAACTGCGTTTGCAATTCAATCTGCTGAAATGCAGAGGCTTCAGTTCCCCACACATTTCACAGAGAGCAGGAAGGCCAAAACAACTCACATACAGAAGCAACAAGTGCCCATCACCTCACCACATTTATGCCTCAATCCCTTACTGGGGAAAATGTGACATTTTCCTCCTATTATTAAGGAACTCAAGAAGCTAAAATAGTTGATAGTTGGAAAACACTCCTTCAAATGCTAATGACTAAAACAAAACATCTCACCCTTTGAAAAGCTTTGACAGACAGGGGAGAACATCCCTGCACCTATCCTACAGGTAAACAACTTTGAATCATCAGGAACAAGAAAGGAAGTTTTTATTTACCATACTGTAGTACCCTCAGGCATGGAACTCTCTCAGGCCCCACCCCAGCAGTAGTTGGACCCTTGTATGGCTTCCACCCCACAAAATAACCCAAGGTTTTTAAAACTGTTCTGTTACTTCTAACACAGATGCTGATATTTAGTACTACACATTTTACAGATCTAAGATACTCCATATTTATGTTTGCGCCCAGACAAAACCTAAACACTGAAAAAAATGTGCCCCAGAACTTCACGGAGCATCTGTATTAGGCCAACTTATTAAAGTCCCCTGCCTTTCATTACAAAATATCTACAGGAAGAGGAAATAATTTAAAGCCTTGGACAACTTTTACCTGGAAGCACTGTCTTATTTTGTACCTGCTTTGTATATACTTAAGATGTAATTTCTTTACATGGTAAGAACTGATCTTCAGGGATTCAGCAAAAGAAGCACGTTTGCATTTTTACTCTATTTACCAACTGTTATGGATGGAAAGATTATTGTGGCGAAAATGTGAAAAGAAACAAACAGGGAAGTAATGCACACCTTTATTCAAACATGTAAGTTCACAAGAAAGACTCCACAGAGGAGAGATCTCCAGAGAGCCTTCCTTAGTGCCGGTCAGCCCTTAAATGGGGTCTGGGAGGTCACACAAATGAATTGCGTTCATCTGTACTCCTGCGGGTGACTCAGTCCTTTCCTCAGGTGCTCAATCAGTGGTTCAGGCCATGACTCAACAGTTCCCATACACCAACCTTTTTCTTTAAAAATATAACCAAGTCTAAAGGATGATTAAATAGGTAATGGAATGAGGCATAATGTGACGTCTTACTGAAAGATAGTAAGGCAAACACAAGTATTTAAACCTTTTTTCAAGCTTGTGACAGATTAAGAAAGCACCATTATGTAGAAAAGTCTTCATGTTACTTTAAATACCCTGTACATCTCCCATAAAGCTTTTGTGTAAAATTCTTGCCTGCATACATAGAAATGAATCATATCACATTATAGCTGGCTATGCATTCTTCCCTGAGCACACTAGGCTTTAAATTGCAAAATCCATTTTTATTTTCTTTTTCATTTGTCACCTCACCACTGGAAGGAAGGTTTCCTGGAGCGTATTCCATTGCATGTCTGACAATATCAAGTCTGCCTTCAATACATTAGTATAAAAAATTGAAGATAAATGATTACATTTACATGAGGTCAATGAACAAGCACAGGAGACAGAGAGCCTACAGGATTCATTGTATCTTCTGCTACAAACCACTCAGGGACTTCTTGATGAGAATACAGATGAACAAAATAAGCAGCTAAGGGGAAAATAACTTATTTTTAGTGTTAATTTTTAGATTATTTCATGAATATGTGGGTAAATAATCATTATATGAATATTTCCTCTTGTTGCCTGCCTTCTCACAATACAGCAGTGTACTGCACAGTGTTAGCCTCTTTGTCCTTACTGTAAGTCAAGCACTTGCAGATGAGGCACTGATGGATTTTATCTCTGAGGCATTCTGCTGCTTAATTCACAATTACTACATCATTCCAATCAGTGCATACGTTCTCAACATGTTAATGCAATAAAGCATTAAAAGTGGTGAGCATAGCCACAGTATAATGATTTATCTCATATATGTGCTCAAAAAGAGAAGGAAAAAAAAAGTACTTGTAAAATCTGTATTAAGTAGACAGGCTGAGCATTTTTGCTGGGCAAAAACACACATTGGGATACTAAGGAGAATCTGTAAATATTTTAACATTGCTACAAGCAAAGGGATTAACAGAGTAGAGCCCTTTGATCAATACTTGCAGCATCATGTATTATTTCCAATGGGCATGAACAGCAAAATGCTATTTATTGATTCAAGTATGCTACACATCACTGAAGTTTAATACAAGGGAACATGAAATTCTCTCTTGATCAGGAGTAAGCCACTGCCCTGACCTTTGCCTAATCAACCATTACTTTTGTTGCAGTAGCACTTGATGGTTCCCGGCCTCATTTTTCTGTGAGCTTTCCAAACCATAGACAAATCCAGTCTCAGACATCAAGAGATTAAAGTATTAGATAAATTTAAGATGAAATTAAATAAAGGTTGTGCAACAGAACTAATGGAAGTGAGGAGTGAGCAGTGAGAGCGCATAAAACATGAAAACATTCAGCTCATCAACTAATTAGGTGTTCAGTTAGTACTACTGAATAAGAACCATTTTTATTTATTTTCATTTTAATATCTTTCTAGCCTAAATAAATAGAAAGGAAGAACTTTTGCAGCTTTCGTAGTTTCATTTTCAGCATTGTTGTGGAAGCCCAAAATGGACAGCGAAAGGGAGCACAGCAGGCTGACAAAAACTGGTCCTTGTTGTGGCAAATTGGACACCACCTGATGAAATCAATGCCCAGTCTGCTCCAGATAATGCTCTGTAATGGGAGCACGATGATTGAGGGCTAGCAGTTTTCAGAAAAGACAGGCAGGCAGGGAAGGGTGGGAGAGTTGCCCACTACGTTAAGAAACTGATAGATCACATGGTGGAGGCAGGAAACCAGCATGGATGAACAAGGGCAAACAGGCAAGAGGGGGACCATGTATAAGCAGTTGAAGCAGGTATGGGTGGTCTTGGAAGAATAAAGGGATTTTCTCTGGACATGCAGAGATAGGTTCAGGAAAGCCAAGGCACAGATAAAACTGAACTTTGCAAGAAATATGAAAAATAAAAAGAAGGGATTCTAATGGGTACACCAGCCAGAAGAGTCAGACCTCCTCTGATAAATTAAAAGGGAGAACTGCCTACAACAGACATGGGGAAGGCTGAGGTACTCAACAAGTTCTTTGCCTCATCCTTCACCATCAGTGAGGCTTCCCATGCCTGTCATGTCCTTTCATCTCTAGAAAGAAATTTGGGGAGAAAAAATCCCTCCTGCTGGAAGAGAAGTGCAAATAGCCAGCAGAGAGAGGGAGGAGAATGTCCCTCTCCACTCTGCCCTCATCAGGTTCCATCTGGAGTAGTGCGTGCAGGCCTGGGACCTCAGGCAGAAGAATAACATGGAACTGTTGGAGTAGGTCCAGAGGAGGGCCATAAAGATCTTCACAGTGCTGGAGCACCTCTCCCATGAAGAAAGGTTGAGGCAGCTGGGCTTGTTCAGTCTGGAGAAGAGAATGTTCCAGGGAGAGCTCATTACAGCTTTCCAAGATTTAAAATAAGCTTATAAACAGAACAGAGAAAGACTTTTTTCATGGTCTGATGGTGATGGGACAAGGGGGAATGGCTTTAAGCAAAAGAGAGGAGATTTAGATTAGATGTTAGAAGGAAATATTTCACTCAGTAAGTGGCAAGGCACTAGCACAGAGTGCCCAGAAAAGCTGTGGATGCCCTATCCCTGGAAGCATTCAAGGCCAGGTTGGTTGGGGCTCTGGGTAGCCTGATCTAGTGGACAACAACGCTGTCCAAGGGAGGGGAATTGGATGCAGATGATTGTTAAGATCACTTCCAACCCAACCCATTCTGTTATTCTGTGATTCTATTCAATACATAAAAGGAAAGTTCAAGAAAGCAGACCATAGACATTTGAGAAATAAAAGGCCTGCAAAAAAACATTATTTTTCTTGTCATTCTGAGTCTTCTAAGATACACTGCAGGATTCTCAATCATTTATCTTATTGGAATACATACTAAATTACATGGTTCTGTTCGGGAAAGATCAACCTATTAACCCAACTGCTCTTTTTTCTATTTCATATTCCTCCAGTAGATGAAATGTTTTGAAACAAATGGTGCTGCTCCCACCTCTCATGCAAAACCCTGCTGCACATGTGACTGCAAAGGAAAAGCACAGACAAGGAAGTTCATATCAACAGCATTCCTACTGTTAAGACCTTTTGAAGACAAATTGTTGCAGTCAGCTTCCAACCTCTGCCCTTTCTGTTCATTTATTGAGTAATATTTCTTATATTTAAAAAAAACACTTGGATTACACCAGATAGAAAGGCCATATAATACAACTGCATTACTGTAAGGACCAGTAACACATACTTGTAACATGACAAGAAAAGACAACAAACCAAACATTGATGTGAACCTCTTTTGTTCTCAACACTGAACATTGATTAATTGATCCCCAAACAGTCTGCACCTGAAAATTGTGCTCAGCCACTATAGAAGAGACCAAACTCTCACTGCAGTACAAGAAGAGGGACTCCCAGTGGAGGGCCATCTCCTCAGCCCCTGATCCACAACCTCCTAGGGCTCAGCTTGTTCTCCATATTTCTTAACCTATGTTTGATAGTGCTGCATAATATCGAATTCAAACCTACTTTGCGTCTTTGTCAGTAGGCAATCTGAATAAAATGAAATAACTTTTGCTCAGAAGGGAACTCTCTCAATTTTCCTTTCACAGCTGCGTTTTCTGTTACTCAATTTCAAGGAAGTCAAAGTGACTCAAAAAACCTGACTTAATCTTTTTAAAGGGCTCATATATGGCCTTCAACCTTTTCCATAGGGACTGATGCTGCATTGTATCCAGGAAGCAAGAATGAGTTTCCTATGTAAACTTTTCAAAAAACTTTTAAGGAAGCATACTGCAACTCCCATTCTTAGCAAGGAAAAAGGATAGTCAAGGAGAAAATCACTATGTACTCTTCATGTTTTAATTTAATATATCATATGCTCCCCAAGAAGTTTCTAAGTGATACATAACAAAAATCTGAATGTGAAGGTCCAAGGAAACCAGGTAAACACATCCATATCCCTTTATATAAAATGCCACGTATTCCTCAAGAATGATTCTTGAAATAAACTTCCTTGAATTATCTTTTTTTTTTTTTTAAAATTTTTATTTTTTTACAAATATGAGCCTCCTTTTCCTCTCAAAGCATGTTGAGTTTTCTTCTGCGATTACTAACTTTACGATTCATCAAAAGTTATGCTAACACTTTATGAGCAGTTTTAATAACCTTATGACCCTCTACTATTACAATAACCAGAAATCATACATAATCCTAAACACCAATTAAGGATTTCAGAGAATGAATTTCATCAGTATCACTGAAATATGGAGTCACCAACTTTAAAATGTCACCACCTCCAGCTATCACCTGACTTGAACCCTCTCCAGCACTGTAGCCAACCTATGAGAAATTCTTTTTGGCATCTGAATAAGTGATAGATAACCATTCTCTTGACCGATAATAGAACTGATTCATAGACTACTCTGTGTATATACATTTATGTTAAGTGAGTAAAAAAGGCTGAAGAGGAGAGGACTACCTTTCCGTCTTTATAATACAAACATTATATGTAAACATGTGTAAGGAATTTTAATGAGAGGTACACTTTTAAATGTATTAAAATGAATTATGCAGGAAAACAGCAGGAGAGCAACAGATGTACAGATTCAAGGGTGACATGCTTAGTTTCACTTGATGAATGTTTGTTTTGTTGTTTTGAAAAATTAATGTAATGAAATATTTAAATTGAACAAGGAACTTTAAAATTGACTTGGGGAATGAGTTACTTCCATGCAAGGACAAGGTTTCATTACAGATTATATGCTTACTGCATCTGAATCACGACTCTATGAACAACCATTACATTATTCCAGACATTTCACAGATACCTTAGAGACAGCACATGTCCAAACCATGGTATAATCTCTTGCAGACCATGAGGCCAGAGAACAAAGTCTTCACAGCAAACTCACAGGACAGTGTTTCTAAGTAAAATGGTGGTAAGTTGATAATATTCAAAAGCTTCTGAGGGCTGGCAGTTGACCTATGGTCCAAAAAATTATGGACTATACTTTTTACCTTCACTTAATAGTGACAGAACTAGCACTGAAATTTAATTACCCTTCTTTCAGGTACTTTACCAAACGGAGGAGTTAGAAAATGATGAGAACCACCTCCCATTTCATACTGCTATCCACTAAAGCTTCTGTTTGCTTCTGTAGTCCCCAGTATATGTTTTTGTTTTGTTTTGTTTTTTTTTTAGATCAATGAAATTTTGTCTTTGAAAACTACCTTTCAGGTATTTAAATTTAGGCACCCAAATCAAAAGGACATATATAAATCAAGCAACAGATTCTCTGTGTAGCGTCTGCAGCTTTCATCACCAATAGCTTGATACCCCACTGCAGCCTTACGTTATACAGAGAAAAAGTATGAGTTTGCTGATTGCCCAGCTTGAGATCAAATCCCAGAATTATAAATAAGAGTGAGGTTGTAATGCCCAATGGAAAGTGACTGTGAATGAAGCAACAAACAGAAATTATTAACCTTGCCCTCAGTGCCTCAGACAATCAGAAGATTATTATTTGCAAAGAGTAGGAATGTTTATGAGAATATTCAGCCTTTCCTCCGTGTAAGAATTGCTCACGAAGCAAGTAAAGAAGAACAGAGGAGGTTATGATGACATAACTTGCATGCCGAGCCTTTGAAATGATAGCCTCGTGAGAAAGAACATGAATCAGAAGGATTCTTTGACTTAAAACAGCAGAAAAACAAAACAAAACAAAAAACCCTCTCACTGTCCAGCACTATGTCTTTACCAGTTAGAATGGCTCATATCCAAGAAATGCAAACTAACTGCATATGACTGATGCAGCTGCAAGGTTGTTTTGCAAAAACAAATGAACTTTTTTTGCCCAATAATATTCCTTAATTCTTATCCAGCTCTGAACAGATCACTACCAATAACAGCAGCAGCAACAAAAACCCTTCTGGCTAAAATAATCTAAATTGCATAATATGTGGAAATTTAATTATTTTTATAACAATTTAACCTCAAGAATTATCTGTGCATCTGCCAGACACTCTTCTTCCCCCTTACTCAGTAGCTTTATTCTCCATACAAAAGATCCACAAGCAGAGCACTTTTTTCATGGTGGATTTTACCAAAAGTATATTTTAATATCATGAAAATTCAATTAAATGACAGAGTACAATTATCTGTTCACTGGCAAACAGGCAGTCTGCATTAGTCCAGCTCTGCTTTGCTGAACTGTGTTCAACTGCTCAAAGCATTCGACTGTTTCATTATGAGATTTCATCAGACACCCTGGCTCTGGCACAACAGCATAGAAAATGGGATGCACAATGTCCACTGCTCCCTGTGTTTTGTCTGCTGCTGCCTGAAAGATGGCTCTGCTCTTGATGGAAATGGTTTTATAAGTATTTCACATGTTAGTGTAGCTTCATATACATACGGTTGGTACTAGCCATGTCTGTTAGCCATGTTTTATCTTGATGTTCCACCCTCCCTTTTAGACCATAGAAAATTGAAATTAACTGTAGTGGTTTTGCTTTCACCTCCTGTCAGTCAAAATGCCTTATAAATCAGCAACGATGTTATTTTATACCATGTTAGACACGTGCAGCCTTACATCCTGGTGTAACTTCCTACCAGAGCACACAAGGCCACCCTGTCCCTGTAGAGCTGAGCTGGCAGCCCCATGCTGATGGCACACAGTATATCTGATTTAATTCCTATTTAAATCTGAAACTCTCAATGGAGCTAGAAAGAGCTTTGATCCTTGGAGATGTTTCAAGGGAGCTGCCCCCCTCACTGATGCAGGCTGATTTCAGATCTGAAATGTCATGCACAATTACCCCAAAGTCCTTGACTCTGAATCGCCAAATAACTCCCAGCACTATGCAGGCTTTTCTCTTTCCCCTGACAACTTTCAGAGCTTGAATTGAGTAAAGTACAAGATTTGTCCTTCAGAAGTACTCAATAAAATGAGAGCCCTGACTTAACACAGAAAGAAAAGTACAATATTTCTTTAAAGAAATTAAGTGGCAGAATGCAAACTACTGGGAAACAGATAATAATAATGCCTCACAATGCACGCCATCTAAAGATTTCCAAACTGTTTTTTTATTCAATTCATGTTTTGGGATCTTTCCAATTAGGACAAAACCTCCTTCTTCATGTCAGAGGAGCATGTAGAGACTGTTGTTATATTGGGTTTGTACATTACACTGGTGTATATCAGCCTTGTATTGTCTTTCAGCATTAAAATTGTGTATTATAGTTGCTATATTGTGCTTGTGTTGGGATTTTGGGATATCGCTGTATCACTCCTCTAAGCCACAACCTCATGTAATGTCAGATATCTCCAAATAAGTAAATCAGGTATTAAAAAACTTACACTTCTCATGTGAAATACCTGAAGGAATCTGTTCAAGGAATATTGGATTCTGACAATGAGAAGGAGTCTCAGAAGGAAGGAAAAAGCATTTTATGTGGGCTGTTAAAACTATCTTTCTTACAGTCTATAGTACAGAGACTCTGAACTTGCCATTTTTATTTTTATACACTGACAAAACTAATAATCATAACAAAGACCACAGAACAGATCAGATCCTCCTCTCAACCAGGCAGCAACAGCCATGGGAAAGCAGCTATGATGCCATTAAGTGCCTGCTCCCCAGCCTCGCCTGTCAGTTAGCTCACCAGCCCAAAGACATTCTCAGAACTCTGTCAACTTGATGCACATGAAAATGAGCACACAGTTTTACAGCAAATAAGCAAAAAAAAAGAAAAAAAAAAATAGGGGTAGTCTTTAACCAGGAAATTAAAACCAGGATCTAACAAAAGCATGTTTCTAATTTCAGCAAAGGAGGAGACTCAGAATCTTAAAAGCTGTCTTCTTGTCTGGAGTAGAGCTTTGAGATTTCCAGACAGGCAACAAACAGTGAAAAAACATAAACACACAGAAGAAAAAAGAAAAGAAAGAATGAAATAGAAGAAAAAATCAGCAGAAGAAAAATACATCAGGATCCCAAATGCAAAAGAATGTGCTGAGAATTGGCTGTTTTTAAGTTTGACGCAACTTGTAAAAGCTAGCATGGAAGATGAGGAACTGTTTTAAGTTGATAGATGCTTTAAAGTTCTGAGCAAGAGAAAACAGGAAATACCTAAGGAATTGTTATTTTGGTTTTGGCAGATATTAGGGACAGACCTTTAAAGTGCCACAAGAGCAAAAGGATATCCTTTTTGAAGGGAAGATGAGCACTCTTCTAAGAGCTGAGCTCAATTGCTAAAGCCCTTAAAAAAGGATTGATGTGTGTGAATGTTAACATTCATGGCTCAACTCTCTATTCAGCTCAGATGAGATCTAATTTCAAGAGACAGGTATTTCAGCACAAAAGCACGTGCCAGCGAATTAAAAGCAGTATCCAGATGGAAGATGCAGGCAGCAACAGTCTCAGAAATCAGCACACAATAGTAAAATGTCAAGAAACTTAATTCCTTAAAAGTGATTACCTAGACAAACAGATTTACGATATCTAAAACCAAAATAAAACTCACAGGAACAAGCACAATCTGACCTTAGGAGGTAATGAGCTTGAACTAAGATGTGAGATTAAAAATCAGATTTCTTTGAGATCTGCTGGATTCAAAAAGTATTTGGAAGAGCTACACACCATTCGCTTTTATTATTCTTGGCACTCCAAACTTGCTATGAAGGACCAGGTAAGTCTTTCTGTCATTGGTCTCACCTTCTCTATCTCTATCTATAAAAAATGACCAAAGACTACTCATTATAACACTTGTGAGTTGCTCAAGTCCTAAGGGCACCGAAGGAAATGGAAACAGATAAGAGCAATGAACAACAACAGCAACAAAAAAAACAAAACGTCCAAAGCTATCCAAGTAGAAAAAGAATAGAGTTGTTTTTAATGTAAGTGGACACTGATATACCATCATATACCACTATACATTTGATGATTCAGAAGAGTTCTTAGCTTGCCCAAACAATTCAGAAAAATTGATTTTGGTCTGTCCAGAATGACAAACTTTTAAGACAAAGATTCAAAACCATTGTTCAAATCTCAATGCAAGGCTCAGCGCTGTGATAGACAATTACTGTTCACGACAAGAACAGAGCAATTTTGTAAGGGTGATTTGAACATGAACTAAGAAGCCTTTCTTGACCATTTCAAGAAAAAGAAAAAAAGAAAAAAATCACATATGTATACATAGATGTATTGCTCTATCTTTATGGAATCAGTGTTGCTGAAAAATGGACTTGCAAACAATTCTGGTATGACCAGAGTTCAAATGTTGGATCACAACTCAAATCTTCCCAGGTTGGTAGCCTGCATCTAAATCTATAGAAATCAACAATGCAAAGCATATTCAGTCAATATCTTACACATGTATCAGAGCTCAAAAAGACCATGCAAAACAGACAAAGCAAGATGAGTAGCTGTCATATAGGTTTAGCTCTGATGATATAAACTTGTTATCAGACAAGGTTATCAGATGACAGAAGGTTTCTCCTGTCTAATGTGTCACAACACAAAACATTAAGCAATTTGGACTGCACTGAGAAAAAGAAAGCAAAGGATCTTCTCCAAGCACTTACCCCCAACTGAGGCACTGCCTACTCAGTGTGGAGGAATCTGTGCCACCAGCAGGCAAACCCTTCCTGTCAGAGTGGGGAACTGACAAGATGCAGACAGTGTCTGATCTGCGTCTGCAGGCACAGGATGTGCAGATGCAGGACTGTATTTACAAGGTCAGTGCAGCTGAGGTTGGCTCAAAACCCAGGAAGGAAGTCTTTGAAATGTTGGCATAAAAAAGATGGTGACAGCAAGGCAACACAAGCTGTGAGGGAGACACACTGTGCCAAGCTGTCGGGAACTGGGAAGAACGACAGGGAGCCATTTCAGCAGTCGAGGCACTCTTTACAAGGTGCTCAGCAACAAGGAAAGAGGCACGCAGTCAGCTCTTCTTTCAGTAGCTGCTCATGCAGATTAGACTTGTTAGCACCAGGAAATAAGCAGGCAAAAAACCTCTGGAAAGTGACAAAATATGGACCAAACCATTAAACCAAAGGAGAAATCTATCGTAGTTCTAAATGCTGCTTCTCTCACAGTGCACCATGAAGTTTCTATTATGGTCTATAACAAAAATCTCACTGCTCAGATGTGTGGTGTAAGGATTTATATCCTAGTTAACCTGGCATTGTCTCTTCCCCTGAATAATCTTTCTTTACTAAATCTGCCTTCAGTGGTGTACATCAAATGCTGACAGACCCAGTCAGCAGTGTGTGATATTCTGATTTCCTACTTGCTGTTTCTAAGTCCCGATAGCTACATTTAATTTCATTAAATGCACTTGTGCTGGTTACAGCTTTTCACAGGCCTCTGCAGGGCTCTGTTACAGTATTCAGTTTGAGACTGGACTGCTGCAGATTCATCAAGTCCCTGGAAAAAGGGTTAGATTACAATGTCATTTTCTACAGCAGTTAGTGCTAGTCTTTTTGTACATTGTTCTCCTCCTGTAGAGGGTTAGAAACATGATAAATATAATTATGTATGTGTTTTGTTAATGTGTGTGTTTTTTATTTGAAAGACGTGTAGCAATCAGGCAGGTCTTCATGTTCACTGCTAGGTATGGGATACGATGCATGAGAGATGGTAATGAGGTATCAAATTAGCCATTGATTGAGCTCTGCCAGTGGTGACTGAAAACCATTATGTGGTGACTGCTCTTTTTGGGGGGTCTGTTTGAAGTATGTTGGTGATCCTCATGTATTTCCTAGGACACAAACACCTGCAGAACAAAACCCACTATCAAAATCAATATAATTAACATCATTTTGAAATGCTCCGTCAAAAGGATAGGTGGACCTTCTTCCTGATCTTAAGAGTTGATCTTTATTGTGTGAAAAATATAAGCTTTCAGATTACAAATAGGTTTTGTTGTATAAAAAGTTTTATTTCCCAGGTCTGACAGTCTGAGGGAGGTAGAAAGAAACTAACTATCTAACTAATCAACTATATTCAGTGAGTGCAGAGTGTAATCACTAACCCAATAGCAGAAGAAGCTGATTGTATTACTTAAGGTAACACTGTAGGTGAAGAGCACCCACAAAAATTGCAACATTTTTGGTTAGCATTTTTGGAAGGGTTAGAATTTGCATTTTTTGAAGATAAAAGTCTTACATGTAGTAATTAGTGGTAAAGCTAGCTCCCTGCAAAGTACATTTTTATACCAAACCAATGAAATCAAAATTAATGCATTACTTTTTCTCCCCTTCTCTCTCTCTCTCTCTTTTTTTTTTTTTTTTTTTGTTTGTTTTGTTTGTTTTCTTTCTTGTTTGCTGAACAGTAGCAATTCCAGAAGTATTGTATATTCAAGGATTATATATAGGGTTCTGGCAGAAGTGCTACATGCAAAATGCTGTATTAATGAGCTTTAACAAAAAGGATGCAGACAGAATCAGACCTCTAGCACCTTTTCCCTCCCTCTCGATGCTTCTCACACTGTAGAAGGCAAACTGAGGCACATCACAGACGCGATAGTAGTCACAGTAAAATGAAGGTTGTTTTGCCTCTTTAAATTTCCTATGATTGAACCTGGGAAAGACCTTTCTATGATGTTATGATCAAACACTTCCATTCAGAAGAAAAAGACTAATAGAAATGGCCCATAAAATTGGGATTCTGAAGCTGCTAAAGATGGCTGACCATCATAATGTCATTGCTGATGGAAAAACTCAAATAAAACATCAGTTTTCTCAGCAGTTTCAAGCTGAATTGCTTTTCTCCATTGTGCAGTACCATTTGAGGAAGAAAACAGGGAAAGACTGTCTTCAATTATGCAAGAAGCTCCTGGTTTTCAAAACAAATAGAAACTGCCATTGTGATAAGCTCTCCTTTTGTCTCAGTGAATTATAAAGGGAAAGATCTTTACAGGCTACTTGAGAGACTTCATGCCACTTCATGCTTTCCAGGTGGGAGCTGTGCAGCAGAGTCTTCAGTGCTTCCCTGGCCAAAGGAAAGGTTTATTTTTTGAAGGACGGAAGGAAAATGGCAGAAAGGCAAGACCTGAAAGGCCCAAGAATATCCCATTCCTGCTGTATA
Organism: Coturnix japonica; assembly: GCF_054131305.1. NCBI lineage: Eukaryota > Metazoa > Chordata > Aves > Galliformes > Phasianidae > Coturnix > Coturnix japonica. Next base: position 103,175,978 of record NC_140664.1, read on the forward strand.
TTCTTCCTTCTCTCACTAAAGACACAAGTGCCAAATGTGAGAACACTGAATGAATCTTCAGGATACTTCTGTTCACAAAAGCATTTGAAGACTGGATAAATACGCTCTCCTTTGAGCCAGTTTCTCTGCAAGAACCAGCAAGAGTATTTGGAGAAAGCCCTCCACACAGCCCTGATAGAGCAAAACTATCTCTGTGAAGCCGCCACCTGAATGTGTTCTGACAGCATTCATGTCCTTGCTGAGCAGTGAAAGTGGCAGGGACCAGGTGCACATCACCTGGATGCTTATTGATTTACAGCAGTGTTCCAAAATAGGCTAAAAAAACTGATGCTCCAGTTTTATTGGGATATCTGAAAAGGACAGTCCCAGGGGCTTCCACTTCCAGGTGAAATATGGACCTCCAAAGCAGTAGATCAAAGATTTTATACTTGTACGCTCTTAAGCTTCAATAAAACCTTTGTTTTCAGGTTAGTTGGAATTTATAGGGCAAAGGTTCAGACTGAAACTTCTGACTGAAACTTCTCCATTCTTCACATTTCAAAATGTTTAATGTGACTTGAAAGCTAGTGGAAAAGTGAGAGTGAGGAAAGAAGGAGGCAAGAAAGGATTTTTCTATAAAGGAGCTGAAAGGGAAATAATTCCCTTTGGTTTAAAAAAAAAGAAAAAATAATAAAAAAAAAAGAACACAAACTGATTTCTGGATAGTATTGAGCACAACACGCAGTTAGCTCAGGAGGTTAGCCTGTGTTAGCCTATGCTCAGCTAGATTGATGCCCTTGCTGAAGTTAGCATTTTAGTTGGCACAGGTGTGACAACACTCTACTGCAGCAGGAGGGCCTGCAAAGCAGATGTACTCCATCATTTAAATTGTCCTGAAGGGACTAATAAAGTAATGCAGGAGAAGTTATGCCAAGGGGAAGAAACAGGAGGAGTTTTGCCACTGCTGGCCAGAGTTGATGTGAAAATGGAATTCCTCCCTGAAATCTGAATCATGTACAAATGAGTTTACAATGTTCCACATTGTTTCATGCTCTGATTTGCATGTTTTTGTTTGTTTGTTTTGCTTTGTTTTAAATCGCCGGCCCTTTAGACCTATGCAATCTGAAATTCAAGCTGTGAATCTTTCTGGCTCATAAATTTTGCTTGCTATAACACCTGCGCAATTCATCTGTCTGGTCTTGGATTTTGCAAGCACATCCAAGGAACAGCACTGTCCCTGCACCAGAAACTTGTCAACGCTTCTATGGCTGATGTATGAGCATGATAGAATTCAGTGCACCTGCTCTCAGCTGTGTTGGTTATGCAGTGGTATCGTGTAGAAAAGACCTTTTGGTTCATCAGCAGATACGTCTGTCTTTGCATATAAGGGGAAGAAATTTGCTGAATCATTAGATGTAAATAGTCACTCTCCAAAGCAAAAATATGCTTTGAGGTGAAAAGAAAAATGTATATACTAGAATTAGTTTAGATAAACTGTGACACAGTTCATTATCACTAGATATTACAAATGATAAAAGAATGCAGTTCTCCATTTGACAGGAAAAAAAAAAAAAAAAGGAAGAAAAAAAAAAAAAAGGAAGAAAAGGAAAAAAAAAAAAAAAAAGGAAAGAAAAGAAAAGAAAAAATACCCAGAATGGTCTTTTCTCATTTACATGCCATATTGTTTTCCGACTTCAACCTTATAATCCAAGCCAAAGATCTTAATCCAAACCTCGGTAATGCTGTTTTGTACATCACTACATGAATTACTACAATACCACAGACAAATTCATCTTAGGCATTTTTGCTACTTCCAGATGCAAAGTAATTTAAAAAAAAAAATAAATGTATGAAAGAATTTCTTTTTAATTATACAGCCAGATTACAAAACTCTGCATTTCATAATAAGGTTATTTAAATTCAAAAATATATGGCTCTTTTCCTAAGGACTTAGAGACCAGTATGAGCATAAATAAAACAAGACAAATATGTACCACATCAGATCTTTGAGACCTTCCCCATCATCAGCATCTATATGTACTTCTGGAAAACCAGGTCTTAGACAAACTTAGTTCTAAGTCTTTTCTCACGCCAACTCCTTGAAGAGCCCTAACTGCGTGATTTAGCACTGATCCACACCTCCAAATGTCTGAAATGCAAATTATCTCAACTCACGTTCCTCCAAGAAATAGATATATACCAGCTACTGGGCTTTGCTGCATAGATATCTAACTCTGTATCATGCCAGCAAAAGGGAGAGTTTGTTTGAGCTAAATGAAAATGAGATGAGGGTTTGAGTGAATAGGGGATTTCTTTTTTTTTTTTTTTTTTCTATAAGGTATCCTTTTGTTGTTAAGAGACCATATAATCTTCTAATTGTAAAAAATCTAGGAAATCAGGAATGGAACTTTATAGCAAGACATGGAAATGTGTGATATGAAACCAGAAGCATTTACCTGAATGGCAGCTCAGCAAGAACAACTGGTTACATAAACATAACTCTGGAAAAGAGAAGAAAGGAGCTAAAGATGGAGAAACCTCTGTTGTTCAGTGATCAGAAATGACACATTTGAAATTCCTATGAATAGTAAGAATCTAAACAAATATTTTCTGACTTTTAAAGGCTTGCCTTTGAAAGGAAGGAGACAATCCAAGGAACAATTGATTTCAGCTGAACTCATAAAATATTGGACATCTATAACTTAAGAATGTATATAGGTTGGATTAAGGTCAAGTTGCACTTGGCTGAATACTAGAAGGAGAATAGAGATGCAGTGCTGATGAGGCTGGCCACACCACAAACACCTGCATGAGCCACAAAACCAAGCCACAGAGTCCTAACTAGGGAAGCAGCAGGTTGTATATTCTCTACTAATTCGGTATCCCCCCTATAGTTTCTTGGGAAGAAAGCCTATTTTTATGGCCAAAGTCTATGTGGTTTTAATTGCTACATGACGTTTGAATAATCAAATTATAATTTCCCAGGGACTCACTCTTCTGATGGTTGAGTATGCACCAAAACACCTCCTGATGTCTAACATGACCTAGGCAAGGAGTCTACACAGCCCATCCCTCATTGAGCAGTTTTCCATAGAAGCCACAGCTGGGCACAGCTGCCTGTATGCTGCCCAGGACACAGGAAGCATCTGGTGTGCAAAGCGGGGTGAATTACACTGACCTCACGGTCATTCACCAGGACTTGGGGAGGACAATAAAGGAAGGTACTAGAGACTTAGATTGTCTGTCAGAGATAAAGATTATGGACTGACAGAACTTAAAAGGATGTCTATAGATAGTTTCAAGACGTAAAAGACGTTTCTGCTAATGATGAGCTGAGCACATGCATTCACAGAGCACGGAAACTGAAGATAACAGTGCTTCCATAATAACAGGTATTGTAGACAGGATAAAGAAACAAAAAATCTGTTAAACAGTTATTTTACAAAAGTCTTTACTTGGACTGTATTTTCTGATATAGTAGGGAAGGATATTTACTGCAGTCATCAGATAACAATGAAAATATTTACATTACTGAATTTGCAGAAGGTAGAGAATGTAAAAGATTCAGATAACATTAAAATCATAAATGTTAAAGGAACTGAAGATACAAATGAGGGAAGTTTTATTTTTCTGAACACAGATCTTTCCTGAGGATAACAACATGTATAAGATAATCTTTTCAAACCAGATTTATTGAGTATTACCAGTATGAAACTTAGCAAAGCATGATTTAAGTTCTCTGTAGCACTTAACAAATATTGTAAGCTAACTACAAACCAGTACCTAGTTAGTTTTTCCCTTTGATTCCTGTTTTGTCTTGTTTAAGACATCACATACATATCCATGGATATACAAAGAGAGATAGAAAGACATGGATATTCATAGCAATTTATTACTTACCTCAATAAAGTGAAGTAAACTCCCCATGAATACAGTTTTGGAATAGCTTTTTAAGTGTTTTATGCATACAGATCGAGAGACACAATTAAACAAAAAGATAAAGAAACATGCTAAAAGAAAGGAGCTAAGAAGTTATCAAGCAACATATTTTAGATTAATTCATTCACCCAGAAATGCAATTGACCTAATCACTAATGACATTTAAGTTACCATTTGTTCATCCAATCAGAAAGAATGAAAAATAATGTAAAAATGCTTCCATCCTTTGCACAACTAACCCTCAACTGAAAAAGCTTTTTGTCATGTCTTACTCGTGATCTCCTATTAAACATGTAGCTCTTAGATATGTAATCCCATGGTCTAAATCTACCTTTCTGAAACAAAGATTAAGTATCTGAATTTACTCTTTGTGTTTAAGAGAATCCGAGGGCTGACTCCAGAGAACAGTGAAACTAATCAGAGAGACAGAAAATACCCATTCCTTCTGGTGAAATGAGTCCACAGAAATGCAGTGCTCTGGCCCTCTTCAGAAGAAGAACGTATTATTTCAAGAATGATCTTCTTGCCTGAGGTATATTCAAATATATCTGAATTGCTGCACATCATTTTTTCCTGTTTAAGAATTCCTGTTCAAGTAAACATCAGTCCCAAAATGCCAGTCACTTGTTCTTGTGGGGCTCTTAACCTATGCAAAAATAGTGTTTACCCCTGCTTTCTGGTTATTAGGCATTTGTAGCCTGGCTCTAAAATTAGTGCTAAAGGCCACATAGTGCTACTACGAATCACAGGATCACATGGTAATGGAATGGCTTGGATTGGAAGGGACCTCAAGGATTATCAGGTTATCCAAACCCTTTGCCACAGGCTGGGTTGCCAACCACTAGATAAAATAACTAGATCAGACTGATATCAGATTGATCAGGTTAAGCAGGTAGATTAGATAGAAGAAAGATTCTTGAGCATGCATTGTGTTCAAGTGTCTCATTGTCTAGAAGTTTCTGCTGAAATAGGAATTGGACCAATGCCCTCAGACAACCAGATGTACTTAGATAGCAAATGAAATTTAGGAAGCACTACAGTCACTAGAAAATGCTGTGAAGGAGCATAGTGGATAATTACTACAACTGAAGCACATTTCTGTGAAATTCCAGACACGAAAATAAGAACTTGTTAGGCTTTTGTATGTATTCAGAAGAGAAAATATATCTATATTTTTAAGACATAGAGGTATACTGGGAGCTGAGCACTTCAAAAACTCTGCATAAAATGCACTGAAGTTTCACACATAGAAAAAAAAACTCAAGTTGTTACCGACAAAAAAGTTGGCATTTTTACTTGACTTCTGTAGTTGAGAAACATGACAGATAAGCAGGATTTCATTTTTAAGTCCCCTGTGTGCCAGTAAATAGAGATGTGGCATTGGAAGACTCAGGGCGAGCTCCCTTCATCATTAATAGCGCCCCAAACATCTTGATTGAGATGTACATTGATGTGATCTGATGCATTCATTTGCTAACTCCTCTTTCTAAGGGGAATCAGGGACTTATGCAATTATTTTCATGTGGGGCTGCTCTCTTCAGAGTGAAAAATGCATCAGGAAAAAAACAAAACAAAACAAAAAGAAAACAGTGCTAATAAATGGAAAACAAAAACAAAGCACTAAAAAATCAACCACGAGCTACTCAGAATATTTATGAACTTCACGTGGAATCTGCTGAGCATTTCTATTTTGCAGATTTCTTGAGACAATTGCTCTTTCTCAGTCTGGAAGAAATGCAAAGATTTTAACTACTTACTTATTGGACAACCAATTATCTTGCACTATATATTTAAGACTGAACATCATGAAATGCCTATTAGTTGAGCAAGCAGGACAGTGGAGCAATTCCATTCGGAATGGAGTTAAGCCAAGTAGTTGGAAAGAGAAGCACCTTTAGCAAGAGTAATTCACTAATATAAATGTAACAGTGTTCAATTTACCTAGCCATTACACGTGTTATCAGCAAAACATTCTGAGTGTCAGAAAACAAACCTTCCACTATCACTAGCTTGAAGTAGAGTGATCTGAAGCTGCAACAGCTCGGCTCTATAGATTTTTTTTTCAGACAACAGACAGACAGTAGTTGAAGTTATAAAGTCAAGTGAAGAATGATAGACTTTTGCCTTGAGTGCACAAAGAATACAGAGCTTTCAGAGTGGCCTGTATGTGTAGAAATTAGCCTGCTTTCCTGAAGTACTGTTGGCCTAGACATGCTTAGATGTGCTACTTCTGCTTCTGCTGAAATGTCAAGGCACACAACAGTTGAAAAGAAACCAAACCAAAGTAAAACAACCTGAAAATGAACTAACTTTACATCCTATTTACCGTGGAAACAATAAATGGGAAATATACTGAAAAAAAGAATGTCTGTGGTATACTTCAGGCCAATATAACAAAGGCCTACAGGTTACCCACTGTGAAAGCAAGAGCTGTGGGGCCTTACTGACAAAACTGCTCAGCAGTACATGGAAGCTTCCAGTCCTTTGATCACAACTTGATAATCAGGCACAACTGCACCACAACATATGCATATTTTACCCTCCATACACAGGATATGCATACACACATATATATCCTATTTCCATACCAGTGTTGCATCTCAGGGAATGCAACTGGGGAAGATGGTATGGGTGGAAACTAGCAGCCAAAGTGGTTTGGTTGCTAGTCTGATCCATAATCCCGCTGCCACAGGAAACAGGGTATTACATGGCTTTTCTTATAGGCCTAATTTGACCTGTTACTAGACAGCAAGCTTGCACTAAAACATCAGAACTTAGGTAAGAGAGATGAGAACAAAAATTTAAGATGCTCACAGTTGCCAGCTAGGCCAAAAGGAAATCCAGCTGACTACATATGATCAATTTCATTTAACCCTAAAAGGATTGATTAGTTTTCTCCCTCAGTAAGATCATGTCTTGAGGAATAGAGGTTAATAACAGATAGTGTTGCATACTTCCGCTAATGTTCTCTGGTTCCTCATGTTTTAACTGAAATCCATAAAGAGGTCACAGCAATAACCAGAGATGATTTTCTTTCTATGTCAATTACTGAGATGCTGGAAAGATAATTTTCAAAGTCTGACTGTGATTTTCCAAGTACACTAGGAGACTGTTTCTCCTGCCTTCTCCATGCAGGAAGATAAACAACTGCCCAGAGGTTGATAAACAAGATGCTTCTATTTTTACTAAGAAGTTTAAGTACAAGTACATAATACATACATAAACTGAGTAGCAGCTCTAGCAGAAATTACATGAAGAAGAAACTAGGACTGACTTGGTTGGTTTTTTTTGTTTGTTTTTGTTTTTGTTTTTTTTTGTTTTTTTTTGTTTTTTTTTTTTTTGCATTCGTCAAAGAGAAATGAGTGGCTACTATCACTTGAATTGACTGAAATGATTGAGTTTGTTCTCTGGCTTCTTAACAGGAAGACAAATGAACACAAGAATTCTTTTAAATACGGATTGAGAGAGTGCCCTATAATAGTAATGTGGTGCAGATATTCTCTTCTATGTGTATCAAATACTCTCCAATAATTTCTAGTTATCTGTGTCTGCAGCCAAAGAATCTGTCCTCCAAGAACGGGTTAAAATGGGATCTCATAAATATATAGCGGATAGCTGAGTTCAGCTACTGACTTTTCTCCATGCTGCATTATACTTTTTATATATATTATATATATATATATATAAATATATATATATATATATATATATATATATATATATATATATATAATATAAATATATATATATATATATATAAAAAGTATATATATATATAATATATATATATATATTATACTTTATATACATCTAAATGGCATGCAGGTAAACAAAAACTTCTAAAATACTCAGTTCCCAGAAAATCCTTGTAACTAAATGTAATGTGAGCACTGCAATTAAAAGAAAATCGTATCAGACAACTTTCCCATCTGGAAGCCTCTTCAAGAAAGTAAGAGTAGATCTGAGTACTTAACTGAGATAGCAACAGAAGTTACAAGCACTAACATTCAACTCCACTGTATCTCTCGGAACAAGAATAAGTATTCACACTATCTTATCAAGACTCCTATTTTGATGTTCCACATTGTTTTTGTTGAATATCAATTCCTGACTAATTTAAAATAAAAATAATGATTTCCAGGTACTAGCCATCATTTGTTATCACATAGCTCTTCTTGTCTCAGGCACTGTAAGAATATTCTGTTTCTTACTCAAGTGATGGGTAGTCTCTGGGACAACTGGGAATGTCACCATGGAGTATGTATGATTCTAATGATGAACCTGCCCTCCCCAAATCCTTGCTGTTCACACTCCTTCCATTGGGTGTTGCTATGATATTAAAGAAATTACTACTGTGACTTAATGTATGCACACAGAAAAGCATGCCAAAGGTTTGAGATCCCTACCTACGTTGCTTTGCCTGTTATTTTAGACAGCTGAGTCAGCTGTACATTACACAGTTAACATACGTTAGCTGATGTTAAGAAAATCTGTCAGTGGCTACTTGTGAAAAAGAAGACCATAAAATGGAGTATTCCAGCTTGCACTAAAAGTTTTATACTCTTTCATGAAGGTGATTTGACTACAATTTATATGTACATTGAGGCATACAATTACTGTATGCAGTAGTTGTGCAGATGGCTCTCTTTTAATTTAGAGTATTTAGTGCATCTTCTGTATAACGAATCAGGCAATGAATAAGGAGGAATTTAATGAAAGTAACCAAAAAAGGAAATAGTATAATGAAAGTTAAAACAACAACAACAACAAAAAGTAGAGGATTACTTAGGGCACAATTCTTGCAAGGATTTCTTGCTCACTTAATGCCAGAAACTCTAAATAGCTCTCCAGACAGTTTGAGGGAAAATTCTTTGAAGATCTGTGGCCTTTGGGAGGTCTTGACAAACACTAAGAATCAGTCACCTGATCACTAAACTTTACAGTCGGTGATCATAAAGATGACTACTGAAGATTTCAAAAAGAAGATATACTAGCTGTGACTGAGTTTTTATATGGCCAGGGCACAACGCTGAATGTATCCTATGAATATCATCAGAAAATATCAAGATTTCATTAAACTATGGCAAGTACAAATGGTATAAAATGACTTCATATTTGAACTATCCTCAGCATTAAAAGCTGCTACTATTAATACTAGTAATTGTAAACAATAGAAAGCTACTATGACCTGAAATTCTGGTCATTTTTATAGCCTTTAATGCACTTACTGATCTAGATATACTCCAAGGTTGTTAGAAAAGTGCTGGCATTTACCTGAGTGGTCTTTGCTCTAATTGGAAAATATCACACGCGATATACACGTTAAAGAGGGAGAAACAGACCAAGACAACAAGATTTTTATACACAGTTAAATCTACAACTGTCAGACACAAATGCTTGAATATAAGAACTTGGGCAGTGAATAAAATGTTATGGGACAAAAATAACTGGTTTCATCCAGGTAAATCTGTACAACCTCTTAGCAGGGGCAGTGACATGAGCCACAATCAATGTACATTCCAACACTTCTACTTTCAAAACTCTTTCACAAATATTACATTTCAGAATGATGGCTACACTTACCTGGTAGACCAGGTGGGGTTTTCAGATATTTGCCATTAAAATGTTGAATTACTACTTCACATTTTTCTGTAGACTCCATTCTGGAAAAGAGAAAAAGGTGGGATTAGTGTAGAGGCAGTAAGAGTAACTAGACTTTCACAAAAGTGATCAGTCAGCAAAAACAAAAAGGAAAAGCAGGTAAAAAGAAGGACAAGCACAGATGCTGAGAGAAATCTTCAAAGCTGTTCTTTCTGACTTCTGCACAGAAACTGGTTGAGCTCATTACAGTGTAGCATGGCTTGTAAAGAGGACCTGTCACCCTCAAAGCCTGCAGCTGTGCTCCCGGCTTGTGTGCGAGCTACTGTGATGTCAATGAGCAACTCCCTCCTGGCTCCGAGGGATCTCCCTGAACAAGGACGTTCTTTGTGCTCTCACGTGCTGCCTGGAAAGGCAAATTACTTGTATCTAGATTCCCCATGCACCCAGTATAACTTCAAATGGGTTGGAAAAAAAACAAGATTTGTAGAAGACGATTAAGCAACAATTGTTAGGGATTGCAATGTTAAAAAATAACCTGCAAGAATGAACTGTACAGCAAAACAAAATGCAGGGAATATGTGCTTATTACATAAAACCCGATTCTGGGTAAAGACAATTTGTATGCTATACCGACAGGTGACATGACTCTCTATTCATTCTGTTGGACCTCAAGATAACTTTCAGAATTGAGGCATTACAGCATTAACAGCAAACCAGTACATACATTATTGAGCAAACTGCCCAAGGATACAAAGCTACCGGTCAAATCCTAAACTATGCCTATACCTTATCAGGGAATTCAGTTTGTTCAGGTCTTGTGAACTGACAGCATGCTAGTCCAGAGCAGTCTGTTGACTGCTACACAATTGGCATAGAAAAATGGAAGAGAGAAAAACTAATCATAAAGCTAAAGCAATACAGTCACTTTCTCTCTCTTGGAAAAATGGTGTTTAAAAAATGTGTTCAACACTGCTTCAGCATGTTACTTCTTACCTCCAGGTACTCCCCACAAAGTAACTGCCAACCTACATATTCCTTACTTCTCACAACTCGAGATCTTTTAAAAATTATCTTTTCCTCCACTCTTTCTATCACGTGGTTTTGCGGAAAGAGTAACATGCATTCTACATTGTTCACGAGTTTGGGGCACAACACTGACTTTACAGCAGCAGTTTGGATCCTATGGTAAAAGTTTGCTTACAGTTCAAATGGACGACCTCCCTCACCCGAAAGAAAATTAAAAAAAGAAAACAACAACAACAACAAAAAAAAAAACCGAACACATAAGAACAAACAACATCAGGAATGAAAATTGATTAATAGTCCAGTATTTTGTCAGTTTGTTTCAGATCAAATCATTAAAAAATGTCACATCTATGTTGTAACACTGCTTTCATTGCATGCTGTGTGTGCTGGGCTGTTTGTACAAGCACATCACAGCTTAGATTGTTCACTTTGGCTTCATTCAGATTTAACTAAGTGAATGTCTGCACCGAGCCTTTGGAGAATCTTGTCTCTGGAAGAATAAATGCAATAAAAGCCTGTTTTCTGTAGCTGCAGGCGCTTAATGTCAAACCATGTTATGTTGCACCACACAGCAGTGACAATTTCATTTTAATACATGGGGCACATTTTAACAAGCCAAAGCAGTCCCTGCAAAGAACACAATATATAAGCTACCAAGTGAAAGAGACTCAGTGCACTTTGTGCATGTAGTGTGGGAAGAGAATAAAAGTGAAACCCACAGTGTTCTGGGATAAAAAGGCCATCATTCGAAAAGCAGCCTTAGAAAGAATGCATACATTTTCTTCTCAAGTTTCACAATTAGCAGCTCTCAACTTCTATTGCTAGCTATCTGTAATCTGGCAAACGCTTCACTTGAAACCAACACTAGCATTATCAACTCAGTTTGAAAAGGCAGTGTAATAGACAAAGCCGCTGATACACGCTCCCTTCAGTTGTGCTGCTGAGGAACAATGGCAGCTGTCCCTCATCTCCACCATCCCAGTGAATCCCTGAATACTCTCTGAAGCAGCCCGGTGGGGCAGGCCTTCAGCCTGGCAGTTCTGCAGCCATCAAGTGACTGGGTCTGTGCCTATCCCCTGTAGGGACACGTAGGGATGAACAGTAATTTCTACTTATCCAGAACACCTGTTTCTTAGGTAATCATCTGATATTTGCTGTTGCAAACATATCTGCATATACAGTGATTCCAAGATACCTCATTCTCTTTTTTATTTGCATTAGCCACGTAGACTAGCCATGCCTGGGAAGAGGTCCAATAGAAATATACTTCTGCTGGGTCCACGCTAATAAATTCTGCCTACTGTTTCTTCAAAAGCTCTGGCACTCTGCCGTAGAATGTCTAGAAACTCGAGGGAGGGGGACAACATACATTTTTTTCTCATGAGTTTATTAATCTTCTTGGAGAGAGCAACGTTTCAAACTTTGTAATGGTACAGAATGCTATCTAGCAACACTACCACTAACAGCAATGTTACATTTTAAAAGCTAATCTCTAGGGGAAAAGTTTCTTACAGAATAATGTCATTAGAGCGTAGGTAGACTTGGGGGAAGAGAACTTTTGAATCCATTTTTCTCACGGTGTTTTTTTGTTGGTATGTTTGTTTTTGTTTTCCACAATTGATGGAACAAAAATAGGCAAAATATAACATGTTGGAAGACTGATAAAAAATTATGTTGAAAGATATGGCTACTCAACTTCTGCTGGACATGTAAGGACATCAGCTTAAGCTTTACATGAGGATAGAAATGTGCTTCTGATAATTCAGAAACTATTATTTTCAAACTCTTCATCAGCATGGTTTTGGTATTAAGGGACCTCAAAAAAACAATTTATGTTCAGATGCAGCTTGGATATAACTTTAATATATCTAAGTAATTCTTTGAGTCCAGAAATGCATTGTGGTAAAAAATTATCAAAGCCACAGGCCAGGTTATTCTGATATTTTTAAACATACAAATAATTACCAAAATAAACCAACAAAACAAGGATAAATATGATAATTGATTTTCAGTTGTATCTATATATATTTCCTGGTTCTGGAAGCTGAGAGATTCTCAAATACAATATAAGTAACTAGTCTGACTATATTTCATCCAAGTGGAAATGAAGTTCATTTAAAAAATACAAAAGGGAGGATGGTTCTTATGATATTTCTAGTCATGGTTTACAAATTTATGATGATACGACTAGTAAAACAAACAAACAAACAAACAAACAAAAAATGACTGGTTAATATTAGGCAAATATCACAACAAAATCATTTGAGATTCTTCTCTTACTATCAAACATTCATTTCAGATAGTCTAAAAAACTTGTATCATTCTCTTTATGTAATCCAGTGGTTCCAAAGTAGTCTTTATGTACTGTTACATGTGATGGACTACCTTCATCATGAAAAAATAAGGAAAATTGGGGGAAAAAGGTCTTACGAGTGTTTATTTTATTATAAAAATTGATGCAGTGCTAAAAGACAATTAAAAAATATATATATACAAGGAACATAATAATTCCATAATTATTGCATGTGAAATATTCAGTACTATGTAATCCATGTAATCATCAGTTAGCAGTAAAACATGGGTTTGTTTTATGCATGTCCTGTAGTCACTTCGCTTAATAAAAATAATGTAAATGAGAATAATCTGTGTGGTTTTTTTTTAATATCACATTTAAATATTTAAAGATTCAATTACTACTATCACATTTATATTACGACCAACAAAGAATAATGTTGTTCTCTTGTATAAATGATAGCAGAAATAATGCTTCTTTACTACTTAAGGCATTTTTCAAAGATGAAAATAAGTAGGTTGTTGCTGCAGATTGTCTGAAGAACTGAGGCCATTGTTTGAATACGCAACAGAGAACTCAGTTTCTTTAGTCTACCAATGAGAGGGGCAGTCTGATAAGGGTGCGTAAGACACTTAGTGGGGAGAATAAACAAAGTAGTTCCTTAATCTGGTTGAGAAAATAGTGATAAGAGCCAGATAAATTTAAATGATATATCAAGGAGAAACGTTTTACTGCAAGAAAGATGATCTATGGACACCCATTCTTTATTATGAAATTTCTTAGCACCCAGTCCTCCTTATACCCTACTCTTAATATCTTATTTATTTTGCAAACTTAAATCCAGATGACATAAAACTCTGATATGTCTGCTGCCTGTGACTTTACTTTCCTCTCTATTCAGGTACATTACATCCCCAACTTTTCAGCATGGTTGCTTCAAGATGTTTGTACTTGAAAAACTTTTATTTGGGAAATACCATTCCCTTTCTCATTTGCAGGAAGATATATTTTGTCAACTTCTCCTCATTTCTCATAAATACTGTCTTTTACCAGCATGTCTTGCCTGTATATTTTTCATGTTCATTCCTGATTGCATGAATAGCAGGATCATTGTCTACAATCACAGTTAGATAAACAAGTTCTGCAAAAACCACCCCAATGATGACAGGTAAGAATGGGGGCATATGGTCTATCCATGCAGCATGGCCCATTATGTGCAGCGGACCCTTCTGATCTTCCCTGCACAGAGTCACAGAGCTTCCACTCCATAGAGAAACGTGTTTACTTCAGAAGAAAGCAGATGCAACTGAATGATACCTACGTTATCCTGAAAGATGCACAGCTTTCGTTGAGGAAAAGAATATAAAAAGTAAAGGCTTGGCTCTTTCATTTTGCTTGAGTGGAAACTGGAACAGATCCATTCCAACTGAAATTCACACAAAACATCTATAAATAGAATAACGATCCTGTGGAGCTCAAAATTTCAGTTGCTGAGTTAAATACTGTTTCCAAAGACTAAATTTAATACATGTAAAATGCAGATAAGCAGGAGATAAGTTTAATAAAAAAAAACATTTGCTGGCAGAGAAAAGCATCCCTTTGGAAGCTCCACCAAGAGAACAAGGCAGGGAAAAGACAAGAATAGAGTCCAAGCTCCAAAGGATAAAATGGGTAAATGTCCCACTACAGATCCCTCTGCTTTTTCACAAAGGGACATCATCATAATGTTAGCTTTTTGCTCTGAGATAATAGAGAAAGGTAATTGAGAATCTCCTGGGTCTTTCACTGGGAACAACATTATAACATGTTTTCATGGCAGTTTGTGTTGGACGATTTTTATCCTGTTACTGGAAAAAGAACTGTATGAACACAGAGTCATTTCTACCTAGTCCCTGTCTGATTTATGTTACAGTCTTCACAGTCTCAGGTTAAGTATTATACTGGTGCCTGCTAGCAGAGCATTACTTGACAGTCTGACTGCAAGCATTTCCATCATAAATTTCTGTTTTCAGAGGCTTATGACCATGTTGTAAAATGTCACTTGGGGTCTCAGTCTTGCAAGGTCATTTTAAGTTACAAGACAGTAAAGAAACAAAAAAAAAAGTTACTAGCTTCTAATTCTTTCTTTGCAATTTATCATTTAAAATGGCCTGTAAAATGCTTTCTTTGCTGTTCATTTGAGTGTGGTGGTACATGTATGTATGGTATTCCGAATATTGCCACCACTGTAGGGAGGTCACAAATAATACTTTAATGCTACTTCACTGTGGAGCTCTGAAACCCAATCTTTATTTCACTAATTCAGTGGCATCAGCAAGTCTCTACCCAGGGTACACCACAATGCCTCCCTGCCCCCTCCTCCATGTTCCTATGAGTTTTTCAATTCAACTCACAGTACCTAGGGCTTGAGTCATGAAAATTGCTCAGCTAAGTCACCTAATGACTCCTAACTTTCCCTGTTTCTTCACCTATAAGTGATTCATGCTTATTTTTCATGTTATCAGTTCCCAGTAACATATTTCCTGGGATCCTGCCTTGTCTGTGCCTCTCTGGAATTTGCATCTCCATGAAAGCACAGACTCATGCCTGGCAATATTCTCAGGGATGTACAGAGTCTACAAAATTTTTGTCTAGATTGCAACACCAGATGGAAATGTAAGGATTTTGAAGACATATGCTCATCCCATAGAGGTCTCCAGCATTATGCAGGGAGGCTTTTTGATGAAAATTTAACACTGCAGGCATTGGAATATCATACAGATACCACATACAGTCTTTGGGGCATGCTTGGGATTTCCAGTTTCATCCAAGATATCCAATTATAAAGCAATTTCCTGGGGAAGATGTAGGATTTGACAGATCATTCTTCTGACTGAAAGTAGGAATGATTCTCATCATATCTGAGCCTGCACTACTGTCCCAGATGATGGATTTGTTCAAGTTAAATTTATAGCACCTTTTAGAACACCTTTTCAATCATCTTCAATTAAACCCTTGAATAAGGAAGAACAAAGCATTTCCATTCTTCACAAATGTATCCTTAAACTACCTGGATATTCTCTATCCCCTGGTACTGCTGATGCTTCTGTGCCTCCAAAGCAGCACCAGCAATGATCCCTAGAAATCTTCCTCCAAACAGTCCTTTCATGTTTGCTTTCATTTAGCAAAACATTCCCACTACTTTGGTACTTTGATTGTGTTACTTCTGTATTTCTTCTGACATTTAAATAAGGCGTTCACCCTTTACAAATCTGTGGAGAGACAACTCTTTCAGCACATAGAGTTACCTCTTTGTAACATGACATCTTCAGGATGGAGTTGACTATTCCCCTCCGTGCTCTGGGCACCTTCCGCTACTGAGTATCTCCAGCCTAAGTCCAAGACCTCTCTCTGATCTGCTATTTATTCTCACCAACAACATTGTTAATGGCTAGTTCACACAGCTCAAATCATAAGAGATGACACGGCAGCTTTAGGATATCTCAAAACAAAATAAAAAGAAATAAATAAAAAAAAGCCTTCAAATCCAGTTGCTTTGGTTTTTGCTTACTTCTTTTTCGCTTGCTTCTTTTGAGGATTAAGGACTCTGCGTTCACTTTAAGCTCTGGGGAATCCACTTACACTTTCAAATGAAAGATCAAGTGGCGGAGCCACTGAACAGCTCTTGGCAATAGGGATTTAAGAGAAAGATTGTGGTGAAATCCTGTGTGAGGGCAACGCTGCATCATTCCCTCTTTCTACAAGAAATCTCACAACAGACTGAGCACAAAGCTTCTCATCTGCACCTTCTTATTCCACATTCCCTGCTTATAGAAAGCATTTCTCCCTGCTACTCTACCACATTTCTCTTGCTGCCATGTGACTGGCTGTGTTCAGCTCCAGCTCTGCTCACTAGTGTCAGCAGATGCTCTGTTAGCAGCAAGGTAGCCCTGCCAAATGGCAGCTTCCATAGTGAGCCTGGAGCTGGGTAGTACCAGCCCTGAAGTGCAAAGCCAAGGAGAGCAGCAAGGTGCAGGTGGGAGAACAGAGGTTACATCAATTCCCTTCAACAGGATGAACTTCTGTGGAGCCACAGCTGGAATCCAAAGTTACACTTCAGAGGCCCCTTGCTAATAACTCTCCTCCCAAAATCTCTCCCATGTTATACCTGGGCACAGTTGTGTTCAAGCCACAGTGAGACATTCTAGAAAGTTTCAAGAAAATCCATTCTGCTGCTTTTGAGGAACAGAAAAGAAAGAATACTTCAACAGCATAGAAGCAGCTAGTTTTCTTGTGTGTGTTTCAGAAGAGGCTGAACTTTAATGTGGACAAACATAAATCAGAATGCAGATCTTAGAGTTTGATCCAAGGACACGTGAAGACTCTCGGATTATAAATGATAAAGTAGCCACCTGTAGTACTATGAAATTGCTAATCACACACACTTTGGAGAAATATCTGAGAATAATTGTTTACAGGAAGTCTTCACTTCTTGAAAAAGTCTTTGCTTTTTGGAAATACTTACTTTGACATTCACTATTCACCTAATTGGGCAGAGTTAAAAAGGGATTTTTAACCTTCACAGCACTTAATTAATAATTTTGATCCATCCAAATTAAGAATTGCTGGGTTCTAGTGCACACAGAGTTGACTTCTCCTGAGCTCTCGTGGCTCATGTAGGAGCTGTGGGAAGGCGTTTTCACCAGCAGGCAGCTCCACTGTGGCAAGAGGGCCCCAGCCAGAAGATGCAACAACCAAGATCACCCTGGGTTGCTGATCAGAACTTCTAAAATCTTATCCAAGCTGAAATACAGCTGCCATTCCCGAGATAAACCCTATTAGTACCAACACTCTGTGTACTCACAGTGTAGGTACACTAGAATGAAACCCTCATAACTACAGGCTAAGCTAAACGAATTCATCTCTTCTGAGTGATATACAGTAAAATGATACCAAAGAGCACGTTATTACCAAAAGATCAAGTAGTCATGCAATTACAGATTGTACTGGTAATTCTGCTGAGACAAGAGTCAGCATACAGCTGTAGTTACACATTTTAGGATTAACTCTGTCCTCAATCAGGGTCAGGAAGATCTTTGGTATACTTCAACAGAGCAAAGTTTTTACTACTCTGTCATTTGCATGATGAATTACAAAACCTTCATCTTAGCACATGGAAGGCTTTTTGAAATGTTACATTATTAAACATGTTTTCACAAACAAATTCAATTTTTGAAATGCAAGTTTATCCATGAGTTACACTAATTTAGACTTAGTGAGCTAGAAAGATTCACATTATTATCTGCAAGAATGCATAAAGAACAGTGTGCCCTCTCTCAGTGTAAATGTTTTGCTTTTATCCATGTGAATTCAAACAGGGTTATCTTAACACTATTTGCACATGATAATCTCTCACATCAAGGACAAAGGTAACACTACAATGTCACTTATCCAGCATGCTGCCTTTTTATCGTACAGTACCCCATTTCACTGAGTGGTGTTATGACACTAACATAAGCGCCATGATATGCCAAGATATGGCATACTTCAAAAAATTCAAAAGACAACTAAGTCACTTTGCCTCCTCTACAAAGGACAGTGTTATGAATAGTCTGTACAAACAATGATTTGGGGTTTTACTTTAATTGTTATTTCTGATTTTTTCTTTCAAAGCACAAGAATGATTTACAGCACAGTTGTGGGGGGGTTTTATCTTCTTATTTGCTTTTTCAGTATCTTTCTATATACAGCTCTTCATTCATTAGCTTTTCAAAAGGAAACTGTTTGATTTAAGAATGTTTCAAGCTGTGGAGAATCTGTGTAAATATTCATTGAGAGTAAACACTGAAACTTGGCTTTCTATCCTGACAGTGACCCACATGGAAGTAACGTGCTGCTCATTCTGTCTGAACTCCTCTGACAGAGCATGTTAGATACAACTATTTCTTCTTAATCTCTTCTCTTAGGCTTGAGATTTTTTTTAGTTCTTAAGGAACCTGTGGATTTTTTTATATTTTATTATTTTATTTTTTTTCAGTTATAGTCCCTTCCTATTGCTTTCCAACTGCTAAATTTACTTTTTCTTGTTTCAGTGTTGCTGCTAAACATTTAAACAGTATCTATTTCCATATACATACATACAATGAACTAATTTTTGGAGAAATGAAATGAGCATCCTTCTGCACTGGTATTCCTCAGCTCAGTGGAAAGAACAGATGCACAATCTGATAAAGGTACTTCTTTGCATTTTCCATAGCTATGAGGCTTTAGAGTTATGAAGTAGACAGCATTTGCAATGGAATAAAGCCAAAAAATATACATAAATCAAGTAAAGGTTTCACCTGGCAAAGCCAACTCCTCTGCTGACTCCATTTGCGTCTCTCAATATTCTGGTGGAAATGACATGTCCAAAAGGTTTCAGCATGTTCTCCAGTTCCTGCTCATCCATGGAAACAGGTAAATTTGAGATGTATAGATTTGTGGGATCTTGCTCTTGTTGCTGTGACAAAATGAGAGAAACAGCCTCAGTTAGACTCAGCAGAACATAATAGCTTATTGCTTCTGCAATGAGGGCTACTCATAATAAGACCAAGCCAAAATAATTACAGCTGCACTAGAAGCGAAGCTGGGCAATCTGTTTACGATGACAACAATTTTTGCCAAATTTCTGCAAACTCATGCATGTGCTTAACTTTGTGCGTGACTGCTCTTACTGAACTCAGTGACACTAATCATTCATAGAAAATTATTCTCATGAACAAATGTTCTTGGGTTTGTGTCCTAACTTAACAAGCAGATTGTGAAGAAAACATCATTTTCATAAATGTGCTCACTGTTAACATGAATAAATAAAACCCAGCACATGTTTTCAGCAGATGTGCTTTTCAGCCTGCAGACTTCCCATCCAACCTGTCCATCATCAGCAAGGTTGGTTGAAAACATGAAATGTTTTCCATAGTATCTTTTCCTTCTTTTTGTCCCCATCGTAAGTGGTAGGTAATACTCAGCAGGCTTCAGAGGCATGACAACTTAATTTTAGTTAGTGCTTAATAAACAAAAACATAAGATACAATCCTTATGCTATGCAGCAAGCCAGGCAATACATTACTGAACAACATCTTCAGAGATTGGTTTATTTTTGTTTTACTACACGTTTCAATGGGCAGAACAAAAATCTTCTCTTTTAACCATGAGATGTATATGACAATAGCATTTCCTATATATATACATATTATTTTTCTTTTTTTCCCTAGGAGGTGTCCTGAAATGGGTTAAACAATCTTGCGGCAGTACTACAGCTTACACTGAGGAAATAACACGCAGTCCTGAAGCCATCTGCCCCAGGTCAACTACACTGGAATCAAATTAAACCCCATTAAAAGCAGTGCTGATGCATCTTGTCAAACAACGAATCATAGGTCGTGTTTCTGGAAGATGTATGAAGACAGAACAGAACCAAGATGTCTGCCCTCTCCCTGCCTTACACACTCAAGGCTTTGCAAAGAGAAGCAGAAATCTGAGTTTCAAGCTGTGATTCACACAGCCATCATTTCACGGATGACTAAACACAGTCCAGGTTAATGAAAATCCGAAGCCAAAGAAAGTATTCAACTTCACCTATGCAAGGTGTAAGGGATATTTCAGGCCTTTTGGATGAGAAGAAAAGCTGGAAATGGGTATGCCAAAGGGCGCAAAAACAGGATGCTTGCAGTACTTTTTTTACTGTATGATTTGGATCCTGATCTGTTAAGCCGGGTCCATTACCCATAAAACCACTCATTACCATGCAGGTTGAATCCACTACTGCTTTACAAAGCAGAAACAAATGAACAAAGTAGGCACATTTTCAAGGTTCTTTCCATACAACCATACTCATTACTACCATGTGTTATGATGAAGGGCAGAGGAGAGGAAAAAAAACACACACACGGGCAATGAACACAAACTGAGCTGAAGTCACAAATATAATCTAGAAAAACATGATTTCCCTTTTCCAGTCCTCTTCCCATGCAGCCACTCCCTTTTCTTTTTCACTGCAATTTACATGCATGCATGTCAGAAGGCAAGTTCTGCTCCAATCACGGGATGATTAGAGAGAGATCAGAACAGGTACAGCACTGACAATGCAAGAGTAATCGTGCAAATAGTCCTGGGGGAAGGAAAGCAAGAAAAGAGCTTCAGCTTATACTTTTAGCTTTGGAAGGGGAAAAAAACAAAACAGAACAAAACAAAACAAAATCCCCCAAAACCTAAATGTTTTCTTTTTCCCTCTTTTATTTTTATTTATTATTATTATTATTTTCATCCTCCTCCTTTTCCTTTTTCCAACTATTTTAAGATTTATTGCTTGTTACTTTGTTTTCCCTGCACAAGTCACAAGAGGGAAAATAAAAGGAAAGATATAGCAGATTAGGAAGAGTCTTCATTGTTACTAAACACTTTGAAAATGTGAGCAATGGAGGCAACTAAAGCAGAGGCACTGTGGAAGAAAATCAAAGCAATGTGGCTTGCAATTCCATTAGGTGTAGTTTTTCAGAGATGATCACAATATTATGCAAACCTGTACAAGTTGATTGGTTAAGGGCTTTGATTCATTGACCAATCAGTGTTCAGGGACTAACATCCCTTGTCAATATTAAGAAAAACCCAGCAGTATTATGCAGATGAGATCACCATAGCCAAAGGACAGACTAAAAAGGAAAAGGCAGTGTTATGCTTCAGAAGCTGAACAACTTCCTTTAGTTTCACTGAAGCAATTCATTCCACTTGAATATTAAAATGAGAACTTTTCTTTCGACTACTCAGTTTTCAATCTGTGGCAAACAAATAAAATAAGTAAGAGCTGCCACCAACGTGTCTCACATCTGGAGTAAGAACACATAAGCCTTTTAACCGTGTTAGAGATTTAATGCTGTTGTTTTAAATATCCATGGAAAGTTTAGCTACACTTTGAGGATGAATGAAAGGCTAGCAGGATGCAGTCACTCTCTCACAAGGATTTACCAGTCCTATCTTTTATCAGCGTAATAAACAAGAGCCACAAGCAGAGAGACAGATGAGGCCACTCAAGCTACCTCCACAATACAGCAATATTTTCAAAGAAAGGGGGAAAAAATCCATGTTATTTTTCCTCACTATACAAATATAACATTTAGAGAAATACTCCTTTCTTTTGCAGAGAAATATAACCCCAAAGAAACCATATCTTATACCACAAACTGAAACAAGACAGAAAGCCTTCTCTAGGCAATGAAGCCCAGTAAAGCGCGTTATGTGTGGAGCTAAGTACACATTACAAGAGCAGTACAGGACCTCCTGTTCACAGTGTAGCTGCAGAGTTTCTCAGGTTGAAAGGCAGGCATCCTACTGTTCCAAGTGTGCTTACTGGCTGACAAGATGAGCCTAACCAGAAACGTGAATGTAAGCACCCCGCAAACTACCCTCCTTTCATCATTTAAACTAGGCTTCAGTCAGGTTTCTGTCTACAGTAAAAGCCCACATCCCAGGGCTGCAGGATGGGTGGGCACAGTTGTGTCTAAACCAACTCGGCATGGCCAAAGCTCTCCTTGTTACATTTAGCTTGCACTATGACTTTTAATCAGATGTTAAAGAACGACTCCTTCTACTTCAGAACTCCCATTTATTATTGTGTCCAAACTGACCAGCCATCACTATCAGCTCTGTTCTCAAGTGAGACTGCTGAGGCTGAAGTTCATCATCACTTCAGAACTACATCTTAAGCCTCCTATATTTCGTATAGGAGAGCGAGGCTGGGCAGCAGAGAGCTGTACGTCCCATAGACACCTCCAACTGGCTTGGACACCCCACATTCGTCACAGTGGGGCAATAAGCAAAGTGCAGTAGAGTCCCTGCTGCCATTGGGGTTTTGCAGTCCCTGCCCCTCTCCACCAGGACACCAGGCTTATCTCCAGGTGACAAGAGCGCTCAGAGGAAGCAAACACACAACTTGTAGATCCCTTCCAATCTAAGCCATTCTACAGTTCTGCAATTCTTGTTTTTCTGGACCTCATGCATGAAACACTGCTATTTAACGTGTGCAAAGCCAGGCCAAACTGCTGCTTTGAAGGAAAGGGGAAGGCATCTCTGGAACCTTCTGCAAGTGCCAGCTGCAAAGATATCATTTTTAATGCATGTAAAGTTGCAAGAGCAGTCTCAAGGCACCATTAGAAGTCTGCTTCCAGCCATTCTCACTGAAGTTCACCTTTCATACAGTCTTTCACTTAAGAGCTCAAGGAGTGCCACACTTCCCAAGGACAGCTTGCACTTGCACTGAAACCCCACAAAAATGGGGTATATCCATCCCAGCAGCCCTAGCCCTTTGAAATCTGGACTTGGCCTCACACCACAGACCGAGATCTTTCAGGGTCCTGGCACAGGCGTGCAGGGTGCCTCAAAATAGGTCATCAAGGAAAAAAAAATAAATAAAAATAAAATAAAATAAAAATGAAATGAAGCCAATTAAATCTTCTCTCTAGCCAACTGCAGAGGTCTTTGCAGCTCCCTTTGCTCCCATCCCAGCCTATTTCACTGTCTTCACTGCCCAAATACTGCAGCTGCTCTAGAATGTTAGCTTCAGGGACACTAACTACAAACACACAAAGCTAGGCCATTCTTGCTGAGGGTATGCATGTTAGAAACTCCAAAACTAGCCAAAAACATGGTTTAAAAGTGTGAGTACTGCAAACAAACAGAAGGTTAAACCCGAGTTTTTGACTAAGTCCCAGCATCAGAGCATTCCCAGCATTCAGCAGCAGGCATCTTGCTGCAAGGCTCTGAAGTTCAGCAGTCAGGAACAGTTGTACTGGGGAAGCAGCCAGAAATTTTGCCTTTCAGCAAGAACTAAGTCAGTCACTCAGCTCCCAAGACTTGTGCCAAAGAGACAGAAGAAGTTTATAACGCAGAGGATTTGAAACATACTACACCAACAGCATATGAAACATACAAAACACAGCAGAGGGTGTGCTGGAGTTCCCAGTTGCTATTTCCTCCCAGATACTCCTTTAAGAAAGGACAGTGCTCAGATGGGACTTTCCCTCCCATCCTGAGATAATCTTTGGAAGCTGTGCATGAAAAGCTGAAGGAAGAATTTCAGCTGGTGTGAGGAGAGGCTAAGCCTCTTTACGTAGGACATACAGTAATGAATTCTTTAAAGACAAATGTAGGGAGGGGCTGGCAGCTTTTGGCTACATTATTTTTTCCCTAAGGAACTGAAACCTCTGGTCATCTCAGTGGATCTAGAAAACAAGAGTGGTTTATTCAGGAACCCCATGTACTAATTGTTTTAATTCAACCCAAGTTACTTCTCCTTGGTGCAGCTTGATCTAGGAAGTTAAGCACTGATTATTAGTTCAAACTATTCCTTTTCAATCTTCCAAAATAACTTTGGGGAGCGTATAAGAAGATAGCTTTGTTTTCTGGATGTGTGGAAGATTCTTAAGTCTTCTTTGTAAAGACACACTCAATATTTATATTCACAGGATGCATGTTTTTCTTGTCTCTACTAAATTGAGACATCATCACATTAATATTGATGCAGATCAATATTACAGATTATTTTAGAAGCATGGTCACATCTTTATGAACATTTTATACCTGAGTTCAAATCACTCCCAATTCATATTTCCCTCACACTGATTTATCTCTTCATTATGGACAGCTCTCAGATCTTAAGGCTACACATGCCACTTCTCTCCTTTATAGACCTGCACTGAACTTCCATCTAGCCCTGAATATAAAAACACTTACACCCTTTTTGTCACCTATGTGGAACCACGTATACAAAACCAGTCCACTTACGTGCAAACATTTATATGTCATTTTGAAAAATTTCTGGTGTTTGCATTTTGAAACTGTAGTTACATTCGTAGCATTGGTCTCTTATTCAATTTATGACATTGGTTCTTAGCTGGGTTCTATGTAAGCAACTGAGCTTAAATGAAATTCAGAGGAAACACGTAATATCTCCTCAAGGTGATTCACATTCAATATCTCTTCTTATTGTTTTATGACTCTCTCTCTCTCTATATATATATATATAGGTATAGGTATTATAGCTCATGAGAACTTACCAGAACACCTGGAATAGAAATTTCCTTGAAAGCTGATTTGATATGCATTTGCCTGGGTTTATACATAAAAAGCAATGAATTAAAAGATGTTTTTTCCCCCACAGTTTTCTGGTTTTCTACTATTTATTCCTTAAAGTTAATATAGCATCTTTTTGTATGTATGTGAACAACGCCTGGCTTTCAAGCAGAGCATTTACTACTGAATCTATAA
The DNA here is from genome assembly GCF_054131305.1 of Coturnix japonica. NCBI lineage: Eukaryota > Metazoa > Chordata > Aves > Galliformes > Phasianidae > Coturnix > Coturnix japonica. The sequence continues at coordinate 103,201,095 of NC_140664.1, forward strand.
TTCAGGTGTTTAACTACAGATCTAGCACTTAATTTCTGCAGGCAACATTTAGCCAAGTTCTTTCTTCCTTGACCTATTCAAGCATGACAGGATTCACCTAACTTAGTTATCTTAGATAGGATTAATGTCAGCTGCTGGAGTGAGAGTTAAGGGAAGGTTGCTCCAATTGCACTCCTTTGAAATGCTGGCAGGAAGCCCAGGGAGGGCTGGACATTGATATCCTTCCAATGTATGTCCGCGTGGCTTCTGTGAGGCCATTACTGCAGTGACACAAGGTATACAGGACTCCAATGCAGCTGCCAGGGTTTCTTTCCACTTTTTATTGGCTTATTTGCTTTCCTTTCTGCAGGCACATTTGCAGCTGTAGAGGCAACTAAATCAATGGCCCCTTAGCTATTGATCCCTGACTGGTCACCCGCTCATAGTGTGCAGTACAACAAAAGGCTTGCAAGACTGTGGAGAGAACCTAAAATTTACATGGATTTTATTAGCACTCTAAGTACTAATAATCCAGTGGACACAGAATAAGGAAGTGGGTAAAAGTGGCGCAGGTCTTATTCTCAATATTCCTTCCAAAGACCTTTGCATGTGGCCCTGCCTCAATCACCAGCTACCTCATCAGCTGAGACTGTGTCTAAATATGAGAAGTTTCAAGGGGAAAGTACTGCAGAGCAGAACACGTGGGATATTCAGAGGCTTATTTTCACTTAGGGACCTTCAAAAGAATGGGGATGTTTTCTGATGGCCCTTCCATGGCTCTAATACCTCAAGATATTTAACATTCTGGGATGTTAAATGTCTTTTCAACCCTGCCACATCTGCTTCATGGTAGTCACTGCGCCTTTTAAGATCAAGTGCTGAAAACAAGCTTAATAAATTTCTTCCGTACTCAGCCCTAACCAACTTTCACATTGCCATGGTTTACAATTTATTAGCCACTTCGTTGTTTCACAGTGCTGCAGGACAATAGCCCTCAGCAGCCTCTGCATAATTATGCAACTATTGTACAGCAATAATTAAGGCCAATCCATCAAGCATTATAAATATATCTAAAACGAAAACTGCAGCATACATTTTCTGCATAAGCTTGATTGTCAACAAGTCAAGCCAACAGCTTGTTGACAATGTAGGGATGCTTTCTGAAAAGACAGTGGTTCCGCACATGAACACATTTGTAAGTGCTATTCTGAAGAAAACCATGTTCCCAGTGATTTACAGAAGTATTTCATTCTTATTTGCATAAGTAAATTTGAGCACGTCCAAGCTTTACAATGACCAAAGAAAAGAATTTCTGCCACAAGGCCCATTATGTGCGAACATTTAATCAGAAAAGAGAGCTGTACTCAGGCAGATGGGCTTAACTGTGCCATAGCTGTAATGCTCCGTGTAGTTACTTTTCAAACAAGGTATAGGTTAACATTTGCTCTACTAAATTTTGTCAGAAAATTGCAAACAAGCAAATTCCTAAAAACCGTGACCTATGAAGAGAAAAAGAACACGTATTGTAGGAAATTATTTGCCACAAATACCTGTATCAGCTCCACAGCAAAGCATTACAAGTACTGTTTTAATTAAAACCATGAACTTTAAAAAGAGTTCACCATTTATATATGCTCAGGATTTCTTCTCACTGTGCAAACTATCAGAGTGCTGTGCAGCGCTGTATAAGCCGGCATCAGCTTTCTCTTAATTAAGTTTGTTCATGGGCAGCACAGCATTTGCTAAAACTAAATATTGCTGGAACCAAATTGTTATTGGTCTGTCCACCACAGAGCTGCTGCAGAACTTTCCATCACACATTTTATCTGCCAACACTGATTTGATTTGCCCTTCATCTTGGGAAGCACATATGGACCTGAGTCGCTATGGTTTCCGTCTTCAGAGCACTGCATAAGATACATGGTACCTTCTTTTATTTGCACAAAATGCAATCCTAACCAGAACTATCAGAGACTGATATAAAAACCCATTTCTCATACTTGTGCCATTTATGAAGTGAGATTTTTATAGCTCTTTACTTTTTAGTTTTCTTTGAAACAAATTTCCACAGTTTCCACATTGTACAGTGCACTGGAGCCAGAAAGACAGCTCAACCTCTGCTAAAGTCATTGCGTCACTCAAGCTCCAAAGGTGTTCAGTTGCCTCCTCATTCTCTTTTGTATGGTTTCAATGACAACACTGCTGTTTAAATTGCTGTTAAGTGAGAATCAATTCATTACCCCAGATTACTTTAAGACTGTCTATAACAATTTTGAACAACACTACGTAATCACTGTGCCATGAACCCCAGATTAGAAACTCAGTGATGACCTCTGGAAGCAAAAGGCCAATTTGCCAGATGAGCTGCAGTCTAAGCTTAGCACCTTACCTATTTATTTTTGTCTTGTCACTGACTTAGTCCTAGTGAACTCAAGACATGATGTCTTATTGCAAGTTAGACAATATTGCATTGAGTATGTTTATTTGCCTTGTACTGTTCTGGGTTAATAACACACTCACTGATTGATGTATATTTTCCAGGACTTTCTTACTGATATTTAGACAGGTGCCAAGTTCTTTGTGCCTTCACAGAGTCAACAAATCTTGCAATTTAACTCCTACTATTCACATTCTCACATAAGTGTATTTTACATAATGCTATCCCACAGAAAAGGTGCATTTGTTTGTGTGTGTATATACTTACATAAAGAAAGAAAGAAAAGGTCACAAGAGAGATTATTTGGTTTGCAGAGGACACAGCATGCAATCAGAGAATAGTATAAACCTCTCATTATCAATAAATGAGGAAGGAAAGCTAATTGTAGCTCAAAGGCCATATACACTAATAAATAAATAAATAAATAAATAAAATTAAACCTTAACTTCAAATGCAGATAAAAAGATCTTAAAACTATGCACAAACCAAATCCAACTACCATGAATTACTGTGATTATTTGGTATTTTGAAGGACACAATATGCACAAATCTGAGCTGCTTAATAGCCCTTCTTACTTGAGTTACTAAAAAAATAAATGTAATTTATGTAATACTAGGGATGCCAATTGAAATGCAGATTTTTTATGTAGAAATGTTCAGAGCAAAAAAGTCCAATCATAGTTACATTTAAAATGGAAAATCACAATTATTTTTGTTCTCCTTAAAATGATAATATTCCCTAATGTCTGAAATAAACTTGTAGGGCAAACAGTATAATATATAAATATATATATTTCATGAAATCTACAGTTCTCCTTAGCATAAACTGAACTGAACTGAAATTATAGCAGCAGATTCCAAGATGCAGGAATTTTATAGAAAGCAATGAAGACTCTTGGGTGAATAATTCAAATTATTGCAGAATTTCTAGAAGAACTCACTATTTTACTACATACGTTCATTACGGCAGCAACTCTCCAGTCATGGTCCGGTAACTGCTGCAGCTGTCTAAGCTGGGCTATTTTCTTACCTCAAAATTTCAGGCAGAATGTCTCTGTCCAGTAACACTGGACCAAGAGGATTACAAATGGTGGTGGAAATACATGTTTTTTTTCCCTAATTTCCCTCAAGACACAACAATACCAATTCCTTGGTGCAGGCAGAATCCAGCATGCAGAGGACAACTTTGGGTTCCTCAAACTGAAGATGTAAAGATGTAAGATAAGTCTGTCAATAAATCCTTCCCATTTCATTTCTGGAGATTGTGCTCCCACAGGTTGTCTACTGCTCATCGAGCTCAGAAAAGGAGGGACTAAATATTCCTACATCAGAGGAGTGTGATGAAATCCATCCCTACATCCAGAGGGATGGATTTACTGTCTGTTCTTTCAGTGGCCACAGATATGCCATAATGAAGCAGCACGTGCAACCAGTACTTGGCCAGGGTAGCTTTAGGACTCTCTATCCACTGTTTCTAGCAGCTGTTCTCCCAGCGGACAGAAGTATTTGCTCTGTCATGGCTTGATCCTTCTCTAATTGAATTCTAAGTTCACACTGATCTTACTTGGCAGGATCAGAATCTGTGTTTAAAAAATATTTTCAAAACAATATTCACATAGATTTATAAAGAAAAAAAAAACAAGCAGATGTTCTTCTTCTGATGTTTTTCATGTATTTATTGTTTACCTTCATTTTTTAATTTTTTTTAATTTTTTTTAATTTTTTTTTTTTTTTTTTCGTTTAAAGCTGCCAGCAAAACAAAGACTAAACAGATTTGGAATGTTACACGTGCTTGGGTACATTCCCCACAGGGTTAAATTATTGTCCACACTGCATCTATTTGTAGATCAATGGGAACTTTTGTGTTTTTGTTCAGAAGCTTCTCTAAGCTGGGGCTAACCCAGGAAACTGAGATTTCTTCATGTAAAATTCAAAGGCTTAGCATTTAACTGTCTACACTTGCACTGGAAAAAGACTGCAGCTACTATTAATGGTAGTAAATTATCAGCACTGGGAAAGTATTAGAAGCTTTAAGAGGACTTTTTGGGACAGTATAATGCTTTTTAATATTTGACCTATTGACCCAAAGGCGAATTCAAGCAGCACACAGATCCCATGTGATTGCTTGTGAAGAAAACTGAACACTTTCTTTTGTCATGTTTTACGTTACTTCCTATAAACCATAAATGAAGTCAGAATTTTCTTGTCTGGGAATTCCTGTTGGGATAAAGGTTGAGGTCTACTTACCCTGAGTCCACACAGACTGCTAGAGAACAGTTATTCATCTTGATGCACATGCCAGAAATGGAAACCTACTAGTCCTTGAGGATGCATCAATTTTCAAGGAGTCTGGATTTTTCTAACTATTACAGAAACTAAGGGAAAAAATCTACATAGACATCACTTAAGAAAAACAAAACCTACCATAAAGCACAGCCTTGGCAGTTTTATTTTGAGAAATCTGTATTTAACACAGATAAAAATACCGTTCCCTTTTAAGATCAGGCACAACTCACAAAGCACACACTACAGAAATAACTACATTCTACACAATGTTTCAAATATAGAAGGAGACCAAGTCATGCTTCAAACATGACAGGGGATGGTTATGCCTCAGAAGCATGACTGACACAGAAATGTCACATTTTCCCTGTGTGTGGAATTCCTGCTGCTGAGTCAGCAAGTCCCAGTGGTGGGTGAGAAAAAAAGGCCTTGAAATATTCATTTTCCACCTTTTTTTGACAGTGAGGAAATACTAGCAACTAAAGCAACTGGAGAAAGTGAAACTGTTTTTTAAAAAGAAGAAAATATTAAAATAGAACAAAACCCCATTGTTGAATTGCTGAACTACCTCACACAGAAGCAGCTGAGCTACCTTTGATGTTACTCATGACCTATGTCATGGGACTACTATGTATGTGAGGTTGAGAGTAGGATCCAAAAGCAGGTAAGCAAGGAAAACAGGTTAACAAAGGGGCTAAAGCCTTGCATCAAGCAGACATGGTTCCGTAGTACCACGGTTTCAGAAGTGATTGCACCGTCCTGCCACTAGAGAAGTCCACTGCACATGCAATGCTCAAGTGTGGGGTCTAGCCAGCAAGTGGACTGTGAGGAGGCCCAGGAGATGTAGGATCACTTCACTACCTTCTCTGACCTCAGTTGACCTGGGGCTGTGCCAAGCTCACAGGGAGCAGTAGAGACTACAGCTAATGAAGGAGGAAAGCAGAGCAATAGCAACGGGTGAACCACCATTCATGATGGCCACGGAACAAGGAGCAGAAGGGGAGACATATCATCAGTTTCCAGATGGACAACAAATGGAATAGGCACCAGGCATCTGTCATTCCTCATCAACCTCTCAGAAGATGGAGATAAGCAAAGCATTGAGGATTTCCTTCTCCACCACAAAACAAACAAACAAACAAACCCAACAGCATCAGTGAGGAAGAAAATATGATTTAAGGATATATTGTGCTTTACCTATGCTGAGAACTGGGATCTGAAAGGCAGAGTGAATCAGCTAGAGGTCTGTAGACAGCTAGGGGAGAATAGCAAATGCTTCTACTACTCCATAATGTTAAGTAAAAAATAATACAGAAAAAACAGTAAGAGAAACATTGCCCCTCTCTTGCCAGTCAATGGAAGAAGAGAGCAGAGGTAAGTTTATTATTCTTTGTTGTCTGCAAGGAATATTACTTCTGCACAAGACATGATGCAGCTAAACCTGAAAGTAGTCTATGAAATCACTCCCCAGAACCAAGGAAAGTGTGATGTTTTCAAGTGAGTTTTCATACAAACCTTCCATTAGTTTCTTCCATCTCTCCTATCAGCTAGAAGAGTACAGTTATCTGAGTTCTGAAGGCTGCCTCAAATTTTCCAAGCCAAGAAACTTTTCAACTTGCATATCAATATAGAAAACACATCGTCAACAATTTTACGCAGAACAAAGTAGAAAACCAACTCAGAAAAGTGAAAAAGTGGACCAAGGTGAACAACGTGTCCAGATCTGCCCACCTACAAAGGATCAATGGACACAAACTAATTTTAAGCCATGAGGCTCAACATACTCTCATCGTAGAGAAGAAAAAAGGAATTTCCTTGAGCTCAGAAAATTAATGGGAATGGGCATTTATGCTGCTCTTGTGGCAGAAGCAAAGAACATCAAGAAAGCTGATAAGCAAAGATGTCTGGGATCTGAAATGAAGTAATGCATGCAGTGGCCTGCAGCCAGCTGGCGAGATACAGCAGAACTGAGCTGCCCAGACAGGAGGCCACAAGCCAGAGCTGGCCACCGAGCAGCAGGGACAAGTTCAGAGGTATTGCTGAACCAAGTGTGCTTTGCTGTGAACCTGGTGCAGTTCAGCTCCTTTGTGATCAAGCAATCAAGAGACAAACAGTACTGGAAAGACAGAAGAAGATTTAAGACAACTGTACAGCAGAGACTGAAAGATACTACAAGTAGAAAGTCAAAACAGAGCACAATGCATAAACTGGAGTACTTGTGATTAGTTCCTATGAGAACAAGGAAAGGTAAATGTCCCAAGTCTTACAATTCTATTTTTCAATCTGTTTCAAGAAACTTGAACTCAGTCACCCTGCTTAGCACACAGCTGGTTGTGACTGCCTGCATATCACCAACTTGCTGCTTTCTACAGAGCTGACCTATGAGAAAACGCCCTAGTGTTCCACCAGTCAGCTCTCTGTGGCTTGTGCTTCTTATATCTATGTAGTATACTGGCTGTGGCTAACCATAGATAGAATCATATACTCACATATATATATATATATATCATTAAGGTTGGAAAAGACTTCTGAGATCATCTAGACCAACCATCAGCCCATTACCACGATGCTCACTAAATAATTTCCCTCAGTGCCACGTATTTCTTGAAAGCCTCTAGTGATGGTGACTCCATCAACTCCCTGGGCAGCCTGTTCCAGTGCCTTATCATCCTTTCAGGGAACAAACTTCTTCTAATATCCAACCTGAACCTCTCCTGGCACAGCTTGAGGACAATACCTTTCATTCTATCACCTGGGATAAGAGGCTTATCCCTACTTTGCTACAACCTTTCACACAGTTATAGAGAGCAAAAAGGTCTCTCGAGTCTCCTCTTCTCCAGACTAAATCCCCAATCCCAGTTCCTTCAGCCACTGCCCATAAGACCTGTTCAGAGCATTGTTGCTGTTCTCTGGACACATTCCAGGGCCTCAGTGTCTTTTATTGTAGTGATGTGCTCAAAACTGTACACAGCACTTGAGACGCGGCCTCACCAGTGTGGAGTAGAGGGACGATCAACTCCCTGCTCCTGCTGACTATTTCTGATACAAGCCAGGATTCCAGTGACCTTTTTGGCCACACTGTGTATGTATGCACCTGTATGTGTGTCAATATACAGATGTGATGTGTTAAAGTATGTAAGTGCAGGTCTATTTTACATATGCAACAAGTTATATTACACACATAAAAGTCCATTCCAGTTTAGGCATGCTTTCAACTTTGAAAATCTGGGTAAACAGATGTCTGTGTGTAAAGTCATCCAAGTTTATACCCAGACTTCCAAAAAAGGAGGAACATTTTCAATTATGCTTACATATATGTGAGTCTCTGTAGATATAAAGAAAGTATAGACACTTACTGTGAAAGTATAGACACGCATAGACACTTACTGTGCTTTGTTGGTGGCACGTTTGAATGTGATTAAATATATCTGTAGGTAAACATATTTTTATATACTTGTGTATATGCATAAGACATTCATATAAAAGATGATGGCTACATCAATCCAATAAATGAAGGTTCTTATTACCCCCTTTCTCACTTATAAATCATAAGCAGCTTTAACAACTTATTGCAGTAATAAAACAGTGAGACAAGATACGTAGGCATTTCTTGAGTCCCTGACTGGAAAGGCATTACAAAGAAGTCTATGAATCTTTCCAAATGCAGCTGAGGGCTGGTGACTAAAGGCAAAAGGGAACCTGCTACAGTAAACAGAGAGTGGTGCAGTCCTAGGGTCCATCTCCCAGGATGCTGAAAGCTGGGCCTGGTTCTTCCATAGGTCCTTAAATACCCAGAGTTGTTTCACTTTAGCTTTAGAATATTTTCATAATAAAAGAGGCAGAGTTAAAGAAAGAAGCTTGAGCTACTGTACACTTAAATGTTCTGGATTACCTTTCCCAGGAGCTGTACTAACAGTCTTTTCTTCAAACCAGCTGTGGTGAAAATCAAAGCTAAAGGCTTACAGTTGACCATTTTGAATTATCACATATACTTCACTGACATAGCAACAAACTTGAGTGAGAGAGAGCCACTTTATCATGTAAAATAGGAGTGCTTTTATCAGACACAGGCTCCTTCTACCACTGCTTGCCATGCTGATACTGACATCAGCAGTTGATGACAAATGGAATTTCACTCAGTACTTGGAAACAACTTTAACCATTTTGGAGGAGGTGAAATGCAGTTGCTCCTGAAGGGCTAGGACCAGAAAACATAATTTACAACATCTTTAAATGGATGTCTATGACACTGCAGTTTGCTTGTAAAGTTCTCATCATGACAGCAACAATTCCTGGTGGTAAAACACATACATCTGTGGATGTGTGTAGATATTTCACCAGCCACGTAAACACTTTAAACCTAGGGGATCAAACCCGATAGTCTGCAATCCTGAGAAATCTGTGCTCAGTTCAAGTTTGCTTGACAGACCAAGCGAACGTTGCATATATTCTGTGGGTCACTTGAGAAAACTAAAAACAAAACAAAAACAACTTTGTGTCCTAAGTATACAAGCTGGTATATTATGCCTACCCAAAATCTCTTGTAAACTCCTAGGCTTCCTGAAGAGAAAAATAAATATCCACTAGATCTCACCGAATAACCTCTCAGCTCGGTGTTGACTCAGTTGTGGATCTGCAGATCAGTGACTGTCGCAGACAGGCACACAGCCAGAAGCTGTGTGAGTTGTATTTGGCATTCAGGGGCTTCCTAGCCTTAGCCCCCCAGGGAGGGAGGGGATGAGGCTGGCTCACAGAGAAAAGTATCAACAGCCCTTGTAGACTGCTTGCTTTTTAAAGGAAATAGTTTCAAGTTATGTGACCTTACTTTTATAGATCAATCAACTTACCCCTGCTGGACTGCCTTTAACAGGCCCTAGAGATACTACATGGTGTTTCAAAAGATTGAGCAATTCCCAGAGAAAGAGTTAAGAAATAGAGACATTTGCATTTCTTCTGCTACTTAAGACCTAACATAATATTAGAGAGTTCAAAATAGTAAAGTGTGGTGAAAATATTTTGAGGGACTCAACATAATCAGAAGATCCTGTAGTGAAACAGGAAGAAAAAAACACCAAAACATACAACCAGATTTTGTCACTTGAGATACACGTGTAAACTCATATCCCAATATTGCTGAGCCTGCTGTAAATAATAATAATAATAAAAAAAATCCCTTCTTTTCAGTTCTGTCAACCCTGCCACACATTCTGTAAGTTCTAAAATTACTGTTAAGAAAAGCTACTCAGAGACTAAGCATACTTGAAACAAAGGCCCTGACTGCTTTGGGACAATTAAAGAGCAGCCTGGGTATATTAATCACAGCCTTCTGGGCCAATTCCAAATCAGGTAATTACAATCTGCCTACCTAAAATTCTCCCCAGAGTTTCAAATTATTTGTGATTTCCTTCCTATATAAAGTGTTGTTTAGCACAGACAGTAAAGACTAGTTTCATTCAAGTGATAGGTGAATGACCCACATTGACTATAGAAAACGTGTAAGAGCACTTTGGGATCCTTCAGGAAGAAGGACACTTACTATGTGGCCATTTTACAGTGCTTTTATTATTATAAGAGGAAGTACTTCTATCTAAATGTTTCTTCACACGCTTCTTAATAACAAAGGAATTCAGAGTTTGGTCTGTTTTTCTAAAATGAAATGAGGTTATTTGTTCTGTAAATTTAAGATGATAGATTTGAAATGCAAGCACTGTATCCCTGAGACGTTTTAGGAAAACATACACAACTTCTTCTACTTTGAAAACTATTCAGATCATTTGGTGAGCCAAAAAAAGATTAATGATTTATTATGGGGCTCATTAATCAAAAATTGTGTGTGCATGTTTTTTAAAGGACCAATTCCACTGTTCGAGTCAATTAGGTCCTCTAAAGCTATTACATTGGGAAGGAGCTGCAATATTACCAAGACTTCCTGCAATATTATTGAGACTTCCCCGAGTGTATTTAGACTATAAAATAAATGCTATTATTCAGGAGATACTGAATTGCTAAGCTTCTTAAATTTGTGCAATTGGGAACTTGAAGTACATTAAAATGCTGAAACTCATTAAGAGCCCTTTTCACAGCTGCAGAATAGTTGGCATTCATAACACTGCTCAGAACAATAAACCCTCCCCACACCTTTGAGCAGGGCAACTTCCGCTCCTCCAGCGCCACTTTAATGAATCACTGAGGCAGAACTGGTATCTAATCTCTTTGTCAACCTCCTCTGTCAAAAGAGAGAAACAAAAAGCCACAACAACACCAATATTCTGAACAGAAAAGCAAAATGTGTGAGCATACTGTACAAACGTTCCCCCAGCACAAAAACCTTACCTATCATTGATGCTTTGTTGGAATATAATTTAATTTTCCCCATTAATAACAAACAAAATACCTTCAGAAGCAGGAAAAAAAAAAAACCCAAAAAAACCAACAACAACAACAACAAAAAACAAACAAGCAAACAAACAAAAAAACCCACAACACTTTTTTCTTCCAAACCACCCACCAAACTGTGCCTGCATAGACGTGAGTTTTGTTCTTCTGGAACCAAAGCACAGGACTCAGCAGTTCTGCAGATGCAAAACTGCGTTTATGCGGGCTGTATTTGGTCACTCCAAGGGCTGAAAATGTCTTCCTGCTCTGGTCACCACAGGGCTGGATTTTACATCAGCCAAGTGTTATCCCAACAAACAGTCTGAGGTCCCAGCAAAGGATATGGTATGGATATCTCATACACGTTTTTTACGTAGACAGAGGAGCTGATCCTGGTGGACAGAAGTCAGCAGATTTCCAGACATCAGCAAAGCCACAACTGCATCAGGATCACCGATGCTCAACCTCACTCAACTAGAAGGCAGCTACATTGTAAATGCAAATGACAACAAGCCCTTCTCTGATCTAGGGGCAGCAATTTCTGTCTCCTCAGACAGGAAGTTCACAACTGCACTTGCATTACCTAAGGGTCTCACCAACCCAAAGGCAAGAAGCCCAAATCTTATCAATGACAGGGTGGCTCGGCCTGGCTTTTCCAGCTGGAGGACTTGTTTCCAAGTAAATTTCCATTGGGCCACCTACTGTGCTTCCTCTGGAATTTGAAAAACTGACAGAGAAATCCACTAACTGACCAAAAATTAAGTATGAGTAAGAGCTCTGGGAACAGTGACTCTGGAGATTTCACAAGATTCATTGTAAGCTTTGTGCTGGACAAACCTAAAAGAAACAGTCTTGGGACTAACGGTTATCCTTAAGAACTCTATGTGTGAGCTGTATCTGCTTACTGATTACTATACCCCAAAGCAAGAAGCGTACTGTCTTCCCATGAGGGGAAAATTATTCCCTTTACTGCTCTGAATATTTCTTAAAGAAATGCAGTATAGTGCAATATCAAACTGCTAAAGATGGCTACGGATTTCAGAACTGGGTTTCAAAGATTCAACACAAGATACTGGCATGCAGGATCACAGAATTAATTATGGAAAAAAAAGGGTTTGGTTCTGTGTGGGGGTTCCCATCAGCATCAAACAAACTCTGAGAAAGCAACAATATGAAGGAAGCTTCAAGTATGACAAAAACAAGGCATGTGGTTAAAAGCAAGAGATGCTTTGATAGGGTATAAACTGAGATGGTTTTGTTCCCGCTAACCAGAAGCTTAGCTCCAGGGTTCTGCTGAAGCCCTCTTGACAAAACACTATACGACTGCTACCAAAACCCAGATATTCTGTCACGTGTCTCCAATTTTTACTCTAGATTTTCAATCTGTAATGCCCGACTTGCACAAAGTGAAGAACACAGGACTACCTACAAGCTGACCAACACAAGCACATGTAGCCCTTAAACACACCATTTCCCAGCCACAGACTTGGCAGCAATCATCACCAGTGCATAGCTGTTGGCAGAAGAAGCAAAGGGAGAGAAACAGCAGTAGCAAATTCCAACTGTTTCCTGGGGGAAAAAACCCAGCAAGTAAAGGACAGTACCAGTTTCAGCTAGCCAGTTGACTGTGGCTTAGAAATCATTGAATCATAGAACAGCTTGGGTTGGAAGGGACCTTAAAGCCCATCTAGTTCTAATCCCCTTGCCATGGGCAGGATTGCCACCCACCGGATCAGGCTCCCTAAGGCCCCATCCAACCTGGCCTTGAATGCCTTCAAGGATGGAGCATGACAGCTACTTGCATGGGGAAAAGAAGGAATAGAAAGGAAGCCCTCCAAGTTTTTCAGCACATGATGTTGGAAGATTTTGCCATTTGTTTAGAGACACAGACTCCAAGGGGGAAAAAAAAAAACAAAAAGCATTTCATCCTTTATGTGCTTTGGGTTTCCTTCTTGAAATCATCTTACTCCTTCTATCAGATCATTTCAGGGCTTTCCTTCCCCTGTAACTTGAAGTACTTGAACTTTTGTCATGTTGTATTTTGTGAACACTTTAAAACAGAATGATAGCTTTCCAGCACAATCTAAAAACCAGTCTGAATTTATTTAAGCTAGGTTTTTGTTCTCCTGGAAAATAACATGTCCAAGAATTTGTGCAAGAAGTACTATTAAGCAGCTCTCCTTCTGCTGTGTGATCAAGTACACCTTCACTGGAGCGGTAATCTTATTTGTTTTAGAGGATGGTTCAGTATTTTTACAGAGAAAGGATCCTTCTGGAGAGATTTGTCTTCTGGAGGTTTTCTTAGGGTTTTTATTATTATTATTATTATTTTTTAAACACAAGTTATAATTCTCTGCTTTGTGCCTCAAATCATTATGTTACGTTAAAAATTATACATAACCTTGTACCACTGCAATTGAATAACACTGGGCATTTGGAGCTGAAGGTACGTAGTTGCACTTAAAGCTAATTGCTAATGACTGAACAGCACGCAAAGACAAAGGTATGTGCACAAATGTCTGCACGTGCACATGATGGTTTTATGCATAGCACAAACCTGAATTCGAATAGTGTGGTCTGATTCTTCAAGGAATGGGTAAAATGAGACTTCAAACCTGGCGGCTTCAAGAATTAATTGGCTTCTGTTTTTCAAACTAACTTCTAAGATCAGTTGGAGTTATTCATTTTATTCATTAAGTGTGCTTTGTTCATTTATGTGGACTGTGCCTTTCAAAAAGAAAAATAAATAAATAAATCCATGTATTTTCCAGGCGTTGTCCAGACAGCAAAATGTGGAAAGAAAAGCATTTCCTAAAGTTTAAGGCTCACAACAGAGATACAAATTGTTCTGTGTGCTGTTTTAGGGTGAAGTGAACACTGGTGTATGTGAACAGGCAGCTCTGGCCAAGCAGGAGATGGGAGCCCATTCACATTCTGTGCTTGCACTGGGACACAGCAACAAGAAGGACATCTGGGGATAAGCTTCTTATCACATAGAGCTTTGCTCCAGCATACATAAGAGACAATTAGGAGTTTTTTTTAACTTAAGACATTGTTGAAGGCGATCTCAATTCTCCTAACCCCAAACTATTTGGCTTTAGCACCTGCACCAGCTAGAAGAGCTCATGTGAACAGGTGAAGAGGACTCAGGGACAGCAGGCTCCAGATGACTATGACAGATTTTAAAAGCTATTTATTTGCACTGCATTTAGAGATGTAAATGAATGGAAGAAGCCATTCTTATTGGCTACGCTACATGTAACTTTTCTATCTAAATCAACCCAAGAATTTTTGGCAATTTTTGGCAAATTTATTTTTTTTTTTTAAATTATGTTTGCTGTCATTCTTGGTAATTTCAGATCCATCCTGGAAAACACTTGTAGTGGCTAAAAGTAGCACCATCTCTTTGGGCACTGCCCTCAATATTATTTTCTGCAATTTCTTTGTGGATTTGTGCATCTGGCCTTTCCTTGCCAGCTGATACTGAAGAGCTAAGTGCAAGGCCCAGGGTGGGGTAAACAGTTCATGCTGATTCTAAACTAGCCAGTGAGCAGAACCTTTAAATCTAAAGCTAAAGAACTCGGCAGGGCTTGGGAAGAACTGAAAATGTGAATGCATAAATGGATTTCAGCATCAGTTGTTTCAGGTACAGAAATCAGATATGTCCTACTCAACTGGCTATGTTGCTGGTACAGCTTACATAAGCCATTTGAAAACCACTACCATCACTAAGACCAAAACTAAGCTACAAAGGAATACTTAACTACATCTGGAAATTAAAGACTTTTAAAACTTTTTATACAAAGAAGCTAAGCCTTCCAGCTTTATTGAAGCTGTTTGTCAGTTGTCCGGCCTTGAACTGACAATGCAGACCAAACACAGAGTAAACACTAACTGGGTCAAGCAGTTTTAACACCAAACCAGACTGAACAGGGAAAGTTCTACACAAGCTGTAGTATTTGTTTGTAAATCACAAGAAAAAAAGGCTATGGAAATAATGAAACAGCACACATTACTAATCTCATAAGCTCCTAAAGAATAACTGAAAGCAAGGAGCAATTTTAACCAAGATGAAGAAAGCACGTACATGTATCATTTTGAAGTACTCCTAAAAATGTAGCCCTCTGATTGTTTTTATTATTATTATTATTATTATTATTATTATTATTATTATTATTATTATTATTATTATTATTATTATTGTCTTTTATGCTCCTGCCTGTTCCATTATAAAGAAACAGTCTTTTTATTTCTTAACGTTGTCAGATTGCCAGCTATATTTGGGCTACTGGACTCCTATTTTCACATGGTTTTAATAAAATTCTTTAGCTTGCCAACACAAAGAGAACCAAACTTAGTTGAAATCTGATCATGGAAGCCTGTTCAAAGCTAGGGAAAAATTCTGTTCCTAGTAAACTGGAAAGAATTCACAAGATTCAATGTAAGCGTAGGTCAATCCCCATAAGAACAGTGCAACAAGACTACTCTCTTTCTGAAGATGTATAAATAGTTAATAGAAGAGTTAACAATAAATGATGCTTAAAATGTGGGCCTTAATTTTTGCACTTTATGACAACAATAAAACATAGTGATGGGGCTTTTAAATGCCTTCCTCAGTTCAGCCAACATCTCTTTATGGATAGGACGTCAGGTTGTATACTCAAGCATAAAAAGGCAGCTCTTGCCAACATGAGTGAGGCTGCTGGTGCACCCTAAGCTGGAGACTGTATCACTTTAGTATCAGTTTTGTCATTGCAGTGCAAGACAAACAGCAGATTTTGCTAATATAACAGCAGAGTCCATTGTCTATAAGGGAGTCAGAAAAAGTGAGTCATTGCTGCTTTGTGTAGTACAAAATAGCTCAAACTAATCTGGCATTTCAGACTTATAAGCTTCTCCAAGACTAATCTTTGCTATTAAAATTGAACGCTGGTTAGGAATTTCCAGGGCTGTATGTGCACTGTGACACTGGGTTCTGCCCTGCCTGGCACAACAGCCATTTTGGATATTTGCTTCCCCCTACTTTGGAAACCCTGGGACAACACTATGACCTCTGCTGCATGGAGGAGTGGCTAAATGCTTTCAGCAAAGGGAGTCTTTTAAGTCAACATAATCCTTCCAGAACATGTCAAATGCAGCCACTAAAACTGTAACCTACATATGGTCTCGATTAAAACTAACAAACAAGCCAGCCCTTCAATTACGAGGCCTTTCAGAAGCAAGGAGCCAAAAGCGCAATAATCTCTGTACACTGTACTTCAGGGAATGACAGCAGAACTGCCCACGACCTCATCCCCACAGCATCTCCAACACTGTTCAGAAAAGAATCATAGAACCAATAAGGCTGGAAAAGACCAAGACTGAGATAATCTTGTCTAACAGTCCACTCATCACCACCATGCCCATTAAACCACGTCACTCAGAATCACAACATGGGTTTCAGCTTTTGTGCATGCACTACAACACAGTACTCACTCCCACAGCATGACGATTGTCAGATGCTCATCTCCTTGCTGCATACAGCACCAAGAGCATCTGCAGTGATGGAGAAGTGAAAAACACCATGTTCTTTGGCCCACCAGCCCATGGGAAAGCCCTCCATGCAACCATGGGTAACGCACTGCTGACCTCAGCCCCTGGGAGCCAAGAGCATTCAGAATGGTTTGGGATTAATGGCAAAAATGAAGAAATTAAATTTGCACCGCTTCCTACATTTAGTAAAGGAAATTATGCATTTCCCACAAAGCCTAATGCCGGCTCCACAGGGATTATATTAGTATTTATTGTTTTGTTTGCTCAAATAAAACACCTGTCGAGGTCAGCTATTCGAAGAATTTTTAATA
This sequence comes from Coturnix japonica, assembly GCF_054131305.1. Lineage (NCBI taxonomy): Eukaryota > Metazoa > Chordata > Aves > Galliformes > Phasianidae > Coturnix > Coturnix japonica. The sequence continues at coordinate 103,218,012 of NC_140664.1, forward strand.
TACCAGCCTTACACTACGGAGAGTAAGAAATGTTTATAGAGGCACTCCTGGTAAGATTGTTGGCGTTTTCTCCCCCCAGGTAGGTGCATAATGATTTAATAACAGAAACAGCATGCCCACAAACCTCTGAACCTTGGATTTAAATAAAAACTAATATATCTGAAATCGGGGTATCAGTCTCCGCAGTTTCTGTGTCTTTCCATGTTATGAAAGGAGGCGTAACCCTGGGATACGGCATCCTTCCTTTATAAAGTCCTGTCTCGAAGTGTCAGATATCAAGGAATTAAAAACAAAAGTGGCATAAATTGCTGTCAATCACTGAAGCCTTTGATGTGCTCCTTCCTTCATGATGCATTATGCTCTCTAAATGGAGGGATCAATCACCACACGGCCGCCCTTCTCATGCCATGATGCCAGTGAGGAGGCAGCTGATTGAGGCACAGCACAGCCCATGTTTCAGACAGATGGAGAGAAAAATGCAAGTGGGAGCACAAAACAAAACTAAGCTAAACCCTCAGTGCAACTAAACGACACAACTGATTTTTGTTTCAGCATTTTTCAGGGCTTTCTATTAAATGACAGCTCATTTCAGCCTGTTGTGCCTAGTATCTCATCTCTAGTATCTCCAACAGTGCTATTCCTCACTCACAAACTGGATTTTATTTTTCAAAAGAGGAAAAAAAAAAGGTAGGTAGCTCTGAAAGTAATGCCTCCTGCTTATTTCCATGAAAATTTTAACAGCTACAAAATCTGCAGTAACACTATTTGATTGAGCACATTTCCATCTAGAAAACACTGCTTTTCAACACAGTCACCACCATTAGCTATGCATTTTTACCAACAATGAACAAGAGCCTTGTTCATTGAACATGAACATGCTGCACTTGTAAAAATCTGCACGGCTGTCTGGAACATGGCATGTCTTTCACGTCTCTGTCACCACTGCTGAAATGCACCACCCACTGTCTCACTGTGCTCACATCTCACTGGTTGGTCTCCATAAATGTTCAGCAAGCATCGACGAATGTCCGTGGGTGCCACTTTTTTCTGCATGAATGAATTCAGTTCCACACCTTTGCTCCATACGCACTTCCATGTCAGACAGCATTCTGTCAGACTGCCCATCTGCTGCCATCTGTCGCATGGCAACAACATGTATTGGAACATTGGTGGGAAGGTTCAGCCTCTACTGCCATACCGCTGATGTCCACCTCTGACGAGGTGTTACTTTTAGAGCAGAACATGTACTTATATTTACACTCATACATAATGATATTACATTGGCCTGTCTTAACATTTTGCTGTTTTTTTTTTTGTTTTTTTTTTTTACAGTAAATAAACAGGTTGCGTACTTGCCTTTTCCTCAACTGCAAAAAACAAAACCAATCAAAAAAATAGCACATCTACTTTACCAAGAAGATGCTGTAGGTAATAAATAAATAAATAAAGGCAAAAAAGATATAAACTTTCCCCCAGAGAAATGTAACAGTTACACTTGTATGTTGACTTGAGAGCCAAACTTGAACCCATACAGGCCCCACCATCCTTCAGGGGAGATCCTGCAAGAAGGCTGCTCTGTAACTACACAGGAAGGAATGAAGCAAATGGGGCAGGATGAGGCCCCTAATTACAGTGCTGGTGACTGATAAAGTTGTACTTATTTTCTGGCCAAAAAAGAAAAAAGAAAAAAAAAAGAAGTAATTGTAATTTGAGCAAAAAGGAGCAACTGCTGGCCAAGAGACACAGTGAATGGAAAACCTGTTGAGCAGGGGCGTGCCTGGCCTGTGACAAGAGTTAATGAGTTTTTCATCCTAATTCAAACAGGTTTGTCACTTGAAGGCTGCTATTCTTCACATATCTAGCAGGACTGAATTTTGTTGCCCTTCCTCACTTTGAGGAGCACCCTACTGCATAAACATTGCCTTTAATTTCAGTTTGTGGCAATCATGGGCACAATCTGGTCCTTATAAACAGGGACTTGAAGAAAAAGCAAATGTCAAGCAGAGATAAAAGTTGCATTGTACTTTTAATTATCAAAGTATTTTATTTCACTTAAAGGAACAGATTTGCTGGTCTTCTCCAGCTGCCTTGCATCATCACAGCAGTGCAAAGAATTGTAAATCCAGTTCAGTCAAATGGTTAAAGTGGGCTAGCAGCTGCTTTACATCACTGGAGCAGCATAAAGCTGCAAGCATTTGAACCTAATCCATACTCTTTCAAGGCACTTTTCTTTACCAAAAAAGAAAAAAAGCTTTTCTTCTCTGTCAGTTAGTGTTGCTTAACTGAGAGAGCAGAGCCATCCAGTTAAGAGGAACAAAACATACCCGAAAAAATCTCTGCAAATGATTTGGAGGTAGAATTTGCTCCTTTTACTCTCCTTTGGCTAGCAAGAACATTTCAATCTCATCAGACTGCCAGCGATGGGAGAAAACTGTTTAAAGCAATACGCCTCATTCTCAAGTCTGATTTTAGACAGCTCCCAATACAACGCTTCAGCACACGTTAGAAGGGCAGATTCACTGTTACTTAGGTCTTGGAGTACAGAGAAATCAATACGCAGAGATAAAGACAGATAAACACTTTGGGCAGAGATGAAATAGGAGAAAAAATACCACTTTCCAAATGTTTCTGCTTAGCTAATGCACTACAGAGGATATACAGTTCCTTCCCCAAGGTGACTACTGCTCCTCTCCCTGGTTTCAGCCCCATTGCTGTCCAGGGGCTCCCTCTGCTTACACAATGCACTACATCATGATTAGCTGAGCAATTAACTATGCCCTACACTGTTTCTTTTTCACCTAATTATTGCTTCATTTCTCAACCATGTGGAGCAATCACTCTTATTTGGCCAAGCGCCTAGGAACCACAGCTACTCATTTCCCTCAAGTTTTTCTAGCAGAAGCCAATCTTCAGCTCAGTGTGAGCATTTGCTTTTACTTGGGTTTGAGAAGAGAGGGAAGCAGTGCCACGGGGCATCAGTGTATGCACATGTGCACACACAGAGGATCACTCATTCTCAGCCATCTTCTTCTCCATCGCCATGGCTGCTGGAAGATGATCAGGAAAAGAACAGTAGGCTTGAAGCCCATCTCCTATCAGTAAGCAATGTCTGTCTCACAGTCTAGTCCCTGAGGAAATGAGACAAACACACTGACTGCCTGTATTCATCCAGCTTATAATTTCTGAAGATAATGGCAACTTACTGCCAAACCTAACAGAAAGGAAAGGTTTTCAGAAAGCAGCAATAGTTTTGCACGTCTTTTGCAGTACACAGAAGGGAGATGAGAGACCAAGCAAATTCTCCCAGACTGAAAAGTAGTAAGTGTTCAGCAGAAGTGCCCTATATACGCCTCCAATGTGAAAAAGCTTCACTCAGATCCTGTGAGTTCTGCAACACCCCCATCAATCAAATCTCCAAGATAAATCTGCTGGAAACTAAGCTTTGTTTGTCACGGTGCTCAGAGAATGACATGCTGACAATCCCACTGCAGTTAACCATGCAGCAGTTTTCTCAACTCCCCTCTCGTGTTCCAGTCCCAAGAGTGGCTAGGCTCTAGCAACATGCAGGTTGCCTGAGTTACCACTGTATTTACAGCCCCACTGATGTCATCAAAGCTGCAAGAAAACTGAATTTCATTGGCACATGGGGATTCTACTCATGAACTTGGTCATCTCTGTGTGCATTTCCCAGCGACTGTGGTGCGTTAGGTGAGGCTGGGCTCAGTGCTCCCAAACTGGCTCGTGCATCACTTTTGATGGATGTCCCATGAGTGCTGTACTGGCTTCCCTGTTCAGAAAGTGAATGTGGAAACTTGAATGCTGACAATACTTTCCGAAAATGACAATTATTTGAGTGTCTTCTTGTAAGCCATTTCAACTCAAGTACTCGAGTGAGTAGTAACATTTAATTTTACAGCCTGGGAGTACAGCAACTCTGTAATTTAAATGTTCCTGGCAATTTCAATCATACCACGGTTTTCATGCAATTTTCTGTTCCTGACATCCACTGCCAGAAGCTGCAGAATTGATGTCACTTGCCACAGCTGTGCACGCATAACTGCACTGTCATAACAAGCAGGCTGCCTGGCCACCATGCCACCACGTCCAGAGCACACCTGTAGCTCAGTGTCCTACCACATGAATGGAGAGAAGGCAGAGCCCTCACCAACACACTTGTTGCTACTTCAGGAAGCCAACAGTACTAGCTATTGCAATTCACCCCTCCAAAGATCTCAATTTCCAGGTTCCTTATAACACATTAGGTCTGTATAAGAAGTTTGGGCCTTCCCAAGACAAGTGGAGTAGCCATCTGGGATCAGAAATGCATGCACTCAGAGTGAATGTACATACTTTATCACCAAGAAGGAAAAAAAGACCTCCCCTTTCTCAGGGAAAATGATGGCTTTTAGACCTATATTACATTCCCACAGACAAAATAGATAAAGTAATAAATAAATAAATAAAAAGAATTTTACGTTTTGAATATTTTATGAAATTTTTTATGAATTTTGAGTATCATTCATTAAATTTCTCATGCCTTTGTGGTATCCAGTCTGCAATCTTTGGTTTACCAGTACTGACATCCTCACTTCCCATTTCCACACTTGAGCAAGGTAGGGAGGACTGACGGACACAGTCAGTGCTCATGCAACATAGACATCAGTTAGAAAATTGAAGGCTTTATTTCCTTTCTTTCCTTACCACAGCAGTGCTGGGGCTTGCTGAAAGAAGCACTGGCAGCACTACTGCTGTTCTCTATCAACTCTCTCCTTCCTATGGCAGCAGCTCCTATTGCCACCATGTTGGCATGGCAAGCTGAAAGAGTAGCAAAGAACAACTGCCCAGCCCCAAGCACAGAAAAGTGCAGGGATCGTTCAGCACAAGGTACAAAGTGAGCATCTATCATTAGGAAGGCCACTTTAGAAACACAAGCCATGAGAGTCCTAAGCTTGGTTTGGAATTAGTGCATTTGGATAATGCTGGGTGCAAGTCTGAGCCCTGCAGACTAGCTTCCATGCAAATGCATAGTGCTATAATTACAGTAATTGCTGTGCCCCACAAAATAGCTTTAATTTCACAGGAATTTAGGCAAAGCCAAAATGCATCTTCCTTTCATGGAGACAACATAACAAAGTCCATTAGGTTTATTATTTTATTTATTTTTTCTCAATTTGTTGGCTATTATTTTTGAGGAAAACACCTCAAGTGTTTCCTTAAATAATTCTGTGATTTATTTAAATAATTTACTATTATATAATTTATTTTAAGTTAATAACAATTAATTTAATAATAATTTATTTAAATAATTATGTGATTCCTTTAATAATTCTGTGATTCTGTGATTCTGTAAATATGATCAGATCTATTGTGTTTTGGAAAATACACTATCTGCAACTGAAAGTAATTAAAGATGACTGTAAAATGCACTAAAGCAAGTCACTTCTTCCACAGAAAAAAAATCAGTCAACCTCCAAAAAACTATTTTTCTATTTTAGTAATATTAGTTGAACAAAATGTTTTTGACTGGAGCAAGTATTTGCTCTTAAAAGGCAACTATCTCAGGCAACTCTCCCTTCAGCTGCTGATGCAAAAAAAAAAAACAAAAACAAACCCAGCATAATAAGAAATTGAAAAGCAAAAAAGCAGAGACCCAGTATATGACATGACCATGGCTTTCTTTACCCACACTGTATGCACTTACATACATGATAAATTCAACTTAGGAATATCAGGCTATCTATGTTCTTCAAAGTGGTTGACAAGTCCACATGTAAATCCCACCATAACAATTGCTGGATTAATTGTTTTGCACAAATCATTCGAATGACACATTCATGGCTCAATGCTTTGGATTCACTGTGCACTACAACACAGCATGACGTGCATGGGTAGTGGTTGCAGGGATCCCTGAAATGACTGACAGAAAAAGTGGAGTTGAGTTTAACAGAGGTCCCAAAGACTGCCCAAATAAAAAGCCTTGGGTATCTCCTTAGATGACCCTGTTTGGGAAAGGGAGATATTAATGAGAAAAGGTGGGTAACACTTCCTTTATGAACTGCCCCATTCTCTGGTTATCGAGAATCAACCATCACACAAGCAGCAGGACTGCCTGGGTGGTTACCTGGTTCCCAGGGAGGCACAGAAGCTGTCTGCAACATCCCAATTCCAGCAAAGAAAACTCAAAACATCTGGAGCTTTTCTTTCCTTTCTTCCCAAAGAAAAAGCAAGTTAAATGTTTAAGAGCCCTGGGAGAGTTGTTGTTGATCCACACATAAAACATCCCCTCCCTCCAGTGTGTGAATCAGCTGCCTGACAGAGCTGCGTGGAAACCAGGGGCTGGAAGAGCTGTTGGGTAGAAAGGATGAAAGTACATGTTTCCCTGGGGCTGTAGTTTCAGTCCAGCTCCAGAGAGCCAGAGCTGCTGCTGCCAGACACCATTTCAGTTATTCTCGTGCAATGATGGATGGCCTCAGCCCATTCCCTAATGAAGAGGCGACTTCATCAGGAAGGCCGCCATTACCATCAGCTTCTTTTTTAGGGTAGTCATAAAAAACACAGACTAAAAAAGGGAGAAAAAACAACCAATCAAGCAAACAAAAACCAACAACAAATGGAAATCTCACAAAATCCAGCTCCCTGTGAGCTGAAATGGGGGTGATTTTGTAAGCCTGGGATTCAAAATGATAGATCCTTGTGAGTCTCTGCTCCAGCATCACAGTGTGTATCTGATCCATAGGAAGAGAATGGCCAGTACTGCTAATCTCTCAAACCTCCAACACATACTGGGAAAACCAGGGCCCCAAAATATTCCACAACAAGGGAAGGGAAAGGAAGGGAAGGGAAGGGAAGGGAAGGGAAGGGAAGGGAAGGGAAGGGAAGGGAAGGGAAGGGAAGGGAAGGGAAGGGAAGGGAAGGGAAGGGAAGGGAAGGGAAGGGAAGGGAAGGGAAGGGAAGGGAAGGGAAGGGAAGGGAAGGGAAGGGAAGGGAAGGGAAGGGAAGGGAAGGGAAGGCCTCTCTGAACAGATCTCAAAGGCAGTGTTAAAAATGCAGAGCTCACTAACTACTAATGAAAGGTTGAGAAGCCAAATTGTGCATATGAAATAGTCACACTTACACTTCCTCATCTAATACTAAGCATTCAGGAAGCCGACTACTTATAATGACAAGAAATTTCTATTTTCTATATCTGATGGTCAGAAGGAAATAATTTTCTTAGATACCCCTAGAACAGTTGCTGCCGAGTACGCCACCAAAACCCCTCTTATTTTTTCCAATGTGTCTGAAACAAACTTGGCCATGCTTGGTGTTTTAATTGAGAGAAAGAGGTTCACAGAAGGTTACATTCTTATATATGAACCTGCATGTTCTGCTATCTTGCAAACCCATCACAAAATAGAAATATAAAATGTCTCTTTTGGGTCTTTTTGATCACAATGCCTGCACTAATTGGAAATGCAAAGAAAGATAAAGTAGAAAAATTAGAACTGAGAGTACTAATCTATACAGAAAACTATTAATGCTTTATGCATTATAGCCTGAATGGTGCATTCAAGAAACAGCGCCACAGAGAACATCACTGTATTTGCTGCAGTGTGCAATGTTTTGTACTCTAAACTGACCTGGTGCTCCATTTTGACTTTGGTGGAAAGAAAGAAGAAAAAAAAATAAATAAAGAAAGAAAGAAAGTAATCTATCCTGCTGGGTGCTCTAGGCCATGAAATATGCTTTTCATGTAGAATACATAAAATGTTTATATAAACCTCTGAATACTTTAGAATAGATCTGTCTCATTTGAGTCACCATCCTGCAGCTGTTGTTCACTAAACTTATATTCCTTTCTTTTGACACAGTCAAATAGCCCTGATTCTCAGATGCAGGATGACATTCAAGCAAATCAATTTCATTACAAGTTAAACTATTCTACTTGATTGCTTTCAATAAACAAATAGGGTATGCGCTGTTTCTTTCTCTGTCTCCTACAGATCATTAAGGTCTACCTCTTGCTTCAGACATTGTTTACACTTATTCGTGATCTTCCAATAAAAGCACATACCATTCTACCTCCCCACGCCAATTCTGGTTACGGCACTTAGCACTTGGAAGGCATAACAGGCACACATCAGAAACCAGGTGATACAAATACATGAGTTATATTCCTACTGCTATTAAACTGATATTTATCTTATTCTCTTCCTCAAAAAATGGGCCACCCCAGCTGAGGCCTGTCTACGACAGTCTGACTCATCCCTCCACCCTGATGTGTTTTGATCTAGCAATTCCCTCTCTCCAAAAATCTTTTCAACAGGGAAGACATTCTTGGCCAGTATCACAACTGTGTTCCCAGCTACATTGTACTGATGCTTACAACTGCCTCTTCCAAATCTCCTGATGGGTCAGAGGACAAAAAGGAAAAAACAAACCAGAATTGTTCAGAAAGGGATTCAAGGCTTTGCTGTTGCCCAAGAAAATATACCAAAGTACAAAATTGGAGTTGTAATTTGTATGGTTATTAGCCAAATTTCTAGCACATCTGTGGCTGGTTGGGTTCCAAAAGAATGAATGGTGGCTCAGAACATTCCTAATATTGTCTGAAATAGGGAATGCAGCCCCACCTCACACGATAGGGATAAGGCAATAATGAAACATAATATTATTTTAGCTGATGGCAATAAAATCAAAGAGAGCAATTCTTACCTTAAGCAATCTCTTGTTTCATTCAGAGATAACGGATACAGACTAGAAAGTCTGGGGAGTGAGCAATATAACCAGCCATCTAAAAATTCACACTTTTTCTTTTAGCCATATTATTTTTGACTCAAGTATTATGGTCAACTTCCTCCATTTTTCTGGAGGTAGAAATAGGTGACTAACCATTCTCCAGTCTTATACTACTTTTCCAGTCCTTTGCCACAGTGCTAACTAAACACATTAAGTGTCATACAGTCATCCCCTCTGTAACAACATTTTATACAGTGATTTTCTTCTTCAAGATCAAAGACAGAATAATGCAAGTAAATGTTGTATCTTTATTTTTTTTTTTTTTTTTTAAAGAAAAGACCACCATCTGCCTTAGAGGACAACAAATTTCTAAGCCTCTCCCAAAGCCAACAGCTGAGTGTGAAGGGCACCATATTATTCCCAGCATCTTGAGGAGCCATGCAGACTCTGGGCTTTCTGATGTTAACCAACATCATTGCTTTTAATGTATTTTCAAAAACAACATCGGCTTTACATTTCCCCAACTGTAAATGGGCACAAACTGATCATATTACTGGCAAAAGATAAGCTGCACATTTGATTTTAACACGGATCCAGATGTAAAGACAAAGTGAAAAATAATAATGGTATAGCTGAGGAAGTTACCATTTTAAGAGTGCTAAGACCTATGGAGCCCAGTGCACCACATTTAGCCATCTTCTGCGGTTCACAGCAAGGGGAAAAACACTACAAAGGATATTGATAGTCACTGTTTCCATGGCTCAAAGCCTAATGAAACATCATCGCTTCACTTCAATTCCCGTAGCTATTGGTTATGAAGAAGTACTGCTTCAGACAACAATAATATTGATAACACCAGGCTTTATAACACCATTGCACACACAGTGACTTCAGGGCACTGTATCTGAAAGTGCCTGATGCACTGGATGCACAACCATTAATAATCATAATTTTGAGTTCAATATGAAAACTTTGAGGAAAACAAACTTGTCCTCTAGATAATTACACAAAACATTCGGGGAAAATAGCTCTATGCTACAGACATTACTTGTTCTAACTAGCAGCCATCCTTCATATGGTGGTGATATACTCTCTCTTAACAGCACCACTTGCCACGTGTTTAGTCAAATCCCATTCTCAGGCAGCTGTTTTGGGGTTAATGCAGACCAGTTAGGTGAGACTGTAGGGCCTGTTTTTTGCACAAAGCCATCTGCTGCACCAGCATCCATGGATGCTTGTGGTAAGTACTACATTATGGAAGACCTCATATGAAGAGAGGTAGCTGCTCACAAACATGCACATTTTTCCCAAAGAGCCTTTGCATTCATTAGCAGATTCCTTCTTATTTAGTTTTTCCCTAATATCCACAGCATACGTGAAGATGTAGACGTCAGCATCGTAAATATGGCTGGCTCTTTTAGGAATGCATTAGTGTTTCCAACAGCCATACTATCTGTTATGTTATTACTGGTTTTCTGTGTGGATGATCTTTCCTTGTTAAAAAGGCATGCACCAAAAGGAGAGTAGAAAATAAGCACAACTAAAGTTTTCTTAAACTTTTACTGAAAACTGCTTTTCCCTTGCAATAATGTCAGTATTTTAATGTCTAAAGTAATTCAGGGATCAAAACAGCTCTTAGATAACCAAGAGATCGGTTGCTTCTCTTCTCATTTTATAGAAATAACATTCTCCTTCTAGCTACTCAAAGGCATATTATTATACTGTACAAAGAGATATCGTACTTTACTTCCCCAGAACTCACTCCTCTTCCCGGAGCATCTGCTTGCAGGCACTCTGATGAGCCACTGCATTTTGCCAGGTGCAGTGCAGCTGTTCTTACAACAGTCCAGTCCTTGCTGCAACACTCAAAATTGTAATTTCCATCCTTTTTAAAGTGAAAATGAGATCACAACCAAGAGTGCATCCTGTCCTTTTCAGGTCAGCAAAGTGGTGTCTGCTTAATGCAGTTCAGAGGTTTCAAATATGAAAAACAAATCCCAGGAAAGATGAACTTGAGGAATGTGCAGGTCTAACATTCAAAATTCAACTGCTACCATGCTGGTACACTGATACTTTATTTTTGTACGCTTACTTTCCCCTACATACAAATGCAACTTCAGAAGTACTTGATATACTTATTCTGTAGCCGGATGTGTATACAGTGACTTGTATAGACACAATATTCCCTTTACTGGTAAGTGGTAGGATCCTCTAGAGTACATTTTTGTAAATTTACTTCTTTAAATAATTCTGGTTGCTGATTTTTTCCCCCTGTTTATATTAACCCAAATTTCTATCTAAATGCTACTTTATTCTTACTTATCAAATCCCTTTATGAAATAAGGAGCTGGAAACAGCTCTCCTTGCTAGCCGCATAATATAATGCAATAAGACTGAACACTAATAAAAGAAAAAAGACAAACTGTAAAAGACAACAAACTTGCATGGCTTTGTAGCTCACTTGGGTGCTGTGAGAAGCAGTGCTAACCTCAGGAAGTAATGCTCCATTTCTGCATACAGTAAAGCTGTATCACACTGAGACTGAGGGAGAAGTTGAGGCTTCCATTCCAACTCAATAGGACATGGTAGAAATTTATCCAGCCTGGTCTTCATTAAACTTGTAAAACATGACTGCTGGAGTGCAGTGCATAACCCACTCTAATAACATGGCTTAAACACCAGTCAACACAATAGAGGAGGTAGAGAAATGTGGCAGAAGTATTAAAGCTAAGGCAGCCCTGAAATGTCTGGAGTTGTTTAAATGTCTGTCCAAATCTCTTTGGACTTAGAAGAGAAGTCTTGTGTGAACACAGTAATATTTTTCTCCAGTTCCTGTTTGCAATCAGGCCTCAAATACCAAGAAAAGGAAAAAAGAAAGAGACCGAGATATCAAGAAAAAATTTATACTGTTTGGATAAGAAGTACCATTTTCCCTTCTCACTAGTTAAAATCATTCTGTCACTCCACGAAATATTTAATTTCAGTGAAAAAAAATTCACTTCAAAGAGTCAGTATGTTATCTTAAAAAGGAAACATGGTGCACCCATTCTCCAAGGGAGTTTGAAGAGAAATCTTGCTTGCTGCTGAACTGAAGAGCGTGAGCTGGGAGGGACAGCATTTGGTAAAACCTTAAACCAGCCCCCAGTAAAAGGAAAACAAAAGCAAGCATAAGTTATGATTTCACTGATAAGGCATTTATAAATATAATATATATTTATATATATAAATATATATATATAATTTATAAATATTTTTTGAAATAAAAGGTGTTTTGCTGGTTGCTGTTTTTAGCAGTCAAGACAATTTTTTTTTTCATAGCAACACCATATTGATTGATTGTCTCTGAGCCCCCAGCAAGATAATGAGCTAACAGCACTATGAACAGTAAACTGAGATTAAGTGGGTCTAGTTTCAGAGAGGTGTGTCCACACAAACTTTCAAGTTTTACAGGAAAGAGTGTGCTTGTTTTTGAGGTCTTTAATCTTGGGAGAATTTTCCCCTTTGAGGTGGAGATCCATAACATTTCAGTGCTGTTGACATCACAGAGTTTATTTGATTTCTTACTTCAATATTAATAAAAAAAATGAGTGGAGAACTCAAACAGGCTGGCTGGACTTATCTCAGGCTGCAATGATGGATGGGAAAGTAATGTTCAACACATAAATAAATTTATGGATAATCTGTAAGGATCTTTAAGACACTCATCCAAAAGGATTGTTTCTTTGTCTTTTTCTATCACTCTTGCTCAAGTACTAAAGGCAGTAAAATTATTTCCACAATGTTTCTTCATAAAAGAAATGTTCAAGTGAATCAGTACTTGTAAACAAGCTCTGCTGAGGATTCCTGCTGCCAATTTAAGATAAACTATTTTGTATATTCAACTCCATTTCTCTGGTAAAATTTCCCTAATGAAATGTAGTAAAACTCACAAACCATCAGATCAACATACACTAGCAAAATTAAACCCTTGAGAATATTCACTGCTTTATTTTTATTAGTACTGTTTTAAATATTCAAAATGTATGGGTCATAAAATTATGCTTAGGGCAACATTTTCTCATAAGTTCATTTGTGCATGTTTTAAAACAGATTTAAAAACTAAGTAACTTCAATCTCAACTATAATGCAGAGACAAAGAGCAGAAGTAGTGATGGATGCGAATCTTAGTAACCCCCTCCACAAATTGTTAATTTTAGGGTATTTTAGGATTAAAGCGTGCCCCGGGCAGTGAAAGGAATGTATTGAAATGCCCAGAGCAGTTTATATAATGCTTCAAATATCTAAAGCTGCCTCACATTCCCTTCCTTCCAAACACAAGATAAAATTACTTGGAATTTCCTTATGTTATTACTTAATATATGACAAACAATAACACCGTCAAGAGTCAGACAAGGTGACCCGTGATTATTTTTCATGGAAAGATCACAGGACAATTTAAAATCTGACCAGCCGATCAGAAAAATCGGTTTCCACCTAGTTTGCACATATCCTCCTTGGCTTACAATTTATCATGTCATGACACTGGTCACCAAATCCAAAGAGGAAAAATTCATATCTCTACTTTCTCATGGGAGCAGCTCACCCTGGAACAGCCAAGCACTACCAGCAGCACCCAGGCTTGTCCCTGCCAGCTGGTACTGAGCATGGCAAACGGAGGTATTGATCAGCATCGCTGCAGCACAGAGTAAGTGATGGACAGCCACAATGTGACTCAAAGGGGAGATTTTTTTTTCCCCTCAAACAAACCATGACAGCCTGTGATATGGCATGGATAACTTCTGGAGATAAGAGGTGCATTATCTGCATTCACCGGGAGAAGGTTGTCCTCATGTTCATTCCAAGAACGAAAGGATGCTAAGCTGCAGAAGACAGCCTTGTCACTCCTTTCATTTTGCTTATTTATTTATTGCCTTATCTGAACATAAAAGCAAGGATGAAAAAGAAACAGATGGAAGCAGCAGGTAGTGTAGGCTGGAAGACGCTATGGGAAAAGAAGTACTGCCAGAGTGATCTTTAGGGCACAGGACATCCCCTATTTACCCACAGGATCTTGGCAGCACTAGAGGATATTGAGTGTAAGCTGCACATCTACACATGGACTCTGGCCTGAGCTGCAGCCTGCCCAACTTTCAGGCTAGCATAAGCCAGCAAAAAACAGATAGGTACTGGAGCCTGGCACAGAAAGGACATCATGAGATGGTAGCAATAGGTTGTCCTTTTCAGCCACTGGGAGAGGACAGAGAAGCTTTAGGAAAGGCCTCTGTGCCAGCCACCTCAAATACACCACACGGAGCTTTTTATTCTATCCTTTCTTCCTCCCTTTTCTTTCACCCTCTTTCTCTCTCTTCCATCACTTTGTCCATTAGGAAAATACATTAATTTCCTCTTTCTTTTACCCTTTGCTTGCAGGCAGAAACAGAGGTTTCCACAGTGAGATCTCCTGGGTATGGGCAAGGCAGCTGCCCAATACCATGAGGGTAACAGTACGTCTAGTACCAGGCTGGAGACACCTAAAGCAGCAGACTCCCTGGCTGGAGCCTTTCTGAATACTGGGGCAGGCTTTTGTATTACCATAGATAATCCAGCTGACAGCCCAAAGGGCAGCACTGCTGAGGAAGCCTTGGAAGGAGCAGGAAGAAGCCCAGGTCATGGGCTTCTTACCACCTGAGGTTTGGAGTAAAACCCAGACTGCCCCTTTACCTCGAGTCACATTTAGGTACTGAATTTCATCCTTCCACATAACAAAGGTGTGCATCCAAGCAAAGCCTGCCTTATCTCTCCCTCACAACAAGTCCCAAGCATAATTTTACAGAAAACCATTCTTGATGAGAATACAAAAGTGTTCGTCTGATTACCCCTGCAGGCCTGAAGTGCAAAAGCTAGTTCTTCTAAGCAAATGGAGTGACATCCAATGCATATCACACAGTATGAAGCTTTTAGATAAACAAAAAAAAAACCAAAAACAAAAAAAAAAAAAACCACCACAAAATGCATAACTTCCACAGCTTTACTTTGTTTTCAGATTGCCTAAGCCAGAAAATGACTTTAAGACTGGCCAAATGAAAACCACTTTATTTGACTGTATGGAGGGACAAGAAGAAATCTGTAGCTGAGAATTCAAAAAAACCCGTCAGAAACTCTGTCTCACAGATGACAGCAAGTAGAAACAACACTGAGGAGATGCAGAGTATGATAACCTTTCTCTATGAAAGTTGTCAATATTCAAAAGACTCCAGTCCACAAGTGAACATGTACAGGAACCACCTGAGAAACACTGTATGATGTTGTAGCTGGTTGAAAAGCATTTTTAACAAAATAAGCCTTTCAAACGCAAGGGTGAATATAACAGCTAACAAATCACCCAAATGCTTTTTATAACAGATTCTCAGCAGAGTATTATTTAAATATTAAGACTTATAATTGATGAAATTGCAATTATAAAATATTATGTTAGCAATGATATTTCCCAAAACCTCCTCCTTGAATTATACTGCTCTTTATTCTAATTTCAGTCAGCCTTTCTAACATGAAATGCCAACATGGTACACATCAATGGCCTCAAGGGTATAATTAACACTTGTTATTTACATTTATTTTTTAAAATAATTAACTGGGAGCATGTCTAATGAATGGTAATGGGGCTTAAATTGAGACACAATATGTCAGCTACCTTGCCATTTAGAGGAGAACTCCCATGCAGCGCCAGGCAGAGCAGACTGGTGGGCTGAGCACAATGCTGGTCCATGTCTCAGCCCTCTCTTCCAGGGTGAAGTTGATGACACTGCACATGCTGCCTGCATCCCGGTACTACTGAAGTTAGTCATCATCTGATATAGCAAAGATCAAGGTGTGTGGGCACCCATTTCTTTTTATAGGCTTCTGAGATTAAAGTGAGGTTTAGCCATACAATAAGTTAAACCCTCTATAGCCCTTAATTACCATGCTCTTTGCTTTCTGAAACTCATACGTGTGTCCTCAGTTGACACAACTCGTAGGACATGGCATATGCAGCTATGCAAGCCAGAATAATTCCCTGACTCAGAAAGAAGTTATGCATAAAGAAAATCCTCACACAGCGATGTACTTTTAAAATATATGACCTCATTCTTCCCCTGTACGGCTCTGTAAAGGAAACAGACCCAAACAAAACACTGTGTGGAGTCAAACATGAAACCTGTGTCTGCTATTTCCCCTCCAAGAGTGAAAATTGCAAATTGCAAACGTGTAATCAACGTGACAATGCTCCTGTCCATTCAGTAAAAGCATAAATCCATTTTCCCAGCATTCTGAAAGATTTTGCCATCAAGTACACTTGGAGTAAAAGTAAAGAATTGACTAATAAAACATATTAACTCAAACCCAATCACTGTTTGGGGCTGCAGTTACTCGTCATATCCATGACTTAACATAAAAAAATATGTGATTGGTGATGCTTCATTTCTCAGACAGACTCGTACAATCAGTTCAACTCTTTCTTAAGTCTAGACGAAGTCCCTCATTTTTCAGGTGTGGATTCAAATGTGTTTTCATAAATGATTAGCAGACCTTTATACATAAAACATGTTCCACAAAGAAATCACAACAGGAAGAAAAACGGCCTTTTTGTCAAAGGTGAAAAACCTACCACATATCAAATAACCATATGAATGAAGCTCAGTGTTGTAAATGCAACAATGAAGAAAGTAACAGAAACATGATATTTTTCAGATATAGACCCTTAAGCAGAAGAGTACCTTTAAATCTTTCAATAATTGTCTTTCACCCCCCGCTTTTAACTTCTCCCCCTACATCTGTCCATTTCCAGGTAATTTTTTTCTTCCTTTTAAACTAGTCCTTGTCCTCCTTCCTCCCAGATCATTTGTCTGACTTGCTGTCATGGATTGTATTGCTGATATTTACTCAACTAGGGCAATCATTTCAGATACCGATACTAGTGAGTTGATAGTAAAAGGCTGAAATAACCTAACACAACTGACTTTACATCTGCACAACTACTTCATATATCACTATGATAACAAATTAAAGAAAAGCACAAAGTGGATTAAAGAAATACAAATATTTAGCTAGATCCATATTAGCTTATGTGCTACGTACAGAGATATGTTACAAAATGCCTCAAGCTTTTAGCAGGAAACCATGAACTCATTCCTTACCAGAGCCAACATCAAACTACAGCCCGTACAATTATCACTGCAGACTATCACAGTCTTTTGGACAGAACTGTATACATTTGGTCTCTCTGTATACATAAACATACATGTATGTGATTCAACTCAAAGTGAAAGCAATCCTGCATACTGTAGGCTTCAAACCAGCCACATACTTATGAACAGCTGTAGGAGCAAGGGGAGTTCCAGTAACTAAATGACTATTTTGACTGCAACATATGATATGCAAATAAGAAAGTGTAGCACCGACTCATATATACAACCCTGTGCATTTCTATACTGGAAGTAGGAAAACAGCAAATATAATGCACGTAAAAACTAAGGGGTGGAATTCTACACAGAAAAAGTACTGTACCTGTAATATCTGTCAGTGTGAATAATTTCTTGGCTGCTGGCTAGAATATATTCTGCAGTTCATTTTGTTTTATCACATTATTCACACTTTTTTCTGGAACAAGCACTTCTCTTCTTATAAGACTACAGTCTAGTGGAACAAATGAGCTCAAGCCTATGATTGATTCTCTAACATAGTCGAGATGCTATAGCTTTATTCACTTTTTTAAAATGGCTTTATTCATTTACTACCTCCAGCATGACTCCAGAATGTCGGCTGCTAAGAAACTGCATTGTAAAATGCTCACTCTGCACTCAAGGAGGTGGTTGGTTTCTTTTCTTTTCTTAATAGTAAATTCCATGATAAGGAGGAGTTGAAGTAGCTGGTACAGCCAGACTGTCTCTGCTCACAAGTTCAGAAAGTGCACTCCCAGAAATATTTTCTGAAAGCTTATCAGTCTAAATATTTCTCTTCAGCCCTGTTTCCCTGACGAAATGCTGTGAGAGTCTGTTTGGATCAAAACAGCATCCCCTGCTTTATTTCCTGCTGGAGAACTCGCAAGGATGGGAAATCGGCAGCAACCTCACCAGGGCCCCTTAATAAGCTAAGCCACGCAATGGATGAGAAGGTTTTGCATAACTCAGTTCTGCTCCAATGTAATCTCAAAATAACCACTTTTTCCAGTGCCCATATCTTATTATTATACCTCTGTAATAACCAAGGAAAATAAAGGTATCTGAGGGAAACACAATTTATACAGAAATCATCACATTCTCCTCTTCCAGGACTCTCCTGCTAAGAGTAGAGTGAGTTGGACTACTGCGTTCCTGCTTTCTCACTGGGCTTGGGCTAAATGGATCATGCAGAGATATCTCTGAAAGACCATGAAGAACCTCAATACAAATTTACACATTCTCATTTTCAAAACTAAGCTTTCAAAAAAATCCCGTACAAATAACTACATTCCTGAGCCATCCCAGTAAAGTAGAAATTTCCAAAAGGCCATCAGGAATAAAAGTTCTTCCAACATCTGTCAGTTTTACAAATCAAACAAGCAGTAAAAAGATTAAAGGAAAACATGGCTGTTCTTCAGGTTGTGGTACAACCTCCAAGTGACCTCGCCATTTTCTTTGAGAGCAACAAAATCAGCTCAACTGAGTTGGGTTCCATCTCCTGAATAAATGCTAGAATAAATGCTGAATAAAAGCTAGAGTCACATAAATGTGAAGATGTAGGCAGGTGAAATACAGTGCTAAATAAAAGTGGTTTTAGAATGAAAGGTGAAAATAATACTGCACATGTGGTATAATAATATCCATTCATACCTCATGCTATCATGTTTTTGTCTTAAACCTGGTATTAAAAATACTTTTCTATAAATTCTTTTAAACGCAGAAACTTTAGAACGCATAGTAAATACAGTTTACAAAAGCTGGTTAAGTCTCTATGAAGAAGACAAGCAGTAAAGACATGTATGAATTTAACTCAAGCTGCAGGTCACAAATTGGCCTTTGTAAGTTCCACCTAGAAGCAAAAGAAAAGCAGCTGCGTAATTTATACTGTCACTATCTTTCAAAGGTTCAGAAGGTTGGATAAGGAACCTAATTCAAATATTTGAAACTCAACCACTGGATTTTGGACTCCTTACTTTTCCAAAGCCTTAAGTTTGTTTATCAGCAAGTCTTCCATTGTGCAAATAAAATTATAACCATGTAGCCAAGCAAGCAAGAGAGGTTTAAATCAGAAGTGCTCTGTAAAGAGAACAGCAGCATAGAAGCAATATGCAAATAACTGGGAGAAGCAGTAAGTTTAGTTAGTTCATAAGCTCAATGACTTCAAGAGAAGAAAGTTTTCTTTCTCCAAGAGCTCTCTGCCCCTCCACTTTATGACAGAGAGGATGTGAGAAATAAATGGCACAGAACTTCCCAGGTACTTCAGAAATAGAGAGACAGATGAAGCCACAGATGGTTCATGCTTCTGCTCACAGAAATGCTCCTTTCTTTTAGAAAATGCCTTGTTGTGTCAGATACTAACCCTGTTGTGGGAAAAGACTGTGTCTACCCCTCTGCTATAAAATTAATATTGGTACACAAGTTAAAAAAATAATAAATAAATAAATAGATAATAAGAATAATAAAAAGTAAACGTTCCCTTTGTCTTTCTAAAGGATACAGAAGTGTGAAGAATCACTGATTTTTCACAATTTCTTTTAAATCTGCCTTGTAAATGGACTTCAGATTCTTTTTTTTTTAGCCTTGCAGCATCACACACGTGCCATTTTGTGCTACCAAAGTCTGTATGATTCAGCTCAGGTTTGTAATAAGGGTGAAGCTTTTTTATTCCCATTTTTTATGTCAATAAAGTCATTTTTGGCTTAAAGGAGAACCCTCTGAGCTAGCTAGGAGCCATCCTCACTTTGGCAATATGTGGTACACATATTTTCTTTACCCTGTCTCTTCAGAGGTCCTTGCCAGGAGTTTCAGATGAAAGGCTGAGAACCAGAACCCCCAGCTCCCGAAGGACCAGGAGTATGTCCAACTCTGTCTGCCAGCAGCCTGATGCTGCCATGGGCACTGCTGCAGCTTCTTCACTTTGCGCCTGTATGAGAGGCTGAGGATTTAGCACTTCTGAATGTTTAATTCAATTAGAACTAACAGGGAAGAAATGTGTTCTTGATCTCAGCCTCCTCCTCACAAACAGGGACTTCTCCTTTTCCCTCCCACTCCTTTAGAACTGCACTTCAGAGCACAATTCTAGCTGTTGTGTGACACATGGATCGGACTATCACTGCTCCAGCTCTTCATGGCTCATAAACTATTGCTCTGTCAATTGCACTGTACGGCTCTTTGTGTGGAAATGATGGAAGAAATGGGATACATATTATTTAATGATCAGATTTCCGCAAAAATACGTTCAAACAGACATGTCAGCCTTGCTGATAGCTTATTATCATCAGCAAAATACAGACAGTGTAATGGTGCCACGTATGTACCTCTCGGCAGTAAATGCAAGTGAAATGTTTCTGTTTCAAACCCCGACAGCTCCTTAGTCTCAGTTATTTCAGTTCTGCTAAAGATGACATGCTAAAATGAGGGCATTTATTACTAAGTGGCATTAAGAAGGGGGATATTTAACCTACCATTGAAATGCTTACAGCAATGCGTGGAGAAATCAGCTAATGTGCGCTGGCAGTAATTTATGACATTGGAAAAAATGCTATCATCTTTTTTTCCACCGTCTGTGGTCTGGCTTTGCAAACTGCAAGCCCTGAGGAGCAAGTTTGATATAATACGGCTAATGAGAATAAGTGAGCACACTGCAATATTCTTAAAGGGTTACACCGCTGAGTCTTTGACTCTTTATACTTTTTAATTTCCTTGTACAAACAGTGCAGTGAAAACGGCAAAATCCATTTGGCTGGTCTGTGCTACAAATTAAATCCTTGATTAAATTTTGGCAATTACTTCTCTGAGTCTTTTTCATTTAAACATTTTTAATTCATATGAATAAGCTTCTTAATCATGATTCTGACAATCCATTGTATAGCAAGACAAACTCTAATAAATACTGTAATGCAGCAACAAACAGAAAGAGAGACGGCTGCTGAAAAGGAAGCATTCTGTCCTTTTTTATTTTGATAAGTGTTGCTTATATCCATCTTTCATGAAAGTTGTATTCCAGTCTTCTCTGATGTTGCAATTTATCTCATTATGTGTTGACATTTCCCTTTGTGATGTCAAAAGCTAATAAAGACTCCAGGTAGGGTTTCAAACCCTCTTAATAAGAGGGTGAAAGATAGACTAAATCATCCTTAATGCACAAATCAATACTATAGTCAACCAAAGGGTACAAATTAAGAGGAGAATGTGAAGGGCTGTCACTCTTCTAACAGGAAAGATGCTAGATAGACATTTTCAGCAAAGATGCTTGAATTTAGATTCTCAGCCTTTACTGTGTAGAATTGTATTACCTACTGAAAAATGTAGAGTATGTCACTTGGTATGAAAGAATGTGGGGAAAAGCAATGGAAACTGGATGAGGAGAAAGAAGCAAAAAAGAACAGATATAAAAATAAATCTTTCAGGGGAGACAAAGTCGAGTAAGTATACAATACAAGTTAAATGTTAGCAGTTTACTTCTAGTTGTGCTACCAGTTTACTGCTGGCACAATGTGAAGAAAACACGGACAGACTCAAAAATTCACTGATCATTTACCAGTGGCTGTAGAAAGGAAGTGGTTAAAGTCTTACTGCAAGGCCAGCTCTGTCCACATGAAATATGCTAATATACAAACTGCAGCATTCCTGCAACCTCAAGAAATGCTTAATCTCACCAAAAGAGAAAAGACAACATCCCTGACTCTGAGAGGATAGACAAAGGGATTGCAGATGCTGTTTGCTTCCCCTTCCCTTCAGCCAGAAGACACCTGTAGATGGATTTGCTTATTTTCCCCACTGCATTCCAGAGACCTGGTTTTACGTAGTTCATAAAGGAGAACAGTCAAAAAGCTATGCATTTACTGATATGCACTTAAGTGTATTTTCCCGTACATCTCACATTGCGAGCTCAGCATAAGGTGAAAGCACAAAGCAGTCAGACAAAAACAACAACAACACCAAGCCTAGAAAAGATCCCACAGATTTTATCAAGATTCAATAGGGACAGTAGATGTTAGCTTGCAGCAAACTGTCCTAACATTTGTGTTAGCCCCTTTTGGGCTGAAAGTTGGTGGTTCTAGGTACTGCAGGGGAAATACAAAGTGGGTAAGCTCAGCTGCTTGATATAAAGCAGGAGCAGGTATGATATATTATCCCAAATGAGAAGCCTGTCAATGCCATTTACCTATGCTTACACCCCATTTCACCAATATAAACAGGCCCTTTTAATCTTCAGATGTTGGTACATACAATTCAGACTGCAAGTTAATAAAATTGCAGTTTCCTTCCTGAAGCCCCTTTTCATATCAGAATTTCATTCTCTAGAGTGTTCTTATCAAATCTGTTTTGTGATCCCAAATGAAGAGCGCATGATCCCTCACTTATGCAAGAAAAAGGAACAGCAGAGGAAAAAACTTACCAGTGTAAAACCTTTCAGCGTATCAGAACAAATCATATAAAGCACAGATGACAAACACTCTAGACCCATCACCAGCAGAGAAAAATAAGTTAATATGATCTATTTATACAAGCACACTGATAGAAAAAGAACAAGGAAAGAATTTACAAGGAAATGAGAAGCTACGTGCTTCTAATTTTGCAGATTATTGTCATTTTCTCTACAGATGCTGGCACAGAGAGGCTTCAAAAGCCAACCGTAACTCTAAATGTTATTCTTGCATAAGTGAGGGATCATGAGCTCCCACACACAATTCAATATAATTTGAAAATTATGTTTTGCACAAGTAAAAGCAAAATGTGATGTACAAATGCCAGTTTATCAAACGTTAGGCCCCATACTTATGTTAAGACAATGAAAAGAGGAAGACCTGTATGTCAAAAATAAAACCTTCAGGAGAAGTATTCCTTTGCAAATCGATTTTATTTCTGTAGAATCACTTTGCTAAATCCAGACAGAAGATGCAAGGGATTCCTCACCATGTTGAGAAACTGCAACCCCAATTATTCTTCCTGATGCACAGAGGTGTTTCCACATGAAACATTATAGCGCAAGGGAGAGATGTACAGCTTCCCATCTTCTATCACTAACCGGATGACAACAACTAAAACAACTCCAGCAACTCAAATCCTGATTGCAGATGAGCTCTACACGGATGCCTATCTTCTACTTTGGTAATGTGTTTCTATTTTCTACAAAATCTGAACTTTACCTCAGTTTGGATATGAAGGAAAAGCCCATCTCTTCAGAAAGCAACAATAAATGTAACTACTGCCCACATGCCTGATGTATCAATACATTTTTTACCTTAATAACTAAGTATTACAGGCTTTGCTGCAGGAGAGATGTATACCTTCCATAACCAAAGGCTGGAGAAAGATTACACTACACTCAGACAACTCCTGCTCTCAACTAACAATCACCTGGCAAGCTTTTTTTACAGCTTTATTATATTTTTTCTTTTTAATTTTAAATAAAACCTTACTATGAGCTTCAGTTCCAGCATATCAGAGCTTGCCAAATTCATCTGCTTATTGCCTTAGGCTGTAACATCTTTTAAAACTCAGTTGCTACAGGAAGAACAAATCATACCCTGTGTCATCTCCACTGTCCTGCCCAGCTGGCAGATCCTGCACACCCACAGGGGCACCTTTAGGAGCTGGCGGCTGCCAGAGGGACCCACTGTGAATAAATGGTGGGGCAAGCCGCAGCCTCGTGCTCGTCAGGACATTACCATGCAAGCCAGCATGTTACTCTTTTTCTATTCAGTCCCTAAAGGAATTGTGTTTGACAGAACTGAACAGCTGCTGTGTATTTAGAGATGTGAATGTATTGCATTATTTAATGAATTGTGTCATTTTAATATAATTATTACTAAAAGTCTGAACGTAAGCCTATTTTTATTTATGCTTAGAATTTTTACCCACTAAGCATTTTCAACTCTGTTTGCAGCCAGAAGTGTTTTCTTTCCTTTGCAGACATCACCAGGACTGTAGCTGTGTGGCTTGCACTTCAGCCAGCTGCCTCAGCTGCCTCCCCTGCATGCCACTCATACTGCTGTCTTGCATACAGTATTTCTGGGCTTTTAACAGATTACATACCCGCAATGATTCTTGTTCCTCCCCCTTTTCTTGTAAAACCCTTTTATTACTCCAGTGCCTCCACCTACATATTCTCTTACCTAATACCATGACAGCTATACATACTCCAGAAAGTCTTGTGTATGAAACATTCCCTCATAAGCAAAGCCAGCTCCTCTTGTGGAGGAAAGAACAAACAGAAAGAAGCCACTTGATGCTACCAATTTCTTAATGTGGCAGCCTGAGAGGCATCCCTGCAGTCAGGCAGCTCTTGAGCAGAGCTCTGCTCTCACCATGCACAAGGGCACAACCCATGGAGCTCTCACATTTACTCTCCCTTTGGATTAAGAATACACAGGAACTCCCTGAGTTATCCAAACTAACGGGAATGAAAAGGGAACCCAAGGCACAGCACTTTGCTTCCTTGTGACTAACATCCACAGATTGGCTGGACCCTGCCTGCTCATCCCTGCAGAGGCTTTAGAAGCGACACTAGTCCTCAATAGGGGATGGATACAAACTGATCGGTCACATGGATCTGGTGGCCACATGCATTTCCAAGCACCTACATTCTCATTTTACGAACTTATGCAATAAACTCATTTTTGAAAGTCATCTGGAATCCTTCTCTGGGGCCCAGACCCCGGGCTGGACACATGTTCTTTTTGGAAGGTGTTGCTGCTTTCCCAACTGTTCTGCTATAGCGCTCTGGGGCTTACAGACACTCCAATGCTGGACACAACCTCACGCCTCATCCACATACCTTTATATTGCTACATTACTGGGTGGATACTGAATTACTCATCATCACGGGTCACTGAAATGTTCACCTATTACTTCATTTGCAGTAGATGATCTTGTAGATGTAAGCCAAGCTAATGTTGAACGTGCTTTTTAACTTGCAGCATTAGACAGAAGATGTCCTTGTTTGTTTGGTTTTTATTCTTAAAGCATCTGTTACTATCTTGATGTATCTTTCTGTATATGCAGCACACTGCTGACAATTGAAATCAATCAATTAAAGAAAGGGATGTGGCTAGTACACCTAACAACACATTTAAATGTAAAGTATGTATATAGTGAGCCTTGCTATGTAGGTGATTATTGTTTTGTTGATTATTATTTTTTAAGTTACCAAGTATTTCTTTAAAATAGTTAGACTGAATGACCTGCTGGCGTACAAAATCCAGTTCAAGAGCAGGTGCTTCACTGCCCAGAGAAGGTGACTACAAAGGGGCAAGACACTGTTTCTCTCTATAGAAAAAGTAGAGAGAACCACATGAAACCATCAAGCAACTGGTTTGGAACAACTCTATACTAAACAGCTAAACAGGTGGAACTCACTGCCACAAGACATGTCAGATGTGCACATCTACAAAGGGCTACGTATGTAATAAAGATCAAATCTTTATGGGGCAATCCAGCTCAGGGACCTTCTCATACATACTGCCTGCATTTGTGCACTGTATCCTTACAAGTCTCATAAGAAAGACACAAGCACACTGAAAGACTTGCATCAGTGCACCCAGGCATGATGCTGCTTAATCTGCCCCCTATTACCAGTTTTCATTTGCAAATTGAAAAGTGAAGCTCTGGGCAGGAGAGATTTAACTTGTTCCTCCCAAACGGGTGCTTCTACTGAAGTCCCCATCCTGAGCAGCCACAAGTGGGGAAGGCAGCAGAAAACCCCTGACTGACACTAATGAAAATGCAGTCTGGTGTCATTCCCGTGATTAAGAAAAATTCAAAGAAAAGTGGCAGCCAGTGGGGCTACGTAGAGGACTACTCTGAGAGTATCAAAAAATGGGTATGCTGGAAATAGAGAGCATCGACACAGGACTACAGAGAATCAGTTGAGACTTACAGGGAGAGTAAGAGTCACCAGCAAAGCAAGGAGACTTTGTGCTAGCCAAGGGGATTAAAGGGAATAAGAAAGGCTTTTACAAATACTTTATGTCAGGAAGAAAGAAGATGGAGGAGGTTCACTAATAAACGAAGGCTGGGACAAAGAACAGGCAGTGACTCTGAAATGAATAAATAGGCTTTTAACAAGGGACATAAATAAGAAGAAAATTGGATGATAAAATGTGAGACCAGAGAAGAGGCAGGAGCAGGCAGTTCTGGCTGCAGTGTGTAGGTGAGGTGGGGGCGTGGGGCATTGGAAGAGCTGCTTTATAGTTGGGCAGGGGGCATAGCACAGCATGGTACAGGGCTCCCTATCAGCAGTTCAAGGCAAAATGTGTGCCCCTGTGGCTGGATGGCTCCTTCTGCCATAGCAACAGCACTCCTCCTCCTCAATCTCTTTCTTACCTAACTCAGAGCTCAAAGAAAGGACGATGAGTTCCTTCTAAGACCTTGCAGAAATTAGTGACTTCACAATGCTCAGGACGGGAGCATCTGAAGCCAGAAGTCTGTGTTTGTGACCCAAAACCATGTAGTGAGGCTGCAGGGCAGAGGATTAAGAGGGGACTCAGTGTCTGTAATCTCACTGTAACATCCAGGCATCTGACATATGCTGTCTCCCTCTGAAAGAAGATCTACTGGCTCCAACATCCTGGTTTACAGTCCAGTCCTGCTGTGCTACTCTTGCAGCAACGCCCCCTATGGAAAGGATCAGACTTTGCCTGATCTCTTGTTTTTTGACTCCAAGAATGCTGCAAGTGAAATGGAAACTTACGGGCCACTTACTTGCTCTCTAAAATTAGGCCAAAATGATAGCAGTGCAATAAGAGGTCAGTGCCCGAGGGCCTGAAAAGCCACACAATTTCTGAGAAACCTTGAGAATCATTCCTTCAGCAGTAAGATATTAAATAATTCAATAAATTTATGGAATTTTTCATGATAGTCATCTGACCCAACAAATTAAACATTCATTAAATGTAAACATGATATCACTGAATTCTCCTGCTTAACTACATTAATTTTTCTCTGGGGAAATTTTACATCTTGTGAGTGCAGCCCAGGCCCAGACAGGACA
The DNA here is from genome assembly GCF_054131305.1 of Coturnix japonica. Lineage (NCBI taxonomy): Eukaryota > Metazoa > Chordata > Aves > Galliformes > Phasianidae > Coturnix > Coturnix japonica. The sequence continues at coordinate 103,244,904 of NC_140664.1, forward strand.
CAAGGCTACAGCTCCCAGCACTGCCAGCCTCTTCCTTCTGCCCCTTCTCAGTCACTTCTACTTTCAAATGCAGCCAGTGACTGTAAATTGCTAATCAGAAATAAGTAATTCTCGTTATGTCCTTTTAATTCATCCAGCTTGCACATGGTTTGCCCTATTGCACCTCCAGACAAATAGAGAAATTGTACAAGGCTTTTACTCGGTTTAAATAAATTAAAAATAGAAGCAAGAACAGATGAAGTCCTAATACAATTCATACTAGAGCAAAAATGGTCAAAACAAAGGTATCATGTTGTTGGAAATTAAGTAAAACCAGCCATTTATTCGGCAGCTTACACCATATGTCAGTCTCTCAGAAAGAGCTGAAACTGCTTCTCCTATTTCAGATGATATAAATTAAATTTAGTGAATATTTGATGGATTAGAATCTTGAAATCTGATTTCAAGCACAAATGGGATTGTTCTCAGTAATACCACAGCATATATTAAACAATACATGTCAAAGATTCCAGAAATCTGTAGGCATTAAGACACAGGAGAAGCAAACTGCAGCTAGAGCAGTGACTCAGATTAATTATTCTACAGGAAACCCAGCAGCAGTCAGCACTACTCTGAGAATGGACATACCAAACTATGTCAGGGAAAGGAAAAGTTACCTCAAAGGCTACCAATTACTCTTTGTTAATACCTCTAACCTTCCCCTAGGTTTTTTTTTTGATGAGCTAATGACACAGGCTGCTGGGGGAAAAAGCGTTTCTGCTGTGAAGAGAGAACTGGGTAAAGTCAGAAATTGCATCGCATACAGATGTCAGAGAATCAAAAACCTTTTTAGATATTTAAACAGACTAACTTAGGCACTAACTTTGCTTTTCAGAATAAATTTTCTGCTGAGGCCCTAAGGATGCCTCTCACCAAGCGAGGAGATTACCAAACAGGAATGAGTGCTTTGCTTCCTCCAAATCCCAAACGACTCTGAGAAGCTAAAGTTTATTTACAACCACCACTTGTGCATCCTCAGCCATGAGTAGCAGATTTCCATTAACGCTGTGAAAAGGAGCATTTCATTTTCAGAGGCAAGCTACAGGCTGTGCTTAACTTTGAATACAGTCAGTGACCAAGCTAGATGCTTCAACGATTACGTTTCATAAGAACCACAATTATTATGAGAATGTCTCTGCTGTTTTCTTCATTTTCTGATTTTTCACATTCATGTATTTATGTCAGAGACTTCAACAAAACAGATTTATAAATACGGCCTCGCATTATTACCCTTGACTCTTTCATCTTCTAAAATAATCTAACAGCTAGTGTAAACCTGGACAAAACCAATATGATCTACACAGTTTATCTGCTCACAATAAAATTACACAGAGTAAAAATGACTTAAAGATTAGTTCATCTTTTCTTGTCTTTCATGTAAATTGAATTTTGCTACTTTGAGCCCTTTCTGCCAACACAGGGGGGAAAACAACTGCCTCTGATGGCCTAATGAGCACTTAGAGAGCTGCAGAGAGAGACATTCAATTCCATTTACATTCGGCAATTATTTAATGTCACCTATTAATATCCAACCACCATCTCCTACAGCTCTACCTTGCAATGTGGCTGAGTTTGCTAAATGCGCTAAGAAGGAATTTTCTCCTCATTTTCATCTTCCTTACACTCCCACTGTACTTGTGCCTTTACCGCAGGAACACAGCTCACGCTGAGCGGCTCCCTCGAGGCTTGCAGCCACTGTTAGCAACACCAGCAGATGCACTGCTCAGCTCCCACTGCTGTCCCTCTTTCTGTCTGCACATTACTGTGGTTCATTGCCTTTTCTTCCTGTATTCAGAGCCCTGCTGTTGCCTGGGTGGTTGAGTTCCTTGTTTGCCTTCACACACACCAAAAAAAAAAAAAAAAAACAGGAAAAAAAAATTTCCAATAACATAATGTGATTTCATCAGATCTTTCCATCTAAGCAAACCTGGAAGACAGAAGAGCAATGTTGAGACTTGGAGAGCCAAGTCTCTCAATTCACATCATGCCATTGACATTCCAAAGATAATTTTCCGAGAAGTAGGTATTTGCCTAAGCTGATCTCATGGCTTAATTCCAGTGTTCATAGTTTGGATTCCTGCCCACCTAACATTTGAGTACTTTTTTCACTGAGAGGTACTGCTGTGCCTTGAACACATTACGGTGCATCCGTACAAAGAGAGGTGAATGTCATCAACAAATGTATATGCAAAGCTTCGTGCTGAGGACTCTGTGATGCTGCAGCTATGGATCTGCCTGGGTACCTAAATGTGGGTGTTACATAGAATGGCAGGCAGATCAATGCTGGGACAAACTTCCTTCAGACAAACTTGTGGATGGACTTCTTGGTATGAGGCAAATAACTCCCAAAAGACAGGAAAAAAAAGAAAAAAAAAAAAAAAAAGGAAAACAAAAAAAAACCCTGCTTTCTTCCTTGTGTCATTTCACTGCTGATGGCTGTCAGCATCTTTCAACTCTTCTCCCCTGTTATTTATTCTGAGTCAAGCCATTTGCTCTACGAAGACTGTGATAGCAGAACAAGTCCCAATACCTGAATCCCTGAGGATCAGGGCCCTGAGAGATGGCATTTATAAACTCACACTCAGGGATGAAAGATGCTGTGCAAGTGCAAAGATGTCAGCATCACTGACACAGGGAGAGCCCTGAGCGGGCTGGGGATCTGCTCATCAACAGCACAGACAGCTCATATCAGGGATGGCACATCACATCAGTAGGTTTGCCACCAGTTCAAATTAAAAACTTGGAAAAACCTTTATTTCTATTCTGTCAGTTCAGTACTAATTTTGTATTACGTTGTGTTCAAATTTGGATATGATAGCAAGACCCTACTTAATGTCCTGGGTGTCTTTGAAATTTAATTGCCAAATCCACCAAAATCTTCAAATGTCCAGCAACCTTTCACTGCATACAGTTCTATGAGTAAAAAAGGTAGTAAACAAATGTAAACAATTAAGCCTCTGTCTTGCCTGTGCACATTTTGTATATAACAGTTGCTTCTTCCATAATAATCCTAAATATTTTTTTTCTCTTCCCCATAATCCTAAAGGGTTAGCAACATGCTTAAAAGGTCAGCAGATCTGCTTTGAATGAATGAGAATCATAGCAAAAAACAGAAGGAAGAAATCGATTCTTACAGAGAACACCGCATAGCAAGAGATTTCTTTTATACTCAAGCACTTTTGCATGTATCCGCTACAGCAGTCTGGTATCTTATAGTGCAGAAAATCCAAAGCCACTTAGTTCCCTGATAGAGAATAAATTTGCCTAGTTTGAATTAAAGTCAAGCTCCTCAAAGGCTGCTGGCAAAACTTTCACTGGCTTCAGCGCAGGCAGGAATTCATCCTGTATGCTGTGTTCAAAAAGCCACAGGCTTACTCAGTGCTATTCATCTGAGAGCTCGTAAACTGATGTGGGCCAAAAGCTGTAAAATTCCTACAACTCTACTATGATCACGACCAGCACAGAAAATACATTAATTTTTACTTGGAATATGAAAGCTGCAGAGCAAGGCCTGTTGCAGACAGGCTTCAAACTTCAAATTATGAGAGATCAGCAAACATTTATGAAGTATTAGCAGCATCTTCTTTTAGCTCTAAATAACTATTGTAATGCTGTCCCCTTGCAATCATACCAAGTTTAGTTAAATAATTTAGTTCAATAATAAGGTGCTGAACTTGGGCTGGGACAACCCTAGGTACATATACAGACAGGGAGATGAACTCCTTGAGAGCAGCCCTGCAGAAGACAAAAAACTGGACATGAGCCAGCAGTGCATGCTTGCAGCTCACCAGGCCAACGGTATCCTGGGCTGCACCAAAAGAGGGGGGACAGCAGGACAAGGGAAGTGATTGTCCCCATCTACTCTACCCTTGTGAGGTCTCAATTGGTGTAATGCACCCAGGTATGGGGCCCCCAGTACAAGACCCACTGTTGGAGCAGGCCCAGAGGAGGGCCATGAAGATGATCAGAGGGCTGGAAGACCTCTCCTATGATATAAGGTTAAGTGAGTTGGGATTGTTTAGCCTGGGGAAGAGAAGGTTCTGGGGCAACCTCACAGAGATTCTCCAATACTTGGAAAGAACTTACAAGCAGGAGAGGGACTGACTTTTTATGCAGTCTGATAATAATAGGACAATGGGCAATAGATTTAAACTGAAAGAGAGAAGGTTTAGGTTAGATGTTAGGAAGAAATTCTTCACTCATACAGTGGTGAGGCACAGATGCAGGCTGCGCAGAGAGGCCATGGATACCCCATTCCTGGAGGTGTTCAAGGATAGGCTTGATGGAGCCCTAGGCAGACTGATCTAGTGGCTGGAAACCCTGCCCATGGCAGGAAGGTTGGAACATGATATTAGAGGTTCCCTCCAACTTAAGTCAAATATTCTATGATGATGATAATTTTAATGCATTCTGCCTGGATGGAAATTAATTTAGATACACAGACATGGAAATAAAATTTAAAATCCACCCCCACCACTTACATATTTAGTTTCCCATTCACATGCAATGTACCTCTTGGTATCTTAAATGATACTGAGAAGAGCAATTGTTGGAATTCATTATCAGAGACCTGACTTTCTTCCCTTGTATTAAACACCTTGTCTGGACTCAAAGTGATTGATACTGAGATGCAGTTGATATCAAGCAACTCTTTTCCACGCTCCAGCTCCCTCCACAAGCTTATCAGCTGGTCATTTTGACCATGTCTGGTTCTCATTCTTTTCCCTCTTTCTCTTTAATCTCTGCTCATCCACGTTTCTTCTACACACATCTCCATAATACTGTTTACTAGTCACTATCATTCCCTGTCTTCCAATTCACTGTGCATCACAGATGACACAACAGATGATATCTTACAGGGTAGTAAGCCGAAAGCCACTTCATTCTCTGATATAACAAATTTGTAGGTGTTTAACTTCAGAATTAATAAACCCCAGGTAGAAGAACTGATAATAAAAGAATTGTTGTTTAGATGTCTGAATAATTACAGCATCAGGGCCCTCATCAGGCCCTGGCAATGCTGCAGTCAAGATCTCAGAAAGCCTTCCAGGTGCCCTGTCGTATAAATCTCCCTACTGCTAGTTATTGTAAAAAGCTCTGTGTGAGAAACACTTTCCAAAATCTCTCCAAAACTTCCACATATCTCCTTGGAAGTGGATGGGAGAAAGGCTGAAGAGAGACCACAGAAGATTTCTGAATCTCCAGCTTTGACAAAGCGGGTAAGCAGACTGTCAAGAGTTAATTCTGAAACAATGAAAACATGAAGATCATAAAGAGCACATGAAACAGTCAAACCAAAGAAGTAAAAATGCTGAAGAACTCATTTGAATAGTGCAAAGGGCTCTGTAACATCAGCACAGAGCCCTTTCTTTCTGAACTAAGTAATTCTCAGCAGTTGGAAGACAACAATACTTCCATGAACATAGGAAAATCTGAGATGCCATTTGAAAGGAAAAGCTTTCGAGAGAGGTCAGCACTACAAAGCTTCTGTAATTGTTTCTCTGGGGGAATTTTGCTCCTTTTGCTTCTAGTCCCAGACAAAACAAGGAAGGAAAGTTCTCAATGATTGAAATTTGTTTTTTAAATAAATGTCCTACTGTCTTGTGAGAACTGATCTTTTGTAAGGAACGGCATCCCTCCCTCATACTGGGAGAAAAAAGGGGAGGTTTTAGATCTTTACTAATAATATGAATCTATGAAATTCTGATGAGAGCTACTCTTCCTCACAAAATTGCTACACAAAGACATCATTTTGTGTTGCTGATATCTGACCAAAAGAAAAGAGGCTGAGCAATGGGCCTTCATGTGAGGAAAAATAACGCAATGCTTAGATTGTGCCAAAAGTGTGGCAGCCTCTGTGGGGCTGAAAAGGAGGAAAAGCAAACAATAAGCCTTCAGTTTCCCACTGCACAGCTCTGCTCTGAGGCTGACCACCCCAGACCCACTCCAAGTGCTGCCTTTACAGCCAAGCATTTTGCCTTTGGCAGGGCCAAAGTAGTTCTGCCTTCCATTGACTGGGGCTGAATGAATAATAATACATAAATGTATGACAATGATAGTAAGAGAAGAAAAGTACCACACTAGTAAATCACAGCTCACCCTTCTTACTTTGAGTCACTAGGTTTTGCAACAAAAATCAAACAGACAGGGTTTTGGCCCAAGCATCCCACCTTGACATTGGTTACATTGTGGGATGCTCCCACAGGTGTTCAGAAGGCTTTGTAGATGGTTTGCCTGATATTCCACTTCCAAAAGTCACAGCTGGAGTGTACTTATAACAACTTAAAGCCACAGTGCTTTAATTCTTGCAGATTAAAGTTAAAAAACAAAACAAAACAAAACAAAAACAACCTTCTTTTTAAATATGTATTTTTTTAATTAAAAAGGAAACTAATAGGAATTAAAATTACTTTTTAAATTAACCCATTTACCTCTTAACTAAACAATTACCTGGAGACAAAAACTTTTGGAACACAAATAAAAATGAATATTAAACTCTTGGTATGAAAATACCTCCGGAGGTTTTCAGTTTTGTCTTTAGAGTCCTCTTGGGAAAACTGCTTTAAACACAGGTGCAGATAGCAGTAGGCTTAGATACAGAACTGTTTTTTTCAATGGTTCAGTGCTGGATTAAGGGCTAGTAATTCCACTATAATGCCATAACAGTAAAGATAGCCTGGATGGGCCTTGAAAGCACACATATGCACCTTATAAATCTTGCACGAGATTAGATATAGTTCTCTAGGGCATTAAGAATCTGACAAAACTCCCATAGCTATAGCGAACAGAGCTAAGAAATAGAACTAAAACTTGCAGCTTTGGACACCTTTCCCTCCCACAAGAGGCTAAAATATCTGAGAGAGAGATTCAGAATAGACCGTTAGGCCAAGACTTTCAAAAGATGCACTGTGTGGTTGGGTTTTTATACGTTTCCCATACATAGAAGTGAGGTACAAATCAGTTTTTAAAATCTCCCTGCAAGCCCATTTGCATCATTAGATATCTAAGAAAATTTGAAATCCTGGCCAATAGTATTCCATAACTTAATCAGCCAACTCATCACTTTGAAAGCCAGAGCAATTAAATCCATGTATTAGAACTGTGTCCCATTAGATCTCCTCCACCATCACATCTTCTTAAATGAGATCTGCAGGAAAAAGACATCTGCTGGAAGAACAGGGCTGTAAATTACTCTTCGAATGCTGATGGCATTTGGAAGAAAAAAAAAAAAAAAATTACTAAAACCATTTAAATTTCTACACCTAGAGAGGTGTATTTTTTAATTAGATGGGGAGAGCTGACAGGGCTTGGAAGAAAAATATTTGCATGTGCCGTGCCTGCAAATACAGCTCTCTCTCTTCAGTTTTAAGAAAGCTATTATTTGGATGCGACTGAGTGCTAACTCTATTTCTGGTGCAGTTTAACACATTCCACTAATGTGTTCCAAGAGACAGCTCCCTCAGAAGAGCCAGCATTGAAGCGAGCAATGACAAAACTCGCCTGTGGAAGCACGCCTCGCAGCATAGTGGGGAAAGACAAGGTGTTTGTATGCGCTGCTCTACTGAGTATGTTTGCAGATAGCACCCAGCACTCTAGAGCAGTTAAATATCTCTGAGATGAGCACTCTGCTAGCACTTTCCATATTAAATCAATGTATCTTGAAGGACGCTGTGCTAATGATGGCAGCAAAAGAGAAGTCTCACTCTTCGCCTCAGCAGACTTTGGAAATAAATCCGTGGCACAAGAAACATTTGTACCTGATCCAATTAAGTTGTTACTGAATGAGTTTGACAGATTGATAACACTTCCTTTGATAAAGTAATAAAAAATTTCAAACAGAAATCAAGATGCCTCCTTTCAGTTTTACACAAAGATCCAGGGAGATCCAGTACATTCAATTCAGTATTCCAGATGTGTTCAATTAAAGACACGTCAGTAATAAATATTTGTACTGTAATTTAACAAGTGCTGTGTAACAACACCTACTATCAGTGCAACCTGTAGCCAGCACACATGCACAGTTATGAGCCTGCATGTATAAATGGAGGTGGGACCCTGGTGGAGATGCAGAAATATCTTCAAGAGTTCTCCCACTCAACCAGCAGTACAGTGTTGACAGTCACTCACTGGCCTTCAAAGGTAAGGAGACAAATTTTGAGCATTAGATAAGCAATATAGATGGTAGAGGAAAAATCAGGGTCAAGGAGACAGTCTGAGTGAGTGTTATGCAAACTGGCTTTAGCAAACCCATTTGGAACATCATCTGAAAGGAGGCAAGGGAAACTACTTGCTCCCAGTACCCAGTTTATAGATGCACTGCAGCAATGCTCTTGTGATGAGCTAGAAAGAGCAAAGCAAAACCCAGTGGTACCATTTTATGTACTTCCTAACATCAAACCTTTCCTTTCATTTTTTATCTACTTATTTTTTTTAAAAAAATCTGACATTCAGCAACCTCATGGGGTCTGGCAGGTTAGTAAATAGAAAAGGTACCACAATACCAACCCACAATACCCTGGCCTGAATTCAACTTTCTTACACCCTGGGAGCTACAAGAGCAGCATGGGCGATACTGTCCTGTGATAAAAGGGTGATTGGGTCAGATCAGTCATCGTCTGCCTATAGGATCCACATCTAATTTTTCATCACATTTACAGCACTTAGATCTTAATAGGAAATGCTTCATTTCTTTTGAGCATTGATGTATTCAGCATAGCCTCCAGGGTCAATGAGGCTTCCATCTTTCTTTCTCCCACGTCATGGGAAAATTAAGCTTTTTTTGTGGACAGATGAGGGAGCTTTCAGAAAGGAAGGGAAATAGCAGGGAGAAGGTGCAATTTCTCAGCCTGAACTTTGCCCCATCTTCAGAATGTTTGCTGAAGTGGTATGGCATGAGCTTTGGGTGCTGGTTCCAAGGGAGCTGATAGAAAGTTAATGTGAATAGCATTTCTTCCAACATAGTGTTCATAGTGTAACACTGTGTGATATTGTTACTACATCTCAAATTGTATAAAATCCAGTATTTGCATAGTACAGTTCACCCAGGGTGCTAATCACTGGTATTAATAATTATGTTCTTATTTAAATGTTTAACTTATTTCAACAATTCACATTAGGAGAATAAAGACTATGTCTAAGGAAAATAATATTTACTTCTCCCCTCAAATCTCTTCACTTATTATTATTCATCAAAGACCAACAGAGATGCATTTTTACATCACTGCATTTTTACTGAGGCCTGTGCACTTGTCAAGTTCTGAACTCAACTATTTAATGTCTCAAAGATTTGAGTTCCTTAAACTGACATCCAGACTTCTTATACAGTGTTTTTGACTGGACCAAATTATTTTGCCTCATAAAAACAACATGACAGCTTTACAAGTCACATATTTTGCACATTTAAAACAATGCAATATTAGATAGCCAAGAGAAAACTTATGGAACAAAAAACATACGTTTATAAAGCAGAATTGCATAGGCAGATATATTTAGCAAAGTCATTTTCTATGCCCTATAAATATTGAATATCTAAGTATTTAGATCTTCATTCATTCACCTTTGTACATTGTAGCTGCCAACTGATTTTCTCAATGTGACAACTTTAAGAATGTTCATTATTTGCATTTTAATATAAACACAATCTTCATTCTTGATTCAGAATGGGTTAAAATACTGTTACTGTTGAGCAACACAAGAAAAGAAGTGTGCTTATATGTGGTAGAAGCAGACTGAAATGAATGGATGGAAAAAAAGTTAATTACAGATGTAGAAGACTTAGAAACATCTGTGAGAAAACCATTTGTTAAGAAGTGCAAAGCATGATGGGAAGAAAAAATGATAATAAATGGAGTAATGGTCAAAAAGCGTATTATGACACAGGGAGAAAAGACTTTTAAGTCATTTTAAAAGAATGAAAAAAGATATATAAATATCAAAGGAAACTATAGGCAAGGGACGGCCCGAAGTAGAGGTTGCAGATGTCAAAATGGAGAACATAGAATGCAGAGGAAGAGCGCTGTTAAAAGGTCAGTGTTTTCATCTATTGCATAAGTTTGATTTTACCACATATTTCCCATATTTGCAGCATTTTCTGTGGTATGTGCTTACTTTTTTAGGTTTGTCTGCTGTAGTGATTTCTTTTACTTCAATATTTGTCTTTAAACATTTTGAATCAATGATTAATGTCCTGTTAGGTAGAACTCTAGTAAAAACAACCCCCTGCACAGAACAAAAAGAAAATTCAAGAAAAGTAACCTTTCTAAATAGTTCCAACTTTGTTTCTGGATATGGATATAAGATTCCTCCTCCACAGAGCTGGCCTACTGGGGTTACTGGGTTAAGTAACAGCTGCCTGGAACAAACATCTTTATATATATGTGCAGCATCTCTTAGGACACTGAAAGCTTAAGTGTTGACATACCAAAGGTATACATGTGACCAGTGTTCATCAAAGACTTTGGTTTTGACTTTGCCAAGTCCTGACATCAATGGCCAGACAATATATATTCTTTGAAACCCTCACACCTCTTGTCATCTTAAAAAGACTACAGACCGTAAGCTCTTTGGAGGCAGAAGCCATTTCTCAGCATTGCCTGCTCACACTACACCTATTTGGAGACATGCAGACACCACATAAAACCAACTGCTGATCTTTAACGAGAAGAGAAGGTGAACACTTTCCCACAGAGCAATGCTATTTGTAGTGCTGGCATTTATGGTCTGACAGCAGCATTTAGCAAGTCTGACAAAAACTGAGTGAATAAACAAGGCTTGAGAGTTTGCTGTCTGGTTAAAGAGAAATGTTGTACTTCCAACCCGAAGTATTTCTACTTGAAAACAGATTGAAAGGCTATAACCGTGACATGGATTAGTCAAGACTGTGACCACAGATTATTAATATGAAAAAGTGAAGAGAAACAAACAAGTTAAAAAATAGGTAAAAGTGGAAGGTCCTATATAGTACATCAAGATTCAAAAAGAAAACTGCAAAATCATTTCCAAAGTTCAAAGTCCACAGTTTTTTCCTTGTACAGAAAGGCAGACTGATAATTCACTTACATCAGTTAAGGTCTTTTTAGTCTTTACTCTTTCCATAAAGCCCATCTTGTCACTGGGAAATTCGCTAGACAGTAGCAGGCCCTCTTGTTTAGAATGATGAAGACAAACCTCAACTTCTGCAAAGCACTGCTCATTCAGCAGATATTAATTTGAACACTGAAATCAAAGCGTTGACAAACAGTGGAGAAACGTAAGACCTGCGTTATACAGCAGTGAAAGAACCCTCAGATTTGTGCATACCTATGCATGGTTGCCACTTTGTGAAGTTTTTAAAATGAATGCTCTGAATCTCAATATCTCTTTTGTTAATCATAATTTAAATAACCTATTAAAAATGCAACCCAAAGACAAGGAATCCTTTCACTGCTCTTATATCTCACGTTTAAAGCAGTTGTGTTATTTTTCCTACTCACCAAGACTGGTTCTACTGGCTTCTTTCTGCAGATTGAAGTAATTTTACTGATAACAACATCTTAATATATATAAAGCAAAACACTTGTATCTACTTAATCTACATAGGGAACATGCAAAACAAAAAAATATTATTGCATCTCTAAATGCAATAATAAACCTTGTTTCTTTCAAAAAGCTGGCTTTATGCTCTTTTGAAGTCTATCACATAAGTAAATTGTATACATTGGTAGCATATCCAAGATTAGGAACATAACTGTACTTTTTTTTAAAGAATAACAATGAAGGAGTTCATGAAGAACTTCAGAAGAGTTTCTATAATATTTATAAAGCTTGCAGATTAATATCGACCAGGAAAAAGGTGAACTAGAAAGAGACTGTCGGTCCAGAATATGAAATAATGTTTACAGGACCACATTTGCATATTAAATATACTGCTGTTTGTTATAAAAACGTGAATATTTTGTGCACATTAAAATTTATTAACATGGTATCGTAAGATCTCAGAATATAACATTAATACCTTCATTTCTTAGAGGAGTAACCTGTTGCTTCCACTAAGCTAAGATTAAAAAGGAATGAGTGTCTTTGCAAAGCAGAGACAAAGCATATACTTTGTTTTCCATCTTAGCAAATGCATTTTTGAAGATCAGTTCTGATCTGGTATTCATTTGCAAGTGAAATGCCAAACTTGGCATGATTTTAGCTTGATTCATCTTGCTGGGTCGTTTCTTCCTATTTTCCTCCTGGTTAACTGCTATTTAGTGAGTAGTGTTTCAAAGGAGATATTGGTATCCTAATTTACAAAATTACTATGGTTTTTAATTGCAGCCGTTTGCCCTTTTGAAAAGTCCAAATTCCTGATGCAAGCTCCTGCATTTCTGACCTCCACTGCCTCCCTATCAAACTGGAATGGAAAACAACCAGCTCTTCCATTTAAATCAGTTACTGCAGTCTGCTCAGAGTTGCACAGGTAACGAGAAAGCTGGAAAAACGCAAGACCAATCTGCATGGGCTGCTGCAGAAACTGCCTTCACTCAGTTTACTCTCTCTAATCCAAACAAGGTGAGAAAGATGAAAGGTATTCAGACAAAGCAGAAATCAAATTGAGCTGCAACATCTGGATGCAAAGCGTTCCTTTTACGTTGCTGTTGGAGGGAGATACGGAGAGTTTCTGGACTGAGCCGAGACCCAATTTATAGCCTGCTCAATAGGAAGACCACCAATCTTGTAGATTTTACTAATCAAGCCTTTTCTAGAGATAGGACAAATCCCATTCCTGCCTTTCCAAGCAGCCTGGCAGGCAAATCAGATGTGCATTTTCCTTTTTATTCTTTTCTTTGCTCTCCCTTCCCTTCCCCTTATTTTTCAAATTGAAATTTATTTCTGCTTTATGTGAAAGTATCTTGCGCAGTGATTCTGTCTAGATGCAAACCACTGCAGTGCCTCAAGGACCTTACCAAGTCACAAGGTGCTCAGTGACATCTAAACTTTCAGGGAGTTCAGACCCTCTCCTGTCACAGGGAGAGCTGAGAATGAAGCACAGAAACATCTTCTGACAGCCCTGAAGAATCCTCTTTCAAACATCAAGTTGGGGAATGTACACACTTAGAATATATCTTTCTTCTTCCAGTGAAATAAGAGCAACATACATCTTGCACACTTACGAGAACAGTGGGCCGGACTGCAGAAATAAATAAATACACAACAGTACAAGGTCTGCTGCCCTTGCAAAAAAAATGATGAAACATTCAGGGATCAGCATTTTTTGCCCCAACTACTTACAATCCAAACTAGATATTTCAAGCTGGCAAGTTATACCTCTGAGGACAGAGTTATGAAATAATTTCTCCCCCGGCTTGACAATAAAGTGTGTGGGGGAGAACTGACAGGCAGGATAAATGTGCCTGTCACACAGCTAGCAAATAGTAGAATCAAGCCTTAAGCAGTGTTAAATAAAAAACAACGAAAACAAAAAACCCAAACCTCTGAACTTTCGCCACAGAATAAATGAATTTCTCTGAGTAATTCTCCCCCAGCCTATCTTCTATACAATAGATACGTTATGTTGTTTGGCACCTGGCCTGGCCTGATGTCAGCTTGACAATCTTTAGCTAAACATCAGTTTTTTGTTTTATTTTATTGCCTTGTGCCATTGTAGTCTACCTGATCGTGGTCATTAGGGAGAAGAAACAAAGAATGAAGAAAGGGCAATTTGTGACAGCATTATCAAGAACAGAGGATGATATCTCTTTTCCTCCATCTTGGGACAGACAGCATTAAAGAAATATCTTTTGTAGTTAATGATGAACTACAGACGGTAAACTGAGAAATTATCAATGGAACACTATCTCAAAGAGGGAAAACAATTCTGAACAGAAACACTTCATCATAATTAAAGAAACAATCTGACAACAAACAAAATCAGTGACATGATGCTCTTCTTGCTTCTACCATGGGCTATGCTGGCTAAAAGCTCATCCCTAAAAGCTCTGCATGTGCAGTACCTAATGCATTGGAAATGTGATTAACTGACTGAGAAAGGCCTAGAATTACTCTCATTCTGACTAGATTACCGGGTAATTAGATTGGTGGCACTCTTCCCTTACTGGGCTGTCAGATTAAATCCCGCTGTTTTTCTGCAGATAACTGTCATGTTCCACAATAACAAACAGGGACTGACACCAAATGCTTTTCATGTTCAAAGGATGTAAATGCCTTTTCTACCTCTACTCGACCAAAAAGAAAAATGCCCAGTGCACTTTTTGTTTCATTGAAAATGTCATTAAATTTGATTAGAACATACCTAGTTGATAAATCTGGTCAGAAACATTTAATTTGACTTGATAAATGAGAACCACAAGGCTTTGAATACTCATCTGGCCTGATCAATGGAAGGGTGCAATTGAATTACACTTTAAAGGGGGAAAGAAAAAACATTTCAAAGTTTTGCCTGCACAGACACAAGTTCCTATTTTTTTTGGAGCCTGGTCAGTCCAAGAAAGGAGATGGCGAGTATTCTTGGATCTCTCACATTAGCTTGAAGTGGGAAATGAAGACTTTCCATATTTCTGAAATCTCACTATATGTCGTTAAAATGATAACAGGCAGACTTACAGTATCATGTTCCTCCAGTCCCTACTTCAAGAGGATAATAGTGCCTGTGTTACCTGATCAGACAGGTGTCAGTTCTCAAAATGCACAAATAATGATACTACTGTCAATTACTGTCATATGTGGGTATTGTGAGTTTGAATAACATAAACAAAAAGATAGAGAAGGACTAAATTGCCAACAGTTGAATTATCTGTCCACATAAAACCAAACCTGGACATCTTTGATACTGTGAGACCTTCAGATGTCAAGCTTTTGATTTTTGCTACTCCTTTTTCTGTTTAAATAAAAGTTGAGATTTTCACACAGAGGCTTTGCAACAGAAGCGTCTCAATAACAAGATCTGTACTCAAATTGCAAGGCTGGCAACGGTTGCTTTCTTAATTTGCTTTAGTGCAAACAAAAACCTAGATTTCTTGCAGCACTTCTAATTCTAAAACAATGAACACCAATATAAATGAAGATCAATATCCCAACTTCATTTGGCAAATCCACATACTTCAGCAAGCCCTTCTCCTGAGCAAATTTGTAAACCTAAGATAAAATGAGTAAAACACCAGTTGTCTGCTTAAGAAGATCAATATGGTTGGCTTCTCTTCCCAAAGAGACCACTAGGATGGGAAAACTCATCTGAAAGAAGGCAATAGGCACAAACAAAATCTGAACCTAAATCTCTATTCAGCTGCAAACAGTGGTGAGGCTCCCACTGCCCTGAGCAGCTCAGTCCCAAGAAAAAAGCAAGTTTTACTACTGCAGTGATTTTTATTTATTCTTCATTCCAAGAAGGCTGCTAGTATGGAATAGGGCACAAAAGTTAACTTGGATACCCCACTATTTTTTCTCCTTGCTTTCTGCAACACTGCCATACATGGATTCTTTATATGGCTGGTTAATAAGAGGAAAGGGTTTTGTGTGTCTGTTCTCACTGATAAACTCATGTAACGTGATGAAAAACATATCTTTTGAAGTGTGCACAAGGAAAGAGATTGAAGCCAAAGAAAAGGTAAAACATATCTGGTAATGCATGTCAGGATATCAAGAACATTTGAAGCTACAAGAATGTACCTGGATTTCTTCTACCTTCTCATGATTTCTGTTTTTTCTCTTTTAATTTATTGCTAACCAGAGAAGTAGTTTACACTTGCATGAGATTATTCTCCTATGAAATGGCAAAGGGATGGAGTTATAAACAACAATGGCAATGAAGAAAAGACCACCTAAGCACCTAAAACTATAAATGTACAAATCGCTACTCAGCAGGGTGGGATTGGAATCAACACAGAAAGAAGTTTGGAGTTGTCTTTTAATAACCTATTCTTCATCTGGGGAGAGAGGAGAAAAAAATATTTTTTGTCTACTTGACAGAAACAAAATGGCATTTGTTTAAGGGCACTCAGGGAATTGGAATGTCAGAAAATGACCTGTGAGAAATGAATTAATATAAAGTTAATGAAGACATAAGTATAAATACATTACTCACCTGTCTGTGTTGTTTATCAGATGGATAGATACATGGGCACACAGTCCTGAACTCACAAAATCTTGTCTAGAATCTGAAATATTCTGCTCCTCCCTGATTGCACTTTGAGGCCACTCTGATAACCCCCATCTGAAGGAAAGCTTTAGTGGTAGAAGCAGCAAGAGGATCCCATGGTCACAGAATCACAGAATTGTAGGGGTTGGAAGGGACCTCTAGAGATCATCGAGTCCAACCCCCCTGCCAAAGCAGGCTTTCATTCTGACTTGCAAGCACACGTGCTGCTCCCAGCCTCCTCTATGCGGACACCTGTCTGAGTTGAGCTAACGGAAACCACCAGCACCTTCCACAGGGTCTAATGACTGTCAGATGGCAATATATTTTGACTAGCATCAAGTGGGGTTATGACTGAAGCCAGCACAGAAGAAATAAGAGGATTATAACCCTGCTCATATGTGTGCTGGGGAGTGAGAGCCCTTCAGTTTGAAGGGCTATCATCCAGTCCTTTCACAAAAACTAAATGCACTAAAACAATAATGTGAAT
The DNA here is from genome assembly GCF_054131305.1 of Coturnix japonica. Lineage (NCBI taxonomy): Eukaryota > Metazoa > Chordata > Aves > Galliformes > Phasianidae > Coturnix > Coturnix japonica. The sequence goes on from NC_140664.1 coordinate 103,261,547, forward strand.
AGTATCCACCACACTTCACCTACTTTGGTTGGCCTTATGTGAACAAAAGGTTATTCATGGCATTACATTATAAGAACCCCTAAAACCACATTAGCAGCAGTGAAGCAGATCCAGTGGCAGTAATAAACTCCAGCATAAATTAGAAACACCTACATTTTGCACATTCACCTGCATTCGTTCCATTTACTGATAACCCAAAATGACCAATTTGTTAAAGTTTAAATAACTTCAAGAGGAAAAATAATAATAAATAATTTTTGTATCTAGAGCAATAAATCCTGTGTTTGTCATACAGTTGATTAATTCCCTTGATCATTAAGGAACAACTAATTAAAACAGCGCTTCATACACCTCTGCAGAAAATTGCAAGCTAAGGTAGGCTCACGTTTCCTTGCATGTGAGTGTGTGGTCCCAGCTGTGAGAAAGTACACAACTTGGAAGAACTGCTCACTCTTGAAATGTTTCCAGCCTGAGCACTCACCACAAAACATCACTGCTAAGTCTGTATTCTTTCTGTATGGCATAGTAAAAGTTCCGTTTAAACACAACATGAATGTTTTCCCTCTCTCTTTACTCCACTGAGAAAAACCACTATGTACTGTAAACTCAAATCAAGTCAAGTTTGCTTTCCTCTACAAAGATTTCTATTTCAACATCACAACCACTACTAAGTTCCAAGGAAGCTGACAGTTCTCCAGTTATTAAGTTAAAAGACAGCCAACTTTCAGCTGGAGTCATTGCAAATTAATTGTGCCTTACAAGGCCACATGAGGTCATTTCCTGAGCTGATGGTAATATATAGCCCTTTCTGTAATATAAGAACAAATGATCATAGCGAGGTTGTCCTGAGGTGAAAAAAATGAGGGCTGGGCTCAGGGGCGGTGGTGCAGGGCAGCCTGCCTGAGCAGCCTCCACCCAAAACCTGGATCTGCATCTTGGTGTACCATTAATTTTGACATATGTGCATGTGACAATACCACTGTAGGCATGATGTGACTGCATTTCTCCTACAGCCTCATCTTTTCTCTCATTCCAAATTTTGTCTCCTGTACTGGAATGAGGCACCTGCCAGCTGCAGGACAGAGCTGGCAGCCTGCGATCAGAGCAACTCCAGCTCAGCGGGTTTGCTCTTACAAGCTTTCTCTCTGCCATGTCCTCAACTATGAGGGACATTTATTTATTAATGGACATACAGGAAGAAATGGAGTTGGCAGGAATACACTGCACAAACAAGCATCAAGCTCCTGACGTTTTCATTTCTTTGCTGAGTAGTTTGCCACAGTCATTTGAAAACATTAGTTAACAAAGAGCCTAAAAACTGAGGATTTTCCCTTCTAGTGGCTTCATTTCTTGGAATGCAGTGACTTAAGAGGCAAAATGTTTCCCCAAGCTGTAAGTAAAACCCTGTGCAAATCTGACACTGCCTGTAGCATGTGCAACTTCCTTAATCTGCACAGGGGCAACACTGATAATGCTCACATCCAGGACCGGCCCCTTGAATGGAATGAGCACCCCATAGCTTCTCTCACCTGCATCTCCATCTATTTACAGCAAGGGTCGCTCTTTTCTCTTGTCTTGTACAAGACACCTAGAGGAGTCGTGAGCCCAATCTATTCCCACCCTAACACAAATATCAGAGACTCTATGGTATCCACGTTAAGGTCAAGATCATGTGACACAAGATGGTGCAGAGCTTGTTTTCTGAAAGCAGGAGCAAAACACACAGGAATTTTATCATTAACTTAAGCAAAGTCAGAACTTAACCCAGAAGGTTCACAGCTCTCACTGAAATCTTAATAGCAAGAGGTCAATGCTAGGTGTCTGACACCTGCTTCTCATTATGGGAACACATATTCCCTTTGTTGCAGCTATGCTTTTTACGTACTGAATGCTCTAGGTCTGCGCTCTACACTGTTTAAGTGAATTTTGGTGAAGAAGGCCCACATTAATTCTCATTATAAACAATTATGACCATTATCACTGACTTAGCATTAGAAAAGTGAAAGAACAGAAGCAACAAAGCAAACAACCAAAGCAAAGCATAGCAAAACAAAACAAAAAACCCTCAAAGGCCAGACTCCCTGAACTCCAAATTAGTTCTGCATTAATTGAAACAAAATGAGTTTAACCGTAGTTTGGTTTTTTTTGCACACTCCCAGAAAATCAAAGCAACAGGTGTGGCTTATGGTGGGAATAAACTATTTTTTGTTTTGAACAAAAGAAGGAAGTCTGATAGCCTGGAGACACCTCCATGGATTAAACACTACATATTACAGCAAAGTGCTAATAAGAAAACATATAGAGAGGTACAGATCATTGTATTACCACCGAGCAAGTGATGAAAATGTAGGTCTGTACGAATATCTTGTGAATTATTCTGCATTTGCCCAAACCGGAAAAGAGCATTAAAGCACAGGCCATGATCTGACAGTCCCAGGAGGACTCAGGGTTCCTCCAGAAGGATGCAGGAGATCTGGGTTCAAGGCCCTACATCCCTGATACCTAGCAGGCTGGAGCTTTAATCTCTCTCACTGCCCCAACCATTATTCAAGTATTCATACAAGCTGGAAAAGTTATTGGTGAGAAGCTTCTTTCAAGAGAGCCTATAATTTGATGAGAGGCAATCATCTGGCATGTAAGAGACCCTCCTTAGGGCCCTTGCTTCAAATTATAGACTGACATAGGACTGAACCCAAGTCACCAAATCCTAAATGAGATCTTTAAGCTCTGAATTATTAACAACTCCAAAGAAAAAAAGGCTCTTTCATTATTAAAATTCACTTTGGAAGCTATATTACTATTATTATTATTATTTTGTCTCAGTACACTTCAGAAACGCTTTTATTAAATCCCAAAACAAACACACAAAAAGCCCCCCCCACACACACACACATTTTCACCACCTTATGATCTACTGTGCTAAGTGGCAAAGCAAAGTGAGGTCAAGTGGACCCTTCATCGCAGATCTCAATGGACCTGCACAGCAATAAGGGATGTAAAAAACAAAACAAAACAAAACAAAACAAAAAAGTGTTTTTAAAGTCCAGCAGGAAGAAGGGAGAAATACTGAAAACTGATAAACAACCTACATAAACTGATTAATTGATTCAGCATTCAGAAAATTGTACTTGGAATGACTTGAGTAGAGAGCTGAAGTATTGGAATGTTTAGGGTCTTTAATAACATCATCTCTTTGTGTAAAATAAATTCAACTAATATACTTCAATGAAGAATACAGCAGTAATCAGGTGATAGATTAATACATAATTAGAATCAGGATAAAGATAATTTGTTCACACATCGGAAAATAAATCAAGTTGGCTGTGTATCTTCTGCTGTGCTGAAGTCAGAGACAATTGCTAATACATCGGTGTGCATAATTTATCATAACATCATATCTTCCCTTTCTGAAAGTAGCCACTCATTGCCTTTTGAAAACATTTAGTCATTTCCATTGCTTTAGAATCCTAATATTCTGGCTATGATGGAAAACGCATTACAGCTACCACACAAATCCTTTGCAATCACACTCATTTTTTCTGAAAATGGAAAGAAAAAACAGCGATATAACCAAGTGAACTTAGGGGCCCAAAGCCCCAAGGGAGCCGTGCAATGCAGACAATTAGTTTCTGCTTACTGGCAATGTTATGCAGGCAAACACATGGTAATCAAACAAAACAAAACAAAAAATCCCCATATAAACAAGGGGAATGGATAGGAACTCTGAAATGGGCAAACCACAATGCATAGCAAGAAAATAAAACATACAAGTTTTTGAGATCATCAGAGTTTGGCTGTGTTTCAACTCTGTAAGGTCTCTCCATACGCTTCTACATATTGACACGAGTCCTTGCATTGTTTTGAGAACAATGCAAAACAAAGCAAGTATATTTGGAATAGCATCTTTCATTATTTATTTCCTTACAAACCACAAACTCCTATGTAAATGCATTTGCTGCAATTGGGAGAAAAACAAAAGCAAAACAACAAACCCTTTATATTGCAGTCTGAGTCATTTCCTATTTTCTTCCATTACCAAATAATAATTTAACATAGTAATCAAATATACACTCATTAAAGTTTCTTAGCAGACTAAAGCTTTGAGTCATTGTTCTGGCAAAATTTACCTCTCAGTAGTCTTAGAAGTGCTCTGTGAGCTATCTTACACAGGTAACAAATATAGCACATGAAGATAAATACATCTTTTATGTTTCAGTACACAGAAAATCCTACCATGAGCTTCAGAAGAGCTTTAGACTCATTAGGCTGCATTCATTTTGCAGTCCTCCTTTAGATGGGGGTCCCATCAGAAAGCCCTGATATTTAGCAGAACTCTGGGCTGCAGCCTGGGGGCAACAGTGGCCATAAAGACTCTGGGGAATGATCCTGTGAACAGCACTCATAACATGGGCAATGACAAAACTGCCTGAAGTTCACAGTAAATGATTCAAATGTGCCTCCTGCCTGCCTAAGTGAAGGTGAGCTCAAACCAAGATTCAAAGCAGTACATCAGAGAGAGCAGCCAGCTTTGGATGGGGCTGGATAAGTTCTTGAGGACAGGTTTGCAAAAGCAAATGCTGAAGTACATCAACAGAGAAAGAGGAAAACAGTTGGCAGGTCTAGGTAGAGGCAGGAGAGGGGCAGGACACAACTTTTTGGTGCTTTTCAAGATGGAGTGTGACAGAGATCACAGCAAACCTGAAGGCATTTGGCCTTCTCCTGAAGCCTGAAGGAGAAGGAATGTCCACACACTTATCATGTGGATCTGTGGTCTCTTCAGTGCTCTGGTTCCTATGAAAATAACACTTTGTTTTAAGCAAGTTTTTGGTCATTTCTGATGGTCACTATCCATGGTGCTCTCAGAAGGCAGAGCAGCAGGTTCTGAGTCTGAGCTGGGGTGCTGAGATAAGCTCCTGACCTGCTTGGGTGTCAGAAACCAAGCACAGAAACACTGCTTAGCCCTGTCCCAAGGCAGGCATTAACCAGGGGTCTGGAGGATGAAAGGACACCAGGAAAACAAGGAAGTGGCACATGTCCGCCTGTGGCACAGACTACTAAAAATCCTGATTTTAAAATTGGAAGGCAGAGAATAAATCCTTTTGTCTTAAATATCTACCTAAGGTTAGGATAGGACCCATCCATCTACCCATATATCTCAGCAGTCTTAGAGTGAGAAGGACAAGTGCAATCCAGCCCAGGAAACTGAAGCTAGCCAGCATGCCAGGCCCCAGAGTCCAGGCTGCAGGTTTATGCTGGCAGGGAAGAGATGAATTCAGACCTAAAAAGCCCTCACAAACAGAGCAAGGAAGCCAGGCAGCCCCAGCTCCACACACCCTTCCCCTGAAGCATGCTTGTAGGACTGCTGCCGAAGAATCCTCCTCCAGCTTGCAGCAAAAGCAAAAGGGAAAAAAAAGAAATAATAATAGGAAAACAAACAGAACAGGCCAGACGGTCTGGCACAACTCTTTTTTTCCATATGGTTCCAGGAAATGATTTTGAAGCCATAATATACTGCCACAATGCAGCACGGCTGTCCTACAGGCAGCTTCACCGTGGAGGTAAAGAAGTTGCTGTGCTGGCACACTGGCAGTCACAGCAGCACCAGGGCACAACATGGGGACACACTCCCACCATCAACTCCATCAGTGTTGACTGACTCCCATTGTTCCTTGCCAGCCAACTCGCTTGGCAAAAAGAGGCACAGGAAGCCTCCCCCTGAGCCACTACTACAACTAAATCAGATATCAGTGCTGCGGGAGATTGCGATCTTGCACTGTTGATTTATTTCAGGTTTCTCGCTGCAGGGTTAACACGTCTAGCAGGCTGAAAACGCACGCGCACACAGACACTGTCACGTACAGCAAGACCGGCGGCACTGTGGAACTTTGGGAGCTCTCAGGATTTTTTCAAGCGTCTGGGACAAGTTATTTCTACACTCAGGCAGGAATAGAGCAATGGGCACCTCTTCTCCTCTCCTTCGGCTCCTCGCCAAACTTCTATTTCCCAAACCATAATCAAAATTTGTTCAAGCAGGTATTTTAATGTCTGGGACTGAAGGAGATTGGAGAGAAAGAAACAAGCCAAGAGAGATAAGGAAGGAGAGCAGAGACAACAGGATTTGAGAGGGAGAAGGAGGTTCAGGCTGGTTTTGCACATTTCAACATATTTTACATTCTAAGATAGGGCTCGAAAGCTCCAGATGACACGGAGATCTGTGATGCTCTCCACCATGGTAATTTACAGTTCTGATATGAAATACCAAGGGAAGAATGCATGTACTATGCAACCACTATAAAAGAAGCAAATATCTGATTTTTATTTTTTTTTTATTTTTTATTTTTTCTTTCTTGCACAATTAAAAAATAAATAAATAAATCTTGAGAACTCAGAAGCTGCCAACCTTCTGCTCTCAGAAGTGGCTCCAGAGGCTTTTGAACTCCATTTTTATAATGTAACAAGTTTTCCTTGTTAGTTTAGCTTTTTTTCTAGTTCCCACTACTTCAGCCTCTTGTCTCCCCGCTTAATTATATAGGTGTCAATGAGGTTGATTAGAGCACAGTTTCTGGGAGCCAGGGGACTGTCATGATAGCATATCTAAAGAGAGACAGCCTAGATAAGAATCTTTTATAAATAGCTACAATCTACAAAAAAAATTTTAGTCTACTTCAGAAAGGAGGCCAGAGGAAAAAGGCAACTTAATACTGTCTGCTTCTCTGCCACTGACCAGCTCATGAAGCATACAGATCACTTAAATACACGTCATGGCCTAACCTTTGAGTATCTAGACATACCTATCTTTACAAAACTCCCCGAACTTCAAAAATGTAGTGAGCAAAAACATTAATGTTGTCCTCTAGTAAATGCATATGAACTCCCACTGGGTACCTGAGTCTGTAAGCCAGCAACTCAGGCTCATCATGAGTACTGGACACCTTAGCCTGAATTATACCATACCATGCTATGAGCTTTGTGCACCCCAGCCCACTGTGTTGTATTACAGCCCTGTTGTAACAGACACAAAGACAAACACTGTAATGAGAAAAACAATCATCTTCATGATAACGTTAGTCATGCAGAAATCATTAAAGTCTCACTCCACACAGATTCCAAAATATAGGTTACATTTTTTTTCCTTCCTTATCTTTTTAGGTAACTGCTCTTTCAGACAGCACACAGCATGACACTGGGAAGGAGTTTCATGCTAAGGAGCTATAACATGTCCAGAGCTGCGGAAACCGTGAGTTCGCATTGTAATCTATAGATAACAGTAGAGGCAAAAGACAATCCAGTATTTCTGTTTAACCTTATAAAACAATCTATTTGCTCTCATAAGCTCTTCTTCTTACAATGGCTGTGTTAAACAAAACATAAAGAAAAGTTTTGGCCTCGATTCTCACTTCCCCAGTATGCAATTATTCTTATAGCCTTATCTATTCCCACCTGTCTTCTGCATTTTCCAGGAAGCACAAAGTAGACTAAAAACAAGCATGAAGTTCATTGAGTTCATCTACCTTTGTATTTTAGTGTGAATTAGGAATACACCTTTGACGCAAACATTCTCATTACTCCCACTCATCACGTGTTGGTTCACATTACAATGCAGTTACAGAGCACGTTCAGCTCTTTTCAGATTAAATTTACCCAGATGATCACTCCAGGAATACAGTTGATGTATTTCCACCACTACAGACTACAATTTGTCTGAAACAAAAACCCTGTTGCAGTGCATGTGATGGATGCCAGTTCTGCAGCACTTTTTCTCTCCACAAGCCCTCTCCCATTTGTCCACATTGTTTCTTTCTGTAGACAGAAAGTGAAAACCAGACTTGTGCAAAGCTCTGCAGTTCTCAGCTTGGTACACGTTGCCATGCTGAAAGCAACAGACCCATTTTTCACTGATAATCACTTTAACAGGATTAGTCTGATATAAAGATGAAACAGGTAAAGAGAAGTTCAAGATCAGAGAAAAGTTTGATCCTACTACTTCACTCTGGCGTCACTTTTAGTAGCCATGCACATGAAGGTTATACATAGCATCACTCAGTTCTCAAACTCAAGAGGGTTTCACTGCTCACTGTTGCCCAGGTCTGGATGGAAACACTGAGTACTCAACATTGGTGGTAGGTGGCAGTAGGCAGTTGGTTGGACTAGGTAATCTTAGAGGTCCTTTCCAACCTTTATGATTCTATGACCAGTTTAAAAAAATATTACATGGACTGTCACACTAAAAATTCCTTCATGCCTGTGTTGAGAACACTAGCAGCCATTTCCACAAAGATTTCCCTTAGAATTTGTACTCTTCCAATGGCATGAAATGAAAGTAACTGTTTCCCTGTAAATAATAATAATAAAAGGAATCACTGAGTCTAGGTTTATTAACCATGACAGAATAGTTTTCACATTGAACTTGTCACGAAAAGTACAAAAAATATGACGGAAAAAAAATATTATTGCAGCTTCCAGTCTGAACCAAAACTTACAGCAGTTGTCTTAGTGACTATTAACCAAGATCCTCCTTGATGGTGATGACAAATGTGTGTGCTGCTCAGAGAAACAAAAACACGTCTGTTGGACACAAGCTATAGGACATACAGTAGCACGTGAATTATCAAAGTCAGCTTAAGTTGGTGAAAAGTAGCATATCTGAACCTAACACTTAATTAAGATAGCAAGCAAATACTTGTAAAGTTTGCTCACATATTTGCTGTACTACAAGACACAAAGTAGCATCATGCCATCATAGGGAAGAAAACAAAAGACCTTGTCTTTTTGACAGGGCTTTTCTATGTCAGATGTTGTACATGAAACAAAGACCATAGAATAAAATTATGTACTTGGGAGAAACCTCAATCTACCAAGTCACCCTTCTTTCTGAGTATGAAGTATTTTGCTTAACACTGCTAGTATATCTTGCATAATTTGCCAGTTACATGACATAATTACTCAAATGTTGCAAATTTCCTGGCAGTTTTACTATAAAGGATTTGTAAATATTCAGGCATTCCTTTTGCTTTCTGATCAATGCAGGTTCTCTCACTCCAACTCCTCCACATCTCCATTTGCCCTTACAGAATGGAATGGAAGATTAAAAATAATAATAATAATAATAAAATCTGGTAAATTCTGAAAGAAAAAAATATATGCCAGTAAAGCATCATTCAAAAAACAAATAAAAAATAAAGAAAAAAAAGCTTTTTAAAAATGTTTGTTTTTTTTTTCCTCTTGGAAAGACTAAGCAACCAAGCAGGTGCACTGGGAAAAACACATCTGCTGGCTTTGCGCAATGGAACAGAAAGTCCACTTTGTTTTATTACTATTTCAAGCCATTTACAAACTAAAGTATGAAAGAAAAAATAATAAATAAATAAAAGGGAAAGAGAAAAAAAATAAAAGAAACAAAATCCAGACTTTGCTTGCATATTCTTAAGGAAATTCCTTTGTTAAAACAGACCAGTGGAGGTTCTCTCGTGTTTCTCTTCCTGCTCCTCCCTTTTGAAAGAACTGTTGTGATCTTGAAAAGTCATTCTGGGAAGAAACATCTGGCCTTCACTTTTTAATTACATTTCAATCACCTCAAAGGCTTTGCTGGAGATAGACATACCTACAAGGGCTTACTGTCAAAACTACAGGGCTGATCTATAAATGGTTCAACTATAATGGTGAATTTGGGACCAATCTAAATAAATAAGATCATGCCACGTAAAACTTACTCCTTAGAAGTAGCGACTGCTCCCAGGCAGGCTGCTAGTTTCTGACAATGATAGAAGCATGGTGCATGGGAAATCTTCCAGAGAAATACAGAGCCAGGCAGAGTATGAAAATCCAAACAGGACAGCAGGGGCATCCCAGCCGTATGCCTCTGGCCACTGCCCAAACCTTTTCAAACCGGGAGTACAAGCAGCCTTTTTAAATGGCAGAAGCAGAACCCTCCCTGCCTGCTTGTGTATGTCTCCAGACATAGGCAAAGAGGAGAAAGGGATATAGGGGGCAGCAGTGGAGCCAGGCAGCCGTGCAGGTGGGCTGCAGCAGCTTGCTCACGGCTGGTATGTGCTTCCTGAACCTCCCCCATCCCAGGTGTCGACACTCTGGGGACTATGCAGAGGGAGCAGGAGAGCTGCCAAGTACAAGGTGTTATCCTGGACGCTCAAATGCTTTGCTCCAGCTCTGAAACATGCAGTAATGCAGATATGAGGGGATGAGGAATTCACAATTTGTTCCAGCTGGGATCCAGCAAAAAACACTTAAGCAGGTGTATTACCAGCCGAGTCACCAACTCCTCTGTGTGTGGGAAGAGAACATCCAGATTAACAGCTGCAGGATCCACATCATGACAAAGGAACAGGCAGATCACTCTGCAAAAAGCCCTTTTCCTCTTTACTTCAGTCAGTTTCCAAATTTCATGTTAAACTGGCCACAGTATCCCCTAGAGTGCAATGGAAACGGCACCAAGGAAGGGCTAGAGAGAATTTCTGTTCTCTGTCTCTTTGCTAATATTTATGCTGCAGTAACTGAAGCCAAGAACAGGGCTGCTCTGTGCTGTGTTTTGTACAGATAGAAAGCAAGGAAGTGTCAGGAAAAGAAAATTATCAGACTGAACAAAAGTTAGAGGGAGTAACAGAAAGATGGCGAGAAGAAATGAGTTGGCTCATATCACACAGACCAGAAACAGAGCATGGAACAGCAGCCATACTGTCCCAAGTTTTGAGTCTAGTAGGCTTAAATCAAAGGAGTCTGTTCTATCCACTGCATCATCCGTGCCCCAGCAGAATGAAGGACCAAAATCCGTACTATAGATTTCCATACTTCTGAGTATTTCTGATATAACTTATCATAAGCCAAAGCTCTGAATTATGTAAAGCATTTACCCCTACTTAGTCCTGTCTCTATATCTCTCTGTGTATATGTGTTACACATATATATGTGTGTGCGTGTAATAATGTTTACCTATGCACATGTTTATATATTAAATCTAAATAATACATATTTACCAAAAAAAAGTAGTTTTCTGTAATTTTCCTTTGCCAGTATAGGAATTGGCTGAGATTCTGCAAGGAGGTTAAGCCTCGAAGGACTGTCAGTAACAAAATGGTAAATAAACATCTGTTTCATCAGCACCCCTTTTTAAAACCTTTGCTCATGATGTCTCTTGCTGGTAAGGTCAACCTGACATAAACCAGTTCTCAGCAGGCATCTCCTAGTTTTCAAAGAAGAAACAGAACTTAAGCTCTGCAGATGATAAAATACCTCGTGTCAAAAACAGTGCTTTGTGACTTTGGCCTTGCAGCTAAATCCCAAAGATCTTTTCTGAAGTGATGTAATTCACAAATTATTTTTGTTCATTGCTGCTTTTAGACTTCATAGTGACAAATAAAGAATACCCTCTAGACTAAGAGAAAATTGGGGGAAGTTGGAAAAAATGCATATGGGTAACAAAATGACACCAGGGATTATTGTTACATTTTCATTATCCTTCCTTGCTACAGGTAATTAGCTATATGGAAACAGTTGATACAGTTCTGAGTAACCTAAGGCATGATAAACAAATGTAGTTTTATCTCCTACTCTGATTAGCAAACCAAAGCAAAACCCAGTAATCTCAATTGTTTCACATTCCTCTGTGGCAAGAAAACAGATGTGACTTTTCTTGCGCAGAGCAGAAGACTGATGATCCTGGACTTAACTCCATTCACGTTCAAGGTATGAGGGTTTCCCAGCTTTTGCATCTTATGTGGGTTGCCTCTAGTTTATATAGCCTTCTGTTAAACACACTAGCACTTTCAGTCCTGTGCTATCTCCATATTCCACATTTTGAAAGTTATTTTCTAAGAAGTAGCTCTGATTACACAACACTCTTGCAATGGGATGCTGCCAATGTTCACTTTTAGTAGCTTGAGTTGTGGTGGCAAAACACACACCTAGTGCCACCTCATCTAGTAGACACACACATGGCACTGATGGCAGGCAGTGCTCTTGGCCCAGTCCAGCCACAGAAGAAAGTCAGCTGAGATGTGCGTGTAGTTTCTTCTCTGAACTGCTTAATTTCAGCATCTTAGATGATATGTGATATTTTTGCTTTAGAAGAAATGATGGGAGATATTCATTTACACTTTGAAACTGCTTAACCTTAAATGTGGGATGAGCTCACTGGGTACTTGCTTTTGAAACTGCTGAAGCCAGGGGAAGGCTTGCCTCTGTGAAAGATTTATTCTTTGGTACTTGGGGACTGTGCAAGAACAGGGCCCTGTCATACTCATTCCAGAAGACCCACAAAGAAGCAGTCAAGAAGCCAAATTGCTTTGTTTCCCTTCTGCTCCTCATTCAGAAACCCTGCTGTGCACAGGTGACACTTTTTATGGAAGGATGAGGGGGAATTGTTGCACTGTAGGAAGGAGACAGTGCAGGAAATTGTGGTTGAGCTGAGCTCAAAGGACAAAGAGGTCAAAGGAGATGTCTCTAATTCACAGTAGACAGAGAAACCAACAAAGCCCCAAAGGTAGGCCCACATACCATCAAACTAACCTTTGACTTTGAGAAAGAAACCAAAAAGTTTCACAAACAAGGCCTTGGACTGAGGTCTCTGGAACATTTCTGGGAAAAAAGTCTCTAGGAGTAGAGGACCCATTTTCTTCATAGAGAGTAACTGTTTAAAAATAGAGAAGGTACCCTGAGTATTTAAGCTAACTCTGCTACTTCAGAAGTGCTAAAGTTTTGAAGCAGGGTATTGATTACACTGTGGGAGTCTTGGTGCATGAATTGTGTAATGCCGGTTTGGACTTCCAGAATGGAAAATCCTGTGAAGAGAAATATAAATGCACTCACCAAAGTGAACAAAAGAGAGATCGTGAGATCAAAATTGGCATCATCCAGAAATGATGGGCATCCACCAGCATCAGCGTCATCAGCATTTTTGCTACCATAACAGGAAAATACACGTATTTCCTGGGCCAGACAGCCTAAGACCTACAAGCTCATCTGAGAATGAGAAAGATGGTAAAGAATTTCTAATCAGAGTATATCTGGGCTGAGCAGCCATGAGACCTAACTAGCTGCTAACTGCACAGTGTTTTGGAGCTGTGCATCCAAGCCCAGGGCAGCAGCCCAGAGCCTTGGGGCAGTGACATGGCTCAGACCCCAGTGGCTGGCTTCCATGCTGAAGGCTTGGGCCTCCCATCACTCTTCCAGCAATCAGCAGCACTTCACATGGAAAGGCAATAAGGGGAATTAATTTCATTAGCCTGCTACACAAACATTTACATGTTTCCTTCTCACTCCTTTAATCTTAAAAAAGGAGCTACTGATTCTAAAGGCCACTGGCACCTCTCCCTTCTCCTGTGCTGGCTGATCTGGCACTAGACGAGCTACCAACACCTTTCTTTTAACATCCAAAAGAGTCTCTGGTTTCTAAAAAGAAAGGAAAATGAAAGAGATGGTATTCTTCCCAAAAATCTCCTTGGAAGTTTGTTTTCTTTGGATGACTGTTTGCCTATACTTTAACTGGCGGCCCAGCAGTGCAGACCTCCCCCTCGGCACCTGGGAAGCACATTGTCAACTCTGGAAGTGTTTATTCTCTGTAGATTAAACAGCATTTGCTGGATGGTGATCACACAAAGTTGTAAAAACAGATGGACAATGATCTGTCCAGACTTCCAGCACTCACCATGAGAAGGCTACTTACATAAAAACATCTTACAGAAGGATCAAAGGATTTTCTTCTACCCCCTCTCTACTCAGTTACATGAGGTCTGTTATATAAACATGGAGACGCAAAACAACCAGCTTAAATAATGCCAAAACTCTGACTTTTGAAAGTAATATACCAAGTTGGTCTATTAGAATTACTGAATTGGCTGAATAAAATAGTAGTCCTACTTGTGACCCTTTTCCCATTTCACCTGTATCTCAGAGTGGTTTTCTTTTTTTCCAGATACAACCTCACTCCTTGTTTTCAATAGAGACAGAAACACTCCTCATTTTCACTAGAGCTTCAGACCAAACTGACTTAATATTTTACATAAATGCACTCTCTTATACATCAATATAACCAAACAATATGCTGTTTTAGAAGTCTACAGATTTTCATCTAGGAATATGAAAATTAGCATTTTTCTCAGCAGTGCTTCTGGACTAAGTCTTAAGGTCAAGCTAAATAAGGAAAGGAACTCTAGTGTGATTCCTAGTGTAATGCTGTTCCAAGAGGCAAACACAATGAAAGAAAACACAGGATGTCCCTGCCTTCAGCGCTGGTGTTTGCACTATAGGAACTGTGGGGTCCCAGTTCTCGCTTCCACACTCAGAAGAACTTTGGAGCAGTTACAGGGCAAAGCAAGAAGAATGATGAAAGGATCAAAGCGAATGCTTCACAGTGTGAGATGCAAGATGATCAATTTATTTAACTCATCAAAGAGATGGTTTAGGTATCTTGATCAGAGCCTATGAGTATCCATATGGGAAACAGAAATCTATAATAGAGGGCTCTCCATTCTAGGAAAAATTACTGAGATCAAAAAGTTAGAAACTGAAGTTTGTTCATGCTATAAAATCATTTGCTCTCTCTCTGTCACTGATTCCAATTCCAAATCCATCTGGTCCTTCTTTATATACTTCATACAGAAAACTAACCAGCAAATTCCAAGCAAAGAGCTAGAGTAAAACGGGAAAGACAATTTAAAAACATATAGGTATAGAAGTAAGATCAGTGATCTGAACTGCACATAGATAGTATTTTCCAAGCACTGACTTTCCTTCTTATGTCATGGTTTTTTTGCTTTCTGTGTTTCTAATAACATTGGGTTATTAACTCCTTTGTCAACACTGTCTTTATGCATGTCCTCATACAAGCATATTTCTATAGTAAATGGGAACTAAAGGCGAGAGATACATTTACCTTGAATGTGAGGAAGCTGGAGTTAACCTCTAGCCTCAACAAAAGTAGCTTTCCAACTGAGACGGAGGATTGACTCTTCTGTGGCCCCTGAAAGGATTACGAAAGGGACAGAAGACTTGTATTTCTGTTCTTAATAAAGTATGGCCTCCCATGCTTCCAGGAATTTGGGGTACTCTTATAGTGCATGCATCTTTGCACAGGCATTCAACCAGAGAAGAATATCAGAAATATTACTGTAGAAGAAATGTGATAGTGCTGTTTCTGAGCAAGTGAGTGGTATGAGAAACACTTCTTGCTTTTGTGCCAAAGAGGTATTTGTATAGGGTATTAAAAGGCCTGAGTAACACAGAACGTCTGCACATGCACCATCCTGTATGAATTTTTGACAGTAATTGTTGTTTTCAGGTGGCTTTGTTTTGTTTTATACTGTGGTAGCTAAGACCTTGATTTTGATGGTCAGTTTAAAATAAAACATAGGGAAGACCCCAAATAGGTATTTACATTATCCAAGCACGAGGATGAGAAGGGGAAAACCTACTGTCAAAAACACTTTACTGCCTGGCATGCAGTATAAGCAGTGCGATTGTTTGAAACTGCATGCTTTCTTGGTCATATCTTTAATACCATTATGCTCAATCCAGAAACATAAGGAAGCAAGCTCTGTGACAATCTTCATCACATGAGAATGCTGAACATTTTGGTATTCAAAGCCATTAGTGCAGTATAGCTGCATGCTGCACATATTTAATCGACAAGCACCAGCACTGTGCAAGCTCTTATGGAAAAGCATTTTGCCTTGCATTTCTTACAATACATTTTAAACACTTTGTAAGAGTAATAGTCCTAGGATACGTACAAAGAAAAGTCTTCGCCATACCAGTGCATTAAATCCCAACACTGACAAGCCGTGTTACAAGGCAGAATAGAACACCACCACACACTTCACTTACCAAAGAGCTCTTCACAAATAGCAGAATCAGATTCAGGGCCTTTCCAGGAAGGCTAATTAAGAGCTTTCTGTTACAAAAAGCTGGGAACAAATTCCAGAGGAATAAGTGAGGGTGGAGGGGCATGCAAGCCTATCCCTCTTCCTGCACAGGCCTTGCGTGGCACTGGGCTGTGGGAAGCCCAGGAGTGGCCCTGTACCTTCTCCCAGCCCACCAGCAAGTAACCTGCCCTGTGTGAGGAGGGCTGTGGTCTCCTCCTTCCCTGTCTGTGACATCACACAGGGAAAGCTCAAACATTCCCTCTGAATGACTTAATAATAGCTCTGCTTCCCAGATGCAGGACAGAAAGAGAAGAGAGTCACCTCAGCTGCCCTCTGTACTGTGAGCTATCCCATGGTGAAATGAGTGTGCCTTGAAAAGGTATAGATCAGATGAACATCATTAAGGAGGACAAGATGGATCAACCTCCTCTTCCAGTGGTGGCATCTGTAAACAATCCCCCTGTCTTCCTCATTGTCCTCTCCTAGCAGTCCAGCCTGAATGCCTCACCCCACCCTGGCGCATCAGAGCACAGACACTCAATTTCTTATTGACACTGTGCAAGCTGCTAAAATGGCTCATTCAGCCCTCGGTGTGTGTGTGTGAGTGTAACAAGATGTAAGGTAATCCAGTGGAACAAAACCACGTAACCTATGGAAGTTGAGGAGGAGTTCAGCCTGCCTTCCTCCTTTCTAATGAAGTAAACACACCAAATTAATTCTTCTTCTTTTCAACTCATCTGTCTCTGCCCTTCCTGTTTCCACTACTAAGTAATGCATTATGTATTATACATTAGACATTAATACAAGTATCAAATGGGGTCCTTGCCCCTGACAATCAGTGCTCCTCTTGGTCCCTGCTGCAAGAAACATGAGATGTTTGGGTAACTCTGCTCCTCTTGTAATTTATGGAAAAAAACTACAATGCTGACTACTAATTATAAGCAAGATTAATGATTTGCCAAGAGACTCTTTTGTACTTTCAACTACCTATACAAAAGCTGTTCTTTGTTTACAGAAAACAAACAGTGTTTTGAGAGAAAATATGAGAGTTATCAGCTTGGAAATTCCCCCCAGAAAATACAGGCTTTTGTTTTAAAATTGCATAGGGTAAGACCCAATTTGCGCAGTGCCTGTGTAAAGTAGGTGATATCATACCTGTAGCTTACCAAAACCCTAATGCTGCAACATTTTAGAGAGGGAAACCAGCATCACAGAACAGTTTGCATGATGCAGGTTTACCACATCTCTTTATTGCTTATGTGCATTTTGCTCAAAATGTTGCTATTTCAGAACTTAATCAAGCAATCACTGAGTTGTTGGATAGAATAACTGTAAAATCAAGCTAAGATTATCCTCTGTCACAGAGAATATTTCATGGAAATCTGGCAATTTTTGTATGAAAAGGGACTGAAAAGAACGGTGTCCTTCTTTAGTACTGCAATAACAAAAAGCATATATTTTCTCAAGCCCCTCAAAAGCACTAGTATGCTTTCTAGGCGTCACTGTGTTCTGCTGTGAAGCATTCTTAATGCTCTTTGTGTTGGAATTTTTATTTTTGTATATCTTAATATACATATATACATATATATATTTATGTATATACTTATATATACATATAAATTGAAGTGGGAGGTGTCAGAAAAGTTACCATAGGGATAACTGGCTTGTGGCGGCCAAGCGTTCATAACAACGTCACTATTTGATCCTTCGATGTCTGCTCTTCCTATCACCGTGAAACACAATTCACCAAGCGTTGGATTGTTCACCCACTAATAGGGAACGTGAGCTGGGATTAGACCGTCGTGAGACAGGTTAGTTTTACCCTACTGATGATGTGTCGTAGCGCTAGTAATCCATATATATATATATATATATAATATATGTCATATATAGATATAATTCCTTTACATACCATGGCTTGAAAGTAAGACAGAGCTCCACAAAAACACACATTGTTGCTGTGTTAGCTAAACACATCTTTTTTGCTGCACAGGTTTTCACTTAATGCCATGGGGAAAAAAAGAAAAAAAAGCCCAACCACCTACAAGGAACACTAAGAAAAAGAAAGAAGGGTTATTCAAAAAACTTAGTATGAGGCAGAAAGCTAGATTTATATACAATTGAGTTATACACAATGTTCTTCAATAATGTTTACTTCGATACAGCTCTAGCGTCTCATATATGCATACATATGAAAAGGGTAGATATTTTCACTCTACACAGCATCTTGCAAAGAATTGGAAGCTTTTGAATCCTACTAAAATCCGAAAGAATTACTGACAATTAATCACATCCTGGAATTATTCAGTGACTTGAAAGAATAAGCACAAGGACAAAAGAAATACACCCAGTCACTGGTGTAGAACTATGAGTGATTTGTTAATAAAACCAAACATCTTAACCAAGATCATGCTTCCTGTCTATAACTTTTTCTGGTGAAGCCCGTGAAAGGAAATGACATCAGAGAGCCAATATAGGCATTCTCCTTGTGACTACTAAGCATTCCCACAACAAATCTATGCATAATTTCAGTTAGCTACTGATAGTTTCTCTCTACCAGCACAAGAATCTATGTAACAAACAACTGCATTTGCTTTCCAATGCACACGGTCATACTGGCTCAAGACAAATGGATCAGAGCATTGAGCCCCTAAATCTCTCAACTATTTACCTAGGAATAATTATTTGAGAAACTGTGATTTGTGACATTTTACTTTCTGTTGGGTGCTAGGCAACTCAGGAAAAAGTGATTTCCTCACTCTAATACAAATATTTTCCCATTACTCCAGGTGGTTAAACCAAGTACAACGTAACACATTTTCTCTCACACAGGGTTGGGAAGAAAAACAGTCAGTCAAAACGCATCCTGAAGGCTGCAACTGGCTTTCAGTTTTGTGTGATGACAAAGAATTTGCCATCCTAAACCACTGCTCATACTAATCCAATTCATTGGAAACCTCACATCCCATGCGACGACTAATCTCACTACATGTGTCTCCACAATACAAGGGCAAGCTCAGGCCCTTTTGTTAGTGGTGTCTCTGTTTTGTGGTACTTTAGTGGGAGTTTCCCAAGGAACCAGCTCTATCTATGATACAAGTAAACTGCAACTCAGTTGCAGTTAGAAGATAGCTGAGCTAAAAAGGTAGAGGAGCAGGCTGAGCAGCTCACTCATTTTATATATGTGATTAAGCTCAACGTCTTCTCAACAAATACATAATTTATTAAAGCATTGCATTGCAAAAGCTGAGAAAATAGTGACAAAGGATCAACAGAGAGAAAGAGATTTAATATTCTGGAACGGCCTTATTTTGCCAAAATGCAAGATTTTCTTTTCCCCTCCAACCCTCTTCCCAATTGAGTCAGAAGACCGTGCAGAGGGTGTTATCAATGTAATGAGCTTTTACACAACATTAACTGCCACTTTTAAAGATGAAATAATGAGACTTCAAATCTGTCATTTCAGAAATGGCACAGCAAATACTGTTAAAAATGTTTCACTAAGATAAAGCAATTCACAATTATTTTTATGAGTCCCAGAGTGGAATCTGCAGAAACCAAAGGCAGTTTTCAACCTATCCTAGTGTAAGACTTTTATAAATAAATGCTTCATATGAAATAAACAGCACTAATAAATGAAGGCAAGCAGTCTATTTAAATAAATACTTCTTTCATCATCAAATAAAATCCCCTCATTGAACATCAATCTTTCTTACAGAAATGTAAATGAGCAAACTAGTCACTAAGGGAGGAACAGGTACAGGTTACCTTGCTGTGAACAGCAAAGGGATTTATATGTCAGCTAGTTTTCAAACACTCAACACCCAGACACTAAAGAACACTAAGGATGTACTAATGTTATAGCACACAGATTGCACATCCGTTTGTGATGCAGGACATCCTTCTGGCCATCCTCATTTCTGTTCACTGCAAAAGAGCGTTTTTATGAAAGAAAATCATGACACACACCACGTATATCTAAAAAAATCAAAGGTTCATCTGCATTCCTGTTTCACATAATCATTCACAGTGGATCATTTACATCCAAACATCTTCAAAAAGATTAATGTTTCCTCTTTAATTACTCTCTTCTCTATGCTACGATCCTAAGGCACTGCCACACTCTGGAAATGTAAATTTAAACAGGAAAGAGCAATTCCTACAGATGTAAAGAAACAATGGAATAAATTTCACCTGTTGAAAAGCATGGAATATTTCTTTACTGGATAAGAAAAGGCTAAAATTTCAAAGAGAAGTCACATTAGTCTCTACATCTATATTATTACCAGCTTTTGCTTGATGCAAAACAACTTATATACAAGGATCAGTATTTTTCTGTGGAGAAAAAAAACAACCTGCAAAGTTAAAAACATGATATAACATCATGTAATCATCTCCTATCATTTCTTAACACTGGAAAACTTTCTGGGGATTACATACACAAAGAAGAAAACTTCCTGAGAGTGATGTGAATTGACATAACTTGTCTGTCACCTGAGGATCTGACTGTTCCCACTTAGAACTGTTTGCATGTTTGGAAGTTCATCTGCCTATAGCAAGCCAAAAAGTTAATGTATATATTTCTTTAGTTCATCTCTTCAAATAAATAAAATAAAATTACTATTCCATAATCTCAGTCCTTTCTTAACAGTCTCTTATTTTCACATATATCTTTTATCAACTCTTCAGTAAACATGTTCAGGAAACCTGTAAAGAAGAGGGTGATAGATCCAAGAGAATTAAAAACAAAACAAAACAAAACAAAACAAAACAACAACAACAACAACAAAAAAAACCTGCATAGAAATCAAAGCCAAAAATACCCCCCCCAAAAAAACCAACCAAACAAACAAAAAAACAAAAAACAAAAAAACAAACAAACAAAAAACCACACACACACACACACACACAAAAAAAAAAACACCTAAAAAACATGAAAACTGGAAAACTGCAGAGCAGGCAAATGCTCTCTCCTGTCAAAGTTTCCCACAATCAACTCTAACATACTTCCCGTAAGTAACAGTATCTCACAAACCGCATAGATAAGGCAAAAACCTTATCGTGTAATTAGACAAAATCTTGCAGTGCCGCAACTTGTACTAATCACCTGATCTGACACCCAATAAAACATGCGGGGGGATTTCCTCTTATTTCAAAGGTTGCTGGACAAAACCCTGAGTGTTTGGGCTCACTAATGAGCCTGTCTTATGCCTGTAAGTCAGGCAGATGATAGGTACAAGAAAATGCAACCCCTGTGTCTCAGAGCTGTTCAGATACTGGAAAATTGAAAATCACAGAAAAGAATGAACTGGTCGAACCACAGTCCACAATACACTTGCTTTTCATGTATTCAACTAATCAAAATTTGTGACACATGAATGGGAAAAGGTTTAGAAGTAGATGAAAAATGTGCTTACGTTGTTATCTATTGAATTGACAACTCATTCACAAGTTAAACAGAAAAACCCAGCCGTTAGCATTGGTGTGAAGACAGTGCAGAATGCACATGCTGCAGGCATGGTATTCTGCAGTACAGGAGAAACCCAGCCACGACAAAGTACAGCTCTCAAAATGCTAATGTAAGTTGGTATGAAAATTAGAGATGGTTCTACGCAGAATTATTTTCTGAAAAGCAACTTTAACCCTCACACAGCCACTATGTTGTACCACTTGAGCTTCTTAAAAGCATTAGATCTTGAAAAGGTTAAGTTGAATTACAAATTTGTGATGGGCACTTTGATTTACTTTGTGCTAAAATACAGCCAGCACACAACATTGGCTTTTTACTGCTTTATGGAGTATACAATTACAAGAAATACACATCAAATTCATCGAAATAGCTGACCATTTAACTGTCTGTTTGGAGCAGTTGCATCATCTGTCATGTTGTGATCTAAAGTATGGAGTCAAATCTGGCTGCTGTTTATAATTTAAGGCAGGTAGCTCTGAACAACAGGCCGTTCCCCCTCCTCCTTCCCAAGAAACTGAAAGCTCTTAAAAGGTCAGGCACCAATGCAGTTTACCGAATAAAGCTCAAGTTTGAAGAATGTGCCTTCTAAAGTAATTTTACTACCTGGGATGTAATGAGTTTTACAGGCTCTCTTTGTTAAATTGCCCTGACAATTTCCATTTCCACTTACCTCAATCATATTAACAGAAGCTAAAGTTCACATGTAGTAAAATATTTCAGTGTACTGAGTTGGGTCTCTATAAAATAGATCACACACTTGACAAACATATAGGACATAATGCTTGGCATTCCATTTCATGTTTGGCTTGGCATGTCTCGTTTAGGGCAGGACAAGATGCCCTACCGCCATATCTCATTATTCATGGAAATAAACCATGGCTGCACCAAGGAGTTGACAAATCTGATTAGGTATGTCAGAAGGACAAGACTTTCCTGATGAATTGCTGAGGGAAGGAAAAGCAAAATATTGGAGATGCTCCACTGAAAGGAAATGGGTTTAACATCGTGAGACTTAAATATATGAAAGCTGGGTAAATATTTAAGAACTGAAACAGGATATCCCTCACTGAAGTGAGAAAAGTGAATGAAAAAGAGAAGGCAGTGGGGATAATTGTATTTCTCAGTAGAGAAGCACACATGCAGCTCTTATTATATGAGGCAAAAGAGGATTTGAAAATGATCCTGCAGTAATTCAGAGCAACAGTTTTTAATGAGTAGTGAAACAAGCTTTTGAATTTTGATTTATAAATTTTATTTCCTTTTTTTTTTTCCTTTTTTCTTTTTTTTTTTTTTTTCCTACATTATAATCTTTCTAGAGAGCTGAAACTCCAATTACCCTTTAAGACACATTAGCCCTATAGGAGACAGAATAATCAGCTACTGGTGCCCTACAGAGGCAAAAAGGTAAAAACTGCATCAAATAATAATAAAAAAAAACTTATGTGTTATCATTGACATTAATATGCTGAAGCAGATTGGAATGCAGTATATACTTAACATAAGGAAGAATTAGCACTTAAATAGGTGCCATGCTCATCACTCATGGCTCCTTTTTGAGGATCAGAATGCAGTAACCACCCTGACAGAACAGCAACAAGCTCTGATGTAGAAGATCTTTATTATAGATTCTAATCTAGTGGCGCTGACTGAAGGTGGCAGGTAGTATGTGAAGGGAAGATGAGTACATAATAGGAATACAGTTCCCCAGATCCCAAGAGGAATAAAAACCTGTAGCAATTGAGGTAAATCAAAGCTGTATGAAAAGAGATGCTCAACTCATTTAGATGCAAATACATCCTGACACCGCTATGCAACACCTCTAAATAGCATTGCACATCCAGTATTACTTCTATTGTAACGGTGAATGCCCATCTCTATTATAATGTCCTCTTTGGCATATACACTGGGAAAGAGTTAAAGCATATTTATATTCAATCAAAAAAAAAAAAACCAAAAAAAAAAAACCAAACAAAATAAAAACACCTTCATCAGCCCAGTGAGATGAACAAAGCTCATATCTGTAAGAGGAGGCTGACCTTTTTGTTTCTCTCTCTGTGCACATGTGCATGACCAGGAATGATACATAATGCCTGAAACCAACTTTTGGTTAATCTATCCAAGATTATTTTTTTTTCCTCCCTACAGTTTACATTTTATTCACTGCAAACACTGGATTTTAATTTGCATCATGCACAGAGCTCTGCACAGACTTGATGCTCAAGTAATGAAGGAGAATAGAAAGTATTAAATCTAGTATCTTTTAAATAAATTAATTACATTTTCACAGGATCACATTTTGATCTAAATTACTGTCTCTTATGAAACATGCTTACTTCTTTACTAATGTAAAGTACCCAGTCACCTGCAAGGAGGAGATAGCCTGCTCATCACAGAGACCCAATACAAATCTGTGCATATTGCAGGACTTTGACACAGGTTATTGCATATCAGACATTTCAGAAATGATCTCTGGTTTTTTCACTTAAAATTTCTGCAGCAACTCAAGGAAGGTTATCCTTCAGTGAAGGAAAACCAAATCACCAATTTATTACTTTGAAATAGATGACTCGTGTTAGAACCTGCACACTTCTTCCCAGGAGCTTCCTGATCTGATTTGTTATTCACCATCTAAGAATTGAACCTTTGCACTTAAACTGAGCAGTACAAGTTAACAATGCTCTTGGTACAATAGGTTCAGCTTGAACAACGATGGACTCAGCAACCAGAAATGTCTTTACAAGGTGTTGCTGGCCAGTATTGGTTAACAAGGCCCAATTCTTAAAATTCTGCAGTCTGTAGGAAGCTATTGACTTTATTTAGCAGCAAGTATATTAATTGGGGGCAATTCTACTTTGTTAAAACTGGGGAACTCTAAGCCGTCTTAGTAAAATGCAACAAAGAACAATACAAAAGTAGCATACCATGTTAGAAAGCAGGATGTCAAAATCTTGAGACACACATGTTTTCTAACAGATCTTCCAGGTCTCTTCCAAACAAAACTACTATGATTCTGATTCTACAAGTGGTAGTACAAACAAGGCTGAGGGCTATCTACATGACCAAACTTCCATATCTGTGGTCCTGCTCACAAAAATCAAGTTATTTAAACATCCCTGTCTTAAAACAACTGAAATTGATTCCTTGAAAAAATATTTGTACATGCATTTGTCATCTGGATATTATATTTGGACAGCAAGATTTCATAGCTGGCTGCAAGAATGATTAGACACAAACAGATTTCAAGAGAGCATCTCTCAAGAGTGCCAATTTTAGTATGGTAGATAACTCTCTTAGTAAATAAGTTTTGCATGTCCCGAGGGTTTTTTTTTTTTTTTTCTTCATAATATTTACATGAATAGTAATTCTGAGAAAAAAAATAAATAAATAAAAAGTGAAAATAGAAGAGATAAAATACTTGAGTGCTTCCTAGAGAGACTGGATTTATAACTCAGGCCTACATTTCTCACCCTTCTATCTTTATGTTAAAACTTTTAAAGCAATGAAATATCTGCATAGATAATACAAGATGTGTTTTAAAAATAATTTTAAAGGTAATAAAATCCACCAACTCCCCTGAACCTACATCATATTTCTTAAAGTACCAGGTTATGTCATGCATGAAGTAACTACTGTTTAGAACAAAAATATCAGTAACTAATAACTTGTCAGAGACTCATCTACTGGTATTCTCTCATTTCCAATTTTCTTTATCAAGTGCTGGTTATAAGAAAGCATTTGAAGTTTCTGAAACACATTTTTTAACTGGTAGCTCCTAAATCTCGTATGATACTTATGATGTTTTTGGAATTATACACAGAAGGAAAATAAATGCTATGGCACTGGGTAAGACTTCTCTGGCACAGCTCAAGAAACTGAACTATCATATTTCTAATGTTAAACAACAGACAGACAGTAGACATAATCTTTAAAAACAAGCCAAATAACAGAACTTCAGCCATGACCACCTGCATATGAGAGGAGGGTCACTTTAAAACTTGCGCTTATAAAATAGAACATCTGCATTTTACTCAAAACTTTGTAAAGCATTCTGGAATTTAAGAGAACAATCAGAATATAACATTTCAATAATCAAAATAAAGCCATTTTTACACTTACTAAAATTTAGAATTTCTACTTGAAACAGTGCTTTTTAGTAGACCACGAGGGAGTAAAAAACATCCATTAGGCAAGGTACTTCCCAAATGAAAGATGGTAGCATAACTGAAGAGATCCTCTCTGAAAAACAGTGTACAGCTCTGCTCTGCTACAGATCAGTGGAATCAGGAAGAATTCATCTCCTGGAAACATCACTTTGCTTTACTCACCATGTGCAATGTTCAGATGCAAACCTGCTCAAATTCCACATTAATGTAACCACAATGAGAATTGTGTTGGAGTGCCCTGAAACAAATGTGGTGTATTTACAACAGCAAAAGGCTGGATGCAAATGGGATAGACTTGTGTTTTGCAAACACTTCATTTGTATCAACAGAAGCAGAGAAGTTAATGAACTGTACTGGCATGGGAAAAATGGAGGACAATATAGACAACATTTGTGAAGGCAAAGATCATTATGAAAACTTTCCGAACTATTAAGTGAAAGACTTGATAGTTATCAAAGAAAGATCAACGGATGTGCAATGAATAGTATATACAGGTATCACTTTGTACTGTTAAGACCAGGTGACATGGGCATGATGTTTTGTGAGAGGCCGTCCTCACAGTATAATGCATTCAGGTCTCAGCTATCACAAATTCAAAAGATCCCTGATCAAAAGAGTGAAAAATCTATAGTAAATTCCATTAGAAGGGGTAATATACTAAATGATGCTCCTGGGAGGAAAGTAGTACAGTTGTTTCTGTGTCAGACAGCATCCTTTAGAGGAGCATGCATCATGCTGCCCAGGTGCCTTGCGATCAAAGAGACAGTATAACAGAGGTTTACATGAGTGCAGACAGATGCCCTGGAAACTAACCTAATTGCTGACTGATGTAAGATGCCTGGCCTCTTCAATGTACTCCTGCAAGCCAATCTGTACATTACTTACATACTCAAGAGAAGTGAATAGCATGCAATAATGCAATCATGTGAAATGAAACCATTTATTTGAACTTCAAGCAAAGCAAAGCAAAGCCTGCATCCAACACTCCTTTTCAACATAGAGAGGCTAAGTACAAGAAGAAATAGAAAACTGATCCCACAAAAGAGAGCCATTAAGTATTTCAGCCCATGGAATTTTTATTCTGAAAAAGAAATATTTTCACGACTGCAGGCTCAGCAGCCACAGGAGAGAGGGCAATGCATGACCCCATCACAGAAAGAACATGACCTGGTTTGGAGCTGCTCTAATGCCTTTACTCAAATCATGACTTTACCATGTGAAATATGTGCAGAACAGTAAGAATGAGGTCTGACATGAATTCGGGCATGCTGCTAGTAGAGATGACTTTTCACTGGTGAACAGTTTTTAAACACAGGAAAAGTTATTTTGGAAGATAAGACACTGTGAAGACCCCTCCTGCATGCTGCTTTAGGCTGCACTGCTATAATTGAACAGTGCTACATAAATGATAGTTGTGGTTTTCTACAATAGGTTATTATCGGAGTGACTATGAAAATACTTAGATAAATAGAGGGATCACAATATTTTATGCAAAATGGACAAATAAGTTACAGAGATACTAGGAAAACTTGGGCCTGTACAGCACTTCTTCAAGCCATAAGCGCAGTTAAAGCAGACAGTAAATCACTAAATCTCATCTCAGACATTCCAATTTTGTTGTTGTTTTGGTTTTCGCCAGGTTTTGCTGACAGGTGGAAAAGATATTGCCTGAATGTGAGCAACATTTAATTTATCACCAATTTCCTTCCTATTTCTACAGCACATTCCTAAAAAGCACACAGCATTTTATTTCCAGCACTCAGAAGAATTGCTATTAAATAGTCAGACACCACCAATACATACCATAAAAGTACCACCGTGATACTTTTTGCTACTCAAGAGAATTGCAATACATTAAAAAATATTATCTGGAATCTTTTGAAATCATCATTCATACCTATGTGCACATAGTTATAGAAATATAGGTACTTTAATATGCATTGACTAAGCATGTGTAGTAAAAAAAAAAACAAAAAAAAACAAAAAAAACACATACATCTATATACAGAGAGACAAAAATGTGATACCACACTGAAATAGCAACGTGTATTAGCTGAGTGGGATAGCAAATTGGTGAAAATGCCTTTGAATATGCAGAAGCCTTTCTTCAAGGCATCTTCTTTGTCTATCACCAGCATCACTTAAGAACTACAAATGATTTAAGTACATACAAAAATTATGTCCGAGGTACAGATTTCATTGACATGTTCTGGAATATACATCCGCTTGTTCTGAGGAAATCCAATTGGAGCTTTCTAGCTACCAGGCCTTATCTATCCCAACTCCCATATTTTCTGACTTGAGAAATGAAACAATTCAGACTCCATTTCTTCAATATTTCTCTTTTTTTCTGGGGGAAGAGGGGCATGGGAGTTGATAAAATTATCAGGCCTGAAGTTGACTGAAAAGTTTCAGTCATTGGACATACACCCTGCTACTTTTTGGCACTCATAATATGCACAGATTTATCCATCTCAATATGGGGAAAAAATTGCATCCTATCTAATACTATTAAAAAATCCCTATATTTTAGTGCTGTATTTATATGTGGGAGGTCCAGTGTTTCCAACTAAAAATGCATTATAGAACAGCTGCTGTCGTTAAATTTTTCACTGCTTTC
Source organism: Coturnix japonica (assembly GCF_054131305.1). Taxonomy (NCBI): domain Eukaryota; kingdom Metazoa; phylum Chordata; class Aves; order Galliformes; family Phasianidae; genus Coturnix; species Coturnix japonica. The sequence goes on from NC_140664.1 coordinate 103,289,672, forward strand.
CAATTTATGAGATCGCTATGTTATGAAATGACCTGCAATGGGAGGAGTGGCTTTGGTAGACGTAAATCTCCCAGATGTACCCAAGACATACTCTTGTTTTGGTTACCTTGGGATGCAAAAGAGGACTCCTGCCTCCTCAGATAGAGAAATGTCCCTCTAAGCTTCCTATCTATCACCTGTGCTCTGACATTACAAAACACACATTACCATGCTTCATGTTCACTACTTAGCAACTGGACCTCCACTCTAAGAACTGCATCCTTATTTAAGCATGCACATGCTGGCGCATCTTTCACAGATGTACAAAAAGAACAGGGATTAAGGGAAGCTATGATCATGTGTCATAAAACCCTAAGTGGCATGAAAAAGATTCACGGCGAACAAGAGCCTTCTGTCTCTTTCAATACAAGAATTAGCAGGCAATCAATGAAATCAGCACTGCAGGTTTAAGTTAAGCAAAGGAGACGCCTCTTTGAAGAATGTACAGTTAAACTGAAGAATTTCTTATGGCTACATGCTGTGCTGCCAACACTTTAAATAAAGAATAAGTGGGAGAAATTCTTCATTTGGGGGTGGGGAAGACTGTTCAAGGTTATTAAATACAAACTCAGGAAACCCTAAACCGCAAATTGCTGGAGGCTCAAAGGACATTCTGGGTAAGTATCCTCAAATACTTGCCTGCTCCTTTTACTCCTCTGTTGGCAAGTGCTCTCCTGTACTATCAGAAAGCAAATCTGATGTTAGACAGACTTTTTTTCCTGACCCAATATGGCCAGTTTTACAGTCTTCATCACATATATTTATGCTGACGACTCCAAAGTCAGACTAATGTGACTGCAAATAGAATTTGGGCCTTCATTTTGTCATTACTTCCTTTTCTGAGCATAAATACATAAAAGGAAAGCCCAAGGACTGAAAAAATGAAATTATCTGACATCATGACTCAGTTTGTTGCATGTATCATGAGGAGAGCTTAATCTGATAGTTTTGTACAATGGAAGAAGAGAGGGTTATTTTCCAGTGGTAAAAATTACTGATCGTTAGTGAAGAAAATTGCACATAAACCTAAATTTATTCAGATTACAGACCAGCCACTCTGACATGTCAGTTGATTAAGAGCTATTAATTAATAAGGAAAAAAACAAGCAGAGTATTCACTAATACTGTAACATTTAGATATTCAGAGGGGGTGCATATATGCACTGAGAATATCTGTGTGCATTAGTAGTAGGTTTGTGTTTACTGGGAGAAAACACACCTGCGTATTTCCAGTCACACAGCACAAAGAAATGTTACTGAAGTTTGCACACCTGCTTTCCAAATCAAACAAAAAATAACCTATGAATGGCTTAATTTTAACACAAATTGCAGTACTTTATCAAATCGGCGTCTCAGCCTAGACTAAGCGGTACCCCAAAAATGCATTCAAATATTCTCCCACTCATGGTCATGTGAATCATCTCCTCCTTCTGAGGAAGCATGCTAGATACAATGATGTTTTGTTTCTCAGCTTACAAAAGCATCGTCCTCATGCTGAGTTACAGAAGAACATAATTAAATGATATGTCACTAAAAGAAAGGCTACGTACATTTTCTACCACAGTAATATTTTCTAAAACCACAGGTTTTTGATCATTTTGGTGTGGACTGGCTTTTTCCTGGTGAGTAAAGATGTGCCTACTGAATTTAGAACATAGCTTCTCTCAGCCTGAGCTGCAGATTCCCAGGCTGCATAGTTGTGGTCAGATAACTCCTCCATGGGGCATTCGTAGTTTCCTGAGTATGGGGGGAAAAATGAATTAATCTGACTCCAGTGTTTAACTCATTTGCAAGACTCAGATTTCCTGTTCTGTAAACATAAAGGGTTTGCAAAGAGTGCGTAAGAGCTTCCAAGATGTATAGCTATGTGAGTGCTAAAGATAGGGAGCCCCATTCTTCTTTCTGGCTTTAACTGCCAAAGCTCTGTGGATTTCAGCAGTATTATTACCAATTCAAATGTGTTCCAAGTCAGAGGAAAGTCAAGAACAATGTGTGTTTATGAAAAAAGGCCAATTCTTGTTTGGCTGAAGTTCATAACCCAAAAAGAACCCAGTAATTCCAGTGTTCTCCAGCCTAAATGCTGGCTATGTCTTTCACTTACTAGCATCTGTTCTGTGGTGCAGGGCATTAGGAGCATGGAGATGGATATATTTACTGATTATTTACATTGCAATTCTCAAAGGCAGAGGAATGTTTTAATCTTAGATGAAGTTACAGTATGAAAAAAAATCAAGTCAATCTAGAAACTAACATAGCACTTAAATAGGGAAGTAAAATGCCATGGCAAGGTCTATTTGAGGTGATAGGTAGAGAACAAACATAATTATATGTGCGGTAAAATTTTTCTAAGCTAACTTAAGTGGTTAAGAAAGGTGCTGAGCTAAGATATTTGGGAACAAAGGAACATAGCACTGACCTAATTCCTTTCCATTAATCAACAGCAAAATCCCATTCACTTCCAGGAGAGTAGAATTATGCTAAGTTAAGCACTTCTGAAAATCTCTGAAGAAATTTTTGTGTACAAATTTGGCAGGTGTGGTACAAGCATTGCCTATGAATATCCCCTTCACAGTGACCTACATCATTGCAGGAGAAATACACTTGTGTGAAAGGACAGTTGGGTTTTAATACCCTCAGAACTACTTTTCAAGAATGGCTCCAGCTAATGCACTTGCTGTTTGCTTGTGGATAAATAGAAACAGGAATGGTATCATTAGCTATCGGACAGTTCTCAGACAGGAGAATGATATTTTTTAGGCTAGACAAGATTATGCAGTCTTCCCATTAGGATCATATATCTCCACTATCATCTCAAACCATCACATTAGATGTAGCTTCCAAAGTTGCACACTGCTTTAGCCTTAATTGTTAAAGCTCAAAAGACCAAATCATCTGCTGCTTCAGATTTTCTAGAACTTAAAGTTATACATATATATATATTTAAGGAAAATCTGTTTTTCGAAGCCCAGATATATATGTACATATATATATATAAAACCTATGACAAGCAAATAATTTAGCATCTCAATAATGCCTTTGTCTTCCTCAATCACCATTCTTTAAAGAATAAAAGAATACTCTGTACTGACAAAAAATAGCACTTAAGGGGCAAGACCAGCAAGGAAGCTATTGCTCCCTTTAGAAGAGTGAAATGCAGCTCATGCAAAACACCACAACAAATAAAGAGGTGAAAGGATGAGGAAGGTAAGTTTTGATAACTGTCACTACATTAAGCTGCCAGGCATGTGGTTACTGCTTATAAAGAGCTCTGTTGGTGTGGCTGACTTGCTTAAAGAAAGCAAATAAAAGAGAAACACTGGCATCTCTAATTTACGAATCTGAACCTAACCACCTTTCACGTGTTCCCAGCTATAATTTTTCATTGTAATTTAACCCAGGTTTGTTATTGATTCAGCTCAGTGTTGAACACACACTGTGCGCGAGTACAGGGTGAGACAGTAAACGCTTTAGCAAGACAGCAAGGAGCATTCACAGCAGAGCACTCCTCACAGACACACTTGGTTGTGCCAGATTCTTCTGTGGGATTTCCTTTTCCTTGGAGACAAACTGTCTACTTAACTCTAGAGCAGCCAGCTCTCTGCTCCTTTCACAAGCTCTTATACTTGGCTCTGTTCTGTGGGAAAAGTTTCCCTTCCACATTTCACCTCAATTGTGATTGCTCCCTGTGTTCAAGCTTCTGCATGATGGGGAGATGAGAAAAATATCACACAAGAAGCAAAATTCTTTTCTGTTTTTCTCTCAATGAACAAAACCCATCAGAGTCTATTGACACAGCCTGTTGTGAGATCCAGGTTGTACGGCATACACTCAGTATGGCAATTACTGCATCAAAGAAGCCAATAAATGGTCCTTGGATTTAGACAACTACCAGCAATGATTAAATACTTCCTCAATGTTCACATTTCAGACACAGGTAATGAGAACATCTAAAGACAGCATTCCATATAAAAAGCAAAACCCAGAGAAGATGATCACACTTTTTTAATCCCTATACATGTACTTGGAATAATAACATGATTTAAAAAAAAACAACTTTATTGATAAATGTTTTGTTCAACTCCTAGTAGCCATTATATAAGAAGCCATTATATAAAAAGCCATTACGTGCTCTTCGTAAGAACCGATCTTTGCTGGAACATCCACTTTGCATGGCAAAGACAATAACAGACTAGAACTGCAAATAAAAGATGGTAGTGAAATCCCAAATGTGTAGGTATGCACCTGTCCTACAATAGCACTATCCATCAGTTTCAGCACTGACAGAAGTTCAGATCCTCAAAGTTATTTAGTGAACTAGCTTCTCTTGAGTCAGAAGGCGAATGCAGACTGCTCAGTATCACTGAAAGCTAACCAACAAAGCAGATTTAGAAGTCTCACAACGAATATACTGTACAGGGCTCTTCAGGACAATTGCAAATGCCAAAAATAGATGTGCATACAGATTTCATTAATGCATTTCTCATGTGGTGTACTAACTTTTCTCTCTACTAGTACAAGCCAACTCACGTGCTACTAAGATTCTCCTACTTAATTTTCCACGTCCTGTTGTAACATTTTTCAAGAAAACGCCTGAAGTGAGCATACAGAAAAAAAAATGAATATGATGTATAAATCATGCACACAAACATCATCTTTTCCACGTTGTGTTTACTTCATTCCTAACAGAAAGCGAGAAATAAATCAACTATTCCTACAAAATCATCTAGTTGCATATCAGTTGTGACATTTTCAGCACAAAAATAAAACCCCCCGAAAAAATCACCAGGACACTATTAGCCCAGACAAGTACATGCACACAAAGTGAATCTGCATGTTTGAATCAAGTCCAAAGATGACCAAAAAACATGTATGAAGTGAGGTAGACTGGAAACTATCAGTCAGCAGCTCCATAGCATTATTATTTTTTTTCAATAAATCAAACTGTTATAAGGATTTTTTGCTAATGATGGACCACTTAGATGAATGTCACTGGATGCAAGATAGTAGCAGTACTCAAAATCTGCATTGGGTGCTTATGTAAGAGAATACTAAAGAGGCAAGGAGAGTGCATATGTTTAAGAGAGCCTAGATCTCCTGATGGCAGGAGACTGGGAGCATCCCTGTCCCACTGGATGGGCAGCCATCCACAGGCTCCTTCTCACCTCTGCAAGAACAGCACTGCTGTTCCTCTTCTACCGAATCCTCTCCTGTCTGCTTTGCAGTAGGCTGAACAGCATCCAAGAGAACAAAATGAGAGATTCAAACACGTTTAATGGTGTTTTTCCCTGTGTAGGGTTACAGCAAGTATTAGCCTTGATGGGACAAGTTTTCCAACCGAGATGGGACTTGGAGCATCAAACCACCAGAGTTTAACCTTCTTCCAGAGGCAGCACTATGAAACAACATCAGCCAAAAGGGTGTCCAAATGCTATAAAAATGAGGGAGGTGGCTGTATTTAAGAATCAATAAAATGAATATATTTTACTCAAGTATCCACAAGATACTTCTGTTAGCCAACATGGGTGGGGGTTCAGTTCTGCTTTTTGTTTTTCAAAGAAGATTCCTGGATTTCTATGAGAAAAATTATACTGTGTTAAAACTGAGAAAGAGCTTCTCTTTCCGAACAAGATCTCTCTCCAGGAAAACATCACAGAATACACCGACATTTCAGTACACTTTCCCTCACTACTGGAGAAGGCCAGTGCAAAAAAAAGCTGGCCAGCGCCTTGTTCACCTTCATTCAAAAGCATTTGTGTCTGAACTAAGATTTTTGACATTCACTGGACATAGATTCCTGTCTTTTCCCTGAGCCCTGTACTGGGGCAGTTTCCCTGTTTTGGAACGCAGAAGAGAAAATAAAGAACTTTGACTCTATTCTGCAAAGGGATAGCATGCAAACGTTTTAGGTAATTTCTTCACATTTTGACTTTTTTCATGAGATTGCCACCACTTACTACTAACTCATGCAGTTCTCAGAACAAAACTGATTTGGATAAATTTCCAGAAATGCAAACTAAATTTTTCTTCCGCCTCTTTTTTTTTCCCAGAGCTCTTTGAGCATCCACTGTTAATTCAGACACTGGCAGGTAGTGTTGTCATTTAGTCCTGTTACGCAACTTGGCTCCCAACATCTGCAAAAGCGAACGTGTTTCTCCAGATAGATTTGCTTTCCCAGGCTCCTGACTTTTCAGCAATGTGAGGTACTTTGTGTAGAGCTGTCTCAGTTTCCATTGAATCCCCATTTTCTAAATAGTTTCTGATTTTTTCAGAGATAGGAAAAGTCAGTTGTATATTTATCCTGAATTATCAAACACACTACAAAGGACCTATCTCAGATTCCAGGCACCGTGGCTAAATATTAAAAATACAGTGATCCTTATGCAAACAAGAAGTATACACGCCAGCCTCCTCAAAATCACAAATGGCTCCAGTCACAGAACCCCCAGAAAACAAACCTCAGTGGCTGGTCCGGACCTTCCCACTCTGAAAGCATCAGGCTCAGAGGTTAGCACCCAAAACACTGGGCATTCCAAATCAGCATTTTAAGTCACATTTAGGTTTTGGTATTTCTACGTATGCAAGTGCTGCAGTTGTTCACTTTTGTGAATCACAACAGATACGTCCCAATGTTGTTGACACATCAGAATACTGAATGTAAGTTTACCTTTTAATCTTACACTTTACATCTCTAATTTTATACCCACAACTGTACATATTTCCATAGTTATAATTTTAGTCCCCCTCAGAAACAACTATTTGAGATTAACCAGAAGCTTAAAACATATTTCCTGTCTTTAGTTTCTTTTTTGCAGCTTGACTAACTCATCAAATTGTCTATAGTTCAGCAAGCAGATTCAGTGTATCTGAGGAGAAAAAAGATAGCACAATCCATAGAAGGTGTTCACATGCCACATCTTGCCATCTTTTATCCATTTGAAGAATACACTTTTTATCACCACCTGTCCATAAAAACTAAAAGCTACTAAACCATCTCCTGACCTGGAGGTCTGGAGTGGGGAGGAGAATAAAGCTTCATAATTCAGGTGGAGATAGAAACTTTCTACTCCATCTGGACTGTCACAAGTCCACAAGGCCAAATGGGATCCACCTGAGAGCACTGGTAGAGGTGATTCCCAAGCCACTTTCCACCATCTATTAATGTTCCTGGTCAATGAGAAAGGTGTCAGAGGATGTGATGCTTCCTAGTGGGGCTCCATCTACCAGAAGAGTTGTAAGAAACATCTGGAAAACTACAGGCCTGTCAGCCTGACTTCAGAGCCAGGGAAGGGTATGGAACAGATTACCTTGAGTGAGATCGTATGGCATGTACAAGACAATCGGGGGACAAGTCCAACCAGTATGGGTTCATGAAAGGGAGGTCCTGCCTGACCACCTTCTATGACCAGGTGACCTATCTGGTGGATGAAGGAAAGGCTATTGATATAATCTACCCGGACTTCAGCAAAGCCACTGACATTGTCTGCCACAGTATTCTCCTAGAGAAGCTGGCAGCCCACAACTTGGACAGGAACAATCTTTGCTGGATAAGGAACGGGTTGGAGGGCCAGGCCCAAAGAATGGCAGTGAAAGGAGTTAAACCCAGCTGGCAGCCACTCAGTGCTCCACAGGGTTTGGTATTAGGGCCTGACCTGCTGTACAATTATACAATCAAACAATTATACAGTCCATAGGTAAAGAGAGGTTAAACAGATGTTTCATACGAAAGATTATCATGATAGAAGAATAATCTATGATAAATGGAAAACACCAATATTGAAGGTTCACAGTAAACTTCACAAAGGAGCAATCTCCAGAGAAAGAGATCCTGCCTTAGTGGCAGTCAGTCCTTAAGTGAGATCTGGGAGAGGTGGAGTCAAGCTCCACTCCTTCCGGTAGCACAGCTGAATTACCTTCTCCTGTGCTCCTGCAGCTGACTCATTGCTTGCCTCAGGTAGTTAATCAGAGGTTCAGGCTGGAATCAACAGTTTCCCATACACCTGCTTAATATCTTTATTGATGATCTGAATGGGGAGAATGAGTACACCCTCAGTGAGGTTGTAGATGACACCAAGATGGGTGGAAGTGAGGATCTGCCTGGGGGTAGAAAGGCCTCGCAGAGGAATCACGACAGGCTGGATAGCTGGGCTGAGGCCAATGGGATGAAGTTCAGCAAAACCAAGAGCTGGTCCTGCACCTTGGTCACAGTAAGCCCATACATCACTAAAGGCTCGAGACTGAATATTTAGTATCATACATTTAGTATGAAATTGTTGAAAAGTAAAGGTTTAAATCATCAGTGCTCTTTTAAACTGAAATGTCCAAGTGCTATAATTATCTCCTGTTTGACTTGTCTCTGTTTTCATATTACCCATTTGTTTTTACTGTTCAAGACTCCAAGCTGATGTCATTTTTGCAGAGACAAACTCAAGCAATACTTAAGGGCTTTTAGTGATTCTAAGACAAGGCGCTTTGAAAGTACAAAGCTAAGGCTATTTTCACCAACCAACACAGTCTAGAGCCCAAGACACATGATTATGCCTTCAGAAAGGCAGCAGCCGGCACACATGATAATCATTTCCTGTAACCCCCGCAGCCCCTTCGCTTGTGGACAAAAGATGTTTCTAGAACCAGGGTATTTCACCTTGCTGGATACTTGCTACAAGATGCAAAGCATTGCTCCCGCAGCCTCTCCAAACAACATATAGCAGTGACCTTCAGGGGATCTCTAGCAAATATTCTTTCAGAAAACCTGGTACAATTCTATTTATATTCTTAAAATAAAGGTACAGAAGAAGCAAAATTGAGACAAATAAAGCAAACCTTGCATATGCTTAGGCAGTCGGTCCTTCAGAGTGACCTACCAGGCACATAAGAGAGGACTGTACATTCCAAGGCAAAAAAGCCCAATGGAGACAACTAGATAATTCCTTCCTGGTGTGTCCAGCACAAAGGCATTGCCAGCACTTTGTCGCTGAAGTGCTCTGGACCTTATAGCCCTACCACAAGGGAGCTGGAAATGGGGAATCAGAGAAGAACCACTTGCATAGGACATAGCCTTTAAGAGCACAGATCACAGGGCAAAAGAGGCACCAGAACCAAAGTATAAGACAATTAAATAAGCAATCCAAAAGCCTGTGAAAAACAGGAACAAAATGAACTCTTGAAAATCTCACACCTCAGACATGAGACACAGCTCAAATAAAGTAGTAATTACACAGTTGCTCTTACCTTTGCCATCTGCGCTTGCACGCCATTTGCTTTGAGAGATGCTACTGCTTTCTGTGCTGCTGCCGGGCTGTCAAAATCTACAAAACCATAACCTAAAAAGTAAACAATAAACACATATCATTAGCCATGAGGGTGCACATAGATCAAGATTTCATTCCTTAAGGAAGACCTTTGCTTCTCTCACATTGTGTCAGTTTTCTGGTAGCACTTCCACCACCAGAAACCATCACACCGCTGTTTCTTGGCTTTCCTCCTGCCTTCTTTAGACCCAATTAGCCCTCTCCTGACCTAATAGGATCTAAATAAGTGCAATGACTTGAAGCTTCGAAGTGAAGCAAGGTGTGCAGTAGAGGAGACTAACAGCAGCCCTTTACCTGTCCTGATAGAAAAGTGAGACACTTTCCCAGTCAGTGCTCTGGTGCAGTGGGTTCCTGCCCTATTTCTTCCCAAAGAGGAGGCACAGTCCTTGCCACCTGCCCAGGTGAGCAGCCACCATCTCTATGCTGGGCAGCTGTCCCTACTTCATGATGCTGCCTGCATCCATTTTGCAATGCAAGTTCACATAGAAATGGTCTCTGCAGACAATGCGCCCTTATAGAAGGCTGTCACAGAAATCTACGGCTTGCAGAGGTTTAGATCATGAAAAAACAACCCTCCTTCCCTGTTCCTGTAACCACACAAGGATGAAGCTTTGTACGAGGAGTGTCCTAGGTCTCCACAACCAGCAGGAGCCGGGTGTATGAGGCAGGGAGCCCACAGCAGACTCCAGCAGGTGGGTGCACTGAGGGGAGACCTCCACACCTCTGCTGGGCCAGCAGCCACCAGGTAGCTGCAGAAAATAGCAGGATAATCAAGTCACAGCCTGCTCATACTCCACCCCTTTCACCTGATCACCTGGAATGAAGGCAGGGCCCTCACCAGGAGCTGCTTCAGGGCATCTGTTGAGCATTAGCTTAGAGAAGGTGCATCTGACAGATTGACAAGGAGTGGTCATCTGTTTTTAAGTGTCTTTACAATGCCAGTATCTGCAGTAGTTCAGTTTATTAACCACTCCTATCTTCTTTTTTTTTCTCCCACTGTATCCCTCCCAATTTCTTTCCTTCAACAATGAAGACTGGTAGGAACACTAGGACTGTTAAGCCCATACTGGACATCAGCCCTGGAAGTATTTTTGTTTACCCAGAGAAAGAAAGATGGGCAAGGAGGACAGAAAATGAATTTTTAACAACTTCTAAGCACTTAATGACACTTAAGTCTTGCACATAAAGCTTTCAACAGATCTTGGAAGACTTAAAAATCTCACCAAGCAGCTGCATGGATTTCACAATCCATCTAGGGAACCCTTTGAAAACCTGAGCCTACATCCCACTAAGCAATTGAGACACAGGTAGGCACATGCTGCTCAGCCAAACCATGGCTGGAAGCCACCTCTCCCCTGGAAGCCGTATGCTTGAAGCTGAACTGCCTGAAAGCTTTAATAATATTAGCACAAGCATATTTATAGTATCACAGCTCCTTCACAGACATCTCCATTTACTACATCAATACATATAATACAGGAGGCAACCACAGATACGCTTTCCCGCCGTATTCATTTTTCTCTTGCCAGCCTTTCTTCCTCCTCATGTGAGGCCTCATTGCCTTCCTGAGTGTGCCACATCTGTGCATGAGAATGTGTCCCTGCGATCACCTTGCCCCAGGTTATAAACATCTCTCTCAACTACTTTGGTATATATGCATTACCAACGATGAGATAATTTTGTGTGTATGGATTTTTGTTGCTGTTGGCTTAAATCTTATTTGCAAAGCTTTAAGAAAATGAAAAAGAAATTAGGGGGAAAAAAAAAAACAAAAAAAAAAAAAAACAAAAAAAAACCCACCAAGATTGTTAAAGAAAATGCTGACAAAACCTATGAAGATGCTGAAAAGCACTATTTTGATAACAAAGTCAAGATCTGAACCTTTTACTTCAATCTGTTTTTCTGTTGTTCTTTTTTGGAGTGTGTTGCTGGTTTTGGTTTTTTTTTTGTTTGTTTTGGTAGAGCATTACTACAAACTGAGGAAAAGTCTGAACAACTGTGTATTGGGACAGCACACCTCATAAACTGCCGTAAAAAGAACACTGGATTTTGGACAATAGAGAGGAGGTTGCTTTATCTATTCAGTTTCTCCCATTTAATTTTCCCCTTTTTAATGCTACAGAGCATACCACCTGGAAACCAGCCTGTTCTCCATGGCAGGTTGCTCTGCCTTGTTCTTCGAGCTGCAGAGCAGCACAGAAGCTGATGCTGCTTTGAACCAAAAAGTCTCTGTTACAGGAGAACAAGAGCCCTCCCTGGCTTCCTGTAGTGCCTCTGCCCTATGGGAGAGCAGCAGATCAGAGGCAACTGCTATCTTGCTAAAGGAGAGATCCTGTCAAGAAGCCAGAGCTGCCAAACGGGAAACCTGAAACGCACTGGGAAGTCATGGGGTGGCTTGGATCAAACAAACACAAATGATTTTTTTTAGGGTAGCAAAGTGCTCTTCTCAGGCCATAGAATTTATTTCTCACTGCATTCATGCCAGAAAACTTGGAGGTGACAGTGCAAAAATAAGCTAACACTCCCCTTAAAAACAGATAACGGCATCGGAATTTGACTTTCATCATCACTGCACAGCACACCATTCATGTATGCAGTATTATAATTGAATGGAATAGAAGGGAAGTGATTTTTAATATAAAATTCTAGACAGCACAGTAAGTATTCTCATCTAAGTTATTATTGCTTGCAAATATAAACTGGATTATTGAAGAGTGTTCTGGTGTTGTACTGTAGGGATCAGGCACATCTAACAGTGGATTACTGAAGATTAACATCAGTCCATAATGTTTAAAGCAGTGGATCTTTCCTAAACATTTATTCAATAGGCACTAGTGGCTAAGATATCCATGTCATAGACCCAACAATAGTCTCTAGACAAAAATCTTGCATCTTCAGCTGGCCATTATGCATTCTGGCATTAATACTACTTGCATCACTGCAAAGCTGCTCTTTCTCCTTCCCACAAGCTAATTTCCATTCCAAGCATCTTCCTGGCCCTCCCTGCTCCTGACACATCTCTCCACCACACAGAGAACATCAGGACAAAATCACTCCATGGCTGCAAAGCACTCCAAAGTACATCAATCTGCTGCAAGGGAAGCCAAGTTCCCAGGCTGCTTCAGCACTCAAGTATCCTTACAAGAACTCTGCAATGGTATGGAACAGAAAAACAAGCATGTGCTTTTCTGCACAGTTTATGTTCTTCCCTGTAGATGTTTACAGGCTACATTGATGATCAACACTTAAGTTTTTCATTTGTTTAGAACCTCACTTCATTTATATTTTCTTGTTGTTGTTTTGGGCACTGAGGAAGTAGCACAGGCTATATATTTATATATATATATATGGATGTATTTTTGTAAGTTTATTTTTAACATGACTCTCACGGTAGACTGAGTTTCATCAGCAGCTAAGGCTGGGTGCTGTGACATCTCCTCCTGCTCTCCCCATAGCACACATGAGCACCCAAGATGTGAGAGCCCTGCCCTTTAGGCCAGGCCAGGATTCACCCTGGCCCCTGGCCACACTGTGGTGGTTGCCTTGGCAGGTGCAGAGACAGCTCTGGCCGCCCAGTCTGGGCTACCCGCTCAGCCAGCCGTTCCTTGGCTCTCTTGGGAGGACGCTGGAAATGTCCTTTGGGACAGATTCAGACTGGGGGCTGCCAATTGGATGCTGCTGCTGGAAGAAAATGTCTGCATTGCTTCTCTTTTTCTTTAAAACAAAGCAGAACCCACCATCCACACCCTCTCCTATCTTCAAATTCCAGAGCTTGGCTTAGTGTTGTTTTTTTTTTTTTTTTTTTTCTGGGTTTGTTTGTTTGTTTTCCCTTGTTATTTTGATCACTGCCTTATGAACATTCTCGTCTATAAACTTTTTCTTTTCCAGTTTTTGTGCAGAAAATCATGTAAAGCACTTGCAGCCTCTATACCAGGACCTCCAGATTGCTCACAGGAATCTATCTCCACCACAGGAAACCAAAACCAAAACTATTTCCTCTTTCCTCATGAGGCATCCTGCCCTCTTTGTTTAAGATCACAGAGCACAAACAGGGAGAGCTAGATTATCCCTTGCTGCTGGGAGAGTCAGAAATTGAACTTATTATCAATGCAAGGCCCTTAAATCAAGGTGAGTTTGGGTACAGTGATTCCAGGACCCCCAAGTTATTTTACAGAGGGACATGTATGACTAGTTTGTAAATGTGAATACAAAAAAAAACCTGACAACCCACACACCAGAATACAAGACAAGACTATCTAGATTAATTGTTCGACCTTTCCTACAAGAAATAAAACGGCTGTAATTTTGTTTTGGCTTGACGCCATTAGAGCTAAATAATTAAATTTCAGGAATAAAAGCGGTGATTTTGTACCTGTGGGGGAAAGAAAACAGCTAAGCGTCAGCAAGCGCAAGTTTATAGCTCGCTGCAGTAAGTGCTACCCGAATACCGCAGCAGACTCTAAACGTCTCCTACAACCCCAGCAGCTGGGGGCCTCCTGCTCTCCATTCCACAGCTCCGTAATTAAGCTTGGCAGCAGGTTCAAATGAATTAAAACTGAATGTCACTATTTCCTCAACAAATCCCTCATCCTTGTTTTTTTCTGACTTGTCAGGAGAAGACCAGCAGAACAGCAATTAGTGGTAAGCAGTGCAGTGAAAAAGAACCAAGTATACACTAATTAGGTCACTCGCCAAACACATTCATTTCATTGGCAGATTTAATCAATGTTTTCCTGAAATGTCTTAAATCTCCTATGCTAATTTAAAGTTTTGTTATTGTTGTTACTTTAAACACAGATGGGATGCCTGGAGATTTTCAATTGCTTTCCGCAAATCCACTTCAAAATAACAACTCCTCATATACCATATCATCAACATTTAGGCACAGGTTTTAGGAAATGGCCTCTAATTTTATGCCAACATTTTTGTGCCTGCAAATACCTGTGGGTGCAGTTCTGTGGATTTAAGTAATTGCAGGTGTGTATAGCTCTAAGACATCAAACTCTGAATTGCCCTGACTGATTGGGTACTTATGGGTAACACCAAATAATTTAAGGTGCTACCTGTCGCTTGCTATCCCCACAGTTATGGCAAAGCTCTACAGCGGTAGCACGGATAATGATGTGTTTCCAGTGGGCACGAGTCCTTCGCACGTGGAAGCCCCATTGCACAGTAACATGAGTGAAAATAAAGGAAAACAAAAAAAAACAACAACAAGTGAAGGCCAGGAGAAGTGTGCTTTCCCAGAAGCAAGGTGTGGAACCTTCGCACTCAGCTGAGCTGGAGATCTGATGCCTCTGGCAAGGCATGGGAAAGAAGAAGCTGTGATGAACGACAGAGGATAAGCTGGGATTGGGAAACTCTGCTTTACCCTGCCACAAGGCCAAACATCACATCTGACTCCTGGCCAGGTACTGCTTTTAATCACTGAGATTCAAGTCAAGTAGAACTCTGCATTTTACAACAACATGTTCACACAGAAATAAGGGAAAAGAACGGATGATGCACCCAGACAGGAGATGGAGGAGATCGTTTATACACACTGGAATGGAGTGTGTACGTTCATTCAGCTAATCTTGTGGAGTTTTTTTGTTGCTTCTGTCTTAGAGAAGTATGTAAACATACTGATGGGGAGCTCATGAGTACTGTGGTGCTCCTCCAATGAAGTCACCAAGCTCCCTTTGTCAGAAGTTATATTATACATATATAGTTATATAGTTCTCTATGTATAGTTCTATGTATCAGAAGTATTTTTTCCATTAGCTAGGATCTTAGCAGAAACAGAATGCATCCAGACTGAATGGCAGGAAACATAAAATGTGAAAATTTTGCATAAAAATGGACATGTCTCACAATCATGTAAAGATGAACTAAAACTTGGTTATGTGCAATTTCAACAGTTCCTTTATACTCAAAACTGATTTTCTATGACTGGAACAGCAGGCCATCTGGGGTTCTGCTTCTAACCAGTACCTTTTTAACATAGCAAAGTTCTGACATCTTCTTTTTGGACATCTAGAATTCTGTATTGCAGACCTCAAATCCAGAACAGACAAGACCATGGATACAGTTTGCACCAGGTCTTCAAGAAGTATTAACTGTTCAGAAAAGAAGGACATGGTGATTTTAAGACAACACTTCATTTTTATTTATTTATTTTTTAATCAGCTTGTTTATTAACGTTACTCAAAGTTTGGGAACTGAATATCACTCCCAAAAGGGGTTCTGAAAAAGGCAAAAATATCAGTCTTGGGAAGAGACAGAAGTCAAAACTACCTGTTGAATTGGGAAATCATGAAATGAAATACACTTATCCTGAATACATTTTTATTCTTGAAGAGGTCACATCCAGACATATCTGCTTGAGTATATTTGAAGGCACCAGCACAAAGTTTCTACACAAATGCTAATATATTTACAGGTATACAACTCAGCAAATATATAACGATCAGTGAAGTGGCTGTCCTTCATGCTTAGATGGAACCACTCAGATTCCATTTAAGAATAAGTCAATTTTAGCTATAAAGCTCACTTTTGCCCAGCATGTAGAGTTCTCTTAAAAAGTAGTGTTCATTTTGACAATCAGGTAGTCCACAAAAAAGCGATTACCCAGTAATTTACTATGCAATTTTCAGCCTTTGTTTTATGCTCAGATAAAGAATCAAATTAAAGTCTTATAAGCCTTGGAAAATTAGACTTACAGAGCAAAGAGGTTGAGTCGCCCTTGAACACAAAATTACTGAAAACAGATTTTTCTTTCATTGTTCAGATTGTGCTGAAATATTTCTCCGTCTCCAAATGCTCAGAGTAATGGTAAAATTGTCTAAATGATTACTGTATTTAAAGCCCCACTTTGTAACAGCGCTCTCAGTGACTAGAAAGTGGTGAATCCTCACATTTTAATTAAAACAGCTAATATATAGTTGGAAAAATAATTGGAAACTGAGATTTGCAAACACAAGACAGAGAAGACAGTCCCTTCATTTCAGATCACCCCCCAGAGATGCACCTACATTGTTAAGTATGCGTATACAGCTTTATCTTTTGTTTGCTTTAGTTTGATATGGAAACATGGCACAAAACTGTCACTTAGATTATATTCCTGCAGTGATTTCTTTTTACCTCTTGCCTTATTTGAATCCCCTTTATCACAGCAGAACTTGAGAAAAGCAGCCCTGACAGTAACTAACAAACCATTTTTAGACATCTGTTTACAAACACATTCTTAATTTGAATATTCAGTTCCTTTGATTTAAACAGAGTTTATATAAATGCAGGTTATTATTAGTTGCACAACTAATTAATGATATTTACAGGCAAAAACACTAAGTGTGGAGCTTGTGATTATCCTTTCTTACACTTTAAGCTGTTAATAAATTCAAACCTTTTGCAATCTCTAGTAAGTAAATGTAACAGTACGAGGAATGCTATAAAATTTTAGGTTGTGGGAAAGAAGTACTTATTAAATAAGCAAATACACATCTATTTTTATTCTCTTGGAAAAAAGTTCTTCAAAATCATTCTCTCAAGAATAACAGAAGCAGACCTTACAAAAATTATGCATGAAATACGGTTGCAATAACAACAGCAAGGGAGAGAGGGAGGAGCAGAGCAAATTTCACAGGTGCCCCAGTCAAGAAAGTGATACTGCACTCAAAGACCCTTGCTCACCATTTATGTGGCGTTACTGTCAATTCAGAACCATGAAGACTGGGAAACCGGAGAAAACTCTAGAAAGTCCACAAACATAACCCCCCAAAATCCAGTAGAACTCTTTGATTACTCCTAAAAAATGTGTCAAGTGTTTGAGGTCTTAAGAATGACACTGAATGTGAGTGAGTATCTGCAGGTAAGCAAATTACAAAGTATTATCGATGTGAACATTGAGGGATAAGACTTCACAAGCACCTGTCACAGAACAAAAATTATGGCAAAAATAGACCAAGAGAATAGTTAAGAAATGTTTCATTGTATTCTGCTAACAGTGCAAACTTAGATGATTTGTACAAAGCAAATGATTGAAGTCTCATTGCTCGAGTTACCAAATGCAGGCTGAATGAAGAAGAGAATGTACTGTAAATAGTGCAGTGGCAGAAGACAAGAGATAAATGAGTTTTTCCATCACCACTTTTGAATGTTACTCTCTCTGCAAGTCTCATCAATTCATTGTAAAAATCCAAAACCAAGATAAAAACTTTTAAAATAGGTAATAGCTCACATTTAAAATTTCTGTATACTGAAACATGATTTTGTTTTATATCTATTTTGTATTACAACATTTCTTATTACACATCAGTATAAGGCATTCCCTGTTGCTCAGGGGCTGAGCTAAATTTCACAGGTTAAGTAGCGGCTGAAGAAAGCAAAATGTTCTCCCAAAAAGCAAGTACTCCAAGAGCAGTGCTCAGTTCCATATTTACTTAAAAGTGAGGGAAGGATACAACAACAGATTCTTCCCTTGACTGAAGAAATGCCGTGACTCACAAGCATTAGTGTTTTGCAATAACCACAAGAAGACAGCCAGAACTTGCACTTCAGATTAAGTTCTCACTTTCAGATCCAGATCCACGATATCCATTAATAGTGTCACCAAAAACTAGACATGAGCCTCACAGACAAAAGTTGAAAATGATTGACTTTTTAAACAATTATTTTTCATATTTTCATATTCACCTTCCTCTTTAATTTTACAGCCGTTTCCAGATTTTGAAGATCCAAAATACCACAAGAAAGACTGTTTTCTTGGTATTCCTAGCCAGCAAGAAACACCGACACTCTCATGAGAAAGTCTGTTCTTATGAGGTTTCATGCTCAGTTATGTAGACTCCAGAGCTTAACTTAGCTCGGATAATGTTTGAGTAAGATATGAAACCAAATCTCTTGGGATTTGTCCATCACTTATTTTAGAGCTGAGTAACTTGAGTGAAAAACCTGGTCTAGAGAAACAGCTTAGAAACAAATCATTGAGCCATAACCCCTGAAAGCTTTTATCCCCTGTGTAGACAAACATTTCTTTCTACTGACTGGACCAGAGGTTACCTGGAGCTAAGCAAGTTATTCACCAGCTGGTCAGCAAAGGGGCATGTACCCTAAGAAGCTGTAAGACTGACTGCAGTGGACTAGTTAAAAATGATGTTAGCAGTCACACTAAGCACCTTGCAGGCATATCACATCACTGCAGCAACATTTATGGGACAGAAAAGGAAAAATAGAATGTCAATGGGAATTCTGCTTTCAGTGTATGGTGTATTTATGGGAGAGAGCAATGAAATATTGCTGGAAAAAAGTGAGGTCCTTGGGTAGTAAGCTTTTCCAACAGTAGGCTTAAATGTTGACAGTATTCTAGGAGGCAAAGAAGGATGTTCTGAATGACACGACACTCTTTGTCAGAAATGAAATATTCCCTTCTCTTCCTCTTGATGCAGGATTGCTTGGCGATCATAACATTAAGTAACTACAAATGCAAGTGGGAAGAAACAATCTGACAAGAGCAGATGCACTTGGTGATCACACTGTGATTACTGTACTTTATTAAAATAATTTTCATTTCAGTATGTTTTGACAAGAAAATAGAAAGCATCTTGTGCAGACTTCAGGAAATATTAAAATAACCCAAGGTGATGAACATGTTATTATCCAGCCTGTTCCAAAGAGATGATGCTCAAGTACTGAAATGGTTTTCATTTCAAATACATAATCATTTTCAAGACACCACACTTGAAAAATTGGATTGTATATTTGTCACACAGTAAGCAGTGATAAAGAGCACAGCAATTTATGTTCCTTATGCAAACCACTTGTAATTCAGAAAACTACTATAGTTTCTAAGAGGCAGCAAAGAGATAGCACTTTCTGAAGAATTGAAATGTGTGTTGTTTTTTTTTAATGCCAGTTGGCCAATTCTGGCATGTCAACCTTTGCTATAATAAACATTTTGGATAACATGCAAAGAGCTCCTTTTCCAAAGTATCAACACTCTACATGCCTTGGAGATCTAGGCAGAGATGAGCAATATGTTGTGAATATTTCATTACATGGATACTAAGAAAAGAATCATGACACTACTGTCAGTGCTAAAATACCAATGACTTTCTGAGCATGAGGGAAGTGTGCTTTCAAGGAATAATTTCTAGGGACAGTGCTGCTCTCATTTTTCCTCCCTTACCACTCCTTCAAGGGAAGATCAGATCATGTAGGGATTGACATTTTATGGAAATTGTGGAGCACTGCAATGCCCAGGAGCGTCCAACCTGGATTAAGTTCTGCAGTGTAAATTCTTCCTTTATCTGTTCCCTTCCCAAAGACCCACTGAGCCCTGTGGCTCTATACCATTTTAATATTTTCTCAATGAGAGTCAGAGGGAAGTAGAGTGTCATCCCTTCTTTAACGCTCACCATTACCTCTGTATGACCAAGGGCAAGGCAGCATAGAGCATGATAAGCCACAACATGCAAGTCAGAGGAAAACCAATGTAAAAGAGACAGAGCAGGTTCAGTGTACATAGATTTTGGTCTTGGATGGTATTTCAAGCAATCAGTATTGACGTATCCCAAAAGTATGACAAACATATTGCCCATCACTATTTGCCCATCACTATTTATAGGGATTTATAGGGTATTTCCTTTTTTTTTTTTTTTTTTTTTTTTTGCAATAGATCCTCTTGAGGTTAAATATTAGTTTCTCCCTCTGAGCCTCTCATCATATGTCTACCACATTTATCTGTAGCCTGAAGTTCCAAAAAAGCTATTATTACAGTACTCTCGAAATAGCTATTATTTCTCCAGGGGGAGGCAGGGAGGGAGGGAAGGCAGGAGGGAAGGAAAAGGAAGGAAGGAAGGCAGGAGGGAAGGAAGGAAGGAAGGCAGGAAGGAAGGAAGGAAGGAAGGAAGGAAGGAAGGAAGGAAGGAAGGAAGGAAGGAAGGAAGGAAGGAAGGAAGGAAGGAAGGAAGGAAGGAAGGAAGGAAGGAAGGAAGGAAGGAAGGAAGGAAGGAAAGGGGAAAGGGAAGGGGAAGGAGAAGGAGAAGGAGAAGGAGAAGGAGAAGGAGAAGGAGAAGGAGAAGGAGAAGGAGAAGGAGAAGAAAGAAAAAGAAAAAAAAAGGAAAAGGAAAAGGAAAAGGAAAAGAAAAAGAAAAAGGAAAAGGAAAAGAAAAAGAAAAAGAAAAAGAAAAAGAAAGAGCTGAGATGAAATCACATCATAAAATCTCTATCCACGATCTCCAATCCATTTTTCAAATTCAAGATATTTTTACAACCTACATAAATGGAAGATGCAGATAAACTGAAATGTTGTCTTTTAATCGAATCTGAATTTCTGAACCTGTCAAAGTTTTCCTATAACTACAGGCCACATACCTCAAGTATCTGAAAAAGAAAAAATGAAGTGAATAATATAATGTTTTAACCGTAAGTAAAATCCTTTTTTTTTTTTTTCTTTTTCTTTTTTTTTTTTTTTTTTTTTTTTTTTCCTGTGATTTAAGGTAGCTATTTAGTGTTATTTTGACTGTCAGCTTGCATTTAAAATCACCTACTGGTACACTACCCAGCAGTTACACATTGCAAAGTCATGGTGAAGGACAAAAACTAGAGACTACATTGAAACTGCCTGCATAATGACTATGAGACACTAAAGGGTCAAACCAGGCAAAGGACGACTGCCTCTGCAGAAGTACCAATATGTAGAAAGCTTTTTCACACTGAAACTTGTGTCCACAACAAGCCTTCACAAGCTCGTAGACAGAGACCAGAAGAGGTATCTGTGGTCTTTACCCATCACAAGGTGAACACATGGGGGTTATACCAGTGACTCTCAGAATTTCACTAATGTAATTGTTTATATACTGGAATGCTCTGAAGTGATGTATCCTTATATCACCCTTGCTGCCTTCATAGCTGTGCCCATTTTTTGGCTTTGCCACTTAAAAGATCATCTGTGTTCAGTTTTGGGCCCTTCACTACGAGAAAGACATTGAAACTGTTGTGCAAGTCCAGAGATGGGCAACAAAGCTGTGAGGGATCTGGAGCACAACTCTGAAGGGGAGTGGCTGATAGAGCTGGGACTGTTCAGTGCGGAGAAGAAGAGGCTCAGGGGAGGTATTCTGGGGAGGCTAGGTTGAATGTTAGGAAAAATGTCTTCTCCAAAAGAGTGGTGAGACACTGGCACAGGCTGCCCGTGGAAGAGGTGGAGTCACCATCCCTTCAGGAAAAATGTTAACGTGGCACTGAGGGACATGGTTAGTGGGAGTAGTGGAGATGGGCTAATGGCTGAACGAGATGATCTTAGAGGTCTATTTCCAACCTTAATGATTCTATGATCTAATACATTTGTTATTCTTTTTCTTTATTCTTTAAATAAACTTGCAAATTCCAGTGCATGGTTTTTCCTATTACTTCCTAGGTGGATATTTTTTTCTATTGGAATTTTTTTCCTGTTTCTCAGACTCCAGGATCACCTAATTACCTTTCTGTATAATTGCCAAACACTTCTAAACTTTGTGTAATGAGCAAGTATCAAGGGAATTTTAGTAGCAATATCATTACAGATGAGATGGGAAAACCAGCACCTGCCTTAGAAAGACAGAGGTAGCCAACTGTTGCCAATGAGGTCGATTGACATGGCTAAGCTGGATACACAGTGTTATCATCAAGGAGCTACATCACTCATGACATTCCTCAGTAGCTCTTCCTAAACATTCAAGCATCTTCTGAACATACAAGCATTTTGTTTATGGTCTCTGAAACCTTAAGGGTTTAACTAAAGAGTAAAATCATTGCCATATATTGCAGGTGAAACAAAATATAGCAGAGAACAATTTCCAACCCACAAAGCAAGTTTACAGAAAAGTATATACATAGGTCTCTCTGAAAGTAATGCCTTCTACTTAATGGAAACTACAACACATACAAAAAGCACAATAGAACTGTCTGATAGAGAACTGTTTTTTTGACATAGACACCACCTTTATCTACGTATTTTTGCCAGTGACAAACAAGAGCCTGCATGATGTGCTTGTAAAAATCTGCATCAAAGGAGGTGACCCACAGTTGCTGTTGCCTCTGCTGAAACACACCACCCACTGCCTCACTGCTCACATCCACTGTTTGGTCTTTATAAACATTCAGTCTCCAACAAATGGTGATGAATGTCAGTGGGTGCCATTTTTTTCCACATGGAGGTATTCCGTTCCACCTCTCTGCTTCATACACACTTCCAAGTCAGACTCCATTCTGACAGATCACCCGTTTGCTTCTGTCTGTCACAAGGCAACAAGATGTGATGGAATATTGGTGGGAAGTTTCAACTTTTTCTGCTGTACCACCAACATCTGCCTCTGACATTACAGGCCAAGATCATAAAATAGGAGGCACTACTTTTGGAGCAGCTCTCATACATTTCATTGATTAACAACAGAAGACAAATATATGTGATGCTATTTATTAAAGTCTTAATCTTTTTTCTTTTTTCTTTTTTTTTTTTAAATTGAAAGTGAGAGTGATTCAGATACTCCTCTATATGAAGTGCTTTTAATATAATAAAAATCCATGAATTTAATAACAGCATAAAGTATATGGCTGTGGTAGTACCTAAGTTTATTTGCTGATAATAGCTCTGTATCAGCTTGGTACATCAAATAAACAAGATTTCAAGAGAAAGCAGGGGTGTGTTTTGCCAGGACACATAAACCAAGAAAACATATCCTGTCTAAGAAGCCAAAATGGTTATAAAAAAATATTTTACATCCTTATACACCATATTGAAGAAGAACCAGCAATGTAGAATTATTTTTCAGTCTCTCAGGAAGCAGAAATGACTCTCAAACCCCTCTGCATGTAAGTTTTTGGTCAGACCCTGGGCTGATAGCCCACCAACATTCAGTGTAACAAGTGAGACGGCTGATAGGCAAGGGGCTGCAGACACCAAAGGGATGTTGTTGTCAATGTGGAGATATGTAAACGTTTTGAGAGTGAATGTCTGATTCCTGTTAACAATAAGAATTAGCCAGATGAGCACTTGGCATGCATGCATGTTTTTCCTTAGTGTACAAATACCATACTACAAAGATTGCACATTGCTTGTTTTATTGCCGGCCTGCTGTTCTCAGCCCTTACAGCTTTACCCATCAGGCAATCATTCCCCAGTAGTACTAGTTCCCTCAAATTGGGCTGGAAGCCCTTGAACAAAATGGGGAGAGCCTCTCTAGTACTTTGTTGAGGGGCACAACAGCCTCAATCTCCCCAGCTCTCTTTCCTGTGTTGGAAGACGAGACTCTAATAAGAGACACATTTGGAAAAATAAAGCCTACAGTATCTGAAGTTCTTAGCATCTCTTCTAAAATCAATACAAACAGTCATAGAAGAAATCTTCACCTCAGCCTGAGAGATGTAATGTTTTCTGATGTATTTACAAATACATGACAATACATGGCGCAGTGACATCACAACACCCTGCTCTCTTATATATTGTTGGGATTTTTTAATTATATTTATTATTTTAACTCCTGTCAAGGGCTGGGACAAACTCTACACACACAGAAAAAAATGTCCTTGTTTTTAGCCTTTATCTAGAGACAAGCAGATATAGCAGATTAAAGGTATCATGCAAAACATGATGGTGTTCCCATTTCCCAATGGGAAACAGCTTACAGTACAAAGCAGCCTTTCCCTCCCTTAGGCTACACACTACAACCTCATCTAACTCTACCATTCCTCATCCAATTTTACCATTCTATTTTGTCACTGAGAAGATTTGCATCTATTGCATCAAACCATTTTTGTCCTAGATAATGGCGACCAATTAAAAAAATCCCCACCAAATAACATATTTCCAGCACTGCTGCACACATGTGGAACAAGTGCACTGCACTTGTTTAATGGGCTAACCAACAGAATCAAGCCTCCCTCAGGAAAGTCAGCATTTCAGTATACACTAGGAAAACTGGGAAAGAGTCAGCTTCCAACCAAAAAAATAAACTCCACATTTAATAGCTTAAAATGAAGCCACTGAAGACTAAACATCTGGGCTTTTTGGATATCATCCCAGATACTGCGTGTAGCATTGAAGCTCTTCATCACTGTATCCTCTTAAGAATTTGAATAAAATCCTTCCCCCAGTATATACCGCTGCTCTGCAGAACATTACAAAGAAAGTGCCTGTTGCTGTAAGATCTCAGGGCAAGGCCTGTTTTTACTACTCATGAGGAGAGCATTCAGAACCATAGGGACTTGGTTCTCCTCAGGATCTCTGGGACCTCCTGTAACACAAATCACAGTTCTGCAGCAGTGGCAACAGCAACAACCCACGTGGACCACAAGAAGAAGCTAATTAGAGGGGGATTATTAGAAACACTTCAGTAAATCTGTTGCACTTCTAGAAGTGCTGCTGGAAGTCAATGGGATTTTCTGCTCCTGAAGAGCAGCAGGCAAAGCTAAGTGCAACACTCCAGCATCCACCAGAAATTTGCTCAGCACTGAACAACACAGCATGCCTACATGGCACAGAGCAGGCCGCTAGAAGCACATCCAAGATATTTAGGACTGTCTTGCATCAAGGATTAGCAGTGGGGTCACCAGTTGCAAGACTATATCAGAGAGATTTCCTCAGAAGAGCACTGTGCTGTGTAGCACCACCTGCTTGGGAGCTTCTGAAAACTCCAATTCCCGCATAATCTGCTTTAAGGTCTCCACTTCCAACAGCTGCCGTGCTTTGCAGTTGGTCCCAGATATGGTCTGATGCAAACCTGGATTTATAGGGATTGCTCAGGAATGACCACACAAAATTCTGTTGCTAGTAGTGTGCAGGAGGTCAAGTTAGATCAGTACATACATAAAAACTCTGTGAACGACTGAGAAGGAACATATGGAACATGGCCACTGTAAAGTAACTGAACCAGCACAAAATTTCATAAGCCAGAAGCACGCAGATTATAACTAGAGCCAAACTACAGAGTGCAAGAGAGCCACACAAAAGACAAAAAGCATTGGATAAGGCTGAAACAGAATTATCCTTAATAGACAGTGCCTCCCTAGAGCTTTTGTGCTCACAGCCAAGCAAAACGGTTCTGTGCAGGAAGACAAGAACTGCAGACTTCTGGCACGGCTCTGGAGACACAAACAATATGAGAGAATCATTCCCATAATGGAACAAAGAGGTGAAACAGACCCCCTTGAAACAAACAGTTCCTGGCCATCATACCATCAAAGCAAGTACAAATAAAATTGAATGTTTCATCTAAGTTTTTATTTTACATATGTAAAAATAAAATGAAGACTAGTAAATTTTTTTCCTTCAGGAAACCTTCCCTGGCAAACCACAGAAAATCACACATCGTGCCTCCCTCCTTCCCACCCCACCCCACCCCCTTTCTTTTTCTAAGGGATATTTTTGCATTAGGCTCCATGGTAGGTTGTGCCTTTCTTCACTTCTTTTCCAGCCAGACTTGTTCACTTCCTTTACAACACTGACATGATCCACTTCTATATCCTCCAGCTCCTCCTTTTCTCCCTGCTCCTCTAACGTTGCTTAAAAACAAAAAGACCCATACTATGTCTAGGAAGATGGCTTGCGTAATGATACCTCCACAAGTCCTTTCAAAGGAGCCATTCTATCCAAGACTGACAACAGGGAAAATATTTCCAGAAAAATACCTGTGTACTTCCAGCAAATACACAATCACATCAACAAAGGCATGGATAGTGTGAAGACCTCATGCTCTGATAACGTTTGCTTGCTTCCTCTGACTACACTTTCAACACATTCAGGGTTTTATTCCCCATATTTGCTGCTGTTTCAAACAGATTATTCCTCTACTTTATTTTATGTATTTCTTCCACTATCTTCTCATCCCCAGCTTTTTAGTCATAGACTTGTCCAGCCCCTCGTCTGTTCATTTACACTGTTCAGATGGCTACAGTAGTACTCAAAAGAAAAAATGTTGCTTCTGAAGTGGAAATAAGAAGACCACAGAGGGAACAGATATCTAAGAAGTTTAATACAGAATAAGGGGTCTGTGGGGAAAAAAAAAAAAAAAAAAAAAAAAAAAAAAGGTGAAAAGTAACCAGAAAGGTTTATACTTAAATGACAGAGCAACGAAGGAGCCAATTACAGAAGAAATAAAGCAAAAAGTACTCCAAATCTTTGCTTGAAGATGAAGCTTCTTCAAATAAAACAAGGGAAAAGAAAACAACACCAACAAACTATTAATATATTGTATTCATTATTTTTGTTGTTCAATATGTTTCCTTGCTTTCTGATTTTATCCAAAATTGGAAGCACGCTTGCCAAAATAACATGAGAACCCTTCTACTAATGAGACTTTTAGGCAGAGAAAATGTTAGAATTTCTAGATAAATAAGAAACAGAACATACTAGATACTCAAAGGCAAAATTTAACTCAGGAAAGAGTCCAGTCTCACATTCCAAGCAAGACCATGCACAGGAATATTCTGGCATTTTATTCGACCTTTAAAGACAAGATAGAACGAAGAAACAGAGACCAGACCACAGTGATATTTCCATTTAGGGCAGCACAAGACAATGCTTTGTCTGCACTGCAGTCTTCAGGTCCCCACCTTACTGTGCTTCTACCCAAGAAGTACAGCTAGAAAAGCACTTCAGAGGAAAGTGGAGTCTTGGAAAGATTTTAGACATACCATAAATAACATTTTTTTATCCAAAAAGCAGGGATAAGATTATTATTCTGCTTCTCAAAGTCAGATTTCTACAGGAGAAAACTTGCTCCCCCACAGCCCAGCTGATAATGGTTCAACTTCCCACATCCCAGTTCTGCCCAGCTTCAGATAATCTTGACTAATTTAGGAGGGGAATTAGCTGTATTCCCTGCATGTAACTGAGGATACAGAGGCTCTGCTACAGTCCATCTCAAAAAAAAGTTTCACTTTCTAAACCGTTATCTAAAGGGGTTTCATGTTATATGTGCTCTAGCTTTTAAACTAAGAGACTTGCTTCTGTCTTAAAACTGGGCAGGGTGACTATTGCCTTCTGCAAGTGTCACTCTTCAGCCTGTATCGAGCTTGTGGTATGGGGCAGGAGCCAGACAGCAGCATGTTCCAAGGGGAGAAAATGGGAAAGGAAGGGATGGGATGGGAAGGCATGATGCATGCTCATACCCACAGGCAAGAGCAGGGCAGCAAAGCACTCATTAAAAGCACAGCATAGGTGGGTAAGGAGACGAGAAAAAGAAAGAAATCAGAGATGCTTGTCCATTGGGTTTCAGTACTAATAAATAAAAACTAGGGCAACGCACCCACTTTTATCACAAGGCTCTGCTAATGAGAACACTGCTAATGAGAACACTACATGGACAAAAGATTCTCTCAAAGCTCGTTCATTCAGCACCAAACGCTTCCCAGTGAAAATCCAGAAAGACTTCCTAATGGGAATTAGTTCATTCTCATTGTGAGCTGGGGGCTTTGAAACATAAATACCAAGTGTTTGGTCAGGAAAACTAATTTGGGCCAAATATTGTTCTAATTTACTCTCCATCATTCCTTTCCCTCCCCTTTCTGTTCTTCAGTGCTGACGAAGGGTACTGCTGTCACCAGCACTTCTTTCTGTTAGCACATGGCAGGAAAAGGTCTCTTGCTTGATTGCCTTCACTGTAGTTGGGTCATGCAGGAAAACCATAGCAAGACATTACAATGAGAAGTGAGTAGTCAGCCTAGCAAGCGTGAACTTTTACCTCAAATTCCTCGGTTTCCTTACGTTTATTTAAAGTAATTCACTGCTGTGCATATTTTAACTAGTTGACAGAATTAAAACACACAGCAGTAGCATCACAAACAAGATGATGTTAACGATAAGAAAAACCACAAATAACAGATGAACATGGAAGGTAAAGAAACAGAAAACGTGGAATTCATGTATGTTGACGCCAACGTGAAAGTCAAAAGAGAGATTCACAGAGACCTAGTAGCAGTCTGTTAAGCGTTTACTCATGCAAACAAAATCTGGCAATTTAAAGCAATGCTTAACACTAAAATCTATGCACTCTTCACCTTAGCAAACCAGTATATACAACATATGCATTTGTTTTATTTCCTCTCTATAATTTATCTTAAATCATAGAAACGTAGAATGGTTTGGACAAAGCTACCACCAACCAGAGCAGACTGCCCATGGCCTCATCCAACCTCCAGGTTCTCTGGCAGCCTGTTCCAGCACCTCACCACCCTCTGAGTAAAGAATTTTCCCTTAATATCTAACCTTAATCTCCCCCTTTTTAGCTTAAAGCCTTTGATAACTATCAGACTGTGTAAAAAGTCAGTCCCCGACCTACTTTAAAACTCCCCTCAGATACTGGAAAGCCACAATGAGGTCTCCCCCGAGCCTTCTCTTCTCCAGGCAGAACAAGCCCAGTTCCCTCCTCAGCTTTTCTTTACAGGAAAGGTGCTCCAGCCCTCTGATCGTTTTTGTGTCCCTTCTCTGGGCTCATGCCAACTCCTCAGTACCTTTCTATGCTGGGGGTCTGGATGCAGCTCTTCAGATGGGGCTTTATAAGGGCAAAGTATAGGGGGACAATAATTTTCTTTCTCCACAGAACTGCTCTCAATGAATTCTGCTCCCAGCCTGTATACATATCTGGGATTGCCCCAACTCAAGTGCAGCAGCTTGCACCTGGCCTTGTTGAACCTCATTAGGTTCTCGCAAACCCATTTCTCAAGTCTGTCCAGGACCTTTTGGATAGCATCCCCTCCTTCTATTGTATCAAAGCCCGACAATCTATGTTGGCAGCCGCACCACTGAGAAGCCAGGGAACATGGAAAACATCTCTCCAGTTGCTGTCTCTTCTGGGAGAGATAATAAGTGGGATCCAGTAGGTAGAACATGTCAGCCAAGGGTACCAATGCTTGTCACATGAGTGAGCTACTATCTGAGACTGCAGGACGTATTTCAGCTATAATTCATCGTTTATGTATGTCCTCCTATTGTTGTCTACATTTACTTTATTCCTGCCTACATTCTACAATGCAAACTGCTGGACCTAAAAGTGTTTCTGGTTCTATTTTCATTGTGATAAAAACAAGTAAATTCTGGTTTGGTACTGTTGGCAGCTCTTTCAGATCAGTTTTCTTGGTATTGGTGACTTATTTTAAAGTCAGACTCACGTGTGGGCTTTTTCCTTCCATCAATTGCGGTTTCCCTGAGTTTTGTTGTTGTTTTTTGCTTTATTTACTGTTTGGGTTCAGCCAAAGCTTTAACTAACTGGAATAAACAAATCTGACTAAACACATAATGTTACTTCTTCAAGTACTATTTTAAAAGATGATCCAAGAAGTAAAATGCCGCAATAACCATTGATTATTTACACTACAGTGCAGAAGAAAGGCATATGTTAAGCTTGGGCCTCACGTTGCAAACCCTGCTGAAATCAAAAAGGGGAAAGTATTCCACATCTCAAAGAACTATGGATGAAATACGCATGACATTTTCAGCTTGGGAGGCCCAGATAGTTTATTTATTTTTTCTGTCTGGGAAAGAGTTATTTGTTTGTTTAATTGTACTATGCCTTTTAATAAGGAATGGTAAGGAATCTTCCATTGACAGGAAAAACAATACAGCCTAAAGCATCTGAGCAAGCATGCCTATTATTCACTGGATAGTATTATTTGTACGACACGCACTGCATTTGCTACAAACAAGAGAAAACATTTGCTGTTTTGCTCAGATGAACAGAGAACAGCTTTTCAGCCATGCTTTATCTATTTTTCCCAATATTAAATATTACATCACTGTGAAATAAATTAATTGACCAGTGCTGTGAACAAATAAATT
The DNA here is from genome assembly GCF_054131305.1 of Coturnix japonica. Taxonomy (NCBI): domain Eukaryota; kingdom Metazoa; phylum Chordata; class Aves; order Galliformes; family Phasianidae; genus Coturnix; species Coturnix japonica. The sequence continues at coordinate 103,319,807 of NC_140664.1, forward strand.
ACAAAATTCAATATGCTCCTTTGAATTTGCAGCTCATTTCAGCAAGCCGCTTTTGCAGTAGCTCTAACATATGAGTTAAGTAAGCCTTTCTGACAGGTGTAAAAGCCTTTCATACCACTTGCAAGGTTATGCTAGCTAAATATGACAGAAAATGTGGACTAGTCACAATATCATATGTTCCATATCAGCAAGTATCATAACAGAAAGGCTCACTACACCAAATAAAACGTACCATGTAGTAAAACAATGGGTGTGCAGAAATAATGACATAACAATTCAGGCAGTAGCTGGGGCCCTAATTTGGTGGGTTGCTTTTCCATAGGATTAACCCAAATGAGACCTCATTATCTGGGAAAAAGAAAATAGTAACTTATCCATCAAAGGCATTGCACTATGTTTGGCTAAGGAGCGAGGAAGCAACTTTTGTTTGTTTGTTTGTTCACTATTACTGTCAAATAGGATTTAGTTGGTTTTCACAGGTGTTGTCTTCCATTTTCATCCTGCTGCACGTACATTCTCATAGGGTCTTTACTGACCCTCTTCTCAGATGTTCCGTGTTCGAGGAAGTGCCATAAATCAGTGCCAGAGCAAGAGATGCTTCTGGCTCTAACCCATACAGTATTCCCAACCCAGGCCTGATTTTCTTTTGCCTCATTAGTGGTTCACACCCAACCCTTGGCTCATATGCCAATGCCCCAGCTCATATAGACGATAGTCTAAATAGCAAGAAACATTTTAACAGTCCTGGTTGGGGAGGCTTATGGTGTTACCAAAGCTCCCAGTGGGTGATTCTGCCAAGTGCCTCCATTCAGAAGAATGGCAAATCACTCGTCCTGCTGGAAGGCAGCTACTGCACTGTCATAAGACTGAAAGGATGATGAGCCAAACATCATCTAAGTACTCGCTTATGCTCTGTGCTCTTGGAAAGAGCTTTATCCTGGAAAAAATGAATCTGTGTGGAACTGCAGGCTGGACTTCAATCAAGGGCTCTGTGCTAAGAAGCCAGCACTGTATCTGGTATGTGATCCAGAAACTTCTGCAGAAGGTTCATGTGAATTACACATTGCCTCATGTTGAGTGTCAGTCAGCCAAAACATATTGTTCTAAACATCCTTGTTCACATGAACTTCAGCCACTATTTACTAGCATTCAAGGAAAAAAAGGAAAAAAAAAAAAAAAAAAGGAAAAAAAAAAAAAGAAGAAGAAGAAAAAATAATGACATTGACACTAATCCAATGCTTCATTTCTTTTACTAGGGGGACAGCTGTTTATACCAGTCTGCCTCAGGTCTGTGAGAATGCACAGGTTACCCGGACAGTCTGGGCTGGCAGTAAGCAGAACTGAAAACCAGGTGTTTTCCATTTTTCAAACCTGAATTCATGGAAACAAAATAGATTTTTTTTCCCCTTCCACCTAACAAGTCTTCCAAGAAATAAACAGCAAGTGAGGAATCAACAAACATAAAAACAACCCACCAGGATAAGTAAACTGGAGATTCATTGTTTTGCTCTATGACCGTCAACAAAGTCTACCAGCTAGCATCTATTTCTAGAACTTCCAATTCAAATTACATCTAATGAGTTTACAGTACAATTTTTAAAGGGTCTCGCCTGAGTCATAAAGACTGAAGCAACCATTAAGCCACGTTTGTTAACAGCTATGATAACTACATTGTCATTATGCACACTGTAGGACACTGCACTACACAAAGGACTGATGTTATTTCACCAGACTAGAAACACTTTAAAGCCATCTTGTGAAACTAGTAAGACAGGCAAAACACATTTTCTGATCATAAAAAGCATTTTGGCAATTGCTGAAAGTCAGACATTAGCATCAGCTGTACATTTAAAATATTATGTTATTCTACTGTTTAAATAGACTGAGTTTACCTGGCAAATTTAGCTTTGCTGTTTATGTTAAGGATGGTTGTTGTGGTTGCATTTTTCTTTAGGTCTGATGGTAGTTTCACCCTTTTATGCCTCTACAGTTATTTCTGAGGCAGCACTTTGTCTCTCTCTTTATTTCTTTATTTTTCCAACTGTATTCATTAACGCGCTATTCCTGTTATAACTGTTCACTGAGTCTAGACAATGACACGTTGTGTCGCCAGCGAAAGTGATGGAAACTGTGGAGCTATACTTGAAGCTTCGTGGGTAATCAGAGCTTATCTATTTGTAATTAATTTGTCACCACACTGAAGATTTAAAATTGAAATCTACTGACCAGACTCTGATCCAAATGTGTACCTGGAGAATGCTGAGGATACTAGAGGTTATTCTAATTTACAGTGGCATAGCAACAATTGCATTCTGAGGTCTTGTGCCTTCAGTTCTAGGAAATCAGGATTTTCAATAAAGCACATACATCCGAGCTACTGTTAAATAAACTAACTCAATCTCAGTCTTAAGGAAATCTTACTTCACACTTATTTAATTAAAATGAAAAGGAATGATGATACATCACAGGATCTTGTAGCAATGGTATATACCATGTAAGAAATCATATACATGACCATCGATAGACAGCTCCTCTCTATCTATAAGGGGGCCTCTATGACAGGCAGTATTACATGGGATGTGCCTTTAGCAAGCAGTTTTGAGAGTACAAGTGGAACGGACATCAAATAATAATGACTGATACTCTACCACCTAGGTGTAATTTACAAGAAAATATGTTAAATTCAGATTCTCCTTGTGTGTCTCAGAAGGGTATGGTTTCCCTTCAAAACTTTCCCCAGACTATCCTCAGAAAGCCTCAGGTCCATAGGAAGGAGATGTAATATACAAGATGTTTTGTTTATAGGAACAAATCAGACACAACACAGCATTCCACTTTGCAAAGTATGTGGAAGAGAACTGATAATCATAATTAAAAGTGGTGCAAGTGGTAGGAATGCCACATTGCAACACCGGAGGCCCTGGTTTCGAATCCCCCCCTGTGGCGCAAGTGGTAGAAGTGCCACTCTGTTACACAGGAGGCTTGAATTCCGGGGGGTTGGACTTGATGATCTCTAAGGTCCCTTCCAACCTGCACGAGACTATGAGACTATAAGAATAGTACACATCCAATCTCTGGAATTCTCTATTTACAGTCAGTGTATATACATCTTTAACTATACTACTGCAGTGATTTCTCTAGGTGAATGGGAAGAATTAGCCCACATTTTATGTCGAGCTTAGCAAAAATACAAAAAAAGCAAAAAGCTGGTCAAATTTATATGTTGAAGGTAGACTTTGAACACTAGAGAAACAGCTATTGGATTTCTTGTTGAGATGCTTCAGAATAAACAGGACATCACTGCTGGGAATGCGTCCTTGTCCTTACTCTCACAATAAGTCACTCTATCATTATCTTCTTCTACAAGAATTACTTATAAAAGATTCTCTATGGATATTCATCTGGGGGCATATGCCTAAAGAGATAATCACTTAATATAGTAAGTGTCTTAATTTAGAGTTACCGCATGAGAGCATGTTCCTCTGTGTTGAACAGGTAGCTAGTCTCAGCTTAAAGAGGGAGTTTCATCTGAAGGAGGAGAGGTGCACAACGCCTGATGGCAAAGCAACATTTTAATCCTCTTATCAGTCACAAGCCCTATGTCTTACAATGTGTACAAGTTACGACAGTTATTTCATGCCTAAACAAAATGCTTTCCCACATCTGACTATGACCCCTTGATAGATGTTCCTTCTGCAGGGTTTTGAGCTCTCCTGCCTCTCAGGGGTGTCAACATCGTTCCTTTAATGCTGCACAGTTTCATGTGGTCAGGTTCACAAGTTGCTGTGTGCTAGTGATGAAGTCATGTCTAAAAGCTGACGGCTTCCTTATTAAACTTCAAGGCCATTGCAGTGAATTTCTTATCAGCTTGGTCTAACTCCTTCTAACTTTGCACTCCTATTGCTGGTACAGACTACACAGGCCTGATTCGTGTTCTTCTGAGTCCAGTCTGTGGGCAGCCCTGGACCCAGGCACTTTCTTTCTCTTGGGCCATATAACCAAACATTACAACTCTCCAAGACATTCATCATTTTGCTGAGACTTGTTCCTAAGGTAAACACAAATATTGCAAGCTCAACAGCGGATGGACTGGGAAAACGCCAGACAAATAGTTTTCCTCTGAAAAACACCCCAATCTATTTAAATTAGCAGAAAACAATGCAGTGGTTTCCACAGACCTTTCACCTCCGCAATATAATTCCTACTCCAAGCCACAGCAGGGCCAAGGGCATGGAGCAGCGGTCAGGACACCCTCCTCGGGGCTGGAGGAGGTTGGCCTGGACACTGGAGCAAGCCCAGAGCTTGAAAGCATGTTTTGCACCTCTCAGTCCAGATGGTGTGTTCCTTCCTGGTAGCTATGACACTGAAACAATGACAATCTAAGGGCAGGAGGGAGGCAGGCACAGAAAAAATACCTTTTATTAGACCAGCTGATGGCTGGACTTTTTCTTATTTATACACATCGTTTTTTCTTCATATTTCAAACAGAAGTGGATTTATTTTCCCACTCCTTTCTCCCTTGTCTCTATTTCAAAAAATATTGGATTTGCTCCTATTCAGAATAGGTGAAGATATCCTCAAAAAGGATTTAACAGATGGGAAAGCCTTTATTTTTTGTGTGTGCTGCTTTATCCAGGAGTATTAACTCACTGCTGATTCCAGCAGACAGAAGATACAAATCTCAAAGGGAACGACATCTGACTAAAACGGCACTCTGGCAGGACAAAGACAAGTACTAAGCAAAAGTTTATTTCTAACATAAAGTAACTCATGGATGTGTTGCTGCTGACATTGCTCGTGCACACCTTCAAACAAAAGAAAAACAACAGAGAGATAGAAGTTATGCAGAGATTTTGGGGAACTGAGCCCTCCTGCTTAAGATGGATATCTGAAATTACACCTGTGTGTAACTGGAAGTTATGACCTATAATCTACCTGTTTAAAGACAAGAACTGAATGTTGGGAATGATCTGCATTCCTGGCTTTTTAATGGTAATCAAAAAACCAGTCCTTTTAGTTTAAACTCCATACTGACGCATCCACTTTGTTTGCCAACACAACTGAGCTGTGCAGATGTTCAGAACTGGCGCAAAAGGCTAAGAGATGTGATCAACATCCCACCACCTTCAAGTTGTTTCCATGAGTGTTGAAGTACACATCTGTACAGCATAATTCTTCTTTCATCAATGAGATTTAAAAAAAAATAAAAATAACAACAACAAAAAAAGCAACTAATTTCCAAGCTTCCCAGTAGCTGCTTCAATATTTCACATATGTCAAAAAGAAAACAAGATTGTTTTTCAAGAAACAAAGCTATCTATTATATCACTGACACTTGGACCTGGAAATCAGGCATCAGACAAGCAGCTTACAGAACTCACTGAAACTAGGGAATAAAAATATATTTGTAAAACAGCATATTGATTTTTTTTAAAGGCCTGTGGAATTTTCCCTGGGAGTAATTCCGCGCAAGTCTTGTCAAAGAAACATTTTACTTGTGTGTGCAAATTGAGTGTTTATCCTTTCAGCCATTTGGGAGCCAGTGGCTTTGTGCATCTCTCTCCCTTGTGTCATTTGCCTCTTGTCTGCTTTTCTCATCCATTTCATACCAGCTTTTCAGTTCTGTAACTGCTGAGGCTGGACTGAAAACCTCCTAATTGCCTTTGCTTCTGGTATCACTGCATTTCCATTGTAGTTCTTAAAGACGGCAAACCTCAAAGCAGCCATTGAATGATCCACCTTTGAAAGCATCTCCAGCATTCAGCTGGCTGGCACTGCTGGTGAGCACCTAGCCCTAAGACTGAAAAAGCATTTCAAAGTAACGTTGCCTTTTCTCACCTTCAATTTCACGATCTAATGCCTGTTTTTTTGTTTGTTTGTTTGTTTTTGTTTTTTTTCTTTTGTTTGTTTGTTTTTTGTTTTGCCTCCAGGTATTTCCAGAGCACTTTGGCCCTTTGTGATCTCTTTGCTACATAACTTTATAGGAACAAGATTTAAATTTCACAGTGATTCGCAGGCACCTGAAACATCAGGAGCTGTGGGAAAAAGAAATGGACTAATGGGGCTAACTTTTCTACACCAAAACCATAAAGAAGACATAAAAATGAGAGCAATAGGTGGTCTGGCTTTGAAAGAAGATAGTTCTTGACTCCTAACATCTGGGGCAGCAATCATTTTCCATGTATAGGAAGCCCAGCTATTTATGAATATAAAGGTATTTTATAAAGGTATTTTATAAAGGGAAAATTAGTGTGGAACAAATATCACCTAATAAATAAATAAATAAATAAGCCAGATCCAGAAGAATGGAAAATAAATCACAGGAATAATTTTCCGTATTTAATAATGTTATTTCCCATGAGCATAAAGCATTAGTTCTCTCCCTATAATACTTTGATAGTCATGATATTTGAAACACAATGATACCAAAAAGGCAAATGGGAAAAAACTGCCAGCAATGAATTAAATTATAGGGATAAGCAGTAAGAACAACAAATGGCATTCTCCAATTAGAAGAATGGGCATGTTTTTTTCCCTTACTTTTTATATTTCATATTAAGAATTATTTTTAATTTACTGCGCAGATTTCTTTAAAATGTGTAATTAACTCTGTAACTTCATCCAGTCACAGGAAAGAAGTATCTTGATTGCCAGAAGTCACCTGTAAGCAGTAAAAGGTTTAAGACTGCAAAACAGTGTGGAAACTGGGTTGGTTGTGGGATACTGCCCTGGCCTTTCACCTCTGCTGAGCTGGGGGGAAAAAATCTCTCTTAGGTCATAAGTCAAATGGGCTGTGTGATATGAAGGAGTCCCTGGGGAGCAAAGGCAGAGAAATGAAAAATGAGAGAGTCAGGCTTACCAGGGTTCTAACCTACTTCTGTGTGCCTGTGAGATGGCTGCCAAAAAACCTTCTCACAGGCATGCTCTTTGCCAGTGAATTTTGCCTGGATGCATCCTAGGAACTTGCTTGACAAAACTGAAGGTTTCAGTTGCTGAAATCACACAAACACACATGAAAAGCTTTGCAACAACTCCTGGCCCAACTTCTTGCTGTAGCCAGTGGGCTGAACTCTTGGTGTGAAAGTGCTGCCCTTACAAAGAGGCATTTGCGTCCCAAGTCTTGCCAGGCTGGGGGAGGCGGCCCAAGCACCAGTCTCCTGCTGCCTCCCATAGGTGGTCATACCAAAGCTACCATCATGCTATCACTCCACTCATAAATGACATGAAAGGAGAATATGGTGAGATAGGGGTTGGTCTCCTCTCCTGTATAACAGCAATAGGAAAAGAGGAAATTGCCTCAAGTTCAGCATGGGGAGGTTCAGGTTGGATTTTAGGAAAAATGTCTCCACTGAAAGAGCAGTGATGCAGTGGCACAGGCTGCCCAGGGAGGTGGTGCAACCACTGTCCCTGGAGGTGTTCAAGAACTGTGTGGATGTGGCACAGAGAGACATGGTCAGTCTTTTCCAACCTTGACCATTCTGTGAACCTATGATCAGTCTGCATAGAATTATGAGCATGTGTACGTACGCGTATCAATGTATAGAAAGAGAGAATAGTATCACACATGGAGTAACAGAGGGGAAGAGCTAGGCAGTGAGATTGTACAGACAGCACAATGTACACAGCTTACTACAGACATGGTGTGAAACAGCCTGCCCAAACGTAGCTTTTCCTCCTGCTACTAAAGACCATGCTTACACTGGACATGCTGCAATAGAGTAGTGGCACGTAAAATGAAACTACATTCTGACAAGAAATAGCTCATTTTCACAAGGCTTTATCTGTGGTGGGGGACAAAATGCTTCCCCCTAAAGACAACCCACCCCCAGGCATCCTGTGCTGCTCAGCGGGCTGTCACTCTAGGCCAAGCCCCAGCCCGCGCCATCTTGTCCCCAAGCCCTCTGTACTTCAGCAGGCCACAGAGGGAAAAGCCGGCATTCCTGCTCCCACAGCATCACATGCCGCTTTTAGCCAGCTTAGAGACTTCGCCGCCCTTCGAAACACTGAACTCTATTCTGTGTGAACAACCTGACAAGCAGCCAGGAAGAGGGCCACTGCCCGGTCAACAGGAAGCAGGCTGGGACAAAAGGTCCGAGTTGAGGAATGCTTTTCTGCGGCCCGGGTGGAGGGACGGCCTCGCAGGCTGCGCCTGGGGACAAGCCAGAACAGAAATGTACGCCGGGTAACTGCGGGCTTTGATTAGAAAGCCACAGAGCTTAATAACAAAACCTGACTGGAGAGAAAATAGGACCAAAAGGAGAAAGATTGGAGCTTATGAAAAATAGCTGGTGCCTTCAGGCTCATTTTAAAAATGTGTTTTATTGACTTTTTACTCAATTAAAAGATATTCTTATTCTCTCCTTAGATACTGTCCATGGCTTCATACTGCATACACATCAATACAACAGAACCAATGCAAAAGGCTTAGGTAAAGCAACCCAGAGCCACTGTGCGAACGAGTTCATGTTTCTCTCAGCAACTCGGAAAAAATGAGCTCTTGAACTATTCAGAAATCCCATTAAACACACACATGGATAGAAACTAATTGCATTTCCAGAACGTCTGTGTGTGCACTGACACTAAATACTAAGTAAGTGTGGACCTGACCAGTTCCTACGCACTCTGAATTAACTGCTGTGAGAAGCAGAAGCCCTCAGGCAGCCGAACCGAGCAGCATCGCCAGCACCAATCCATTTTTGTCCACTGAATAAAACTAGTAGGACTTCAGACAGACATTCCAGCTCTTTAGGTACCACAACAGGTTTTTTAGGACTAGCTGCTTAAACACAAAACCAAAACACTTACCTCATTAGCAACAGACATTCAACACACAAACCTCTTGCGTGGGAAGGTATGTCTGTAGCCTGCCACCCCTACAACTTCACTGTAAGTCTCAGGGCATTCCATCAGACGTTTTTTCTTCTTATTTAGTGCTTCTATAAAATCTCCTGATTTATATATATATATGTATATATATATATATATATATTTGCACATAAGGAAAAAATATCCTTAAGAGAGACTCAGAACTCTAATATGACTTTCTAAAACAGGACTGTGGATCCCTTTCCAAGAAATTTTAACTGGATAACTAAAAATTTCAAATGAATTATTAAAAATAGAAGGATTCTTTTTCTTCCGTGCCAGAAAAATTCCTATTGCCTTTAAGTCTGTTGGCTCAGACAGTATCACTAATAAATAGAAAGAATCACAATAATACACAATTTTAAATTCCTTATTTCAATTTTTAATTCTGATGGGAAACCTTTTCCACAACACTGTACCCTATGTTTATAGAGGCCCTTGCATTTAAAGCATGGTACAAGAACAAATACAGGGACAGTACAGAAGCAAACAGCTTTCTTGCTGAAGGTCACCTCTCTCTTGCATAACTTGCATTTACCCCCAGCATGCTGAACCTGAACAGTTACCGAGGAGCATGTAAGTGCTTGCTGCCTTACGCTAAGTTGCTCATATGAGCCTTTACTCATTCTTTCCTTAATTTGTTGACTTTGTCATACAAATAGAATAAATAAAATAGAATAAAAAGTAGCAAGAAGAGATTTTGCAATCGAAGTAATCTAATATGATTCTGGGAACATCCTTTTAAATAAGAAGGTGAATGACTGCCCAGCAACAGGTTTGAAAAACAGAGTTTGGAGTTTACAATCCTACCAAAGTGAACAATGTCAGACTAGCAATCAGAGAGCAGATCTTACTGTGATACATGAATGAGAAAGTGGTGCATAAAGCAACTACAGTAATCCTTCCACTATTTGGTTTGGAGTTTCATGTCCTATTATGAAAACCACATTTCATGACCAACTGACTAAGCCCAGAGTAGAACAGAAAAAATAATTACAAGTCTAGATTGTATGAGCTAAGAAAGGCTGAAATAAACAGGGGCGGTTAATGGAGAAGGCAGAGGACAGGCAGGAAAACAGCCTTCTGGCAAATTAATGGTTTCTACAACGGGTAAAAGCAAAACTTTTCCCGTGTTCATTGGGAAGAGTAGCTTAAAATACAGCAAGGAAAACAGATTAGACTTCAGAAAAAAACAAAACAAAACAAAAACATGGGTAAGAAGAACATACATTGCCTGAGAGTGTTAAAGAATCTCAGTCCTGGGACATTTGAGGGATAGGATGTAGAAATAAGTCTAGGAAATAAAACAGATGCCGCTAAGCCTGCCTTAATGTTGGCTGGATGGAGTACATAAATGTTTCTCACCAACCCAGTCTTCTATAGGTAGCATTTTTGCATTGTTCCCTTTTCAACTCTCTTGGAACTGCAGAATTTATGCTAATAATACACCAAATCTCCCTCCTAACAACAGGTTTGTACTACCCAGCTGTCACTGATAACATGAAGCCTGTGATAAATATGTTTTGTAATGATGTTATACATATTAAGCTAACTACCAGCTGAAGAAAGACTGCATATATCATTGCAGTATTTTTTCGCTTTTGAAGACACCCATGTTCTCCTCATGTTAACCTCCATAAATTAAGAGACAGATTAAAGTATGAAGTTCAAAAGTTTATATATGAGGTAGACCTACAAATCGCAATTTCATCCAAAACTGCATAACTATAAATTTCAGGCTACTCAGTCAATCAGAACACAGCTGGAACTGCTGCTTTGTCTGTTACAGTCTGTTTAAAATTACGTTCATCTCTCACCGTAAAAGCCTTCAGAAAACTTGAGAATGGTTTCTGATCCCTATTATTTTCAATGTCCAGTAACAAGACCCAGGGAGGCCACCTGCCTCTACCTCCTGGACATGCTTTCTGTAATTCTAACTTGACTGGCCGAAAATAATAAACCTTAAAACTTCATGATAGTGGCAGCCAGCTCTGTTGGACTGACTTTCTGTAGTCTTCTCGTCTGGATGGCAGACCTTCATATTGGTTTATTAAGAGAAAACTGAAAGATATTCTGGAGCACATCTGAAACACAAGAAAAACTAATTTTTTCTTTCTTTCTTTTTTTTTTTTTCCCCCTGTGCATTTGGTGTTGTTTTTCCTCATTTGTTTGTATGCTACATTATAAGGCACTGGAATTAACCAGAAGATATGACCCAGATGTCAGTGCATTTGTAGTGGAAAAAGGCAATTTCAGAGTCTAGTGCTTAATAAAATTTTTGCATGATTTCCTACAGCTGTTATCCATGTGTTATTTCAGGATAGCTGAATCACTGCACTGTTAAAGGACTGAAACAAACAGGCAAAACACGCTGAAAATGCAAATCCGCAACTTACTTTAATGTGGGATGTTAGTGTAACAGAGCATCTGGGACTAGCACTGATAAATAACCACTGCATTATCACTGCCACCATATTCTGGATTTCAAAACCAAAACCCTAATAAACATATACATTTGCCATATTTAATTATAATATCCTGATTTAGCCACTGGAGTCTCTTCTGCTCCTTAGGTTTAATGCTGTTTACTTGTTACATGATGTGGATACTCATTGGCTTAGGTAATCTAGAGACAAAATAAAAATCTGCCATTTAAAACGGGCTGAACAGATTTTATTTTTTTTTTCCTTTATGAACTCAGTGTTCTGTGTTCATGAGGTCAAAAACAACACATAAGCTTCAAATGATAGTCCCAGAGCTAAAATAAGATAATGAATAAATTTATTTTCTTTTGAAATGTAAAAGGAGAAAAAATGGTTGCCCCCCCCCCCCCCCCAACATGTCATGAACTGGAATGTGATTGCTACTTGTTGCCTATAAAGACTTTGAATAACCAGTGTTTGAGATGAAACAGTAGTATGAATCCTGCAAGTGTTAAGAGTACCTGCAAAAGTAGATGAGAATGATCGACCAATAGGAAGTGAAAGGTATTTACTGATATTTTCAGTGGAATCAAAACCAGAAACACTGTGTGTAGAAAAACAGAAGAAGGGGGTAGAGGGGGAGGGAGGGAGGAAGAGAAGGAAGGAAGGAAGGGAGCAGAGGGAAAGAAGGGAGGGAGAAAATTAGAAAAGAAAGCAAGAAAGAAAGCCGAGAAGAAGAAAAGTACTACATTCAGGAATGTACTGCTGCTGATCTTGGGTGGCCACTTGCAAGAAAAGATGCTGGGACAAAAATTTCCTCTGGTATAATTCCAATGACCTCAAAGTTACAGCAAGATCAATTTGCCCATTGCACATACTGATGCACACTATGATGTTATAATAAAAACACTGTCTTGGGTGAGAGATTTCCAGAAACAGATGCACGAAGCTTTACAAGAGTTTTGTACACAGCATGGTGTAACCGAGAGATCCTGTCCAGCAAAACACTGCAAAAACTCATTAATCAAGAGCCAAAAGCCCACATTCTGGATTTTTTGTTTATCTTTGCATAATTTGTTTACATAAACTTTGCACAATATTTTTCAACCCAATGTTCCTCTGGTATTTACTTATCTTCCTACAAAAACTTCCTGCCAAGTAAATAATTAGAAAATAGATTTTCCCCTTCCTACTTGTTAATTATTGCCTCTAATAAGAGTAGGAAAAGATATTTAAAGGGACTTGATAATAAAGCACAGCCTACTCCAATATGTTCTTCAGCAGTCCCACAGTTTCTGTCCTTCACATCATTTTTGATAAAAACATAACGTTAAATCATTAGAAAATATATGGCATATAAAAGGCAGGTAGCTGAAAGGACCATTCCATGTATGAAATACTAGGCTGTGATTTAAGAAGGCCTTTCTAGAGAGAAGGTTATTTTGCAGAATTCCAGCTGAAGCAGGCTGCCAACTCTGCAGAAGTGAGTAGGGTTTACGGGCGATGCAAGGGACAGAGGGAGAAAGCTAGTGTGAGAAAAGGCAGTACCCTTCTCGTACCCTAGTCAGCAGTCCCATATTCACTCTGTAGACCTAGGAGTAGGATTCAGTTTAATAGAGGATCCATACTGCACCGCAGTGATCCCTCCAAATCCAGGGCTCAGGCCCTAACCCAAGGTAAGCACTGGCAGGGCTACTCTCATGCTTCAAAATAGAGGGCAGGATCCTGACCTCCAAATGCTCTTATACAGCCTAAAATACACATACACACACACAAAGAAACCTGTAAATACTTTCTAAGGAAGCACCTTCATTAGAAGCCATTAGTGATGGAAGATCTAAAGGTTGTCAAATACATAGTGATCCACAGAATGAGTCACTATAGGTGTTCATGACAGAACTTGTTTTTCTCTTTTAAAATTCCTTAAATCATTGCTGAAAAGACACCTTTGAAGCAGGTTTTGTTGTTAAAAAAAATGGTGGCCTATCAATTACAAAACAGCACACCCCCAAAACCAGCTGCTTCACATTCCATTCATCAGTCTTTCTGTTGCTTATGTCAAACATTGACAGGTTTAATGTATTGAGAGATAAGAGTTTGTCCTTGGATCTAACAGGAGGGAGGAAACGAAGGCTGAGCACCAGCCCACAGCACATACACTGGCAAGTCTAAAAAGCAAATTGAGGCCTTGAAAACACTCATTCGCTTGTGCTCCGTGTTCAACTCATGCAGCCACACAAGAGACGCAGATGTGTGTGACAACCTTAAGCAGGGAAAAAATAGGGATCCCTGAGCTAGAGTACCTTTTTTTCTGTGTGGACTTTGGTTAATGATACAATAACAGGCATAAACTCCCCAGGAGAATTCCAAAATTGCTTTTAGATTTGTTAAATAAATAAATAAATAAATAGAGTCACTGCCCTTGCCAATCCATGTATTGAAAAGTTCTGCATTAACAGGGAGCACACAGCCTTTGCAAAACCAAGCATACACTTGGGAGCCAAATAGGTTGCTCTACTCCCATTTATCCCTGAAACTGGTTGCATTTCCAGCACTCCTCAGGACAATTCTCATCTTTATTCATGTTCCTCCCACCCAGATCCAAGAATCAGGACAAGTCTTTCCCTTGTACAGTTTCCACAGAGCAACTCCTTTGGGAAAGAAAGGAAGCAGTGTCAACCACAAAGACAGCAAACCTGATTTCACCAAGACGGGGTACAGGTTCAGAGGTACTCAACTGACCAACCCAACTGATACATTCACCCAGGTTGAAAAAGGATGAAAAAAAAAATAGAGAAGTTACTTTTAAGATCCTCTAACTTTTCTAGGTATTATATGTGGTCAACAAGAAGGAAAAATGCCTAATGGCATATGTCAGCCTGGAAAATCTGCTGTACCACATACAAAAGTCCTGTAGAATAATGATACTTCCTCCATGTCCTGGGGTGCTGGGAGGCCAAATACATCCAAGACTGTGAAGTATGCTGGTACTTCAGCACAGCAAGCCATGGAGGAATGCAAGATAGACAGATAATCCTCATTTATACCAGATGGGAAAACACTGAAGCAGAAAGAATTTAAGCAACTTGTCACTTGAAAAAAAAAAAAAAAGAAAGAAAGAATAAAAAAAGTGCGGAGAATGCCGCAGAGACAATCTCCTCCCTCCCTCCCCAATACTTCAGGCATTTAGAACAGGCTTCACCACGAAGAACATCACTACTGAATATAACAGCATGGGAGACAAGTGACTAGAAGATTCTCAACTAAATAGCCCAGTGAATATAAAACACCATCTCATTTATCCCATCACTGGTGTTAGCACACATTCCCACACAAGATGACTGAATGCAGCGTGACTGACTACTCGTTTGGATAGCAATTGTTTAAGCCAGTCAAGGGGAGAGCGCCTGTCACTTCTAATCCCTTACTCTGAAAGGTGGCAGCACCAGCTCTGCTTTCATCCTCCCACAGGATCTCACATTATCAAACACCAAGGGGCTATCTACTACCAAACGAGTTTCATGGCAATGTAGTAACTAATGACATTGGAGGAATGACTTTTGATTTCCACTGGCAATACCTCTGTCTGGGTGGTTTCAAGAGAAAAAAAGAAGTTATCAGTCAAGAAATAGCAATTTAGAAACCCTAAATGTGGGGACAGAGATGCCTGTGGGATTTGTGCGTGTTTGCTTTGCTTGAAACAAAAGATTAGGAAACCAGATTAAGAGTTACAAAAAAAAAAAAAAAAAAAAAAAAAAAAAAAAGACAGAGGAGGAAGGAGGGAGAAACTGAAAATGGGCTGACAGAAACTGTTGCAAATTCTGCATTCTTGAAAAGACAGAATTACAGAATCACCAAGGTTGGAAAAGACCTAAAAGACCATCCAGTCCAACCATTCACCTATTACCAATAGCTCCCACTAAACCATGTCCCTCAACACAACTTCCAAACGTTCCTTAGAGACAGCTCTGATAAGAAAGTATTCTCAGGTTAAGAGAGTCTGTACCTTCCCACTTCTAGTGGGAAGCTACTAGTGCTTCCAAGCGCACTAGTAGCACAACTACAGTATTTCCCACCCCAGCCCTGAGTGGTGATTTAAAACACCCTGGAAATCAAAACTTTAGAGAATGATTGTTTTTACTCCCAGATGCTCAAATGAAAACTTAAGCTTTTTCAAACTGTTTTCAAATCAGAAAAATGCACTGCCATATCTGTAAGTGAACAAGAATCAATATTCTGCCAGCAGCCTTATTAGGAAATCTTTCAAGCTCAGCCCTCCAGAAACATCCAGTTTAAAACTATGCCTTGCTTAAAGAATTAGAGGAGCTGCAGTAATCACTGAATTTCTAATATTTATAAATAATTTATAACAATTCACTATGACAACACTATTTTCAGAACTCAAGATTAGGCAAGAAGGCAGCCCACTTAGCAAATACCATTTTAACGTACATTCTCACATCACAAATACATATGCTCACACTCATTTATTTATTCATTAACTTTTTCCAGGAAAAACATATGCATTCCAGTCGACTTTTTGGAAAGGAAACACAGTTGTCTGAATTGGTTTTTAACTATCAAAAAAATTGGCATTTTATAGCATTGCATTTAGTACTTGATCTAATTCCCTCCAGAATAACAAATTACCTACTCTAAATATAAGACAGCAAAATACCATGAACACCCTTCATCTTTCTGAGGGCAAATGATGATGGAATACTCTGCCCCACCAAAATAACATCTGTTCTACAATACTCTAAATGGTGCTTTCCATGACTGTTGACTTCATTAAAACTCACTGAGTGCAAACATAATGGGGAAATGACCACAAAGACCTATGGCTGTAGTAAGTTTGTTATTCCAAAGCATAAGTATGGCAACTTATTTTGGAGTGTTAATACAGCACTGCTTCTGTATTTTTATTTACCTGAGTGAGTCACTGTAGCTGCTATCTGCAAAGGCACTGCTGCATATTTCTAGCAGATAAATTTGTATAAGTTTTTATAGTTCATTAAGTATCTTGCACTGCCAGATATCAGAACATTTCCTACAATTGTGTGATAAAAAAGAAAAAAACAAAAAACGAACAACAACAAAAACAAACAAAATAAAATAAAAAAAAAAAAACAAAAAAAAAACACAATTAAAGAGGCCACCTCCATTTTCAAATGTTTTACCACTTAGGACTTAACATGCAAGCTGTATATTTACCATTCAGTAATACATGTCACTTGAAAAGGCTCAGTGTTTGGATTTTTCTCATTACTCCAGTTAATGCAGTCTTTTTATAGTCTAAATGTTTGTTGCTCTTTGGTTTATTTGTTTATGAATTCTGCATCTCCTGGAGACATTTGCAATGTGTTCTGTAAAATGCACTTGGGACAGCGGAGAGAACTCTGGAGGTTTAATCCTGGCTTTGACAACACTTCCCTCTGTGCCTACGGATAAAAGACAAGGTCTCCCTGCCTCCTCCTGTAGCTTCAGCTTCCATGGAAGAATTTCAGAATAGACTAATAGACCTCCTGCATGAAGATCTTAAATTCATTAAACTCTTTTAAGGACTAAAAGTTCTGACTATTAATAATTTATTCTTATTACGGATCCATTTAAATACAGACACTGCAAAATCGCTTCACATGCCTATTAAGCACAACCTCTCAAGCTAACAGTAGTTCATTATAGTGACAGTTCGCCAGCTCGGGCTTCCTAGTTGTTCCTGTTGCATAAATTAGGAGTCTTCCATCATTTTTAAGGTGAGGGCTTAAAATGCATGACTTCAAGATATCCTCATGGGGCTGCTTCTTACTTCTAATTTGTCTGATTAAAATTTATTAAGATTTAGCATTTCTGATTTGCTTACAGAAATTTTCCTCAGGCCAAGTACTATCAACACCTGGCTTTTCTTCCAAACCAATCTTTCAAGAGGACATGGTCCAGAGAGGACTTTTTTTTGTCAGGTGACAAAAGAACACAGGTAATATTTTGACAGAACAAAAGATAGAAATGTATATGAATTTTGCAGAGGGAGTTGGCCAATGACAGAAATGAGGGTTTGGTCAAGATTCAAATGAATTTAATGGCAGACTAAATATTTGTTTCAGTAGTGGTTTGCTTAGTTTACTTGCACTGCCATATTAAGTCTAGGATGCTGAAGACAGTAAGAGGAAAAAAAAAAAATGAGGGCAGATGTCACAGTTGTCTACAAATATGGGAGAAAATGTCATTAAATAACAGAGGGGTTGATTATTCATGTTACCAGTGAAGGACAGAGTAGGAAAGAAAGGCCTTCACAATGTTTAGATGTCATTCCAGAATCAGTACTGATTGAAAAAGAGAGACAGGCAACCTGAGCCTTTTGAAAGGTTCACGCCAGGTCACCCACGCATGTAACACATTATGAATACCACTGTATTATTAAAACCACCCATGCCCTAAATATTTATCAAGTAGAATTTCCTAAGTAAACTTAAGAAGCGTCAGACTTCAGTTTGATTTCACATCTGATTATAAAGCTGTGATCAATCACCCTGGCAAATTAAAATAAAAAAAGTGCACGAAAGAGAACAAACAAACAAAAAAAAAAAAATGGTTTATGGGCATTGATAGATAAAATGCTCATTTATAATGTCACTCACACACTTACCTAGGGTAATGCATCTTGTTCTAATCACTTGGATACTGGCAATTTGTGAATAAACAAGAGGGTTTGTTCACTGATGAACAATAGCACTGAATAGAGGTCAGTTGTAACAGCTTTACAAGGAAAGATTGCTGGAGCTAAAATATATCTGTTGGGCTTGGTAAATACAAGAAAAGAGTTACACATTTTAACATTGAACTATAATACTGAAGGGTAAAAAAGCAAGAGCCAAAGAGGGAGATGAATTAATTAGTGCAGTGCCAAGAGGTAGCGGAGGGGGGATAATGAAGAACAGTGGGATCAAATAAGGAAAAGCAAAATTTAGGCTGAGTATGAAATAAAAATAATAATAATAATAATAAAAAAACTCGCTAATAATGAGATTTATTATTCCGGGAATTGGTCTCTCAGGTGAAATGATGGAAACACCTGCCTAAGATTAAGGACTTTTAAATTTAGGTTGCGCAAAGGCACTAATGCACAGCACATAAAGTATGCACAAAGGCACACACACTTCAGGGAATAATGCAGAACTGGTGGGGACAGAAAGAGCGGATGTGGTGACATCCTGTCATATCCCTCTGACTGAATTACAATTACCAACATCCTCTTCGAGAACAGCCCAAAACACACCCTACGCCTGCACCGGACCAGCTGTGCCTTAAAGCACTCTCTATTTGGAAAACAGATGGACATGTATGCATGAGGGGACAGGCATGCAGGTGACAGAACAGACTGACCCAATGCAGTCCTGTATATCACAAGGTAAAGATGTATGAACACACCAGAACTTTGTTCTCAGTTCTAGCACCAACTCTCTGTCACCTTTCCAGGCTTCCTGAGTGTGCCTGTACCTACCGCAGGTAAAACAATTTAAAGTCAATAAAGAACTCAGTATACAGAAATGCTGAATATCATTATTCTGATTCAAGCATTTTGTTGCTTTATAAACTACTGAACCCATACCACAGCATTTTGAGGTCAGGTTTAGTGCTTTAGTTATGGCATGCTGGTTTTCAGTGCTTTCTAGAGTGAACGTAGCAGTTTGGAAGTACAATTGCTAGTGCTTCTGCCTCTCCATTTTGGTTCACCAAGGCCATACAAGCCAGCTATGGGGTAAGGACAGTGTCTATGAAGCAAAACAACATGTTGTTTTGCAAGACAAAATGCCACATGCAGCTGATAATCAGCAGTCTTGCTGCTATTGCAAGTGGGAAACATCACCAGCACCTGTTCGCTTTTTTTTTTTCTTTGGGTTTTTTTGAGGTTTTGCTCTGCCTAACTCATATGAGAGTGAAAATTAGTAAAAGCACTGGGAGCACTGCAGAGACCATAATTAGATGAGTGCTCTGTTCCCAGTAATAGGCGGGCCATTCACCTATGTGGTAAAAAAAAAAAAAAGGAAAAAAAGGAAGGGTTAAATACTGTAGCTTTATCAGGAAATTTGAAGCTTTAAACTGGAAGCAATTTGTTCAGTGGCTATTTTGACCATAGAACTTCCTAATCTGAGTTCCCATAAAGTTTGGCTTGCAGCCAGCCAGAATGGTTAGTTTCAGCTGCGCAGCTATCTTCCACAGAGGAAATAAAAGGATTTCAAGCCCTGGAGTCATTTCCTTTGGTTCTCGGCTCATTCAGAAAAAATGTCCTTTTGGTCAGTGATATCTCCAACTTAATTCCTGCAGCATGACTTTTAAAAAAAAAAGTCTTTGTGGGAAACTTTTTCTGAATGTTTGGAACTGTTCCCTGTAAGCTCTTTGCCAGTTGGTGTAAAATACCTTCTTTCCTCTCAGAAGCTTTCAAAGCAATAGGTCCTCTCCCCTTCTGTGTTAACACTGAGTTTTCCAGAAGTGATTGTTCATATGGTGAGCCCACTTAATAATCATGCAAAACGTTCAAATTCGTACTGTTAAAAGTATGGGTTTGTAGAACCACGCTTCAAAATAGTCCATTAAATATACTCCTATTATGCGGTATCTATGTGCAATATCAAGCACAACAGTACAAGCAGGAAAAGTAAGCATCTATCAAAGCGAGCAATGTATTGTTCTACTCAAAGTACCATAGGTTTTGAGGCACGAAATCATAATACATTGCCTGCCTTTGTGTCTCACTTTCCAGAGCAGCTGACAAATAGCTGAAAATTTAGCCGCAACTCTGAAAAATGATCCAAAGGACACAAGTAGGTTATGTTTAAAACAAGCAGACAGGCCAGACAACATAAATGCCAAGAGTGTAATGTCCTGTTCAAGAGAGTGCTATGCCTACTCCTTGAGGCTATCTTCCTAAGTTTGAAGTCAGGGCTTTGCTGAAATAATGGAGATAACATTTTTGACACGCAGTAATGACCAAGTTTGTTCCAAGCGCATCAGACCTGGGAACGCTATCTTTACATCATTAAAAAAGAGAGAGGAAGCTTTTCAGACATATCCTCAGGCCTGTGATATTTCTAAAAGTACTATAAAAAAGAATAGTAAGGTGTAGGGCTCAGTATACATGTTGGCATACGCAAGTCTAATAATAGTGAGCCTATGTATTCTTTGTCCTAAAATGAAATGGGAAGCACCACAACTCACACATGTTCTGTGAAGACTGATTCTAGTAAAAATGAAGGTCCTCATCAGGAACTTGTTTCAGCATGTGTCTAATGCTAACTATACACGTTCTAATGTGACCCTTTTTATACTCAGAAAATTCAGACCACGGAGTAAAGGACACATGGAAAATGGAAAAGTTAATGAGTTGAACCCTACTGTCAGCTTCAAATGTCAATGTCTATGTTGTCATTGATAATTAAATTACTCTTTCTAGGAAAGTTTATGACTAGGCCAAAGTTAGATTTGTAGTTACTATTTTTGAGTTAATGACTTGTGAAACATGTCTGAATGCTCAAAACTGTCCATTCTTCCATTATAATGATGCAATGTATTACATGACATGGGCTAAGGATAAAATGAGGATGCAGACACACTGATGCAGCATATAAAATAAAAGCTGTGTGTGAAGATATACATATATATTTATATTTAAGTAATATGTAAATTCAAACCAAATGTTAACTGGAAAGTTTCTCCCCTTTTACATTCATTCCTCTTCTCTTCCTTCCAGGAATGCCAAACCCAGGAGTGGAGTATCAGTAAAGTCTGTCTAAGCTGAAATGAATTTTCTGGTTTCACTTATTCTTGTAGGCAACATGTGCTTTCACTCTTCCCTAAAACACAGTGGGTACCCGGGGCTTTAAAATCATAATCTGAAAATCCCATTTTCTTATGAGCCTTATTAATATGAGATGAGTGAGTGATAGTCTCGACTTCCAGTTAAAATAATAGAGGAGCATTTCATATCCATTCCTCTGTCTTATTCCCCATTCCTGTAACACAGAAGCTAACTTTCAAAGGTTAATTTGACAAAATTGATTTTGGAGTCATTTTAATTTCTTTAACATGTGAACCTACACACACTTCCTAGGCCTCACCCTGGCAATACACAAGCAAGTTGCAAGAAAGCAATATAACACAGCAAGACTTCATTCCTTCATATTCTGCTCCTTGGCATTTCAGCTGTTCCCAGAAACCATTGCAACTCCCATTTTCCCCAAAAGCACCCCAAGGAAGCCAGCCAGCTTAACTGAGGGCAAGACAAACAGGTATCCCCACTTCAGCCTGAGAGCCAGGAATGCTCCCAAAGAAGCAACTCTTGTTATCAAAATCAAGCTTGCTTCACTTTCTGTACCAACACTCAACCTCTCTGGTGGTCAGAAACACTCAACCATTTTTCAGCTGTGCCTTCATCATGGCCTGTAAACGCTCACTGATTCTTGCTGGCAGTATTATGCACACATTTTCCCCCACCTAATATCTGACACTGATTTCTTCATAGACAGTGTCCTTCCTATCTGAAGAGCCCATTCTTCACTACACTCTTTTAAATACGGAGAATTCCAGCACTTCCAAGAACTAAGATGAGACTGCAAGAGCATGAGTTTGAGTCTGGGTGGAAGGAGAAGACAATTCTAGCTTTCACAGGAGGAAAAACTGAACAGATAATCTAGATAGACAGCAGCTGTAGGAACTACTTCATCAAACACACAGAGAGAAGAAATTAAATAAAACAGGGACTAACTAGCTTCCTATTCCAACTATCACTTCTACGACTTCCCCGCCGGAGATTTCTATGCATGGATACATAAGGTCTACAGAGGGGCATTTTGGCTCCTGAATGCTCACTGGCAAAGGAGGAGGAACTTGGGGAGACAGAAAAATTCATCAGCTAAACACTCACAGACATCACTTCTAAGCAACCAAGTCAACTCTTTCTGAGGGAAAGGTTCACAGAGGAAATTTCAGAAGTGATGGAATCTATTAATGCAGCTCGCGGTTGCATTCAGGTGGGTGTGATGAGATGAGATATGATGCTGGGATGGATCTTCCCAACTGACAGTGGCTGACTTAGAATCTTTTGGCAAAAAAATTACTAGAAGTGGAAGCTAACCAGAAGGAAGGAGCAGGTTGTAGGGATGGTAATCTCACTCAGGATACAAACAGATGGAGGTGTTTGTAAACTCAGAAACAATCAAAGGATGATAACCAGATCCACTCCTCCTGCACACAAAACAGGTTGGAGAATGGAAATAGTCAAAGTGGGACACAAAGTAACTCAAACATAGCACTGCCAACATAACAGAACACTAATGGCTATCTAGGTGGCTGAGGGCCTTGACATAAGTTGGGTGGACTGGAATACATTCAAGAAAACACTCAGACACTAGGAAATATTCGAGGTAATGAACAGATCACCAAGACAAAACATGCATGGCGCAGAGTAGGCCATAACAGTAGTAGAAATTATCAGGCAAAGCCTGGCAGCAAGTAACAAAGAATGACAGGACTGAACTGCAAATCATAAATGTGAAGAATGATCATTGTGCATTACTGGAGAACTGAGACTGTACTATGGAGAGTTTCACAAGGCTAACACCAATAGCAACATGCAAAGATGTAGAAAGATGTAGAAAGGCGGAAAACAGAGTACTCACAGGGGACTTTAATTATCCCCATGCAGACTGGGCAAAATGGGATATAATGCAAAAATCACATTTTTAGGTGCTATTTCACAAAGCAGCTGCTTAGAAAGCCCTGAAGAACAGATGCAACACTTAATTTGAAATGACGATAGAGGAGGCAGGTCATGGGACAAACAGACAAAAGTGAACAGTAGCAAACTGCAACAACAAATGGTATTTGCCCTGCCTGTTTAAAAATAGCTGGCACAGTCACTGACTACACATGTTAATAAATGATGCAAAGCCTCCTTTCTAAAACCAACTTTGTACTGAGGACCAGGGAGGTAGCACATGTGGTGACACTATTATTAAAAGATTCCAGGTGAGATCCATGTATCCACAGGTCTGTAAGCCTGGTACCAAATTGCCAGAAATTAAAGAAAGAGCCAAATCACTGGAAGTAGAATTTATGGAAAGAGTTAGCCTGGCTTTTGTGGGTTTGCCTCACAGAACTACTGAGTTCTTTGAAAAGGTCAACAAGCCTGTGGATAAGGTGTGATCTGGCTAATACAGTCTGCTTGGATCTCTGAAAGACATTTGACAGGTCCCCAACAAAAGGTTTCTTAGGAAGCTACGCAGTCATGGAGTAAAGGGGAAAATTATTGGCTAAACAGTTGATTAGAAGAGAAAAACAGAGGGTAGAGGGCACAGTCTTTCTTACAGCAGAGTAACAGCACCAATGGGACTTCCACATGAAACTCTGATGGGACCCATACTGCACAAACTACTTTTCTAAAAGAAGATAAGAAGAAGCTAAGGAGCAAGGTGAAAAGATTATTTAGGAGAGGAAACAAGGTGAGGCAGTTGTGAATAACTGCAGGAGGACTTTATTATTATAAGTGGATGGGTAATAAAACAGCAGAAGAAATTCAGTGTAGATAAATTTAGATGATGCACATGGAAAGAAACAATTTCAGTTTCATATTTTAAAATGACATGCCTTGCAATCCACAGTAATCTTGACTTTGTATTTATTTTTCAAAAAATCCAACTAAAAACTAAAGAATATTACAAAAGGAGGAAGAAGTAAGAAAAAGAACATACTGTAGAAACGTCTACACATCTTTCTCCGTCAGCCCTCAAATATTTTAAGTTCCAAAACTTCAATCTCATAACTAGGCATGAGGGAAAACACAACAGAATTGCAAGAGAGAGACTTCTTAATTCCAGAAAGCACAGAATAACTTGTTGCAAGCACAAACATTCTGCTTTAAGTGCAGTTATTTTAACATTTCTACTGCAGCAGTCCAAGAAACTAGAGCATAGATAGCAGGAGCTATAGAATTCTTTCTGATGTAACAACTCTCACTCACCCACCCTGATAAATATGTATCTGTCTCCAAAATCCAAAGCATATTTAATATGTTTCATGATCTTTGTATCTAATAACTAACTTTTCTTCTCCAATAACTAACAATAATATCTATGTTTATTAAAAAGGAAATAACTACTAGGATAACGTGTAAGAAATATACAATAATTAAACTCTTTAATTCTGAATATTATTTTTTCTTCAGTTTGGAGGCATCTTCAAAGATACATTCCATCAGTTATGTAGAATTTACCCTGCAATTTACTGTGAGCTGAACTGACTGAGAAGAGCAACCATGATACCTCAAGCAAACCAGGTCACTCAGACTTTTTCTTACTGTTTCACAATTAAGGTTGACAAAAAAAAAAAACCTTTACTTTCTGCAGAATGGCATGCTTGTTTGTCTAAATATGCAGGCAATTAACGTGGAGATAACACGCATTTAAATGGAGGTCCCAGTGACCCCATCTCCTGGCTGCAACCTTTGCTCTGAAAGCAGACAGCTTAGCAAAAATATTCAATTAATAAAAAACTGAAGGGCAACAAGTCCATTTTAAATCATTTAAAAATAAATAGTGTTTACTGCTCCATACTTTAAAAAGTTAATAAACAACAACACCGTGACTAATTGCGTAAACAACAAGGGCATAAGTCTGAATAATGTTTATAGGTATCATATTCAAAAAATAAAATGAATTTAAAAAAAAAAAAAATCTAGGTTATTCAGAATATTTCAGAATATTCTACGAGAAATTACAGCCTGTGTTCTTATATTTTTTGAGCCTTTCATTTCACTCCTCTTCCCATGTCCCAAACCCAATTGTGACACCATAACTTGCTCCAGTATCTCAAGCTTCCAATCCCAAACATTTCTCCCTGTTTCCACCCACCCCTCAAACATCCATAGATCCCTTCCAAACTATTTGTTAGGCAAGATCAGTGAAAGGTCTTGCTCAACCATAGATGAGGAAGCAGAAGTTTTCTGTGGTTAAATTAAGTGGATAAGAAGTAAACTCACCCCGCATTTCCTCCCACAGGAGCACTGAGTCTCCACTCTACGTAGCTGCCCATTATCTGAAAAATTTATTAACTGCTGTATTTGCAATCCCAAACCTCTGTCACATTTGCTTGGAATTGGCCAATAAGTTATGAAAACTCCTTGTAAATGAAATAAAACTAAAAAAAAAAAAAGAAAGAAAACAAGAAAGCGGGGCCACTTGGATATCTATCAATCAAATGTACACATTTTTATTTTTAAAGAGAAAAACTACACAATTTTTAATTTTTTTAATCAAATTTGTAATTTGAGGGGTCTGGGAAAGCCATATATCACACCACTGCCATCTAATGGAAGAAAACATCAGCCCACCAATGGCGCTGAGGAAGACCCAGTCAGGCAAGAACTAAGTCAAGTAGGGTTGTTTCTACCAGGCCTAATGTGGACTCCTCCCTTTCTCATGTATAAATTTACGTCTCCACAAAACATTCTGGACTTAAATAAATAAATAAATAAAAATCATTAATTGTTACCAGGAGATTAGAAACGAGTTTGAATAGGATCTTGTTTAGTGTTGAGCCACATCTTTATTGTGAGAGGTTATGATTTTTCTCCTGTGCAGCACATCTATTCCTACTTCAGCAACCCCCTAATGACCAGAAAAGGAGATTTAATAAAAATCATAGCACGGTCTATTAGTGTTTTACTTTCACAGTATATTATCTAGCACAAAAGAGAACATTTACTTAATTCACTTGGGTAAAATAGTTCCACCAATCTAAACAAAAGCCAGGGATGTGCACTAATAGGGGAAAATGCAAAATGATGACTTTTCTGATTGCTAGCATAATGCAAAAGTTAAGTCATGCTATAATTAACAGAACCGATTCAGAATGGTTCCTGTTGAGTAACTGCATTCAATAGGAGTGTCTTGATGGGATTTATTACCAAAGTGTTACTATAACAAGTAAGCATTTGTTTTGAATATGCAACATACTCTGAGAGCATGTGCTTGAACCTGCTCTAGGAGAAGTTGGGAGCAGGCTAATGTCCCCCTCTGTGACAGCCTGAGGGCTTCCAACATTCAGCTCTTCTTTGTCTTACAACTTTTGAGCAGCTAACTTCTCAGCAGAATACTGTTGCTTTTGGGGAAGCTGACCTGCCTTCAAGAAACCAGTGGCCAAACACAACTACGGAGATTTGAGCTGCTGCATAATGGCATCAGATAAAATACAGAAGTAAAAGTTTAAGCAAAGTGATTCTGCAAGGCAGTTTAAAAAGCCAATGCATTACAAGTAAGGTTTCAACAGAGCTGATTACAAGCTGCTGTTTCAAGACACAACATTTCTCTTCTACTCAGTTATGTGATATGAAATAGATATTTCCAAGTCTGTTGAGACCACTAAGAGCCTGCTAACATTACCCAGTCCCCAAATGCACTTCAAACACATGCCAAGCTATTGGCAAAGTCTTCTACAGACCAATGACTCAAAACATTAATCACTGTGTATAAATGGAAATTTTACTTTTTTATTTCTCTAGAAGGGGAAAAAAAAAAGAAAAAAAAAAAGAAAAAAAAAATTAAACCAATTATTTGCCAGTGATACGGGTCTGCAAATTTTGGAAGCAGTAAATTAAGAATAATCACAGATTAGATACGTCACAGAATACTTAAGCATCTTGGGCCTTCTTACAGAAAATATTTGCTAGGCTATGAGTTCATTTATGAAAAGATAATGACCCAGGAAATCTTTTCCTTAATTGCAAAGGAGCTGTTTATGACAGCGTCTAGGGATCTAATTAGAAAGGAGTTTCATCTGTAAAGGACCTGGCTTTAAACTCAGTAAGTGATTTTTAAAGGACTTGGTTGAGACAGAGCAATTTCCATGCAGTCAGGTCTGTTTTCTGAGGAGAAGCAATATTTTGCAGAAACGGAAGCAAGTATGTCTCAGGCTCTCATGATGGCAGGGAGGCAGCCAATGTTGGCATGCTCCTGCTACAGGGACTTGCTCAGCACGACTCATCAAATCTTTTCCTGTTTCAGTACAGCAGATGTGGAAAGCATTCAGAAGCAAGAAAATGGGAGAATTGCTACCTCTAAAGTAAAATGAAATTTTGTAAAAATATTTCCACATTTTCCAAGGAACATACAGGATCCACTGGCCAAAGTAACAAGTGCCAGAAAAACACTTCATCTGATAGCATCATATGCTCCTATTGAGTCACTGCCCCTTTATGTTACCAGAACATACTAAAACTTCAACTGTTAGTTAAAAAGGGATGGCACCTTATATATTTTTGAATATACATGCGCTTTTGTTGTCCCTCTAGAACCCTGTAACTTTTAAAATCAGTCATATTTGTATAGTAGTGTTACAGTTCATGAGCCTGCAGATCAAACATACTTCCACTGTACACGATCGGTTGTGAACTTAAAACACTTCTCCATTGTGTGAACAATCTCATGGTTTCTTATTGCCAGTTCTTTTCATCTTCTTTTGACGTATCCCTGCTCAGTGTTTTTCTAAAGAGTAGGGTCCAAGTCTCATGTGGTTACATAATAATATCAGTTTTTAACTTTAAAGTAAAAAAAAATAATAGTAAATCTCAAACTCACAGATTTACTCAAAGAAGTGAAGCAAAATTAAAAACAAAAGCAAAAAAAAAAGACCTACAAAAGAAACTCCAAACATTTACCAGTTTTAAGCAGCCAGATTCGTGATGTTTAAATGCATATAAAGACTTCAACAAAATATTTAGCATGGCAAATTCTTTTTGTTGTTTGTTTGTTTTTTAACATTCCAGAGTAAAGAAAAAATGAATCAGATATTTAAGGAAGAAACATAACTTTAAAATATTCTCATCAACAGTTTCCCAAACCAAGTGTCAAATGGAAAGAGGGCCCTGCGTTACTTCCAGTGGGCACTAATGCTATGCTATTCTGTGCTACCTCAGCAGCAGGGCTGACCTGGGAGCACCACTGAAGACTCTGGATTTGCCAGCTAATTTGCTAACAAAAATTGGCAACACCATGTACAGTTCATACTCTCCATTTAAGAAACCTGGGACTCAATGAGCTGGGACTGCTACAGGCAGAGATGGATTAGCAGAGACATACATAAAACTTGTCGAGTACGTGCCCACGCTCAGCATCTAACCAGCCTTCTCAAATGTCTCACTGTCTTCTGATCCACCAAAGTAAAATATTCCATGTTGCTACACTTTTAACAACTTCTGAACTCTTATGCCACTTATTACGTAAAACTTTGGAATGGAAAAAAAAGAAAAAAGAAAAGGAAAAAAAAAAAAAAAAAGGAAGAAAAAAATGCAAACAAACAAAATTAACACACAAAAAGTCACCACATCTATTGTCTATCCCGGCATCAAAAATAGGTTTGATTTATTTTTATGCAAGTTGAGATTTTCAGAATTAAATAAGTCTGTTTTACAAATTACTTACTTTCTACGTTATCCATTTCCCCCTGAAGCACGCTGTGCATGCCCTCCTAGTGTGAACAGTTTACAGCCTGTGATCAGGCACAGACCTACTTGGCTGGATTTTTTTTCTCTCTCAAAATGGCAATTCTGAGAATCATAAATAACACAGCACAGTTATTGCAATTTGAGCTTATTCCCAATAAATAAAATTAGCTAATGCAGCTTAGCTCTTTCTTTGCTAGCTTATGATTTCATATTGACTTGCTTCATGTTGCTAGTCACAATCAAATTCTACTATAGTAAGTATAAAATGAAGAATGATTTAGGGGAGGGTTGTTACTTAGGGTAGTATGGTTAAGGCATGGTTGGACTCGATGATCTTTTAGGTCTTTCCCAATCTGAGTGATTCTATGATTCTAGGAACAGAAATTAATAAATGTGTAGTGAAAAATGCACACAATCAAGCGATCACAAATAAGCTCTAATCTTCACAGAATATTTCAAAAGAAAACCTTAAGATTTAAAATTATACATTTGCCTAACATAGATTCCAGTGTATATCTATTATACGCTACACGATTCTGTTTATCAGAACAATAGAGTGGGATCCTCCTCAACATTAAGCCCCAAATGATCAGAATACTTAGGGATGCTGGTAAACTTAAGAGTTGAGCAGCACCACTGACTTAAAACACAAGACAGGACAGATTCCTTTGGGGAGTTACAAAGCAACACTTTATCACTATGTCCCAATTATCTCCAACACTTATAATAAGCTTCCAGTTATCCCATTTTTGTTTCAGAAACAGTTCATTTATGAAACAGGCCATGGCAAAGGTTAAGTCTTGGTCTGAAAACAGCAGGACAACTAGAGAAATAAAACTGTTTGGGTTATATGGTGAGTTTACACAGATAACCTAATGGCACGTTTTGAGCATAAACCCACTGCAATCCCAATTACTATGTATCTACATTCTCGGGTTCTGAATTTTAAAAGTAAATAGATTGTTGCTAACACTTATTGGCAAAAAAAAAAAAAAAAAAAAAAAAAGTCACTATGAAATATTAAGATTATAAATAGAGTCTTTATAGTTCTCCTCACGTTAGACCCATTTTTCTCTTAAGACAAACACTTCTAGTCAACAAATAAAGTCATGTTCAGTTTGAAGAAACAATACACATAACATGAAGAATATGCAGCTGAAGTGTTTGTCTGTTTGTCTCCTACACATTACTGTGATTCATAGCTTTTATTTATTTATTTAAAAAAAAAAAAAAAAAAAGAGAGAGAAAGAAAAGAAAGAAAGGAAAAAAAAAGAATTCCCACAGGTGGGACTTCAGACTTTCAGTCATTTTTCCAGGCCGATCTTCTAAGGACCCAGTGAAATGCTCAGAATAATGGGAGCTCCTGATTAAACCAGGAAGTAAATCTGTATGCATGCAATTAAAGTGTCTGCAAGGGCAGATGCAGATGACAGTAATTCATACCCTAAGAAATGGGCTTGTGTATTTGGCAGATTAACTGTTCTGTATTCCATTGCTATGAGGTATGGAAACTGTACTGTGAAACAACCATTACTCATTCCCTCTGCTCCAAGCACGTAGGTCTATCAAAGTCGAGCCAGGCTGGAGAGGGCAAGGGGCGACTGCTGGAAAGAGAAGAGCCTACGTGTTTCAGATTAACACTTCCCTTGAATGGCTTCTTTTATTTAATTTCCCCTATTTTTTAAATTAACAAGTACAGTAGGCCCAGAAGGGAAATGTGCAAGGGGAAGAGGGAGAAAGAGGGAAAAAGCAAAAGCAGCCAAAACTCTCCAACTTGTTCATTAGGGTTTTTGTGTTTGAACATCTGAATGAATCATGTGTCTGTTTTTCATTATTCTCCATATGTGATTGTTGCCTGCTTTGTTCATTGATTTCTGGCTATTTTGTCATGACTGGGCTTATTTTGCATTATATATTGTTCTCTTACAGAGTGATTGTCGCTTCTAGTATGTCTCACTATTTATACCACCAACAAAGACTAATCTTTAAATGAGAAGTTACATCAAAAGAATTCCCTTGTTAACTTCCTTGAAGCATGCATGGTTTCTTGAGATCAACCAGGAGAAAACCGTCAGATAACACTACCCTTTAGCATGCCAGGAATGTAGCAGGTATTGCTAGGGATACTGAAGAGTGACTCAATGTCCATTTTTCAGGGGGCTTTCCTCATTTTTCAAAGAGGAAACCTAACACTTTTTGCCAGAAGTCTATTTTAACCAATCTGCATATTTATACATAGGGTATTTGAAACAATTTCTTCGTTGTATTCACTATTTTGTATTTTTACTCTTGAAAATAAACATAAATGAGTCTTGAATAGATTTTGAAATCTATTGAAATGTTTGTTTGCTTGCTTAATTTAAAGGAGTGGATGTGGATCCCAGTGAATTAGAGATACGTCAGCTTAGACTGAACTTCTGGAAAAATCTTTGAACAAATAGTATATAAACCAATTCATGATGCCTCAAAGGCACCAGGTGATGAGTACCACACAGCATTGACTAGAAAGAGTAAATGTCACACTGCATCTCCATCTAAATGCAGCTAACTAGGTCTCACAGAGAGGTAAATACTGTATGTTTCAATCAAAGCTTGGTTGTCTCTCATAACATAAAGAGATGGAAGAAATATGACCTAGCTAAAACTGCTATGACATAGGTGCCAAATTGACTGGCACACCCGATTTAAAAATAAAGTTCTCAATGGCTCACCATTAAACTACCTGGTATACTGAGGAGGTTTCCTCATATGTCTCTCCCAGGTCTGTTACTATTCAGCCTTTTCCAAATTATCTTGTCCAGTGGATTATAGAAATCATTTATTAACTGTGAAGAGGATACTAAAGAGGCAAGTGCTGTAAGCACTCTGAATGACTTAAGGCTTGAGAATAATCTTGGCAAATTAAGGAGCAGCTAGGAAAAACTAGACGACAAAATTCAATGCAGACAAATGAAAAGTACTAGCCTTAGGAGGGAATAATGAGCAGCACAAAGAAGAGCACACAGTAAGGAATGCCTGGCTGGCAGCAATGCCTGAGAAGAGAACAACAGAACCAGGGGGCTTCTGAGAATCTCTTAGCAACACCCTCATACAACATATGTTCTCATACAACACCCTCAAAAGTGCAGCTATACTTTAAATATATGTGGTTCTTCATATGGACAAATAAACAAACAGGAGAGGTACACATTCCCACAGAATACAAATGAAATAAACTCTCTTCAGTATTTCAAATGGCCAGACTCAGGCTGACTGACATCCTGTGCCCAGCTCTGAGGTCTTCTGGTTAGAAGTGAACTAATTAGAGAGACCGGTGAAGTGCAATATAATAAGAGACTTGAAACAGATTGCCTCAAAGGAAGGAGTGAAAGGTCCAATGTGTAATCTAAAGGAAGATCAGATAGTTGCACAGCGGTCTTCAAATATATGTTTGCTGCAAAGAAGAAAGGAACAAACTATTCTGCATCCACTGGGAAGCAAGAAAAAGAAGCAATAGGCTCAGATTGCATAAAGGGAGATTTGGGTTAGATATTAGGAAATACTTTTATACAGCAAGAACAGCAAACACTGTTGCAGCCTGCTTGAAGAGCTTGCAGAGCTACCATCACTGGAAGCCTTCAGGCACGAGCAAGCCAAATATCCAGAGACTGGCTTGGGTAGCACTGGTCCTGGCCTGGGGCAGAGGAATGGACCAGATGACCCCCTCACATCCCTTCAAGTTCTGATGCCTGTCAGGACTTTTTTTTTTTCCACAGTAACCTCACTGAAGAGGAAGGAAATTGTAGCCAGCCTTTAAAGAAGCAAAACTTCCAATTCTTTTTATGCCGTGAAGCATTCTGTTAATAAACCCATTTATGTTTACGATCTTTTAATGGTACCACTTATGTCATAAAGATCCATCATTGCAAATACAAATAAATATATCTCTCTGCCCTACAACGTAATAACACAGCAAGAAATCAAACTTTTATAGAATTCTAACTCACTGTCGTATGGCTCCAACTACAATAACATCAAAACAGGCAACAATGTAAAGAATTCCAAACCAACATGTGTGTCTTTCTCAAAGTTTTACCATTCATACTCTTCACAGTCTTATCACTTCACATTTTTTTGTGTTTTGTGAGGAAATCTATGCCTTTTCTTCTATGCTACAGGCAAGGCGAACTGAAAAAAGCTCAGATCACATGATACCATGTTTGTGGTAGCAGTTACAATCAAACATCTGTTGTGGATGGATAAGACAATGAAGGACAGTAAGAACAATCATTCAGCCTGTTTCCACCAGATTCACTCCCTGAACCTTTAGGCTCCTGGCTGAAGCATCTATGATGACATCACAGTGGTCCTAATCATGATCAGCACAGGCAAATAAATTTCTTCCTCCCACAGACTGCGTTTAACTATTTAACATATTTACGGACCAGTTCAAACCCAATTCCACATGCTTTCTTTGTGTTTCCATTTCAGATGGACAACTTTAAGACAAAAGCCTGGTAGATGAAAAGCTGGACATGAGCCAGCAGAGTGCACTTTCAGTCTGGAAGGCCAACTGTGTTCTGGGCTGCATTACAAGAGGAGTGGCCAGCAGGGAGAGGGAGGTAATTGTCCCCCTCTACTCAGCTCCTGTGAGGCCCCATGTGGAGTTCTGTGTCCAGGTCCAGGGCCTCCAGTACAGGAAGGATGTGGAGCTCTTGGTGGGGGTCCAAAGAAGGGTCATTAAGACAGTCAGAAGGTTGGAGCACCTCTCCTATGAAAAAAGGTTGAGGGAACCGGGCTTGCTTAGCTTGGAGAAGACAAGGCTCCAGGGAGACCTCATTGTGGCCTTCCAGTATTTGAAAGGAGTGAATAAGCAGGAGGGAGAACGACTGTTTTCAAGTGTGGATAGTGAAAGGACAAGGGGGAATGGTTTTAAATTAAGACAGAATAGGTTTAGGTTGGATATTAGGAGGAAGTTTTTCACACAGAAGGTGGTGATGCACTGGAACAGGTTGCCTAAGCAGGTTGTGGATGTCCCATCCCTGGAGGCCAGGCTGGATGTGGCTCTGGGCAGCCTGGTCTGGTGGTTGGCGACCCTGCATGTAGCAGGGGGGTTGAAACTAAATGATCATTGTGGTCCTTTTCAACCCAGACACTCTATGACTCAACGAAAAGTTGAAAAAAAATGAGAGTTGACACATCTCCTGTATAGGTCCCCATACCACAGTCTTTCTCCAAAACCAAAACCTCCTGGCTATGCAGCCAGCAGCTAGTACGTCCATCTCCTCCTGGCTCAGAAACTGAAGCACTTGCCTCTGTGGCTCTAAAATGCCAGCTTCCTGCTCTTGGCCTAGTTCATACCTCCCATAGGAATATTCCTCCATAAAACAAAATAACAAACAAAAACAATAAACAAAGCTGTTTCTCACTGTGTTTTTCAAAGTAATATGGACAGCAATGTTATAAAAATTCTGCTTTCACAGGGCACCAAGGAAAAGAAAAGCAAGTCCAGACAAAATATATGTGTGTCATTGTATGGCAATGATGTTTCTGATGATGCCTCATAACCTCTTGGGCTGGTGGAGTTTTCTAAGACTAAAAACAGTAATTTTCCAACCTACTTTTCTCGAGTAGCTAATGAATGCTGCTGCTGGCAGGCAACTTATCAAGGCACATGCTTCTGCAAACATCAAAGATGTCCTTGGTACATCTGGCAGGATTTTGAACCTTCTCACAGTTTGCCCAAAAGACTTTCTTTGCTGCTTCTCTTCAGACTTCATCTTGTCATCAGTGAGATATCTCTGTACAGTGTTTTTACTAACTCCCACAGAAATACGGTCCACAATGTTTGTCTTATCAGAAGAATCCACTTCAATAGATTCTACCAATCCAGAATGATTCTGTATATCACTAGTATAACATTACAGACATTTTAAAGCAGAGGTCCTCACCATATGACTGATTGCTTTTCAGACTAGTAAATGAATAACAATTCCCACCCTAAGATAATTCTACATGTTAACCAATATTTCACAATGCAGATTTAGCTATAAATATACATATGTCAAACATGCTATACTTCACTTAAAAGTTTAAAATAATAATAATAAATTAAGAAATAAATCTATTTGTATCACAAATAATTTCTACTTCCAATAGTGCAGACCAAGATCCTACAGAAACAGAGAAATTAAACCAGGTTTTGCTTGGGAAATTTTTCCCAAAGGTTTCTCATTTTCAAATTGGAAATCAATTTGAATCACTAATGGTATCATTCAAATCAGATGGCACTATGTAGTTAGAAGGTAATTTACTTTTCTGCTGAAGAAACTTGCTACTTGTTCTGACTTGTGATTTTCATTTTGTTTATTAATGAAAAAAAGGAATGAGTAATGTTACTGGAAACACAATGCAAAGCATTGGTATTATTAAATATGTTTGCAATATACTTTACATTATGTTGATTACACTGTTGTAGCTATAGCCTTTGCAATCAAGCCATCGGTCAATCACTTAAATAATAAACTTGCAAGGCAGACTTTTTGCACATACCTTTGCACTGATTTGTGTTTTTGTCAAGAATTGCCTTTGTTGATACAATTTTCCCATACCTAAACAGAAAACAAAAAACAGAAATACATGTTACTGTATTTATATATATAATACAGATCATATATCCAACATACAAAACATTTCAAGAGCAGTAGATCTCCTTGGATGAACGCATGCCTGATACTCCTGGAGATGATCCTTATGCCACTGCAAGTTCAACAAGTATCTCTACAGTTCATTTGGAAGTACTTATCCTCTGCCACAGCCTGTGTACCTCTGGCCACTGCACTGTACCGCTAATGTAAATGTCTGATACAGAGTACATTGTAGGGCATCAGCACTGCTGACAGTTATTCTTTGGTTACTTTAGTTAGGCTTGCTTAAAAATATATATATATATATTTTTTTCATTTTTAGCTGCCAAGCAAAATTTGTTGTAATACGGATGGACTGGATCCAACAACAATGCAGGAGGTATCATCATTTATTTACACGCATGCGTGTGTATATACACTCTAAACTTCTGTTTTAGATAAACAGAAACTTTTGAGATTTATATCCACCTCCCAGGTCTGAGATTAATGCTAAAATTTATTTGAATATATCAGACCTCCCAGAGACAGCACAGCACTGCACCAGTACTTGAATTTGAGTAGCTACAACTGGTTACATTAAGCAGTTAAACAATAAAACAGCTATTTGTCTTCACCTTACAGAGATTTAAACTAAAAATGCCAATTTAATGGTCATCATCATTAATCCCAAGTGAGCGATCATAGAAGAAGGCCATTTATAGATGAATGCAACTCTTCAAGAGAGTCAGGAAATTAATTTTATTCCTCTAGTCACTGTCTTCTCTTGGTCCCTGCTTCACTGATGAGACCTTTCTCCAAAATGTGCCATGAGATATTTTTATTATGTGTTGGTTTTTTTTTGTTGTTTTTTGTTTTTTGTTTTTGTTTTTGTTTTTTTTTAACAGATAGAGCTACTCTGATAGATCAGATTTTGGTCTTGGAAAACTCCATGGTATACAACTTTCACTATTAATGAAGAAGATATTACTATAAAAGACAATAATAAAATTGCATCTTCTAATGGCAAAAACAAAACACTAAATACATTCTTTTACGTGGGTGAAATCGACAGAACATCAACTGTGAACCACCAAAGTGCATTAGACCAATTTTTATTTGATTAATGTTTATTAACAGCAATATAAATTTGGCATTAGTAGTTTCTACCTAAATTCCAGAAACCAAGATATGGAAACCCTGCCACAATTCTCTTCTCTGGCTCAGGACCCATGTCTACTACTGTACAGCAGTGAAAAGATCAAAGATCTGGTAGAGCACTTTACTATGGTCTCTGACCTACAATTCTGTAAATATATGCAGAAAATTGGAATAAAAATAAAAGTAAAGATATTTTTAAAAGGAAGAAATTGAAGGGGGAAAAAAAGAGAGAGAAAAAAAAAAAAGAAAAAAAAAGAAAAAGGCAGATAAAAAGAAAATTTAAAAACAAACATGAAAAAGAAAGTAGAAGTAACCAAAGTGGCAACAGAACCAGCACTTATGGAGAAAATGGGACCTTCGAGTTTCGAACAGGAATCCAATGAAAACTTAAATATCATGAAGGGGAGTGGCACCAACACAAAAGAATGGGGAAAGCCTACATAAATGACTCCTAAATACACTGGTACCAGTAAAGATTTGAGGCAGCTTTGCATCCAAAAGACAAAGTTCTCAGCTGAAGTCTCCACATTAGAGGAAACTTGTTAGTACTCAGCTTTAGATAAAGACTGCCATCTCTCTTTTTCTTGTTTTGCTGGCTGACCAAAGTGAGACTTTCTATTTTCGCTGTTCTTCCTTTCTCTAAGAGCCAGAAAAAGCATTTATCTCCATTTGACTTTCATTTTACGTAGAAAAACACTTTGCGTTGCTTTTCTTCAACTGACTCAAGCACTCTGAAGGACGGCAAACTGACCCAAAAACATTAACAGTTTGTGCAGCCATCTTTCAGGAGACTTTTATTATTATTATTATTATTATTATTATTATTGTTGTTGTTGTTATTATTATTATTACTATTACTATTATTATTATTATTACTGTTAAGAATGGGAAAAAAAAGCTTTCTCCCCACTTTTTTTTTTTTTTTTTTTTTCCTAGCTCTGTAGACAGGCAGGATTTTGTACTCTGAAAGCAGATGCAATCGAATGCACACCTACCACGATGGGTAAACGGACATGTAGTTGTGGGTCTATTATGCTATAGCTGGCTCCACTCCAAGAGCTTACATAACAGGTTTAATGTTAACTGTGAGATCACATGCTTTTCTAACCTCAGGTGTTTTCAGAATTGAGGCCTTTATACTCACTAATGTTCCACTTAGTTTTATAATTCTTCACAGTAATACCTGGAGTTGACTTTGGCCTCAAAGATATTAGGGCACACATCTTAAGCAAGCACGGTCAGATTCTCTGCCAGTATGATTTATGGTTGCTCAGTGGGCCAGTTTACCCAACAGGAAACTTGGCCTGTGCAGTGCATCTTCATTTATTTGATTTATTTATATTTAAAATTGACTACATGAAAAACATGCAAAAACATGCCTATCTTGTATGGCAAAGGACTTCTGACAGATATATGGAAAAAGAATCCAACAAAAATCAGTGGCTAACCCACAACAACCTCAAATAAAACACAACCCCTACCTAAACTTCCGCCAACAAAAACTAACACCCAGCCTCCATTTCAGTTCAGCCACTCCTAATGAATTGACATGTTGTTTCATCCAAGTCACAAAAAAGCTCAAAGTTAACATTTCTTGCCAGCAAAGACAGACATTTGTGGTTGCCCTGCGTTTATTACAGATTTCTCAAAGTTATTTACTGCATACTATGATCCTGCAAGCCCTTAGGTTACACTAGAGATTTCACTCATAGGAGCAATCCTGTTCAGTCCAGAAGATTCCTCCAACACGTAGTTACACGCACACCACCTATGTGTTTGCAAACATAGCCATCTGAGTACTGAGAGGTGCCACAACAACAAATACCACTACAGGCAATTAGCCATATGCAGCCAGTTTAATCAACACTATAAACTCTGAGATCTTCCACAATAAAGTCATTGGAATTAATTTAGACACTATTCTCCTAAATATTTCAAGTAATTATTTCACAGTAATCAGAACATCAGTCCTGATGAAGAACGTTAGCTTGTGTGCTGCATGAAAACAGGAATATATTTTTGCTCCAATAAATGTAGCTATGTTTCTTTCTCGCACATATAGAAAGCGGTACCAAGTTATGCCTCATCTCCAAAGGTGGTGGTTTTCATTAATCTGAGTTTTAATTGTGATTTCCTCCAAGTGAAAGTACCAAAAATATATTCCTCAGTAACACTACCCACAGAAATAAGAATAAAGTGCATCACAGGAGTTAGTACCTTGCTTTCTTATATTTAAGTACAAATTACTATACAATCCAACAGCCTGCACCTCTGCTTCAAGTGTGATTCCATCAACCTAAACAATACTAGGTATAGTTCACCCTCCATGAGAAAACATGATCACTGTTTAATTTCCTCCGAAGTTACAGTGTACAGAGGTATTCTTTTCAAGATTTTGAAAGAAAAATTCTAGTCAGAAAATGATAACTGTGGAGTTTCATTCATCACAATCCCTTACTACCAACCTTTTGAAATAATGACTGAATCATTAAGGATAATCCACTGCAACACAGTATCCAAGAGAATAAATGATATGAATATGAGAAAACTACCTTGAGAAATGTCTACTGAATGTCTGAAACAGAATTTTTCTCCAAAAGATTTCCAGACAGACAATGCATTGGTTTTCATTACATTCCTCCCTAAGTGTTATTTAAACGTGGTTTCATTTAGTTTCTTTTTTTTTTTTTTTTCCCTTTTTTTAATAAAATCCTCTTAATCTCCTGAATCCTGTGATTCTTTCAACAATTTTTCATTTAACAATTTTCATTTAAGACTAGGTGGTTAAATGTATGAGAGAAATCTTGCCTATAAGGAGCAACTGCATAGACCAGAATTCATCTCATTAAAGAAGGGCCTGTGCAGTGAAATGAGGACTAGTTGTCTTCATTGTTCCTCATAATATATGAGGACTGGCAAATAAATTACAAGATGAATAGCTTAAAAAATTTAGGGGGAGATACTTCACCAGAAAGTTAAAGATACGTGTGGAACTCATTGACCACAGAACATGCCATTGCCTCATAGAGAGTGTAGCTCTACAGAAAGCTATTAGGCAACCTCTGGGCTGGTAGGTCTGTCAAAAAACAAACAAATAAACCAAAACACAAAGGTACATTTGTGATCCTGAAAGTCACATACTCCTAGAAGATGGGAGAGGTATAGGGAAAGTACCACTGTATTACATATAGTCTTTTAAGAACCCCAACTCATTGCACCCCACATTTTCTACCTACTCAGCAAACTGGGAAGATGCAGACAATGCAGAATGAACTCCTTAATGTACATCAGAGCTGCAGTACAAATAGACCATTTCAAGAGCTTTCAGGCAAGCCGTCAATCAGCACTTATACTGCAGACAAGGATGACCACTTGTTCCTGGGTTGTTATTTGATAACTGCTGCTAAAATGAAGATTGTTTCTGGAGGAAGCACTTGAGTTGTAAGTGATACCTCCTGCAAGACACGAGAAACACTCCCTTCACCCACACAGATCTGAAACTGATGGAAATTTCCCATCTCACAGCACACAAGAGAGTAAGGCCATTTCTGCTTCTGCCTCCAGGAATGTAGGGGTGCAGAAAAAGGCAAGTGTGTGATTAAAATTAAGAGAAAAATGAGATTCATCTGGGAGTAGGCTCAGGGTGGAGGAGCCAAGCACCATTCACCCTCCTCCTGTGAAGGAGACAAACCAAAGCAGAAAGCTTGCTTGCGGACTGGTACCACAAAAAGCCATCAGGTAGAAGACGGGATGTCGTGGGAGGACAAACTGGCCAGGCCACTCAGGGTTTTCACCTTTTTCATGTTGTTAAAGAAAACAAAAGCATCAGGGAGAAGTCCTTTTATTCTCTCCTTCAAGCTAGTTTTCAAGCTGGCCATGGCTGATCTTGAGACACAAAATGGCCATCAGACCAGACACGCCAAGTTCCTCACCCAGCTTGGTACCACAGGTATGCTGCCCTTCTCCATCTAATCAGGACAGTATGTCACAGACACCTTCTAAACTCTGCTTTTGCCCCTTTCCAGTCGTTGCCTGTGTGTTTTAAATAAATGTGAAACTTGGGATTTCAACCTGAGCAACCTCTTCAAGGAGTTTTTCCTTAGTTAAACCAACGGAGCTTGCCTGCATTTCTGTGCTTTTAGGTAATAATGTATGCCTTTATCTCAGGAGCTTTTGTCCTGGGATGGATTTGACCAGAAGTAATTGGATTTAGATAAGAAACTCCAAGGCTCTTTCATTCTTTTGAATTAATACATAAATAGTGTAACAGTTTTTTTTGCTTAAAAACAGACTCTATTAGGAAAAATTACAGATTTCTGGGGGGAAGGGGGGGGGGAAGGGGGGAGGAAGCCAACATTATGAAAGTCTAAAATACAGAAGGAATTGCTACTGGGTTTCTTGCAAAGATGTTGTTCCTATAATCCCCTTTCTCATATACCTAAGACATCCAAATGCACACAGAAGGGAAGTTCACTGAGAAAAATTCTGTCCATTAACAGAGATCGGGCTTGTCTGTTATAGCTTTTTCCACATATTAATTTAAAGAGAAAAAGAAATTGGAGGGGGGAGGGGGGCAGAGAGCTTAAGACAGAAGTCTCTTTTTATTCATACATATCTGAAATAACTACATTCATCCAATTCAAACCACTTTCTCTTGTCACTGACCAGCTCATTGCTTGGAGGATGGTGGTTGCAGGGAGCCTGCAACTTTTGCCCAAGAAAGTTAAGAGTTTAACCTCTGTCTTCTCCACTTACTTCAGTCTGGCTTTCAAGTTTACAAAAATCATTCCTTTGCAGACTGTAATATAAGTTACCACAGGAATTTAAAATAACAACTTGTCCAAGAGTTTCAATGAAAAAGGGGTGTCTTCCTTAAGTCATTTGGCCGTACATCTGTAATAGCACTGGACTTAGAGAAGATCTCTTAGGGACCTTACTGCTGAATTTTGTTAGGCTCAGAATTGTTTAGCAATTATAAAACACAGGTCATATATTTCTGATCTTAACAACAGAGTTGCATAGGCAGTTTTAAGCAGAAAGTAAAGAATACTGTAGCATAAACTTTCTGGAGCATGCAAGCTGATTAAAAACCTAAAGAATGCAAACATATTCAAGAATATCTTCATGTTGAGAGATTTAGTGCTAAGAAAGAATATAATGTTTTGATTCAGAAATGGATTTATTGGTCACCATCACACCATGTCCACCAAAAATGCATTTTTCAGAAGGAAAAAAAACAAAAACAAAAACAAAAAAATGTCTATGAAGAACTTTAGACAAGGTCTAAGATCTTACCATTCTCAATGAATAAGAGAATTCTCTGAGTTGGAAGAGATGTATAAAAGTCAGCTAGTCTAACTCTTGTGAAATGAACAGGGACACCTACATCTAGATCAACATGCTCAGAGCTTACTCCAGCCTGACCTCGAATGTTTCCGGGGATGGAAACCACATCCACTACATCACTGAGCAACCTATTCCAGTGCCTCAACACCATTACTGTAAAAAATTTATTCCTTACATCCAGTCTAAATCTCCCTTCTTGTAGCTTTAAACCATCTCCCCTTGCCCTGTCAAAGCAGACTGAGCTAAAGAGCCTGTTCCCTTCTTTCTTACAGCCCCCCTTAGATATGGAAAGGCCGCTCTCAGGTCTCCCCAGAACTGTTTCTTTTCCAGGCTGAACAACCTGTTCTGTCACAGGAGCATTCCATTCCTTCGATCATTTGTGTGGCCATGCTCCAGGTGAACTCCAACAGGTCCACATCTCTGTAGTACTGAGGACTCCACATCTGGACACAGTACTCCAGGTGAGACCTCACCAGCACAGAGCAGAGGGGCAGGATCACCTCCTTTCCCCTGTTGGTCACATTTCTTTTGATGCAGTCCAGGATACGGTTGGCTTTCTGGGCTGCAAGGGGACATTGCTGGCTCAGGTCAGCTTGCCATTCACCAGTACCCTCAGATCCTTTTCAGCAGGGCTCTGCTCAAACCTTTTGTCTCGCAACTTGTATTGGTTGTGGGGGTTGCAACAACCCAGGTGCAAGACCTTGGACTTGGATTTGTTGAATCTGCTGGGCAGAACTGCTCTGTGATAGAAGGAAAGAACCTAGTAGGCTGTTTCAGACTATGGTTGCATTTAATTTACATTAAATTGTCAGATTGCATTCAGAAATAATGCTTTTTAGGAGAAGGTGCAAGCACCACTTACTTAGTTCAAATCACACAGCAGTAATACCACCATGGAGCAGCTGTGATCCTTTGATGCTCTTTTTTTCAAAGAATATGGAAAACTTGGTAGTTAAGTTTACTTCTTGTAATATTTCATCAACTTAGAGCGCATAACATTGCAAATAAACCTCTCAAAATGTGTGTAGAAAT
This sequence comes from Coturnix japonica, assembly GCF_054131305.1. NCBI lineage: Eukaryota > Metazoa > Chordata > Aves > Galliformes > Phasianidae > Coturnix > Coturnix japonica. The sequence goes on from NC_140664.1 coordinate 103,362,730, forward strand.
AGCAAAAGCCAAAATGTCTCTCTGCTTTTAAAATGCTGGCTTTTTTTTTTTTTTTTTTCCCAGTGCCTCTTAAAATTTGTGCTGTTAAAGCACAGAAAGGCATCTTCACTAAAATGATGAAGACGTCTTACATTCAAGTTAGAAAAATATTTACAAGACAATACAGATATTTACCAACAAGCAGAGTCATTATTTCCTAGTCAAACTAATCTTCCTTCACACTGCCTAACATTATATGCACATTCACCTTTCAAAAAACAGTATCATATGAAACTGTACAGTCTCTGGAGAATTACTGTAATTGTTTTCTGTACTGGAGAAATTAAGCCAACCTCAATAGAAGTTAAAGTAAATGAAATTTCAACCAACACTAAATTTCTGGATATATAAAGAACTTGAACTTCCAGATCTATAAGAAGTACATCACTTAGATAGTTCAAACAAAGTGTTTCCCGTAGCTGTTTTCCTTTCCTTGTCAAAATATAATTACTATTATTTTCCTTGCATGTAAATGAAATTAAGTGTCTTGATCCAACACTGGCAGAAATCAAAGTCAGCTTTTTCATTGCCTTCAGTAGGTACAAGCTCAAATCCTATTTGCAGTGCTTATAATAAGGCTACAGATTTGTCACACTCTCGATACCCAGGACAGAATAAAATTCCACTTACTGAAGTGGCATTCTCAATCAAAGCCTGGCATTTTACAGCATTTTGTTTGTGGTGGCTTTTTTTTTTTTTTCCCCGGGTTCATTTCACACAAGACATTTGGCCCTTAGTTGCAGTTTTAATGCTAAACACTGTTTGTTCTGAGTTACTGCTATATATTGCATTCATATTACATCTATATTTTGAATACTGAAGCTATTTAAGATGATTTTAAAATGATTACATTATTGTATATTGTACTTAAATTATAACTCTGACATGTGTATTTTTGCTTTGATAGAAAGCTGTGCTTCTCCCTCACAGTTCTGCCATGACAAATAACCAGTGTTAATAATTAATTAGCAAAATATTTTACAGTTGCTAAATTAAGTATTGAAAACAAAATTCATGCACAAATTAATAACTGTGATTTCATGCAGAACACTTCAGTCCTTCTTCTAGGCCCATCATTAAATCTTCAACTACCAATTATTCCGTATTTGCAAGAATTCAGATGTCTTTAAAAATAAAATACAACTGTTGTTTGCAGACATTCATGAAGAAAATTTAGCAGCACTGTTAAGATGCATTATTCGGAAGACAGCTTGGGGATCTGAAACCCACTGCAGGACAAGATGAGCTTTACCGTAGCCTGTCACAAATGGTAATGCCAGGCATATCCTAATTTTTCACATGGTGGAAAATGCTGTATTTACTACTATTAAGACATCACTCATTTGTGCTGGAAGAAAAAAAATAAGAAGATTTTCAATCCTGAAGAATCTCCTTTATCCAATAATTTAATTATCTCGAATATTGTAAAGCTAAGCCACTCACCCCCAATATATAATTCATATGTGTAGAATTTATTTACTTTGTATTTTCTTGCCTGCTGGGATGTCTTGGATCCGATTTCTCATTCACACTGTTGCTCACTTATGGAGGATTCATTGTTAAATTACAGTTGGTATGAACCAGCATGCCAGCATACCATGATATTAATCTCTAAAGTATTCAATCATTTAACAATACTCTCATTATTCAAGAGAACTCTCAGTTCTATGTTTGTGCAGATTTGCTGACATTTCACTAAAACAATTTGCTCTTACAAGAATTATATGACTGCAATATACTGTAAATATATAGAGAGACATAAAACACTCAATCAGATGGTACCTCTCCAGCAATAGCCAAGAAAAGAAAAGGAATTAAGAAGGAATTAAAAAGTGAAGCAAGAACTCCAGCTATCACCAGGGACCAGGAGCTCACACTGATAACTTAAAGCTAAAGCATTTTATAGAGTTCACACAGAGGCCATTTGAATCAAAAGTGTGAGTGAGACTTCAAGTTCACAGAGCTCCCATTTCACTATTTACAAATGATAAAATTCCAGGTACTTGGGATGTCTTTAGAAACAATGTGGTTCTGATAAGAATCATTTCTTAGGAATTTTTTGCAGAATACAGGCTTTAGGAGCTACATCAAAGAACTACTTCTTTTTCTCCAATATTTCTTATTTTAAACTTTTTGTTTTCAGAGCCGGAATGTAACAGTTAAGTCTGTTTTCCAAAGAGTGAACTGTGACCCAAGTAGGCATTTCCTCTGCCTGAAATTTTCAAGGAGAAACAACAGGAGCACAATTTGGGAATTTTTAAGTACAGAAGAGTACAGAAGTGTACATTATTTGTCCAGAAGTCGGACATGATACTTCTGGTTTTGAATTACTTAGGATTTTATTTAACTTCACAAAGTATATTTTTAAAAGCAAAGATCCTTGGTTCATTTATTTAGGCAACTCTCTAATGTAAAAGCAGGGTGTGAAAATGGATTTCATAAGCTATTTGTCCACGATAATAAGAAATATCCATTCACATCTACAACATCGGGTGCGTATGGAGCCTAGCTGAACTTAAATTGGACAATTCACGTTTATCAAAGTTAAAGCATACTTCTAGACTCACAAATTAATGAGATCTTTTTGACTTGGAAATCCCCCCCTTCCAGTCCTGATACAGTAAACTTTACACAGGACTTGTAAGTGCATGTTCAGTTAGTGAGTACTTTGCTCTCCTCCATGCAATCCCTATAACAATGATGACAATAACTCTAAGAAAACAAATCTGTTCTTGCTGGTAATTTACCAGAACTGCCAGGCAAAAGTCCTAAAGCAGGTATACTTCTTCATTCAAAGTTACATTTCAAGATAAAATCAAGGGGCACAGGAATAGAAAATCGCAGAATTATAGAGGTTGGAAGGGACCTCTAGAGAGTCCATGCCCACAGTTATAGCAGGTGCCTGACAGCAGGTCATAGAAGAAGGTGTCTAGATGGGTCTGGAATATCTCCAAAGGAGATTCCACAATCTCCTTGGGCAGCCTGTCCCAGTGCACTATCACTCTCACAGTAATTAGGACATCTGTAGCTCACTGCCCAATTAGCACTTTGGAGAGCCAATGAGCTTAAAATGAACAAAATGTTACAGTCAACCTAGAACTGCTCACTGGGCCTTGTAGAAGCACGTAATCACCAAGGTTGGAAAAGACACTCAAGATCATCCAGTCCAAGTATCCACCTATCACCAATAGTTCTTACTCAACCATGTCACTCAACACAACGTGCCAGTTTCTTTCACTGGACACCTTGACCACAGGTCTCCTACGGAAGAAAATGCAACAGTGGCAATTGTTGTGCTCTTCTGTGTTTCAGCTTATACTTACAAACAGTCAATATGGATAGGAAGAGGTTAATTGAGCCATGGTGTTCACCCAATATGCTGTACAATCTTTACTCTTTAAAAAGGCATTTGATTGGTCCAGCCAGGATAGAGAACTACGATGAAGATGTGCTCTATCTGCCACCATTCCCTTCTGAAACAGAAACGGACAAATCTAGATGAGGGAGCAAGAATTTAAATACTTTATGATTCTGCTAGGAAATTTTTCCCCAGGAACAGCAAGATTTTGAAAAACAGAGTAAGCATATTTTGAATTTTGACCAGGAACAGTGGATTTGAAAGCAAATTAGTTTCAGTCATGTTTAGAAGCTTTTAGATGCATTCAAATAAACCAATTAAATAAAATATGATCCTGCATCCATATAAAGACACACATGAAGAGCCAAGACCTCATTCTGAGCACTGAGCATACTCGGGGAGAATGAGAACTGTGATTCACTGAGTCAAACCTACGATTCTTTCTGTAACTGGCCAAGGACTACAGTACTGACAGTTCTGGTTGCTCAGCAGTACACCAAGAAATTATGAAATTAGCTTTAGGTATCAAATAATAACTAAGAAATAAATATATCTGAGATATCCTTTTCTTTTGCTTACATATCACAAGCCATTGTGATTCAGGTTGTATTTTCAAGCCTCTCTTTACAGAAAGAAACCTACTTTTTTTTGTTTTGTTTTGTTTTGTTTTGTTTTGTTTTTAATTGAAAGCCGAAATTCCCATCTTATCACATGCCTCAGGATCTAAGGGTTTAAGAAACAAATATTGTACACCTCGCAATAAACTTCTGAGTGTCGGCAACACCAAGGGCAACATCTTCATCAAATATTAGTGAATATCCTCATCTAGGGAAAGAACACTGCTTGGCAGTCGCATGTTCTAGGTCCCTGAAAATATCTCAAACACTGTGGGGGAAGAAGGGAGGAAGGATAACAAAGAAAAAATCCACCCTGCATTTTATTCACAGCTTTATAAAATGAGCTACTGGATTTATGAAAACCCCAGTGCTGGTACCATTCACTTTACTATTGCTATCATACAGGTCAATAACAAGCATGTCCTATATGGATAAATATTTCAGCAACCAAAATATAATCTGCCAAATGTGCTGGGTTTAAAAATGAATGTCGCAAAATTTACAATGATCATCTGTAGTGTCAAGCAGATTACTTTTAGTACAGGCCATCAGAAGCAATGAAAGTAGAAAAACAATGTAAGAGAGACATCCAGTCAATTGTCATGGAGTCAAAGACACACTCTGTGAGAAACAGACATATAGTCTGCAAATGTTTATAAGTATGAGTAAGTTAACTCATATTCCGAACAGTCTTCAACACACACAAGCACACAAGGGCCAAGTAAGTCTAAACCAAACATCTGTAATTTAAGTCCATGTATTTCCTCATCTCTTAAACATCTCACTCATCTACAGCATTTGCACCCATTTCTCCCACTTCCTTTCCCCTTCTGCTGATCTCAGAGGAAGTTCCCAAAAGATCAACATTTTGAACAAGAAGACGAAGCAAAATAAAAGGACTACTACAGCTGTTCATTCCCTAGGTGCCCCTGTCCTTCACTTTCTTTGGGTTTGATCCAGAGACCACTGAGATGAAGGAAAAGACCTATGGGTTCCTCTCTTCTGCAATTTCTGATTGCCATTTAAACGTTCCAGTACATGAAGCATTCCATTTTGTAAGACAATTTCCGAAATTCAAACTGTGGTTTCTTTTTGACTCCCACATTCTCAGGACAACAGCTCCTTTGTTTGAGCTTCAGTGTTTACAAGAATGTTATCTCTGGTTTAGTCTTTAATGTTGAGCAGGGTCAGAAAACGATCATCCTCTTCTCTGAGGTTTAAAGATTTATGTCTGCTTACATTTTTTAAGATGCATACACATAAATATACAAACACACAAACAAGTATAAGTGAATTTACTAGAGTTGTTCTCCAAATGATGTTTAACAACAGCTACAATCTTGTTCCCTTATCTCCCCTGCGACATTTTTTTTTTTTTTTTTTTTTTTTTCAAAATCAGTTATGAGTGAAACAGCAGCATCTTAGGAAAAACAAGCCTTTTGAAGCTTATCTGCAAAAGAAGAGCAAGGTTTAAAAAGTAGGAAAATAGCAAAAAACCATTAAAAGTGTGGGAAAAGACTTGCATAGACACTGGGCCACCCAAAACTGAGAAACACTCAGTGCCACAACCAGGCTTTGTGATTTAGAGAGGAAAAAGTCTGTAAAAGTGGAGAATGAAGCATGCAGGGACACTGTGAGTGACTGAAGGACCTGTTCATACTACAGTCACACAGGTCTTGTTAGACGGCACAGACCTCAGCAAGATTGAACTTAGGCTCAGGTCCCACTGTTTGGGTTTCTTGGCTCTAAAACCAAGAAGCACCTGCAGTGTAGATGTTCCTTCAGGAAGTGAAGTGGACAGCGGTGTTCATCTCTCAATCAGTTCTTTATATTTTTGTTCCATGTAAAAGCATGGAACCAAACCTCTCCTGCGTCTCTCACCCCGGTGCTTCTCCAGATGGCCATTCTCTTTCCTACCCCTAAGATCAGCACATTTCAGATCTGAACAACTTGGACAGCAAAAATAAAAAACAAAAAAGAAAAAAAAAAAAAAGAAAGAAAACAAACCCTTATACAGAAAAGCCTTTCAAGTTTTCACTCACTTCTGAAGTCTTTTTATTTTTTAATCCCTGCTCTGCCAATTTTGTCTTTCCTTCCTCCCCTCCCCTTCAGTGGAAATTTTCTACTCTTTACAAGCCTGGCTCTCTGCAGAAAATTGATTTCCCCTAGGATACAGCCATCCTACTGTTCTATGCATGGTCATTAATGACTGTCCTGTTCACCACAGAGACAGACACGGTGGCACTCCTCCCCAGCTCCTCAGCACAGAAAATGCACAGTGGGAAAATCAGAGCAACCTCTGAGCTTAACCATTCCAAGAGTACCTCATCTCCAGAAAATGCCATACGTAACTTCCAAATAAGCTGCTGGGAGGACAAAATAACTCTTGCTTCTTTCTGTAACTCTGTGTTTACACTGCAGAAGATTTAAATTCTAAAATCTTCCCCAAAAATACAACCATCATGCAGTTTACTCTCCTCCCCGAGCCACACAACAATGAATTCCAAATCAAGGCACATCAGCACTGCAGTGAAAAGTGAGGCTGTAGCTCACATTGGTTTTACTTCGGCACCATCATGAAAGAGTGTTCAAGGGAACAAGGCATTTCCGCACAGCCTTCAAAAACTGCCTGAAAATGTAAGAAACAATCTGAGTGCTGCGCCTTTTGCATTTCTAGCTGCTTTGCAAGCCATGAACTTGCTGGCTTTACCATCTCCAGGAGATCTGCAGTCTCACATTAGACTGTAGTGAAATCCCATCCTTGGAGTGACAGATGATTCTCCCCTTGACTTTTGATTAACTGTTGTGCCAATGGGTGAAATAAAACAATTTTACTCACAGAACAGCTTACGCCTTCACTATAAACATGCTGTAGCTAAACTGCAAATTGACTCATTACCTCATCCTTAACCCATGAGGTCCTTCTAAGAACAACTCATCTCTGCAGGTACACAAAGGAGCACCATAGGCACATAGGAAGATAGGGGTACTTCACATCTTATTCTCATCCATTTCCAACCAAGGATTTTTTAAGTGGTAATACCAATCTTCCTGACCAAGTTGTGTTACTAGTTTCAGAAAAAAAGGAAAAAAAAGGGGAAAAAAGGAAAAAGACAAACAAGCCTCAAGGATGGCTATCGGGTGCTTTTTTAATTATTTCGTTTTTGGGTAATTCAGCTTCTTTTCAGTTACTTTACTTCAAATAAATAACCGTGATGTCTTGAAATCAAAAACTAAGTTCAAGAAACAGCAACAAACATTTTGAACAGCAGCAGCAAGAACCCTCTCAGAGGTGAAAACAGCTAAAGGCGATCCCTAAAAATGCAGGAGTAGGTCTTAGCTACCAAACTTCAGTTTGGACTGAAATAAGTCAACGCAAGTAAAGCCTGGTGTGGCACTTCAGTGATACTGGGAGGGAGTCAAACTGCACAAGCCAAGAAATCCACATTTAAAGCTTACATTGTCCAGCTATGCTCTGTAGATTGTGCCAGGGTTTCTTTATATAATCCTCACTCATGCTGGCTGGTGCTGGCCATGGAAATCCTCCCTGTCCTAGCAGGATGATTCCTTGCTACAGGTTTCACAGAATCACGTGCTCTGTGGAAATTTCCAAACACCTCGGCATAACATGGGTGAGTCCAGGATAAGGTTTCAAGCCTGAACTCTGTAATTTCCTGTCTTTTGCTAGTCTCTGCAGCTCTTTAATGTTATATTAATATCAATTTTGTCTCTGTGATTGAATTACCCACCACTCTCGATGCCAGCGTTAGTGGATCTCTGTAACAGGAGAGCAGGCTACGCTGTATATGCTATTATTGAGACCCATGCAGCAGACGAGCTGGAGACCTCCCGATAGCAGGACAGGCAGGCTGCCTTGTTAGGATCGATGGGCACTTGGATGCTGGCACACAGCCTGACCCCAGGTTCACCTCAACATCTCACAAGAGAGCTTGCTGCAGCAGAAGCCCAGCCAAAAAAGCAGTGGCCAGTGCTGGGAATCTGCTGACAGCACCAGGACCCTGCTAACAGGCTCAGCATCCCAAGCCCCACATGGTGCTTCTGGGACATGGCATGCAGATGCAATAGAGACGTATTGGCTTGGCGACATTTTGACTCCAGGTGCAGTGAATCCTCCACTGAGAGCAGCACTGGTGACAGCTACTAACGAGTGGTGCGGTCCTTAAGAAATCCCCTTCAGAAGTCTTTAGAGAGAGATTAAAATGCCACATGTGCATTCACTGTAATGATCCTAAGGCAGGAGATTTAATGTGACTGTTTTCTTCAGCAGACTTGCATCCCCAACCAACAGCTAATGATGAGCTTGACTACCATACAGAAATATCTGTCTTTAGAGGGGGATCACACTGGGGAAAGAAAATGGGGCAGAGGGGAAGAGGTATAAGAGAAAAAAGAAACAGGGAGGATGAGGAATTCAATCCCATTGCACATGGCCCCCAGCACACCACAACAACTGCATGTCAGGGACAAAAGACCTGTTCTCACAATTAAGATAAATCTTTGCTTCTTTACGTCAAAGTGCATTAAAAACCACTAACCAATGCAGAACCTAACAACAGCAAATCCTTATTTCAGCAAAGCCAGGTTTTTCTTATCACCCACTGAAAACAGAAAAGAAACAACTGCAGGTCTTAAGCGTGCTGACAGAATTTTACAGCTGTATCATTATTAGCAGCCTTCAGGTACCTGAGGGGGGCCTACAGGAAAGCTGGGGAAGGACTTTTCAGAAGTGCATGTAGCAACAGAACAAGTGGAAATGGTTATAAACTGGAAGAGGGCATATTCAGACTAGATATTAGGAAGATAATGCAAGGGTGGTAAGACACTGGAACAGGTAGCCCAATGAGGTTCTGAATGCCCCCTTCCTGGAAGCATTCACGGTAGGCCGGATGGGGCTTGGAGCAATCTGGTCTAGAGGGAGGTGTCCCTGCCCACAGCAGGGGGGTTAGAACTAGATTATCTTAAAGATCCTTTCCAACCCAAACCATTCTATCGTTATAGTCTGTCTCTCACATCTGTAAGACCTGTGGTCACATCTTTAGTTCTGTTATGCCAGGTAACAAGCAAAATAGTTCTAGGAGTGTGTTGCCAATCTATCATTTAAATCTTCTTAATGACTTGGTCATACACCATTTTGGTCCATAGTAGCCACCAACTTTCTTTCCTGTTTAGAAGCAATTGCTACAAGTTCATTTTACTGAGAGAGTCAGAAGACTGTCCCACATGAATCCTTCAGCTCTTTGAACTATATAATTGCCTATGTGTGATTACATACGCAAAAGGAATTCATTATTGAGTTCATACAACACTTAATAAACTGTACATTAAATATTTGCACTAAATAATTGTAGAATAAATAAAAAATACCCTTCATATCAATATTCTATTTAATTGACAATCCTAAATTTGGCATTGATTTAAGAGGAGGAGACTAGAAGCACTAAGGATGAGCAGAGAAATTAAGTTCTACAAAATTAAACTAGACATGGCTTAGGGCCAAATTCCTTGTTTTTCAAATGAAGCTCAAAGGGCACTGTGGTTCCCTCACCAGATGGGTTTTTGTTATGGGAAGCTAAGGATAGACAGATATCTATTTGGTTCATGAACAAAGGTAATCAAAACCACAGAGACAGAGAGGAGAGCTTCTGGTTCTGACACAGCTTAGGTACCAGGACACTGTGATCTCTGCTGAACGTGTAGTGCACCTCGATGAACAACACTGATCAGTCTTTAAGTGTTACTTGTTCTGCTGAAGAACGCAGCTGTTCCAGCTTTGCTTCATCCACTTAAGCACACGTACAGATACTGCTACATAAACTATGCATAACAACAGATCTCTACAAACACGAAAAGAAAATTATTTCTAACCTCAAATGATTGTCTTTAAAAAGACTGAAAGGAACATTGATGTTATATGTATATCTTCATGAAATTATCCAAAGTTTGGAGAAAACTATCTTGTAATCATAAGCTTAAACAGGTCCATCTATTTCTATCAGTAAGGAGAAAAGTCTGAAAAGTTACTTGATTAAAGCACGTATGTGCATTTGGTAGGAGGAGAGGCAGAGAAAGAACTGGAGAAGACTGATCTGATTACACCAAGAATGAAGAGGTAGAAAGGTGCACCAGAAAGCTGATTTAGGAATCAGTCAAATTTTGAACAGGGAGCATGGTTAACCACAGCAGTAAACTGTTAGCATCAGCAGTAGGTTTGCTATTGGTTTCATATCCTCAGATTCAGAGTGCTTTTCTGAAAGATATTCTTAACAAAAATAGACTGCTGCAATCAGTCTAGGAGCAAATAAGAGAAATTCAAGGACCTGAATCCAAGAGACAATAATGCTAGAACTAATGCTAGATCATCTCATGGTCTCTTCTGAATGCTAAATTCAATGAACCAGTGAATTACAAGGGTTGTCCCAAAAATAACGCCTCCTGCTTCATTATGTTGGCCCACGACATCAGAGGCAGATATTGGTGGCATGGTAGCAGAGGATGAACCTTCCCAACAATATTTGTTTTGTTGCCATGTGACAGAAGGCAGCAGAGGGGCAATCTGATGGAATGGTGTCTGACATGGAAGTGCATTTAAAGCAAAGGTGTGCCACTGAATTCCTCTACACTGAAAATAAATAAATAAATAAATAAATAAATAAATAAATAAATAAATAAATGAAATGGCACTCACTGACATTCATTGACACTTCTGAGATGTATGAAGATCAAACAGTAAATGTGAGCACAGTGAGGCGGTGGGCAGTGTGTTTCAGCAGTGGCAACAGCGACAGTGGTTGAACCACCTTTGCTGGTGCTGACTGTAACAAGTGCAACATGCAGTCTTGCTCATCACTGGCAAAAATGCACAGCTAATGGTAATGACTATACTGAAAAACGGTGCTCTGTAGCTGAGAATTTGCTCTATCTAACAGTGTTTATTGTGCTCTTCATATCTGCTGTAGCTTCCATGGAAATAAATAGGAGGCATTACTTTCAGAGTGACCTATGTATTTTATCCCTTTTAATTACTAGATGACTACTATAAAGAAGCTAAAAAGTTAACGCTCATCACGAATCAATGAATTACAGAAAATAACTGAGGTTTCATAATTGGATTATAATCCCAGGGGTACACGGAAATGCTGAACAGGAAAGTGGAAGTGAGGAAAGCAAGCCTGTTCTCCTTGTTTTGTATGATCTCCAGGCAGTAGCAGCCATAAATGCTTCACAGACTACCTGTATTACACTGAAACAATAATATAGCTCTGATCTTGCAGTAACAGCTATTTGAATAGACTGCTGGGCTTCCACAAAGCTCTTGCAGGACTGGGTGTCCATTGGCAGAAAACATTTTTCTGAATAGAACCTGAAATGCCACATGGCTACTACCATCTTTATTTTATTTGAGGTTGCCACCTGGCCAGCTAATTTCCAAACAACCCAAGAGAATAAGAATTCAGAGCTCTCTACTTTCCCCACAGCTTATGACGGGGACACAGAAAATTCACGTCCAAATTGTAAACCTTTTCAGTTCAACAACTTCCAAAAGTTAAGCTGAAAACATTCCATCTTTCCCATCTCCATTTTATAACAGGGCAGACAGAAAACCTCTGACGTAGCTGCAAAAAAATTCTAAGAAATTCCTTCTCTACTGAACATCTTTTGAAAAAAAATCCAAAACGTTTTAGTTTTGAATGTAAAACTAAGAGCGGCGCTTGTCACACAAATAATTCTGGGAAGTTACCAAATACTTGGAAAGAAGAACACTGCATGCTACATAGCACAGAGCTCTTGCCGATGCTTGTTTGGAGCGGTATGGGGAAGTCTAGCAGCTGAACACAATGACATTTTTGTTTTAGTGCTGATAATATTCAATAGCTTTGCCATCAAAGCTGGCCTGCCACTTCCCCTTGTATAGAAATTACAGACATGCTCTAAGATTCTTGCCATTAGCTGGAAGCAGTGCTGAGGTTATTCCTGTTTGGGAGAGCTGGAGTGTTATTAAGCATAGCTGATATTGTTTCCTTACAGCAAAGCTTTAGGACAATGTACTTCTTAAACAGATCAGAACACCATCTGCGTCATACCTTCTGGAGAAAGGTTACAGAAACATTTCTGCTACACAAATGTCAGAACACAAACACTGTCTCCATCATCCCCTGAAAGTCAGTGACTCCTAAGTAGGATGAACCCCATCCCACTTTGAGAGCTTCCTGCTTCCTTCTCACGCTCTGTGCATTCAAACAGCAGTCGTGCCTGCCCTCCCACTTGCTGCTATCAGTTCTTAAAAAACAACAGCTCTAAAAGACCCACTGAAATTGACACTGCAGAAATTCAGACATCTAATATGAAAAAATGCAACCAAATAAAAAAGACAGAGAGTAACTTACAAAAAGAACAAAACATAACTAAAAATTTCCTTCATAAAAGACAAAATGACCCAAAGGACAGCAGTGCAGAAACCTCTGTGACATCACCAGAACATCAAACCAGCCTCCTCCCCAGCAAGCAGAAACCAGGCATCCAAGTAGTACACAACGCCTTGGGAGGGGCTGGAAAATGTAGACTCAAGTGTCTAATAGTAATGAAGGTCCTTCAACAGAGCAACACCCACGTTACAAAACCAGACATTTGACTGACAGACGTGTACTGTGCACAGCCTATCTGTCCTAAGGATAGTTTCCAGCTATGAGTGTTTTCAGGTTCCTAAATGCTTACATCAGTCAGAGAAAGAAGGCCAGCCTCGCGGATGGCTCATGCCATGGTTGACTGGCTGTACACAAAATAGGCTGGAGAAATGGCAAGAGGGGGAAGACAAGGAAAGACTAGAAACACATAATTCAGAACAAGTCAGGGGCTGTTCATTAAGTGCATTTGCCCTCTTTCTATCTCAACACCCTCCCTACGCACTAGGCAAAACAAGTGGCTGTTACAATCATGCCCTTCACACAAATACATTGAAGACTCGGTATTTATGTTAAGAGCTCTCCTTTTTGTGCATATGCTGTTGTTGTTTGGGTTTTTTTTTTTCCCCAAGGACTTTAATTAAAATTCATCAGAAGAAATATTTTCAGCAGCAGTGTCTGAGAATGCTGTCTCCTCCCCTATCTTCCATTAAATCAGGTTCATCCAGCTTGAAAGGAGATGAGAAACTCTCCCTGACACTCTGTCACACTCCAGTGAAAAGACGGGCACATTCAAAACAGTGAAGAGTGCAGGTGCTCATTTATTACTTTACGCAGATTATTTTTCTGCCTTTCTTCCTGACAATGAGAACGTTTACATCCCAGATGGAGCTCTCTGTAAGTGCTGTGGGCATGTGCTGACCTAGAGTTTTGTTTTCCCTGATGAAAGAGGATAGGTAAGAAAAGGATTGGTTCCCTGCCTGCTGGGGCAACTTTAATGTTTGTTTTTAAACAATAGAAGACATTTACAGATGATTGTAATAAGGAATGAATATACAAATGATTTTTAAATCATAATAGGTAAAAGAAAACACACCTGTGCACATCCAAGTCTATACATACATACACCCTATGAAGATGTATAATGAGTAAAAACTGCAAAACAACTCAGACAAAATTCAAGCTCACTTAAATACACCCTTCTGGAGCAAAAGAGGAACTCCAAAATGTTGTTTTACAGCATTAATAAGGTCCATTACTATGAAATCAGCTTAAATGCAATAAGCAAAAAATCATACCCATGGCACTGTGTTCTTTTTCTGCTTTTCTGTCTGCTTTAGTCATTTTGACTCAGAATATTCTCTTGACATTCATTTTTTTTCTTCCATCTACCTTAATCTTCATTTTAGAAAGTCTCTGGTAAAAAGAACTCGTGAATAATACAGAAATCTCCGAAATGACCCATCCATGTGTTTCAGTTTGACCTTAATAAACAAATTAAAGTGAGAGGAACAAACTCATGCCGAACCCTCATAGCTTTGACTCATATTTAGTCCAGCAGGGCATCTGTGCTCTGTTTGGTTCAAAGATACCCCTGTCCTGGAACTGTCTTGTCTCAGTTCTGCTTGGAATAAAAAAGAAAATGCTTGTTGTTGTTGTTAGTGTTTTGGGTGTGCTTTTCTTTTCTGACCTTTAATATGAGTGTTTCTTTGCTTCCCATGAAGACTGATCCACTGAGCAGATTTTCACAGTTTTCACAGAACCACTCACTTATCTTATTACCAGGACACTGAATCAAAATATCCATCAAGATCTAAGCAGGAACAACATGATATCCCCCAGTTTCTATATGAGCTAATACCACTGGGTGATCACTTTTCAGTCTCTGTGGTGTCATGGAGCAATGATGCCGAGTGCTAATTACAGGGGAGATGTTGTTTTGTCTGATTTAGTACTGAAACCACAGCATACCTTGCTTTAATATATGTAGTGTTATAGAACCTGGGACATTCTGTTACCTCAACAAAATGACAACCTAAAGCACAGCAGCAGACACAGGTGCACACACAAATACTCTACTATTACACATCACAGATAGTTTGGGCTTTGTCTTCACCAAGGCAAGAACATCCATTCACATCAGATAAAAATTCCTATGTATACTTTAGGAATTCCTCTGGTCTTTTTCAGTTTTGAACTTGTTAAGGAAATTTCATTTTGGCTGGAATTTATTTTGAGTATAACTCAAAGCAGTATTTTCTGATTAGCGTTCTAATGTGAGAGGGAGGAGGGAAGAAAGGAAGGAACGATGTTTTCTTCACTTTTTTTATTGGAGCTCATATAAGACAAACTTTTTGTTACTTTTACAAAAGAGAATAAGAACAGCCAAGAATCTAAAACTTGAGCTGATTTAACGTGTGGCAGAACTGGCCATTGTGAACTTGCTATAAAACTTGCACTAACTAAAAATGTTGTAGTTGTTGAAGCTATTAACAAGGCTCTCTGTCCTGAAAGGCACCTTGAACCCTCTTTGAAACCTCAACAAACTCAGCAGTTCTGCATGGGGCAAAAGGACTGTACAGAGTTCATTTCAAAAATAGTCCAGGATTTAAGTAATGTGTGTATTTTCAATTAATAACCACAGTTACATTATCCTTGGTGCTAGCTCTTTAGCAGAATCCAAATGGCAGTGATCGGAATATTTATTCAGAGGTTCCACGGGGACAAAAACAAGGACAGTCAGAATGGGAAAGGCTAACATCTCACATATGATGACTTGTCAAGGAGACAAAGCATAACTGCAGTGTAAATTTCCCATACCTAGGATATATATATATATATAAAATATATATATTATATAAGATATATAATGATAAAATGATTAATCGTCCACAAAAATGGACTTTCTGATCTTTAGGTTTGGCTATTTTTCCCTTTGTTCATTTAATTAAGTCCTTTCATTATCCCCGAATCACAAGAAAAGTCCAAATTTGGGTTAACAATCCCATCGCCCTTCAACAAACAAGCGCAAAGCAATGGAAACTGAAGATTACAGAGGGTACGTTACTAGAGCATGTGGGAAGAAATAGCTCAGGACAAAAAAAAATACAAAACATAGGTAGGTTTAAACTATCAGACATCAAAAGTTTGAAATAGATTTCTTTTAGACCATAAACTTGGCGTGAAAAATTGAGTGACTCGGGACTGATAGGGATTTTCTTTTCAATACATGCCAATGTCTTAATAGCATGTAATGCACAAGGGTGTTTTTTATTTGTTTGTTTGTCATATGTTGCTGGTTTTTAAGATGACTTTTCTCGTCAGCATTTTGTGTTGGTTTTGGTGGAAGAAAGGAAGAAAACAAAATCTCTTTTCCCAAATTCCCATTCTGTTTTTCAAAAACAACTTTATATTTTTAAGGCATTTTGAGTTAGTCTTCTTCAGTCCACACATGTAAGAAAAGACAGACAGAAAGACCAGTATCCTCTGAAACTGCTAAATTGTGAAATGAAAAATGTTTAAAATTAATAAATGTTCAGTGTGCAAGTTTTCCCTTCTCCACTAGGATGTACTTAGTAAGAATGTGATGTGTCCACTACACCAGTGGGGAACTAAGCCATCTGTGTATGTTTGCAAGAGACTCTGGAACTCTTCTGGATGAAATAAAATACAGTGCATGACAAAATGAGCGACAAGTTATGAATGCTTCAAAAGAGAATCATTTATATATTTTTTTCATGCTGAGACACACGTCATGATTTTCTGTCTATAATCAGTAATTTTTTATCTTATGGTTGTTATCTTTCCTTTTGACAAAAACACTATTTTGACTGGAAAGATTTGGCTGAAATGGATCGTACTATTACAACAGTAGAGAATGCACACCTCAGAGTAATAAGTGTGAATGACATGATAATTACTATTTTTTTCACTGAATATTTAAAATTGAATTTCTAGACTAACAATGATCCCATGATCAATATGATCATGGATGGGTGTTAAAGTCCATTTGTGGAGGTCTCTTTACTCTGTTCCTATGAGAATCCATGCAAAAAAAAAAAGATATATATACATAAAAGAACAGCATACTTATGCTTGATAAATATTTCTGTCAGCTCTTTTTCATTATAACCTTTGACAGCACAATTGTATAAAGTCCCAAAAGACATAGTGCAACATAACAGCTCTCCGTTGCAAGGGAGAATTTGATGCAACTTTGCTGAATGCATGTTAAACCAGATACTGAGAATCTCAACTAAACAAAATAGAAAACCTTCCAGTAGCAATTTTTATTATTATTTACTGGGTTACTGTACAGCCTATGATGACTTGTTTTCCTCTAGTTTTATGAACAGTTTGACAGATTACTGTGACAAGGTTACTCTTAAATTGATAAAAGGTTTGATAGTGTCTGAACATTTGTCAGAAATGTCTGCCATCGTGTGTAATGGACTCTGCACTTCAAGCATCAATGGTACTCCAGTCTGCAGTTTTCTGTTCTATGCGCTGTACACACCACCTAAACACACGCAGCAGAAATACAGAAATGCACACAGGATCCGCCAAGACAGCCCTGCACTTTATCAAACAATTCTGACGAAAGAGTTTCTCTTCCAGAACCACCTGGCAAAAAGCAATTAAATAAAAAAAATGTTACACGTCACATAGAGGGTGGCCCTCTTGATGAAATAAACTTGGAAATGGGATATGCTATGATAGATGTTCATAGCCAAAAGCATTTCCAGCATTCCCTGTACTTCTGAGAGAGAAATATTGTGTTTTTAGAACATCATTCCTCATACCTGCCAAATGTCAGACACTGCAAATGGCAGTTGTACTGCTGGCAGCACTGTCACTTGCTGCAGCAGAGGACAGGGATTCAGAAGGGCTCACAAAGCACTGGCAGCCAGCCCTAGAGGGAACCCAGGCTACACATGGGCATAAACAAGTTTGGTAAACATCTTCCCAAAAGGCAGCTCTCTACAAATCCTGCATTGCAAACAATATGGTGGTTCACAGATTGGAATTCAAGTTCTCACCTCACACCTTATAACAAATTAGATCATTATATCTGTGCAGGAAGCCTACAAAGCAGCACCTTCAGCTGTTTTGGGAATACCTGTTCAGCATCTTTTGTTTGTGTGATGAGACCTCAGTTATGCAAGTTAAGAGAAAGTTGTATAGGAGGCAACCACTTCTAAAGACACAAATGTATATCTTACATTACTGTTTTACTATATTACTTATACAACTGCATGCTGCTGTTATATGTACTGTGTTTTGTTTGTTTTTAAGAGATAAGAAAAAGCAGGGATCTAGACTTTTATCCATCTCAACTATGTAGCTGTCTGCAAAGGTAAAGAAAATATCTTGCTATCTATTACTTTAAGAGTCTCTATATTGTCGTGACAATTTCTTGAATTTTCACATTTCATTTTTCCTACATTGTCTTTCCCTTTTGCTTTGATAAATACTTCAAAACAACTATCTAGTTTGTCCTTAAATCCATGCAGCCCTACGATAGAAAAAAATCAGCAAAATAAATGTCAGCATTTTTCTTACAGCACATCTGTTCACACAGGAACTCCGTGATAGCAAGACAAAGCTCTCTAATCACACACCAGATTAAGTTTAGTGGAGCACATTAAAATTTTGCCACAGTGCTGTGCCAAAAGGAAGCTCTCAGATAGTTGATGTGCCTTTCCCATGCACAGACAAGGGTTACGAACACACTCTCTGAACTGGGTTCAAGTAACCCAGAGCAGCCTTGTGCCTCACATCCTGACTGCAGCACCAAATACCACTGCTGTGAGGCGCCTGCAGGAATAGTTAGCTCATTCCTGCTCAGATGAAAGCATTTGTCTGAGCTTGGAAAGGGTCAGATTGCAACAAGTCATCCAGCAAATTTGCGATCTGAACAGGAGCAAAGCTACAGTCAGTTTATACCTGCTGAGGATCTGGCCCTTAAGCTGGGTTTACCTGTGGCTGTCACAAGTGAGAAGCATCAATGAATATGGTTCGTATAAATGTCAGGCAGGTACATTCACAATTCAACTTTGCATCCAATATGAAATATCTCCAGCATTATGTTCCTGTGAGCACTCTAGTCGTAGTGACTTCACGAGGACAAGGTCACAAAGAAGACTCCCAAGCTAACTCTACTGTGCTGAAGTTCAAATCTCACTTCAATAAGACTTCTACGTCCAGCCCTGGTCAGTTATGTATTCATAAGGCACATTTAGGGGGATTTATGGTGAGAACCAAGAAGTGAAGAAAAACAAAGTATATAATATCCCATTCCATTCTTAGTCTTCTTCCAAATTTTAAAACAACAGCAATTTGGGTTCACATCAGCAGGTCAGCTCCAGGCTGCTCCTTTACTTTACCAGAATTCATTTGTTGTTTGCTGATTTGCAATGAAAAAACATCAGAAAGGCTGTTGTCTTTTGGAAGAAAGCTATTCTATGACAAAAGCACATCACTCCTGTATCACAGAGGGGAGGGATTTTTATTTTTAATTGCTTGATGTTATTCTGACATGCAAAAAAAGTGTTATTCCAAATTCTACCCAGGAAATCTCTGTTTGGAATCTCAAACTGGATTATCTCCCTCCTACTTAATCAATAATAATTAAGACATTGGAAATCCAATCAGGTTCTCATGTCTACCCTTATTACTACTAGTCAATCAAGTGAGGAGGGTTAACCAGGTGCAGTGTTTTCGGAAACTGTTCTGTTGATGATGAATGAGGAGCACAGAGCTCCTTTTTGCTGCGTTGCCAGTGATAAAACAAAATAAAATGGATATTTATCAATAGAATTTTCAAATATGACTCTGCAGATAAACGGGGGGAAGGTGCTACTTCCTACATCATCAGTTCTCAGTGGAACTGCAGCTAATTAGATGTTTACTTCAAGGCCACCTTCTGTGGGATTCATACTTCTCAATCTCTGAGACCAGCAATGTGTGACACAGCACTCGAAAGATGTGATAAATGACTTGAGGTGGGAACACCCATGTTTTGTCGTTCCTGAGCTTATGATTCACAGATTATTGTAACCATAAAATCTGTCATTAGGGAGGTTTATTTGTCATACAAGTCTTCAAGTTTTTGTTGTTTGTTTTTTTTTTTCCTTCCAAATTTTATGTAGGAAATAAACTAGATAAGCATAAGTGAGTGTGAAGGTCCTCATCTCTCTATCCCCCATAAACTCATTACCAGCAAGTTTTCAGGGCATTAATGATCTGATTAAACGCTATGAATAATGGTTAACCTTCAAGCGCACAAAGTTTCTGACACCTTTCAGAGGACATATACTATTGTGAGCTGAAAGATCAGATGTGATATTTTCCTGCCCAAAGAAGCAAGCATTTTAATGGCACTTACGGCTGGCACAGCTTGATAAGGTCCTGGTCAGTGGTGCCGGGTGGAAGGCCTCGAATGTACAGGTTGGTTTTACTCAACTGCTCTCCACTGCTGTTGTTGCTGCTGTTGTTGCTGCTGTTTGTGCTGGGGCTGGGAGGAGCCATGGGGTGGGGAGCTGGTGCATAGGACTGCTGGAAAGAAGAGAAAAGAGGCTGTTAGTGGAAAATAAGAGCTGTATACTTGTGTGCTTCTCCTCAGTAGCTACAAACGAAAGGCATTCTCCTCCCATCCTCCCTGTTCATGTCTAGTCAATCAATCCCTCAAAAAGGGACAGGATGTGGCATCCAGGTTTGGTTATGAGGTGCATTATTTCACTCTCCACTTTATTAGAATTAAAGCTGCTAGATTATGAGCCTATTTTCACAGAATCACAGAATTATCAAGGTTGGAAAAGACCTAGAAGATCATCCAGTCCAACCATCACCAATATTTCCCATTTAAATCATACCCCTCAACACAACATCCAAACGTTTCTTGAACACTCCCGTGGTCAGTGATTCCACCACCTCCCTGGGCAGTGCATTCCAATGCCTGACTACCCTTTCCGAGAAGTAATACTTCCTAATGTCCAGCCTGAATCTCCCCTGCCGCAGCTTGGAACCATTCCCTCTAGTTCTATCACTATCTACATGAGAGAAAAGGCCAACCCCTAGCTCACTACAACCTCCCTTCAGGAAGTTATAGAGTGCTATAAGGTCTCCCCTGAGCCTCCTCTTCTCAAGGCTGAACAATCCTAGCTCCCTCAGCCACTCCTCATAAGGTCTGTGCTCCAGACTTCTCACCAGCTTCGTCACTCTCCTCTGAACACGTTCCAGGGCCTCAATGTCTTTCTTGCAGTGAGGGGCCCAAAACTGAACACACTACTTGAGGTGCGGCCTCACCAGTGCCTTTTATCTAGATCTCAAAATAAGTCTCTGAAATGATGGATACTCAGGAGTAATTAGCATTACAGAAATAAGTTTAATGCAATCTGCATTAATAATATTCCAAGATAAAAACAAGAATATCCAGCCAAAGGTATGAGAGCTGATACCAGGAGCATAATAATCTTATCTAGACATGAGGAGCATCCAGTACACACTCAGGCAAGTGGAAAGGGGTTTGGTAACCTGATAGAGGAAGAAACCTCTGTGTAGCTGTGTAGCCTGGAAACATTCTGTCATAATGAATGTCTTTCAAAACAGAAAACAGGATTTGGAAAAGAAGGATAGAACAACACCTCCCACTCTTGGGAACTTACCCACTTCTGAACAACCACAAACCACACACAACCACCGAGAAGCATCGCTTCAGAAGGGAAGTATTCTCAAACAGAAAACAATATGCTCCCCTAAATCCTTGAAAAATACATGCAAGAAGACACAACCTCACATTAAAAATTACCTGAGTACCTCCAACCTGTGGCAACACACTGGATTTCCGCTGCTGAAACCATTCCTGGCTCAGCACATTTGCTTGCGGCAGAGTGCCTGGCAGGATGAGGACATGTCCTGCCCCTGTTGTGACCTATGTAGAAAAGCAGGGGAGAAGTCTGTGGAGCCTGGGGATGCAGTGGGAAAAAAGCTGTTTTCCACAAGGAGGTCAGTGTAATTTGCTAACATGCTTGCAGCTGCAGGTAAATGCTGGGCCAATGCCAACTTAACCATGATGGCCAAGTAAAGGCAAAACATATGCAATTTTCATTACAGCAGCAATGACATTTTAGTGACTGCTGTGCTAGTTCTGTATTTAGGCCTGGACAGAGAAAATACTGGTCTGTGAGTTATTCTGATCATACTAATCAACAGCTCCTTTCATTTCAGTGGTCATATGTTTGTGCTTATAATTAAACTAATTAAAAAAAAAAAAAAAAAAAATCAGAACCATGACCAGATAGATACTTTCAAATCAGGAGCTTTAGCCTCTTTCAAATAAGTCCCTTTTGCTTAGAAGAGCTCAAAAAAGTCAGAGAACTTAAAGGGAGCATCAGTGATGGGTGAAGCTTGAAGGCTTTGATGGAACACATGAAACACCATGCGTGCAGCGATGCCTTTCCTGCTGCCTACTCCTTCCTCCTTCCCAGTTTCTCTCATTTAAACCATGACAGTGGGAACTCATCAGGTGTCAGGACATCTGAATTCCTCTACAATCCCGCCTGGTTGTAACACAGCTCAAAAAGGACTCAGTGAAAGGAAAAATCAGCTTAATAGACAATGGGATCACCAAACTAGCAAGTAATGACATTCACTCTGATCCCCAGCAAAAGAGAAAAGGCAACGCACTTCCTTCCCCCAGTATCTGTGCAGATACTTTCGCTGACAATCAAAAGCACTTTATGCATACAGATCATATTTCTCTGTACACACACTTTACCACTGGGTAATCCTCAGCCAGCCAAGCTTCAATGTCATTCCCAGGAACAGATTCATGCAGCAGACCCAGCATCAGCATGGGGAGCAGCCTGGCTGCATACAGTGCTGTGGGCATGGCTGGATCAAACCTCAGACAGCACTAACACCCGCCCAATGGATAAACCATGTGTCCCAAGGCATCCTGGCAGAAAGCACATTTCAATCTCAGGACACACTAGGGCAGTTGCAGAGGTAAATGAGGACATGCTGCATCACAGCACCAGTACAGGAAACATCCCATAGTAATTTTGCACAATTTGAGCATTGATAATTAAAAAAAGTAATATTCTCACTATTTCATCCTCATGCTCCCAAGCTGAACACTGAATGCAAGTAAATAATATAAGGATACAAAGTCAGAATTTTCTGCAAGCCAATAAAGTCCTGTGTACTTAAATTATTAATTATTATTATATATGTCTTTGAGAGGGATAATCAGTAAATGGCCTATTCTTGCACCAACCTAATAAGCAAGAAAAAAAGACAAGTGGAAATATACCTTTGGAATATAAAAAGCAGTTTTCTCTCTATTATAAGATCTTTATCCTCATGCAGAGGAAAGCACTAGGGGCCTAATTCTAATTTAAGCTTAAGCCATTTTATCCCCCTCAGCCAACTGAATAGGGACTGAGAAGTGAACTTGAATTGCATTTACACTGATTTTTTGAGGCCACAGCTCTGGGAAGAAATAAAATAAAAGATAAAGTCAAGTCCTCAGAATATGCACAGAACTAGGCCATGGGATAGCAGATATCTCATGCAGGAGCTGCTCACACTGTAGGGACAGACACACACACACTACATACACACATCCAGGGAGACCCCAGTACTTGGAGATATCCTAAAGGAGGTGGCTACGCTTCAACTTGGAGACCTCTTAAGCCCATCGAGCTCTCTTAGGCACTGCAGCCCACAGTACTTTCTATCCAATATTCTATATCCAATACCCCATGCCATCTGCAGAGTAACTACAAAATTGCGTGCAGTGGAGCTTGATGACACCTTCTGGCTGGCTGCCAGGCTAAAAGCTTCAGGTCAGAAGAAAGCTCTGGATTCTTGTTTCCTGAGCTGAGGAGCATATGACTGATGCCATGTAGAAGTATGTAATTTGCCTCCAAATGAGCAAAGGGTCTTTTCGTTAATCTCCACATAATAACTGGAGTGAATGAAATGAATGGCAACTTGATGATCCCAAATGGTGCCAAAGGGGGCATTGTTTGGGGAGCTGCGCACACCTGCTGGCAGCAAACTCAAGTCTCTTTCCATCATCAACTTGTTCCATGGCCGGAGCAATGCAGTTAAACCATCTGCTACAACAGCCCAGCTTTCCACACTGTCTCCAAACACCTTGCCACCAACTGTAGCCACCTGGGAAAGGCATTTTCCCAATGCAGTCAAGCACTGGACTTGCAGCACTAGGAAGAAATTATTATGCAAAAATCTACGTGTTTTACTTCAAAAGGGAACTGGAATTCAGAGACTGCTTGACCGTTAATTTTTCAAGTAACCATCTCATTTTTCAATTCTCATGCTTCATTATTCAGTGGGGAGTTGGGGGGAATGAACTGGTTTGTAGATCATTCCAAGCAGCTTATTAATTTAGCATGGCTGGCTAATAGCATTTGTTTTCATCTTTGAAAAATGAATGAAATTTCTTCTTTTTCATTATTTAAAAGTAAGAAATTAATGTGCCTAATTCTCACCCAGCCTCAGAAACGCACCCTTGCACTTACACCCTAATACCAAGCCCTCGGAAACAACGTGCCTCATACGAATGTTCACAGTTAAGTGTGAATAATGAGATACCTTGGTCTTTCTTACTCAATAACCCAGAAATGCTGAACCAGAAGCCCGCTTGGTTTCGAAATGAGCAACACTTCTCCTTCCAACATCCAACCTCCTTACGCAAGAATGGTATTTATCTTCCCACGGCAACCAGAGCACTCATATAGTTTTTCACTTGCTGCAAGTTTAAGTCTAAAGCGCTTTTCTTCCAAAGCAATATACTCTTTAAAAAGACAAATTTTAAATATTTTTCAAATACAGTTTCTTCTGGATGGGAATCACAGGCCTCAGATGCCAAGTTGTAGAGTCTGCTTTATTAGCAGCAGCTGGCTCCTTGGCAGGCTTCTGAGGCAGTTGGGCTTGTGGTTTTGGAGTGGCCTTAGAGCCCAGAATGCAGCTGGACAGCTATGCTAATGGACTGGCCAATCTGTTTGTACTCACCTTTGGCTATCCCAAGTTTGTACTCTTTTATCCACTTGAAAGTAAACTCTTGGAAAGATTTCCCAGTAACACTGATACATTGACTTTTCCTATCAAAGTACATATTTTATATAAAAAAATACAATTACGACACACAGTTCTCCATTAAAGCACATGTTATTTAACCAATTGTGATCACACACAATCCATTTCACTCTGATCTGAGTGTTTTCCATCTGCTGGCTTCATCTCATTTTAAGTCCAATTGCTACACAATTCCCTTAGCTATTGAATGGAAGATAAAGTAAGGCAAAATAAATACAAATAAATTGTGCAAATATCACTTTACAGCTCACACTAGGAAAATGATCTTTTGTTAACACTCTGGTGTACAAAGGAGTAATTTCTGAGAGTTGGAGGGTTCTTTCAGGCCGATTATAGCAACAATGAGCCTGCTTATAGGATCTTGTAGGTGACAGAATCACAGAATGACCCGGGTTGGAAGGGACCTCAAGGATCATGTAGTTCCAACCCCCCTGCCTAGCAGGGCCACCAAACATACACATTTACTAGATCAGGTTGCCCAGGGCCCTCTCCAACCTGGTCTTGAACACCTCCAAGGACGGGGCACAGTATGACAAATATCAAACTAAGACAAAGATAACCATAGTCAAAGAGAAGGTAGGGCAAATATGATAGAAGGAATGAGATTAAAAAACTCAGCAACTGTTCCATCTTGGTTCAGCATCCTCAGTGAGAAACAGCATCACAAGTAAAAATATATTTCCTTTCCATAGCCAAGTTGAATAGAAAAGCAAACAAGAAATGAAGAATGGAACTGGCAATACCAAAACCTTCGGCTTTTCAGAAAGGCTGCAATCAGAGGAGCTCAAGTCACTGTGGTTTTTTCTTGACTTTGTATGGCCTTCTTGGGTCTTACAGAGTCATTCATGACTGATGTCTAACTTTCACATCCAGCAAGGGCCTGAGAGACAGAGCTCTTCATGGATGCTTCCTTAACATCAATAGATCCAGACATCACCAACAGATGTATTTGTGTGCATACTTACTAACTTCTCTGCACAGTCAGAAAGCTTCATGGACTGTTTCTTCAAAAGCAACAACTCACCCCTTGGCAACATTTTTCCAACAGTAATGGAATGGCATACGAAAATATATGTAAACACAATACATGAAGGAAGACAAAAGATTAAAAGTCTTTTCCGTACGTTCTTTTAACTGGGAAGATCAGAACACACATCAAGAGGTTTTTGTTTTGCCTGAATCACTTCCAATGCCCTTAAATGCAATTTGCTGGACATAAGAATGTTGAATCAGAGCTGCTGGATCACACTTGCTGAGCTACCATCCTATCACTGCAGCATCTCAAGCCAACCATTTAGATTCCTTACGTCTTATGTTTACTTATCTGTAATGATTCTTCCTTACCTTGACATGGCTTATATAATGCACTGTGATAACTGAATGAAAGTCTACTGAGGACTGCAATATCACTTAAAAATGGGGAAAATATTATAAAAATGTAACTTAACAGTGGAAGTTATTCCCAGTCCTTTTGCAGACAAAAATGATTTACGCATACAATTGATTTCATTATCATGTGCCTAAAATGAAAGAGTGAAATCATTTTAAAGCCTAAAAAAAACAAAATGCCAATTGAATTAGCTTTCTGATTACAAAATACTTATTATCAAAATATAAAGCACACAAAGAATTATTGAAAGACAGTGCTCTCTTCTCACACTTCTTGTATACACTGAAGGTTTCTTTTTCATTCTGTTCCAAACAATATCTTTAGTCCAGAGGAAAAAAGGTGTCATTCTGTTTGGCTTACCTTTTCTTTTCCCACAGTAAAAAAAAAAAAAAAAAAAAAAAAAAAAAGTATATTACTTCTGAAAAATGACAATCATGAGAAAAGGAAAAAAAGTAATCAGTCCAGTAACAGGCACAGTTACTCTAAAGTATGAGTAAAACTGGGATTTGATGGGTCAGTAAAGTGCTTTCTGAGATCTTTGTTTCACATACAATGCTGTTGAAATTAGTAGCCTAAATACTCCTGAGGCTTGCAATTTCCCTGAAGCTATCAAAAGCACTGGAACTTAATAAAGCACAAACAGGAAGAATTCAGCTCAGTCTTCTCCACTCTCCCAGCCACCACTGCTACTTTACAACAATTTATTAACAGCTAAAGGCAGACAGTAGATAGGAAGGCAAGCCCCAAGAGAAGAGAGAGTTCCTTATTGGACAATACCTGAAAAGTATGTCTCATTGTATATAATTCTGCAAGCATTAAATGCATGCAAATGCATTAAATCCAAGTAAACAATAACAACGAAAACATGAATAGCAATTCACTCTTCTTTGCTATCTTCAACAGCGCAGTTTATCAACTGTTAGCCAGGATGATATACACCAGAAGCCTGACCACTTTTTTCCTCACTGACAGCAATATCTTATATTTTCCTGACTCAAGAGCCAAATGAAATACGTGAAATCTGCATACTCCCCCATTTCCCACTGATGTCTAACAGGAAATCTCAAAAACAAATTGGTAAGCTGGGAAGTGGCTAATACCAAAGAGTGATGAAGTATTAAGAATCAAGTGAATTAGAGCATGCACTATTAGGACAGACTACTGGTCATCTTGCCTAAGGACAGGCAGGCCCCAGTCAAGTGCAAAGCACTGGGAGGGCACAGTGATGGAGAGCACTGCAAAACAAACTGAGAAGGCCCTGACCTCTGCTGCTCCTGGGTTTTAGTCACTAAAAAACATGGCTGCAAAGGCACCAAAATCAGCCCTTCACCCTCCTCACTATTTGAGCAATTAAATTACTCATCTCTCATAAGCGATTTTCTGTTCCCCCTGCACTGCTTGAGGATCCAAACAGAACTATAGCAGCTTCCTGAATTTAGGGCCTCTCACACTAAGGCAGGAGGGTACAATCTAGTCCTTAATACTAAAAAGCCAAAGGCTAGGAATAGAGCTATGTCACCAAAAAAAAAACAAAACTATTTTCCGCCCTGGAAAGTAACCTCCCCGGCCTTGTTCCCTCCCATTTATTTTGTGGCAGAAGCCCTGGTGACAGACCATTCCTGGGCATTATTTATCTCCCAGCAAGGGAGGAGAGCTCTTCCTTTAGATAAAGTATTTTGGCAGGTTGGCAAACTCGTAAACAATAACCTATATTCTTTGACATAAATTAGTGTTATTGCTTCATTATCCAATCCATTCATATTTTATCGATGTACTGAGACAAAATGTGATCAGAATCTAGATCTTAAAAGTACTAAATCTGGGCAATCTGGACTATAAAACATTGTAATTCTCCCACCAAGAATATTTTAGAGCACAGATCACAATATGACAGCAATTACTGCTTGTAATACAACAAATTTGTGATGAAAAATAAAAAAAAAAAGGAGAAGAAATAACAACTTGAAGTAAGCAGAGATTTTTAGATTTTTACTTATGTTTAAATTCCCAAGCATTTTGGGGCAACGGTGATGAGTTTTCAGTTCATTTGAAGTTTACGAATAAAAAGGCGGATCAAAAGCCTGATTATTTAACTTACCAAATGTTTGCAGAAACAAATGGGGTTTTGGCTCTGAAAAGCTAAATTTACTCTCTGGGTATTTGTTTACATGTGGCAGACTAAAAGTACCTTGTAAATGAGAAGTAGGAGGCACATGCTGCATTGTATTGTTTCTCTGCCCCCGGTACACACATACCGCAGCATCAGTGCTGATGTGAGAACCAGAGCGCAATAAAAGACCATGCCATAAAACTGAACTTAAAGCACAGAACAGAAACAGAACATCTGATATAATCCCTTTCTTCTCCACACGAGAACTTGGTGAGCAGAGATCAGAAGCAGATGTCTTTTATTTGGGCTTTTGCTATGCAAAAAAACAAAAACATTTTTTATCCCCAAATCTGACCCACATTTACTCGGTTTATCTTTTCTATACAAGAATTAAGTAGAAAATCTGCCACTATTAACATAAGCATTGGCAAAGGAAGAACCAGAGGGAGGCAGAGCTCTCCAGGAAGAGCCCCCATAGCCTCCCCACAATGTTCCTGTAGATGTGCAAAGGACACATCTCCCCTCCCCAGACAACATTACACAAAGATGAGATGTGCTTCTCCTCTTGTGGCCCAAACAATCAACAGAACACAGAGTTTGGGAAGGGTTTGTCCCAAAGATAACTGTGTGATACCATCAGGACAGAATCTGGGGCATTCCACAATAGCCTAGAGCTCATGTTTTTCCTTGGGCTCCCTTGGGCTATGGCAATGTTCTAATTTCAGGCCAAGGGTCTGAGGATGCCCACAGAAAATATGAGCCATCACAAGCTTTACCACATTTTCGCTTCCAGTGTGAACTCCTTTAAAAAGCATATGGCAACAAAGAGTTCTTAGAAGTGCCCATGAAAGTTATTATAGATGATACCTACCTAACTCTTTGCATAGAGAGGAGTAGTGAGAAACAATCTCACGAGACAGATGCCCTTAAATGCCATTTAAAGCACAGTGAGAAAGCCCTCTGACAGTAAGCTGATACAGCTAGAAGACTCTGGGTGACAAGCAGCAATGATTTAGGCATCAGCATAGGTGAGTGTCTGGTCAGACACTTGTGAAAAGCCTGAGGGCAGCAGGGCTGAAACCTCATGGAGCCCAGGAGACCAGAGCAGCCACATGTGGTGTCACCCAAGAAGCATCAGAGTCTGAAACTCCACATTAGAAGTTTCAGGAACCTCTCTGTTCCATACTAGGTAATTATTTACATCCTTAAAACAAGTTGTCTGTGAGGAAGGCTGGAATTCACAATGGAGTCACCATTACTCTAGCTACAAAACTGTCTGGGTCCATGTAACAGTTCAGGTGACGTAGTTTGATACCTTCACCAGGACTAAGACAGTTTTGAGCATCATGCTGTCAACATGCCAGCAAGGTACAGAATACTTGAGTACCACGAGGGTAACCAAGATTTGCCATGA
Organism: Coturnix japonica; assembly: GCF_054131305.1. Taxonomy (NCBI): domain Eukaryota; kingdom Metazoa; phylum Chordata; class Aves; order Galliformes; family Phasianidae; genus Coturnix; species Coturnix japonica. The sequence continues at coordinate 103,392,204 of NC_140664.1, forward strand.
TAAACTTAAGCACTTGCTTTTTCAGCTGGCATCACTGGGTGCTTAAACTTGTATGCCAAAGAAGTTGAAAACATGTGAACATTCTGCACTGTTATTGAAGTCCCCTGTCCTACAAAAGAAAATCTCCATTTTCTCTAGAATTCATGCAACAGGCATAGGAGGTAGTGAAGGAAAAGCTATTTAATTTTCTTTCATTTAATAAGCATCTACAGTAAATTATGTTCAAATTTTCTTCCAGATACCAATCAAATCCACTTGAGACAAAATTTATGAGATAAACCAAATAATTAATGCAAAAATGGAGAACCTCTTCATTCTATTTATGGAATTTTCAAAATTGCACTATTTATTTACAGGCAATTCTAACCTTTTTTGTTAAAATTCAACTTTCTATAAATGATGCTACTCTTTGGAGGATTAAATTACTCAGGCATGCTGTGAATATGGGAAAAATACAACAGTTGCTTTTTCTTAAAATATACTAAAAAAAAATATTTCCATATTTTTGCATCTATTCATATGTTTATTTAGGAAATCACAAATAACTTGAGCTAAATTAAAGCCTGAGTTTTAAAGCCAATGGGCACTCATGATGCATACTGCAGACTAAGGCAAAACTTCACACTCCTCCTCCTTCAATTATGTGCTCCTCTGTATGGCTTGATTTCACAGATGGTATTTTCCTGGCATACACCTTATTGTCATGACGGAAGGTCCTGAGAATGACCACAGGATTACTAAATGGTGAAAGTCTTCTCCATTTATTTTTTTAAATATACAGAGTCACTGAAAGATTCCTTGACAACTACTGATATTGTTATATCTGGTTTTGTTACAATGTAAATAAAAAATCAACTTCTTTTGAAAAGTAAAAATCACACATGAATGTCCACAGTGAACTTGTAAACAGGCTTAAGCCTCCTCTGCTGATAATACATATGAAAGATTCATCATTTTAATCCAGTATTATTCAAGCATTTTCCCTTCCCTCTTCAATACTGCAGCTTAATTTCATTTAGTCATTTAGTCACCTATTTCTCCTTTTTAGAACTTCTCAGAACAGGAGAAAAAAAGATCTAGATTCACAACGCTGTAAAGTCTCAATCTCTCCCCATTCCTTCAATAACAGATTGCACTCCGGTGCTCATCCAAAGTTTCAAATGTCATTTGACTCATGCGCTGAGAAAGGTTCACTCAAAATATCCATACAAAACTGACTTGCCCGTTGGTCTGTTCTACTGTTCTTTTTTCGGATACCCTTAGAATGGCTCATAACCAGCACAGAAATTTAATTTCGTTGTGACAACTATTTTCTCTCAGCTCCCTAAAATCATAATTACTTCCTGCTAAATGTTGGGGGATAACGAGCCAAGTACCTTGCTAAAATATACAGATACTGCTGAACTCATTTTGCACAAACCATCTTCAGCTTTGTGTCGCGTGCTTTTTTCACGCTATGCATAACATTACTAAGGAACTGAACTTGTGTGCAAAACTCAGAAGTTAAGAACACTGCAGTATGGGGATTCAGCCTCTTTGTTACTTATCTCTGTAAAATCCATCACAGCAAAAGGGATGGAGCACCTCCCCTATAAGGACAAGCTGAGAGATCTGGGACTGTTCAGCCTGAAGAAGTGAAGGCTCTGAGGTAACCTGTGAGAAGCCTTACAGTAACTAAAGGGGGGCTATAAGAAAAATGGGAACAGAGTCTTTAGCAGGGACAGGACAATGGGAAATGGTTTCAAGATAAAAGTGGGGATATTTGGATTGGATATAAGGAAGAAATTTTTCACATTAAGAGTAGTGAGGCACTGGCACAGGTTGCTCAGAGATGTGGTGGAGACATTCAAGGTCAGGCTGGAGGGGACTCTGAGCAACCTGATCTAGCTGTGGGTGTCCCTGTTCAGTGCACGGCATTGGACTAGGTGACCTTTAAATGTTCTTTCCAACTCAGACCATTCAATGATTAATTGAGATAATGAGGCACACTTCTTGCAAGTAATATAAATCAAGGGTAGCGAGATGCATATATTAAAATTGATGATACAACCAAAAATGGGAAAAAAAATAAAATTAGGAAAAGAAATCCTACAAATTAATCTGTATTTACTACATTTTTTCATCCAAATTACATATTTTTTAATAACTAGGAGCTTAAACTTCCTTCTAAACTGAAACATTAGCTCCAATTGTGTCTGTTAGCTTGCTGACTTTTTGACCTTTTAATATTCTTCACTCACACATGATTTATTTTTTTAAGTCTGTATTTTCTTTCTGGAAATAATATGTTTGAAGTTGTTTCAAATGTTAAGTTGGGACAAATAAAATTAAAGTCTCCTTAATATATTTCTTTAATAAATGTTGAACCAAGCTTCAGAAAAGAAGCTTGAAGAATATCAGCATGTGACAATACTGTTAATGTTTCAAATTAGATACGTATAAATATACAATAAGTCTGAATACCACTGTCTCAAACACACAAGCACAAAAAGTTGAGGAAAAGAAAAAAGGAATTTAAATCTAATATTTAAAAAAAAAAATACACAGAAGCAGAATAGGGAAGAGTGAGAGCTACAATCAATTCTAATAAAACAATAATCCAATTGTAACAGTAACATACCACATTATCAGCTGGAATAGAAATTGGTTAGGAATACAAGGAAGGCTGTCTGTGTGTGTGCTGGCACCAAGAAAAAGACTAAGGAAAACATTTGCCCGCTGTTGAATAAACCAAGGCACTACTGACAAAGGACTCAGAAGAGATAGGACAACTCAGTATTTTCTTTGCCTCAGTCTGCACTGAGTTTTGCTGCCAGGCATCTCTGCCCAGTAGCAGGGTCTATGGAGAGGGGTGCCACTGCAGAAGAGGTGCATCAGATTTGAAACAGAATAAACCAGCTGTAAGTTATCAAGTGACTGTCACAGAGTCAGTGTCACCAGGAGGCTGCCCTCTGTTTTGAGAAGGTTTGGCAACTGGGGCATCAGAATATTCTGGATGACCAGAAGAATGGTGAACATTTACACTTCTCTTCAGGAAAATCTGGGGAACTGCACATTAGCCAAAGCCACAAAGAGAAAAAGCTTCTGGGATTCATGTATTAGCGTACAAGGGACAAAAAGTCCATGAGAGCAGTTAGTATGAATAAGCAAGGGCAAGTAACACTCAGCCAGCTTGCCTGCCTTCCGTGTTGAGAACACCATCTTTACTTTCTGACAGAGAACAGTAGATGATGTTTACCTTGGCTTTAGCAGAGCTTGCAACATGGTCCTCCATTGCACGCTTATATCCAAATGGAGAAAGGTGTGTGATGAATAATGGACTCCTCAGGCAGTCATCAATTGTTCAAAGCCTAAGTGGCAGCCAGGCACAACTGGCTTTTCTTGAGCCTCTGAAGGATGACACTGTGATACCATCATCAGCAATCTGTATTAGGGGAGGGAGTGCACCCACACCACATCTACAAGTAACATGGTGCTGAGCAGAATGGCTCACTGACTGAAACAAAGTACTGTCCCAAAATATCAGTGCTTCCAGGGCTATGAGAAAGCACTGCCTCACACAAAACACTTTCACCTCATGCATAATATATGCAGAAAATCCTTCAAGTTTACTTACAGACTAAACATCCGAAGTGATTTCTGCAGGTTTTGAAACATACATCCTACAGTCAAATTCAACTGCACACAAATGATTTACTAAAATGGATACATCTCAACTTTACTCCTTTGCTGTGCTTTGACCTGAAGTTTACTTCATTTACTTAAGTCAGTATGAAACAACAAAATTCCACAAGATTTCAGCACTAGCAGCATTTATATTAGTCCATTAACCTTTGGTTAAAGGAATTAGAAACGCTGAAAATCCTATTTCTCCATTTCCTTGAAGATTTACAGTGTGGTCTAAGGATACATTGCTTAAGAAAAAGCAGTATCATTTTAGGTGTGGTCTGGTTCTGGATCATTGAAATGAAATAAACTGTCCTTGAAAGATCTCAGTGACTAAAAGATACACAACTAATGCCAATGCCAGTTGCTATTAGGTAGTCAATGCTCAGTTTTGACAAGATTTCAAACCTGGTCCTTTCTACTTTTTGAAACGGGGAAGGTGATCTGATGGCCTCCGTCAAGTCACGGCAAAGCAGTGCGCTCACACTACTCTCTTTCTAGTTACAATCTCAGACAAAAAGTGCTGAACATAATAGATAAGTGGTAAGTATAAATTTATTTTCAACTTTTGGAAATTTTACTTAGAAAACCTGAAGAAGTACTTCCTTCAGCAATCTAAGCAATGCAGCAATACACAGAAACATGCAAGCATGCACTGCAGGTCTTCAGCCTGTCTGAAGACAGCTGTAGGATTGAGTCCCACGTATCGCACAAGGAACAAAACTATTTCTGCAAAGGCTGTGATCTTCTGTGAGGTGGAATATATTTAAACAGATATTTGAAAGATCACATGTTAATGGATATTCACAACATACCCAAATTCAAACTGGACAGGCTTGTGAAGTCCAGCACTTCTTAATTTCTGAATCCTTGACTGTGGAGCCTTAGCTTCCTTTAACACTGAATCACTAAGGTTGGAAATTACATCCAAGGCCATCCAGTCCAGCCATCTACCTACCACCAATATTTCCCCACTAACATAATTAACAGTGTCCGATAATAGAAGCTGGAGGTTACTTCACATAAAAAACACTACACAAACCACCTAGCAAAGAGCTCTACAATTTGAGAGTTGCTAAGAACAGGCACTTGGGGAAATGGCATAAAAACAGAAAGCACACAGTAATTATTCCCACTGCACCTTGCAACCTCTCAAGCAGAAGCTGCACACAGGCTCTCAATCTAACTGATGCTGAAGGACTTCGCTCTATCCTAATATCATCCATTTGAACTATGAGCCTCAAAAATCTACCTATGGGAATCAATTATACAATTTAATTTGACATTAGTGGGAAAAAAAAAAAAAACTTTCTATTTTTATACTACTACTAGCAAAAAAATAATTGATGACAGTTCCCTTCTCTTCACCAGTTCTTTGGTTATAAGGAAAATCTCATATTGATTCTTTTCCCACCTTCTTCTTACAGTTCACAGGTTTTTATGAAAGTGTACCATATTATATCCCAGGTCTTTCATGGATAATGTTCCAAGAACATGAGGTGGTAACAGATACCCAGTCAGGGGGAATTTTATCCCATCATTTTGCAAGTAGATTTCAACACTGTCAATGCGCTGATGCAAGTGCCAAAATACAGAGTCAGATGATTATAAGCACTAGATGTTTTTCATACATTTTGAAAAATAGATGTCTAACTACATTCAAAAACATTTCTTCTTAGGCATTCCTCCAAAGAGGAAAGATAATAGGGAATCAGACTAAAAATACATATACTTCTAACTATATTGGTATTAACTATCAGTGCCATCCTCCACATGCCTAATATTATGGGTTTGTTCCCATAGGAAGGAATGGCTTGCTACTGCATTTCTTATCCTGAAATTTAGGCTGGTGTCATTTTTGCAGGGGAAAAAAATCCTTCCATGAAAGACACATTTCTTTATCAGGCTGTTACATATTTCACTTAGTGGGTCCAATTAACATCTCAAACCCCTTCAGTCCTCTCACCCCATTACAAATGAACCTCTGAGCAAGGAAAACACAGCATCCCTAGAACAGACCCTACATATGGAACAAATTCATTCTGCCTCCTGCTCTGGCCACCCCTCTGCTTAAGATTCCATCCTGCTCCCAAGACATCTGGAAGAGCCTCTGTAATCACCAGACCTTTGACAATCACTTGTCTGATGAGGATGACCACAACTTGCAAGTTTCTTTGTGCGCTGGATGCTGCAGGTTTCTGAGCCACACGGCCTCCCTGCATCCCCCAGGCTCCTTCTCTCCCTTACTTTTTCTCGTCACTCATATGCGCCAGCAGCCACCTAAAACTGCCCCAGAGCACAGGAAGGAAAGGATTTGTTTGGAGCCTTGTGGTGAAATAACTGGTGAATACGGTCAATATGCAGTCATTCACACAATTAGTAGAACAGCTCTGAGAAATACAGAAATGGCTATTCAATTACACATACACGTATACTGTATTTCTCTTTTCTCCATAACAGGTATCTCTTCTGCAAAGAAACAGTATCATAGAATCATTTACAGTCTTTGATGATAATTCTGCAGGAAGACAAATGTTACATTAATACAAACCAGGAAAGCAAGGCTTAAAATACTTTTTCCCCAGCACTGTGAATTACACCACCGTGCAGCACAGCATGGTTTTCCTTACAGCACTACCCTCCAGAGCTGCTAACTGCTACACTTCTGCAGTAACAGTCTGTGAGGCTAAAATTAGCAAGCAACACCTTCCCTTGCACCTGACCACATGATAGGAAACAAACATAAATAGGGAAATACAATATGTTCCAAAAGGTGGAGTTGGAGTACTTTCATCTCTGTGACAGTTTAGGATTAAAGGACACTTAAACAAGCAGCTTCTAGTGATACAGTGCCTGTAACTGGCCTTATAATTCACATTCTGTATGGTTTTGAAGATCACCTCTAAATATGCTCCTTAACAGCCCAATCTGGCCTGAATCAAATTACTTCATGTCTACTGTACATACAAATTGTTTTATTAGGCACCACTGTGTTACCCGACATCTATTTATTCTAGCGCACTTCTCCACAGAAAATGCAAGCCTTTCAGGGGCTCCATCTCATTGAAACCTGTTATTTTACTGTTATTTTACACTTCATCCAACTCTTGGCAGGCTGCATCCCTGCCTCCTGCTCTGGTGAAGTGCAGCTGGCTGCAGGATGGGTGGCGGCACTGGAAAATAATACACGAGCTCATATCTCTCTCTTTTTTCCTAAACATTGCCATGCAAAGCAGCCACAGCCCTTCTCTTTCTGAAACTTTGTCCAGAGAGTGTGATAAAGGGGCCAAATAAAGGGTAGGAGAAAACCCATGGAAACTGCAACATGGTCGACAAGCAAAAAGAAAGGGTAGCCAAATTATCAGCTGATTTAGGGCATTTCTCTCTCCTGAATGAGAGAAGCAGAAAGAGTCTTTTGCTCAGGCACATAAGGATGCGTCACCACAAACACTACTTAGTTAAAGCAGGAGCACTTATAGCTAAAACAACTCAATTCCCTCCATGCTCTGACAACTTACTAGTTTATTGCCCATCCTGGTACAGACTGACTGCCCTGTGAAGGGCCCTCACTGCAGCAGGTGCCCACAGAACAGGGAGAAAACCCTTCCCCAAACAAAGCACAATCCTGGCTTGGCCCTCCTCCCCCAAAGATGGTGTCCAGGGTGTGCTGAGGCCTCACGCTTCCAGCAGGCATGAGGTAGGGATGTACAGAGATGGTCTGCAAATACGTGCAGAATGCACTGCTTCTATTTTAGACTCCTTAATTACAAACAGTGCTATTTTTGGCCCAGAAATTATCCAAGCTTTGTTTAAAATTAGCCACAGAATTTTACTCGACGCTCTGGCAGTGGGCATATACGCAAGCCAGCAGCAAGCTTTCTAAACCCAGCACTGATCCACTCAATTCCAATAACATTTCTGACAGCCTAAACTGGAGCCACGAGCTGAAGTTTTACAAATATTCAAGTGGGGAATAAAATAAATAAATAAATAGATAAATGTTAAAAAATAAAAAGAGGCCTCAGACCTCAGAATTAGCAGTTTTCACCCTGAATCCCAAGCGTGTGAATTGCTATTGCTGTTGAATATGAACCAATTATGCCAAAAAAAGGGGAATTAAAAACAAACCAAGGAAGAACATCTTCCTGATGCAGCAGCTGAAGACTAAGCATGGCCATCCTCTCCATCCCTCCCAATCCCTGCATCCAGCTGCTGGCAGCAGAGGAGGGGCTCAGCTTCATTCCAGATGGAACAATGCAGAAAAAGGAAGTTAAGAGAGAGGGAAGGGATGCTCACAGACAATAGATGGTTTTACTTCTGTTAAAATTTATTTCTTTGTCAACAGCCCAGGCACCAAGGTTTTCTTAGCTGCACTGAAAAATTACTAACAGAAGTACAAGCAAAATCTTGTGGCTGTTGGTGATTAATTTCATTACTTGGAATTTCAAGTACTTCTTGAAATATTTCATTTTTTATCAGAGCTTTTTTTTCTTTAAATACATACAACATTTGTTAATGAAATCAAGATGAGAGAAACCATTTTCACCTTCATAAGTAGCAGCTGATCTTGCACAAATAGCCAAATTATCCTACAGTCATTCACTAGGATCTTCATCTACCATTCTTATTAACAGGTTTGTAAAGTGGGCTCAAACTACTTGAAAATCTCAGCAACAACAAAACCCTACAAAACAAAAATATATCACCAGCAAAAAAACAAAACAAAACAAATAAAAACCTCAACACTTTCTCCAAAGAAAACATGTGATATTTGTCTTCATCAGCCAAAAGTCTAGGTATATTTATTGTCTAGATTGTGGCATGGGGTGGGAGGCCCAGGCAAGTTCATTTCCATAACCCTTGCACCCTAAGGCTGCCTCGTAAGGTGTTATCAACTCTGTATTTTGAATTTAAAAACAATTACGGATATGAAAGGAGAACCTTCCTTCCAGCTCTACAGAAGGTGAAGCTGGCAGGCTACAATGCTCCTGATGCCCAGTATCTTTGTTAACACTCATACATAAAGCAGGTTAGGATTATTATCCTTTCTGAAGATCTGGTGGCATCGCTTATGCTAGCAGCTTAATTTCCTCTCTTTTTTTAAGCTTCCTTGCAGTGATCCACTGATGGCTGGTCTTCCTTTTTAAGCTGCCAGTTAATCCACCTAACTGACACTATTGCTGTTATCATTAAAATAGCTTCCATTCAAGCTGCCATTGTTTAACAGCTGCAGTCAGTGTATATAAAAAGAAAACCCTTTAAAACTCATTCTGAAGGTGTCTGTTAGCCCGGGAAATATTTAATAGCAGCAGTAGCTATGCAACAAGCTTAAGCTAGTTAGTGTTTGTGACAGTTGCAGTTAGCCGTCCTATCCAATGGCAAGAACATCCCTGCATTAATCAAGAGAACAGATTTAGTAAGAAACTGCACACAGTAAGAAATAAATGAGAGACATGGGGAAAACTCATATTATTGTGGCATCTGCTAGAGCTATTTTTGAACTGTGTCCCCCTGTGCTGCTCCTCTGATGGACTTCTGAGTGTTCACTAAAATTAAATTCAATTTCTCAGTCATTTATATATAGGATACACAAAGCTAGCAAAGCTTGGATGATTTTTCATGATCCCAACAGCACCGCGCATCCAATATTCCTAAATGCATACAAAAATTCCAGTTAATCTTCTGCTTTGCCTATTCATGGGTACGCCTTGCACAGCCCATGCCAAATATCTGTATCTTATTTTTAGCTTTTTACAAATACTGACTCACTGCACTATGAAGTAGATTCCACCTGCTTTCCAAGCAATCTATTCACCAATATTTAATTATACTCTGTCTCCCATCAGGATGTAGCCATCTGACCAGACAGCAAGGAAGACACAAATGAAGAAATATCACAGAATCACAGAATTGTAATTATCTGAGCAAGATTGCAAACCCTTTGCATCCTTTAGCAAATATGAGCTACTCGCACAACAAGCAGGTCCACTGAAATAATAGGGGCAGTGTGAAAACAAACTCAACTTTCAGAGGAAAGTTGTGTAAATCCAGTCACAATTAACTTTCTATAAGAATGTAAACCATCTCCTACTCTGATCCTTAATGTTTTGTAGTTATATGTTATGGCATGGTCTACATTACCTCAAGAGACAAAGAGAAAAAAAAAAAAAAAGTAATACTGAGAACACAACATAAGTAAAATGGTATGTCTACAATTTAAACCAATATGCTAATATCTAAAAGCTTTGTTTTTGAATGGGTTTGGAACACAAAAAGCAAAATATTTCACAGTCTAAGTTGCATGAAGCTACATGATCGAAAACTGTGCTGAATTAGACTCCTGGAAAGAAAAAGTTTATTTTCATTCTGCCTATGACCACCACATTACCTCCTAATGTTAGGAATCCCCATACAGTAGTATCAAAACGATTTTTCTTCTTCCCCATCTGGATGATAATGGGAAATCCCACTCTTAGCTACACAAGCACTCCAGCAAAAACAGAATTGCTGACTTTTTGATGAGTAAATTTATGTCTACATCATAAAAATGGCCCTCAGCTTAGGTAGAGAAAATTATCTGTGCACTAAACAAGGAAAATGCCAAATCTGAATACAAAGCATTTGCTATGGAGGAGACTATTAATATCTTGTGCATCTTAGCACTACTAGGCATTGAAGTTACACTAGCTATACACTGCCAGATACTCTGCATTCAGGGCTCCTCTGCAACACCACAAGGAAATAATCAAGAGTTCTCAAAGCCTGTCAGTGTGGAGCTTACCCACACTGAAAGGCTCTACTTTCAAAAGCATATGCCTAGACTTCTTGCTATAATAAGATGAACATCTGAACTATTTTACTGTCACTGTCTCACATTACAAAACGCTGCAATGTTACTAACTGCGGCACTCACAACCTAACAAGTACTCCTGCACCAAACCTCTCAGCATGTTCCGCTGGTTAAGCATTTTAATAGGGGTCTCAGAGATTAAGATTTTTGCAAGCAAAAGCCAGCAAGATAACTACACTGCAGCCTTACCTCCATCCAGCAGACTAAGCAGGCAAGTAGATTCCCATGCACTGGAGGTACATCAAGCGCTGCTACTATTGAAGGAACTTTCCCCTGGGGATGCTAAGCCAGAAGGAGTCTTGAGCTACACCCAACCTTGTGCTGCGCTTCTGCTAGAGCAGCTCTCCATCTGGGTTACCACATCAAATCCTCTCAATTCAAGCCTTTCACAGGTGTATTCTTTGTTATTTTACTAGGTTATCATGCACTTCTGGTTCACTCACAAAGAACCCATCAACTACAGCTGATCTACATTGAGTACTTTTTCACTACTCCTCTGATGCCTGTCATCAGCAGAGCACAAAAAATATAGAAACAGGTTACAAAACTGTTTTTCTGATAGGATAACAAATAGCTACAGTTCTTTTCTTCCACATACACATAACTGTTCATTTCTGGAAAAGCAACTCAAAAAGTTAAAACATATTTTCCACTGTTAATTCACAATCTGTGCCTGTGCTTTTCTGAGAAGAGAGTGAGGTTGAAATGACAAACATACAAAATGCTGCAAGAAGAAGAGTGTACAACAATTTCCTTTGATTCTGGAAATGCTAGAAGCTAGAAGAAACTCATCTGTCTGGGTATCTCAAGGACAGATTCCCACGTGAGAATCCAAGCTCGGCTGTGTCACAGACACTGACAGATGGGTTTCCCGAGCCTTGAACAACCTAATGGAGCTTTTAGCCAATTTGCATACTGGCTGTTGTTGGGTGAAATGGGGATGTGTCAAGGACATTAAGCAGGCCAAGACAAAAGTCTAATAGCCTTGTATACAGTATCGCTTCTTACCGCTTGCTAGCTTTATCCTTAGGAAGATCAAGAGGTGGGGGGAACAGGAAAAAGAAAAGAAAAAGGCAAGTCTCAGCTGACGCCTGTTTGGAGGCAGCTTGTTCCTATTCATGGGAACAAGCTGAAGCAACAAGTCAGTTTTCTTGCAAAATGGAAGAACAAAAAACAAGCCCAACTAATTGCTATTCCATTCCTTCTAATTTTTAAAAAGCAAAACATCACTGGAGCCACCCAAAGCCTCTCTATGTTAATGATCTAATTTGTTGCAAGTACTCCAAGAGTTGCACACAAGCCAGTCCTCCTGCCAGTACAGGGTCCAGCCCTGTGTCAGGGGAGCCCCAGACGGGTACCAGAGCTGAGCTGGAGGCTCAGTGTTCTCAGGCCCAGCTCCAGATCTTCTTTTTTTCTATCTATCTCCCAGCACCTCACACGTGGCTGCATCATAAGCTTTAACAAGAACAACAACAAAAAACTGAATTGGACTTGCAACAAAAAGTTTACAGTCTGATCTGAAATACAACATTGAACCCTGAGGCTGGTTGAAATACCTGCTGAGTTCTGTGCAAGGAAAAGCACATATACTTGGGATTTCTCCAGCCACCACCAGACTCCTGGCTGGATTCTGCTCCTGGTCATGTCAGAATAACCCACCTACTGGGGAATAAGGTGCAACTGAGAAATGGGGCCATATAATGACTTGTACAAATATCAGCCGCTTCACATCCCTTTGAATTTTGTTGTCACTCTGCTTTCTATGTGCTTGCTCCTTTCAGTGTGCCTGCCATGCATGCTGAAGGGTCTGCCATTGCTTAAACTCATTTTTTACCATTTACTAGAGATCAGATTAAAAATTAAGCATGCAAACAGAGGCCTCCCTGAGGAAAGCTTCAGCTCTGGCAATCCAATTGCACAGCACAGTAAAAAACGTACACTGGAAGGTGTTGAACAATACCTTTGACGACAACAAAAGCCAGGCAAAAAAGGCTCCAAATTTAACCATGCTGAACCAAACTACCTCAGCACTGAATGCATAGTCTTATGTGATCCTGTCAGCCAGCAGTAATGCAAGGCAAACAAAGGGCTGCGTGTCTGTGGCCCAGTTATGGCCCCCTTGCTGATATTGAGTCAACATCCATTAGGAAAATGTACAGAGGACCAAGAAGGTACATCCTGATTTGATGTTCAGTTTCCTAGGTGCTCTTTCCAACTTCGTCATTAATTCACTGGGTGATTTTAACTAATCTGTCACCAGGGACCTTCAAGTTCTTCTATGCAAAATGAGAACAGTAATTGATTCTTAGGCACTTCTGAGATTCTTGGATAGATACTGCTCTGCCACTTCCATGGTTATTCAAAACCAGACCCAAAATCAGCAAGCAGAAGAGCTATCTAATAACAATCTGCAACTCTAGGCCAGAGACAGAGGTCAACATTTTAAGAATTTACATGCTGTGGGATTTCCAGATGAGCATCTTTAGTCATCCTGATATTTCAGGCTCTTCTGAAGGCTGATTAATTAGAAAGGAAAGGAAGGATATGGCCCAGAGGTGCTTTTGCTTGGGTTATACATACACCTCTGTTTAGTGTTACAAAAAATGTTACGAGCTTAAGTGTAAATTATTTCAGCCTTTGGCACTGTTCAATTACATATGCTAATTTTAGCTTGAGTAGATTGTACTTGAAATAACTGGATTGCATGTGAGTAAAGCCTCCTGTGGCTAAATCCAGCTGATGCTCTGTCAAACCTTCTCTTGCCGAGAGCCACCCTTTCTGCTGGCTGATGTTAATCTGCCAGACTTTTATCGTGAAAAGAGGATTCACACTCAGAGTGACAAATAAGGAATTCAATTTGAAATTTCTCATTCCGCTCAATTACAGAGAAGTATGCATATGTCTACTCAGTAGCTAATGACAGGTTTTTTAAATACGCCCTTGCAAGGATTGATTTTAAGATGTTCAAGGATATCAGGAGTATGTAGTCCACTAAAGGTGCAAATCATTGGAATTTTAAAGAAATAGGTGGTGCAGTCACAAAATAAATAATTTGAAGAACTTGTCTGCCAAAACATTTTAACCAATACCATACAGCACTTCAGTCTTTCCTCCTTTCTTCTTTTCTAGACACAGAGTGCACCACTAGCAGCAAAAAGAACAATGCAGCCAAGCTGTTTGGCCAGAAGCACGAAAGCTTCATCATAACAAGGTTAATGCTAGCATTAAACTGCTTTTTGAACCTGAGTGGTTGCTCTGCAGTCATGACTACAGATCGAGCAGCTCAAAGTGAGTTAAAGTAGCTCAATTTGAGGTCGCATTGTGCCAAATAGAGACTCCATGTAGAGAACAAGCAAACAGACAAAACAGAAAAATCACAGAGAAAAGAAAAACACTTTACTATTTTACATTTCTCAAGAATACATAGCCCAAAAATATTATATGTTTAGATATTTGGAGTCTGCACAGAAACCCGTATTCCTAATGGAAACATCAGAATAATTGCTGGTAGTGTTAGCATTATTTTATCACTGACATTAAAATATGGGATTTTTTTTTTAATATATCTGTCCTGAAGGTGGAAGAAACCTAAAGTTGCACCAGAACTAAATTACTCGGAGCTTGACTTTTTTTCTTTTCTAATTAAATACGCTCAATGGCATTTACTTTTTAATAAGAACACCAGTTAGATGACTTTAGAGTAGCAAAAGGCAAAGGGATCGTAAAAGTGAAACAACTATTATGATTAAAACCCATACACGTTCCTTAGTGAAGCAAGTACCGTTATACACACAGCAGTATTCTAAGACAGTGACCTCAGGTTCACACCTCAGCGCAGCAAGGCAAGTTCAAGATTTACAGCTTAGTGACAAGTCTGCCAATTCATCACCACTAAACCACCTCGAGCCCTCTCTGGAAGTAGCACAGGTCACTGGAGTAAACCAGCAGCTGCTAAGAGATCTCTTTCCAAAGAAATTCATTCCACAAGCAGCCAGACGGCCACTGGCACGTGTCCTTCATCAGTACCTCCTCCGACTTCTGTGCTGCAGGGGGAGCGTATGAATCTTTTCTTTACCACCTACCTTCCAAAACTGTGTCATTTTTCAAAAACGCTACCAAACTGTCTGATGAGTTTATATAAAGAGTCAAGAAGAAAATAAATGCTACCACAATCCAACCCTTCTGAAAGTCATTCGCTCTAAAGACAAATGTGACCATCCTTCCTGTACCTTACAGCACATCCAGTCCCAGTGGTTGGACTCCTTAGGTCAAACAATAAATGAAAGACAGAATATGTACCTGCATCAATCTTTAAATACACACACAAAACAAACAACATCAACGCAACAAAAAAAAATATTCTCACCTCTAAAATCCACAGATTATGGAAACAGCCAAAGACAGGAACCACTCCTGTTCTGGCAAAGAAAACTGAGACCATCTGAGTTTCAGCTGGTCTGACCAACAAATCCAAAGCCACACCGAAGCACCAGCAGTATGCCTACCTGCACTAAATTTTCTCAAATATACTCACAGTTCAGTTTTAGAGTGACTTACTTTACCTTAGTTTAAACCTTTGTCCTAATTAAATTAAACCAAACTGCTATAAAGCCAAGTGAATGTTGACATAAGCTTGTGCATACAGTCCTTTGCATCAGTTTGACTCCTTCAGTTTGAAATCATACCATTATCCAGTCTAGTGTCATTCTGTATAAGCTTAGCCCTTACAGCACCAGACGCACAGGACCCATTGAAATGCAGTAGCAGTCCCGTCCTTCAGTTGCTCAGATTCCTTAGGAAATCCTTGCCTCAACTGTGAGCAGGAAGCAACCAAGCCCAAACCTCTTAAAGATGAACTGGGCAGCTCCCATCTCTCAGAGCTATTGCTCATTTCTTACAGCTCCACTTTTAGCAGAACACATTAATCACATACTTACATATTTTGCAGAGGAGGGGCAGGGTTACTCAGGTGTTGATGTGTAAGTTGCGCTTTAATTCTTTGCTAGAATTTAAGAAATCACTGTTTCACATACCTCTGCACCAGGTTAAATACTTCTGCTCCTCAAAACAAGGCACAAAGGCAGGGTGAGGATTCAGGGGCTGGGGTTCTCCTTCCCATGCAGCATCCCCTAGAACCTCAACATGGAAGACTTGAAGCAATGCAGGGCACCAGGAGATGCCAAGGATGCTGCAATGAGTTCAGCAGGCTGGCTGGGGAGGAGGCCTCTCCACTGCTGCAGTGACTCTAGAGCTGCTGAAAAGTTTTGATGGCTCTAACTTTGCATACCTCACTGCTGCTATTTCAGGAACAGCTTTCCAATGAGTAATTTGGCGAGATGTACTGTTTGCAAACTGCATACTTGGTCTAAAGAGCACTTACAGCAGAGCCTACAGAATCAGCACTCAGCCTATGGGCCGCTGCTTACTCTGCTCCCAGACCACCCATCCCGCAGTCTCCTCACCCTATGGATTATTACAAGCTCTATGGAAAGCCCAGCTTTCCTAAGCTCTTGATAAAAATCTTTTTCTTATATTATTTTTTTTTCCATCAGAAATAAAGACAAGAAAAAGAGTAAAATAAAAAAAAGCCCCGCCTAAACCAAAGAAGCTCATATCGCGTCATCCTCTATCTAAAAGAGGCATGAGCAGTGGGTTATAAAAAGAAGAGCTCTACAACTGGCAGCTATCCATAGGCCTTTACAATTAACAAGCCAGCTCATTGTCTGGGTTGTTATCTAAATTACAGTCTAGGCATTTTCTGGTAACATATTTTCTGACTTTTTAAACACTATACTGTACAGTACCTAGTACAAAGACGCCTTTCTCTAATTCTATTTAATTCTCTATTTTCCTGTTTTAAAAATTAACTACTGTAACCATAGCCTTAAGCAAAGAAAGGGAGAAGGGGGAAAGCGGAAAAGAAAATGTACTTTTAGCAAGCAGGACAAAAGCACTGAAGTTCAGGTGCTGAAGTTTTCTTTGAAGCACAGGCAATGAACACATTTATAAATTTAAATAAACTTAAACTCAAGTTAAGCAGACCTGAGTCTTAAATTCACTAAAACTGTAGATTCACATAGTTCTACTTTTGAACCCCAAACTACATTTTTTACCAGCACTCATCAAGAACACACCAGCAGGAGCAGCCCTTTCTTAGGAAGTTTCTGAACTACAGAATATACGTTCACTTTGCTCTTTCTTTCTTCAATCTAATCTCGCTAGAAAAATTATACTTGAAAACATTTCATTTTAGTCATGGCAAAGAAAGGAAAAATATACAAAATGTGAAAGAAGTATAATACACATTAGACTAAAAGGCAGACACAGGCAGGTAGCAATCCCTAACAATGAGAGCTTTGCTGCTTTTACTTCTATTCTTGTTTCTCAAGATTCCCCTCCAGAATCAACATTTCTGTGTGTAACTTTGTAGGTATAGGCAGGTATATTTTTCAGCAGTTCACTTTTGCATTTCAAAAACTCAAACAGCTTATAAAACATTTTAGCAACAATTACACAGATCCCATTATGCTCTTCTTTTGGATGAATGGAAAAGGAATGGGTAAAAAAGGCACCTGTTTCATCACTTATGAGTTTGTGGAATCACTAATATTTCATTCCAAGGTAAAACAAACAACAACAACAAAAAGCATTGTTTTCTTCCATTCGTAAAACCAGAAGGGTGGTCAGCCTTTTTTCACCCTGTACGCCAACAACAGAAATATCTCTTATCTGACTGAAGGCTAGCTGGAAAAAAAAGAGCTTATCTTAACATTCTACAGTGGATTTATAAGACAGTTTGTCAATAAATCTGTTTAAAATTCAGCAAAAAATTTAAAAACGGTGAACTAATATAAACAAGAATCTCATGATGCCTTTTGTGTTTGGCTTTCAGCATAGAGTTGTACCACTGTCACTTGTCAAATCTGGCTGTCATTCTTTAAGACAGAGAGAAACAAAAGCTTGCTCTAATCTTTCACAATTAGAGAAATGTGGAAATTCATAAAATGCACTTCATCCTTTTAACCTATGGTCATCCTGACACAGTAAATTATTATGCTATTGGAAAACATGTTGTCTTCTGAAACTCTTCTGTTAGAAGATACCTATCGACAGGCTGGCATCAGCTGAGGAACCTATTTTCCCTTAAAACATATATCTCTTTCAGTTCTATAGATTAATTCTGATGACTTTATATACCAGAAAAGAACATGGATTTGTCTTTGCTGAGTTGATTAAATTTCAGATGGGGTGTGGTGCTGTGATGGTGGCCCTCCCAATAAAGATACAGACATGCTTGATCTAACATGACTTTGGAACAGTTTTCCAATGCAGAAACCATGCTTTCAGACTACACTAAGATTTCAGTAACTCAAGTTAAGACAAACTGTCTCATTACTGTATCTATCTGGATTATTTATTCTGCATTATATGTGTAATATAAATATTATATTTAGTATTTTTCTTCACAGCGATTTTTTCCAAGCAGCCTTTTTTGCTGACGCTTTAATATCCTCTCAGTTATGATTTCCAGCAGACAGACAGCAGAGGTGCCTCGATATCAAACCCTGAGCATCAGCAGCAGGATGACACTGGTGAGGTAGAAATTGCAGGAACTTCGAGTCTGCTCCATCTGGCACCTGGAACCAAACCAGTCCTCTGATGGAGAGTTGTCATGTTGCAAAGCTGATTCTGACCTGTCCTTTCAGCTCAACACAGAGCTGGTGCTTTCAGATTAATAACTTACGAACCCGCTCACTTTGATTTGGAATCCGAAGAGGTATATAGAACACAAGGAACCGGAGGATTGAACCCTGACTCATTTCTTCCAATTTTGTACTTTCAGCAATTCGTCTTAGCTATGCGTTTACCAATTAGTTTTCAAAATGCCGGTGTTTTGAAAGTTAAACATATATAAATTGTAAATGGAGCACAGCATTTTGAACATTAAGCATTAATATTTATTCAAAGTGTAAGGCTTTTATGTGAGAAAATAATAATACCTTTTCTTTTGAAGCATTTTTAAAGGCTCATCTCCAAGGAAAGCAGGAAAATGCAGTGTGACAGATAGAAATCCAGCACATACCATGTCTATATTCACATGCAAAAAGATATTTTCAACATTTCAATTCAAAGACCAGCAATAAAAATACCCTCTCTCATATCCTTAGGATGCCAAATAATCATTTCATTCATGTCTCAGTATTGACTTACAAAGACATGACTTGCCTTTGCTGTGTAGTTTTCTTATCCAAACGAACTGAGGACAACTCATTGTTAAGGAAGTCAGTGGGACTGTCAGCTCCTTTACCAAAAAATAAAAAAAAATAAAGCTAGCTAGATGCAGCTGGCTCAGAACTCTGGAAAAAATATTAAAGATGACAGAAAAGAGCAGGATGTTTTGGCTCTTCTGCAGCCATTATGATATTGAGCAATATGCTGCAAAGAGCTATTGCAGTAAAGTGCTGCAAGACCACCTCCTTGCTGAATAGAGGTCACACAAGGACTCCTCTGAGTACTCCAAGCTGACTGGCATTCTGCATCTTCTCAGAAAGTTTTCTACACATCTTTCCACCACAAGTTTTGGGTTCTTCACATATTGACAGAAATGCCATAGTGGTGAGTCAGCCCTTCCAATTCCAACATCACCAAGAATCTCCAAGATTTTGTGTTTGATGTTTTCCATCAAAACCATATTAACCACTCTGCTCAAAATAAGGAGAAGAGCTTCTCTCCATTCTTCTACCAGAGAGGAGAGCCAGATAGGCTCTTGCCTTCGGGTGAGACAAGCTGAGAGCTCTCCTTGAGGACCATGGTGGTCATTAGAGCTTTCCCCAGCTTCGCAGTGGCAATGGTCAACCCTACAGGTAGCCATGCACCATGCTACCCCTAAGATCCTCCCTTGTCAGACAGCCCTGACACCTACACAGCACCAGCCCTGGTCACTTGCAGCTACCCAGGACCAGGCACCCTCACAGTAGTCCTGGCTCCAAAGAGAATGGTTGGCCTCAGTGAAATCCTCAGCTCCCTCTTCTGCAGTTTTATTTCTGTTACACTGTCTTACAACATGTTACACAAGAAAATAATGTATACATTATATATACATAAATGTATATTTCTGCCTCTACAATATAGACAGTATACAAATACCTGACTGTGAAATAGCTCATAAACAAAAGGCCTCTTTATCTTAAGAAGAGGGGCTACATTTTTGCAGTTTGCACTGCCTTTTGCATTTGGCATTTTCAGAAGGGGAAAAGCAGAGAGCGGCAATTCTGCCTCCAGTTACTCAGACCATAGAGCCAATGTAATTCTGCTGTCTTCATTACATTATTTTTCCCCAGAAACAGTAATACTCCAAACAGATTAAATTAAATAATACTTTTAAAAAATCAAGCAGTTCTTTAATTTCATTTCAGTACCATCTTGCTCTTCCAACAGCCCCTCAGATGTGCAGGAAATGACTTAATGATGTGCCTTTATTATAGGGAAGTGCCGAGGCATTGTTCCCATCCCCCAGAAGTTTGCACAGCCATTGCTCAGAGAATATTTATCTGCAAGCAAAAGCGTCTTCACCAAAGCCTCCTTTCAACACAGGAGTTGCAACAAAAACAACACTTTTAGAGAACATAATCATCTCTACTCACAGTACCTCCTGAACTGTAAATACAAATTAAGAACTGCACGCCATGGAGCTCAGACACATTATGTAATCCTTTTGAAACTCCACCCTTCTAGAAACAGGGGGAGGACAGGGCCAGGCAGCCCAACGTGTTCCCACTAATTGACCCACACAGTATCTGTTGCTCCTCCAGTTCTTGCAGCTGGAGATGCTGAGACCTCATTTGGGATGAGCTCACTGCTCTGCCCATCACCCTCTGAACAGAACTAAAAGCTACTGACAGCGTGCATTGTAGAGCATTAAATGAGTTGCCGTCTAGAGCCCAAGGAGCTGCATCTCCTTCTCCTTGCCTGTATCCCTCCAGTTCTACAGCTGGAAAATATTTTTGAAAAAAAGAGAGTAAGTTGTATTTAATGAAGCATTTGGGGCTACTACCCTTACTATCAATGATGGGCTGCTTGCAAAATTAATTATGTGAACAATTCTTTTGTTAGCAGAGCAGTCACGTCACTTAGATGACTTTGAACCTGGCTTGTGGGACAGCACTGCTACAAAATGGGCTTTGACAGACAGACCCAATATAAAAATAAAAAAGCCTGCACTCTTTTTGATAAAACTTCATTTATTCACAAGGTTATTTAAGATAACAAGAAAGCCACTCTTTCCTAGTATTTTTATTCCCCTAATTTTCCATCCACAATGATGCCACCATAACTGCACTGCAGCGTGGCTGCTGTACCATAACCAGCTGCAAAGTGAGCAATTCTGGGCAAGCCTAGAGTGCAGCTGAAGGGTGCATTTGCTAACTGCCTGCCTTAAATCCCACCAGACCTCACTGCATCTGAATAAACCCCTCCATCTGGTAAATCCAACTACTATGAAGAGTTGTTGCTTATTTTATAGCAACAGAGCTCTACTATAGAGCCGGTAGAGCTCTTCTCTCTCCCGAAGCAATCCATTCAACTTAAATTTAGCAGTAGGTTTTTTGAGGACTATATTTTCTAAAAACTGTTACCTGTTCCCGTCTGTTAGTCTCCATCCCCACACTCTACATCTCATTTGAAGTGCTGAGCCACAGAGCATTTAAGTCGTAACCTGCATTGATTTTTAAAATCTGCTTGTAGAAAAAGAGGAATCCTCCTCTACAGATCAATTTACACGGCTGTCATGGCAGTAAGGTCACACACACGGGAAAAACCTTCTGCAGTGCTATTGGTCTCTAGGACCCAATCCATCTCTCCCACTGAAATCACCTTTGTCACAGGAAGCAAATGGTGCACTGGACAGGGTTTTTTGAAACTCAAATCTACATTGTGAAACCACACACATTCCAAGAGCATGTTCAAAGGTTTACCATTGACAACTATTTTTTAAACAGCACCAGTTTTAAGAAAAGAGTGACAGACAGACTGTAGATGTTGGCAAACTCAGCACTGATCAGCTTAATTTAGCAGCTCTCGTACATTACGAATCACACAGCCAGCACAATTTCACTACCAAATCACTTCTCCCACAACTATGTCAGTGTTCTCTGTATGCTTTACAGAACTTCTAAAACATAAATGAACATTTATACAAGTATGGGAACTAGAGTCCAAAACAATTTAACATCAGAGAATTCTTATGTTGTCCCCAGATGAATTAATTGCTCCAATATTGGGTAATTTTTTATTTTTTTCTTTACTGGATTAGCACACATTGTTCTAGCAAAGGGATATGGAAATTTTTGCTTGCTGCAGGCCAAACAAGACTTCCAAACACTATTGGAAGCCACACAGCATGCTACACCTTAGCATTACTAACGTGGAGATATAAGTCATGTTGCATTAGACTATATGGAATGAAATCACAAGCCACATCCACTGTGCAGATTGTGTCCTAGCAGGCCAGATGTTGTGTGCGTATGATTAACTACCAGCCTTCCCGGAGAAGACAATGAGTGTACCTGAATATACCCTCTACTGAGATTACCACAGAAAAGCTCTTTTTTGTTTTTGTTCGTTTCTTTTTGTTTTTTAATTGTACAGAACAGAGTTATATTGCATTACAAATGGATTACAAACTGTCTCCCATAGTTCTGACATACAGACAGACTGACCAACAGCCCCGAAAGGCAATACTGGCTCCCCAGAGGGGTAGGAATCACTCTGCAAGTCCTTACTTTTTGTAGTGTTTTGTTTTTTACACATGGATATACACAGAGCATGGACTCCTATCAGTGGTCAAACTGCACCACAGCCTCCAGTTTCACAAGGATTAATCATAGCAAGGAGGATGAAGCCAAGAGCCCAAAGGTACTGCCACGTTAACTCCCTATAGACACAGTCCCACTTGTACTCAGGCGAGAACCAAGAAATGAAAATGGGAGTCAAGGAAACAAAGGGAAAGAGTTGTCCCTTGCAAAATCATTACGGAGAGAGATCTGGAGGTTGAAGCACAGTGGATAAAGAAGAATGGGTAAATCTCTGCTGGTCTTTGCTCAACAAAAGCACTTGAGGTCCTCAAAAATTTAAGAATGCACAGGGGCTAATTTGAGATGCAAGTTATTTTTGCAGAGGTGGAAAAAAATAAGCACAATGTTTAACACCGAGATTTCTATAGGAGGTTTCTATGGAATATGGTGTTGAGCCTCACAAACTGTGTTTGCCCAACAACAAATTAAGACATCAGAAAAAAAGGTACTTCATGTTTTGTAAGAATATTTGAAGACACAGGCATCCACATTTATTTTAATAGCATCATGCAGCTGGCACTACCATAAGTGCTACCATACAAAAGTATTGTGGATCTGTACCATTCAGAAGTGTTTCTACTGTACAGTTGGGGACTTAAAAGAGCATTGGTGGAAGGAGGACATTTTTCTGCTACTTAATAAGCTGCCAAGTGACACTGTGTTCCTTGTTGGCTGCAACAGCATTTTGGGAAATGGCCTCTTGGCATGGCAGGTCGTGGAAGGCCAAATATACAGCAGACTCCACAGGATGAAGCTGTTTTTGTTCTCAACAGAACTACTTGTCCTAGTCTGATTTCCCAGCTACATCAATTTCCTCCACATTTTACTCGCAGTTGTTTCTTTTTCCCTTCCATACATGCAGATAGAACTGATTTTTAAGCACCTGAACAAACACATCGTTCAATTTGTCCAACCATTCTCCATTTTTTCTTTGCAGTTGCTTGATGTTCCACTGAATTCAGTACACTTTTCAACCTCTCTAGAAACAAGCAAAACTTTTTTTATCAGTACATACTTAGAATGTTAGGGAGATCATTTAAGAAACTACCAGATGCACAGAATACAAGAAAAAGGAAGAAAAGAAAAAGTACAATTTCATTACCTACATCCTTGCCATCCAGTGAGTACCTGTGGTTGCTCTCCTAATTTCTAAACTATTGTTTGAGACCAATGCTGCAACTTTATTCAAAAAGCATTAAGCCAGTTCTGCTTGCTAAGTTCTTGGATAGAAGCTGTTGGACCAGTGAAGTGTGCCAGTTGGTCACTGAAAAATAAACCTCCACCTAGAAGCCTGTGTTTCACATCAGAAGAATGTCTCAAACCAGTCACTCACACAGGGACCAGAGCTCACCAGACTGTGACTTGGATACACCCTACTAGTAGAGCAGCATCATGAACTCTTTCAGTTCATCAGCCCCTTGCATTTTGTGACTGTTTATACTTCTGGATGAGTTTTGATTATATAGCTCAGCAAATGTTACACAAAAAATAATTAACCATAAGTGCATTCATTACAGCCAGGCACCCATAAACTGCAATATGAACATCAACTACACTTTCCTAAGTGACAAGGAGTCCCTCAAGGCTCAATTACTCGCCACTTTTTGCTCCATTTCAGATGTTAGCAGCCTTACTCTTTCTAAATGGATAATAACTACCGATAACAATTTACAAGCAGCAATTAAGAGTTTTAAACTGATACCAATGACTTCTCTCAAAACTGAGACCAGGCTGGAACATTACTTATCTTTTTCAACTTTGTAAATAATTATCACAGCATGTTCCATTTCAAACAAAATATACGTTAGTAAATCACTACTACTCACGGCATATGTACAGCTAGGAGTCTACAGAAAGTGCCTTGCTTGTAACAGGGATCCCATCTGAAGCTGAGATGGGCATGCACATGCTTTTGGATATTTTTTTTTTTTCTCTGCAGCCTTGATCCAGGAACAGTGATTAATGATGGATGACACAATGTTAGTTCACAATATCTGCTTACACCTAAGTGCAGCGCACAAAGCATGGGGAATGAGTTCTCATTGACTCATCCTTTCTAAAAGTAACTTCTACTTTTCAATAGTAGAGCTCAGCCTGCCAAGTATACTTCCGGCAGACAGGAGAATAAATCACTATTCTATAGTGATTGTGCATTAATTAATGGTCTACTGCACATCCACCTGTGTGCCCTCAGTGCTCCTACTACCACTTGTTAACTGCAAAAACCCACAACCAAAAAGGACTTGTCCCGGCACGCTCATAATATGAATACCCAAAACCAGAACCAGAAGAGTCAGAAATTCAATAAACATGAGGACGCCTGACAATCTGCAAAAGAGAAATCTTTCGGAGAACTTCCAGAAGAAGCATCTTAGCTGATCACAACATGGAAACTATCCTTTCACACCACAGTGGGAGTAGATGCAGCTGAGCTCTGAGTACCAGGGGCCATTAGAATTACCCTGAATGATAAACACAAAGTCAAGATTTCAAAGTGGTCACCAGTGCCCACTAAAAGTATTTCCTATGTTATCAGGAATCCCTTTTCTTATTTTATTTTACATTAACAGAGTGAGTCTTAGCATTCCATTTTATTTGTTTATTAAATTAAGAGGCTTTGTATTCCATTTTATTAATTTCTCAATGATTAAATCTCATCATTTCCATTAACTAGAATAATCTATATACCAAATGGTCATTTCTGAGACTTCAAGTAGGTACTGCAGACAGTATTTTGAAGATTTTGCCTATTATCACAGAATTATTTACCTTGTTGACACATCTTAAGATTCATTCTGGAAGTGGAAGCTTCCTCTTCAGACTTTTTCAACTGATTTAAACCTTTTTATATCACCCACATTTTCCTTCCCCAAGAATATACAGCTTGTGGTAAAGCATACACATAGAGTAAGAAAAGTCCTTTTGCAGCTCTTACCCTGAAACCTAGTCAAAAGACAAGGGCAACAGAAAATAAAAGGAATTAATGTACTGTGAATTACGTTAGTCTTGGATTTGCAGTTAATAAATAATAATAATAATAATAATTAAAAAAACACAGTTATTGAATTGATGAAAACAATATAAAATTGATCAGAAGACTGGACATACTGCTTGCTAATTGTTTTTTGTTTGGTTGGTTTTTAGGGGGGAAGCTGTAGCCCTTCAGTACTTTCATCAGAGAGAGAGAAAGGGGAGCAAAAGAATAGTTACATCTTTCTATAGAGATGCAAGTAAATGTGCTTAAAGGGGACTGGGGGAAAAAAGGGATGGAGGTAGTTTGATTTACAGCAGAAACTTTCACATGCATCCTACTTTAAAAATTAGTATCTAATCATAACATCTGTAGATGCCAACAAAACACAGATCTAGCCAACAAGGCTGATCTTACCGCCATGATCTCTGATGCTGAGTTCATGCAGATGCTGACTTGAAAACAAAGAAAATCAAAACTGATAAGCTACAGAAGACAGACTGTTTGAGAATGTTGATACCTCTCTTACAGAATGCCATCAGATCCCGACAGCTACATTCAGACATGCAAGGTAAAATGTTCCAATCTTTGCATCCCTCTAGTCTGTCTGCAGCACAATGTATAGCCTCAAACAGCACTCAGTAAACAGTCTTCTCATCACTCCAGCCTGGGTTGAATTTTAATCAAGGTCCTTTAAATGCCATTGAACAAATCCATATACTATGGATTGCTTCTTGTATGTCTCTGGCCAACCTCTATTTGGAGGGTCATTTATTATTCTTAGCAAACCAAAACAATCCAAAGAAATAGTACAAATAACAGCACATCTTGAGGCAGGGCACTGTCATTTCTGGTAATTATCTATCATACATGAATGAAGCTTTTAAATATTCCTTTGAAATCACACAGTACATACATCCCTGTGTTAGTCACACGAGCAAAGAAGCTAGATTTATCTCATGATTAAACAGCAGTTAAGTTTTCAGGCCATACACATGTTAAACTTGGATTGTACAATTCACGTACTGGACACTAAAGACAACCACAGAATAGGAATTTGAGAAAAGCTCTCATCTGTAATAGCACTAATGAGCCCAAGTTTCTAAAGGGATGATGCATGTATGATGGAAACGCTATATTTGCTAGTCAACTGATTTTTACAAAACCATCCCAGGGACTCCATGCCTCAGTTATCGAACCATCAGTATGATCCCAGCAGAGCCACAGGCTCAGCAAAAATTCATGAGAAAATGGTGGTGAGGAGGGGAAATGTGGTCCTCATTTTCGTGCTCTGTTCTGCAAGGAACTATATTTGGGAAGTATAAGCCAGCAGACTGCTGATGCTACACTTTTTTCCATCTCCCATAGATGAGTCAATTAATCAAACTTTGCCTACTGCCTGTCAAAAGCCTGACTCTGTCCTTTTGGTGAATACAAAAAGAAGGAACGTGTTCTTCCTCCACCTGCATCTTGTCTCTTAGTTAAGGATTGGTTCCAGTCATTTGGGAAAAACATTATTTCAAAGCTTTTTAACAACTTTACAAAAAACTCGTGTCGTTCCCTTCCTGCCCATAAGTTGCTTTGCTTGTTTAAAGGCATCCCCCTAAATATAGGCACAGGGCTAAATCAGCATCTAAAGCACCATCACTGAGGCTGTGGCAGTGATTCTGAACCCTGACACCTTCCTGCAAACTGCTGCTCATAGGTTTGGAGCAAGTGTCATGTGAGCCATCCTGCAACTTTTCCAATTAATTGAGGAATGAGCAGATGTTTGTTTTATGACTTCGGTGTGTCAAATCATTGTGTTTTGAGTTCCTCACAGACAGAGGTCAAGGTCAAACCTTCGGTATTCTTCCCCTGACTTCCATCCCTGCCACCAACCAGGCAGCCAAAGTAAAGAGCTCCAGAAGGAACAAAGGAGAATTAATCAGAAAGTCTGTGTGTCCCAAACCCCAATTCCTCTCTGTCACAGAGGGTGTAAAAGAGACAACAAATTAGATACAGATTTTCCATTTTCCTTCCTGTAAAAAAGTTAATGCCAAAAGAATATTGAACCCTGGTATCCAAAAAGAAGATAACTGCATGCACACAAGGCACTAATCTTATGAAAACAAGCAATACACAGTATTCATTCCTGCTGCAACGTAACCCAAATTGATGGAGTTCAAAGGCAAAGGTATCACGCCCAGACTTTGCAACTGGCCTTTAGAATTTCAGAGTGAATGGTAAGTCTCACAGCTACCAATTTTTGTAGTTCTTCAGGCTCAAACAGGGACAGTCAAAGCAGAACTTCCAAGAAATGCACATCTGTGACCAAAAAAAATAAAAAATGGTCTCCTTGTTTCTGCATGCCAAAAGAACATGATTCAATTGAAAAGAACATCATGAGATAAAATGCTGTTTTTCTTCTGCCATTAAAATTACAGGTATCTGCATCCACGATGGGAAACAGCTGCATGTATTCTTAATAGACTGAAGAATTATTCTTCAAGAAGCATGCTGAATTCTCTTCCCAGAAGAAAACAAAGCAAGAAACAAAGCAGAAGTTTTCCTCACAACGTGAAAATCCTGAGGAGCTGGATTTGTACACCACTGGATCTCAGAAATCTGCTGAAAGCAGGATATGCCTTTTTGTTCAGTTGTCAATGGTGTGTGGTTAGTCAACATGCAATTGGCACCAATTGCTATTGGAAGGTATCCAAAAAATAATACATTATATATATTATATATATATAACAACCACATCCTTTGGGATGTTTCACAAAGATTTTGGGGAAGAAGTGTAGAGTTCCCCTGAGTTGGTTTTCATCCAGTCAGGAGGAAGGTGTGAAAAGGGCTACATGTAGAATTTTTGGAAGATTTATGTCAGGAAAAGAAAACGCAGGCTAGGACCACTGCTGCTACTGGTCACTCAGGCCAATAGTAGCTCAGGACAAATAGTCACCAGACAAGAAGTTCGGGGTCCACTGAAATGAATGGAAACACTACTACTTACTACCATCTGTTCCACAAACCTCTGAATTTTGCTCTGTGATTGACTAGGTTCTTTTACAGAAGTTATTTATTTCGTATTATGGTTTGATGAAATGCTAAAAATGACCAGTTGTTGAATACAACAAATTCAACCAATTCCCAGAACACTCTTGTTTGGGATTAGTTTCTGAATTAGGTTCAGACTAAGCATTTTTAGTTCTATTTTTATTTGCGTTGAAATAGATGCTTCAGTGTTTTTAGCTGTTTGAGCTGCAGCTGTTGCCACAGACTACTTTGCTGCAGCATGAACAGGAGTTGAATTCGGTATTATTATTCAGAAAGTATTTTACTTATTATTTTTTTTCCACAACTCTCCTGCATATAGATTTTTTTTTTTTCTTACAGTTCCCACAGTTTTCATGAGACAATCAAAATGTTCCTGATTAAGTCCTTCAGCCCAAGCATACTGAAGTGAAGTTATCCTCACACTTGTATTTGTGAAGATATTTTGGCTGTGGTTGAAGCCAATAAGCCACATTTGATTTCATTTAAAGTTGTATCCCTTCCTAATTTTGATTTGCCAGACTATTTCTAAATAAAGCAATTTTCTTTGGAAATCATAGCCTACAGTATCAACTAACAAAGAAATTTCTAATTAGAAGATCCAGTATCCTCCATAGTCATAACCTCTGGAGATTTGAAAAACATACAGGCAAATAAGGCATCCTAATTATTCCATGCCCTAGCTTTTAGGCGGCATCCTTCATCTCACAGTGATGAATTTTGTGAACTGAAATTTCCCAGTTCAACAAAATCAAAATGTTGGAAGTGGAAGAAATTGTTACCTTCATTCATCTAAACACAAAAACCTTTTTGCTTTAGGGAAGTCAATGTAGCTTCAATGAAATTTGATGGTGGAGAATGCTGCATGAATTAGACAAACTACATACTGAAGCAGATAGCCCATTTTCAAACCTCTCTTTTACTTTTCTCAGTTGTTTGTCTTCCCTCATGCATACTGCACTTGCTTCCGTCCCCACATGCACAGAATGGGAGAGGATACTGAAATGCATTAAATAATTCAGAACAGCTAAAGGTAACATTTTTCTGGTTAAGTAGATAATTGTAGTGGTTCTCAAAACATTAATTTTTGACAGTGAAAGAGCATATTCTGTGGTTCTTCCCACTTCATAAACTGGCTGATAAGTACCTGAAACATCTAAGCAAATACATTCATCAAATAAGGCAATTTAACATGAACAAGATGGTTTGGGGAAAAATCAATACTAAAAGGAAAAGTTAGCCTTTCATCCCGAATAGACTACAGGTTCACGTAGGCACTATTCTTACAGATTTTCTGTAAGAGAATTGTTTCCATTCACTCTTTGACTTCCGGTTTCTTCAAGTTATTCTTC
This sequence comes from Coturnix japonica, assembly GCF_054131305.1. Lineage (NCBI taxonomy): Eukaryota > Metazoa > Chordata > Aves > Galliformes > Phasianidae > Coturnix > Coturnix japonica. The sequence goes on from NC_140664.1 coordinate 103,421,931, forward strand.
TAAATGACGGCTCTCTAGTTGCAAAACAGGATGATTTCCATTTGTCATCTTGATTACACAATGTATGCGAGGAATTAATTTTACAATGTAATATTGACAAAAATATTAATAGAAAGTGATGACAAGGAGCCAATCCAAAATAGCAACATGCAATTTTTTTTATTTTTTTTTTTTATTAGCCCGGTAGTTTCCACCATTAAATAGTCTGTTCCCTTTAATTAGATTCTAGCTGTCGCAGAGCTTGGAGTCAAGAAGGGAAAAGAACCTTTCAAAGCATTAACATCTCAAGCTCTGCAACACATTTTAGGAGTCAGCGCAGCACAGTAATTCATTATGCATATGCAAAACTTTGCAGAAGATCACCGATCAGTACCAGAGTCTCGTTTCTTTAGCCTCTGAGTTGAAAATTAGAACATGGCATATAAGGAATTTTCACCTGAAGTTTAAAATGCCTGTATACATAGAAGTTTAATTTATTATTCTAATGACTTTCACAGCTTGAGATTCTCACTGGGAGACATGCCTGTATGCATTTAATAAGGCTGCAGAGATTGGGACTATTCCTGAAGGACTTTCTGAATCATTTCCAAAGCATCTTTTTATAGCTAGCAAAGTATAAATTATGTAAAAAAGCATTTAGATAGATATCATCAAATGTATTTGACTGTTAACCCCTTTTTGTTACATTAATCTATAAACCTAAAAAAAATTCACTTTTAGCATTCCAAAACCATGCTCACGTATTTAGATGCAAAGTCGTAATCATTCAAATAGCTGGGGCATGGGGAGGCATGGGTAAATTTCTTGCTGTTCTCATTTGCTCCCCAGAGACCTAAACAGCACGTTCATGAAAAATCTTCTGTCCTCTTAGTGCAATGTTTGTAACCCACAAACATAATTCACGTTCCCCAGGCCTCAGATTTCTGGAAATCCAGTAAAAAGATCTGATCCACTCTCCTAGTAAATGGACACTTATATCTTCTTATATCTTCTCTTCTTTCTAGGATTACATAATCCTAGTTCTTTGCAGACACAGGAATGGAAAAGAAATGTTCCCAAGATCCCTATAAATCATCCAATAGCAGAGAAAAAACAGACCTAATGGCAGAAAAAAAGAGTTCCAATTCAACCACATACTTCAACACCCCCCGATAAGAAAAGATCAGTGTTGGTGCAACAGTCCTCTGTTCCTTTTTATAAAGAATATTTCATCACCACTCCAGAGTTCACATACCACGGCCACAAATATTAAATAATGACCATACAGAGAAGAAAAGTGCATGAGATTCTTTAGACTATCCACCAAAGACTAACTCCAAGTCAAAAATCTTTCTCCTCACTAGACAGTCAGAAACCACAGACTGTGCATTTCTGCCATCTGAGGTCAAAATACTCACAAGAATTGTATACGTCCAGTTTCAGTGCCCTTGAATCTAGACAAGATCATTCAGCCTCAAACATGAACTGCAGCTTGACCGTAATCCAGATTCAGATTTACATTCTCTCTTCTTCAACCATCTCTAATTATGAGTAACTTTTATTTGTTTTTTAGCTGGGTAAACAGACAAGCTGGGTACAAGCATTTCTCACATCATGACAGAAGACAACATAATACACACATCCTAAGTTCTCTGTTCCTCCTCACAGCATGAATGCAGTTTTTCAAGGCATGCCTGAAAGTAGAGATCACATTAAAACATTTGACAAGAACGTTCACTACTTTTTCCTCATTGAGAATGGCTGTAGGATTTTGGTTACAAAGGCATTTTGTCAGTTCACCACTACAAGCGACCAGTTTTCATACATATCAGCTAAGCAGAAACAACCTGAGATTTATGAATACTTATCAGGCTGTGTGAAAGACACTGGCATCACACTACTGTCTGACTCACAATAGCAGGGGACTTCTGGGTGTCACCTGGGAATGAAAGGATGCTGTCATTATTCCAAGAGGAGAAAGAGAACCAAACGAGACACCTTGTGAAAGCAGTCCAATGATACAACATTTTGATTAGAATACATGACACCAAGAAATTGTCTGCTGGCAACCACACATTTTCCAATTACAACAACATACAATAAATGGGAATTTCTTTTCAAATGCTGAGTCTACTGGGGAATTTCTGAAACCTCAAGTTTCATAAGATTAAGGCCTCTAAAACTGAAGAAAAAGGGGAGAGAAAGTATTTGCAGCAAATACTTTTCCAGGGAACAAAAATTAAATTTTCCTCATTTGTATATACATGTGCTTCCCACCATACGAGTCACAATCACATGTAGATAGAGGATGAGTTACTCAGTCACTGTACAGTGGGTTCAATGTGCCTGCATTCAGTTGCCTGTCCCTCTGCCTCCATACTTCTCATATTTTACGGATATCTTTTGTACTCACATTAAAAAAAAAAAAAAAGATATCACTAAAACATTTATGTGTTTTGTTGGGGGGTTTAGCATGGAAATGTAACTCATACCCTTCCTATATCAGTTTCTTTTCCTCTCACTCAGCGACCAGACATTCCACTCTGAAATAAAATGATTTCCCAATCTCCTAAAACAGTTGAAAGTACTCAAAAGATGGAGTTCGGCTTTATATGCCATTGGAAGTGCCCAAATCACACAGCTGGAGAGATTATCACCCTCTAATTAATTTAACAGTATTTTAATTTAACTGTACAATGGAAGCCAACCCAAGATATGGAAAACATGACGGGTTTGGCGTGGGGAACCCAGAAACTAGGGCTTGTATCTGACTTGGAAAGCACTCAGGTGCAGCATTATGACCATTCTCTGTGCAGGTGATCATCTCAAAAAGGTGTTAGTGACTACTCTGAGGACAGCCTCTCAAACAAAAAGTCACCTGGCACCTTAAAAAGTGTTTTAAAAAAATAGGTGGGTTTTGTTGTTTTTTTTTTATTTTTTGTTTGCTTGTTTGTTTAACTTGGTAACATACTTCAATGGGAAAAGCTCAAGTGTAGACTACGAGACACTTTGTGACAAAATATTCTATGGCTTCCTGACCAGGTTTACCTGCAAGTCTCTCCAAGTGGTCAGTGACAGCGAAAGCTGGTTTAAATGCCTGCTGAGAGCCCCAGCTAGCCAGGAAACTGAAGTGACCTTGGATTAAGTTGAGTCATGGTTTGTAGAAAGCTAATCATATACCTGCAAGTCCAAATAAAAATAAGCACATAACAGCAGGATCAAGAAAGGGGAAGGAAATCAATACTAAATACACTGCAAAATGTATTCTGTATTTTGAAATACAAACAGAAACTAGCCATGGTTCAAACTCAAATAATAGCTTCAGTGAAGGGAGGATTTCAGCTGCTGCATTATAGGAATACTTAACTTAGAAAATGTTAAGTTTTTCTCCACATTTTCCAGTGAACTTTTTGTCAGTTCACTTGAAAGTGACATTGTTCAAGTATCAGAAAACCAAACACACAGATGTAAGCAACTGTTTGGTTTTTTGTCATTGTTGTTCGGTTCTTTATTTCATTATTATTACTTTCAATCTCAACACCTTTACGTTAAGGGGAAAATATAATTAATCATGATGGAAAGCTTTAGATTTATCTGCCTCTGTATAAATCAGTTTTTCAGCCAATTTTTCAATTCATCCCAGATTAGAAAGCCCAGTGCACAGCCAGCTCTGCAGGTAACATCTCACCCCAGCTCTCTGCTGAGCCACTTGTTACACGCCTCCAGGCAGTCTTCCTTGTGGAGGTGGCACTTAAACACATGTGAGCTTCTGAAGAGAGACAATAATTCCAGCAGTCGTACATGACTTGACCAAAGCTGTGACCAGTAGCTTGTTATGAGTGAGTGTCCAGGAGGGAGCAGGCTCAAGTGCACTCTCAAGCAGGAGGCACCCAACCCCAGGGCCTCATCTAAAAGGAATATCACTGTTTTATCCAATCAGTACTCCAATGCTCTTGGAAAGCCACTCCAGTGGGAAATGTAATTTTTCCCCAAGAGCCAAACTCAAACAGTCTAAAACTCAGGTCCTGAGTGGGAGTTAAGATTCCCACCTTCACTTCAGCTCCATTTTGCTGCATCCCAGAAATGCAGTAGTATAAAAACAAACCTCATAGCTGAGCTGCACAAGACTCCCCAGAGGTACCCAAGTGAGAACAGCTCTAAGGGTACAGCAAAAACAACACCTGCCCAGACTTTTCTCCTACGGAAATCTGTGCTGCTCTCAAAACACTGCTCACTTCTCCCAGTTTCCAGCCATGTGGGTGAGTGCCGAAAGCCTTTGTCAGAGCTATTCATATAGACTAGGCTGACAGCAAACTTGGAACAGCCTTGCATAAGCATGGCCATGTTATGGTCCATGGCATATGGACTCAATTCACTGTTTTAGGAAACATCACATACATCCTTAATACTATGGAATACCTAGCAATAGCATAAATAATAGCCTTAAAATTAAGAAATGGTATTGGTCCTACACTTATATCTGATTACAACGAGTCAGGCACTCTCTTAGGCAACAAGTTCTCTCCAAAAAGAGCTCACCTCTGGCAAGTAGAGTCATAGCTGTTACTAAAATATAGCCAATTATGTCTTTGAGTGGGGACACGCACACACAAGACATTCTGTGACCAAATCAGACTTTGCAAATATGTTCATCTAAAAAATTAACTGCTTGTAAGTGAATTTAGGATTTTCCTTTTTATGATCTCTCCCAAAGGTGTGTTAAATTCCAGCAGGATGCATTAGTTTTAGTGCCATTCTCTCAATCTCTTTCCAACACACTTTCTTACTATACATCATAAATAAATTCTATTATAAAGCAAATGCTAAACAAAGACCTTCTGTGGCACAATGCAAACATCAGGCATTCAAGTAAATTAAAAGACCTGGGCCTCCTGATAGAAAATGTACAAACAGCAAACTAAAACAGAAAAGAGGGAAAGGAAATGGAAAAGAAACTCCTTCTTTTACATCAGAAAGTTCCTTTTGTTGTGAATAGGACCAAATCAAATGGTAAACATTCCTGAGTCTCAAACTACGCTATACTAATGTAGCTTCACAAGAAAGCATGTTGCTATGCTGTATAAATTATGGTTCCTTTCCTGGAGACAGTAACTGCCGAGTGTTTTGTCTGGCTATATGGACCATGAACAGTGTAGCAATTTCATAGCATTCCATTCACGCATTTAAGAAGAAAAAAAAAAAAAAAAAAAAAAAGAAAAAGAAAAAGAAAAAGAAAAAAAAAACAAAAACAAAAAAAAAAAAAAAACCTGCATACTATTAATATATCCTGACTAGATTAAAAATCTTGCAAATGATTTTGCCTGAAATGCCCTAGTATGAGATCTCCTTTAGGGAAATATCTTCAGTACCAATTAGTTTAATTGACAAGGAAGCCAAGAGAATAGAAGCAAAGAGACAGAGACAGAGTAGACCAGGATAGACTCTGTTTCCATTTTTGCTGTCACATCCTGCAGTCTATTTGCTATTAGTATTTGCAGCATTCCCACCCTAACTATTTTTACTACTACCACTTTACGGATATGTTGAAACTTGAAATCACGGGGAGATCAGCAGAGCAAAACTTCCTAAGGTATCAGCACCGCAGTCATGCCTAGTAATTTTATTTATTATTTTTTTTTTCTTTAAAGGACCCACTTTCATCACTTGCTGTTCCCTGAATAGCTGGTTTCAACAATTTTAGCATGCCACGATTGTTTCTCTTCACCCTCCAGGGAGGAAACAGGGAGTGAATTTAACCTCCACAATGCCATAAAAGCTGTGAAATCTTCTGCTTTCCCTCCCCCACTGCCCCACCGTGCCCTCCAGAAGAAAACCAAGCCTACAACCCAATCAGACCTGTGACACTTTAGGGCCCCTGCTCAGGGGGGAAAGAAAAAAAAAAAGTTGTTTCAACCTTGGGAATCATGTGGAATCCACATAATTTACTGTTTCCTGTGATTCATCAAACTTCCTTCTTCCCAAGAGTAATTGGTCACCACTTATTTATACACCACTGAGAGGCTTAACTCCAAAGGTCAGGCAAAGATTAAAAAAGGCAGATCATTTGTTTAAGAAATCTGGTGGGGCATTTTTCGTATGTGTGTGTTTAGTTTTGTTTTTCAAGTAAGGAAAGAAAAACTAACATGTTCTAAGCATGCATTTCGGCTGTCAGAAAATACATGGGTTACCAGAGCTGGTGTGGAACCACACAGTGCATATAGGATGCAGAATCTTTGGCAATGATCAGGACTCAGTTTTAGGCAGAAGGAGAAGGAAAACTGGAAGGAAAAAACAAAGCACCTCACACTAGGTTTGGAGACATCCTTTGCACACATTGAAAGAAAAGGTTGATACACATATGGACTCATCATGCCTTGACACCCATGCAGATGGGAGAAGCTTCGGTGTTGAGAATACTTCAGCAGGAAAAAGCGTGTGAGCTTTTTCTGTGTTTACATAGCAAAACGTTTGCTTCTCCTACAATAAAAACTTGTTTTCTTTACCATTATAACAGATAAGGAAAAGCAATTATGAAGCTAGAAACCCAGAGGAGAGAAATAAAAACTAAAAGCTAGTCCTCAAGCTCCGAGTTTCAAATCAAACTGTGATTCTAACATTAAACATTTACTCTAAATATATATGTACTTTTAATATAAAAACACTAGGAGACTCTGGAATTGAATGCTTTCTGTAGCTAAACTTCAGCCAAAGTCTAATTCTCTCACCACATCTTACAGCGCTATAAAACGCTGCCAACACAAAGGGGTGAAGCAGTATAGAAATATATGTTTGACTATGTTAATACTACATAAACTGCAGAATACAGTTTATGTCAACAATCAATTACCTGTGTTAAAGTTTTCAGTAATTAACAACCACAAAAACTCCAATTAAAAGGAAAGATTAACTATATAAGCTTAAAATACACACATATAGCAGTATACATGAGAATGTAGCACGTGCCACGGTGTACATTAACAGAGGAATTTCAGACTATGCAAGAACTAGAAAATACCACCTAGCTCTTGTTTTAAGATATAATTAAACTCCATCAAACTTATTTCATTATTAATAACAGAAAAACAAACTAATAAAAGATAAGGTGACTGTTATAGAACAGCCATGTCTTTTCTAACCCTCTTACAGATTCCAAAGATCTACTTTATGGGAAGCAAAGGAATTCCAAACATCCTTGTGGGGCACTGCCTCAGGCATTAACTGAAATTCCCACCATGATGGAGGGAAAGAGGAAAAGAAAAAGGAACAGAAGTAAAAAAACAAAAACCACCAGCAACAACAAGCACTGATATATATAATATGTATTTTTATGTGTGTGTATAAATACGTGTATTTTTTCTTTCACCAAACAAGATGCAGTCAACTGCGTTTCAGATGACAAAAACAGATGGAATGAAATGCAAAGACCATTTAGTACCTTAATTTATGATTTGATTCTTTGTGGCAAAATGGCACATGCAGAAGTCCCTAAAGATTTAGGAAAGAAATCATAAATAATTGGCTTTGTTCATACATTAGGGTTTTGTTTTGTTGATTTTTTTTTTTTTTAATTAATTTTGTGTTAGGAAGTATTTGAGATAAAAAACAAAAACATAAACAGAAGTCTGAGACAAAGCCTTCCCTTTTACAGCTAAAACACTTCTTCAGGGTTTCTGTTTTTGTTTTCCCATGTACCTGCCTAACACTGGTCAGATGTATGGTCAAGATCATAGCCATTTTTTCAAATTAGTTCAAAGTACTCCTTCTACTCCAAATTAATCATTTTAATTATGCTGTCAACAGCTGCATCGGGGCTTCAAATCAAATCTGTTCCATTAATGAGATCCTGTTGCCATACATTTTTTACCCAATACCCTTTTAAATAGCAAAACTACATGTTAGAAGATTTCATTATAGGCTGGGCTTCACATGGACAGTCATTTTAAATAATTTATAGTATGTAATCTGAATTTTCATACAAGGGTAGAAAAAAAACTCTCCTGGTAGTCATGTCTTGGAAAGACAGGAATGTTTATGCCTTTCACTGGAATTCTCATAAAGTAACAGGGGGAAAAAAATCAGTTTCGATGGAAGGACAGGAGAGAAATAAGACAAACAAATAGAATTCGCTAAGATAATTTACTCCTTCCCTTTTTTGCTCTCTTTGATGAGATGTGCTGCTTCCTCTTCCTGCCTTTGCTTCAGCAAAACTGTTCTAAACTGGTAGAATTTTGACGCAACAAAAATATGTAACAGGAAGGTCATGATTTTGTTCTGCCTCCCCCCATCTGTGGTGTTCCTTTAAACCTTTCAAAAGAGCCTATTGACAAGACTGTCAGGTAAAATTCACAGAACAAAAGAATGCAAATTGCCACCTATTACCTCCCAGCCACATTTCAAATAACTGAAAGTAGTCTAGATAAATGATAAGATCCCAGTCAATAGCTCATTTCTGCTATAACTCACCACGCAGTGCTGAAAGGAAATGCACTGCAGTTAAGCCAGCACTGATTACTGGACAAGAAAAATATAGTTACCTTTTAACCATGGCACAGTAACATTTACAGATCAAAAACACATTATTAAACTCCCTGACTCACCACGGTCCATGTCTGGTCAGAAATATTTCTCAGAATCTAACATTTCTAACAACAAAGTTCCTCAGAGCAGGAATATGTAAAATACCTCTGGTTTTCTCTTCAGCTTCCATAAATCCCATCTGCCCCTCCATGCAACCAAATACAAAAGGTAACACTATTCTGAAATGGATTCTTAAGGCTACACCCTTCAACCTGCCACTGCAGCTAGATGCCTACAGGCACCACACCTTGCCCTAACCCATACACTTCTGAAAATATCACCCTTGGGCAACTAAATCCTTGGCCTAATTTTTAAAATCACTGAAGAGTCAGCAGTTTCTAATCACTGCACTGGAACTACCGGGGTTTTAGCAGGTTTGAATATCAGTCCTCTTATTTGAGTCCCTTAGGAGGAGTTTGGGATGCCAAATTTTACACAGCCATTTTCAAAGAAAACAGCTTTAGTTAAGCTTTTTGCCTGAAGTTTGGCCAAGCAGCTTGCTCCTTAAAATGAGAGGCTACAAAAGCTATGACACATGGACCTGGAGGTGGCTGGAAGGGGTGGGTGTTAATAACAGAGAGGCTTGCCAAAAAGTTACACAGTCTGTGGGTGAGGAGAGTGCACCATGGCTGCTCTCTAAACCCTGGCATACTAGAAGTGAGCAGACAACAGTTGAAAATCACAAATAACCAGTTTAAAGCACGTGAAAGACAGAACTTCACACTACAGCAGCAAGCTCGTGGCATCTGCTGCTGTCAAAGGCCACAGAGGCAGGTGGCACGAGGATGATGAGAAACGGATCAGAACCTATTGGTTAACTGACCCCTAGACACATCATGAAGGCAAAGAGCAGAGACATCTCCCACCCTGTGCCAAACCCACCAGCTGAGAACACTGGGGCAATCCATGAGCAATGGGCCAAGCATGCACTGCTACCACCACTGGAGTGACCTAGCAGTTCTGCAGGGTCTCCAGCCTTCACCCAGGAGGGCATTTCAGCTTCCTTACACAGACGTGGCTTGGATAAATGCAGTAAGCAGCTAGACACACATAAAACCTCCCAAACTGTCCCTGAAACAAACATCATATTCCATAAGCAAGGAGGTGAAGAAAGGAGGTTTGGTTTCTGATGCATCTGTCCATCAGTGTCAGAAGGAAATGGGAGAGAGAGGAGTCCTGAGAGCAACAGGAGCATCTCTTCTCAGCACTCAGCTTTGCACAAACCAGTCACATAACTTAGAGCAGAGGAGAGCAGCAAGAAGCAGAACCTGGTATTACACAGGCAACACTCAAAGCACAAGAAAAAAGACTACTACTGGTGCTGAGGGAAAAAAAAAAAAAAAAAAAAAAAAAAAAAAAAAAAAAAAAAAAAAAAAAAAAAAAAAAAAAAGCAGTAAGATCCACAAACAGAAAGCAGAAGAAAAAGCCCAACATTCCCTTCTGTATTTGACGCTGTCACTGTCACTGCCCTGTAGTAATGCTTACAGTACTTAAGTGATTCACCAGTACTGTCCAGAACAAACCAGCACCTACTGAGATGTCCCGATACTCAGAGTTACTTATGCAGAGGCACAGTATTAGATATGACCAATTTGCCAAGCTTTAGTATTCAGATCAAGACCAGGGCTTTGGTCACTGGATATAAAAACAGAATGACAGGCAGCTCACTACAGGAAAGCTCATTACCTTAAGGTCAGATCTTCTCTTTTTATGTATTAAATAGTCCTTTGGAAAACATTTTATCTGGTGAGGCAAGCTGCAAGAAGCAAAGAAGTGGAAAAGCAGAATGGTCAAGAATCCACTTTGGTTACTAGCTTTTGAAAACAAAACATATACATCCATCCTTCAGGAAGACAAAATAGAGCAGTAGCCTTATTGCTCAAATTCTATCCTGGATCATAAGAAAGTTGCCTTATAAAAATGCTGCTTCACGTATATATGCAAGAATCTCCTTATTAACACTCTCCTAGTCTCTATGTATAATAAGCCCCTGGCAGAACACTCCTCAATGTAATTCCTGCTATCTGTAGAAAGCAGTCCAGCATGTCTGTATTCCTGATGGATCCACATACAGACCCACCCAGGCCTGCCAGAGGGCAGGTGAAAGTGGAGGATCTGGGAAAGCCCTTTGGAGAGAACACAGCACTGGCACTGACACAAGCAGCTCCACTTCACTCAAGCTTAAAACCAGTTTCCAGCTGCTACTGCAGTGTTTTGCACCATATTGCAGTTGCTTAAGAATTAAAAGTCTCTCTCATAGGAAAGGACAACTTATCATAAGGAAAGCAGTTCTCTTGCTGAAAATACCAAGCATTTGGGTTATGTAAAGAAAGAGGTAGCTCATTTATTGTCACCAAATTTATGACTTATTTTATCAGTAATACTTGATGCGTGACAATGTTGGTATGTAAAATCGACCAGTACCTGAATGGCTCTGAGCAGCTACAAGAGAGAAAGCAATTATAGATGAGGTCAGACTCCAGGGATTTTCACAACTTTTATGCAGATCTGCAGTGTCTATTTTCATTCATAGAGTAAGTAGTGAAAACAATAATCAAGGCTGGATTTAAGTCCTTTGAATATCCCACAGGAACATGTTTTATAATGCATTGAATCTATTTAGCACTTAGAGAACATCAGTATCATCAGCCAGTTAATAATGAAGTCAAAGCATTACCCATTCAAAGTAACACAGATGAATTCTGTCTGCTAGAAGTTAGTCTGTCTGCTCTGTTAGAATACATTTTCTACATAAATGTTAATGGTGCAATCCAAAATATTCTTTAAGGTTTGTTATTGGACATTATAATGTGCTTTACAGCAAAGTTCTAGAGAAAAATAATTCCGGTACAGAGTCAAATGGACTAAGCATTATTTTGGCAACTACATCTGTAAGGAATTCATTCTTCCTCCAACTTCATCATATCTTTTTGTAAGTTCTTGTAGACTAGAACTGTGCCTAGCACTTATTTAAGAAATATGATTCAAGAATCTATATATAGTTTACAAACATTGCTAGAATGTTTGCAAGCAAATTATTAAAGTCTTTTGACTTTCCCCACAAAAAAAAAAAAAAAAAAAAAAAAAAAAAGATTTCTGGTTTGTTTTTTTCAGTGATGGAAAAGAATTTTTCCCTTAAGGTTAGGGATGCAAGTTCAAAGGACAGGTCCTGCCATGGTTTAAATCAAGCAGTTCTGGGCACTCTATTACATTCAGCCAACAATTCCCCTCGAAGAAAACAACTCTTGCTCTTTATTTCATCAAACCACTTTTCCCTCCGAGAGCTCCTATTGTGTCGTACTTTTGCACAACATAAATTTCAGCAGCAAGCTGAAGCCTTCTATTTTGCCTTTCTTTATTGAAAGATGTCATTGGTCTCTATTCCCTTTTTATTTTTATTTTTTTTTTTCTTTCCATGCAACAGTCTCCAGGACAAATTTATTCCTTGAAATGTCCTTCACATCCAAACACTGGACTTAGGCTGTGCAATGAAATAAAGGGGGGTATGCTTCCTCCTGCCCTCAATGATGAGATAAAAAAAGCCACCTGATACGATGAATCAGGAGACTTTTGTGCCATTTCTAATTTTAACATTCACGTTCAAGTAATGCTGATCATAGCTTTTTCTTTCCTAATTATGGTTTTGGATGAATTGTGTGATGTTTAGAGCTAGTGGAAGAACACCAAAAAAGCACAATGAGCAAGAGACGTTGCTGAGAGTATAACAGGCTAACACAGCAAAACCAATAAGACTGAGAACGGGAATTAAATGTATGCACCATTAAACAGTTTATTCAATGTAAGATATTTTCAATAAATCGGGTTTTTAACCTCCCCCAAATTTTCTTTGATCATCAAATAAGTCACATTCATCTAATGCCATGTTCCATAATAATTCTTCAGGTATTGAGGAATCATTAATTGTCTACTAAAGGAAAACTAAAATAACTGACTATTTTAAGAAGCTGTTGCAACTCTAAAAACATACGTTGCTAATTCAAACTCCACTCTCAGCAAGGCAAGGAAAGATAATGTAACATATCTATACACTTACATCAAGATGTTCCCTTTCCCACCCTTCACAATCACCAGATATGGAGGGCAAGTCAACAAATTCAAATGTTGTATTTCCAAACAAGGAAGAGAAAATAGAACGAATTTCATTTTAGACTCATTTCCATCTCAAAAGTCTTCCTCCAAGTCTCTCTGCATGCCACAGTGTTTATGCAAATAAGACTAAAAAAAAATAATACCAAGTGATCATTTACCAGACCTAGAAGTATCTTTTCACTACTAGTAGGACCCGAGAAGTAAGACTAGAAGAAAAAAAAATACACAAGCAAACAAACAAAATATTAGCCAGAAAAAAAGCTTCCAGAAATGGGTTTCAGATGAGCTGTTTTAAGGTTTTCCTGTTCTAAGCCTACATATATGCAGATTCACGCTGCGGATTACTGCTCCCAGCACACCTGCGCACAGCTACAAAAGCCTCTATGTAATGGCTTAATTGAATGAGTTACACTTACCAGCTTTCAACAAAGCAACTATCGATGCATTTACACACCCCAAAATTCTATGAGATCTGACAGATGATTTCTCAATTATCAGTCACACATTACTTATTCCCGAACTAACTTCCTTTTTTTTTTTTTTTTTTTTTTTTTTTGTAGTTTGTTGTTTGGGCTTTTTTTTTCTCCTGTCATTTGCCAGCAACACTGGTTGCTTTCTTTGCTTCATTTTCCTATAATTATTTTCTTCTTCTGAGTTTTTGGTATTGCTAAACTTGCTATATTGATGCCATACAAGTCCAAAATTAAAAGAAGAAAAAACTGTGCCTGAGGTAAATAACCAAGTGCAGAGTCCAATTATTTACAGTATATTCTAGAAAGAGTAAGGCCACAGTGCACCTGGAACACAGGTTAACCAAACTGAGCATCTTCCAGAAGATCACTAAATTAGGGGGAGTAATGAGAGTTTAGCATTGCCAAGAGGTGTCACTTCTAGGAACTGGGGCATAAATGAGTGTAAGACCTGTTACTGCCATTAGATCAGTCACTCATAATCAGTGAAGATAAGATCAAAGACTGCAGTCATCTTTATCTTAATTCCCAGAAATATCCAGCAAAATGTTCCATATACATTTAACACCAACATTCATATGCAAATACACACATACCTTTATTGCCATCTCTATCGTTATCAAGAGAATGTTTAGGCATGCTTAAGTGTTGGTTGACAGACTGGCGTAATGAAAGAAGCCTTAGATACAGTACTCTTCTTCAAAAACTGAGGAGCAGTAAATCACTTCTTGCAGTTCAGCAGGTCTGGCTCAAATAGGTATATTGATTTAGCTCCTCTTTATGGTCGTGCCCCAACAAGTGAACACTTTGTTACCTTTAAATTCTGCAAAATATGTTACCTGGCATATTCACATGGCTCGTTCTGACATTTTAAACTGGGCCAAATATAGGAGTGCAACTGTATGGTTGTTCTCAAAGTTAAGGTAATCTTTTTGCTGTCCTTTAGCCACTCTAATGTCAGCTAAGCTTTGTTATCCCAGAGCTGAGCTCTGGTTCTGGAAGCAATGCAGAAAAAGACATTGAGCAGCCTGTGCAGAAGTCATACATCACTTATAGAGATGAGGAGACAAGAAATCACATTCACATCAGTAACATCACAGTTAAGATATAATATTGAGTCCATGAGCTCTCTTTCTGTCCTCCTTCCTGACATTTTTCCTCCTAGTCATTCCCACACTGCCGTTAAAGATGCATGTTCTTGAAGGCGAAGTGTATTAAAAGGTGAAATGACCCTCTCAAATCCTTACACTGGTGCACAAATGACAGTTTAAAAATGCAGATTTCTTTTTCTGGGTTTTCCTGATATCTCAGTAAATGTCCTAGTGGAATTTTTTGTAGAGGTTCTTTTCTCATTGAACATATCAGATGGATAAATTATAAGGAAACAGTAAACAACTGCAGAAGCAGCACACTAAGAGAAGGGAAGGCAAGACTGCCACAGGAGCTCACCCAATTAACTGTGAGCACTAAGCCTGAAGAGTTCCTCATTCAGCTTCCTGCCAAGTTGTGAGCAGAGATGGGAGTCAGGATCAGAGCCCAGCAGACCTATGCAAAAAAAAAATTCTTAAGCTCCTCTGATATTTGTAGTACAATAAGGTGTGAACCCAACACAAGCGTGTTCCTAACTGAGCTGCATCAGCAGAAAACACGTCTTTGAAAGCACGTAATCCTGAACTACTTTTCCACAAGGCCAAGTGCAAGGTCTTGCACCTGGGTTAGGGCAATCCCAAGCACAAAATACAGGCTAGGCAGATAACAGATTGAGAACAGCCCTGAGGAGAGGCACATAAATGTACTGGTGGACAAGGAAGCTCAACAAGAGCCAGAAGAGTGAGCCTGCAGCCTAGAAAGCCAATCATATTCTGGGCTACGTCAAAAGAGGGGTGTCCAGTAAGGAAGGTAATTGTTCCCCTCTACTCTGTCCTTGTGAAACTCTTTCTGGATCATTGTGTCCAAGCCTGGGGCCCCCAGCACAAGAAAACTGCAGAGTTATAGGAGAGGGTCTAGAGGAGAGCCACGAAGATGATCAGAAGGCTGGAGCACCTCTCCCTCGAAGACTGCAAGAACTGGACTTAATCTGGAGAAGGTTCCAGGTAGATCCCATTGTGGCCTTCCAGCACCTAAAAGGGGTGTATGGGAAAGCTGGGGAGGGGGTATTTTACAAGGGCGCGTATTGATAGAACAAAGGGCAATGGTTTAAAGCTAAAAGAGAGTAGATTTAATTTAGATACAAGAAATAAATTTTTCTCTATGAGGTTGGCGAGGAACTGAAACAGGCTACTAAGAGAAGCTGTGGATGCTCCATTCCTGAAAGTGTTCAAGGACAGACTGAATGGGGCTTTGGGCATCATGGTCTATTAGGACATCTCCCTGCCCATAGCAGGAAGATTGGAACAGCATTGTTTTTAAGGTCCCTTCCAACCTACTCCATGATTTATTTTTTTTCTTTTTGGCTCTTTCCACCTTGCACTAGTCCTAAGTGTTGGGTGCCTCTGTTTTCATACTTGGGTATAATGCAGCAGCACTCCAAGACCTGGGGAGCATTCAAGACTTATGCCGTAATTGCACATAAGAAATTGGTATTTTCTGATAGCATCTGACTCATAGTTAGACCAAATGCTTTGAGATGTGTTAGAAAAGAGGTAGGTATTATTACTATCATTTGTCTCTTCTGTGCCAGACAAAACACACTGAATTGCAGCTTTCCTTGTTTACATGAAAACAAGGAAATTAGCCTTATATCAGTGCTATCTAGGGAACGCACAGAGTATGTCCTAGAATACAGGCTGATTTTGCTACCATAAAGATACTCAGGGGCCAGTAACATATTCAAATGCCTTTGAAGTGGAAAATGTTGCTCAAGGGCATCCTGAACATGAGATATATTATCATACTTATCCAATTATTATCCGATGTAGTAAATTTTGTTTACATATTAGTACACAAATGCACACGTTTACATGTTTTACATGCAGATAGTGATTACAGAACATTTTAGATTTATATACGTACAACAAAACATATTGTGTATGTAATTATTATATTGTATATAGCAGCACATTTCCAATTCTGTACACACAAATGCATGATGGGATGACAATTATTTCCTCTACATTTTAGATACTGCCATATATAGCAAATCTTATTTTGTGCAGCTCTTCTCTGATTGCCCAACTTATTTTTTTAAGGACTGTATGACAGACACGTTGCATGAGAAAGACCTGGCTTGTTGGGGTTTGTGGGCTGTGTGTGTTTCTTTGTTTTGTTTTCTAACATATAACAAGTAGATAATTAAGGAACAGAAAATGTACTTTAGTTCTGCTGGCCAACAGGAACACTTTGTAGGTAAATTGCACCTGTACTTCATAAACAGGTTCAAGGACTGCAAATTCAGAAGCTTCACAAAGTGGGAAAACATTATTTTTCCAAATGAGAAGATTGAAGTAAAGATGAATTGACTTCCTCAAGGCCACAGAAACACAAGAACAGAAAGCAAGAGAGTCGCTTTTTCAACCATTTGATCTATTCTTTCATTAGAGGCAGGACTCCTTATCAGCTGAAACAGGTCTATTTTGGGGACAGCTTTTTTTTTTTTTTAAATAGCTTCAGTTAAAATTCAGAGTGGTTTCTTTTGTTGTATTTTTTTTGTTGTTGTTGTTTTGTTTAGCTCACTGAGTTAGGTGGAACGGAGCAAGTAATGGAGAGACTCATTAACTCCCGTGCTTTTCACCACTGCTTTCAAAGCAATCATGGAATTAGCTAGAAATTGTTCTCTGGCCCATCCATGTTTTCTATTGAACGATTCTCATGATGGAAGAGCCAAGATCTGTGACCTTAACTTGGCTCCAATAATGCAGGGAGCAGCCTCTCCTCTGTGGTGAACTGAGCCTTGAACAATTTCATTAAAAGGAATCATTCTAACAGATGAAATCGATGCTCTCATAACACAACGATCTAAATCATTAATACAGATCGTAATTTCAAGAAGGTAAGAATGTAAATTTTTCCCATCTCCTCCACTCACCGAATGGAATATTTTGGATATTTGCAGGAGGCATAAACACACCTGCAGTACTGACAGCCTAATTTCAACATCTATTCATTTCAACCCATCAAAAATGACTGAGGTGCCCCCCTCATTTCACAACATGTGACTCCTCAGACTCAAGGCAAGAGCAGAAAGTAGGTGGGCCACCTCTGAAAGGGGATTGATAGACATTTAATTAAAAACAAAAAAAAAACAAAAAAAACATCAGTGTGTTTGTCACCAAGTAACGCTTCTACTGTGAAATACTGGCAGTCTACACACAAAGATGCCAAGCGCCAGTTATGGTCAAGCATTCAATTTGATACCAAGAACATTATTGTATTATTTCACATGAAGAAGAATTACATAGTCAAGCAGCCTGACAGCCACACATCCGAAGGACAATTTCTCCAAAACAAATGCCAGCAGCTTATTAAATTACCAATACATCGCTAAGCTATAGTGACTTACTGCCATCGGACCAAAATATTTTCAAATGATTTTTTAAAGGGCAGCACCGGGAAGCTTGCAAATCACACATTCAAGTTTTAATGAAAGGTGCAATTACAGAACATTTACCCTGTATTTAATTAGAACGAAACATCAATAAGGCTCATTTAGCATCCCTCTAGGATGTCAGCAACTTTTTAAAAGGTAGTAACAAATATTAGTTTTTGATTTATACAGTTATGCTGCAGAACAGCACTGTACTTACTGGGCTGATAGTAAATGACTGAATGACGAACTGCAGTTTTGTCAATTCTAATGCAAAGATAACTCGACAATGGTTCTCGCACAGAAGACAAATCAAAGACTAATTTAAAATCAGCATAATTTCTTTCAAAATAACGGCAATAGAGAGGATTATCATGCGCAGTTATGATGGAGGAAGGCATTTGTTTTTCTGACCTAGCTGTCACTGTTTTGACTGCTCCCTAACGCTTTCAAAATTACAAATAGCTGGTGTATGTCTCCAAAAATAAATAAATAAAGAATAAAAAGATAACACGACCACACCATGAGAATACTTTAGGGAAGGCATCACGTGTGTTGCGATTAATCCTGGTTTTCCAGTTTATTTTCAGCATAAGCTATTTCTTATGCCACATACCCTCAGAAACTCCCTTCCAGCTGGTGGCACAGTTACAAGCCATACACGAGGTCTAGTAATACGTTTCCTTCTAGCTCAACAGTCTTTTGCTGTCCCAAGCACACTTATAATCATAAAACTCTAGATCTAAATTTCTACCACGACCTGCTAATTTAGAAGCAATGTGGTAACTCAGTTTCCCCTGGGCTGACTGCAGCTTCTCCCTTAGATGCCAGAAAATTATGACAGAGTGATGTAATAGATAGACAAAAAATTAACAAATAAAATAAAATAAAATAAAACAACACATCTGGACCTTTAAAAAAATTTACCTAAGCAGGTCTGCTTTCAGCGAGGAGCTGACCCACAGCTTTTAGTGAGTTACACACCGTATAAGCTCACCATATAATGCCGTGAGCTGCTGAGACATACAGATACTTACAAGAAAGATTATGGCTATTCTGGCCTGAGAGAGTTCATGGTTCCCTCAGTTTATATTCTGCTGCAGAAAAACCCTTACACAAAATACACAAAGTATGTAGGATGTGCCATGAAAGCCAGTGGAACATCTTCTGTATCTTTACCCCACAGCACTGACTGCAGGTGCTGGTTGCTGCTGACCACAGCCTTCACAACCAGGCTCTTATGAGATGCTTGTGAAATAGAATGCTTGGAGTTGTCACTTAACTGTGAATTTAAAATTAAGAAAAAAAAAATCTTTCAATGATTTCAGTGCTCGCATATTGTAAGTTGACATTCAAGTAAGAAAATAACTTAAGGAAAACATGGCCTTCTAACTCAATACTGTGCAGCAGCCTACCAACTAGAAATATATCTGTTACGAGAAAATTTAAATATTTAACATCCTGTGTGATAAATATCTAATATTTACTCAAGCTCATAATGAATGCTTGTCTAGAAGGGGGATATGAAACTGCACTACAACTATGCCATTATTTAATTAAATTTCCCTTTTTAAAAAAAATTCTAATTTGCCAGCCAGCTTGCTAATGATTTCATGACCACGCTACACAAATATTACTTCCTTGATTTGTTTTAGATGTGCTCAAGTAGACTTTAAAAGGGCATAAGATTTGGAAAACACCTCTTTGCGCTTTCTTACAGAACCTCATGACAGATGATGCTCTGTGCAAGGCTTACATAGGAGAAAAGGTGATCAGAGACATTCAAATGGCTTTCTGCACAGGTCAGCACTTAGAAATAAAGCATAAAAGAGCATTTCCACATTTTCTGATTATTCCTGTTCCTTGGAGGTCACCTGTACATCGTCAAGACACATTTGATCAGGAACCTCTTTGAAAACAGGAGCCTTAAGAGATGAGAAAAGCAGTTCTTTGAAGCTCTAGAGTAAATCTCCTGGGTTCTTAAGTCAGATTCATGATCCCACCAAGATTGCCACGGGGTGTGTGATGATTCACCCCATGTGCTACTTCAGCAGGGATCAGTTGTGCTCCCAATGCTTTCAGGAGGTACTCACCTCCAACAGGTGATGGTTTTAAAAGCATTAACAACCCTGGAACATTCACCAATTAAAAGCAAGAATCAGTAAGCTCGAAACAGATTGCAAGGATTTTTGTGTTGTTGGAGAGGAACAATCTGTGAATCTGTGTGTGGCAGCTGTGACCCCAGCTGCCCTCAGAGGTGGGTACCAGATCTCAGTGTGCTTGCACAGGAACCAAAAGCTCTTCTGTTGAGTCAGCCTCAGCCAAGTGCTAGACATCCTCCTGCCTAAGCATGTGCTGAAACTACTTCTGACTCACACTGGCAAGTCAAATTTGATACTTCCAACCAGTGCTTCAAAATAAATTTATTTTTTTCAAAGCAAGAGTCTGATGGAATTAGTACAGCAGGATGAAAGGGGAACAAAGTCTCTGAAGAAGACTAGCAAAAGCATGCCTGCATGCCTTTTTATTTTATAACAATGCTAAAATCTAGAAGAATTGTTGGCTTGGCTTGTTTTCAGTGCAAATAGGTTTTCTTGTCTTTACAGTAACAGCTCAGAATTTCTTAACCTCATAATTAGCAGGATCTCCCAGACCTATTGCAGGTGAAGCAAGATGATGACCAAAAACATAGCCCTGTCTATCTTTCCGCGGGTAGCAATTTTGTTAGATCAACCTAATACACAGCTGTCTTTGAGAAAACTGCTCTGTGTCAGAGGACATCTTGCAAGCTCCAGATGACAACTTTTCAACACTGCTGAACTGAACTGCATTCAAGTAATGACAACATTGACAATTCTTCTGATTTCCTCATATTTGATGTTTTATTTAAGACCTCAGCTCCTCAAAACAAATGATCGTACAAGAATGTCAGCTTTTACTTCCTTAAAGCATACCTCCAGCCCTCACGCTCCACATAAAAGCCTGAGAACATCAACAAAATGTACCTTGATGTCTCAAAAACCCTAAGGAAAATGCAAGAACCCAGTGTGTACTTTACATACTATCATTTTAGGGGGGCAGATTATTTTCCATTCAAATTATTTTTCTAAAAGTAGCATGACTAACTAGAAAATTTCCCTTGAATTTAAGTAAAATTTTGCTTATAAAAAGCATTCAAAATGCACAGATATATGAGGCAAGCTTTAAAAAGAAAGCAGTCTGGGCTTCTTTTTTCCTTTTTTATTGCTTATTTTTCCTTGAAGAGTGCTCATTAATCCCAAGAGATAGAGGAATTCATATTGGCTCAGATTTAACATTTATGAGGTGCTTGCAAACTTCAACATGAAGTGGATCTATTAGGAGTTTGTGTTTGACACTGTGCAGAGACTTGTGGATGGATGAATAGGTTGGAAGGAGTGTCCTGAGGATTTTAATAAAATCTTTAAAGCAAGAAAATAGTTAATGCAGATGGAAAAGAAGGCAGAAGGGCACCCCATGGCCTAGCTGACTTGCTTCAAGAAGTACCATGACGAGTTAACTTCCAGACTTCCATTCTTCCTTCATGTTTCACTTAAACACTAAAGAATGAGTTTATAATGCCAAAGTTCCAACTTTGCAAAACACCACTCTCCAAGCATGGTGCATTTTTGTTTTAATGGTTTAATAACATACATTCATGCACAAACCAGCGCTATAATTGAAGATTCTTTTGAACAATGAAAGACTAAACAAATGCTTGATTTATAAGGCTCACAAGTGCTATTTAAGGATATTCCTGCATTACTGCAGAATTTCAAACCAAACACATTCACATGTGGCAAGGTTCAAGCAATTCCCACCCAGTGTGGCCTTCGAGTCACCCCTTAGGTCCAAGAAGCAGCAATACAAAGCATCTAACTCTGTCCCATTTGTTTTGGAGGATGACATGCCAGGCTCAATCAGGAAGCCCCACTCACCCAGATGAGGACCCAAGGAAGGTGAGGAAAATTTCTGTCCCATGTCCAGTGCAGCCACAGTCAGCCACTGATTATCTGTACAACACTGGCTGAACAGCATCACTAGTTCAAGGCCGACAACACTGGATGTGGTGAGACAAGCATCCCCCACACACACTCTTTGCTTAAATATTTGGTTAAAACAAACAAACAAACAACACCACCAAGGAAGGAAAGCATAACCAAGGGAACTCAAAATCCAGTCCAGCAGCCACTGTGTTCACCAACAAGGGACACAGGGACACTTTTGGCTTGGTTGGTTTCTCGTTCACCCTTATGCCATTCCAGTGATGTACCTAATCCTAGCAGGACTTCACAGAAGAGGACACAACATATAAACAAATCAAAAGTAAAAATAATCAGACCTAGCCAGATGTAATTATTCAATATGTAAGAAGAAGACTTATAGGAAGGTAACGGATATAGTAGCACTTCATAGCCTCCATCAAAATAAAGTTAAAAAAAATAATAATAATAAAAAAATAGCCACCAACTTTGTTTCTCTTCAGCTTGTGTATACCCCCAGCTGCAAAAATTAAATTCACATTAGAAGGACAAAGGCTCCTAATTCTTCCAATGAGTCACTGTACATACATCTCTGTGTTTACGGCACTACAAATCAAAAAGCTGCAAAATTAGTTTGGTATTGCTGATTCTGTGTTGTCTGATATCACAGACCAGTGCTTCAAGTAGCACAAATGAAAAAGCAATGTGCCATAATGAATTCATTTCCCATTCAGCTTACAGAATCCTGTGAACAAATAACGTGATTTGCACACTTATCACACCCATACTATCTTGAAACTTTTCCCCAAACTAAGTACATCAGAGAACATAACACTCCTTTCCAATAGAACTACTTATACAATGAGGCTACAGGAACTGAGTCTCCTGCACTCATGTCATGTCACGGTTTGAAAGCCACAATACAAATGAGAAGAAAACACTCATATCAGAAGATCTCCACATTGTTAATTATTTGGAAAGAAAAATGTAAATAAATATGAAGTTTTCATTTTGTAGGACAAACAACAATATTACACTAAACTGCACTGTAGACCCCATCAAGAGAAAGATGCTTGCAATACCAATTAGACAAATTCACAAATTACAGGATACCACAGAAGTTTTCCTTTATCCGTGGTCAAACTCCACTATAACTTCAATTATGTGACATATAAGTGAAACCACATGTTCACAACATTTCCGATCAGCACCAACCTGTGTTTTAAGGCAGCCCTCACAGATTAGTCTCAAAGAACTGCCATCGGTGGTTAGAAATAAAAGCTCACAGGATGAAATATCAGTGGGAGCGAAGAATTAAAGACTTCTACTTTAATATAAGGCAAAATGTTTCCTCACTGTTGCACACCTACAAAAGAGGTGGTTGAAGGTGATGAGAGGATGTGTTACAGGAGGCAAAAAATATTCCCTCCATGCTCCCAGCCTCTGTGGAAAAATAATCTGTTTACTCCAAACTGAATCTTTCCGAGTCCTTGTTTGGTGAGTCTAGCAGGGAAGGCAGATGTACAGTGATACAGTCATCTGAAATACCTTTGGTGATATTTCCTTTAGATTCTATTAAAAACACATGGATATTTCTTCCACTCTGCAGCCAACCTAAAAGTCAGCTCTTAATATGAACTCCATTCTCTCTTTAGTTCCCCTTTATGAGGATAGCAGAACAGTTCTACAAGAGAATTAAAGCCAGATGTTGACAACCGGGCTGCGCACTAATGCATTTCTTAAATCCTAAACATAGACATCACTGACCTCTCCATGGTATCTCTGGGCAGCTGTATCTAATACACCTGCTGCATGAGGTATTCATTGGGATGAGGTATTGGTCAACATGAGGCATGCCACAGTTGGGCACCTCTGCTTTTGAGAATCTAGCTTTTTGTAAGTCGAAGTCCAGACAAGAATCATGGTTAAAGACAGTCACAAAGAGCCAATAATATATTTTTAGAATTGAGAAGGAATTTTACTGAATGGTTTTAAAACCATGTGTGCAATGGTAAAGTCATCTCTCTCTGCCACTTGCTGTGGAAAAGGACACATTAGCAAGATGAGAGAAAAAACAAGCTGGTATGAATAGGGTCAGATTCCTTCGCTTTCAGATGACAACATCTCTCATTACCGAGGGCACACAGAGAAGAAAAGTGAGGCATAGATAAGGAAAGTAGTTCCAAGCGATGGAAAATGAACCTGAGTGCTAATGTGCTGGGTAATCCTGTCCTTTGACCCAATGGCTTAGCCATGCCTAATGTTTGCTCTGGCAAAGCAAGCTGCAGGGCTGAGGAAGCAATGGAGAAGAACACTCAGGCCTTTTATAGGAATGGGGGCTCCTAGTTTGGGGCTGGGTGCCTGCAGTCGACATCAGCTTCCACAATGAAGAAGAGTGAACAGCTTTTCTCTGGGTACCTCTGCATATGCTCGCAGTCCCTTCTCCCCTGCCCTTGCTGATAATGAGAGGCAGACAATGACCCCCTGTTGACTGATTTTCCCAGAAGCTACCGCTGAACATTTTCTTCAGTCAAATACCGTGAATCCTATGAATTGAATAGGAATGGAAGAAACCTGATTCTACAGCAGTGTCTTTAAATAGCTTTCAGAAGTGAACAAAGATTTATGGGTCTGATCCAAATCCCTTTGAAGCCAGTGGAAAGACCACAACAGGGTACAGCAGGCATTCTGTTCCTGCTGAGAAAACACATAGATAAGATGTCATCCTCTGTTAACTACTTTCCTTTTATGAGGAAGTCTTAGGAAAGGAAGATTTGGCCCTGAAGCATAAGAAATTACATATATTACTAAATAGTTACTTTTATATTACACAAGAATAGATTCTTTAAAAGCTATTGATTGAAAACAGCATCCAAGGTTACTCTACCAAATCAATAGGTTATTCTTTATCTTTTTTTTTCTCCAATAAAAAGAAGAGTTTCATGCCTAAATTAAAAGTATTTTGATATTGTATCACAACTTTAATTAAAGTAAAATGAGTGCATACAGTTAAAAGAAACAAAGACAAAACAGCAACAACAACAACAAAAACACTTCTTAGTCAAACCGTACTGTTGGATGGTTAGGAAATAGTTTCAGAACTACACATATCTTCTGACTACTAATGGTTGTTCAATATCAGCCATCAAGTAATTCCATTTGTCTACTGTTTACCTTAAAATCATACTCTCTTACCTTATTACATTCAGTGTTTTTCTACCTTAAAAATGCACTTAGCAAAATTACAGAATGCCAGGGATTGGGAAGCATCTCAAAAGATCATCTAGTCCAATCCCCCTGCTGAAGCAGGAACACCTATATCACGTCACACAGAAACATGTCCAGGAGGGTTCTGAATGTCTCCAGAGAAGGAGACCTCACAGCTTCCCTGGGCAGACCATTCCAGTGTTCTGTTACTCTTACATAAACAAGTTCTCTCTCATATTTATGTGGAACCTGCTATGTTCCAGCTTGCACCCATTGCCCCTTGTCTAATGAATGTCTATTCATTAGATGTCACCGAGAAAGCCTGGCTCCATCCTCCTGACACTCACTCTTCACATATATAAAAACACTAATGGGGTTCATACTATCTCTTTTGAGCTGTTTCTGGCCACAATTTTCACCTCTTATTCAAGCTGGGTGGTTCCTAGTCCAAAATGAACTTGAGATATATTATGTTGGAGTTCCATTTTTAAGTTGTGTATCTACTACTGATCTTTTCCCTCCTCTCAAAAACTTATTTCCTCTCTAGCAGTACAGACTGTTCCAGATCAATAACTTGTTCCCATCACAAACTCTCCTCCGAAAAGCTTACAACTAAAACAATAGGATTTCAGAGCAAATGGATGGGACAGCATCAACATGTTTAAATAAACACTGAGTTATACTCCGATTCTGGATTCTTTTCCTTAAACACATCCCGTTTGTAAAGCTGTGCTACTCATACATTTGGCATTTCAGAATAAGTAATTTAGCAAATCCTCAGGACCAAGGAAGATAAACATACAGGAAGAAAAATCTTAATTAAAAAATAATTTATTGCAATACTGAAAGTTGTTTCCTTAATGAAGACTGAATTCTGCTGGCAGCTGTCTACACTACAATATCTAAGCTATAAGGGAACAATCACTTTATTCCTTCACTTTCATAAATGCAGAAAAGGGAACACTGCATTAAGATTGATACAACTAAACTCAGTTCTTGTACTGCAACATCACTCTTCTTTATAATCTTCATTGTAATACTATTTCCAAACCACACCTTGCCTGCACAACTATTTATTTCAGCTTTGCTTTTTGAAAACTACATAGGAAAACACCGCTTTACAATAAAAATGCTTTCTTTATTAGCTCTGCTCTTCTGTACGAAGAAACAGTTATAAACACAAAGATTTCAAAGGAAGAGAAACAAATTTCCATGGCTGTTTTTTTATTTACTAACATATGAGTGCAGAAACTTAAGTTTTTAACATTTGCTCCTAGTTCCTTTCTGAGCAATGAAGGCCACATTTTGCAGGGGCTACTTGTGTGGCATCTCACTCCATAGGCACTTCTACAAAAACCACTGGGTTTCTATGTTTGGCTCAAGCACGATTTACCACCCAAAACGAGCACAGAGGCCCTTAGGAGATGGTGGGGTGTTTCTAACCACTGCTTCTTTACTCAAAAAGGAATAAAGTTTTTCCAAACTGATGCACTGGTTCTGCAGAGAGCTACGCAACCACTGCCCAAACATCTCCTCCCCTGCATGCCTGGAGGCTGCTGCTGGTGATGCTGGCTGTGAGAGCGACAGCAAGCAGGAGAATCCTTGCCCCACCTGTTTGCAACGCCTGTGCTCTGAAACATCTCTGCTAAGGAAGAAGGTGTTTTATTTAGAGCTCTGCAAATTTCTGCTTTGCTTTTATACGAGTCACTGTACTTACAGAGATGCACACACAGCTGCATATTTTAGGAGTTTTAATATTCATGATGTATTATGTTGGAATGGTAATCAGACAGCCAATTTTCACTGAGTTTCAAATAGGAGCTGGATACCACACTCTTTCAGTATCTTACAGAGGAAGGGAAAAAAATATATATATGTATATTCACAAACCAGACTGATATCTTTTCATGACGATCACTGGCAGCGGGTGAGAGGAAGGAAGAGGAAAGCATTCAAGAAACAGCTGATCAGATATGAAAGCTGCTTTCTTTTACTTTTTAGTTTTGTTTCTGTTGTTTGTTTTGTTTTGTTTTAAAAAAGACACCAGGTCAGCAATGATGTTTCTATATAAATCAGGTCGTCAAACATATCACATTTCAAATCTGACACTCTTACTCTCAGGATGACTTTTACCCATCTTAATGAGATTCCACTATGCTGAGAACTGTGACTTACAGCCTTCCCAATGCTGTTCACTTGCATCTATTTCAATAGTACCTTTGCACTGAGGATAGAATAAAGATTTAAGAGTGCTAAGGCTAAGCTAGAAGTGGAATACTACTCTAGCATGGCAAAAGGCAATTGTGCTAATGTGCTACACCACTTACTCAGTAGCACAGAATGAGGAAAATACCAGGCACATCTCTGGTTTCACACAGCACAGCTACCTTTCAAGCTGTAACCCCTCAAAATCTAACAGAAACATCAAACCTCTAGGATATTGCACTGAGCCTTTCTCAAACACAAGTAATTCAATTAATACCTGTCGGATTCTGAGCAGCAAAACCAGAGATTAAAAATAAGTACTCCTGAATAACAAAATAATATGTTACTATACTATCAGAATCACAGAATGACATAGGCTGGAAGGGACATTAAAGATCATCCAATTTCAACCCCTCTATAAAAAAGACCTGTGATGAAAGACAACCATGCCAAAATAAACTTCACGTTAAAAAACAAACCCCACAAATCAGAACTAATATATACCCATGCTTTCATATCTAGAAAATACAATGGTAAACTGGATGTTTGTTACTTTATTTATAACCTAAGTTTGGTAAAAAGGATGTAAATGATGCATCACAGACTCTAGACATCAGGACAGATTTCATCTTGACAAATGGGTAACATGACAAGCAACATGGACATGCCTGGCTGTCCACACATGCATGTGCACATGCACATAAGAAACCAAACAAAAGATGTTGTCTTGTATGAAACCAGAATTCAAGGTTGTTACATGGTTTATAAGTAAATGACTAAGCAGCTTACTATACTTCTTGGTCATTTCCTACAAGCAGAAACCCATTTCCGAGTATTGGGGTAAATCTCATACACAACTTTTAAAGTGGTAACAAGCTCTGAATATATTAAATGCAGAACATGTGTTCCCAGTAATAGAGACTGTCATTTTCTGACTCTCTCATCTCTGATGTGATTCTCACTAGCAAAGTTGTCTTTGTGGATCTCCACATGCAAAGAAAGAAGATAATAGAGTAAATACGTATTTTTTTCCTATTAAGATCCTAAGCAAAGATCTATTTTAAAGCAACCTCTTCTTCCAAGATGCATTCCTCAGAGTATAAATATCCAAAACGAGACAATTTGTATAGCTTTTTCTCTCAATAAGCACCAATACAGAAGGAAGACTTTTATACACAGAGTCACAAAACTAATTAACTAAAAATTAATGACAAAGAAATGTAACATGGATGAATTTCTCTATCGGTAACACTGAAGCCATTTGGTAAATGTCACTCCAGGCAAAGAGACTAATCTGCTTTGAGAGCCAGGAAGTTCTGCGAGGCTATATTTTAAAGTTGAGCAAAAGGAAGAAAATCTCTTGAATTTATTTTGGAAAAATATTGTTCAGTTGAAAGTTGAAAGTTCAATATTAAGACCCAAAACTATCTGATTAGAAACAGGGCCTCTAAATACATCTAACTTGATGGAAAGACTAGTATAACATTTATTTTTGCAGGTATTAGACTGGGATGGTAACACACAAAGCAGACTAAAGTTTCAGAATCACATTCAGTTACCTTACAGGAATAAGGAAAAACAGATCTTTTTTCCTTGGACAGCAGCCTCCATAAAAACACAAGACCTCCTGGAGGAATTCATTTAACATGGTCTTTAAAGAAAGCATTTTGTCTAAGCCATTACTGTATGTCTACTTTTCTGCATCTGTGAGAATAATAATTATTTCATTCAAGTATCCATTTCAACTCATCTGATCCTGGACTTCATTTCAGTGCATCAGACAAGTTCTGCAAGCTCAACACATCATACTGAAGAATATTTTATCCAGATAGGAACTTCAGCTCCAAAACAGAACCAATGCCACAACACTGTTTCTTATGAAGTTTGACAAAAGTAGATGAAGAAATATAGCTCAGATCTGTGATTCATACATCACTCTGAGGTGAGACAATATGACATATTACCAGTCTCTCAAGGTGTAAAGTGACCAGCTACCAAACTGGTTTAGAGTTAGAAAAGGGGGAGAAAAAAAAAAAAGTCACCAAGGCAAAGGCCTCCAAAATCATCCAGCCCAACCATCCACCTATCACCAATATTTTCCCACTAAACTGACCTTCATTGCAACAACTAAATGTTCTTTTTATTCTTTCTTTGTCTGCTGGAATTAATCACTGTCCCCTCCAGAAATCAGGAGACGGGCAGAAAAGGTAGGAAAAAAAGGAAGCTCAATTCCATAAAAGCAAGACTTCCCACAGCAATTTCATTTCTTTCTATTGGAAACAGAATTAAAAAGCATCTTCTCCCTGAGAATAACTTATGATTTTTCCCAAAGTATATTCAAGCATATCAGTTTGCTGGCCAGAAACCACATGCTACCCTGCCATGCTTCACAGCAACGAAGGGAGTGAAAGGGAGAACAGTGACACTTGCTTTCAAAGTATCATAAAATTGTAGGGGCTGAAAGGGACCTCTGGAGATCATTAAGTCCAACCCCCCTAAAAAGCAAGCTCCTTACAGCACACTGCACAGGTAGGTGTTGAGGAGGGTCTTGAATATCTCAGGAGAAAGAGAACACACAACCTCCCTGGGCAGCCTGTTCCATATCATTGTGGAACTTCCTATTCTCAAGTTTATGGCCATTTTCCCTTGTCCTTTCATCTTCGGCATAACTTGGCTCTCATTCCTCAAAGTCATCAGGTGAAAAAGATGCCACAAAAGCAAAGCAGGAGCAGAATGTACGTAAATTTCCTTGGGAGGTAAATCCTGCCCCAATATATAACAAGGAATGAGAGACAAACATTTTTCTAGCTCAAAACCTATGGTTTAAAATGTGTCTAAACAGCATAAAGGCTGTTCTGAGCAGCTCAACACAGAGCATTTACAGTTACTGCTGTCTGAGGTTCCCTCTCACCTTAACTGATCAGGCTGAGCTATCATTTTAGGCCTTGACATGATGAAAAAAAGAAACACATGAAGCAAAGAAGAGTAATTATTCATGAAAAATGGCCTTATGATGCGTGGTATGCAGTGCTTCCCTTCAACTGATATTCTTTCTTTCTTCTCCTCAAGTATGTAACAGTGCTGTAGCGTTAGCCACTTCAGCCAAATGCACACTAACACTGCATAGCAAGAGCAGCACTAATAAAAAAGATGTCTGAGGGGAAAAAAATAAAATAAAAATCACTGATGGTAGGAAAGTTACTGAGCATTAAAAGAATAGCCAATCTAAAGCTAAATTGGTTCTCTATCTTACATCTATTGGGAGAAAAAAATAAAATAAAATCAAAAGCAGGATTCATTCTTTACTGGATCATTATTATGCTCCTCTGGAAATTGTCCGCAGTGACTCTCATTCCAGGAAATAATATAAATTTAGTATTAGAGCTGAACTCAGGAGTCTCACGCACTTTAAAGCCACAAATTTAATTGGGCTCTGGAATCAAAAAGTTATATCTGGGTTCCATTTGCCATTCTTTCAGCCTCCACTTGTCCTTCCCAAATCAGAATTGCTAATATAAACTTTTATAAGTCCATAATAGTGAAAACTCTCACATACAGATAATGGGCTGGATTCCGTCTGCCTCTACAAAAGTGTGCAAAGAGGAAAAAAAAAAAAAAAATCACAAAGAGCCCTCATTGCACAATACTTTTTGCATGGCCAGCCATGATTCACAGCCTTCCAATTTATGTAGGAGAGGTCAGTGCTAGACTCTCAAAGTACTTGAGGAGGATTAGGGTTTGTTACTTGTGAGGCAATCAACTTGCCTTGCAAAAGGGGAAAAAGGACAAACTGGTTGCTCCTACTCCAAAGAAGCTATAATGGCCCTTTTCCTTCTGCTCAAGCTGTAATGGTCTCCAGGTCTTTCAAACCATAGTAATCTCACCCTTGCTTTGAAGAACCCTGAAAATTCTTATCTTTAAGTTTTGGCTAAGCCATGGATGCTCATGTTGGTTTTGAAGAGAAGGCAGATTGAAACTCAGCACTTACTACGTGCTGCTCCTGGAAAATGACACTCCTCAGCTCTGACTGCACCCTACAGAGCTCAAAACCACACCACTTTCTGTGCCAAGAGGATGATAAGCTAAGCCTCGCTATTCTCAGAGAGGATGCTAGAATGTGGAATTGGACTTGCAGTAGCTGCCTGACAGTAATAGTTCTAGAAAAAAACACATGTTACAGTGACAGTAACATGTTTAAGCCCTGGGTCATATTAGTGACACTCAAAAGTGCTGATAAAAATCATAAAGCCAAACTGCAGCTAGTAGAGCAGCAGTTTACGTAATAGATGACTTCTTTTCTCTGATACAGAACAGGCACTTAACTTCCCTTCACACACACACACAAAATAAATAAATAAATAATCCAGACTTGCACCCATCACAGCAAAAGAGAAGAAAAATATCATTTAGCTTGTCTGTGAAACAGTATCCACGTTTTTCTTCTCCATTAATATGTACTGGTAATTACAAGTCCAGAGCAAGCTGCCGAATTTCTGTACCTCCAACATCCTTCATCAAGAAAGAATTTTCTCTAATCTGCTCAGGGAAGTGCACCCCTTATAAACACTTGAATCAAAGCCACCTATTCCTTAACAAATGTGTCTCAAATTAAAGCATTCAATATTTTCTTAATCAAAGGAGTAAGAAAGTTTCAATATCTGAGCAGGATTACTTTGTTATTGAGATTTGCCATTATTATTACTAGAATTGTGAGTAGTGACATAAAACAGACTGGGATCTCCTCTAAGCAAAGCAATACAGAGGACACCCTCACACAGCGGGGAGCTGAAGAGTTTGTATGCTACGGGACACCACTCCTCCTTGTGTGGTATACAGAATCATACACAGGCACTCCTGTTCTGTTACAATTTCAAAGTTAGCATAAACCATTTTCATGACAATGCTTCAGGATAGTTTTATTTAACTTGCTTTAATTTACATCCACAATGGAATTAAAGCACTGAGAGTCAGCTTCCAAATTTCAGCTGAGAGATACAATTGCAAGCAGAGCAAAGTCCTTGAAGTGTGCTACCTTGCTTGCAACTGTGTAAGCATGTCCTAAGAAAGTCCTCAGATGACAGAACTGACAACTGAAATGGCAATGTGGATAAAGGCTGCCTGTCAGGTGAAAGGGAGAGTCAAACAGATGAAATAACTTGTACCAGTTTGAACAGAACACTAATGGTAGAGCCCAGAAAGCAATGGATTTCCTTTCAGGCCAATATTCCGTCTTCTAATCTTTGCTATTTCTAAAAATATTCTCCCTTGAAGTCACAACAATGGCTGTGCTGGGCCAGAGTGCAAGTCCACCTAACCCTAAATCCTGTCTTTAACAACAACCGGAAGCAGATGCCAAGAGAAGAGCACAGGCACAGAGGAAACAGAGATAACTATCCTCAAATACACTCCCAGCCATCACTAATGCACATGTGGCACTTCTGGAGTCTTCTGGACAGTTTTCTGGAGGCAGTTCCTCTGTGTTTAGCGTCCTTAGTGGATTTGTGTGCCATGAAATTACACATTCTCATTTTGAACCCGAGTGAACTTTAGTATCCCCTCTGGCAAAGCTATGCTTTTGATCCTTCAGCAGCGCTCAAATCCTGAGTCAAATGCTGATGTTTAACCGCCAGAGATATCCAAGCAGCCTCACCTTCATAGCTTCAAGCAACCTTAAGGTTTTACCTCTGTTCACTTAGTCAAACGTTCTTTTTAGCAATTACATTTCTCTGATTTTCAATCATCCCCTTCTAAGTACTCATCCAGTGCAGTCAGAAAGATGCCAACATACGCCACAAGCACAAAAACTGGAAAGTAACATCATTTTTGCAAAAGAAATACTACTTGGAGTAGGAAGCAGGCCTACCATCTCTTTATTTCTTGCCTCTCTTAAGCAATATTCTGTGCATATGGACAAACAGACATCACTCTCATAGCACACAGATGAGTAATGGCATTACATCTATAAAGGTTAGGCAGAGATATATGAATTCATTGAGCATGTGAAGGAAAACTTCACGTCACTTTTGGTAATCATGTGGTATTTTCATCACAGGCAATGAGAGCAACGTGCAATTGCCATCCAGACTACCAGTTTGTCCCACAATAACTTCACAAACCACTTCTCTGACCAATATGCATCAAACATTCCTAGGAGGGCAGGATTCCCAGATTGGTTTATCAGAACAGCTGTCTACACTAAGCTTTCGTGCCTATGGTTACAAGAATGTGCCATGGCTAATCTGGGTCTGGGTGGAATTAACTCCCTACAGCTGCTGGTGCTGAGCTTTCTGGCTGTTTTACTTGGCAAAGAACTGCACAGGAAGCTGGAAGACTCAATCACTGCAGTGAAGCTTCTGACATTTTTGTTCCTGCACCCTAGAGAACCCAAACACAACTCCTGCCAGAAATCAGCAAACTATTCAATTTACATAAACAGGTGGGTAAACTCAGGTTGTAGTTTTGTTGCCTATTGATGCTGTCCAAGTTCTCGCTAACAGTTGAGTTCTGCCCTTGTCAATTCTCTCGGCCAGTTGCCCCCATCCCTTTGGGGACTAGTACCAGTGCTTGCTTGGTCCAGTAACAAAATAAAAATAAAAATAATAAAATAAAATAATTTAAAAACGTTTTTTAAAAAAGGAAACAAAGAATAAGTTGAACACATCAGCTTTCAGCCAGATCTGCTCCCTAGCCTGATTCACCTGGTAGCCTCAAAGAAGCATGCATCTGTGTTGCAAAAGGAGCAGCTGCCTGCAAGGTCAGAATCACCTCCAGCACTAGGACTGAATTAAATAACCGTGAGATGGAAGCAAGGTAAGACCACAGCAGCTTTCTCCAGAGCTCAGTGGTTCTATAGTGAGGACAGAAAGTGGGTCTGTTTGTCTGCAGCACTGCGTAGATCACCATCCCGCTGTGACTCCGGACAGCCACTTCTTAAGATGATTTAAATATCTATAAACATTGCCCGCTCAAGATTAAACAAATTAGTTGGTCTGACAGGGCACATTTACTAATTACTTCACCAATCTTTGGATAGTTTATCTAAGCCATTAAGCCTGCTTCTACTTAACATAGAATATACTCCAGGAACAGCATGCTGTTTAGATCCTGGCCCAACTTCATGAAAACAAATGTGAACTTCACAACCTGCCATCCTTGTCCTTGCCACAAAGAGAGGGACTACCTGGCACCCATCTCACTCCATCTCAGAAGAAACACAAAGGTCTTTATGAAACTAGGACAGAAAATGATCTTTTCTCCATGAGACCCAGTCTTTCCAGTTGAAGAATTTCCAGTAAGAATATGAGGGTAAGATAGGAGGCTTGCACTGCTCATGACTGATTTATGTTTAGGAATCTTAGGTTACTGGGAGTGCCTTAATGGTGGTAACCACAACCCATTAGTGCTCAAAAGGTACCTCCTGGGGAGTTCTTAAGTGTCACTCCACCCTGAACAGGGCTGCTGCATAGAGACCTGAAGCTCTGACTTCTTCCTGGATGGGGGTAAAAATTCCCTGCGCTGTGCAATGCAGTAAAAGATCAAACTTGGAATATCTCACTCAGAATCACTAAGGCTGGCAGAAACGTCAATTTTAATCAAAATCCAATAAGAAGTGAACTGGTAAACCTTCAGAGAGCTGCCACAAGCAAAATACATACAGCTTCACTTTAAAAGACAACAACAACAACATCTCACAGCCATATCTGTGCTAAAATACATTTGACATAGGTCATATTAGGCATCCCATTTGACTTACCCTACTGGCATGTGGTCACAAACTGCATCCCGTATATTTGCAACACCTGTATTTGCCCAAACAGAGACCAAACTTTCCCCAGAGGTTTAATTTGCAGCTAATGCCCTACAGTACTTTCTCCATAAGAAGCTGCAAGGAGAAGATTAAAAAAGAAAACAAAATAAAACATTTAAATCTGTATTTCTCCATGCAAAGAGGAGCAGCTACCACAACTACCAACTATACCTGATCAGGCCTGCAAAGAGAAGGAATCTTGTCCTTTTTTTCTACTAATAGAGTCCTCCTTTTCACCGAGAACCTTGATCCAATGTCCTCACCAAAGAGTGCTAAGATTAGAGACATATTTTCAAGCATTTAGTGCCTCCAACATGCCTCTGGTTACAGCTTTGATTTCTTGGGGAAACTGTCTCAGTGGGAAGCTTAAAAAAAGCAGCAACTGAAATATGGCCAAATTTTTCCCTCACATATTCCCTTCAAACCATCCACGGCAAGTCATAAATGATGTCTCCTATTAACTAAGGCCTTTTGAAAACCCAAATCAGAGGCAATCCATTAAAATACTACTGACACTGTTGTAAGTAGACTTTAGGATTAAACAGATTTACGAATGTTTAGATGATGAAGAGCCACAACGTCCATGATGTCCAATACTGGAAGATACATTTTCAGCCCTGCCAAGAGCACTTTTTTCTTCATTATCCCCTCCTTTTCATTTAAAGCATTTTTCTGCACATAAAACAAATTTCCAGTTCCTTTTCAGCCAATGGATTCCACTAAGCAAAATAACTGGAGAAAAAAAAGTAGAAATCATAAGAAGAGCCACAAGAAGACCTAGCAGCAACCCAGACTCACCTTTAAAACTGGGCTTTTCATTTTAAGTAACAAGTTTCATCCTTGTTGTTGAAACAGGGACAATTATATTTTCCTGTCTTTAAGAAGAGTGGCTGAAAATCATTAGCAACACCTGCATCTGCAAATCATTTTGTAATGCTCTGAATGAAAGACGATAATAAATTACGCTGGCATTTATGGAACATTTGCAATTTCATCATTCAAGAGAACACAGGGATTCTGGAGGAGAAGCATGATAGAAAATCTTATATGATAGGAAATAATATGGGTAGTTTGCATTTATATAGCTCCCACCACCTGGGAATATTAAAAAAAAGACATCAGCTGCAACTCTGAACATCCTTCAAGAGATTCTACAGGCTTCTTACCAATCTCAGATCAGAAAAGGAAGACAAAATAGTGACTTTTTCTTGAGTTCATACTGGAGAAGCCAGTCAGGAATTCCTTACTCTACCTACCCCACAACTTCTTAAACACTGAAGTGCCAACATCAGAAAAAACCTGTCTAAATCATAGTAATAATGAAGTTGCACAGGAACATTTATCAGCATTGCAGTGTGGGGCTGAATTTAATATTTTAGCCATATAGTCTGAGCAGAGAGATGAAATAAGTTGCATAGCATGTATGTAATTTATTCCTAAAGCAAATTCTACTGTAACTTAATTAACATACAAATATACAAATATACACTCCTGTTTTCTAAAAGGAAAATTCTATTTTATTTCCTAATGAACTGCAGTTAACGTTTCCTTTGCTTCAGCCCTCCAAGAGTGAAACTGTTACCGGTTTATATCTTACCATTTTCTTTTAACCATGTCTGTTACAGGAATTTTGGGGAGTACAATCAAGTATGAATTGAATTACTTCCTAAAGCTATTTGGACTCCAGCAGTTTATATTCCAGCATTACACAATACTGTTTAGCCCCCCTCCTCTCAATTCAGAACATTGTTAGCTGGGGAGCAAAGAAGAATCCAGGTGGCTTATGAATAATTACCACTTTTAACAGTACTTCTCTATACACATATCTACTAATATCCTGTTCTAAATTTAATGAGATTTGAAATGCTCTGAACATAAAGAGAAATATTTACGCTGAGGAGCATTTTCTGACTTGGTTGATTTACTGTTGGTAGAAAGAATTCATTAGCTGTCAGGCCAGTTGTTGAAAAGACCATAATGCCGATGCGTGACGTTGACATAATGAAAATAAAGGAAAGAATCTGGGCCAAATTCAGAAGCAATCTGTAAGGTAATGTAATTTATACCCACTTATGCTCACTCAGATTCCCTTAGAACATATTCTACCCAATCTATTGATGTATGAGGGACTCTAAACTGATGCAATTTATGTGCCAAAGAGTCAGAAAAAGCTATAAGGCTCCAATGTTGAGGGCACTTAAAGTCATACTTTCCAGCATATTGTTCTCTTCGTTAATCTCTCTTGAATCTTTCCTCCTTTTACCACTTCAGCCTGCAATTTATGTCATTGGTAACCCTTGAGATTCAGTGGGCCAAGCAAGAGGCACGGTGTAGGAAAGAGAGCATGACTCCGAGGAAATCTAAATTGATGCAACACAAAAGCTATAAAGCCAGGTGTCTCTTTCTCTCACAAACACACACACACACCTACTCTCACCACCACCTAGACTCAATTTGAGATTTGGCTTTGCATGCTCTCCATTACCGATAGCAATTGAATGTGTTACTCACATAGTACAAGCAGCTGCAGCTCGCAGACCTTCATTTTAAGGCCAGACAGAACATCATAATGATGCAGTTTGACCTTCTGCTTAACAGAAGCCATTGAATATCACCCAGTAGTAACCCCTAGATTGAATGCAGCAAGTTGAGGATGAATGTGAAATGGGAACCAATGTTGATTTAAAGACTTCCAAGTGATAGGGGGATCTGCTGCATCACTCAGCAATCTGTACCAGCAGTAAATTACCATCTCTTCTTCAAACACTCACCATGCCACCATTTGAATTTCACTGGCTTCAGCATCCAGCCATTGCCTACTTTCTTATTCTCTTAGGCAGGATAACCGGATAACCCCCTACCTATGATTCTTATAGAGATGTAAGATCACCTCTCAGCCTGCAGTTCAGGGTCTCACGTCTTCTAGATCCAAAATTGCTGAGATATCAAGAGAATACAAACATTGTAACCAAAATAGTTTTAGAATGAGTTGAGCATGCACTGAAAAATATTTATATATGCTATCCCGATAAAAGCTTTTTCATTTGGAAAAGGAAGTGGGACAGCTGGAATCTGGTGACCACAGTTTCCTTCTTCAATTCTGAACACCCCAGGACACTATCAGATAAAGTGCTTACTCTCTCCATTGGCCTATCTGAATTTATTATGAGGAAGGGAAAGAAAGCCAGGGATCCAAGCAGCTTTATTATTAGCCACTGCTCCTCAGACCCTACCAAAGGCTTCCAACTGACAGCTCTTCCACTCTGAGCATGCACCCCATCACAGAGAAAAGTGTTAGGTATATCCCAGAAGTTCTGATTTTGTCACTACCTGATAATATACTGAGGTATGTAGTCAGCAGTAACCCTGGTGGCGGTGACACACAGTCACATTTTCTTCTTTTCCACTGAACTACAGAATACCATGTAATAAAAAATCCTCAGGCCTCCAGGAAGATCTCATTTCAAATTCCCTTACAGCTTGCAGAGCTGTGGAAACCTTTCAAAAACAAAGGGATGCTTTGGAACAGCACTCCAGTTTCTACCAAACAGTAAATGGGGTTATCTAGAACGAGATGTTCTCAGAAGAAGATTCATCAGACAGTACAATATGCCACCATCATTTCTGATTTCAGAGGCCAGCACATTAATCCATTCTGCACAGGAGTCTTCATATTGCCTTGTCCCTACCAGACTGCTGCTCAAGGTCTCACCCTACTTGAATGAAAAGGTTGAATGGTAAATCAGCTTGACTTTTTTTTTCATCAGAAATCCAAGTCCCAGATAGAAACAGCTGCCTCACAGCAGTCTGCTTTTCTCTGTGATCTGCTGGGATTAGCTGCCCTTCACTTGGGAGATCTGCTTCCCCAGGAGAGGCGTGGCCCACCCACGGCACCATAAAACATAGCTGAAAGGAAAGCGCTGCTACAGCCAGCCACCAGCACTTCCTATCGCGTAATGCCTTTCATCCCCTGGCCTCCTTCACCTCTAGACTTGGCCTCCGTTTGTATTTACACCTTCCCAGAATAAAGTCCTTGCTTTACCCACCCACTTAGTAGCTGTCACTTAGCCAGTCGGACTGTGACTCATCCACTTCAAAACCCTGCTGAGTCACTGTCCTCAAAAAAGAAACTTGTGCAGGGAAGGTATGGAGACACAGCAGGCCATCCAAGCCAGGGAGGAATTCATCCAAGTTGACCCAGTATCACTACTAGTAAGAGACAAGAAAGATACACTTCATTCGTGAATCGTTATTGTTTCAAAACCTAATTAGCTCATGGTTATTTATAACCAAATATACTTCAGTGGCCTGATTT
Source organism: Coturnix japonica (assembly GCF_054131305.1). Taxonomy (NCBI): domain Eukaryota; kingdom Metazoa; phylum Chordata; class Aves; order Galliformes; family Phasianidae; genus Coturnix; species Coturnix japonica. The sequence continues at coordinate 103,461,124 of NC_140664.1, forward strand.
CCAAAAATATCACGCACTCAGTAGCTCCCGCTAATTCCAACAGGCACTGGATAGTAAAAGGTAAGATACAGCTACACAGCTACCTTTTGAAACAAGAACATACAGTCTGACTGCTTGAACTCATGGGTAAAAACTGATAGAAACACATGATAACACATTCAACGCCTTTGAAGACTATGTGAAGCTAAAACAGCAGCTGTAGAAAGAAGCGTATTATAAAAAAAGAATAAGTAAGGACATTTCAGATGGAGCTGTCACTGCTCAGGTGACTGTGCTCCTTCATCTCCATACATTCCGTTCAGAATGAAGTGCCCTCATAGGGGTAGGGACAGCAGGTGCTCCATGAAGCACAAAAGAAGAAATAAGAAAATACTGTCTTCCCTTCCCAGCTACAAAGTTATAAGCAGACTGGATAAGACACTTGAGGAAGTAGCAGTAGTTCTTTAACTGGAAAGTGGAGGCTTCTGCAATTTCTTCAGCCACACCTCTCTCCATAAGGTAAGGGTTCCTCCTCTCCCACTGTAACACAGCCACTGGTTGGGAAACATCTGGTAGAGATACTGTAAATATACTTGATTTCACACCTGAGAAAAGGAGATTGGTTTGCAGTATTAGAAGAGACTTCAAGAAATCAGGCATCTCTTCTAACTAATTATTAGCAATCCATTGAGGAAAAAGAAGCAAGGAAAAAAAAAATTAAACCCTCCTTATTGGAAGATTATGTTCCCTCCTTTTTTCTTTTCTGCAGAAACCTATCAGTATTCCTCCTTCTCCACAAATTGCCCACAAAATGCACAGTCTAGTTCAAATCCTTGCCTTAATATTTAGTGGTTTATCTTAACCTCTCTCTGACTACCACCAGCTTACATCACCAGAAACATCCACGTTCATTGAAACACGTGGGAGGTACTTTAAATGCTGGTAATAGGAAAGAGCTGTCCTAGCATCTGGAGCGCACAGCCATGAGAGATTAGAAAAGAATAACAACAACAAAGAAAGGACTATGGGAACAATTATCCTCTGAAATAACCACAGGACTCAATGCCACAATTTGAGTTTCTTCATAAATTTTGTACTGTTCACACCCAGGAGAGAAACTGACACATATAAATTAGATATACTCATCCAGGTACTTCTCTGACAGACTAGAAAGAAAGATAGAGAAAACAATGCTTATTTTTATTTCTCTTGGAAATTATTTCAGAAGAGCTAAGTATCTTGTTTAAACAGGCAGATTACATAGCTGGATAGATAGATTAGCCACACAAGATTAATACTGAAATGATGTAGAACTGAATATCCAAACCAGCTAGTAAATCCCCTCACCGTAATCTCACTAGTTTTAAGAACTTATTCCCATCTACTGATTTAAACATCCACTTCAATCTTTTTATAAGATAGAATACTGCACCTAACAGTTCCCATGAGCTGATACAGAACTGGTATCCATCACCTGTAAAAATGTAAATATAATTTGAGCACTTTTCAAACAATCTAGATAACACTGAACAAAAATAAATAAATAAAACATCTGGAACATTAGATATGATAACTTGTCCCTTATCTGCTTGATGTGACATTTACAAAAACATATTTTAACAGTAATGTATTCAAACTTTAACAATGGTATTTTCCATATCTCAGGAAAATAATAAAAAGAATGAAAAATGTTTAATAGCATCTCCCAAAACAATAATTTAAATGTATATGTTACAATTATAATGACAAATTAAATAAAACTAGTACTTTATAAGAAAAGTTGGGCCCAAAATATTTGTTCACCCGACAAAGAAAGATGTGCTACAGACTGCAGAGTTCCTGAGGGACTTCAAAGTTGCTATCAATCTTTATACAGAAAGCATTCAGATACTGCAGTGATGGGCAGCAGTATAAAACCCTGAGAGAGTGAGAGAGAAATAGATAAAATGCTCTCAGGAACAAGTTTCTTTCCAGGAAAACTTACTAAACCAAAGCTTAAATTGAAACAGTATTATTTTCCCATGTAGTGGCAGTTTTTCATCTCTTAACTCTCTATTGTTTGTAATACACTCAGAAAGTGAGATTTCTTTCCTAGAGGCCAAATCCTGGCAGTCCGTTCCTGCTAAATAATCCCTTCTTGCACATGCAGTGTTGACATTTCAGGGGTTTCTCACAGGGTACCCTTCTGCAAAAGGGCTCCCAGATGAGGCCCAAGGGGAGAAAGTGCACCCTGCCACTTAGCAGCTTCCCAACACTAGCACTCTGTCCCAATAAATTGCTTCTGACACCGCCAACGAAGAAAAAATTATTACTACAAACAACACAGGCACTGTTTTTTTTCTTACCCTCAAAAGGGAAAGATGCCTACTTCGCATATTCCCACCGTTAATGCTATGAGTAAGCAACAGAGAGAGTGGAACACAGTAGTAATATAAAACAAATCCAGAATATGAAAACACATGTGCAATAAAAAAGAGAATAAGATCATCAGGTTTGTGCAAAAAGGAAAACAAATCCAAAACTCAGCCTAAAAATTCAATGACTAAAATCTGCACAATGGAGAGGCACTGGCAAATGCGCTCACCAGATCTTTGTTCAAAAGACCTGATTCCCTTTGTCTTCCCACAGGAAAACGTTCACATTATTTGGAACCAGCAAAAGGTATAGAAGTAAGAAGGGAAAGTCTGACCTGCCACGTTAAGAAGGTGGCTGGGTTGCCAAAAATTACAGTGATACAAGGTGCGATGGGATGTTGTGGGGCCTTAGGGCTTCTAGGAAAAGTGCATTTGCATTTTCCAAGGTGCCTTCTCTGAAGTCTTTCATCCAGGGCAAGACACCTCCTGTCTTTCTGGCTATGTAGTCACTACCCATCCCAGTATCCACATCAGCATCTCCATGTTCAGGAGAGGGACCACATTACAGACATGACTGGAGGTCTAGAAATAACCTTAGACAGCTGGAAGTAGCGGCCCCTATGTCCATGAGAAATGAAGGGGAGCCAAAAAGATGCTCACCACCAGCTTCCCAACAAAATGATGTGAAGATAAAGCTAGCTGGCATCAGCCATTTGGCAACACTCTGCTCATTCCTTTTGCTGTAGTCAACTGGGCAACCTAAGATGCTGTGGCCACTGGGAGCCCTCGTGAGGCTGGCTGAAATCTCACAAGCTTCTTAGAAGACAAACAAAACAAATGCAGAGCGTGCTGTGTTTTGAATCATTTGGTGTATCTGGGTTAGATGTTCAAGACTTTACTCACAGTCTAGAGAGAGATCTCTAGAGAGATAAAAACGGGTACACATACAAACACACATACCGAAAACTTAGATCCTTTTAAACCAATGTATCTCTAGGAATACTGAATCTCTGCTGCTTAATAAAACTGTGAGAGCTGGTACCAGACTAAAGAAGGGAGAATTTTTCACAATGCATGTTTCATTTAAAAAAAAAAAAAAACAAAAAAAAACAACAAAAAAAAAAACCTACTAGAGAAATTTCTATCATCTTTTTTCTTGTCTAGGCAAACAATCATCTTTCAGCAGCCCTTGATTTCCAAACACTAAAAGACTTTTAAAAAGTGAAAAAGTTGTAAGTGAAGAAATAAAGAAATGATGTCCATCCTTGTTATCTACTCCACGCAGAAAAAGATTAGTAATGCAGATAATTAAATCACTAATGTTATGCTGCCAACAGTATGAAGTGTAACTTGTAGGAAGCAGAGGTATTCACTTTTGAAATGTGTTATATCAAGGCTGTTAGTTCTTCCCTTAGTCTTCCAGCCCCCCCTCCCCCTCCATATTTTTTTTTCCCCTAAGTAAAATACAGTAAAAGTGAAAGAAGATTTCCCTGTCAGCTTGTAACAGCTATTAAAAAAAAAAAAAAAAAAAAAGCCAGCTTTTAAGCCCCAAGGAGCTCCTGGTCTTCAAAAGTGCAAAGTACATACGGTTCTAGTTGAAGTTAATAGGAGCTGCAGGTGACCAGCACTTCTGACTCTGAGGCCCCAAGCTACTGTACAGAGCATTGCCCCTTTGAAATTTCAGCCTAACATTTATCAGCAGCCAACTTGCTGAAGTGCAAGACACATGCATCCTTTTCCTCCACACAGTATTTGCTTGTTAAAAGCACTGAGCGGTTGTGTGAGACATGGCTCCCTGCAATGCTGCAGCCCTGGTGAAATGGGAGGCAAAAACATCCACTCTGAGTCTGATCGAGTGTGAGTCCCCATCCACTGCATGTTAGGATATATTTCTGGAGCTCTCACTGCAGGGAAGAGGCTTGCTGTCTCATTGACATCAGCCACTTCGCTCTTTTGTCCAGCTCGGTTTCATTCCCTGTGAAGCCAGCTTGCAGTAGCAGCCAGGGTTGTTGCTGAAATGCTGGCAGGACCTCCAGAGAACCGCACTGCCTTTCCCCCACTGTGCTACCAGCACCTGAAACCTGCCAGGCAGCAAAGCAGAGCAGGCTGCCCACCAAACAACAGCAATGGAGGGATCAAAGCCCAGAGGAAGCCCAGGGAAGGAGCATAAAGGCACTTTTGAAGTAAACACGTGCAATCACAACTCAAAGTATTAGGAAAGAAAACAAAAAAATAGAGCATGAACTGGGAGGGTTGAATGACTCATTCCCAAGGTGACAGAGCAGTGCACAGTATGCAAGTAAATACTAGATGCTAGTTACCATCTACAACCTGGACCTGGCTCTGAACCACAGCCTTGTACCAGGCACTTCACTTCTGCTTCTGCTCCTACCCACCTTTGTGAGCCCACCTTATTCACATCACTCACCAACTCCTGCAGGCACAGACTAGCTCTTACCCTCTGTTTGTATGCAGCTCAGCACAGCAGAACTGCACAGTCAGAGGTAGCCTGCAAAGAATAAAACAACATCAAAAACAATAAAAGAGGGAAGAGTAAGACCAGCTTAGGAAACACCACTGGAATACCCGTTCTTCAAAAATAAATAAAAGAGGTGTGATGCTCAGTCAGTGGAACAAGCACCATGGCATACACATAAGCTCTGGCTGAAAGAAAAGTAGGAAAACCAGAAGAGACCTTAAGAGGGTGAGGGGGGAAAAAAAAAAAAAAAAAAAAAAAAAAACGGAAAGGAAGGGGGAAAAAATAAAATAAAATGGTGAAGAGGCAGATTTTATAACGCAAATCAAAAAAAAAAACCACAAAAAAACAAAGGACAAATCACAGAAGAGCAGTACGACCACTGTCTTTCCTTCCATTCATTTCATGTTTATGGTGTCCACACCTGATGTCTCGGCCTCTTTGGGTCTTCTCTTGCCAGCTAAGCATCAGATTGCCTCTTTACCATTGAAGTGAGTTAAAAAGAAGGCACAAACTTACCTGATAATTTCTTCTGAGAGTAAATGAGAACAGGAAGGAAAAGGAAGCAAATAAAAGTCACGTATGGCTACTCCAGAATAGCTGACTGGCACAGAAAGGAAGTCACCCACCAAAGACTGGGAAACAAAAAACAACTAATAATTTATTGCTTCGCTAAAGAAAAGGAGAGATGAAGCATAAATACAGCCCATTTCACTAGCTGTTGTTGGAGCATGGCAGTCATACTTCATCCCTCAACACAGATTATAAAATCACAATCTACGTCTTTGTGGCCACTGGCAGAGTTCCTTGTTCTGCTTTAAAAACACCAATAATCTACCCTTGTTTATAGCGTTTTCACATAATTATTCAAAATCAAAGCCCTTGGGAAACAAGAAGTTATCAGCATCAGGAATATCATCCTTTCCTCTTCCATCCACAACATACCTTAAAGCCAAACAAGCCATCTTCTTTATCTATTTATCTATTTATTTATTTATTTTCCAGAAAGCAACTACTTCCAACACACCAGTAAGGGGAGCACATATGACAATGGCACAAGCCAAAATAAGAAAAAGAAAGGAAACAAAAAAAAATAACGACGACTGGAAACATAAAGTAAGACCTGGCAAGTCCCACAAAGTTTTGCATGAGGAAACCAAAGCTAACAGGCTATGATGACCCTGCATCTATCAGCTACTCTTTAACTAACACCTATCGGTAAATAACTTCTTTGTCATTCACTTGTTGATTAAAAGGGTACTGTAGATTGCAGTAATTGTCCTGAAAGATTCAAGAACAGATCAGTCCCTATATGATGCTGATCATTTTTATGACAATTGTTTCCCAATATCCTCCTCATCAGTGCCTGAGAAGAGGCACAGTATGGGACAGCAAGGCTTGGACTGCGAGCAGACACTGTCTGAAAGTCTTCCTTTACTAGGTAGGAGGACATAGAAGTCCTTGGCATCCAAGCTTCCCACCACACTTCTAACACCTTCCGGAAGAATCTTGGCCAAGCACAGATTGAACCACTGCAATAGCCCTGATCTGCCCTCGTGTCACTGGTCTTGTACCACAAACTTCTCTTTCACCTGTTTCTCCAGGCAGCTCATCCTTTGTGGCTGCCCCAGCTCTCCTGCCAAGGAGGTCATGAGGGCTGAAGTGTGCTTATCCCCATCGAGGCTGGCCCAGCTGCTCGCCTCAGGTAAGTGTGTTTCAGAAGCACTCTGCAATCCTGGATGCACCATCTGGGAGTAATATTGGGTCTGATTTCAAGTGTTTTGAACACTCCATCTGTCAGAGTTGTGGGCACTAGGCACTTCTGGATAACTAGGGATTAACATGTCACTTCTGCAAATGTTTTCCCTCTGTTTTCCCAGCCTTGCCTCTGCTATTACACCACTCAAGCACGGTATTTGCTCATAAAGCAGCAACAACTTTTGTCTCCTCCAGAGCCTGCCTGAAATGAAAGGATGTGAATGGTGCACAGCTCTACCCTAAAAGCTCTCAGTAATCTGGTATACACTCACAGAGGCTGTGGCTTATTCAAATGTAGCAATTACGTGAGCAAATAAGGTGTTCAAGGCACCTCTAGAAACGGCTGCGAAGATTAGTTAATGTTTATACAAGTGTCTGACAATTGAAGCAACTACTACATACTGAGCATGTCCATCATCAGGGAACTATTTAAGCAAACGAATGTAGAAAGCAAAGGAAGCAAAACTTATTTCTTCTGTCCAGCATAATTACTGCCAGACTTACGCATGCTAAAAACACCCAATAACCCATCCAACACACTGAATTAATGTTTATGCTATTAAGTTTAGACAATCTTATGCCGAAAGCTTTTCAAACTACAGGAAATTACACGTTGCGCAGGAACAACCCTATACAATTACAGTGATTTTGTAAAATAGCAGAGATATAAAGCAGAAGCGAGCCGGCCAGCAGGGCTGCTAAATCACATAGATAACAAGTATGTCCTGGTGGGGCAGCTGCCTGTAGCTCTTTCTTAGGCGTCTGCAGAGTTGGGAACTACAGCAGCAGCCTCAAATTCAGATGAAAGGGTGCCTCACATGCCTGTACTTGGCAAGGCATCAACAGCCGAATGTGACCAACAGGTACCTCCGCTGCTGCCTCCAAGGGGTCCCCATGCATCATCCAGGCATGTTTCTTATTCACCTTATGTCCCCAGCCAGCACCCACAGCAAGAGCGCCAATGGAAAACACGCTTTGACTGGAGTTGTCTGAATCAGCCCATGTTTCTTTAGGAGGGAAAAGCCTCATAGGGATACCAAGTGCATCAACACACAATCCTGCAACGAGAATGCTCTTCCAGGCTCACAGCTGCTTTGCTAAAGGCTACAGTACTACGTCTGCGTTATGCTTGTTTTCATGAAGGATTGTTTAACAGTACTTTATTGCAGTAAACACCATCTTAATAAAGCCTGGGTGAAGCTTTCAGCTTACCAAGCCATCCAGAATGCTTTGACAAACATCTGAAGGACTGCAGTGCTTCTGAATTTCCTCTGATGTCTTTCAGGTGTAGAACAGCATTAAAGGTAAGTTTTCATGAATGCAAAAATCAGGCAGAGACTTGTGCAAGTGCTACCAGTCCTGTTCTTTACCTTCCTCACTGCGCTGCTCACAACTCACCTCATCACCAGCCTCCTTTTCTTTTGCTAAACAACTTCAGAGCTATTTGCACACAGAACAAGTATATATTATACAGTTCAATTACACATGGTAGGCTATTGGTTTGCGTCTATCAGCTAAGCAGAACACTGACAGCTGTGTAGACATCTCAGCTGATACTAAAAGCAGTCTTGTTGGCAGTTTTGATCTTAAAGTAAATACACTGGAAAACTTAGCTCTAATTAGGCTTAAAGGCAGATACAATTTTCTGGAACGAACACAAAATGAATGCTGCCGATAACACCGTCTTTGCAAAATATCTTGTTTGGTTTGCCTTCAGTAGACGGCATTTCCAAGATAAAATATTCTTACTCACAAGTGATATATTCCTGCTGTTTGCGTGTTGACAAAAACCTGCATTTTGTATTTTAAGTGGTGCGCTATGCTTCATTAATAGGAAATCATCCTCCTGAATCACAGACATATTAGCTGAGCTCCAAGTGACCTAATTCATTTTTAATATTTCAGAGTTGGTTAAAAGCTGAAACAAGAGATCTCTAACACAGCTTCGACACCCCTGCCATGAATCAAAAGATGTAGGGAAAAGGTCATGTGCTTACTAACTGGCACCCAACCAAATTCATCACTCTAAAATGAGAGAAGCCCACATTTCCCATTACGCTTCTCCCTTTCTAAGAGCATCCATCAACTTGCATGATATCAACAAGCTGAATTTATTTATATGCGTGTCCCCTAATAAAAGGTCAGAGATGCAAGAAAGAAGAAATAAGCACTGCAGCCTTTGTGTAAGCAAGAAGCCTTTCCTTCCCTTTAAAGCAGCAGCCTTTGAAGACCAAAAGGAGAAACAATTCCCAACCACATAAAGAAACTAACAAGTCCCTTATATGGCTAAGAATCGCAATGCCTTCCCCACCCCCCGCCCCCAACCCCACAGTTGGAAAAATTATAACAAGAGGGGAAAAATAGAGCAAACTTTAAAAAGGCAGTTCTCTGAGCACCAGGGAATTCACACAGGCACATCGTTCCAGCTTTAAGAACTGCTAGATACTTTCTTCTTGAAAGAGAAGGAGGACATTACACCAGGTGAGTCCCTGAAATCCGGATTTTAACTCTCCTGCTGTAACTATGGATACCCAGCCTTCAGACCCTTTTGTGAAGTAGTGGTACACCCAGCTCCCTTATCTCTTCCTCTTGAAAAATGCCTCCAGCTGAAGTCCCCTCCATTTCCTCTTTTATGGCTCACCATCACTCCACAGCAAGGTTTGGCCAGCTGCGTCCCTATGTCCATACCAGCCCCCTGCTCTCACTGCCTCAGCACCTGTATCCTCAGTTTGCCTCTCACCCTCCAGAAAGCCTTAAGCAAAGGTTACCAGCTTCTCATCCAGGAAGCCAACTCGACAACATTGTGTTTTGTTTTGTTTTAGATAACCAGAGTGCTTCTTGCAAACAGGTTAAACGGGCACTGTGTCAGCCTGTCCTGCACCTTGCAGTGAAGCGAAGCATTTAAGTGCACCTTTAGGATTTAATCTATTAATGCCAACTCACAAAATAAAAACAAATTGCAGCTTGATTTAACCTGGGGATACAAATCTGCTCAACGACTTTCCATCTTGGATAACTTTGAATTACACAGAACTGACATCACTTCCACTACATGACAGCCTATAAATTGACACCAACCACATGGCACCATCCATAAAAACATGTGTCAAGGAGACACCAACAAGGAACAAAACATCAGAGAGCTTTACATCGTAAACATGCAATCATATGTATCTTCTGGCTCTACTATGATCTCTATAGACTGTGTGGTTTATTTCATTCATTTGCATCTGAATCAAGTCAATACAATTAGCCGAGGAGCCCTTATAGAAAATCTGTCCAAACAATTTAATCTGCATAAATTACTAGAAATAAAATAAAAATCTTTATTTATTTATATATTTAAGATAAATGGCTATGTTTAATAAGCAGAAAGTAAATTTATTCCCACCACTGTCACACACAATCAAGTACAGAAACAAACAAGGAAAAAAGAAAAAAAAAAATATTTGCATCCATAATTATGAAAAAAAAATCTCTTGTACTTGACAAAGTCAGGCCTAAAAATTCTCTCAGCTAATAAAAACCTCTAGAAGAAGAGATTAGCCTTTAATGTAAAGCAGCAATCAAAAAGACAGCATGGTAAAGGAATTCAGCTGGACCTTCCAACATGGGACTATAGATACAGCAAGTAACCTTTGCTTTACTTCTTCATTTAGAAACTCTGCATTGTCAGGAAAGACCTACAGAGAAAAAAAAAACTGACTTGTTTCAAATTTCCAACAAGCCTTGCAGCATTTTTATCTCAAGAACCATACAAATAAAAGCAAAACAAGTCCGCAGCTCTATCATTACTTTTTGTGGAATAACCATGTTCACTCTCGTGCAGAAATTGCTGATGTTCACTACAGGCACCAGGCTCCATGTCAGGCATCTCATATGACTCAATTAAACTTCCGCTACGTATAAATCATATCTTAACGTGACAGAGAGAGACAAATAAAGACAGAATGAGCAGAACACCATTAAAAAAAAAAAAGCTGCTGTAATAATATAAATTAGGATAAACATAGAATAAACAGTATTAAGTTAAAAAAAAAATAGCCACAGAAAGCCCAAAACACACCAGATTTTTAAAGCATCAGATATGTCCCTGCTCATTTGTACAACACAGCATCATTTTGACAGTTCTTGTTTCATTTCTAATCTGTATTTTTAAAAAATAACAAACAACAACAATAACACCACTCCGTATGTTCAGTCGTCCTGGTTTTCACCCCGGAGAATAGCACGTGCTTTGCGGAACTGATTCCGCATTACTGAGGACAACTTTGAAGTCCTTTCATTTTTCAAGGGAAGCAGAACAGACCTGTATGACTGTAATTTCTATTCATAAATACCAGCGTTAATCAACTACATGAAATATTAGTAACATTCTGTATATTGGAAATATTCTGCACGAGCAAGCACTGCTCTCAGGAGGATGCACTGCACAGTGAGAGCAGCGCTCACAGTGAAAAAGTTTAGGAGTTTTAGGAGTAAACTCCCTTCCAACACTCAACACTGCCCATAGGAGTGGGAAAGCTATTGCGAAACAGCATTACGCAAAGACACAACGTACGCACTGACAGTATCTGTGCAAATCGCTGCTCTCAGACTCCCTTCTTTGCCCATCTGCAGTCTTTGGTATGGAACAACTATATCATAAAAGCTCTTATTCACACATGCTTTTGATATTACACTATTTAATCACATACAGCTGTAGCTGATGAGACTGTTACAAAACACAATTTTAATGCAGCACTGGAAGCAAGTTCTGGAGACACATCAACCATTTTTCCCTCTACATAAAATTCTAACATTAAAAGACTTCTCTTCAAGAAAAACAAAACAAAACAAATTTATAAGAATAGCCAACTCATTCTTTAAAATCTGCTTCTCTTCCTGGACACTCTGGAATGGACTTGTTTGCAAGTGAACTTGAAGTCCCTGTCTGGAGTATAGATAGCAACAAACCTACTTCCCCACACCAGAAAAAAAAAATAAAATAAAATAATATATATATATATATATATATATATATATATATAAAATAGCAATTAAAAAGCCCTGCTTGAAATTACATGCGGAAAGAATGCTATTCAGGCTACTTAACAGCAAGACCTGAAATGAACTCAGGCATCCTGCTTGGAAAATGTCTTTTCTTATCTACTTCTTAATTCACGGAAATTTAGGAGCTAGCAGCCTGACCATTTTTACAATGACACTTGAATTCAAGTACAAATACACCATCATGCAAACTCTGAAAGCCCACGGGCATTAAAAATCAAGTCAGTAATTTGGAAGGGCGCCTTGTCTTGACTATTCTACATTATAGCAAGCTCTGGGTGTTAATAGATACAGTAACACATATGTAGCCTAACCTGACCAATGCTTGTAACTTCAGACTTTCCCTATGGAAGCAATGCACATTCTTGTAAACCTGCATGAATACGAATGTTCCAAAAAGTTAAATAACTGGAATATTTGGACATTGTTTTCCCACCTTCTGTGTTTCAACAAATCCACATTGAGAAACCACATGAAAGGAAGACCAACAAAGAGAATCAATGTTTCCTCAATATACATCATCACGACCCTTACAGAAAAAGGAACATTTTTATTCACGCATGACAAATGGTAATGAGAAATGAACAAGTTCATATATTATGTGTTTTCTGGAAGATCACCACTTTTACATTCCTTATTGTTTAAAGCAACTGGCAAAAACACTAGGATTGGGTATGCTTTTGCCAAAATTACGACTAGCCTTACACATTTTTAACTTCAACAAACCCACAAGCCATTAAGGCAGCTCTTGGAGGCACTGAAAACATGCCGCATCACACTGAATCCAATGAGGGCTCAGGGCAAATCAACTTCATTCCTCGAAACGCACTCCTCTATTTGCAAGTGTTTGCCTCCACTCTGGCACTATCACATGGGCTCCAGCAAGACTTTTGAGCTCTGGCGGCAATCCAAGCTGCAGATGGTTGGAAATGCAGCCTGAAATCAGTGTGTGGTTGATGAATTACTCCTTACACCTGACCCCTGCTTCACACCAGGCCCCGAGCACCACCAGCCCGAGGAGGCCTGTCAGGCAGCGCCAGAGCTGGAACGCTCTCTTCAAGGCCTTCTGCGGGACCAGATGGCCGAGAGCAGGGAACGCCGTAAACTCGCTAAGCAGAAACATGAGCGACAAAAAAGCAAGGGATTGGTAGGTACGAGGTGAAGAGAGGAGAGAGCTTCGTGCCGATTCCAAAAATACACTTTCTAAAAGCAGCCGGTGGAGCATGCAGGGAGGCGGCCCGGTGGCGTGCGGCTGAATGAGGTCCCTGCTCCCTGTGTGCCAAAGAATGCCCTAAAAAAAGGAAAAGAGGAAGCGAAACAAAACAGAGGACTCCATCCAAACGCACACACCCAAACGTGCACTCACAAAGCGACTTTCTGGAGTTGAAACGCAGCTGGGTACACCTGTTTGCATTCCCCAGCTGGTTGCTCTTCAGGTGGGGCAGGTCCCTGCCGTGCCATGGTCATGCTCATTCAGCCCCTCCTGCCTGCAGGCTGGGCTGCACACTTCTCACACCCGCAAAGAAAGGACTGTATTCACACAGGCGTTGGGAAACAGCACTTGTGAACACAGATAGAAGCCAAGTGTGCATCAGGCGTATCGGGATTAACAAACACTGTGGGGATAGCTGATGCTATCTCCCTGTTGCGGGTATTTCAGCCTCCTCTTTGGGCAGGAAAGTCAACACAGTAAGAGTTAAACTCCCAACCCAAGCCATGACTAATAGATAGGAAATATCTGGAGAATGCATGAAAGCAAATCACATAGAAATAGCTGCTAAATGGGCATATTTTTACCCCCAAAGCAAGTACGGTGATCATAAAACAAGCAATTCCTGTCTGCAGGTAACTGTGACACTCTCTCCTTCCTACCCTCATGATTCAGGGTTTTTCTGTAGGCTGCTGAGCAGGCTTCCTCAGCACTAGGTCTAATCATAAGCTGCAGAGGAGAAAGATAAAACATTGCGTCTACTAAATTAAGGAGGCTCTTTCAAATACATTTAGATAGTTTAGAGTGTTTTTTCCCCTTTTCACACCATTACATGAAAGTTAACATTGCTCAGTTTTGCTTTTCCATTGTGTGAAAGGGCAAAGAGAAAAGAATTTGCTTTGGCAAGCAAGAAACTAAAGAAATACAATTGGACCTCAATGCAAGATTTTTTGTCTCGTTATCACTTTACACGTGACCATTTACAACATACTGCTGTAAACCAAATGCTTGAGAAGTTATGCCATCAGTGAGGATGCAGCTAAAGAAAAGCATTTAACAGCTCAAAATCTAATGCAAAGATGCTATAGGTTCTCATCAAGTATTGCCTCCCGGCAATATTCTTTGCAGCGAGACCATACGACTATCTTTAACTTACAAGACTGTATATATATATATGTTCCTTTAGAAGTAAACTCCGAACACGACACCCCACTCTCAGCCTGGAGAAGTTCAAACATCATACTTCCAAACTGCTGTTGTCAGACAGCGACACGACAAAAGGAGAAAAATAAGGTTCTATATTTCCTCCAACTCAGTGCTTGTCCTTAGGAGACATACTGAATTCCTTGCTATTGTCTCACAAATTGGCCTTCTCTGCCCCTCTTCTTTTTTCAGTTTTGGATGACGTGGAGTTTGTCTAAACCTGAAACTGAAGTCATAGCTTCAGTGGTGGCATCTGCTAATTAAGAAGCACGAGTAAACTGAATAATAAGAGTGCGTGTTTCATGTTGCAAAAAAAGGCCACAAAACACTTTAAAAACTCAAATCAATCAAACAAACATATGGAATCCATTTCTTCCTATTTATAATCCCATTACCCGTATAGCTATTCATTTACACCATTTCACCATAACAATGTGCTAGCTACATTGAAAGATACAAACACAGATTGTAGACTCAGATCTTAGGCAGCTTCGTGCTCCCCCAAGAGAAGGACGTGGCGCACAGTAATGCAGCGCTTCTCAGAGAGCAACTGAGACAACTTCACAAAACAGGCACAGCACAACGCGGCGCTTCACCCAGACATGCCAAGGAGCAGAGGTCTCAGAACTTTAACACGCTGCCACTCAGCGCTTCACAAGCTGTACGCAAATGGCACAAGAAATCCTAGAATCTCACCCTTAATTGCAAATGGATGCATCCCTTCGTCCCTCCCTCCCCCCACCCCCCCACCTCAGCACGCATGACTGTGAACATGAAAAGATATTCTTTCTCAAGAGATGAATCCTACCATGACTGGTACAAAGGAGAGTTTTGGAAAAATAAAAAGTTGAAGCTCACAGTACAATTGGAGTCACTCAGGGGCTTATTAATACAAGTTTCTCAAACAAGCATGATAAAAGATACAGCTCTCCGCCACAATGTTATTTGATTACCCGAATATTAGCTTTAGACATACAATGGGTCTAACTGCTTTAAAATGTCCCAGAAGCTGATGGCTAGCTTCAAGGTAACAAAATCCAGATGCTGCCTGTCTGCGCTGCTCCAAACTCTCAGGGTCTACAGAGGAGGAAAAACTCCTACGCGCGTCTCCATATATGCATGTGTGTATGTGTTTATTATTTAGGTTTTATGCACGCACTCCACACGGCGCAAGGGAAAAAAATAAAACTAGCATCATATAGACGGTACCACTGATTTGCAACGTTACCTGTCCTTGCAGTAATGTGTGCGGAGACAGTCACACGTGACTTTTCACCAGGTTGATAATTTTATATACCAGCTATTAAAAGGGCATTTAATTTAGCTGTTCCTTACCGTGGTTTTTTTTTTTTTGGTTTTTTTTTTTTTAACCTAATGCTTACAAAAAAAAAAAAAAAAAAAAAAAGAAAAAAATGTTGCTATTTTAAGCTGAAATGCAAGGCTTATTTCCTTAAAAAGCTTATTTTATGAAGTTAAAAATAGAAAGAGCAAAAAAGAGGAGGAAAAAAGGACTGACAAAATGTAAGCTACGTGAGTAAAAGGCATGGAATGTCCAATATTTCTCCTCCAATACTCGAGGCTATTGTTCTTTCAAAAAAAACACCATCAATTGTTTCACGTCCTTGGCTTGCCATGTTTTGAGGAATAGCATCAGCCTGCGTCCCCCAATCCCCCAAACAGTTAAAGCTATGGGCAATATCGCATACGAGCTAGTGAGGGGCTGCTGCTGCAACAGCAACAATACACACTAAATGGTCACAAAGGTAAAATGCAATTTGGATCGACCTTGAAAGAAAAAAGGAGGAGAAAAAAAAATTAAAGAAAGAAAAGCAATAAAAATCACTCTAATATAAAATTAAGAAGAGGTTAAGTTTTATATAAAAATCTGCACAACACAACGAAAGAAAGAGCAAACAAACGAGGGGTAACCCTGTGACAAATTACAGGCTGTAATCATATTGAGTGGCTCTGGTGTCATCACGACTCAGAGCAGCCCGATCCCCAGTTTTGACAATTAGTTAATTTATATCATGCAGCAGTCTGGCCATAAATGTTAACGGGAGAGTAATTTCATTAACGGGGCAATATAACTCCGCCATCAGAGCAGCGAGCAGACCAATGTGCTTCAGAGTCTGCACAGTCAGCCCCCCCTCGGCACCTCACACACGCAGGCACACGTCAAAGGTCCCATGTGTTAAATCTACCACGTGTGTAAGCGGGGGCAGAGGCACGTCTGTGTACTCTGGCTATTATTTTTCCCCAAAAACGGGTGCTGCTTTAGTGACTGAAACTCTGGCTTTGAGGTTATGCTCACAAGCAGTCTTTTTTTGTTGTTTTTTTTACTATTATTTTATTATTATTATTATTATCCTAACGTGGTTTGCAAACTTTAGCTTTAGGGATCTCTTCTATTACCGTCACTCAGACTCTCAGGAAATCTTTTCAGCAAGCAGACTGCTCCACAATGACATTATGACATTACAAAAACGAGGCTTTAATTAACCAACTCATGGCCAGGTAGCAGCAACCTCGCTCAGCCCCTGTCGAGGACACAGGCCTGCTCTCTGGTCCACTGGCATTTTTAAAACTGGGAAGAAAGACAGCAAAGAAAGAGCCCTTGAGCAGATACATGCTCTGAAAGTAGCTGCCCTCTATTTTCAGACCTTCTTAGCACAGCAGAGTGCGGCCGTCTCACCCTCTCCATGCAATGATACTGAAAGCAGTGCAACCCACTGCCACCAACTCCACCAGATCTGCAGGCGGCAGCTCCTCATCCACCCCAGCCCTTACAGCATCTCTCACACAGCTGATTAAAAGTTTGAGCTCCACAGACAGCTCTTCTAAAGGCAAAACACCTCTGAGTTCCAAATGGACTGGAGGCATCACTGGAAGAGCCCCCGAAAAAGCCCTCCATGCTTGATGCTGTCCAGAGCAGCCCTCACTCTATGCCACAATAAACACGCTACCTGCCTGGCTTCGTGATAGCATTCAGACCAAACAATAAAAGGAATTGGCCGACGCCAACGGCCCTTGAAAAAACAAAAAGAAAGAAAGAAAGGAAAAAAAAAAAAGGAAGAAAAAAAAATGGAAAAAAAATTAAAAAAAAATTAAAAGAAAGAAGGAAAAGGAGAATAAATCAGTAAAGCCAACACAGGCAACGACCTTCCTGCCGCCCTCAGCTTGCTGCCCCCCAGCATGAGAAGTGAGGGGCAGGCAATGGGGTGAGCCCACAGCCCCTACCCTCCACAGCGCCCGCCGCCCTACCTTAGTTTGGAGATAGTGGGGGTAGTAGTAGGTGTACTGGGGGTACATTGGCTGCTGGTCCAGGCGTTTGCCCATGTAGCTGGAGTCCTTCTGGCTGGCGCAGGGAACTCGGCGGCAGGGTGTAGTGCCCCAGGGCCTTTCTTCCTCTCACGCCGCTATTCCTGACAGTGCGGGCTACAGCGGAGCTGGCTGCCGAGACTTCCTCGCCGTCTGCCGCCCGCTACTTCCAGCGCAGCCCAAATCGCACAGGCGCGGACATCGATGTGCGTGCGGCTGTGGGGGGTGGGGGTGGCAGCCCCTATCCGCTGCCCGCTGCGTGACTCCGCGCTGCCGTGCCCGGCCGGGAGCGTCCTGCGAGCGGAGACAGTGCAACTCCACACCACCGCCCGCTCAGCTCGTTCGCTCTCCTCGTCCTCTCCCCGTTCTCGAGCCCTCCCCTCTTCACGCTCCCCACCCGCCCCCCTTAAAAAAAAAAAAAAAAAAAAAAAGAAAGAAAAGAAAATAAAAAAAGAAAAGAAAAAAAGAAAAAAAAGGAAAAGAAAAAAAGAGAAAAAAAAAAAAAAAAAAAAGGAAAAATAAAGGGGAAAAAAAAAAGAAAAGAAAAAAAAAGGGGGGGGGAGGGAAGAGCCTTCCCCAGCCTAGTTGCCGCTGCCTCCCTCACGGAGTGACATGGTGCTCGGGGCTCGTCCTGTCTTTCATTCAAACCCCCTCCGCGCCGCGCCGCCGGTGGGAGGGACCTCGGCGCGCCGCTCCCCCGGGAGGGCCGGCACAGGCCCCGCCACCGCCCCGCGCCCCCGCCCCCCGCGGCCCGGGGCTGCCCTGGGACCCGGGGATCGGGGGTTCCCCGCGCCGCGGCCGCGTGTCCGTGGGGTGATTCGAACGCCGCAGCCGAAGGTCGCGGAGCCGCGGCGCTGACCGGGGAGGGCGTCGTCTTGCCGCCGCCACCACCACCCCCCCCTCCGCATCCTCTCCTAAACGGCTCCGTGCCGTCACGCAGCACTTCCTCGAGAGGCCGGGGGGCGACCCGGGGCCAGACATATTAAATATATACTTTGTTACGGCGCTTATATAAGACTTGCTTATTGAAAGTTGGAACAAAATGGAGGAAGAGGGTAAAGAGGAAACTCCTTTCCTCCCGACCCCGGGTGCTTCGGGAGCACACGGAGCACAGAAGTTACCCGCAGGCCCCGCCGCCCATCGGGACCCGACGTACCGTAGGCGCGCACCCAGAGGGCGGCCCAGGTGAGGGCACGGCGTAGCACCGAGCGGCCGCACACCTGAGAGCATCGCGGCCGCGTGGGCTGCTGATAGCACCGGGCCTGGAGAGCTCAGCTTAAATCACAGCAAGAAAAGTGCGTGAGGAACAAAATGTTTCCTCTTGTATGCAAACCCCTGCATTTCTCAACAACAGCAACAACAAAAATCGCTTATTCCTTCAGCGCGTCGTCAGATTCCTGGGCCTTTCTACACTACAGTGGCTTCGCCTATTTATAAATTTGGGGGTGAAAAGCGTGGGGTGGCAGTTTCTTTTTGTTTCTATTTCAATCGCTGATAGTATTGCAGCAGGATTGTCAGCTGCTGTATTATCAACCAAATTGCTTCAGAAAAATAAAGAAAAGAAAAAAATTATAAAAAGCATTTCTTTAAAGGGACTCTTCTCAAGGCTGGGAGAGCTAAAATTGAACTTGCCAGCTGTGTTTTGGTTTGTGGCACGTGCTTGCACATGACAGCAACATGGAAGTATCACGCTTCACGCCGGGCAGCTCGCTGTTCATGTCAGCAGAGGGTTTTGTTGTGGATTCCTATAGCTGCCCCATAATCAACAGGCAAAGGGAAACAGCAGAAGGAAATGGGCAGTGCAGGAAGCAATGGTGCACCCAAAGCACTGCCTGTGGGACACTGAGGTTTCATTACCAAGTAATATTCGGGTACCAGCCCACACGGCAGGAACAACAAAGCACCACACTCACACAAGTGTCCGGCCCTTGTTTCAAGAGAAAAACTTTTGGGGAATCCATTCTCTGTTCTCAGTGCACAGTGCCCATCTCAAGGAGAACTGCAAAGCACAGCCACCACCCAGCTTCCCAGCCTGCAGGTACATACTCAGAAGAAAGACCCCAGCTGAGCAAACCGCTATTTGTCCTGCAGTCTGGGCTGGTCCCACAGAAGTTGGGAGCAGGGGCAAAAGTCAGAAGGCAGACAGAAACAGTCAGAGATGACTTGTATTTACAGCTCCCAGACCTATGCTTATTTGCTCCTTCTGCTCAGCTTTAAATCCACTGCCTCTCCCAACAGTACATGATCCTGCAGCAATACTCCAGCTTATGCTCCTTTCTCTCCCACCACCTCCCCAGTGAGGGCAATTGACAGTTGGAGGGTTTGTAGCTGTAGCGCTGAGCAGGGATTGCTTGGCAGAGCGTTGTGGCTTCGACACAACAAGATTCAGGTCGCTCTTCGAGCTGTTTCTCCCTCACCTTCTTACTCCTCCCTCAGAACATTAACACAGTTTTCCTTCCTAAGTGGTTCAGTCTTAGAAAAGGATGTAACCAAATATGGGAGAAGAAATAACCCATGTGGAGTATGGGGTGAAATGAAAAACAAAAATACCAAGGAAGTAGAGAAACTGTGCACACTGACTGAAAGCTCTATTTGAACATGCAAAGTTTGCTGTGGCCATCATGTTGTGACCAGGAAGAACTATTCTCTCTATTTCACCTGACTGCTGCGAGCATTTCATATCATGCTATAAGATTTTAGCACAAGACTTCCATGCATGCCCCACTGAATGTCTGACCTGTAGTACCAAGTTTTCCCAATTAGAAACACATTAGGGGGTGCAAGAGTAGTTGGTCTGTTCTGGTGGATGTTAAGCTGGACATGAGCCAGCAGTGTGGCCTTTGAGCCCAGAAAGTCAACTTTATCCTGGGCTGCATCAGAAGAAGCATGGCCAGCAGGGGAAGGAAAGTGATCCTTCCCAACTACTCTGCACTGGTGAGGCCTCACGTGGAGTACCGTGTCCAGATGTGAAGTCCTCAGTGCAGGAGAGACATGAATCTGTTCGAGCACATCCAGAGGAGGGCCACACAAATGGTCCAAGGGATGGAGCACCTCTTCTATGAGGACAGGCAGAGAGCCTGGAGAAGAGAAGGCTTTGAGAAGACCTGAGAGCATCCTTTCAGTTTCTAAAGGGTGAGGGGCTGTAGAAAAAAAGGAGACAGACTTTCTAGAGAAGTCTGTTGTGATAGGACAAGAGGAAATGGCTTCATACTAAATACATTTAGACTGGATAAAAGAATAAAAGTGTTTTTTTTTTTTACAATATGGGTATTGAGGCACTGGAACAAGTTGCCCATATTGGTGGTAGATGCCCTATCCCTGGAGACACTCAAGGTCAGGCTGGATGGGGCTCTGAGCACCCTAATCTAGCTGTAAACAATCTGTTCATTGCAGGGAGGTTGGTTTAGATGACCTTTAAGGGTCCCTTCCAACTCAAATGGTTCTATGATTGAGTGTATGAGTCTATCATTCTTTGCCCTCACTGAGCATAAACACACTTTTGCTTTGAGTTCCCCTTTACACCAGTAATCCTGGCAAGGTGCTGAGCACTTGAACCATGCAGCAGAGTCTGCTCATCACCTCACATGATTGAGCCTTAGGAGATGCAAGATAGAGTGAAGCCAGTAAAAATAGAAATTCAATATAGAAGAGTGGGGGGCCAAAGGGAGAAGGCAGGAGGCAATATAGCAGAGCAAAAATGCAAATGAACAGCCACAAAAGCAGATTTAGATAGCACACAGCCTCTGAACAAATGCTAGAGCTGAAAAATGGAAAATTTCCATTTGCAAAATACAGACATCAAAAAGATCATCTGTGACTTGGGAGCACACTGTTTAAATAGAATCCCCTTCATTTTCTGGCCTGTGCATTTGAATAACCGAATCCACTTGCAAACTAAAAGAGCAGTTTGCCTACCGAGTGTTAAGTATAAGTGTTCCTCAAAAGAAAAGACAAGCTGTTCAGTCCCAGCAAGCACCAGCAAGCAAACTTCACAACTTCCCACAACTGGATGCTCGTTATCAACCCTGACCCGGGGGCACTCATGGGAATCCAGCAAGCAAGCCAAGTCCCAGTGCACCTGAAAAGGAATTGCTGCACCGGTATCACCCGATGTATGGGGAGATTCGCAAGACAGGCGAGCAGTAAGAATCTCTTCGACAGGAAATTTAGAAATGAAATGAAATAAATGGGAACAAATCAACTGTAAACCAGACAGCCAAATACATTTGAAGACAGAGACCAAAGGATATTAACTCAGAAACAACCAGTGTTGTGGATAAGCAACCTGGAGTTAACTGACAGGAAAAAAAATGAGACTGCTTCTCCTGGCAGACTGAAGTAGAGAAATTACATGTTTGGATGTATTTTTACATTTCATGAAATACAGATTTCTTCATTCACAAAAAGAGAGTCAAAAGAAAAACACAGACAGCGAGTGGAAAAATGGAATTGAGGGGCCCTTTTTTTAATAAAATACAGTTGTACATACACTCTTTCCTCTTCTCTTACTCCTCCTCCTTTTCATTTTTGTTCCTCTTTCTCTCTTCCTTTCCTTCTCCTTCCATTTTCCTCTTCCTTTCCCTCTTTTATTTTTCCCTTTCTCCCTTTCCTTTCTTCTTCTCCCTTTTCCTCTTCCCCTCTTCCCCTTTCCCTTTTTCCCTTTTCCCTTTTTTTTTCCTTTTCCTTTTTTGCTTTCCTATTTTCCTCTTTTCCCCACTTTTCCTTTTTCCCCTTTTTCCTTTTCCCTTTCATTACCCTTTTCCCCTTTTCTTTTTCCTTTCCCTTTTCCCCTTTCCATCTTCCTTTTCCTGTTCCATTCCCTTTTTCCTTTTCCTCTTTTCTCTTTTTCCTTTTTTTTCTTCCTCTCATTAATACATTTTGTAACTCTTTTATCAAAACAGCTTCTCAAGTCACACATATCTGCATCATGTAACAGTTCAAGCATTTTCTAGCTCCTTGCTCTTGAAAAGCAGTAATACAAATTCTAGAAGGCCACAAACTTTTATCAACATTTTCTAAGTCGGGACTAGAGAAAATTCTTTCGTTCAGCATCAGCAGTACAGCTGCCGTCACTTAGAGCAATAAAATAGTCTAAGGAAAAAAAAACAGCAGCAACGATTATCTTGGGCTTATATTTTTGACACTGTCTCTCTTCTTTTATTCTCTCTATTTACTCATTAAAGCTAGTTTCAAAGGAGACCATAGTGATGCTTGACAGCTTGTTTACAATGGGTTACAAGAGGAATACTGATTTTATTTCTAGATCTGTCAGCTCCTTCAGTCCAGATACTTTAAAACTACATTGATGAACAGAGGATCTTGCTATTTGTTAGTTAATTTATCAGGTTCATTTGCCTAAGGATAATTAACTCAATTTCTTTCAAGCAATATATCCTGGTGCAACCGGGATCAGTAATGAATGCAATAGGCATAGAGGAGGTGGAGAAAAAAAGACACTGGGGAACAAAACAGCATTGCAACAATAGAATTAGGTGCCTCTCTGAAGTGGGGGGCACCACAGTTTCCAAACCATTCCTGGAGTCCCAGAAGGAGAGACCTCAGTCTGGTCCTGCTCCCCAAGCAGCATTTGGCTGTGGCAATTGCAGATGGAGCTGCAGACAGGTGAGGTTTTGGACAGTTGCATAGGTTTGACACATAACTACCATAAAATTTAATCATTTTTCATCTTATCATCTTCCAGATTAATAGTGTAGTTCAGATGTTTCCACTGGTTGACATTTAAACATCCAATCCTAAAGGATGTCATCAGTAACAGAGCGAAAAATTTCAGGAAAAACAGTGAACGTTCACTGATAGCAAATTGTTTGCGTTTTCCATTTGATACAATCTTTTGCTCGCACGAGCAAATGAAACCAGCAGCCAGTTGTACAAACAGTCCAACATTATATGTTGCAGTTCTCTTTCTGCAGATGTTAATGGACACAACCACAGTAAATAGTAGGAGGGTGGTCAGTCCCTGGAACAGGCTTCCCAGAGAAGTGGTCGCAGCTCTGAGCCTTCCAGAGTTCAAGGAGCAGCTGGACAATGTTTTCAGACACGGGGTTTGAATTTGGGGTATTTTTGTCTGTAGCCAAGAGTTGTACTCAACGATGCTTTTGGTCTCAACTCAGGATATTCTGTGATTCTAAATAATGTTGCCTCTATCATTTGTCTACAGCCTGCTTCATATCCTCAGAAGCCTTCCATGTGTTGATTTGTTCTGTGATGTGGAAGAGAATTAAGTGACACAACTGACCAGTGGCGGTGTCCAAAGTTATCACAACAACTGGTGGTTGTCTGTCCTCACCACCATCGAGACACAGTAGAGGCCAAAGCAAATTTGATCAGAAGGTAAGGACTGGTGCTTTCTCAGTGCTGGAGGAGATTAATGAGTGCAAAAAGGGGTCCAATGGCAGAGAAATGCAGCGTGGAAACATGGGAGAATAATACAGTAGGTAGTGTCCTACTGCTGCACCCTTAAACAGGACCCACATCAATCACTGAAGGCTTTCAGAAAACACCAGGATTTCACACAGGTTAGAAGACATGCCTTTCAAAGGCTGTATTTTCTACAGCCGCTCCACATCAAAGGCAGTAAATATTGAGCCCGTTCTTCAGTCTATACTCTTAAGATAAAAAGGACAAGCTTTTTATGCCCCTAAACAGCAGCAGGACTAACCAAGGCCATTTTGCTACTGCAGCACATTAACTTGATGCTACCAGCATTGCAAAGGGCACAATTTCGGAGAGCAAATTCTTCACTTCCCACCTTCCCCCCTCCAATGTCCTGCTTACTAGACGCCTTCTCCACCCCTCTGTTTACTTAATATCAGATTGTAATCAGGAAACATGAGCTTTTTTTCTTGAGGAAGTTTATTTCTGAAGGTAATGGAGAGACGTAAATATGCCGCCTGTTTACTGAGGCTCATAAACACATAAGAACACAGACAATTAATTGCCACTGAAAGAGTTCCAGTGAATATGGAAAATCCTAGATTTTTAGGGCATGTTTAAATGAATTTTCACCCATCACGTACTGAATTACTTAGTGAGATATTAATTTTGTGCTCCAACTGAGGGTAATTACAGAACAAACCAGCATTATTCACACTGCTCTCTGAAACTGCAGTGAGGGTAAGCTTAAGAACAAAGGCCAGTGGGAGTCGAGCCTCTTGACTTGAAAGGAATTATCTCTTCCTCTAATTGAAGCGAGGGCTGTTTTGTTTTGGTATTTCTTTCCTTCCTCTTGCTAAATTTCCAACAGCACTCCTTGGGAGAATGCCTTCTTGCAATGGGCTGTCATGGTTAAAGCCCAGGATCAGCACCTCACTGCATGGGAAAATTCACTGAGATGAATGTACCAGCATCCCTGACAGCTGGAGTTATAAAAGTATAGCTCCTCATGCGGGCATACGCCACTAAGTGGCCTCTTGTGCGTAAGCCCAGAAAGTTGAGAGGTCCAAGTCCTGTTTGCTGGTGCTTTCCCTGCCTGGGCCTGTGACCTTGAACAAACCCTTTTTCCACCTCCCTCCTTCCTTGCTCAGTCTTGTGAACTTCAATTGGAATCTTTCTGCAGTAACAGCAATCTCCTGCGTTTTATAGTATCACAGGGGAACCTCAATTTTGGTAGGGCACCACAATGGCACATCACCAGAAATCTGTAACAGTGTGTGTGAACAGCTTGTTCTTATGCCATCCAGACAGCTGGTGTTAGGTGACTTTCATAGGCTGGGGCATTTTTTTGCATGGGAAAAAGTTAACAATAGGCAAGAACAGAGGGTCATCTCAGGCGAAATTCCTTCACTATCAAATATAGTACTTTCAGCTTTCTCCATAGTTATCCTCCCCAGCATGCCAAGACACATTTCTTCTTGTCTCTTTCATATCTGGCAGGATTCTTTTGTCCACTAAATAACTCTTCATCTAATGCTAGTTGTAAATAAGGCCTGAAGGAGCCTTGGCTAATAAATTCCATTTCATTTGTTAATAGTCCCCTTCTAAAATGCAGTAAAATTACAGCAATACCCTTGCGATTTAGTCCAAAACTTTATTCAAAAGCATTTGTAAAAAATACTGCTTTTCAATTACTACTATTGCAAATTTTATGGTTATGAAGAAATCTCAAAATATGACCTTTTTTTTTTTTTTTTTTTCTTTTGGTTGTTCTGGTTGTTCTAAATTTGATCGTTGGTTTTAATTTTTTTATTTTATTTTATTTTATTTTATTTTTTTCATAAGAATCCTGTCTGGACCCAACTGCAATCAAAGTTTCCCCCTTTGATCAGCCTGAAAAAGGAAAAAAAAAAAAAATGAAATCTAAAACAAGCCTGTCTTAAATAAAAATCCTTTTTTCCTATATGTGTAGGAAAAGATTGTTTAGGAATTATTCAAAGTACTAGCATTTACATCTGTCTCTAGTGAACTGTGTTCATCGGTTGTTTGGTTTTAATTGAAGTTCATGACTGGGAAAAGCAATTTGCACTTTAGCTTGCCCCAGTAAGCCCTACAGTAATTCATAGTCTATTCAGTCCAAAGTGTTTCATAAATAAACTAAAAACACGGGTTATGAGTAGACGTAATCTTTGCATCCAACAAAATGCTATTCTCCTCCTCCTCACCTAAACACAATTGGGAAGTGAAGTGGCAAGTGCATAAAAACACTTACTAGATCCTCTAGTGCCTTGTTATCAACATGTAAAGCTTTCCCGTGACACTAGAAGAAAAACTGTAAGTGTTCATTAATATGGAACCAAAAGACTGTGTGCAACTATTCTCAACAGAGGGGGAATTTCCGGCTCTCAAATTGTCCCCTACCCCGATATAGAAGACAGGTACAGCAAACAGAGAAGTACATTACTGTGAGACGAGTAGGAAATTCTACGTGCAGATAAGCTGGAGACTTGAACCCACTCTCTGTTTTTCAAATCAGTTCACTCTTCTGTAGGAATAATGGCATTTTTTGTAATAGACAGTTTCCATTTACCACAGAACCAATGCAACCTGCCGTGCGAAATCAAACTTTATGTCATGCCAGATTACTGTCCATCATAACCAAAGAAAGTGTATTGAGTGGAATATATTTGGCTTTGGAAATCTGTATTTTGTCAGCTGCAGTATAACTCATTGTCCATTAAACAGCACCAAGCCCATTCTAAACAGAGCACACTATAAATGTTTAACCTCCCAATCCTATACTTGTCAACTTTCCAGAACAAAAGTCAGGGTGATACCTAACATCTAACAAAAACAGAGACTGGGGTGCCTCTTTCCCATACCAGAAAAATTATTTGGGCAAGAGATCATTTACTTCCTGCAGACAGAAAAATGGTAATTATAGTTCAAATCTTCCCTCTTTTTTCCCCCTCCAGCATTTATTTCATTGCCCTCCTCCCTTTCTGAATGCATCTCTTCTTTAGCCTTTCCAATCAAATATCTTTTGCCTTCAAAAAAATCTTATCAAATCTCTACATTCTCCTTCATGTACAAGTTATCTGTTTTGAGAATAATTTGCCTGATTTCTTTTATGCATTCCAGCTGGAGATTTTAATAAAGCACAGGGACTCAAGGCTACTGTATTTTTATTAAGGGATGGTGGAAACTTTATAATGATTTATATTCACATTCAGCAAACGCTCTTCCCTATTGTTCTACCCTATTCACCTCTGCAAACATCCTATTCCCAAATCCTTTCTACTCTGTAATCCTTCATCCGTTTTGTCTCCTCTTCATTCCTGTCCCCACCTAACCTCTGTCTTGCCAACATGAGTACTTTTCTTTTCTTAACCTTTTCTCCTTCTTTTCTTTTTGGTTGCCCTGATTTCTTAGTCACTGATGCATTAGACTCCACTGATATTTTCCTACTTATCTCTCAGGTCTTTGAATGTAGAGCCAAAATATTCCTGGGGAGTAAAGGACTCTTTTCTACTTGGAAATCTATCCTGCTAGGTTGCAGGAGAAAGCACTGTATGCCATTAACACCTGAATTCCTGTCAGTTGAGGTACCTCAGCAGGCTTGAGGACAAAGTTGGGGAGTTTAAAATATAGTGGAAGTTGAGGATATTAAGTTCATTCACAGGGGAAGAACTGGGTCTGACAAACTGAAGAGCCAATAATTTTCACCTCCTCCTGAATTATTTTCAATAAAACAATACAAAGAAGTTTCTGCTCAGTATAAATATATTCTCCTAACAACTGCAGGTTGCACACCCTTGACATCAATGTACTTATCTTTTCACAATCCCAGAGCAGCAAAATATATCACTTTAAAATGTAAAAGTAATTTTGCCAAAGATTTCTCACCTTACATACAATGGTTTAAGAATGATGAGAAGAAAACACACTGAGGGAGTATGAACAAAATATTAACCTTTTGATACAGTTTTCGAGCTAAAATATTGGCACAATTTCTGCTTGCAGTTAATTTGTGGTTGGGCCATTTGGTACATTCCCACAAAGCAAAGGCAGGCATATTTTGTTCTACTTAGAATTTGTAGCAGAAATCAAAGAAACCAACAAACAAACAAACAAAAAAAAAAGACCAAAAACCTATTTAATTTAAGTTTGAAGTTTTAGCACTAGAGACATTTTTGTGCCCATAATCTTATTTGAACGTTTTACCAGAAGGGTCTGCAGCATTCTGTCACTCTAATTATTTGACATTTCCCATTTCAGTTAACTTCTACTTTTACCTTTTGAGTTGAATATTTTCATCCTTTATATAATTTCCTCTTACCATGAGCTTGCGAAATTTCAGTCAAACTATTTATCATTTTTGTTTCTCAAGAAAGATGCAAAGTTTTTTTTTTCTTTGTTTTTGTGGGGGTTTTTTTTGCTTTTTTTTTTTTGTTGGTTTTTTTTTGTTTTTTTCTTCAGTTGGAGCAAAATGATGCCAAGTGGAAGCAAGAAAATGTCCAAGTTCATCCACCTTCTTTTCCTCAGAGAGTGGCTGGAAGGAGCCTGAGAGAAGGTAAGATTTCTTACTGCAGTTTGCAGAATGAAGACCTGAAATTTTGACCAAAGGGCGAGTCATTCTGCTAGGGATGTGCCTTCAGCCTATTTTGACAAAACCATTGTAATGTGGACATATGGGAGTCCCTGTGTGCACAAAGAATAGATCCTCAGTTCTTCTGCACCTATTCCCCTGGCAGCTTGCACAGAGCTCTGTTTGCAGTGAGGACACTTGCTACCCTCTTAGCCATAGGGAGCACAAGTGGGATGCAGAGGCACCCAAGGAGTGATGTGCATAGCAATACTGGTCTCACCTGAGCAGCATGGCGTGAGACACATAGCACAGCTATAGCAGGAGATGTTGGCACCTAACTCTGGCAGTGCTAAGAGGTGTTGCTTCAGTTTTGTAAACCATGAAACTGCCGTGGTGCTGGGGTGTCACCTATTGCTCACTGAGATGAGGAGAGAACCTAGAAAGAGACTGAAGATTAAGATGGAATTCAGCCTATGTTATAAGGGAAGACTAAGACAATAAACCAAAGCACTGAATGTAGAAGGAGCCCAGTGCAAATGAATATTATGGTCTAGAGTGGAGAATGATCAGGCAGCTGGAAATAACTGTGCAGAATGGGAGGTGAGATTAAGAATAGAGAAAAATTTAAAAAGAAAAAGAATCAGTGATGGCAACCAGGTCATTGAGAAGATCCAAATAAATTTGGGCAGCTAGACAGGACAAGAGACTCTGAACTGGTGAGGTCTCTCACAGGAATACTGTGTCCAGATGTGGAGTCCTCAATACGGGAGAGACATAGACCTGTTCACACACATCCCGGGGACGACCACAAAATGATCCAAGGAATGATACAAGGACAGGCTAAGAGAGCAGGGGCTGTTCAGCCTTGAGAACAGAAGGCTCTGAGGGGACCTGAGGGCAGCCTTTCAGTGTCTAGAGGGAGAAGGGCTGCAAGAAGAAAGGGGACAGACTCTTTAGCAGTGATAGGACAAGGGAAAATGATTTGAAACTAAAAGAAAGGAGATTTAGACTATATTTAAGAATAAAAGTAGGTTGTTTTTTTTTCACAATACAGGTTGTGAGACC
Organism: Coturnix japonica; assembly: GCF_054131305.1. Classification (NCBI taxonomy): domain Eukaryota; kingdom Metazoa; phylum Chordata; class Aves; order Galliformes; family Phasianidae; genus Coturnix; species Coturnix japonica. The sequence continues at coordinate 103,490,520 of NC_140664.1, forward strand.
CTAGAACAGGTTGCCCAGAGGTGTGGTGTTAGAAGATCTGTCCCTGGACATTTGAGGTCAAACTCTGTCCCTGTTCATTGCAGAGGAGTTCAAACAATTCTGTGATTATATGAAATGGGGTCAAATAGAAGGGGCAGCGACATATAAGAGGAAAGGAGAGGACAGCCCTCGTCTGCTTCTTGGCCCCAGATGACGTTGAGCACACCTCTGCTGTCAAGAGCAATGACCTACTCCCGGCTGCAAAGCATCCCAACCCTTCTAACACTGGTCCACACAGACAATTAAAACCCAGTGCTGTGAGGCCCTCCATGTCTGTGTGATAAATAGAAAGATTTCAACCTTGCTGACAATTCATTTGTCAATATGCCAGGGGATGGCATTTTCAGGTTATTTTTCTTTCTTTTCTTTTTTGTTTTTTTTTTTTTTTAAGCTAAAACCCATTCCACACATAAATTAAATTAAAAGAACAAGGGGGAAAATTCCATACGATCCCACATTTAAGGTTAATGAGTAATGGGATAATTATAATGAATAATAAAAAGATAATGAGTGTTCACAGAGAAGCCCATTACAACTGCATAGACAACCATTACTCTGTAATTTTATACCTTTTGAACACTTGACTTTGCAGCCGTAATGCTTTTTTAACATTGTTTTTGCCTGTGTAATGATATATAACAATCTCCAGACACCATCTGCAGTCTTCATATTTCCTTGATCTCTTTCAAACAACTTTTAGTACTGGGTATGAGAAAAGTGATTACTTCACTGAGCAACAGCAAGGAGACAGAGAGGGATGCACCCAGTTGTGTTTTTTTCTTCTTGGTTCATAGTTCCTGTCTTAACAGTTAGGACCGTGCCCCAGATGCTTAGGCTTGGTTTCTCTGTTTTGAATCCTCTGTATTGGTGATAGTTCTATCAAAATTTCTTGATTCTGCAGTTCGCTTCTCCCACTGGTCTGACAGCCAAACCCAAGTTAATGGGGTTTCAGGACACAATTAAATATTTAATATTTTAGTTAGGGTTGTGGCCAAAAGGAAGGCTCCAACCATTTTCATGACTCCTTTTTGTCTGACACTGTGCTGATTATTTTAGCTGTAAGCGTTCTCCTTCACTGCCGGGCCCCTTGCTTAGACATACTACTAGGCACTTTTTTTTTTTAATTGGAAAGAGGCACTGCACACTTACAGACTATCATTACACGTCAAATTTACTGCTAGGAAAAGCCAATATTAATAAGGGTTGCTTTTGCGTTTCTTCAGGCATTACATATTTTATCTGCAAATGTCAACTCTTAGCTAGTTCTTAGCTATTGTTCTCACAGTATCATAATATCACTAAATGCCCTGTAGGACTGTCCCAGCTTCTTATCACTCTAGCAACTCTGGGTCACCTTAAAGTCATTGCAAGTCCCTAAACATCTGCATCACTCAGACTGGAATCCTAATGTGCACAGTGTAGCAACCATCACCACACCACCTGCATGTTTATATGCAGGTGGCTCTCTAGGCAGCTGAAGTTTCTATTTGAAATAAAAGAAACTGTTTACAATAAAGGGCAGGTAATTTGGGGGAGCAGCTCAGTGATTTGACTACCTGTGTGACATGCGCTCTCATTTCCATCTGCATGACCCTGAAGCAGTCATCACAATCTGAGTGGAAAAGGGGAGTTAACACTACATAGTATTAGATAAAAGCTAATCTCTACTCAGCACTCTTCAAACAGCAAAAGAAACATGCCTTTGGTGTAAAGTGAGAGATCAAGCATGAGGAAACAGCAGAGAAGGAGGACAGGGCAAATGAAAGACCCACTCTGCATGCCTCTCCGAGTTGGTCTTTTCTATTATTAAGTACTGGGCTGCAAGAGAAAGGTGACAGATCCCATGCTCAGCAGTCATTCACTTGTTCCTCAATGTTACAGTGAGCAATATACGTATTGCACAGTACCTAAATCTGCAAATATGTCAATAACAACATAGAAGTGGTGAGGCAGTGGAACAGGTTGCCCAGAGAGGTGGTGGATGCCCAGTCCCTGGGGACACTCAAGGTCTATCTGGAGAGGGCTCCAGGCAACCTGTTCTAGCTGTAGGACTCCCTTTTTGTCACAGGAGAGCTGTCCTAGATGGCCTTCGTGGGTCCCTTCCAACTCAAAGAATTATATTGTTCATTCTGTAAATGTATGAAGTAATTTAGTTGCCTCCCTGAGCAAAAAAAGCAGAGTAGTGTCTAATTCAGATGCTAGGCCTGTAACAGCACTAACCAGTAAGGGGAAAAGGGCAAGTGGTATTTGGATTCGGTTATCTAACTTCTAAAAAGTTGAGTGGGAACAGAAAATCTGCATTCTAACATGCAGTCTTGAAAATGGCCATCCCTAAGCCAAAATGATGGGTGGCTTTATGTACACAAACACCAGAGCTCATGTAACTCAGAGTACAAGCAGGATGATGGGCGACAAGCATGCCAGGGTCCTGCAGGACAGTCTGGAGGCAGCATGAACTGGCTGAGCAGAACCTTCTCTTAAACATCACAACCATTCCCTGAAACAGCTATTGAAACCGCTTCCAGCAGCAGACTTAGCAGGCTTCACGACCCACTGCTCGCGCTGCCCCAGGAGCCGGCCCTGTGGCTGTGCTCAGCTTGTGGCTCCAGCAGCTCCTCCACGCAGCTCAGTCCCCAGTGCTGGCCTCCTCCCTGGGGCTGGCGGTTGTTGCATGTCTGCCAGCACAAATACCAGCGCCTTTTGGCTGGAGAAGAGGTGTCATACCAAGGCCGGGATTTCTGGAATATGATACTGGGATTTCTGCAATAGCCTGGTGGAGCTTCTACTTTCCACCTTAGCTGCTTTATACAATACAAGCAAGTATTAAATGAAGAGTTGCAAAGTAAACAGCTAAAATTTCTGGAGTACCAGAATTAAGGCTGTTTATTCCACCTTAACCACCCCCTTGAGCCTACTCATTAGAATAAAATCTGATGAATTACATGTAATGTTAACATCAGTGCCTCTTCCTTCTTCTCTGTGTTGGATGGGCATCTCTAAATGAATGACCAGCATTTCATATTTTACTTCCTCATTTTTTTAATATCACATTTACTATACAGTATTCATACACTGCTCTGAGACAGAATTATTAATGTTTGCACAGACTTTTGAGCAGGTGTTTTTCACTATAGTGACAGCATGCTTTATAACTCATGTAAATTTATCCTCCTAACACCCAGCATGATATAGAACCAGGTTCATCTCCAGTTAACAGGTAGGCAATTGAGGCACATACAAAATGAACTGAAAAGACAGTGCATGGTTGGAGCTTATTTTGAGAATGACCCTCGATGTTCAGGATGCTGTACATCACAGTGGACAGTCCTCCCAAAGCCCAGGAGCCATACTATATGCTGACTATTTCTAACCTAACTGTAGTAAACCAGGGGCTTCAAGCAAGCCACTGTTGCTGTGACTCCTCCTCAGCATTAAGTCTGCAGCTCCTTCATGAAAATATCTCACCCCTGGGCCTGGAGGGCAGGTGATTACAGGCCATTCCTGTCCCCACAGCAGTGAGACATGCAGAGCTGTGGCCATCAGGTTCTGTTCTGAGCCTCCCACCCACATGCTCACCTCACTATTCTCACCTAGTAAACTAAATCCTTCTCTTACAGCCACAGAAGAGAAGGATTTGTGATGGGAAAGGATAGAAAACCTTAAAAATAAGCAGTCCAATCAGTCTCTTTCTGTATATAAAATTAATGGTAGGGAGGATTGTAAAATTATCAGAGAATGAAGCAATAATTTTATGAAATAGCTCGAATACACTCCAAAGAATTAACATCCACAGTAGATTATCCCCTCCACACTAAATTGGGTAATGGATTTCTCTGAATAGGATATTTCTTTATAGCAGAAACATGAGATGCTCTTTTTAAGGAGATCTCCAATATCTGAGTTTACAAATGCCTTGTTTTTTCTTGCTGTTTGCTACAGTCAGTAGAAGCAATGATCTTGACTGGTGACCTAGGTACATACTGTTGGCTAGATGTTTTCATATAATGGGGAGGAGCACACAAGCCACACATTATCTTGTTTGGAAAGAGAGCAGAGTTCTCAGCTTGAAGATTTCTGGTTGGTAATGGAGTACATTGGGACTCAAGTAAGCAAAAATAGCATTGTGGTTAAGATATTGGCCTAAACTTGGAAGATGTTTTCTGGTTCCTGGCTCTGCTGCAGACATCCTGTGTGTCCTTGGATAAACGCCTCTTGTGAGGCTAATTTCATTTAAATGCTCACGTACATAGTAATGAGCCTCATAAACAGCCTATAAATATAATCACTTGAAATAATTTTTAAGGTACAATCCCTTGTATTCTGTGAGGAATTTCATGTTCTCTTGGGAAATGGAAAAGTGCATTCTAAGCTAGAGGCATGAGATGAATTTGGATCTATCTCAGTTTCAGTGGTGTCTGTGTGCACATTTAAATTTGGCATGTGCAGACCATTATGATAAAAAAGAGCCTACATTATTTGCACTATTTCTTATTTTCTTTCTTGTGCTGAAGTTGTTCCCAATTATAGCAAGTTGTATTGTAGGAAGCAAGGAGAAACACAGATACAGTTGATAATATATTTGAAATATACATTGGCTTTGTGTCTTTTTTTGTTCAAAATTAAGGTTGGGAGCATCCTGTAAAATTTGTGTGCATGCACAGCACTCATAATTACACACACAGGTTCTAATACGTACATCCAGAAGTTACATGCCTTGACATATACAACACATGTAGCTATGCAGTTCATAAATGAACTTTCACAAGAGGAGTCCTAGAGCAAATGCATATCTGCCAGGTCTGCTAATTCGGATGGTGGTGCATTTGTGGTGCAAGCTAGTGCTCCCAGGGATTTGTTGGTGCTCTGCCTCTGCTACAGATATCCAGAAATTCCAGGTAAACAACCACTGCACACAGATCTGTATCAAGTGGGCAGTAAGCACAGTATGCCTTTAATGCTGAGGCCAGCCAGCGAACACAATCTGTACCATGGTTTGACCACCACAATACACTGTTTTGTCCCTCAGTAAATCCCCAGCCTCTTCCTTTTCAACAAGACCTCCTCCAATATATATCCTTGTAATGACTATCTAGCTGTAGACACTCTGTTGCTTATATGAAATAAAAAGTAACTGAAGAAAGAAAAGTATAAAAGGACCTATTGTAAGATTATACTTATTGCCTGTACCTACCACCCATGTCTCAGTCAGGTGTTGTGTTTTTTTTAAATATATCTACCCACTTTCCAAGGTAGATATGTCTTACCTGGGATATTCCATTATAGAAGGTTCTTTTGTGTGTGTTTTATCTTAATATATCCAGTTAAAAAGATACACACATGCAGACATTTCTGCACGGTTTATTAACAACCATAACAGTGCCTGTGTTTGAAAACCCACCTTGTCAGGCATGCATGTACTGTAAAGCAAAGAGTTTACTAGTATGAAAACACTGTTGAAGATACTCTTGACAGTCAGTGATGGTTCATTATTAATTTGTAAAGTAAAGGTTGTTTCTCTTAAATCTTCAACAGTATTCCTTGCATCATGTTATGTTTTCAGATAACTGGTGATGACAATACCTAAATGAATCAGATTACTGCCTCATAGACTAAAATAGTTAAAAGATTAAGACACTGTCAATTTCTAACAGGAAATGAAGCAAGCAAGAAGATAAAATTAAGGTAATCCAAATGTGATCACTTCTACCGGGGGGAAAGAAAAAAGTAGACAAGTACATCACTGCATTGTCGTTGTTTTTTCCCTCCTGGATGGTAGTTCTACTGTACTTGAGTTACTCTAGTGGATTCCAGTTCAAATAAGGGCAAAGGTGTTTCTGAAATTGACCCTGCTGTCTGGTCTCTCAGAAAATTAAGAACCTTGGCACTTAAGAACAGAGTGTTACCAAGAAGCATTCTTTTGTAAGGGAAAGCAGAGGGGACTTGAAATAAAGTACCAATGCCTACTTTCCTTTCCTCTCCAGAATGGCCTGAGCTATTAACCAAACATCTCAGCACTGGGATGCCTCAGTAATAATAAGGCCTGTGGCAAGGCAAGAATCTCGACACTCCCAAGAACTTGTTAATTTTGGCAAGTAAGTTATGTCTGGGGAGCTGAAGTGGAGAAAATGAGTATGTAATAATGTTGCAATGCAATATTATAACATTATGAATAACATTCATAATGCCATCGGATACATTCCAAAAGAAGACTACAGATATAGAAAAAAGATTGGCTCATATTTTATTGAAGCTGAGATACGCTGACAGTTCAACAGTAAACTCTATGTACAATTACTCAATAACAGGTTTTACAGCAAGCTTGTTTAGTTTCCTGCTTGCATCCTTTTGGCACTTGCTTTTTTTGTTTTGTTTTGTTTTGAAGTGTAATGACAAGGGCATTGCTCATGTTCACTAAAATACCTCCAACTACATATAAGCTGTGATCAGTATCACATTTACCACTGTCTCACAGTGCTCCTATATTAGTATTTTCTATTTTCTTATGGTAATACATTTCCAATACATTCATGGAGTAAATCCAAAATGAGCCTTAAATAATCTTGTTCAGGGCAACAGAGAATAATGACTGTGTCTTCAGTGAGGGGCATAATTACAACAAGCTGTCAAAGGAAACTTTAAGAAGGTTTAAGGGCAGGGGGAATTAAAAGCTATTTACCTCTATCAAAGCAGAATGAATAAGGGTAATGAGTAATAACCCTGAGAAAATGACAACAAAAGGGAACATTCTCAGCACCATGAGTGGGAAATTAATCAAGTCCCTCTTTTGTTAACAGGTGTTGCACAATAAATTCCCTCTGTTCCACCCTGAAAAAGCATCTTCAATATTAGAAAGGAAAAGTTCAGAGAAGTAAACAGGAAAAATATTACCTCGTACTTAGAACACATCATTTGCAAAGGTCTCAAAGCACTTTTCAGTTCAACACAGTAATATAAATACTGAAGTTCACTACTGTACAGCATTTTTATTTAAAATAATCGAGAGAACACAAGGCCCTAAATTAACGAGCAGGCAATAGATCCATGACTACAAGATCCATTTGGACAATTCCAAATGATTTTCAGGAAGCTTCTTGTTGCAGCTAATGAAGCATCGGTGTGCCTTCTGGAGAGGCAGAAATTTGTACGTCTTTGTGACATTTACACCACCCAGTCTTTTAAGTCAGGGAATGCTTAGTTTGAGTCAGAGGAGCACAATGCAGTTGTGTAAACAGACGATTGGAAATTGGGAAATCCTTCGTTCTGAAGTGGGATCCAACTGTGCCCCTTTTTCCTATCCACAAAAAAGTTAATGAAGCAGCTTAAGTTGCCCGCCCTTTCCTACTTCTCAAACAAACGTGTTAGGATGAAACTACCAATCTCAGTGACCTGCTGGATGGTTTAAATAAATCAGGGCAGATGGACTGAATAAGTTCACATTTTTAAAACATTTTAAGGAAGAAGGTGGTTCTACAAGCATTAAATATTGCTGAAACAAAGAACAGAAGATCTTCTCAAGGGGGAATTACTACATTTCCTTTCTTTACATATCAATTACTCATTAATGCAGCAAAACAAAAAACGATTAGATTTGACAGTTCTCAAAGAAGGGTGTGCACTTTTACATATGCTCTTGATTTGATGCTGCAAATAAATATGTTATTCAGGATAGTTGTACTCTTGTTCCTGAACTGTTACTGCAGCCCAGACTGTTCATGCAAGGTTCCCTCTCTAATATCCAGTCCAGCTTAGCTATATACATAACAGGCATGCACAAAGCATGTTACTGATACCTATTGTACAGCTTTAAAGTATAATTAATTGAGACATTTTGTCACTTCAGAGAATGCTTTCCATGGGCCAAAGAGGACTCTCCCCTGCCCAAGACCCAACAGGAAAACCAACACCAGAGATCCCTGGCATGAGGAGGGCAGTATAGCTGCTGTGTTTGCTGAGACAATGGAGAGACTCTGAGCCAGAGGGTGTTGACTGAGACCGTCAGCAACCAGCATCCCAAGGATCACAGCTGACACTTTGGGAAGCTGAGAGGTGGCATATGCCACTACTGGTCTCCTTGGATCTACTGAACAAATTGCAGGAAATTAAGGCTAAAAAATCCACCAAACAACAACAAAAGTAAAGCTTTTCTTTCAACCACTTTTTCTGTTTAGGCAATTGCTGTAGTTGTGTCAATGGAAGTAGGTAGCTGTGAATGACAGTAGCTAGTATAAATAAGACTGGATAGGAGGTGGTGTTCAGAAAAGACTCTGTAGGAAGAAATGAGCCGTATAGAAAAAGCATGAGAACCTTTTAACAGAATACAAGGCACAAAATTGCTTTTGAATTTTGTTCTTCTTTTAGAAGCTATTTGAAAATAAGTAATGTTTTTCTAGAAACCATAAATAATTTTTTAAAAGAAGAATGTTCCTCTATAAGCAATCTCAGTATCTGTATCCAGAGAGAAATAGAGGGTCCTAAAAGGTGCAAAATCCAATTTACTCTCAAGTCAATCAGCTTCCTCCTCCTCCTTCTTGGGGTAGACTTTTCAAAGCAGCCTTGGAAGTAGTTGTGCGTTGTTGTTTTTCTTTTGTTTGTTTGTTTTTTTATGCTAAGTTTATTCTTCATGATGAACAGGTATCTTTAAAATAACAGAACATAAATGTTAGAGTAAAGGGACTTGGATAAGTCAATGAATCTATGCCATATTATTCTAGAAGCAATATTTAGCCCTTGAGTGAGATGTCGCATGAACATATACAAGTCTTACGTCATGTAAAATCTTGCTCTGTAGAATAAGACAGTGAAGCCAGTTCAGTCCCACTGAATTTTGAAGAACCAATACATGTCTGGAAGGACATGAAATCTCCTTTACCAGACAGCATGATTAGAATTCAAGCAAATTTTGGATCATCAGTGCCCATGCTGAGCAGGCAGACCAATGGTTCCTAATCACATCAACCTCAAAGTGATCATGAAACCAACAGCCATGTCTAAGTGTTTGTAAAAATTGATACAGAACAAAGGGGAAGACCAATCTCAACAGGGCTTCTCCCTCAATGCATAAACTCAGCTTCAGTGAAAAGTATAAATATTTCATTCACTGTTTTGTACTGTATTTCGTCTGTGATTTATGTTCCAACCATTTTTTTTATTTATTTATTTTTTTAAAAAGGTGCATTAATGTCTCCTTCTAACAGCATCTCTTCTAAACTTTTCCCCTTGCTTAATGGGCCTGAAGGGATTAAACTCTTAGCTGAAAAATGCATCTGCTGTACATAACATCACGGTATTAGACTATCATAATACCAACTCATTTATTTTCATTTTGTGGAAGTATACCTTCCCTTGAGAATGATGCTACAGGGTATATTTCCTTCCTGATGCTTCCTTTCATGTATTGTATGAAATTAAGGAGAAACACTTGTATTCAGACATCAGAAGCCCAAGGCCCATTTTTTACCTTGCATTTTGAGGCCACATTATACCAGAAAGATAGCTAGGCTGACTAGCAAAGAGCTACAGAAATCCTGCCTGTCTCAAAGAAGCAGCAACACACATTCCACACACTCATTATGGTTCAGGCCACTGACCAGGTATAGCTACCTTCAGTTTGCTTTAATTTCAGATGACTTCCCTGTGCATAAGTCAGAGAAAGCAGAGCCTAGCATTTCAGCAAGGTCAGCTGTAATCTCACTGCTGGAACACAAACCACAGTAGTCAACATCAGCATAACACTGCTCCATCCCTTCTGGTCATTCAGGTGGGCTCCCCTGGGTTGGCCCTGCCTTCCCACCAGGTGTTCAATCACTGGTTCAAGCCATGACTTCACATTTCCACTACAGACACACATACCAAAGTCTACCTGACTTTTCAACGCACTTCTAAGAAGTACAGTAATGAGAAAAAATACTGTGCAGTCATTTGGAGATTGATGAAAAATGGTTCTCACAATGTTTTGTTCGAAAAAGCCTAGGCACAGTGCATAGCACTTCCTAGTAATGCATGGTTGGAGCAACAGCTGCTGCGGACAAGAGGAGGAGCAACCTCAAACATGAGGGCACTTTTCCTTATGGAGAGAAATTAAACCAACCAGACTTTCTCTCGGTGCTGCAATAAGCAGGAAAGAAAATTGTATGTCAGAGAGAATTACAGGGAGGCAATCAGGTTTATTTATTATATAGCACCTTTACATAGCACCAGATAACATTACTCACAGGGGCTGGCAGCCTTCAAGACAGAAATGTGTGAACTTTAAAACAATATAATACCTTGCTGCTTTTAGTGTGAAAATTATCATACTGGGATGGTGATGACAACCACCTCAAACATTTAGGAGGATTTGAAATGCATCCATTCTTCACCTAACCACAATATCATGTAGCTATTACACTGCATGCTTCCTGCAAGGTCTTGTTGGGAAAGGAAAGAAACAAAACAAAACAAAACAATGCATAATAGTTCAGAAAAAAAAAAAAAAAAAAAAAAAAAAAAAAAGAGGAAGAAAAAAAAACCAAATATGCAGATTTTCATATTTTATCTTATTTTCATCAGTATACCATGAAGAACATACATCCTCCACAATCAAACTATGGAAAAGCATTCTAGTTTTATAGGAAAACTGCAGAGATTGCAGATTGAAGGGTAAAAACATAACTCAGCTATGTTGCTATTAAGGCAGGAGAGGAAGAACAGCCTCAGGCAAAATTTTCCAGGGGCAGTTTTGAAGAAGCAGTTTCTCAAACTGAGTGGAGAAGGGTGTTTAATTCTCCTAGCTAACATGATAGGGATCAGGAAGAAATACAGAGCCAACGCTTAATGGTTCAAATGGAGATATTGGCAAAGAGCTGTTTTGGAAAGAGACAGATCTGCAGTGTTTTTAAACTTAATTTTAGTATATGTTGAAGTGAAAACCCAAAGTGCAAGAGAATGAAAATGTACCAAATTCTCATGCTGGCCTTTTTGCAGGATGTCATATTCTTCCAGGTCTAAGGGCATTTATCAGTCTTACCATCAGAGAAATTAATGTCTGGTAAATAACAGAGACAGAGGATGGAGGGTTGAAGGAGACAACCATTGCTTCTCTCACGTCTCAGAAAAAGAATCTACAACCTGCAAAACGTTTCCAATAGGACAAATATTCTTGAGTATTTGAGTGTGCTAATCAGTGGTTAGGAGAAGTCCAAATGTATAACAAGCTTCGGCTTTCAAGAACTCCTGTTATCGAAAGAGGGGAGTTGATGAACATTAC